>NC_141691.1:42355328-43555328 GCF_964263255.1 Lissotriton vulgaris | reverse complement strand
TGTTAATTGTAGTAGTAATAGTGAATTGTAGTGCTATGCACTGTTTTATTTTATGTTATTTTCTTTTTCTTTTAGTTAGGGTAGTAAATATTATTTTTATTGCAATATAAAAAACAATCTGTTGTGTTAGTACTTATATGTATATTTATTTAGTATAGCATTTTGTTTTTTAATGTATTTATTTAATTTGTTTACATTTTATGTTGTTATAAATAATGTTTATAATTAAGAGGCCGATGACGATGTAGGGTGAGAAACCCCTTTTAACAGTTGGAATTTCTTTGACCGCATCTGACTGACTGAGTCACTTTACATTCCACCTGCCCAATTACAATGTTCGCGGTCGGAAAGTAAATTGTGGGGTCATTTCGAATCTGTTCTGACCGACTCGCGGAGTATCCATGCCACCAGAACTGCATTGTGCTTCCTTATTGACAGCATTTCCGTCCTCTGGCTTACTATGGAAATTTTCGACAGCCTTTCTGCGTCTACATGTCTGACACAAAAAGGCTGTCAGGAAGTGACTTTGGGGGCCCCTAGCAGTGCCCCCTTCATTCTGGAACCTCGTGTTGGTGGTGGAGGGGGTATCTAAAGGACCCCTCTGTAAATCTCTGCACTGTGTGGCAAGCATTGTTGGGTTCCTGGGACAGGGTGCAGGGTTTTCTGTACACATTCCATTTCCCCATAGGCCTGTTGTTGGGCAGAACACAAGATCCCATAGGAAACAATGGGAATCAGAGAACATCAGCATTGTTCATAGTGTAAAATCACCTGAGAACTAGCTGGAAAATAACACATTATTTATATTGTGTCTATAATCGGTACTCTTCATCCATATGTGCTCCTTTTTTGTGGCCCTAAGAACCTGGTATTCACTGCAATGTATTTTATTAATGACCATGCCTGTGTGTTGTATGGCAGTGACATGATGTCTTTATTTTGGTCAGCCAACCAAGGGGGATCAATTTAGAATCCAGAAAATGCCACTAGGGGTCAGGATTTGCTTACCTTGACACTGTTATAACATATTTTAATTCATTTTTGCGGATGCGGAGAACACGTCACTGAGGGGGTGATTACAATGGCTTTTTATAATAACAAGTCTTGCAATTGTGGCAATTCATTTCTCTTGCATGAGAAGAAAGACTGTTCAATAAATAATACCTTTTATTGAAAACGCCCGTCTCTCTATTCTCTGCATCTTGGTGAAAGTAATCTGCACAACTGACTGAGTAAAATAACTGTCTATTGTTTCACACGACTCTAGAGATTGACTCTTATTCTAAGGAGGAAAGTTGTCATGTTTATGCGGTTGTTGGAAAACTGAATCCCTTCTTGCCTGTGCCAGGGAAGCTGATCACTTCCTATTCAGTCAAGAAAGTTTCCAGTGACCTCTGATCTAGTTGGTAACAAACCCAATTAAGTTTAGCATAGTCAGTAGAGACCTGGAAGACCGCACTTTTACGTCCAAACTGCTGTTTATGTTATTCCAATGCGCAGGGCCTATAGGGAAAATAGGAACTACAATACATGGCGCCCAAAGTTTGGTAAGGCGATAAAACTAACGCAAGACGTTAGAGTAACTCAGTCGTGCGTTTTTCATACAGACCCTTTCTCCCGTAAATACTCCAATAGACGTCTGGAGTGGGTGAAAGGTTAAAATCCGCCCGAACTTAGTAGGAAGAGATTCCTATGTAAAGCTCTGGTTTATTGAACGTTGAAGGATACAGTGTTCCAAAATATTGTGCACCTAATCTTTGTCTCCTTGGAGACCTGCTTTGCAAAAACCTGCATTTCGTACAATGTCAGTAGAAGACAACGGAACCATTGATGCTGCAGTAAATGCGACTCAGCAGGCTTCCGATGAAACAGGGATTTACCCACCGGATGCGAAAATCATCCCGGTCAACATAAGGAAAACTATAACGTTAAAACTTATAGAAAATGGACTGACCACACAAGGTGGCACAGTCGTCTTCATGATAGAGGCACACGAATATCGGCAGACAGAGGTATTCTATTCTTGGATAAAATTTCCAGCGGCAAACGCCTCAACACACGAGTTCCACTATTACAAAATAGGGGATTCACCGGAAGAGTACGCTCCATTCGAGGAGATTGAAATCCCATTAAAATACCAAGAGCATCTGCTCTGGTTTAAAGGCACCCTAAAACATAATGATCATATTACCAGGCTCGGTCCACTAGGTAGACCAGGAGCAACGTGGCTGGTTCTAGCCAGCTACACACCACACACGGACATTGCAAAAATGTCAAAAGAAGAGCTTTTAGCACAGCTAAAAACATTAATTAAAATACATAGACAGTTAGTCCAATATGTAATGCGGACTTCAACAGTCCAAACAGCTGTTAATGTCCCACAGCTGACCCCTCATCAGGGGAACACAAATAAAATTACACCACAGAACATACAATCATATCTTGGTAAAACTCCTTTCTGGTTAGCAGAGAAAATTACTCAAATAGAGGCAGTATTTCCGGAAACTACCCCTATTGAGAAACACAGAATTCTGACCATCTGCCTTCCAATGGGGGTCGCACCACACGTGGAGGACTGTGACACTTGGGGTACAGTCTTTGCTTCCATTTACACAAAAACACATGGTGTTCCGTCAATGGCGGTAATACCAGATGTGCTGAAACAGATTCAGAATGAATACGGTCCAGAACCTGCCTTAACTCTTGGTATGAAATTACTGAAAGACTTCAAGCAGGTCTTCGCTATATTACTAGCTAATATAAAAGGAGAAGCAGCATCTGTGGCGATCTGCAAGAAATTGAAGGAAACAGATATAACAGATCAACCAATTGAGCTTGCCAGAATTATAGAAAAATGTTATGAAGAATTAGGTAGAGATAGTTCGGGTGGGAAACCAGTGAAACCCCAACTACTCGAAAATCCTGAAAAATTATTTATTAAAAATAATTCAAACACTCCTAAAAAGAGCTGGGATGGAAATAAAAAATCCACTCCCAAGGAAAAAGTTTTCCAGTCCAGAGGAAGGTCTCCTCGACGGAGGGAAAGAACTCAGACTCGAGAACACCAGTCTCCCCAGAGGGAGCCCTCTGAGAAAAGATATAACCTTAGAAATAGGGATAATTTGAAGAAGCCTGATAGATATTAAAGTGTTGATACACGTTCCTCTCGATCTTTTTCACGGAAATTGGAAAGAAGAGGACGGTCAGACCCAGGAGAGCACACCTAGTCCAAAGACAAGGAACCTGCTCAAAGTAACAAATTACAATTTCCAAGAAAGAAGGTAGCCAGTATTAGAGTAATCGAACATGCAGAGAATACTGAGGACACAGTTGAAAAACGGGGAGTGGGCACAGACAATGCTAGACAGCGCAGCAGAAATCACCATAGCTCGCAAGATCCTGAGGAGTCATCTGGAGACAGTGGACACGAATGAATACATTCAAGTAGAAACTGCAGACACCAGAGTTAGCGAACCTCATAAGATATACGAAATAACATTGCGTATAGAGGGAGATAAGACTAGGAAAATAAGGGGTCTATTTTGGGATAACCTCTCAAAAGGCTATGACATCCTGTTAGCTGAAAATGACTGGCCCCCGGAGTTTGTCAGGGAGTGCCCTCGTGGCGAAGAAATGATATGCCTGCCTTCTCGAATCACATTCCGATTCACACTAAATATATATATGCGAGGAAATGGGCAGTAGCCCAGGCACCAGCATTATATAAAAATCATGTAGGATGGGATGAGGACTCTCCTCCTCACAAAATCCAGTTAAAAAGTCAATTGACTGCACAAAGGCAGTATCCAATTAAGCAAGAAGCTAAAAAACAAGTCAGTGAGATTTTAGATCAACTTGAATACCAGGGGGTGATTGAAACATGCACCTCTCAAATGAACAATCCTTTGTTTCCTGTCTCCAAACCGGACGATTCATATCGTCTAGTCTTGGACTACAGACACCTAAACTCATGTTGCAAAACATTTGCAGTACAAAATTCGCATAGTGCTGCACTAATGAATAACATAGTTCGTAAAAAATATAAAACGACATTAGACATATCTAATGGTTTCTTTTGTCAAAATATTGCACCAGAAAGCAGATACTTGACCGCTTTCTCAGTAATGGGGTCTCAGAAAAATTTCTGTAGGCTCCCACAGGGATTCAAGAACAGCCCAGGACTATTTTCAGCCAGAGTAACAGAGTTACTACAAATATATGATGATGAGGCATTATCTTATGTAGATGATATCTATCTCACAGACGACGACTTGGAGACTCACTTGAAAAGAGTGAACACCATAATACTTGGGTTCGCAGCAGAGGGTTACAAATTCAAATTTAAAAAGTCTCGAATTGCCCATCTGACAGTATTATTTTTAGGATACGAATTATCAAGTGAAGGGAAAAGCCTAGCGGACAACTTCTTAGAGAAGTGCGCTGTACTCCAAGCACCAAAAACGCTGAAGAACTTACAATTGATTCTAGGCTTCCTGAATTTCGGAAGAACTTACATTCTAAATTATGCGGAGAGGGTTAAACCTCTCTACGAACTAATTAAACCTGATTTTAAACAAATCAACTGGACTCAAAAACACACAGAAATTTTGAGATCACTGCAAACAGACATGTTAGCAAAAACAAAATTAGATACACGTGACAATACACGCAACCTTGTAATCCGAGTCATCCCTGGAAGATGCAGATTCACGTACCTGACCTCTAAAGAGAGGGACTATGCAATAATGCCATGGAACTCGTGCATCTTGAAACACAGATTGAAACAGTTCATCATGAAACACCAGTCTACAATGATGTGGCATCAGAATGTGCTACCAAAAGACAAATTGAGAAAACAATTCCAACAATTGACAGAACTGCCTCTGGCTACTTCATCAACTTCGATACCTTTTCTGAAGATCAAAACGACCCTGAAGTGATGCCAGAAACAAAGACTTTTAAAGAAAAAGCAACAGAACTCTTTCATCAACTCAAGGAAATTTACCTTGTTTCTCCATGGTTAGAGTTTTGGTTTGGTCTAGGTATATTTTTCCTCTTGCTTTGGCTCATCATGGTACTTTGTTTGGGACAATTCATTAAGGGAAATTACAGTTCAATGGACACAGCAAGTCAGAACATCAACTTAGTCCTCAAACCACACAGATCATCCCACGTGAAGAAAAGAGAACTATCAACCGTAAATGTCACAGCCATTCCAATACCCAGGGGGGTAGTATGGGACAAAACTGACTATGAAATATATGGTCCGGTTGAAATCCTGAAATATCCTCACCAGTTCAAGGTTTCCTTAAGTGACTTTGTAAAACCAAGTACTTTTTCTGATGATTGGGATTTTGAAAGTATTAATAATTATGATGTCTGAATTAGTGTTGTCAGCGAGATTTACAGAACATGATTATTTGCAAGGTTCGTCTAATTATGAACAGATGTACTGCTTCTCACATTACGGAGACCATTACTTACATAAATCTGCACAACCTAGAAATGTTTTAAAGTATAACCAATGGGAACATTGTGCTACTCCACCTAAAAGCAGTGCTAAAACATTCTATGAGAAATTCCAGTACTTCTCAGGGTTTAACACCAGTGATGCAGAAACGTTTTATTATAAACTGTTGGATAAAACAGGATTGAAAACAATGTTGACAAATACTAAATTGATATATTCAGAAGCATTTTATGAAAAAATGATGACATTTGGTTTTGATTTTTGGAAAAATAACATTGAAACAAAAACCATCTGGTGTACAAAAGACTGGCAGGTACAAGGCCTAGAAGCATTATTTCGAGCCTGCATGATCCCAGAACAAATATTGTTCTTAAATGACGCAATTCACCAAACAACCTGTCTTGGCCTAGCTAAGATTAAAGAACTTAACAAACCGTCTATTCCAAAGCCAATACCTGATAATGCAACAACAGAAGTTGAAATAGACGTATCTAAAATTTTACATCTAAACAGAACACATCCTGATTGGAAAAAGTGGTTAATCTGGCCTACTGACATGAATACCTGTCAAGATAGATTCCTGAATAAAACACAGGGGTTAACAATGACCAGACCAGACCCTAAATACTCCCAGAGACAACATCCAGGGATAGTAACAACATACAGTGTAGGGAAGCTGTGCCTCGAATGGCTAGAATCATTCACACTGGCAGAAATTAAGCAACACTTATCTTTACTTAAAGATGGTGCTGATTTGCGCGATTTCATTCTGGGACCTCGCAAACAGCGTCAAAAACATTTCATAGCAACCAGTATATATGCGGCTTACAACGAGGCTTGGAAAGTAACACAAATTGAAACAGCTGAAAAAATACGAGAAATTGATCGTATTAATTTGGAAAAATCACTTTCTGTTGTGGACAATGGGATAATGACTCTGTCCTCCAGAATATATTCAGACCCAGGAGAGCACACCTAGTCCAAAGACAAGGAACCTGCTCAAAGTAACAAGTTACAATTTCCAAGAAAGAAGATAGCCAGTATTAGAGTAATCGAACATGCCGAGAATACTGAGGACACAGTTGAAAAACGGGGAGTGGGCACAGACAATGCTAGACAGCGCAGCAGAAATCACCATAGCTCGCAAGATCCTGAGGAGTCATCTGGAGACAGTGGACACGAATGAATACATTCAAGTAGAAACTGCCGACACCAGAGTTAGCGAACCTCATAAGATATACGAAATAACATTGCGTATAGAGGGAGATAAGACTAGGAAAATAAGGGGTCTATTTTGGGATAACCTCTCAAAAGGCTATGACATCCTGTTAGCTGAAAATGACTGGCCCCCGGAGTTTGTCAGGGAGTGCCCTCATGGCGAAGAAATGATTATGCCTGCCTTCTTGAATCACATTCCGATTCACACTAAATATATATATATGCGAGGAAATGGGCAGTAGCCCAGGCACCAGCATTATATAAAAATCATGTAGGATGGGATGAGGACTCTCCTCCTCACAAAATCCAGTTAAAAAGTCAACTGACTGCACAAAGGCAGTATCCAATTAAGCAAGAAGCTAAAAAACAAGTCAGGGAGATTTTAGATCAACTTGAATACCAGGGGGTGATTGAAACATGCACCTCTCAAATGAACAATCCTTTGTTTCCTATCTCCAAACCGGACGATTCATATCGTCTAGTCTTGGACTACAGACACCTAAACTCATGTTGCAAAACATTTGCAGTACAAAATTCGCATAGTGCTGCACTAATGAATAACATAGTTCGTAAAAAATATAAAACGACATTAGACATATCTAATGGTTTCTTTTGTCAAAATATTGCACCAGAAAGCAGATACTTGACCGCTTTCTCAGTAATGGGGTCTCAGAAAAATTTCTTTAGGCTCCCACAGGGATTCAAGAACAGCCCAGGACTATTTTCAGCCAGAGTAACAGAGTTACTACAAATATATGATGATGAGGCATTATCTTATGTAGATGATATCTATCTCACAGACGACGACTTGGAGACTCACTTGAAAAGAGTGAACACCATAATACTTGGGTTCGCAGCAGAGGGTTACAAATTCAAATTTAAAAAGTCTCGAATTGCCCATCTGACAGTATTATTTTTAGGATACGAATTATCAAGTGAAGGGAAAAGCCTAGCGGACAACTTCTTAGAGAAGTGCGCTGTACTCCAAGCACCAAAAACGCTGAAGAACTTACAATTGATTCTAGGCTTCCTGAATTTCGGAAGAACTTACATTCTAAATTATGCGGAGAGGGTTAAACCTCTCTACGAACTAATTAAACCTGATTTTAAACAAATCAACTGGACTCAAAAACACACAGAAATTTTGAGATCACTGCAAACAGACATGTTAGCAAAAACAAAATTAGATACACGTGACAATACACGCAACCTTGTAATCCGAGTCATCCCTGGAAGATGCGGATTCACGTACCTGACCTCTAATGAGGGAGAAACGGTACCAATAGCTTACAAATCACATTTGTACACAAAAGCTGAAATAAAATTCAGTTCAACGGAAAAAATTCTAACTGCGGTTCAGACTGCTGTAGCAAAAGAAAGGGCCCTAGCACAAGGTAAGCGAATAGTAATCGTTACACCCATACCGGCTTTAGAAGCGGTAACTAAAGCGAGCATTCCTATTGCTAAAGCTTTGCATCCGAGATGGATCCAGTGGGTTAATTCTCTTGCTGCAACAGACGTAGTGTACGAATTTGATCCTAACTTAAAGACACATGAATTTTTACAATATGTATATGAATGTCCTCTGCCAACTGAAATCCTGCCTCTAGAAGAATACGGAAGTATCATATATAATTACGGATCAGCACAACCCGCAGTTGGGGGTAAACAAGCTTACAGTGCTGCATGCGCGATTGTTAAAGGTTGTTGGCACAAAGGAAAATTTAGACCACTGGTCACTAAGACGCAATCTCTAGGAGATTGTACAGCTCAACGAGCTGAACTACTAGCATTTAAGATGCCGCTAGAAAATACCGATCGTGAATTCCCCACACTTATAGTGTGCGATTCATATTATTGCGTACAATCTTATAATGAATACTTGCAGAATTGGGTGGAAAATGGTTTCAAAGATGCAAAAGGTGGCACAATCAAGCATAAAATGCTTTGGGAACAAGTAGTTCTCTTACAGAAGAAACTACAAAAGACTCACATGATACACACTCTGAGTCATCAACGTGATGGCGTTCACGTTGCAGGGAATTCATTGGCTGATGAAGCCGCGAAGGCAGCTGTGCAAACGGCTTCCGTAGCTGCTATCACCCGGTCAAAAACAAAGATTGACAGCTATATACTACAAGCTGTCAGTGCGTCAGTAAAAGGTGACAGAAAAACACTCCCAAAAGGCTTTCCAGAAAAGTACTTACATTTAACAGATACAAATAATGTTCCTTTTGCTTGAAAGCCTGGAGTGGGGGATAGAGTAATTCCAAACATGGAACACAGGTTAGGACTAATTAAAGCGGCACATGAAGGGCTTGCTTCTGCACATGCTGGCGTTTCCGCAACAATATCACTATTAAAACAGAGATATTGGTGGCCTCGCATGAGAATACAAACTAAGAAATATGCATTAGAATGCGAAATATGCCAAAAAATGAAAGTATCAACAGTAAAACGCCCAGCTCAGACACCCCTTCTCATCTCAGATAAACCATTAGCATGCGTTTACCTGGACCACTGTGGTCCCCTACAAAGGGACGGCAACTATAAATATATCATGGTCGCAGTGGATTCCTGTACGAGATTCATATGGATGTGGGCCCACTGCTTGGCTGACGCCAAAACGGTTATAAAAGATCTGCGAGTCTTTATCGGCACATACGCAATTGCCATGTTCCATTCTGACCAGGGTCCTGCTTTCAGCTCTCGAGCTTATAAGGAGGCCATGGCCGGTATGGGCGTTGGGTTGCGATACTCTTGTCCATCACACCCCGAAGGGAACAGTGTAGTGGAAAGAAAAAACCGGGACATAAAGCAATCTATAACAGCAAAGGTATTAGGTTCGGGTGATGGGTGGGTCAAACATTTATAAGTGTCCAACTTAGTCTAAACAATTTGCCAAGAAATTCTCTAAAAGGTTTCAGCCCGTACAAACTATTGTTCGGAACTAGAATGCACATTCAGGACTTCGATATTCAGATATCAGTGGTAGAAGATAAGAATAAAGACTTTGACATCAAAGATCGTTTGGCTGTTTTACAGGACTTGAATGAAACAAGAAAATCCTTAAGCAACATAAAGTTAAAGCAACAGCCAACTACCACTGAAGAGGCACCACCAGCCCCAGCAAGACCTGTCTGGATTCCAAAGATTGGGGATCTATACAGAGAGAAAATAGCAGTGAAGAAGGAATTTGGGCCTTCTTACAGAAAAGCAGTACCTGTCTTGGCAATCAATGGACCAAGATCAGTAGTACTACCGCCCCTTGCTGGTAAAAAGGAGAACCGAATAGTATCAATCGACCTGGTAAAACTACAATCATGTGGCCTATAATCAACAGTAGGCCCAGTGGACTCCCGAGAAACAACAGAATACCCAAATTTGCAACAATCCAAGAGGTTCAAACTGAAAGACTAATCACATTTGATAAACCTGCAGTGCAAAAAGAGAGGGACTATGCAATAATGCCATGGAACTCGTGCATCTTGAAACACAGATTGAAACAGTTCATCATGAAACACCAGTCTACAATGATGTGGCATCAGAATGTGCTACCAAAAGACAAATTGAGAAAACAATTCCAACAATTGACAGAACTGCCTCTGGCTACTTCATCAACTTCAATACCTTTTCTGAAGATCAAAACGACCCTGAAGTGATGCCAGAAACAAAGACTTTTAAAGAAAAAGCAACAGAACTCTTTCATCAACTCAAGGAAATTTACCTTGTTTCTCCATGGTTAGAGTTTTGGTTTGGTCTAGGTATATTTTTCCTCTTGCTTTGGCTCATCATGGTACTTTGTTTGGGACAATTCATTAAGGGAAATTACAGTTCAATGGACACAGCAAGTCAGAACATCAACTTAGTCCTCAAACCACACAGATCATCCCACGTGAAGAAAAGAGAACTATCAACCGTAAATGTCACAGCCATTCCAATACCCAGGGGGGTAGTATGGGACAAAACTGACTATGAAATATATGGTCCGGTTGAAATCCTGAAATATCCTCACCAGTTCAAGGTTTCCTTAAGTGACTTTGTAAAACCAAGTACTTTTTCTGATGATTGGGATTTTGAAAGTATTAATAATTATGATGTCTGAATTAGTGTTGTCAGCGAGATTTACAGAACATGATTATTTGCAAGGTTCGTCTAATTATGAACAGATGTACTGCTTCTCACATTACGGAGACCATTACTTACATAAATCTGCACAACCTAGAAATGTTTTAAAGTATAACCAATGGGAACATTGTGCTACTCCACCTAAAAGCAGTGCTAAAACATTCTATGAGAAATTCCAGTACTTCTCAGGGTTTAACACCAGTGATGCAGAAACGTTTTATTATAAACTGTTGGATAAAACAGGATTGAAAACAATGTTGACAAATACTAAATTGATATATTCAGAAGTATTTTATGAAAAAATGATGACATTTGGTTTTGATTTTTGGAAAAATAACATTGAAACAAAAACCATCTGGGGTACAAAAGACTGGCAGGTACAAGGCCTAGAAGCATTATTTCGAGCCTGCATGATCCCAGAACAAATATTGTTCTTAAATGACGCAATTCACCAAACAACCTGTCTTGGCCTAGCTAAGATTAAAGAACTTAACAAACCGTCTATTCCAAAGCCAATACCTGATAATGCAACAACAGAAGTTGAAATAGACGTATCTAAAATTTTACATCTAAACAGAACACATCCTGATTGGAAAAAGTGGTTAATCTGGCCTACTGACACGAATACCTGTCAAGATAGATTCCTGAATAAAACACAGGGGTTAACAATGACCAGACCAGACCCTAGATACTCCCAGAGACAACATCCAGGGATAGTAACAACATACAGTGTAGGGAAGCTGTGCCTCGAATGGCTAGAATCATTCACACTGGCAGAAATTAAGCAACACTTATCTTTACTTAAAGATGGTGCTGATTTGCGCGATTTCATTCTGGGACCTCGCAAACAGCGTCAGAAACGTTTCATAGCAACCAGTATATATGCGGCTTACAACGAGGCTTGGAAAGTAACACAAATTGAAACAGCTGAAAAAATACGAGAAATTGATCGTATTAATTTGGAAAAATCACTTTCTGTTGTGGACAATGGGATAATGACTCTGTCCTCCAGAATATATTCACTGGACAGTATTGTATCATCTGCCGTAGATATAATAGACAAAGACTTGCTAATGTTACAGCATGGCCAGTCACAATTGCGTTCTATTGTACAGTTAGGCTGGACGCTGCGAAATCTTCGTTCAGGCTATGTGCCATGGCGTTTAATCAACACAACGTCATTGTTTTCCATCTTTAACCTTACTGATAAACAAATCAGCTTGGCACAGAAAGGAGCAGACTATACAATCCTGAGCATCGAAAAACTTGAGAGATTACCATTGACAATGTCAGAAAGTCCTGTCATTGAATGGATAATACACGGGATTATCATAATTCCGATAACAACTTTCCGATTTAAAAACTGCCTTGAATACATACCGACTGGCCAGTATGAACGTTTGGGTAAAGGGTACATTAAGTCAGCATGGAAATTACCATATACACACACATGCTATAGTGACAGCAACAAAAATGTATTTCTTAGTGGTGAAAACTGCAAACATTCACTAAGCTGTATACTTTTGTGCCAAGGTATTAATTTACATGGGGCCTGTGAAGGAAATTCAAAGAACCTTTAATGCCACCAACATGTCACACCTGCAACACAGATAGAGCCTTTCTTTAAGCAACTCTCGAACGGAAGGTACATTCTAATAACGGATCACAGCTGTTGTGGCCTTATGCCAGGGAAAGCATATCTCGTACAAGTAACTTCCATGGTCAAATGCTGTATGCAAGCATTGTTTCCAAACGGCCCTGGAGACTCCGAGACTCCTATATGGCCTCGTTTGAATGTCTCTTCTATACGAATTGATACTTTAGGCAGAATGAAGTCTGTGCTTTTGCAAACAACAGTGCCCATCACGTCATCAATAGAGACGTATGATCTCCAAGTTGCAAGGACAGCATCGGAGATACATGACCTTTTATCAACAAATTGCCCCGTGCATTTCACAGAAATGCTTAGCCAAATTCTCAATATGTCAAATGCCATAGGCATCCCAGGCGTATTTAAGACCATTTTTTCGGGACTGTTAACACCATTCAAAGCAATTCTGGGAATCATTCCCAATTTTGTCCATTCAGTCTTTGGCGGCATACCCCTGATTTTGGGACTTGTAGCAGGCATTTTATTTTTGACCCTCCTGCTCCGATATGGCAAGCCAAAACACAGACATGACTCCGGCAGGGATGGAAGAAACGATCCTAGCAATACCCTACCGGGACCAAATAACTAGAGTCCTTGGATTGGCCAGGCTGAGAGATCTGAACATGACCTGGTTTCTTTCATTCAGACCTATATGGCAGACCTGCATCTTACCTGTGCTTCGATGTATGCTATGCGGAGATGAATGCGTGTTGGACACCTGTCTTGCACTTCCATCAGCAGTACCAATGGATATCGATACTTTGCTAAGTCCTGTAACGGCTCACGCATTGTGTTGTCCCCAGCGGCTACCAATCCTGATGACGGCATTCGTTGAGACTCCTGTGCTATGACTAGGTGGTGACAGTGGAGCGAGAAATAAAAGCAACATCACCCAGGTACGACCTTCTGTGAGCATTGCTGATCCAGACACCGATGATAGCAATCATTCTCACACCTGCCAAGTTACAGCATTATCGAACTTGATCGAACTGTCACCTGATTTTGTAGACCAATTCTTTGACAGCCTGTCTGATATGATGTTCTCCCCTGAACAGAAACAATAATTTTTGAAAAGCATTCCGACACACAGAGTTCCCATGAACTCTGAATTCGGCCTTCAGTTTTGATCAACAAAAACTATTGAAAAGCGTTATTTTTTTTGGTTTGAAAATGTTTTCAAAATATTTACCTTTTTTCTGGCACGAAAACCTTTGCCCTAAAGTAGAACTATTCATAAAGAACAGAACTTCTATTTTTAGGTAGATCTAGAGACATAATAACTTTACATCAGCCTCTAGCACATGTTACAGCAATTGCATTTATATGTGATGAAATAATCTCGCCCTTCTTTTCTGTATAAAGAGATATTTCATGTGTAATTTTTTTTCACAAAAACGTTCACTGATTACATATGCTATAATTTTTGAATGATTTCCATGCTTACAGACGTACAGTACCTATATTTCCGTGTATTTCAAATACGCTATTTCAAATGCAAATATGTATTTTGGGGTGGGTAATGTTACACATGCATCTTATTGCTTTAGTTTTTAGTAATTTGATGGACATAAATTCGTGGAGTGGGTGTCGTGTTCTAATCTAGGACCCCGATCAATACTGTGACCTTATGCCCCTATACAGCTACAATCCATTCATACCCCTATAATGGCATAAACGATCAGAGCCATATTTCAGCCATATTTCAGAAACTCGCCTCTGCAGCTCATTACAGTACATGACACAGCAGAAGCCACTATCTTAGATTCCTAGATTACACTCCGAGTTCTTCAACAAGATAAAACCCAGCAACCTGGGAAAGCCCCGCTTGCTATGTTTTGATTAGTAATAGAACTCTAATGAGCACTGAAAGGACGATCACTTCCTAGTGACATCTTTATTGACGTCTTATGTCCAAAAACTTACGTCAAACAAGGCACCTTTCAGGTATAAATATTACCAACGTTGCCTTAAGCAAATGCGACGATAACGATGATGTGGTGAATACAGGAGCAGAACAGCTGTCTCTTGCAGAGCCCAGCAGATGCAAGCAACCCACGGACGCTGCCCCTCCTCCTCCTTGACGAGCTGAGAAAGACGCTGTCTTTTCTCTTGCCGAGAAAATCCAGCTCCGGCGTTTCCAGCCTACTCTTGCGAGTAACTGGGATATCGAGTCCCAAAAGGAGATACAAGACCTCCAACATTCTATTCCAGAGGTATGGTGTTGACTAAACCCTTAGAGAGAATTCTTGAGGCAAACCTTGGCAAAACCAACTTAACATAAACTGCTACTTACTCCCTCCCAAGTATTAGGCTTAGGTCAGGTACACTGGGGTAGGCGTAGTTAGAAGCACCAGTTGAGTACGTTAGCTAAATGTATATATGAATGTATATATTTTATTCATTTTAACCATTGTATGGCTAAGAAACGATATCAATGCTTTTACAGTATTATTTCGCAATCCTCCTTTTACTGTACGCACTTTTTATAATAACAAGTCTTGCAATTGTGGCAATTCATTTCTCTTGCATGAGAAGAAAGACTGTTCAATAAATAATACCTTTTATTGAAAACGCCAGTCTCTCTATTCTCTGCATCTTGCTGAAAGTAATCTGCACAACTGACTGAGTAAAATAACTGTCTACTGTTTCACACGACTCTAGAGATTGACTCTTATTCTAAGGAGCAAAGTTGTCATGTTTATGCGGTTGTTGGAAAACTGAATCCCTTCTTGTCTGTGCCAGGGAAGCTGATCACTTCCTATTCAGTCAAGAAAGTTTCCAGGGACCTCTGAGCTAGTTGGTAACAAACCCAATTAAGTTTAGCATAGTCAGTAGAGACCTGGAAGACCGCACTTTTACGTCCAAACTGCTGTTTATGTTATTCCAATGCGCAGGGCCTATAGGGAAAATAGGAACTACACTACAAGGAGATGGTTATAATTTGGGCAATCCAGTTTTACTTTTAATAATCCATATGCAAAAATAAGCGATTGCGCTTTGGCTTTTATTGCCTATTTATGCTCCTTGTGTGTTCATTCTTGCCCTATTGTAATTCCAAGGTATTTGTCGGACCGTTGCTCTTTCACCGTTGCCCCATTCACCGTCCATTTTTACTTTTTTTTTTTTTGGTTCCACTAGGCGAACATCTTTTGTTTTTGCTTTATTTAATTCCAGTTTTTCCCATTACAAGTAGGATGCTAATTTATTTATTGCTCTTTGTAGGCCTATTGGTGTTTGACTTAGCATTACTATATCGTCCACGTATTGTAGTATATTGATTGGTTTGTTGGCCATGGTCGGTGGGTGACATTCAGCAGCTTCCATAACTTTGCTAATATCTGAGAGGAAAAGGTTAAATAGGCTAGGAGCTAACACGCAACCTTGATTTAGGCCTTGTTGCATTGTGATACTCGAGGTTACACTACCTCCATTTCCTAATTTCACTCATGCTCATGTGTTATTGTGCAGGGCGACTATTGCCTTTAATAGTTGACTCGGCAGTCCCCAGATGTTTAACTTTTCCCACAGGCGCTCTCTGCTCACTCGGTCAAAAGCTGATTTTATGTCAACGAAACAAGCGTACAACCGGAATCCCTAGTTTACTGCTTTTTCCATTAGGAGCGACAAAATAGCTAATTTTTTTATGGTTCCCATCCCTTGCCTGAATCCTGTTTGGAACTTAGGAATTATATTCATGTCGCCTATCCAATCTCGTAGCTGTGCTAGGATGCAAGCTGCGTAAAGTTTAGCCTCAACATCAATTAAGGATATCAACCTGTAATTTGCAGGGTTGTGATGGTCTCCCTGTTTAAATATCGGGTGAATTATATTGCCTTTCCAAGAGACAGGGAGGTCTGCATGTATGTATATATGGATGAAAAGAGGCATTAAGGTCTCTGACCAGAAGTCTGGGTCGTTCTTAAAAAGCGCATTGGGCAGCCCATTTGGACCTGCTGCTCCTTCTGTCTTTAATTTTAATATTATGCCCCTAAATTGTTTTTTAGTGGTTAGTGGATTTATTTCTTTGCCCCCATTCTCTTGTTCCCAGTCTTCATTTTCTTTGTTATCCGTACTCATATTTCTATTTCTTTTCCCCACTTCTGGCTCCATCACCCGGGGACCTTCGTTGGTGCCTGGGTCTGTGTTACAGTACAGATTTTGCACATGATGGACCCACGTTTCTTCTCCAATCCATGACTCTTGTTGGAGGCCAGCTCCTTTATTTAGATCGTTTATAATGCCCCAGAAGTCCCTACTATTTGGCTATTTTCTCACACACAATAATTTGTTCTAGATGGTTTCCTTGTGTGCAGTCTTGGCAACCCTTAACATCTTCCTGTAAACACTCCTTGCTTTCTTTAATTTGCTTTTGTGTGGAATTTTCCCCATTCTTTTTGCCTGCGCCTGTAATCTGACCTCACTTGTGACCCTTCTCTTGTGTGCTCTTAGGTCCGTGTTAAATCATGGCTCCTTCCTGATGTTTAAACTTATTCGGTTCCCCGACGATGCTGGAAACTTATGGATGAGGTCCAGGGTCAGCTGCTCCCAGTTGGTTACGTAATCTTCCTCTAACTGAGGCCCTAATTTAGTCATACAATCTTTTGCTGTGTCCTGGATACTTTCAGCCCCCCCCCCCCACCGCCATTTTAGCTTTTTTAGGTTGAACTTTTCAGGGTTTTGTATAAGAGAGTTTATCCTTTGTGCCAAGGTGAGCGAGATGTTCATTCTCGTTATTTGGGGGAAGTGATCGCTTTCTGTGCGTTGATTAATTTGAAATGTTTCAATACTGGGGAGTAACTCCTTACTTGTGATTGTGTAGTCTATTATTGAGTTAGCCTTGCCACTCAAGTACATAACGGCTGCTGGTATGTCGCCCTTTATTTTACCGTTCAAAATTGACAGCCCCAAGTCTCCTAATATAGTTGTTATTTTTTGTCCACCACAGGTCGCTTTCCTCTTCCCTTCAACCTGGTTTTTAACTGTGAGGTTGCAGTTGAAGTCTCCTGAGATGAAAATTGGGCATTGCACATGGGATATTTGCATCACTTTTATCAAGGACATTATATTTGAATATTTTTCTTTCTCTGGGCCTTCCTCTCTGGGTGGATGTAAACATTAATCACTAGAAGTTGCCACGTTTGAGTCTCTGGTGGGGACCTATCACTAATTCTGATTACTTGGGCCCAGTTAACCCCCACATCCAGTTCTTCTGCTACCCAGTCGTATTTTTGGGCTATGTATGTTGATAGTCTGCCTCGCAGATGCCCAAAAGATGAAAATCTTTCAGCAAAGATGTGATGTTCTTCAAACCCTGCGATTGAAGTGGGCGTCAATTTCCATGTTTCCTGGATCAGAATTATGTCTTGTTGCTGAAAGAAGGCTAGGGTTTCATGGTCCTGAGCCATTTCTTGAAAACCATGGATATTCTAGGAACAAAACGAGACACTATGCAGCCTTTTTTCCTTCTGGATTTGGTTCCGCTTCTCTGCTGCCATGGGGAAATTAGGGTCTTCGTTAGGTAAGTTTTTTACTCAGTGCCATTGGTACCCATGACCAATCCATCCTGTCCAGCATTCGATGTCCAGTGTGTTGCATGCTTACTATTGTGTTGACCCTGTTCACATTGATTGTAGATGCTGGTGTGAAGGCGCGAGTACCTCACACACATGTGCTCTGGCTTTTCCTATCTTTATTTTCCTTTTTTGGATTTCTTAGACTATCTAATAGGGGATAGGGATACCTTGGACGTTTATGTAGCAATAAAGTAATTCCCCATGCTCCAAATCGTGATCTTACGGACTATATCTTGTCCACCAGGTCTTTTGTAGACCAGGTTGTTACGGATTCCTCAGTGTCCGGATTTTGTCTTTTTTGCTGGAATTTAACGGCTATCAAATCCTGGGAGGTTATCCCTTTAAGCTCTGGGATTTCCTTGAACAGGTTCCTTCGATTAAGAATATTCTGCCTTCCTTTTGTGGGATATTCGGGCACAAATGTCAATTTTGATTCAAATGCCTCTGTATGGTAAGGACGGTCATTGGGCAATTGTGTAGAATCTTCTTTAAAGGCAGAAAAATTGTGAGTTTTAAAATAGTTATGCCTTGCAAGAGATTCTTGTTGCTCTCGGTCTTCGTTAACCTCCTCGTTTTTTCCTTCTGTTATATCCAAAGATTTTATTTTGATTGTCCTTGTTGGTTCGAGGGCTGCGTCCCTGAGGGGTAACCTGCATCTGCGGTCCTTACCAGCTATTGTGACTTTCAAGGGATTTAGCTCGATTACGTTTTCTGATGTTATTTTTTCCCAGTGTATTTTATTTATTTTATCTTCCTGTACTCTGGATGTGTACTGTGCATTACTACCCTTTATGCCCTGTATGCGGTCCTCTCCCGTTGTTCTTTCTTGACTCATATTATCCACCGGGGCGAGTGTCTCTGTCGTTTGAAATGATCCTGCTTGACCTGCGC
The DNA here is from genome assembly GCF_964263255.1 of Lissotriton vulgaris. Lineage (NCBI taxonomy): Eukaryota > Metazoa > Chordata > Amphibia > Caudata > Salamandridae > Lissotriton > Lissotriton vulgaris. The sequence goes on along the minus strand of NC_141691.1, from coordinate 43,536,397 downwards.
CTTTCATGGGCTCATTTTTATCATGTCGCATTTCCTGTCTGTTTTTTGATTCAGGTGCTTTTGCCCGTCGCAGATCATGATCTGCGGGGGAGAGTTTGATCGTTTTGATTTTTTGAGGAGGGGGGTGTGATAGTTACTTCAGAGGCCGGGCTTCCTTCTGTTGGTATTGCGGCTGGAGTATGCTCACGTGGTGGTACATTAACCACATTGCTGCGGCGGTAATTTTTCCGCTGTGCGGCAATTTACAAAAACCCGCGTTACATGACGAGCTCAGCTCGTCATCAGCACACGACCACCGTGGCTGATGACGAGCTGAGCTCGTCATCAGCAATGAAGGGGTTAAATCCTGCCACTCCACCTGGTGGCGTATTCTGGTATTTACTTTTGCTTTCATGGGGAGTATTCATTTTAAATATTGGGAAAATGTTTCCTCGATCTATACTTTGTTGCTTTTTATACTTGAGCCTAGCCTTCCTTGCCCTTTTTCTTTGCCTCTTTGTTGGTTTTACATCGGTAGAGGACTTGTTGGTGGACTGAGTTGCTTCCATTACATTAACTGTTATTTCTGGTTGTTCTTCCACTAACACTTGTTCTTGGTCGTCTGTTACGTTACTTCTTGGAATTGTTATTACATTATTGCTTTTTGAAATTGCCGACACGTCCATATTATATTGCGTTTCCTTATTCTGTTTACTGAGACGGGTTAAACCTCCCCTAGGATGTCTTTTTAAATTCTCAATTATGCTCCCGCAGCCGCAATTAAACTGTTGTTGGTCATTGTAAGTATGAGGATCCGGTTTCCCCCTGTTGGTTAGAAGGGACGAAGGTGAGTCCAACTTAGTGTTTATGCCTGAAATATGGCCAGCGATTAGATTTATGAGGTGTATTTGTACCTCCATTTTGTCAGATCGATAATTCAACACCCTTATCGCTTGATCTAGGGTGCCTAGCAAGGACTGGCTCCATTGGGTGGGTGGCAGTTGTTTTTGGAACTTTCGCAAATCCTCTGACTCAAGGTCCGTCGTACTCACGGAAAAAATTGTTATAGATGCTGAAAGGTTAGAATAATTCAATTTGGTTGGAATACTTCCGCTGTCGTCCAGTACTAGCCGTTGTAGGTCTTTGTTTGCCAAGGGGCTACGTGGAGCGGAAACCACCATTCCCAGGCTACTCTGTTGAGCGTTATTACCAATTGCTGCGGGTGAGGCTTTCCCTTGGAGATAATTGTCCTCAGTTATTGTTTCAATGATTTCTAAAAATTTGGAGTCATTAGATAGGAAAAGTGATTTTAGTCATGGTTCCTCTTCTTGTACGAGCGGCATGGAAGAGTTACTGAGTTTTAATATTTCCTCTGTTGCTTCCTTTGTGGGGTCCTTTGCATTAGCAATTTCCTCTGTTGCTATCTCTGCGGGTTTTGTGCTTCTGCTTGAGTTCATAAGATTTGATTTTAGCAAGGGGTCCTCTATACTTTCCTTAATTTCTGTGCTTCTCGTTGATTCCCTTGCGTTTGTAAGCATTTTGAGTTGGTTCACTTGGGCTGTTACTATTACCGACTTATTCTGACATAGATGTGTCATTCGGCTCTGTAGGAGTTGGGTCCCTGTTGGGGCGTTATTAATTTTAGTCGTGCCTTTGGCCAGGGGAACCAGTGAGTTGACTGGAGCGATTGGACTTGGCAATTTGCAGGCCTCGGCTGTCGGTGCATAGATCTCCGTCATTGGATCCTTTAAATAGAACAATTTGTAAAATCCGGTTTTCTGTCTTGGACTCAACGATGTTGTTTCGAGAGTCGGTGCTGAAACCAACCTCTATCTAGGACTTGGCGGCTCCCCTCTTTGGATTGGCAGAGAGCCTTCCTCAGGTAATTTTTTAGTTTTTAATGTTTTTGTTTTTTGCTGATCACCACTTGACAGATTTTCCCAGAACTCATTTCCAGTTTTATTCCAGTTATATTCCTTAATGCTCCTTCAGTCAGGCATGTACTTCTAGCCGTGAAATTATGGTGGTCTTTTCTGCTCACTGCGTCTTTAATGAAGGAACTGGAACTGAGAGACAGGATCGGCAGTGGGGTGCTCTTCTAGACCGGCTTTAACTTATTTGCTCACACCGATAACAATGTGGTAAGAAGAGCTCCCAAAAGTTAAATTGCTGGGGGTGCTCTTCTAATCCAGCTTTTTTGGCTTTTTAGCTTTTAGCTCTCACCCTTTGAATGTAATTAAGGGGAGTAAGGTTAAGTTCGATAAGTTTGATAAGCTGCTCATGGCTCAAAAGAAAGAGTAACCATGGTGCTCTGGCCACACCGTTTCTTATGAGGGCAAAAGAGTTATTACCCACAGGGGAAAAAAGTTTACTCACTAAATCTCTCCGCTCCAACTTGTGTCGCCCACTGCTGCTGCTGAAGCCCCACGCTGATTTTATAGCTCCTGCGGCTCCTTACTGCGGTTGCCCCCCCCCCCAATGCAGCAGATCCTTCCGCCCACTGGGCTGGGTTGGGCTGGGCTGGGCTTGTGCTTGGACTGGGCTTCGATGGATCTCCTGGGCTCCACACAGCTCGCGGTTCCTCTCTGCCACTGCCCCACTGCCGTTGCTGCTATTAGCGCCTGGCGCCGCGCTGCGCGACCAGGCAGGGCTGGGCTGGCATGGCTGGCAGGGGTGGGCTAGGTCTTTCCACGGCTCCACGCAACTCGCAACTCCTTGCTGCTGACGCCACTGCCGCCCCTACCGCGTTGCGCCGGGCTCGTTACCCGTGACTCTCGCTTCCCGCATGGAGCACAGAGCACAGACCTGGAAGCTGGAAGCGGGCGGGCATGATCACCAGCATCGCATCAGCGAACGCTTCTGCTCTGGTTGCTCCTCCGACTCGCAGCCTATACACCCAGCCACTGCCCAACGTGTCGGGTCAGACAGGCCAAACGCTTAACTTGAGCAGCACTCCACATGCCGCTTCGGCTTCAGATTCCGCTCTCTGCTCCTCATTGTGTGGATCTGCACTTCTGACCTCTGCCTCTACCTGCGTTTTCCTGGCAGTGTTTTTTTTCCCGTTTGTTCTCTGCGAACTGCCAAGCCATGCCTTCCATGGACCAGAAACAAGCTTCCTAGGACCGGTTTCTGGCATTACAGCCGTCTTCAGCAAGGCTTGCTTGAATCCAGTGGCAAAATGAGCAAGGGACTCACATCTGAGCATACCCTGCCAATTTATGGTGAACAAAGCGGTACAAAACGTGATACATACACCCTGAATTAAAATTGTTCAACTTGGTACAAACTACACACCTCTGTGACTGTTTGCTAGAGACAATCACACCTATTAACCCCGTGAGTGCTTGTGACAAGCTGAGCTCGTCATGAGGCACAGTGGAGCTACACTCATGACGAGCTGTGCTCGTCACGGCTATTGGACCGTTCGCACGCTGGGATAATTTCCCCATTGTGCTGAACGTTCCAAAACAGGGGTGGCTGTGACGAGCTCAGCTCGCCATGAGTGCAGCTCCATGTGCCTCATGATGAGCTGAACTCGTCACAAGCACAGCGGCGCCACACGTGGCCCCCCTGCCCCCCGCACAGCGGGGGGAAAACACCCCGCAGTGAAGGGGCTAAAAAATAGATAACTCTTTCATGCATTACAAACATGACTGTTAAACACTTCATCTGTTGTGTTTAGCACAAACACATTTTTCAACACTTTGTGGTTGATTCTGATTTCGGCCAGAAGACGTTGTACCCGACACAGACCTGTCAAATTTTCCGACCGAACCGTACACATGCCTTCCGAATAGCTGAGTACAAGGCGATGCTCGAAATTCACGACTGACTCATCCGGATTATACATCTGACTCAGTAGGAAAGGAGACTGACACGATAGACTCGTACGTGACCGACTCCATGTCGCCAAGCAACAACACGACATGACCGAGTCGGATGCAAACGATGCCATATAGTCCAGCATTTTAACAACCCAATAGACACGTATGCTGATGATTACACATAGCCAAGCACATATACGATGTGACAGACTCCGTCTCGTCCCTGCTGGACTTGTTCTGGTACGATTCAGAGCTAAAATACACCTCATACGAATGCTTTGAGTAGCTAGAAGAATAGCCCTGTACAACGCATACAAAATACGCATCGTACTTGCGTGTCAGTAAACTGCTTGTGCAATGCCTCAGTACGACTCAATTTCAGTGTTTCCTGAGCCTGTTTGGACGTGACATAAAACCGGAATGGACGATTCGGTCTTATTTGCCTGTTATATGCATCGTACTTGCTGGTTCATAGGAAAAACCTCAGGATACAAGCCGGTCGGAAGGTAAGCCTACGAATAGCATTGGGAAGGCATTTTTAGCGACATCGGAATCTACCCCTTCATGGGAGAATAGTGTTGATGAATACTGTAGATTTCAGCTGTAAATATTAAATGATCTTTAAGACACACTAAAAGAACCCTTACATTTACAAAGATTTTACATTGACCACCTTTCAAGCTTTTTTGGGGATATTCTGCATACTCAGGTTCAAACAAACATGATATAGTAAGATATTAATCTAGTACATCTGCTTACATAATTCTGATCCCTGTATGAAACACCCATTCTTTTTTTATACACAATATAATAATGCAATGTAATAAAACTTATTACAACTTTGAACAATTGAAGTTTAAAAGTTCTCAACTTATATATATATATATTTAATTTTTAATTTTCATTTTAAGATCTATGCAAGAGGATGTTTTTTCAAATTATGAATTACTTTTAGAGCAGTACATCTTTCATTTCATCTCAATGGTGAACTCATTACTATGTATGATGATTTATGTTCCTCGTTCAACCTTATAAACTATAATGATTTTAAAGCAATATCAAATATCATTTGTGGATCAGTAGCAATACCATCCATAAATAACAGGAGGTACAATAGAGACTCAAATCCTTTAGTTGGTATGATGAAAACACGTATCTCATTTAAAGATAGATCCACAGTGGGAACAAATTATATAGTTGAGATGGAACCTAAACTGGTGGAGTGGAAACAACAAAATGAATTGGAAAGAACACTAGATTCCAACAATCCAGAGCCAGCCTTAATAGCAAACAGGTCTATAACTAGGGGCTATGTATGTGATTCATTTCTTAAACTGTTTAAAGAAAACCTTCCTTGTCATTATAAAATTATATCGAAAGCTAATTTCAAACTAGTAGTACATGAATTCTCTGCCTTTCATAAAAGAAACCCTAAAATGGAACTAAACTGTGTGATAGAATTAGGCATATTAGAGCCAATTGATTCCTCTGAATGGCTCCCTCTGGTAGTTCTGGTCATGAAAGACCATTAGACAATGTGTGGGTTTGCAGGACTTAATAATAGCATTTGAGTAAAAAGTATACCCTTTAACAATGATAAGCTTTGTACCATAGGAAGGTTATCCAGTTTTAGTGACATAGATCTATAAATGGCACATCATTGAGTAGTACTTCACTCTGACTTAAAACTTTTAACTATTTTGACTACTCTTTTAAGGGCATTTATGTTTTGTAGGCTACAGTTTGGAATTGCCTCTGCTGCTGCAGTGTTTCAAAAAATAATGAAGAGAATCTAAGAAGGTATTCCCAACATGTTGTGTTTCCAAGGTGACATTATGCTATATTGATCATCTGTAACAGAAAATAAATATCTAAAAAAAAAGGTTTTGGGAATATTTTGTGAGGCAGACTATTAAGAGGCACAAATTTGAGATTGGTGTACGTTCCATAGAATATCTTGGAAACACTATTTCAAATGATGCATCAGGAGTGAGTCTAAAAGAAGCAGTTAAAAAAGAACTCCATCCGACTGATAAAGATGAACTGAGATCAATCCTTGGTTTGGGACTTGTCGAAATATGTCAAAAACGTTTCAGAATTTTAACTTGCAGTCTGAGAGATTTGATGAAGTACGTTAAAAAAATTGTTTGGGTAGACATTACAAATTTCATTTCAAAATGTAAAAAAGGCATTATAACTGCCCTATCATCAGGTAATTTTGATTTAAAAAGTAAACCATATTTGACAATGGATGTCAGTGAAAAGGTCTAGTAGCAAGTTTATCTCAGATAGTGGAAGGAAATGAAAACAGTATTTCTTTCGCCTCACACACTCTTTCTAAGTCAGAGCAGAATCATTCAGTTGTAGAAAAAGAGGTTTTAGTGTGTTTTTGGGCCATTGGTCATTACAAATATTTTAATGGGGTTTACTGGTCACAGTCTTCTGGTCATTAACCTACATGTTTACATCAAAAGTAATAGAGAACACAATTCCATGCATTGCAAAATGGGTGCTTGGTCTAGAAGAGTTTTCTACAAGGTAGAATATGTCCCAGGTGAGTCTAATTTAATGCCGATTTCCTTTTAAAGGGCTCCTTAGACATATAGGATGACCTCAAAATAAGTGGATATCCAGTCTTGAAAGTGACTGATACAGCTACGACTACAGATGAATAGAAACCACTATCCAATCAAGATGTGATTTCAACTGATTTTACAGATCACAGTATTCTTGGTTTGCCTTGCAAGGGTTTAAGCAAATGACTTGAAAGGTTACTGGGAAGTTAGAGATGAAATGCCAATTATAAATGACCTTGTGTTAGGAAAAGAAATTATCATACTTCCAGTAGAATTGCTAGGAAACTTTGTGCATTTAGCACATGAAAGACACCTGGGAAAAAGAAGTTGAGATAGAGGCTTCATAATTGGTTCCCAAAGATGGATGCAACAGTAAAAATAAAAGAAAAGGATTGCTATTCTTGCGCCATAAGTGACTAATCTAAATTGATTCATGAATTGATTCATAACTCAGCACTATTTCCCAGCCCTAACGTTTTATGAAGCATGTTTCTTCACTTTAAATTCCTCACATTTAAACAAATGACTACATTTTACTGTTTGAAATATTGCACCATGTCTACAGGCCACTGTGAGTAATGTGCCTGCTGTTTGTAAACACACTTTAACATGAGAGAACATTAAACTGATGTTTTATTAATGCACATAAACATGAAGTTAACTCTTCAGTTGAATTTTCTCCCATTTCAAAGTGTTGCATTTACACATAGTAGGCATCTTGTTCCCAGTTGGGGGTAGACACGCTGCCATATTTATAATTGAAAAATACAGCCATTTTTTTAAATGGGAGAAATTTAAAGAGCATACAAAGTTCCATCGGGTGTGGACATTTTTTCCTTATTATGATTATTTCTACAGAAAGTATTTTCTGGACTTAGAATTCAACCATTTAAAACGAAATGATGCTTGTGTTGTACATGTAAGGTGCCACTTATGGCAAAAGGTATGTCCTGTGCTACACGTACATATGACACAAGCCCTCAGTCACCTATGCACATATCCCATTCATTCACACACATGTCCATTCATCCCCACAGACCATGCACTCACTGATACACATGGCAGCCCTATCTAGTACCCCTAGTCACAACATTTTGTTCCAACCATAGCATTGGACACAATAGGCATTAGGTTTAAAGTCGAAGGAGCTGGCAATAGGGAATGGCTGGTAACAATCAATCAAAGAGAATTTATAGAGCGCTACTTATTACCTGTGAGGGTCTCCAGGCACCGGGGGGTACCGTGGCTCCAGGCTATCTGTTGAATAGCCAAGTTTTCAGCTTCTTCTTGATCTCCTCAAGGTTTGGAAGTGTTCAAGGTTGGAGAGGGAGGTTAATCCAGTGTTTTGCAGCAATGTGGGAGAAGGAACAGTTTCAGCTTCTGAGGATGAGGGTGTGTGGACAAGGTAGAGGGATGAGAAGCATAGTTTTCGGTGGGTAGGTGGTAGGTGACTCTGTGGTTAAGTTAAGCTGGGCTGGTATTATGGAGGGATTTTCAGGTGTGGGTGAGGAGTTTTAACTGGCACTGTTTTTTCATCGGGAGCCAGTGCAGCTCTTTCAGGTGGGGTGTTATGTGGGTTGGCCTTGGGAGGTTGAAGAGAATCCTTGCTGCTTCATTCTTTATGGTCTGGAGCCTGTTCAGTAGATGGTAGTGATCCCTAAGTATAGGATGTTGCTTTAGTCCAGGCGGCTTGCGACTAGGGCTTGGGTGATGGTGCTTCTGTTGTCAGTGAGGAGCCATTTGAATATTTTCAGCACAGCAAGATGTGGAAGCATGTAGATGCTACAGCATTTACCTGTCTTCTCATTGAGAGCTTGCTCTTGAGTATGAGACTTAGGTTTTTGGTGTATTTTGTGGGTGTGGGTGGGGCCGAGTTTGGATGCCCACCAGGTGTGATTCCAGGGGGAGTTAAAGTTCCCAAAGATAAGTACCTCAGTATTGTTGCAGTTGAGCTAGAGGCACCTACTCTGCATCCAACTGGTGACATTGGTCATGCATCAGTGGAAGATGGCTTTGATGTTGGAGGGGTCTGAGGAGATGGATACGATGAGCTTGAGTTTCATCCACATAGGATATTATGTTCATGTTGTTTGATTTGACCAGGTCAGCTAGCAAGGACACATAGCTGTTCAAGATAATTGTGCTTAAATATGATCCATGGGGACCAATGCACAGGTTACATGGCCTTCAGTAGTTCATTAAAATTTTCATTGATCAGAAGTAGCTCTCATTATGGAAAACATCCGAGACCCCTGTTCCAAATGACCACATGAAATGAAGGGAATGGTATGATTTCAAACATGTAGTAACACGCCAATGTTGCAAAGAAGGTGTTGTTGTATTGTCCATAAGACCCAGTTTTCAGAGTGCAAATGGGAGTAAATATTTTAAACTGATATGTTATACTAAATTACAACACAATATTGATATTATAGACAATGGACAAATGTGGAGCATGGATCGGTTGGTCAGATGGATTGACCCTGGAAGAGGAAACATAGAAAGTACAAGTTAATAAAAATAATAATCCTCACAACAAAAGAATGAGAAATGCTCTATTTTGGCAGAAGGACTATTGTATGAAATAGTTATTGTGTTTTGTTTCTTTTCCTTGGGGAATGTGTTGTCATTAGCAGAGCAGACAGCGACTATGACATTCACTCCATTCCATTCTTCTCCCCATATTGCCATTCATTTCAGGAGTACATTTGGATGGTTCAAAATATTGCTCTGAGGAGATGTTCTATTTTTAAAAATCTGGGACACAGTTCATAAGGATGCTATTTACCTCGGCTAGATGTAAAGTTTCTTCTTAACAATAAATTAATAAATATGGCTTACAAAAGCATTGAAATTCACCAGCTATAGTTGAGTGAGCTAACTATAATATCCACCTGACAAGCACTGATGATGACATCACAGATTGCATCACCCATAACATGTTAAATGATACCATTGATAACATCACTGATGACAACACAAAAATGATGTTTTAGGGAAATATGTTTTTAAAAAGTGATTTTTATAAAAATATGCTTTGTCAAATGATGTTACCACAGGCTATGATGAGTAACAGCTAGTTTATCTTCTGTAAATATTTAAATTTTGTAATCATGCTGGAGCCTGACACTGTTCTCCTCCCTCCAGCCTGTCATCATCCCTAAGGGTATGATATGATAAGGCACTTGGGACTGCCCCCAGACCAGGATGAGTGAAGAAGAAACTATAGCTCGTCCTGTCTTTATGAAGCATGGTGCCATGTGCTTCAGTATATTCACTGGGTGCTGAAGCACAAAACACTATTAGAACTCTTTTGTTCTCTTGAGAGTGGAGGCACAATCAGACACCAACTCAGAGTGGAGATGACACACTGTTTATACAGGGGGAGCAGATCATGATTCATAGATGCACCTCACTGTAGCAATTCCAGTGCCTCCAGATCTTGTTGCTATGGGCAGCTTCCTCTTCCATTTGGAAGTTGGAACAGCAGTCTCAGAGAGGACAGTTGAATTCCTAGGTATTTCACATTCTTTCTTTTAACAATAAATGCCATAGAATTGTTGAAGTGCAGTGCAGGTGGTGCAGGAAAAGTTCCAACCCTTGGCCCATTTCCCTCCAGACACCATACTGGAAGAGGTGTGGCTCAGCGGCCAGGACAATAGGTGCCAGACGCTGAGGATCACGGTTTGATCCCCGGCACCGGGTCTGCCCTGCACCACGTGACTCTGGGCAATAGCTTGCTTAATCTTCCTGACTGCCCCAGCACCAGGAAACCTACGGGTAGCTGTGCGCTTTACAAATACAGGATTATTATTATTATTATTATTATTATTATTATTATTATTATTATTATTATTATTATTATTATTATTATTATAATAATAATAATTATTATTATTATACTAGCTCCTCTTCTTCATAGGGACAAGCCACTCCTCATCTGCTGGGAGCACAGCAGTGGTGGAGCTCATTAGACAGGCAAGCCCCCTCTTTCCTAAATGGTACAACAGCATTAGTCTTATTCTTTCCCTAATGGTAAGACTGTAAAGCAGTGTGCATAGAGATGCCATGGCCTTTGTGTCTGTATAAATGAGTGGCCTCAGTGTGGACGAAGTATCAGGATCAGGGGCTTCATGACCTTGTATTTTCAGAAGGGTTGTTCAAAAGGCAGAGAGCCATACTTCCAAACAGGACGCATTTGGCAGCATGAGTCCACCATCTAGAAAAATATACTTTAGAGGAACAACCACACCAAAATTCTGTCATGCCCAACCCATTATACAATGTCCAGTCACTTAACTGCCGTTGTTGTATTGTGTGGTAAATCACACTCAACAGAAATAATGAAATGCCCACTTAGGGTCTGACTTAGATCTCGGCCGATGGGATATCTGTCAACTTTCAACACCTTTGCTACTTATAACCTGAACATTATAGAAGCTCAAACAGTAACTGAAAACCCTCTACATCTAATATTGGAGATGTGTTTTCCTTTGGCTAGGGAGTAGGTTTTAAAACTAGTAAAGACAACTAAATCAGGCTCACCCTTAGACTCTGGTCCTCCTAGGATAATCCACCTTGCGTCTTAAATTGTGAGTGACCAACTAACTAATATATTCAATGAAATCAATCAATCAATCATTATATTTATAAAGCGTGCTACATACCAGTGAGGGTCTCAAGGCGCTGGGGGGGGGGGGGGCTGCTACTGATCAAAGAGCCAGGTCTTGAGAAGTCTTCTGAAGGCCAGCAGGTCCTGGAACTGTGGCGAGGGCGAGGGTGGCAGAGCGGAGGCTGCGGGTGGGGGTGTAGAAACTGAGTCGGTCATTGAGATATGCTGGTCCAGCATTGTGTAGGGCTTTGTGTGAGTGGATGAGGAGTTTGAAGGTGATCCTCTTGTTGACGGGGAGCCAGTGCAGGCCTCTCAGGTGAGGTGTGATGTGGCTGCGTCGGGGGACGTCGAGGATCAGTCGTGCCGAGGCGTTCTGGAAGCGTTGCAGCCGTCTCAGGAGCTTGGTTGTTGTTCCTGCGTAGAGGGCGTTTCTGTAGTCCAGTTTGCTGGTGATGAGAGCCTGGGTGACGGTTCTTGTGTCGTAGGTGTAGGAGAGTAGGGTCTGCTATCCTATGGTCACCCCAAATTTTTGCTTTTTGCTTCACTGGTTTCTGACTTAATGTGGCTGTGGGCCTGCTAATCAGACCCACAGCCTGCTGTTCTCTCTCTAAATTACTGCCAATGCACTCTAGGTGCATTACGAATTGGAACTGGTTCACCTTATGAGCCCCTGTATAAGTGCACCCTAGGTGCCCAGGGCATAGGTGTATCCAAGGCCTACCAGGGGCTGCAGCATGTATTATGCCACCCCTGGCCTGGCCTCCATATTTGACACAACTGGCTGATCACTCAGCTGGGGTAAGTCGGTGTAACCACCTCTTACTTAGGTACAGTATGTCTGTGCCTAACCCTAAACTGGACACATATGTTCCTATCAGCCACTCCTATGGAAGGCCTCATCAATCCTGGAGGCAGAGTGCTTGGAAATATGTGAGATGGTGCTCTAGCATGAGCTGAGCCTGTCTGCAGCTGTCGGGAACAACTCCCTAAGCTGTTCCGGGATATTGCCATACCATATACTCTTAAGTGCATTATAATCCTCGCGGTTAAATGCTATCTTTGGTTTGGCTTTATCAAAACATGTCGAGTAAGGTGTCATACGAATTGGAATACTATCCCCTCGCCAATTCTGGCGACGGGGATAGCATTCCACCCTTCTAGAGGGACACGACATGTGTGTAGCCTTAACCCCGGTTAAAGTTAAACAGAGCCTCAGCTTCACAAAATGGACGCTGCCACCACAGACACAAGTCTGGCCTCCTGCTGCTGACCGAAACTCGGCAGATGGTGGCCTGGACAAAGGGTTTCCTGCCTTGGGAGGTGCGAGCACCACCCCAGACAGGATTTTGTGTATTGGGTAGGACAGGGCTGAATAGAATCAGACATGCCCGGGGCACACAAGGTGTCCCCGTGCATAGGCCAGCCCAAACCGGTTCTGGGGCCTTCCAGCCCCAGTCCTGGCGCGGAGCTGGACAAAGGAAAGGGGGTGTAACCGCCCCCCTTCCTGGTTCCTCCCAGAGGAGGGACCTAGTAGGTGATCCACCCCCTAGATTGGAATAAGAGGGGGAGCAGTGCCATTGCACAGCAGATCATCCCGAAATCAACTTAAAACTAAGAAGAAGACTGGACTTCGACATTCTGCTGCACAGAAGACTGAAGAAGAATCTCCCTTGTGGCCAAGGAGTGACCACCCTGTGAACACAGGTACCAACCAGCAACTCGACGTCTGCTTTGCCGCCGCCTCCCGCCGGAGCCCGAGCCCAGAGCCCGACAAGAACCAGATTCCCAGACCTCTCAGAGCCCGATCCACAGTCCCTGCAAAGAAGGGACCCGTGGAGGCACCGAGTGACGTGGGACCGGACCTCTTGAAAGACACCCGAAAAGCTGACTGCGCAGCTTCTGAGGCATCCTCGACGTTGTGCTTTGGGGATTGAGAACCCCCACCACCGAGCAGCCCTTGCACCGAAGATCAGCCCTCCAGCATCTCCACGATCTGCGTGGGGCCCTTTTGCATTGTGCCACTCGACGCGCCATCCCGGCCACTAGCCACGCGGCCAGCGGCCATCTTGGCGACGAACCCGAAGATTTAAACAGCAGGTCTGGTTGCTCCAGACCTACCCAAGCTCCCGTGAAAAGGAGCACCCGCTCTGACCTTGCTGGTCCGAGTGAACAGCATCTTTCAACTTCTGCGTGGCTTGCATTTGCCAAGGCCTGTTTGCTCCGATCAGGTCGCCGACACCGCCAACAGCGAGAAGCCTACGTGGGACAGCTCGTGACCGACTCCTGGACGTCCTCGACCCCGGGTATCCACGTGGCTGCAGAAAGAAGCTACCCGACAACGCCTGTTTGCACCCGACATCACCTGGTTCCACTCTGGTTCCACGGCAGTCACTGGCTAGTGACTTTGAACACTGTCCCCTCTGCTTTCAGGTCTTCACATCTACAGATCCACCCTTGGATCCACCGGAACTCTTCTCATCAAGCCGCCTGCAGCATCTCCTGCTCCAAGCACCATCGACCAGCGTGACGAAACCCGACACATCTTCGACCCTGTGCACCCGCTTCCTGTGGGTGAGGTAACTCAGCTCCGCCGGTGCCCCTGCACTGGTACACATCCCAAGGGCCTGTGTTTTAAGTTTCAGCTCCGTAGGTCACTCGGAAGGTTCCTAACTTTCTAACTTTGTGCTTTTTACGCACCATAGACTTTGTATTGAGAAGTGCGTGCACTTTGGACACTGCACCCGAGTCCCGTGGGCCTTTCCCGACTTAGTTAACTCCAGTCTCGAATAGTTCCAGCGATTCCCCAGGCCCTAGGCCTCTTCACTTTCCTCCTGGTATCCCTTATACCACTTATTTAGTATATGGTTTAGGTGGCCCCTAGGGCTCACCCATATTGTGCAACTTTTGTGTATTTTAAACTGTCTTGTGATTTAACGCTTGTGCTTCTGTGCTCATAAAGAGTCCAGGGGATTTTAATAGTTAATAAATCAATATATATTTTCAATATATATCTGTGTGGTGTCCCTTTCATTTGGTATTCAAGGGGGTTGTGTATGGTATAACAGCTGGCTTCACATGCCTTTCAGAGTTTAGCCTAAGACTGCTTTGTCCACGTTACCACTAGGATAACTGGTCTACAAGGTTGAATTACAACCATCATCATAAGGGTTGCTTGGCATGGTACAAAGTGATCACTAGAACTAGTGAGCATTATATACCAGGCCAACTTCTCACATTGGTGAGCAGCGGATTGGGATCTGAGCTTGCTGTTGTTTTACCATTACAATCTTTGAGATTATCATCTGAAAGATCACACAGGTACCTGCTAGGTACATATAAAACAAGACTAGTATACTTAAGTTCTACTGAACTTAGTTGTTGTAGAGCAAAGGGAGTAGCACACCCTAGCTACAACTACTAGATAGGTTTAGTAGGTAAACACCAGTGTAGGTAGATTGCAACACATCCACCCACACTAGAGCAATGTCTGGAACAGAGGGGTCCAGTGGACTTACTCCTGTTGAGAGTGACCCTCCAAGGGCACCATCCAAATTTGCTATTTTTTCCTTTAAGGAATTAAGACAGCTTTGTGTCTTAAGGGGTCTGAAGACAGGGCCTTCCCCTACTACAGACCACCTAAGAGAGCTCTTAGACCAGTCTGAGACTCTAAAGCCCTCTAAGGCAAACCCCACAGGGGATGCTGAAGGAGGCCATCCTTCAGAGGATGACACTGTAGACACCCCTGCCCCTATCATCCTAGTAGATGAGGAAGCCTCCACCACTGGAGCTCCTCAAGTAGATGTAGAGGAAGAGGAAGAAGAAGAGGAGGAGGAGGTGGAAAGCAGTGAGTCAGATGATGACAGAGATAGTCAGGTGCTGGTCAGTAGACTGAACCAGGCTAACTTAAGTCAACTTGGGAATGAATCAGGTAACAACCCATTCAGACCCTCAGGTGGACTTAACCAGGAGCCTAGGAGGAGAAGGATTCACTCAGGTGACTCTGACAACTCCTATGCTTCTAGAGGTTCTCATGGTCACTCCAGAAGGAGGATGACTAGCCCTCAGAGAAGGGAACATGAGACCAAATTGAGAGAATCTCAAATTAGAGAGGCTGAATTGAGAGTCCAGAGACAAGAGTTAGAGATTGCCCTGGCCCAAGAGAAACTTGCTAGAGCAAGACAGCCTAGAGAGAGTGGGGTAATAGAACCCACTGGTGGCAGCAATATCCACAAGGATAAAGACAGGTCTTTTGATAATAGAAACCTGAGTAAGATTGTGCCCCCCTACAAAGTTGGGGATGACATCCATAAATGGATTACTGCAATGGAGAGAGCCTGCAGAGTACAGCAGATCCCTCAAGAGCAGTGGGCAGCAATCTTGTGGCTCTCCTTTGAAGGTAGAGGCCGAGACAGACTCCTCACAGTTAGTGATGGGGATTCTAGAAACTACCTGGTCCTGAAGAGTGCTCTGATTGATGGGTTAGGCTTAACCACTGAACAGTACAGGTTAATGTTCAGAGATACCCAGAAGACACAGACTCAGGACTGGTCTGAATTTGTTGAGTGTGCCACTAAGGCTCTGGAGGGATGGTTGCTGGGAAGCAAGGTTACAGACTATGAAGGATTGTATAATTTGCTGATGAGAGAACAAATTTTAAATAATTGTCAGAACCAGCAGTTGCATCAACATTTGGTTGACTCAGATTTGACCTCTCCCCAAGAATTGGGAAAGAGGGCAGATAAATGGGTAAGAACCAGAGTTAAGCAAAAGAACCAGAACCAGAACCAGGGTGGTGACCAGAAGAAAACAGACCAGAAGGGTGGGGAGCAGAAAGCTAAAGACCAGAAGTCTTCAACAGGGCCCCAAACTGAGACAGAGGGTGGGTCCCAAACTTCCAAGAAGAAGAAGAAAGAAGGTCAGAAGAAACCCTGGTGTAAAACTTGTAAGAACACCTCTCACTGGACAAGTGAGTGTAAAAAGGGTGGAGCCCCCAGCACTGCAGCCCCTAAGGCACCTGCACCCACTAGTACAGTTAGCAGTGCTGGTCCTCAAGCCAAGGGTTTAGTGGGAATCACTTTGGGAACTGGAGGAGATTCTGACCTAGTCAGAACTCTTACACAGGCTGTTTTGGTTTGTGAAGGGGACCTGGATTTGGTCCCTGACATAAGTCCCAGTAATCTGGGCAAATACAGACAGACGCCTTTGATTAACAACAAAGTGGCTCAAGCTTACAGGGACACATGTGCCAGTGTCACTATGGTGACACCTAACTTTGTGGACCCTGGACAATACATGCCAGGCGATGATTACCTGGTGACCAATGCCAGCAATGTCACTACTACACATAGTGTGGCACTTGTTAACTTTTCCTGGGGAGGGGTAACTGGCCTAAAGAAAGTTGTGGTTAGTGCTGATCTCCCAGTAGAATGTTTGTTGGGCAATGACCTGGAGAACTCTCTATGGTCAGAAGTTGAGTACAGGACTCATGCAGAGATGTTAGGGATATCATCACATGTCCTTGCTGTGACCAGGTCACAGGCCAAAAAGTGCCTCTCTGAACCTCAGGTCTTGGATCCTGGAACAATGGACCAAGTACCTCCCAAGAAGAAGAACAGGAGGGTTAAGGCTGCGCCTTCCCAACTGCCTACAAGTGAGGATCAGGCTTCACAGGAAACTGATCTTGAGACCCCTGAAGGAACTGTCCCTGAAGAACTTGAACCTGATCAGGTTGAGTTTCTGGGGACAGGGGGACCTTCTAGGGCAGACTTGGGGCAGGCTCAGTTAACCTGTCCTTCTCTTGAACCCCTCAGACAGCAGGCTGCTGCTGAGGCTGCTGGGAATGCTCAAGGTGCCCATAAAGTATATTGGGACGATGGACTCCTTTATTCAGAGGCTAGAGACCCCAAGCCTGGTGCTACCAGGAGGTTGGTTATACCTCTGCAATATAGGGGCTTCCTACTCACCTTGGCCCATGATATTCCTTTAGCAGGACACCTAGGCCAGAACAAGACTTGGGACAGGCTTGTCCCTCACTTTCACTGGCCTCACATGTCTGAAGACACCAAGGAGTTTTGTCGCTCCTGTGAAACCTGCCAAGCCAGTGGTAAAGCAGGTGGAACAACAAAGGCCCCCCTGATACCACTACCTGTGGTGGGGGTCCCCTTTGAGAGAGTGGGGATTGATATTGTTGGTCCAATGGATCCCCCTACAGCATCTGGGCACAGATTCATACTGGTGGTAGTGGATCATGCCACCAGGTACCCAGAGGCAATTCCCCTTAGGACCACAACAGCTCCTGTTGTGGCCAGGGCCCTACTTGGAGTTTTCTCCAGAGTGGGGTTTCCTAAGGAGGTAATATCAGATAGAGGTACCAACTTCATGTCTGGATATTTGACAGCTATGTGGAAGGAATGTGGTGTAAACTACAAGTTCACCACTCCTTATCACCCACAATGCAATGGGCTTGTTGAGAGATTTAACAAGACCCTAAAGGGCATGATTAAAGGATTACCTGAAAAGCTCAGGCGAAGATGGGACATCCTTCTGCCCTGCCTTTTGTTCGCTTACAGAGAGGTCCCTCAAAAGGGGGTTGGCTTCAGCCCCTTTGAATTGTTGTTTGGGCACCCTGTAAGAGGACCCCTGTGTCTTGTAAAGGAAGGATGGGAGTTACCTCTCAAAAAGCCTAAACAGGACATAGTGGACTATGTACTTGGTCTCCGCTCCAGGATGGCAGAGTACATGGAAAAGGCATCTAAAAACCTTGAGGCTAGCCAAGAATTACAAAAAGCTTGGCATGACCAAAAGGCTGTCCTTGTTGAATTTCAGCCTGGACAGAAGGTATGGGTGTTGGAGCCAGTGGCCCCAGCAGCACTCCAAGACAAATGGTCTGGACCCCATACAATTCTGGAAAAGAAGGGAGAGGTTACCTACTTGGTGGACCTAGGAACTCCCAGGAGCCCCCACAGGGTGCTCCATGTGAACAGATTGAAGGCATATGTCAGCAGGGCAGACATGGGCTTGCTCATGGCTACAGATGAGGGACAGGAGGAAGAGAGTGACCCTCTCCCAGACCTGCTCACTCAGAACCCTGAGGATGGCTCAGTTGATGGTGTGGCCTTAGGTGGCAGCCTCACTGAACATCAGCAACATGACTGCAGACAAGTTCTACAGGCATACAGGCATATGTTCTCCTTGACACCCAGTCAGACTAACTGGTGTACACATGTGGTGGACACTGGTGACAGTCTTCCTGTAAAGAGCAAGATTTACAGGCAACCTGACCACGTCAGGGACTGTATAAAGACTGAGGTGCAAAAGATGCTGGAATTAGGTGTCATTGAGCCTTCAGAGAGCCCCTGGGCTAGCCCAGTGGTTCTGGTCCCCAAACCTCACACCAAAGATGGCAAGAGAGAGATGAGGTTCTGTGTGGATTACAGAGGACTCAATGCTGTCACCAGGACAGATGCACACCCTATTCCAAGGGCAGATGAGCTCATTGACAAGTTGGCTTCTGCCAAATATTTGAGCACATTTGACTTGACAGCTGGCTACTGGCAAATCAGGTTAGCTGAGGAGTCTAAAGCCAAAACAGCATTTTCTACCCCTAGTGGGCATTATCAGTTTGTGGTGATGCCCTTTGGTTTGAAAAATGCACCTGCCACCTTCCAAAGGTTGGTGAACCAAGTCCTCACTGGGTTGGATGACTTTTGTGCAGCTTATCTGGACGATATTGCTGTCTTTAGCTCCACCTGGGAGGATCACCTGATCCACCTGAAGGAAGTGCTTGAGGCTCTGCAGAAGGCAGGCCTCACTATCAAGGCAACAAAGTGCCAGATAGGGCAGAGCAAGGTTGTATACCTGGGCCACCTTGTAGGTGGAGGCCAAGTTCAACCACTGGAGAGTAAGATCCAGACCATCAAGGACTGGTCCCCTCCAACTACCCAGACTCAGGTCAGAGCTTTCTTGGGCCTGACTGGGTACTACAGGAAGTTTGTTAAGAACTATGGGTCCATTGTGACTCCTCTTAATGATCTGACATCCAAGAAGATGCCCAAAAAGGTTCAGTGGACAGAAATCTGTCAAAAGGCATTTGATGACCTGAAGAAGGCCATGTGCTCTGCACCTATCCTGAAGAGTCCTGACTACTCAAGAGAGTTCATTGTCCAAACAGATGCTTCTGAGTTGGGAGTGGGAGCAGTGCTTTCACAGCTTAATGTAGATGGCCAGGACCAGCCCATTGCTTTCATTAGCAGAAGGCTGACCCCCAGAGAGAAACGTTGGTCAGCTATAGAGAGGGAGGCCTTTGCTGTGGTGTGGGCCCTGAAGAAGTTGAGGCCATACTTATTTGGTACTCACTTCAAGATTCAGACCGACCATAAGCCCCTCCTATGGCTTAATCAGATGAAGGGTGAAAACCCCAAACTACTCAGGTGGTCCATTTCCCTACAGGGGATGGACTTTACAGTGGAGCACCGCCCAGGGACTGACCATGGCAACGCAGATGGTCTCTCCAGGTACTTCCACTTAGAACATGAAGACACAACTGGTCAAGGTTAGTCTAATGTCCCTGCGTTTGGGGGGGGGTTATGTAGGAGAGTAGGGTCTGCTATCCTATGGTCACCCCAAATTTTTGCTTTTTGCTTCACTGGTTTCTGACTTAATGTGGCTGTGGGCCTGCTAATCAGACCCACAGCCTGCTGTTCTCTCTCTAAATTACTGCCAATGCACTCTAGGTGCATTACGAATTGGAACTGGTTCACCTTATGAGCCCCTGTATAAGTGCACCCTAGGTGCCCAGGGCATAGGTGTATCCAAGGCCTACCAGGGGCTGCAGCATGTATTATGCCACCCCTGGCCTGGCCTCCATATTTGACACAACTGGCTGATCACTCAGCTGGGGTAAGTCGGTGTAACCACCTCTTACTTAGGTACAGTATGTCTGTGCCTAACCCTAAACTGGACACATATGTTCCTATCAGCCACTCCTATGGAAGGCCTCATCAATCCTGGAGGCAGAGTGCTTGGAAATATGTGAGATGGTGCTCTAGCATGAGCTGAGCCTGTCTGCAGCTGTCGGGAACAACTCCCTAAGCTGTTCCGGGATATTGCCATACCATATACTCTTAAGTGCATTATAATCCTCGCGGTTAAATGCTATCTTTGGTTTGGCTTTATCAAAACATGTCGAGTAAGGTGTCATACGAATTGGAATACTATCCCCTCGCCAATTCTGGCGACGGGGATAGCATTCCACCCTTCTAGAGGGACACGACATGTGTGTAGCCTTAACCCCGGTTAAAGTTAAACAGAGCCTCAGCTTCACAAAATGGACGCTGCCACCACAGACACAAGTCTGGCCTCCTGCTGCTGACCGAAACTCGGCAGATGGTGGCCTGGACAAAGGGTTTCCTGCCTTGGGAGGTGCGAGCACCACCCCAGACAGGATTTTGTGTATTGGGTAGGACAGGGCTGAATAGAATCAGACATGCCCGGGGCACACAAGGTGTCCCCGTGCATAGGCCAGCCCAAACCGGTTCTGGGGCCTTCCAGCCCCAGTCCTGGCGCGGAGCTGGACAAAGGAAAGGGGGTGTAACCGCCCCCCTTCCTGGTTCCTCCCAGAGGAGGGACCTAGTAGGTGATCCACCCCCTAGATTGGAATAAGAGGGGGAGCAGTGCCATTGCACAGCAGATCATCCCGAAATCAACTTAAAACTAAGAAGAAGACTGGACTTCGACATTCTGCTGCACAGAAGACTGAAGAAGAATCTCCCTTGTGGCCAAGGAGTGACCACCCTGTGAACACAGGTACCAACCAGCAACTCGACGTCTGCTTTGCCGCCGCCTCCCGCCGGAGCCCGAGCCCAGAGCCCGACAAGAACCAGATTCCCAGACCTCTCAGAGCCCGATCCACAGTCCCTGCAAAGAAGGGACCCGTGGAGGCACCGAGTGACGTGGGACCGGACCTCTTGAAAGACACCCGAAAAGCTGACTGCGCAGCTTCTGAGGCATCCTCGACGTTGTGCTTTGGGGATTGAGAACCCCCACCACCGAGCAGCCCTTGCACCGAAGATCAGCCCTCCAGCATCTCCACGATCTGCGTGGGGCCCTTTTGCATTGTGCCACTCGACGCGCCATCCCGGCCACTAGCCACGCGGCCAGCGGCCATCTTGGCGACGAACCCGAAGATTTAAACAGCAGGTCTGGTTGCTCCAGACCTACCCAAGCTCCCGTGAAAAGGAGCACCCGCTCTGACCTTGCTGGTCCGAGTGAACAGCATCTTTCAACTTCTGCGTGGCTTGCATTTGCCAAGGCCTGTTTGCTCCGATCAGGTCGCCGACACCGCCAACAGCGAGAAGCCTACGTGGGACAGCTCGTGACCGACTCCTGGACGTCCTCGACCCCGGGTATCCACGTGGCTGCAGAAAGAAGCTACCCGACAACGCCTGTTTGCACCCGACATCACCTGGTTCCACTCTGGTTCCACGGCAGTCACTGGCTAGTGACTTTGAACACTGTCCCCTCTGCTTTCAGGTCTTCACATCTACAGATCCACCCTTGGATCCACCGGAACTCTTCTCATCAAGCCGCCTGCAGCATCTCCTGCT
The DNA here is from genome assembly GCF_964263255.1 of Lissotriton vulgaris. NCBI lineage: Eukaryota > Metazoa > Chordata > Amphibia > Caudata > Salamandridae > Lissotriton > Lissotriton vulgaris. Next base: position 43,514,802 of record NC_141691.1, on the reverse strand, counting down.
CCAAGCACCATCGACCAGCGTGACGAAACCCGACACATCTTCGACCCTGTGCACCCGCTTCCTGTGGGTGAGGTAACTCAGCTCCGCCGGTGCCTCTGCACTGGTACACATCCCAAGGGCCTGTGTTTTAAGTTTCAGCTCCGTAGGTCACTCGGAAGGTTCCTAACTTTCTAACTTTGTGCTTTTTACGCACCATAGACTTTGTATTGAGAAGTGCGTGCACTTTGGACACTGCACCCGAGTCCCGTGGGCCTTTCCCGACTTAGTTAACTCCAGTCTCGAATAGTTCCAGCGATTCCCCAGGCCCTAGGCCTCTTCACTTTCCTCCTGGTATCCCTTATACCACTTATTTAGTATATGGTTTAGGTGGCCCCTAGGGCTCACCCATATTGTGCAACTTTTGTGTATTTTAAACTGTCTTGTGATTTAACGCTTGTGCTTCTGTGCTCATAAAGAGTCCAGGGGATTTTAATAGTTAATAAATCAATATATATTTTCAATATATATCTGTGTGGTGTCCCTTTCATTTGGTATTCAAGGGGGTTGTGTATGGTATAACAGCTGGCTTCACATGCCTTTCAGAGTTTAGCCTAAGACTGCTTTGTCCACGTTACCACTAGGATAACTGGTCTACAAGGTTGAATTACAACCATCATCATAAGGGTTGCTTGGCATGGTACAAAGTGATCACTAGAACTAGTGAGCATTATATACCAGGCCAACTTCTCACAGTAGGGTATCCATTTGAAGATCCTGTGGAGCATTTGGAGGGTGTTGAAGCAGGAGGCGGAGATGGCGTTGACCTGCTTGGTCAAGGTGAGGGCGGAGTCGAGGATGACCCCTAGGTTGCGTACATGGTTGGTGGGTTCTGGGGCAGTTCCTAGCAATGTTGGCCACCAGGAGTTGTCCCAGGCTGAGGGCGTTGAGCTGAGGATGAGGACCTCCGTCTTGTCTGAATTCAGCTTCAACCTGCTGTTCTTCATCTATTCGGCGATGGCCTTCATTCCTCTGTGGAGGTTGGCTTTGGCAGTGTGGGGGTCTTCAGTGAGGGAGATGATCAGATGGGTGTCGTCTGCGTATTTATTTATTTATTTTATTTAACTTGTAAGGCGCACAGCTACCCGTAATGGGTTTCCCGGCGCTAAGGGACAGATTAAAAGAGGGAAAGGAGAGCAACCGTGAATCATTGCCAAAAGAGCTTTGTCTTGAGTCCTTTGCGTACACGGAAAAGATTGGTTTCAGTTTTCAATACAGCGGGTAGGGCGTTCCAAAGCTTAGGACCTATGTGGGAAAATGAGCGGCCTCCCATTTTCATCAACCTAAATCTCGAAATCACAAAATCACCTTTACCGGAAGATCTAAGAGAACGAGTAGGGTGGTAGGCTTGAATGAGTGCCTGTAAGTATGTGGGGGCCGTACCTAGTTTGATCTTAAATATATAGTAGAGAGCCTTGAACTTAATTCGACTGGCAATCCTAAGCCAGTGAAGGTCATGAAGTGATTGAGAGATAGAGGCTCTCCGCGGAACATGGCATAGGAGTCGTTCAGCCGCATTCTGCACAACCTGAAGTTTTTTTAGGGTTCCTTGATCGGCTCCTAAATAAAGAATGTTACGGTAGTCCAGGCGGGAAACAACTAGAGCCTGAACCACCGTCCTTTGTGTTGAAACAGGGAGCATCCAAAGAATTATGTAGAGCCATCTTAAAATAGTAAAACATGTGGAAGCCACCCTTACTACTTGCTGCCACATGTAGAGATTCTCATCAATGAGAAATCCAAGGGAATATAACCCATTTCTGTAAGCTAATGTTGAGGGCCCCATGAGTTACTCCCTTTGCCCAGGATGACAACCTATGTCTTGTCTCCATTGAGTTTTAAAAAGTTACTACGCATCCACTCTGAGACCTTGATCAGTCCTTGTTTAAGAACTGAGATGTTGCCATCTTCCACATTAGAAAAAGAAAAGATAAGGGTGTAGGAGATGATGTTGAGGCTATGTTGTCGTGTGACGTGGGCGAGTGGTGCCCTGTAGATATTGAACTGCGTCGGGCAGAGGGATGATCCCTGAGGAACGCCGCAGATGATCTCAGTGGTCGCGGAGCAGAAGGGTGGGAGGCGGAAGCTCTGGGTTCTGCCAGACAGGAAGGATGTGATCCAGTCCAGGGCCTTCTCTTGGATTCCGGCATCATGGAAGCGTGCTGTTAGGGTGCGGTGGCAGACCATGTCGAAGGCTGCTGATAGGTCCAGAAGGATGAGGGCGGCTGTTTCTCCTTTGTCCATGAGAATCCTGATGTCGTCGGTGGCAGTGATGAGGGCGGTCTCGGTGCTGTGGTTGCTGCGGAAGCCGGACTGGGATGGGTCCAGGATATTGTTGTTTTCGAGGTAGCGGGTCAACTGCCTGTTGATGATCTTCTCTGTGACCTTCGCCAGGAAAGGGAGCAGGGAGATGGGCCGGAACTTCTTGAGTTTGTTGGGGTCCGCCTTTGGTTTTTTCAGTAGGGCTTGATCTCGGCGTGCTTCCAGCTCTCTGGGAAGGTTGCTGTCTCGAAGGAGATGTTGATTGTTTTCCGGAGGTGGGGTGCGATGGCTGTGCTGGCTTTTTTGAAAACGTGATGAGGGCATGGGTCAGATGGGGACACAGAGTGGATGGAGTTCATGGTCTTGACGGTGTCATTGTTGCTGATGTTGGACCAGGTGGTCAGGTGGCTGGTGCACGTGGTGGTTGCAGGGGTGGTGGTCTCGGGGGTGGAGGTGGGGGTGGTGGTGTTGAAGCTGTCGTGGATGTTGGTGATCTTGCGGTGAAAGAAGGTGGACAGTGAGACGCGCAGGTCTTGTGATGGTGATATGTCATTGGTGTTGGGGCTAGGGTTGGAGAGTTCTTTCACGATGTTGAAGAGCTCTTTGCTGTTGTGTGCGTTGTTGTCCAGGCGGTTCTTGAAGGCAGTCCTCTTGGCGGTCCTGATGAGTTGATGGTGTCTGCGGGTGGTGTCCTTGTGGGCGGTGTAGCTGCCTGGTGTTCGGTCGCGGAGCCAGTTCTTCTCCAGCTTCCGACGGGTGCGCTTGGAGGTTCAGAGGTCTTCCGTGATCTAGACGGCTTTCTTGTTGGCATGATTGGTGGCATAGGTCTTGAGTGGGGCAAGGGTGCTGGCGCAATCATTAAAAACTGATATTTTCCAGCTGAATGATAGATGCTCTCTCTTTTCTCTTTAATCAAAAACCTAACTTGGGCTCATTGTACCCCATTTTCAGTTTGCCATTTCCATTCAATGTCTCAGAAAAGGCCCTAAACATAGAACATACATCCTTTATAAATGTCAGTAAACTCCTGGATCTAGCCCAATTTAGCTTTATTTATTTATTTACTTATTTGAATATTTTGTAGAGCGCACAGCGGCCCCAACGGGGCGTCCCGGCGCTGACAACTCTGAAAGTTGAGGCTAGAGGGTCCGATATCGGGAATTAAGAGGAGAATAGAAGTGTTTTCAGAGATTTACGAAAAGCTGATTCTGTTGGGCAAGTACGTAGGGCAAGGGGAAGCTTGTTCCAGTGCTCAGTGGTACAGACCTCAAAGGTTTTTCCACCTGCGCGGGTGCGTTTAAATCGGGGAGTTGCCAGAAAATGAAGAGTATTGGAGCGTAGAGTCCTTGATTTGGCATAGGGTCGCAGAATGTTTTTCAGGTGTGCCCATCCACTGCCTTTGAATGCTTGGAAGGCCAGTGTCAAGGCCTTAAACACACATCTTTTGGTTATGGGCAGCCAATGCAGTTTGCGGAGATGAGGGGAGATGTGGTGTCTGACAGGGATTCTCTCAACCAGACGAGCAGCAGCATTCTGGACTGTCTGAAGTTTGTGGCAGAGGCCTGCTGTGATACCAAGGTAGAGGGCATTGGCGTAATCAAGATGGGATGTTATCAGTGCCTGGATCACAGTCTTACGGCAGTCCGCCGGCAAGTAATTGATAAGACGTTTTATGCTCTTGATCTTTGCAAAGCAGGAGGCAGCTACGGTTTGTACCTGGGAGTTAAAGCTAAGTTGGGAGTCCCAGCGTACTCCCAGGTTTCTTACCGAGTCTTTGGGGGTGGGGGCTAGTCTCAGGTCTTCTGGCCACCAGATGCTAGAATCCAGAGGGGATGGTGAATTGAAAAACAGGATCTCTGTTTTTCCAGCATTGAGACGGAGGGAGTTGGCATCCATCCAGCTCGAGATATCTCTGAGACAGGATTTCAATGGGTCAAAGATGGAGGCGGAAGGGGAGTCAAAGGTGAAGAGAAACTGGATGTCGTCAGTGTAGGAAGTCGATTTGATCCCCGTCTGGGCGATTAGTTTGGCCAGGGGGGTGAAATTTCCATTTGGCCGGGAAACAGCCTGTTCTGAGGGAGACGTTCCAAATGAGGTTGAGATGGGGGTTAAGAACGGGGGCAAGATTTTTATACTGCTTGGCTGGCCAAGGGTCTTTCGGAGAGCCCGATTTGCATTTAAGAGGTTCAGCAATAGAGTCAGTTTCTGATATAGTTGCAAATTCAAGTAGGGTGGGCTGCTGAGGAGGGGGAGTGGTGAGTTCCTCTTTTTGCCCTACAATATTGGCAGTGGGGAAGGAGGAGTAGATAGCCTCAATTTTATCCTCGAAGAATTGGGAGAGTTTGTCGCATAGCGATTGAGTGGCGGGCTGAGTGCGGGTCAACGCATTGGGGTTGGTGAAGGATTTCACAATACTAAACATTTCCCTGGAGCCATTGCTGGCTGATTTGATTCTGGAGGCTAAAAAGTCTTGTTAGCGATACATATACAACAGAGATTAACCTGATTGTGGTATCTGAAGATTTGAGATTTATACTGGATGAAGGTGGGAAGGCCACCTTGATCCCATTGGATCTCTCAGGGGATATATGATGTTGCAATGCATGCGCTTACAACGCATACCTTTACAATGCAGTCATTACAATGAACACATTGTTACCGTGCGTACCATTACAACGCAAGTCATTTCACCGACTTGCTGTAGGGGGCGCTCTATGTTGACATAGTATAATTTACTATTCCAACTTCAATCTGTGCAATGGTAGGGAAGGTGTTGTATTGCAAATCCAACACCTAAAGCCCCCTACAGCGAGTCGTTGCGCCCCCTACAGTAAGTTATTGTAATGACTTGTGTTGTAATGATACTTGTGGTAACAACACGGTCGTTGTACTGACCGTGTTGCAAAGCACCACTTTGTACCAACAGTATTGTAAATGCTGTTTCCCTCTCTCTGTGGCCTTCAACACAGTCAATCAAAATGTTCTAATTGACGACTCTTTTAGCTTGGAAACAAAGGTGCTGCTCTCAAAGTAATTCAATCTTGCTCTCAGATAGGGAACAACACATGGCGATGGGAGAATACACTTCAGACCAGTTCAGGCTGCTATATGGGGTAAAGCAGAGCCTCTTGTTGAGCCCAACCCATCTCAATCTATATGTTACCCCATTGGCAAGGCTTATTAGATCTGTTGGCTTCCAGTTATTTTCTACGCCGATCCTATCCAGATAATAATCTTGGTTTCTAGCAACACAGAAGAAATAGCTGAACTTTCAACACCTGCATGGCCCACATTTATGACTGGATGAACACTAATTATCTAAAAATTTACTCTGGAAAATTGGAGGTTCTACTGGGTAATGACACGTTTTTCTGGTTATCCTTTAAGTGGCCCATGGACATGGGTCCTTACCATCGCCCTTTAGAAACATGAGAAATCTAGGGATTATCTTTGATGATAGACTGACTTTCAAATGCACTAGTTTAAACAGTCTTTTTCATCCTAAAGATGATTAGGAAGATCTGTCTCTTCATTTCATCTGACCTCCAGAAGACAGTTGTGATTGCTCTAGCTCTATCCAGACTGGAATATAGGAATGCATTATTTTCAAACATCATGAAAATATTTTGATGAGAAACTACAGATGCTACAAAATGGCTTCCAGAACAAGAAAAGCTTATTGAGACAGGAAAAGCTTAATCGTAGGAACAGCTAAGCTGTAGAAGTCACTCCCCTTAACACTAAAAGACCGTCCCAATCTATGGTCCTCTGTAAAATATTGAAAAACCTGGGGCCAGATGTACTACCCATTTTTGCTTGCGCAAACTGGTTAGTGACCCGTTTGCGCATCCAAAAACGAATAGGGCCATGTTCAAATCCTATTTAGTGAGTCGCCATTTTTTCGCGACTCACAATTTGGAAGGGCGTTCCAAGGACATACCTTCCTAATTGCAAGTCTGTACCCTAAGTAAGAATGTTTTGTGACCGCAATTGCGGTCGAAAAACACTTGCAATTTACCCTGCAATTTCCCTTTGCAAGTGCAAAGGAATTTTTTTTAGGGGCAGGCAGTGGTCCCAGGAAACACTACCTGTCTTTAAAAAATGAAACAAAAACTTTTTTTTTATGCATCCTGTTTTCCTTTAAAGCCACCATACCTGGAAGGTCCGCCATCCTTAGGAGGGTCACAAATTACGAGTGCTTCATGAATAGTGATGAGGCATGCAATTTGCGACATCATTGGGAATCGAAAGCAGTGTCTCTGCCACTGTTGTACATGGCATTTAGTGACTCGCAATTGAGCGCAATTTGTGAGTTGATAAATACCCCAGTTGTGCATCTGGCCCATTTTTAGCATCATGTATTATCCTGATATAAGAAGCATTACAAACCACCTCAGGGCATTCAAGTGCTCTACAAAAATACAATAAAATCAAAATCAAATGAGTTGTGACAGAGTAACTCATCCGTCAAGATCTAAATCAGGCCCTTAGTTTGGTACATGAAGTGAGGGTACGAGAGACCAATTCCCTTTTCTTAGCAGGGTCACTTGACCTGGTGATGCCTATGTAGGGATGCAAATGCACGTGTGTGACAGTATCTTGAAGAGGAGGGTGTCTTGAGGTTGTGCCTTTGTGGACACACCAGCAAAGCAGATGCAACCTAGTAACACCCATTCTGAATTAAAGGTAATCTTCGTGGTAAACCTGCCCACAGAATTACCTTTACCAGAAGTACCGGTAATGCTAGAGGTCAGAATTACTTCAGGAATATAAGTGGGGTGCAGAGAGGGCACTTATAACTGGGAAATTATTGGTGATTTGGTAATTCTACATCCCATACCCCTGGTAGTTCCTAATTTCTCAGCAGGTTTCAGGCAAAGATATTGGAGGCTCAGAGCAACATAAATCTCCATGGGAACATAAAAAGATCTCCAGTGTTCCAGTGGATATTACTTTTGCAGTTGGAGGTCCCAAGGGATTTAAGAATCCTCTCCTAATGAGGGATGAACATTCTTGGGACCAGGAAGCATTTGCCTTTTCAAATTATATTTCTAAGTGTACAACTGTAAGCATTTTTAGAGCCATTAGATACTTTCCCTTAGAACCAGGCAAAGAGCATGCGTTTGTCAAGGGCATACATTTTATGTCATGGTCATTCCCTTCTAGACATGTGCACATTTATGCTAGGTAAGGTGTCCTGTCATGGTTGGAAATGTTGCTCTGGGAACAGTAAAAACTCAAAAGCAGCCACAGGATAAAAAAAATTCTTTATGACTCATTACTTCCTTGATTCATTATTTTTACTTTACTTTTTATTTTTGATAATAATGCATTTTGAGCACTTTTCTAAAGGTAAAGTCTTTCTTTTAACCACACTACCATGACTTTATGAAATGGATGCCTCTATAATTTGTGAATACCTAGGGGCTGATTCAGATTCAGTAAATTGCCCTCCGAATACTCGTAGGGAGCGTTTTTCCCGTACAAATAGTATGCAGAACCGTACCCGTACGTACAATGTAGTACGATGTGCACCCAAAGCAGTTCTCCATACGAATCGTACTGAAGACCGTACAACTCACCAATCCGTACGAATCACATTTGGAATGCACAGTACGTGATGTCCGTACAGATTGAAGCTGCCTTTTCGGACCCAGCAAGTATGAATCGCATCGACAACACTCAGTACGACTCTTTTTCTATGGGAGCTTAAAACATCCGTAAAAGCAGATTTGGCCTCGAAATGCATACGAAACGGACCCCACACCCCGGGTACGGTTCATACACCCCATGATTGCAGGGGCACGGTGCATCGGGGTACGGTGCGCACACCCCTGGATTTCAGGGGTGTATGTCCCCGTGCGTACACCCCATGATCGTATGTGTACGGACCGCAGGGGTACGGTTCATACATCCCAGTGTCGTAGATGTACACCCCGTGCATACATCCCTTGGTGCATGCACGGTGCGTATGTGATAGTGTTGCCCTCCGTACAATTTGCTCATACGCGACGTTTACCGTACGAACCGCGTACTCATTCCCAGGTCCGGATCGTACTTAGCGGGTCGTATGGCATTTTTACTAATCGTACGGTTCACTGTGCGTGTCGATGTCGTACGAATATACCCTTAATTTTCATATGGTTCTCAATGATTCAGACATATTTTCTCGGAACGCATCGTACTACGCGATTCAGACAGATTCGTACGATTCTTACGGAAATGGTTACAAATTCCAATCGTCATACGGATTTGTTTCCCGAATTGGAATCGACCCCCTAGTGTGAGTTTGACATCAGTCCTTGTCCATCCTTGAGTTTGTGACAGTTCATCTTTTCACTACCTGGTATTGTTTGTTGCCTTATGGAAGTACATAAGCATATTGGAAATTGCAGACTTAATGCTATTTTCGGAGACAACGCGCACTAGAGAGCTTTCCTCAGTATTAAAATAACGGATTTGAGCTCAATTCCTTTTTTTTGCTTTTGGAATCCTAATTTAAGTGGCTGTATTGAAGGTAGCGGCCCTTTAGGGCCACCCGGTTTACTTATAACCACCCGCTATGCCTTCCCAAGAATGAAGAGTCGGTCAGACAGTAGAGAATACAAACACGCTTTTATTAGCAATACTCTGCAGAGGAGTCCAATCTGACCTGCACCCCAAGATGTCTGCCGAGGGACTAAGCCCCTAAAACAGGCTACAACACGTAATGATTCTTCTCCAACCAAACCCTCAAGGGAAAGTTACCGGCCTAGGCAGAACATGACCGTAGTAGACACAGAAGGATGGGCTACCACCTGCCAAATGGGTACATGTTATCTGCAACTCAAGGTTACCACTCTGAGTCTCAGCGTCTCCTAACATGGAAGCAAATCTACACACTCGGGTAGGTATGCAAGGACGGAATGGCCTATTCATTAGTAATTTGGGAAGCAGTCTTGAACAGAAGAGAAAATAATAACAAAATAGTGTTCTGCTGAGGGAAGCAATACGAATAATGAGGCCTAGTTCATGCACAGCCTAAGCAGCCTAATAGGGATTACGAAATACAAAATGGAGTCACACTCGCTAGCTAAAGCCTGCACATTATGGGGATAACTCAGTTGGTTACATAACGTGAATACAAATGGGGTCTTTTTAGCCACACATTGCTAACCTAATATAGTATGAAACAAGTGCATAGCAGGAATAGGGTTTTCAAACCTAACAGACCCTTCTTTTAGCATGGGTGGTTAAATACTTTATTGAGGCTATCCTGTAGGGTCTTTACAATTCTAAGTGGGGAGAAAGAAAACGCATAGTCACTCAACTTATACGGGAAATTAAGGCAGCACATGAGTATCAAAATCCTCTTAATATTTGAAAATTTCTTCATCAAAGAGCATCATGCCCTGGATATTCTGTATCACCATAGTAGAGACCTTGTTATCACATCCAGGCATTTTAGGGGTAGGGGTGAGCTTCCTCACACAGTAGGTGCAACAGGCTGGAAGGCAATTAATACATAAGCAACATGTAAAGATGATACCTGCGATAGCTTCTAAGAAAAGCAGTATCTTACAACCCCATGATGTCAGCAGACCCCAGAACTATCCTGTGAGTGACCAGGAACCATGATCCTGATGGATATCTGAAGCAAGCCTGTGTAATTTCTGTATTGCGGAGGGGCATGATCAGGGATGTACACACAACAGCTGCTGACAATGATGCAGCAGGCTCCACCCCTATCAGCAAGAATGTCTTCTAAAACCATTCAATTTGAAAGAGCAACGAGCCTCGTAGCCTGAAGCATGACTGTAAGATTAGTCAGTATACATGCAGTAGTATTAATAACTCCCTCAACTATTCAGGCAAGGCAACAAATATTACGACTATTAAACATGGGGTCCAAGAACAGCAGAATGCCCTTTATTATGTCAGTAAATTCTGCAGGGAAGTATCTGTTTGATCTATGTCCTCTGGATTGACTACTCGTCTGAGCCGGTGCAAATATAGATCCCTACATTGTAGCCTATGATCCTTGTGATAATTAGACGGTGCAATGTAAATGGGGGTTAAAAGAAAGGACACATAACACTGGCCAGACCATTCCCAAAGAAGCCAGGTATAGGCCTGGTCCCCACAAATTAAATATACATTTGGAGCTGTAAGCAATGGTGGGCTACATGTAGTGTTCAATCGGTATGTGTAATTACAACTGCTCTGTCCTACTGGAATGTTCCCTGAACCTTCCACGCAGAAACTCACTGCTGTACTGATCACAGGGACGGGCATGGCTTTGTCTTCAGTGATATTTCATTCCAGGAAACATTTAAAGTATTCAGAAACATTAAATCCTTAGAAATCCAGCATTTTATTTTGTAACCAAGTGACATTCTCTTTAGCTTCAAAAGCATTCATGCAGGCTTCTGGGTGTAGGGTACCCTCCTAGCCATCTGCCCCAGGTGTATATCCCTGGTGTACCACTATACACTTCAACACTGCTTTGTAATCAGACTGTACCATGTTCATAGCGTCAGCATGATAGTACATGTACACCATAGAAGGCAACTGAAACTATGCCCCACAGCTACCCAAGTATGACAGGGGAAATTACCCCAGCAAATCATTCCTGTGCATGAGTGAGGGAAGTAACCCACACACCCAACAATTTTTGGCATTAGTGGTACTGTGTACCTGATGAAGCATCTTCACGAAAGCATTCTCGATATGTCTGTCTATGTCACTCTTTATGGTAGCCGAAGTAGCAAACAAGTGCTCAGGTGGAGCCGGCACAGGATGCTGTTCTTCTAAATACCACACCACCCCAAATAGTGTTATTGTTACTATTAGAAGAACGACTACCACCACTACCCAGAGACAAACTAGAACACACAGGACCATTCTGCTGCAATGGAGGTGCCACCAGGGGTTCATCCTCCTTCAGGATTGCACGGTCAAATTGGTACATAGAAAGAATCCTTAGGAACTGGAGCCACTAAAATACAACCAACCATAGGGGCACAAGTCAGCTGGTGTCCTTCAGAGCTTCACTGGTAGATTCCTATTGTTCATCAACAATGCTATGAGGCGCTCCCACCGGGAAGTTGCCCGATCGTAGCCCTTGCTGGAAAGCAAATCCCCTTCTTTCAGGATAGGGCACACTCCCTCCTGGTTAAGTGCCTTCAATGATCTGGTCCATTGGCAGGGCAGTGCACCAGTGCAGCTCATTCTAAATGAATGCCTGCACCTTAGTTCATAGCACCTACACCCTAAGGCTGAGTCCTTCCCTAACTACTGGAATGTCCTACTGATGCACCATCCTTCTTTCCAGGCCACAGGTTATACCTGGTGACTCAAGGCACTGTCTCATCAACAAAAAGTAGATGAAACTCAGGGTCAGGTGGGCATTGAGACTCAGACTCTTGTACACCAGATGCAGGAGTATCCGAGGCGGCCCTTATTTCTGGGGGAACCACATTAAGCAAGGCCGTGTAGCTTTCTTCATCTGTCTGAGCCCACCTCAATCGGGCATCAGAGAAGGGAACAACGTGGGGCACTCACTCCCCTTCCTGGTTATCAATGTCTTTGAGGACCCACCGATCATACAGAAGTGGGAGAGGGATCCTTTTGATGTGCGATCCATGGACCCAGTGCTTCCGGCCTTCAAGCTTCACTGCAGTGCGGGTGGCGAGCAGGATAAGCAGTGGCCCGTTCTACCTCGTCTCCAGGCAGTTCTTCCATTGACAATTCTTCACCAAAGTGAATTCCCTGGGCTGTAGCTGATGCCTGGGCAGCACTGGTACTGGTTGCAGTATGGTGGGAATCTGTAGGTGGATAGAATGGAGATCTTTAGTTATCTCATACAGATAGTCCACAAGTAGGAGGCACTCTATCTCAGAGAAGTGCTTGGGTCTTGGGACACCCCTGACATTGGTGGGGCATCCAAAGACCACGTCATACTGGGAAAACCCTGTTCTAGAATGCACTGTTGCCTTGGAAGATAACAATGCCAAAGCTAACGCGTCTGGCCATCGCATTCCTGTGCTTTCTTGTATCTTTGCTAACTACTGTTTGAGAGTACCATTGTACTTCTCAACCAGGCCTGCTGACTGGGGTGGTTCGCTGCATGAAATTCTGCTTAATATGCAAGCCTTTACACAATAATTCAATTACTTTTGAATTGAAGTGACTTCCGTTGTCACTCCTGATCACACATGGCAATCCATAGCGGTGGAAAAACTCTTTTAAGAGTGCCTTCGCCGTCACCATGGACGTATTCTCCTTAGTGGGGTAAGCCTCAATTCATTTACTGAATGAACAAATCACTACTAGCACATACTTCAATTTGTTTACTCATTCCATTTCGATGAAATCCATCTGGAGAACCTCGAAAGGGAAGGAAGGCAGTGCAAAGCTACCTGTGGGTGAAGGAGTAACTTTCCCAGGATTATGTTTCAAAACAAATAATAAAGTGTTTTACTAGGTGTATGGCTCCTTAGAGATAATATTATTCAGCCATACTGAGCTTGCATATTCCTTTGGCACTAATGTGTGCTGGGCCACGGGCCATGGTAACAACAGGGAGCATGCAAGAATTGGGCAGAAACCATTTCAGTTTCCCAGACAAGTCAGTACAGCACCCATCTTTCTCCAAATGCTCTGTACTTTCTTCCCATATTACCAGTTCATCTGGGGTCACCTCACTCCCTGAAATTCTCTAATGTATCCTCAAACATTCCATTGTCTTGGGCCCATCTAGTGGGACCTGCCTCGAATATCTTTTTCATCTTCGATCTAAATGTCTCCTTAGCTGTCTGATCTGCAAACGCATTTTCCCTTCCAACGTCATCTGTCACTGCTTTATGAGTGCTACATTTCAGTATTGCCAACTTATAAGGAAGTGTCAATGCTAACAACAGTTTATGTATCAATGGACCATGTTGTATTCGTAATCCAAGCGAGGTCAGGAACCCTCTCTCTGCCTAGAGACACCCGATATTATGTGCCACCCCAAAGGCGTACTGGCTGTTAGTCTAGACATTGACAGTCTGTCCCTCACAGTTAATCCCTCACTCAACTCACAAGCCCTAAGGAGGGCAACCAGCTCTGCAGCTTGTGCCGATTGGTATGGGATACGTGATGTCTGATGCGTGATTGCATAAGTTGCAGTGGTAGTGCCATCTGGTAGTTTGAAACAAGAGCCATCTACATATAGTTCCCCTTGGGGGTCAGATAAGGGAACAGCAGTCAGGTGTACCCATCGATTAATTTCATTCTTCAGTCCAAAATAAACAATTGTGGACATCGTTGCCCTTTTTTTCCGAAGGAAGGGTAGTAACATGACTGGGATCAGAGTAGCACATTGTTTAATGGTAATGTGAAGTGCAAACAATTTTAATTCATTTCCAGTCAGATGCGCACTAGTAAGGTGCTGCGTCTTTGTCTTATTCAATAGTGGTGAGGTACCATTACTGTGAGATCAGTGTCAAGGACGAGCCCTGCCAATTGTCTGATAGAAACCGCCACCACGGCGGCAGCTTCCAGGCAGCTCGGGAGAGCTCTGGTGACGTTATCAAGAATAGCAGAGCAATAAGCGCAGGGTCTCTACTTACCACAGAAAACCTGTGTTACAACAGAAAGCGCGCAACTATCCCCCTTGTCTACATAGAGCACACATGGCTTCTGGTAATCAGAAGTACCAAGCACAAGAGCAGAGCAAAGCGCAACCATTAATTTCTCAAAAGCTTGCTGGCATGCGGTCGTCCAAGGCAAGGGTTCATGCGCTTTTTTGCTGGTCATGTAAAGGAGGGTTTTGTTAGTAAGGAATAATTAGGGATCCAGTGACGACAATACAAAGTTATACCAATTAATGCGCGCACCGCGCACTGGGTCTCAGGAACAGGCATATTAGTTATAGCAGCTATGCTTTCAGGTGTTAGTTAGTGATCCTCCTTCGACAGTAGTTGACCTAAATAGGTGAACTCCTGTCGACAATATTGAAACTTTGAAAGTGACTCCTTGTGTCCACAGTGGCCTCTTTACAACTGTCTTCAGTGTCCAAAGCCACAAGGAGGTCTTTAACGTTCTGCAATAGCACATTACCATGGGGAGCTCCAGAGAATACAGTTGAGCTTTTGAAGTTTGGATATAGATACTAGGACTTTCTGTATAGCCATGTGGAGCACAGCATAATCTAAAGCTCCTTCTGGCTATTGCAAATCCAAACAGAAATCTACTATCTGCATGGACTGGAATGCTGAAGAAAGCATTCTTCAAATCGATCACAGAAAATAATTTTGCTGATGGTGGCATCATTGTCAAGATCTTGGTAATGTCTGGAACCCAAGGTAATGGGGAACCACCATTTTGTTCACCTCTATAAGGTCAACTACAAAGTGCTAAACATCAGGGTGGGCATCGAAAGAATCCAAGGGTGTCTTTTTAAGAATGGGCAGAATAGGGCTATTACACACATTCACCACTGTCTCCTCATCCACATCAGATTTAATCAAATCCTGTATTATTTGCAATAAGGCTTTTTCTCCTGCTTGGAATATCTTGTACAGGGGAATATGTGGCAATACAGAACTGTCCTTAATCTGTATAGAGAACAGTGGGATCTGAAGTAACCCCACATCTGTGTCTCCTGTAGTCTACAGTATATGTGGTACATCTTTAAACTCAGCAGGGAGGGGGGGCATCCTTTGCAAGGCATTGTTTGGCACGGGCCACTTGCGGTTCAATAGTCATGTAAACACCATCTGGAGAACAAAAAATTGTCGAATATAACCTTTTTAACAAATCCAATCACAACAAATTTTCCCCACAATTTGATGTTAATAAAAATGGTGAATCAACCGTATAGTGAGAGCAAGGGGCTTGGAAATGGAGCTAACAACTGGCATACCAGAGCTGTCCCAGGGACAAGTGAATAGGAAACAGAGCTATTCATAGCCCTTGAATCAACAAAACATTTCTCAGTCGTACCTTGTAAATCTCTAGTGGCATAGGGTCCGCGTTGATCTACAGGCACCGGAACTGATCCCTTGCAGTGTCCCTGGCTATCCTAGCTGTGAGACATCTCCTTTTCTTCATTCATGTCATAGTCATAATGATAGTACTGCTTCCCTCTGAGTCATCGAAATAGTTCCCGCTCTGTCTATTAGACAATGTATTCTCTGATTGCATCTTCCATGGCCTCCTCCTCCCCTTCCACATCCTCTACACCACAACCTTGCTGCAATAACTTCGGGCACTCATTCCACCAATGTCCCTCTAGTTTGCCATATGCACTTTGGTTGAGCCCACAGGGTGTACTTGAAGTACCACCCCTGTTAGACTGGAGTAGCCACTGGGCCGAACCAGAACCTCTTCTTCCATTTCCCCTTGCAACTTGCTGCATCAACACCCTTGTTTTAAACTGTTTTGAATTTTCATCCACTTTCTCCTTCTCTTCTTTCACTCTATGCTCGTAGTACTGCTCCATACTCAGTTTAACCGATGGGGCGGAGGTGCTCTAAGTACTGAAGCCTGAAACCTAATTGCAATCTCAGAAAGCAAGTTATTAATGAACCTGCTGACAAACAACCGGACACCACCTTCCATAGACAGGTCCTGACCACTAAGGTTGAGAAACACCCCTTCAAACCTAGTAATGAAATCAGACAAATTCTCCTCTTTTTTTTGATGACATGCAGTCAACTTGTCCCAATCACCAGTCTTGGTGAGATAAGGGAATGCATATATGTGAAAATGCGACCAGGTAGAGCCAACAACTCTGCCTTCGGCTTGTTGCCTGGCTTGCGTTTCTTATTCCACGCTGTGATCTGATCCCATGTTCCTCCAAATTCCACTACATGATCCTGTGTATGCAGTTGCCTCCATATATCCACCAGTACCAACAGGTCAAAGAACAACTCAATATCAGCTAACCTCATCAATCAATCAATCAATCAGTGACACTTATAAAGCGCGCTACATACCCGTAGGGTCTCAAGGCGCTTGGGGGGGGGGGGGGGTGCCGCTACTGCTCGAACAGCCAGGTCTTCAGCTTCTTCCTGAAGGAGAGGTGGTCTTGGGTCAGGCGCAGGTCGGACGGGAGGGAGTTCCAGGTCTTGGCGGCCAGGTAGGAGAAGGACCTTCCTCCTGTAGTCGCTCTTCGGATGCGGGGGACGGCGGCGAGGGCGTGGTTGGCTGATCGGAGGTGGCGTTTGGGAGCGTAGAAGTTGACACGGCTGTTGAGGTAGCTCGGGCCTTGGTCGTGTAGGGCTTTGTGTGCGTGGGTGAGGAGGCGGAAGGTGATTCTCTTGTTGACGGGGAGCCAGTGAAGGTCTCCTAGATGTCCGGAGATGTGGCTGGATCGTGGGATGTCGAGGATGAGTCTGGCTGAGGCGTTTTGGATCCGCTGGAGTCTCTTCTGGAGCTTGACGGTGGTCCCGGCGTAGAGGGCGTTGCCGTAGTCCAGTCGGCTGGTGACGAGGGCCTGGGTGACGGTCTTCCTGGTCTCTGTGGGGATCCACCAGAAGATCTTCCGTGGCATGCGTAGGATGTTGAAGCACGCCGAGGAGACGCTGTTGACTTGCCTGGTCATGGAGAGGGAGGAGTCCAGGATGAAGCCCAGGTTTCGTGCATGGTCTGTCGGTTTGGGTGCGGTGCCCAGGGCGGGAGGCCACCAGGAGTCGTCCCAGGCGGAGGGTGCGGAGCCCAGGATGAGGACCTCCGTCTTGTCCGAGTTCAGTTTCAGGCGGCTGGTCGTCATCCACTCGGCTACCTCTTTCATCCCTTCGTGCAGGTTGGCTCTGGCGGCGGCGGGGTCGTTGGTCAGGGAGAGGATCAGCTGGGTGTCGTCGGCGTAGGAGATTATGCTGAGGTGGTGTTTGCGTACGATGGCCGCGAGGGGGCTCATGTAGACGTTGAAGAGGGTGGGGCTCAGGGATGATCCTTGGGGGACGCCGCAGATGACTTCGGAGGCCTCTGACTTGTACGGTGGTAGGCGGACTCTCTGTGTTCTTCCGTCGAGGAAGGAGATGATCCATTCTAGCGCCTTGTCCTGGATTCCGATGTTGCTGAGGCGCCGTACTAGAGTGCGGTGGCAGACCGTGTCGAATGCCGCGGAGAGGTCTAGGAGGATGAGGGCCGCTGTTTCTCCATTGTCCATCAGGGCTCGGATGTCATCGGTGGCGGCGATGAGGGCGGTCTCGGTGCTGTGTTTGGCTCGGAATCCGGACTGTGAGGGGTCGAGGGATCTGTTCGTCTCGAGGAAGGCGGCCATCTGCTTGTTGACGGTCTTCTCGATGACTTTGGCTGGAAACGGGAGAAGCGAGATGGGGCGGTAATTCTTGAGGTCGGTGGGGTCCGCTGTTGGTTTCTTGAGAAGAGCGCTGAGCTCGGCGTGTTTCCAGCTTTCAGGGAAGATGGCGGTGTAGAAGGAGGTGTTGATGATGTCTCGCAGGTGGGGTGCGATGACAACGTCGGCCTTGTTGAAGACGTGGTGAGGGCAGGGGTCATTCGGTGAACCGGAGTGGATGGAGTTCATCGTGCGGATGGTGTCTTCGGTGCTGATCGGGGTCCAGGCGTGGAGGGTGGTGGTGGGGGGGGGTGGCTGGTCGGTCGTGGTGTGCGTTGGTTGGTTGTTGAAGCTGCTGTGTATGTCCGTGATCTTGTTGTGGAAGTATGAGGCGAGGGAGTTGCAGAGGTCTTGCGATGGGGTGATGTCGTTGTTTCCTGCGCTGGGGTTGGAAAGCTCTTTCACGATGTTGAAGAGTTCTTTGCAGTTGTGTGCGTTGTTGTCCAACCGGTCCTTGAATGCTGTTTTCTTGGCGGCGCGGATCAGCTGGTGGTGTTTCCGGGTGGCAAGTTTGTAGGAGGTCCTGTTGTCCGGTGTCGGTTCCCTTTTCCAGACTTTCTCGAGGGCTCGGCAGTTCTTCTTGGAGCTCTTGAGTTCGTCGGTGAACCATGGGGCCTTCTTGCTGCCGGGTCTGCTAGGCGGGGTCCTCAGCGGGGCGAGTTCGTCCGCGCAGTTGCTGATCCACTTCGTGAGGTTGTCGGCGGCCTGGCTGGGGTTCGCTGAGCTGGCAGGAGGGTGATGGCTCAGGGAGGTGGCGAGCTGGTCTGCTGTGATCTTGTTCCAGCTTCTGCGCGCGGTCTGTTGCTGGTGTTGGTGGGTCGTCGTTCTCTTGAAGGTGAAGTGGACGCAGCTGTGGTCCGTCCATTGAAGCTCTGTGGCGTGGCTGAAGTCGATGTCTGTGCTGGATGAGAAGACGGCGTCGAGTGTGTGTCCGGCGAGGTGGGTGGGGGTGGACACCAGTTGCTTGAGTCCCAGGTTGGCGAGGTTGTCGAGCAGGGTGCTGGTGTTGTGGTCGTTGTTGTTCTCCAGATGGAAGTTGAGGTCTCCCAGGAGGATGTAGTCAGCGGAGGGGAGGGCATGCGGGCTGACGAAGTCGGCGATGTCCTCGCTGAATTGCGTGCGTGGTCCAGGGGGTCGGTAGATCAGGGTGCCTCTGAGGGTGGTGTTCGGGTTGGTGTGGATCTGGAAATGCAGGTGTTCGGCGCTGGTCAGGGTGTTGTCGGTGCTGGTCGTGAGACGGATGGTGTTCCTGTGGATGATGGCGATGCCTCCTCCCATCTGGTTGGCGTTTCGGTCCCTCCGGACGAGCTTGTAGCCCTCTGGGATAGCGATGGCGATGTCGGGAGCTGAAGAGGCGTTCATCCAGGTCTCCGTGAGGAAGGCAAAGTCAGGGGCTGTGGCGTCTAGGAGGTTCCAGAGTTCGATGGCGTGTCTGTGGACGGAGCGGGTGTTGAGCAGGATGCACTTGAGGTGGGTGCTGCTGGAGTTCGACTTGGCGGGTGCTGGTGCGGGGCTGGTCCGGTTGCAGGAGAACTTGCAGGCGTGGCAGCTGAAAGGTCCGTGGGTGCGTCTTGGAGTGGCTTGGTGGCATTCTGGGAGTCGGCCGGTGTTGAGCGCGATGAGGGTGGCGGCTGAGTACGTCAGGCGGGTCGGTCGGGGTCTTCGTGGGCCAGGGGTCCTGGCACTGGGCGCGGTCCAGGCGCGGACGGGCGTAGACGGGCTTACCTTTGGCGCGCCTTCGGTGCACAATCGGCGCGCCCGCTGCGCGTGACCGCTGCGCGTTCGCACGGTCGCCATTTAAGGCGAAGTGCGCCGGTGGGCGGAGCAGCTGGGAGGCGGGAGCGGGGAGGGTTACAGAAGGCAAAAAGGGGCGGGGACAAGCGGCGGTGGCGGGAAGGGAGGGCGGGGGGCGTCGAGGTAGGCGGACAACAAGGAAGGAGGGCAACACGGAAGAAAAATTACAATACAGTACAAACAGGCAAAAATGAACGTCAAAAACAGGGGAAAAGCAAGTTTATCACAGACAAGCACAAATAACCGTCAAAACAAGAAAAACCACTCGCAGCGGCGGCAGCCGGCAAACGAGGCAGCAGCGAGGCGGAGGGCGGCAGGGGGCACACGCAGCAGCTGGTGGCCGTGCGGCGCGGGGGTGTCCCACAAGTGGGTCACACTCACCTGCGTCGCACGGTCGCCATTTAAGGCCAAGTGCGCGGGTGGGCGGAGCAGCTGGGAGGCGGGAGCGGGGAGGGTTACAGAAGGCAAAAAGGGGCGGGGACAAGCGGCGGTGGCGGGAAGGGAGGGCGGGGGGCGTCGAGGTAGGCGGACAACAAGGAAGGAGGGCAACACGGAAGAAAAATTACAATACAGTACAAACAGGCAAAAATGAACGTCAAAAACAGGGGAAAAGCAAGTTTATCACAGACAAGCACAAATAACCGTCAAAACAAGAAAAACCACTCGCAGCGGCGGCAGCCGGCAAACGAGGCAGCAGCGAGGCGGAGGGCGGCAGGGGGCACACGCAGCAGCTGGTGGCCGTGCGGCGCGGGGGTGTCCCACAAGTGGGTCACACTCACCTGCGTCGCACGGTCGCCATTTAAGGCCAAGTGCGCGGGTGGGCGGAGCAGCTGGGAGGCGGGAGCGGGGAGGGTTACAGAAGGCAAAAAGGGGCGGGGACAAGCGGCGGTGGCGGGAAGGGAGGGCGGGGGGCGTCGAGGTAGGCGGACAACAAGGAAGGAGGGCAACACGGAAGAAAAATTACAATACAGTACAAACAGGCAAAAATGAACGTCAAAAACAGGGAAAAAGCAAGTTTATCACAGACAAGCACAAATAACCGTCAAAACAAGAAAAACCACTCGCAGCGGCCGCAGCCGGCAAACGAGGCAGCAGCGAGGCGGAGGGCGGCAGGGGGCACACGCAGCAGCTGGTGGACGTGCGGCGCGGGGGTGTCCCACAAGTGGGACATCACCGTGGAGGAGATGGCCTCTGTCAACTCTTTGTAGTATGTTGTCGGGAACTCCGAGGGTCCAGCAATTGACCTTTATGGATATTATCTCACTCCTCTTCCAAGGAGTATAGATCCGCTACTCCTGAAACTGAGCATCGATTTGTGGCCTAATTACAGTGTCCGTGGAGTTGCGCAGTTCAGGTATTTCAGGATGGTAGATGGGATTAAACTCCCTCATGAGGCACTGGTCACCGTTGTCAGAACCTTTTGGAGCAATCTGCCTTGGTAACCCACCAATGTTGTTAAATTGCTAAAAACCTCAGTCAGAGCCATACCTGCAGCATATACCCTGTCCCGTATGCCATAGATGATCCGCGGTGCAACACCCTGAAAACACTGCTCCTATAGTCTTACTGGCGTGGCTGACGTGCCTCAAAGCATGCTGCAGTATGAAGGGCTTATAATCTTTCATCAAACTCCACACATCTTCCACACTATAGAACGCATTCTGGGCACACTGAGCTGCTTTATTCACCACCATTTCCTTTTCCTCATCACCCACATCAGAATGCACCAACACTTTTTCCATGCAGTCTTGTGCTGCTGCCCGATTCCCTTCATGTATCCCTCGTACAGGGGTCTCGCCATTCCGCAATGATTGGGGTGTCATACCCAGGGAGAAAGAGCAGACGAAGAGACAGGTATAACCAGGAAAGGAGACAGTGCTGTTGGAGCGAAAGGTGTAGCTGCAGATGTGGAGTCAGTAGACAGAATACGAAAGCTAACGACTCTCTCCCTTGTTACTTGCGTGAGCAAAGAGTAAGCAGGCGGGGCTGGTGACAAAGCAGTTTGGCTAGAAGCAGAAATACTAGAGAGAGCAGCACCAATATTCTGAGATGTTAGAACCTGTGGGTATATTCGCTCAGGTGCATAAGGTGGAGGACGTCGAGAATCCAATAGCTCCTCAACAAAAACATCACCTTCCTCTCTAGTAACAGAAACTTTATCAGTCTGCAATTGACACTTTCTATGTGCACATTCTATGCCTTTCTCTATCTTTTCCCTTGTATAGGCCATTGCTTTCTGCGTTATCGTTTGGGCCTGTCTCTTTTGGGCCTCTGTCTCTGCTCGCATACGCGTTTGCTTCGCTTCCTTCTGCCCTACTCTTAGAAAGTCAAACATTGACTGCCTGCTCTTTTTGGCAAACAATTTGTCCTGCAAGAAATTACATTTTTGTTCATCAAACAAGACAGTAAGTGGCCTTTGTAACTCAGCATTGTCCCTCGTATATTTATTCCACAATGTGCTAAACAGAAAAGGGCCAATCACATGTTTGACGTATACATAAAAAGTTGGGGTACCCTCCCGAAGCGCAGGCAGGCTCTCTTACAATCGAGCCTGAGTTGAACCACACCGACATCCAAAACACCCCAGTTTACTTGGAGAAGGCATCTTAATATAAGACACATGCACTGTCCCCAACGGATTACTGACATAATATCGACAACCAAAATGTAGGCTGGACAGAATCTCGTCGCCAAAATATCGATGGACAAAATATCATCTCCCTATCTAGTATAAAGTAATATTAACTTAAATAATCAATATAATTAAGTATAACATTCTTAAAATTAATTTAATAATGATCAAATTAATATATAATATATATAGTCTCTTATTTTTTTTTACATCAGTGTTAGATAGCAGGAGGGTAACATTAACTATTCCCACTCCAGCGAGTGGAATAGTAGGGAAAGCTTTGGATTGCGTGAGGGTAAAATTTACTATTCTCACTCCACCGAGTGGAACAGTAGGGAAAGTGTTGGATATCGGATAGGAATAATTTAATATTCCCACTTCAGCAATTTAATCAACTTTAATTAACAATTAATTCATGTTTGTAAAATAATTTAGCTCCCACCATTTTCCCCTATAAACGTCACCTCCAATTACCTAAATTATTAATCATTTACCATAATTAATTAACAATTAATTATTATCTAATATCAATTAACAATTACATTATTAATTATTAAAACTAAATTAATTAAAACAATTAACATGATAAAAAAACTTTTATTAAATATTATTTCAAAATTATTATAACATTTCATAAAAATTAAATTACTTACACCCTACTCACCTATCAACCCTCAACCCGCTCCTAAAAAACTTACACAATCAACATGTTTACAAAATAATTTTTAATAATAATATATTTTTCATTACTAATTAATTCATTTTTAAACATAATTAACATTATCACCAATTAATTATTTATTATTAGTCACATTATAATTAATGATAATTAATTAATTAACCCAATTAACAATATAAATTATTAAATATTAAATTAGTAATTAATAACATAATTAAATAATTAATTGAAATGAAATTACTTCCCACTTTACTCCCCTGTAAACCAACAACCGGCTACTTATTTAAATGACAAAAAAATTAATTAACATTTCATTCATTAATTTTGATTAATTTATAAAAATATATATTATAATTAAATTACTTCCCACCCAATTCCCCTATCAGCCCACAACCTGCTACGGAAGTAAAATACGCAAAAATATTTTACATTAATTTAGTAACTTAAAAATTAAACATACATTACAAAAACAATATACATTTTAACTCATATACTAACATACAAAACACTTACAAAAAATTTGATATTATTCAAAATTCAATATTTTCTAATGCCTATATTATGTACTTCTATATTTTGACAATTAATATTACTCACCTGCATGTCGATATTATTTTTGTAAAATAATTGACCTCTCACCATTTTCCCCTATAAACATCACCTCCAATTTACTAAATGATTAATTATTTAACATAATTAATTACCAATTAATTAATTAACTAATAGCAATTAACAATTACATTATTAATTAATAAATCTAAATTAAGTAACACAATTAACATGATAAAATAACTTTTATTAAATATTATTTTAATTTTTTTTTAAAAAGTCATTACAATTAAATTACTTCCCACCCTACTCACCCATCAATCATCAACTTGCTCCTAAAAAACTTACCCAATTAACATATTTACAAAATAATTTTTAATAATAATATCTTTTTCATTACTAATTAATTCATTTTTTAATCATAATTAACATTATCACCAATCAATGATTTATTAATCATCACATTATAAATATTCAATAATAAATTAATTAACCCAAATAACAATATAAATTATTAAATATGAAATTAGTAATAAATAACATATTTAAATAATTAATTGAAATGAAATTACTTCCCACTCTATTCCCCTGTAAACCAACAACCCACTGCAGATTTAAATTACAAAAAAAATTCACATTTCATTAATTAATTTTGATTAATTTATAAAAATATATATTATAATTAAATTAGTTCCTACCCAATTCCCCTATAAACCCACTACCTGCTACGTAAGTAAAATACGCAAAAAATTATTTTACATTAATTTCGTAACTTTAAAAAAAATTAAGCATACATTACAAAAACAATATACATTTTTAACACATATACTAACATACAAAACACTTACAAAAAATGGATATTATTAAAAATTCTATATTTTTATTGCCTATATTATGTGCTTCTATATTTTGCCAATCAATATTACTTACCTGCATGTCGATAATATTAACATCTATATTATGTCCATTCGATATTATGTCCATTCTATATTTTGAATTCGATATTCGGTCCATTCTAAAATTTGTTTTCTATATTATGTCCATTTACCATCCCCAACAGACAAGTATAACACCAACAACAGTAATAAATGAAAAGATCAATAATAAAAATTGTTCAAGAACCAAACCAAAACAGTTGAAAACCGCTCCCTACAGTCCGAAAACTGTACAGAGTTCAAGAAGACAGTCTGGAGACTGTTCCAGGACACAGCCCATTGGCTTGTGCTGTTGAAGCAACGCAGTCCGAAAACTGCACCTGTCCTGAGGAAATAAGGGTGCCAGTGGACATTGCAAAGTTAGCATCAGTTCGTGTTTCCTTCACTGCCTTTTTGCCGCTTTTATACACAACACTACATGCCTTCGTTCTCAAAAACCCTTTTTTGCGCTGCTTCACAAGAGAACTGTTAGCCTTTCACTAATTCTGCTGTGCTCTGAGTTCTCTTCTGTACATCGTGTTCAAGGCCAGAAAACAACACCACTGGTTAATCTGCTTTGGTCAGTCCCACGCACATACAGATATAAGAGGGAATGCAGCTGCGCTACTGAATTTTCAAGTGCTTTTGAGGTTGTACAGGATGCAAGTTAACACAGTTGGAGAGAACCTTTCCAGATTGAAGAGCTGTGCTTGTCTGGAGATGTAAACCCTATCTTCTAGACTTTAGGTAGGGGGTTCCACTGTCCAAGCCCAGGGGTCATCCATTTATATAATAAACATTGCTCCTAGCACGAGGAGGTTGGTAAGAGCTATATGGCTTCATCCACTGTCATTATGATATGTTATCCCCGTTCATATTATATGGACTTGTAACAATGCTGATTATCTTGTTTTTGTGCATTTTGCAGCTAGTATTAGTCTGTGTACTGCACTACTGAGCACGCTAGTTGAAATAAACATTTTAAGCTATACAGTGGCTCTGATTACTCACATTGTGGACAGGTATGAGTGATTTTTCAAAAGAGTGTTCTTGTTCCCCAGAATTCTGAGAGGACCTAGTATCATGTTCTAGGAAGTCTAATCATTGTTAGCTCTGCTGTAGCATGGAGAAGGAATGAGACACTATAGCTAGTCGGATTGGGTTCCGGGCACTGAGGTGGGTTTTTGGTACACCACAGTATACCGAGGTCCTGGTTTCCTGTGCATAGTTCTGTGGATGTGTAGAATCCCTGCAACACACCAAGACAGTCCGGAGACTACCAAGAGACAGCCTGTAGGCTTGTGCCATTCAAGAATGGCACAATTTTTCCAAGAATCAAATCACTCACCTGATGCACACTGGTAATATCAAGTTATTCTCCACTGCCGACACTTCAGACCAAACGGTCAACTCCAAGGTTTCACCTTCTCAGGACTCCAGCCGCTGACCACGAGATGAAGAGTCTCCCGATCACATGGGAACTTTTATTAGCAATACTCTGCAGAGGAGTCCAATCTGACCTGCACCCTAAGATGTCTGCAGAGGGACTGATCCCCAGCAGTCTGCAACTTGTAATGATTCTTCCCAAGAGCTTTCAACCATGCCCAGAGTGGAAAGTTACCGGCATGGGCAGAACATGAACAAAGGAGGCACAGAAGGGTGGGCTACAACTTGCCAGATGGGTACATGCTATCTGCAACTCAAGGTTACCACGCTGAGTCTCAGCAACCCCTAACATGGGAGCAGATCTACATACCTGGGTAGGTATGCGAGGATCGAATGGCCTATTTATTAGTAAGTTGGGAAGCAGCCTTGAACAGAAGAGAAAATAATAATGAAATATAGTGTTCTGCTGAAGCAAGCAATACGAATATTGAGGCCTAGTTCTTGCACAGCCTAAGCAGCCTAATTGGGATTACAAAATACAAAATGGAGTCACACTCCCTAACTAAAGCCTGCACATCACGGGGATAACTCAGTGAGTTACATATTGTGAAAACAAATGGCCTCTATTTAGCCACACAATGCTAACCTAATGTAGGATGGAATGGATGCATAGCACAAATGGGGTTTTTCAAACCTAACAGTATTATTATTGCTCCGTTGTTTTCAAATACAGGAATTTGAGTTGTAGTTTCTTGCCGCACTTTAGGTCTTTCCTTTATTTCTATTGGTGAGGAGTGCTGATTAAAATGTGCCCTATTCAATGTCGGCATTTATGCATTTCGGAATGCACTGATGAGAGGAGTGGACTGTGACACAGGTACTCTTGAACATTTTTCATCGTTACAGTTCGGCTACATTATAATCTTGGGTTCAGCTGAGATTGGGAATTTCTTTTCTGACAGTACTTTCAATTATATATACGGATTAGATTCGGGCGGCATCAATCAAATTAAGACTTTGACAGTCCTCAAGCCACATTAAACCCTTCTTGGTTTCGTGTATATTGCAATTGGCTAAGGATTTTTAAAAATGTTAATAGATTCTACGTATGTAATAAGACAGAATTATCTAATTCTGGTATCCTGTTGCAGATACTTTGAAATTGAGCAAAGTGCATGATTTACATCTATTTGATGTTTGGGATTGAATTAGTTACGGTAACTCTTTTTTCAATGAACTAAGAACGGAGATTCACTCTCATGGGTGTGTTTCTATTTCTTTTTAGTGCACTGTTATGTATTTTCATTTTATTTTAAATACATGTTTTGAAATACTTTATTTTTGTCTAATTAACATGGGTGCAGGATTCTCCCCTTTACTCTTGAGTTCTGCTTTTTTAGTAAGACTAACAGGAATCATATTTTATGTATTGATTATAACCAAAATATAGTTTTTTGGTACCCTCACTTAAGAAACAAATTCCATTTTTCAGCCTGAACAATTGATGGTTGCTCTCGATATGTTCTGTCCTGATGATAACCTGTGAAAGCGATATGGTCGAAACACCGTCAAAGCCTTCCTTGGCAAAAAATAAAAGAAAGCATTAAGTGTATTCTGTTTCTGTGATCCTACCATACCTGTTGTATATAATGTTTACTTTTTTGCCATCATTATTATTTGTGTTTACACTATAGTTTGTCCTTTGTTAGTGATATTTGTTTGTGTAACCCTGTGAGCACCTTTTGTAACAGTGTATATCTGAATTCTTCATTAATGAAAAAAGATTTTTGATAACTGTTTGAGGGCACAGTGTTATTTGATTCTTTAAATGAATGATTTAAAGTCATAAATGTTTTTCCTTTAAACTAGGAACCTGAACCATTAGAGCGTTCATAATATTCCCTTACAACCAGGCAAAGAGCATGTATTTGTCAAGGGCTTACATTTGATGCCATGGTCATTCCTTTCCAGAAATGTGGGAAAATTCTGCTGTGTAAGGTGTTTTGTCATGGTTGAAAGTGTTGCACTTGGAAAAAATTAAACACTCAAAGGCAGCCACATGATAAAAAATGACTGTAGTCTAGGACTATTGACTCAAAGGTAACAGTGAAATTGAATTTGAATAGTTGCTTATATAAACATATTTCCCTCTGTTTGAAGATCATTTAAAAGTAAAATTTCAAGCTATATAGCACGAGTACAAGTAACACAGAATGAAGGCAGGAGGAAGGCAGGAGGAAGTTACTCCAGAGAACATGGCCTCCAATAGTAGCCTGAAGGAACTCCATGAAAGATTTCTTGATACACACAAAATGAAGGGGAGATATTTGGTAGAAGAATCTGACTTTTTTGATGATTCAGTTATTCAGCTGTTTTCTAATTTAATCAAAATCTTCTCATCAGGTATGTACTTCCCATGTCCATGCTCATCCATAGACAGCTGCAATTGTGTAATTCTGTTGGCAGGAGATACAATCAGGGGTGTTCATTTTATCTGACATAGATATTATGTCCCAACCACTTGCTAGTTATACTTGTTATGGATTGTGATGCATCAGTTATGATTGAAATTGAATTAGAAAACATCTTAAATTATTATTAGAATGTCTCTATTTTAATAACATGTTGCAACCACCACAGAGGAACAGTAAATAGTTCCCTACATGCTCTTCATCCTCCTGCTCTCCTCTGTATTTATTGACCCATGTTCATAATACTGAATTATGGCATAGGACTGTGTACAATGTCTACTTACCTGCTATTAGGAAGCATCCAGGTGTATTGTGCACAAATGTGCATGTGGATTGTTAAAAGATGGCTTTTTTGATGTCTGAAGGACTTAAAATGCATGTTATCTACATTATTTATGAATGTCATATATCTGCCAATTCTTCTAAAAAAACTATTCTCCTGAATTGCATTTTCAAATGTTAATGACCTCCTACGGTAGCTACTATTAGGGCTAGTTATAATTTAAAGCAGTTTGACTAGAAAGACATATAGATTAAATACATTTCGTTAGTTCATGAAAATCATTACAAAACCAAAGCATAATAGGTAAAAGTGCAAATCAATTCTTATATGTCACTGCCCTAAAAAAGAAATTTAGAAACTCATAAATCAAGTAGTCAGGTTACGATGTAATAACATTTCTATATTTAATACAATAATAGCAAAAAATAATTAAATCAATTGAACAAGAAGCAGTTTCCTTACATAATACATATACGTAACTGATCTAGTCCTTTCACACACCCTCTAAGGCCCAGTCCATTCCTGACACGGACACAAGGCATAGCTGTAAAAGTGGGGCAGAATTTTATTGACTGTTATTGACACAAATGGATTTTTGCACATTATGGGCATTTCCATCACAGAAATGTAATGAAAATGTGTGATTGTACATTGATTTTGTGGTTTTCATGGTGTTGTGGGTAGGAAAACCTCATAGGATCCATACACACCACCTGAGAATCCCCTGGAAGTTTACTTTTCAGAAATGTGTATGGTTGGTAGCATTCTGTTGGTGGGGGCTAAGCAGGTCTCACAATACCACAACTACCCTTATAACTGATCTCTTCATGGAGGTGTCAGCAGAGCTGGGGCCCAACATCTTCAGCTGCCTACAGTGCAAAAAAAGGATTGGCTTTCAGTGGAAAAATGTGATGTGTATATTTTATATTTTGGATCCTTTTCTATGGTGGACACTAGGCCTACCAACAGAAATGAGGTAACATTTTTACTGGAAGACCTGGTGGATTGCTGGGAGGTAGGAAATGTGTGCCTCTCCAAATAGTCCAGAAGTTGTCCCCACGGAAATGTGAGGAAAATGTGTTTTTAGTCAAAGTTTGAGGTTTGCAATCTCTTCTGGGTAACAAAATATGGGGAGAGCAATGCAAGCCAGCACCTCCATGGATTCCCCTAGGTCCGTAGTTCCCAAACTGTGCGCCGCGGCACCCCGGCACGCCGCTATGAGGTGACAGGGGCATCACGCTCACAATTTGGGAAAGTGCACTTAGGGGTCGATTCCGATTCGGGAAAAACCGCTCCGAATAGCTGTTCGGAGCGTTTTTCCCGTACGAATCGTACCCTGCAACGTCCCCCGTACGTACGACGAAGTACGATTCGTACCAGGAGCCGTACTCCGTACGAGTTGTACAAGACACCGTACGACTCTAATCTCCGTACGATTCTCCCTCGGAACCTGCTGTACGCGACATCTGTACGGTTCGCGGCTGGTTTTTACGACCCAGCAAGTACGATACGTGTTGGGTACGCACCGTACAACCCTTTTTCTACGGGAGCTGAAAACAGCCGTAAAAGCAGAGTTCGTGCCGAAACAGGTACGGAACGCCCCCCGGTACGGTGCGTATCCCCCATGATCGCAGGGGTACACACCGTATCCCTGCGATCATGGGGTGTACGAGCCGTACCCCCATTGTACGATCGGTGTACGAGCCGTACCCCCATTGTACGATCGGTGTACGATCGGTGTACGAGCCGTACCCCATGTACGATCGGTGTACGAGCCGTACCCCATGTACGATGGGGGTACTGCTCGTACACCGATCGTACATGGGGTACGGCTCGTACACCGATCGTACATGGGGTACGGCTCGTACACCGATCGTACAATGGGGGTACGGCTCGTACACCGATCGTACATGGGGTACGGCTCGTACACCGATCGTACAATGGGGGTACGGCTCGTACACCGATCGTACATGGGGTACGGCTTGTACACCGATCGTACATGGGGTACAGCTCGTACACCGATCGTACATGGGGTACGGCTCGTACACAGATCGTACAATGGGGGTACGGCTCGTACACCGATCGTACATGGGGTACGGCTCGTACACCGATCGTACATGGGGTACGGCTCGTACACAGATCGTACAATGGGGGTACGGCTCGTACACCGATCGTACACCGATCGCACAATGGGGGTACGGCTCGTACACCTCATGATCGCAGGGGTACGTGCCGTATCCCTGCAATCATGGGGGGTACGCGCTGTACGGGGTGTATGTAATCGTGCGCTTTTCCGTACGAACCACCCTTACCTGAAGTGGACCGTACAAATCGCGTCCTGATGCCCCGGTCCGGATCGTACTCGTTGGGTCGTACGGCGTGTGTACGAGTCGTACGGTTCACAGTCTCAGCCTTGCAATACGTACGGATCGCGACGATTCGGACGGATTCACGGAATGCGGATCGTACTACGCAACTCGGACGGACGGGTACGATTCGTAGGGAAAGGGCTACGAATACGAATCGTACGGTGGATTTTTTTACCGGATCGGAATCGAGCCCTTAGTGTCAGCTGTAGCGCAAATTACGTGCCCCCTGCACCCCCTGCATAATCTGAGTAGATAGTTTGGCCCGAGAGTACTGGCGCGTCTAATCGGACGCCTTGATGAGCCTTGGAATGGCTCCCACGCGCCTCCTGATTAAAGAGTCTCCTGTAACGAGGGCGTGCTCAGACCACCACAGCTACGCACCAGAAATGCAGAGAACAGGTCTGCCTGATAGACGGTGATTGAGTTTGCATCAAATGATTGTCGAACAAGGGAAGTGGTTAAAAAAAATGTTAAATGAAATGCAGTTGCCCTGAGGTAGGAAGGCCTACCAATGGCACTCACTGCTGAGAACAAAGTGTCAGGTTATCTTGGGAGACCATCATCTCGGGACCCGCCAGTGTCTCTTGCATTTTAGATTACCGGTCGCTTTAGAAAGTTCAAAGTTTCTTTTTTAATGCACTCACTCTTTATAAGCGCTCCTTTTGTTTTGTTAGGAAGACACAGGAATATATTATCACCGCAGGATGTACACTTCCTTACCGATTATTATTGCTAGTGGTTAAAGAAAACCACGTTCTTCGTATGTGCGGAAGGGGAGCATGCTTCTGATGAGTAAACGTATAATTGCAGTCAAGAGCACCCCCCCCCCCACCACAATTTAGAAAGGCAACCGTTCTTGTTTCTGGATCTAGTTCAGGCAATATGGAAACCCAGCGTCCACCCCTAACCAGATAAGCTATGCTAATGCAAGGAACCATCCTGTGCTTAATTTGTAAAATATGCAGTGCCGGGGCCCATGTGCTTAGAAGTCCATGGCTGGTGCTACTGAAAGTCAGGGTTCCAAATAGAAAGGCTGTGTAGTCTGTTTTACACTCGTATCACCAGCATTATTTTTACTGTAAATTTTACAGGAAAAATAATGCTGGTGATACGAGTGTAAAACGGAGGTTGTGCTGAAGATCAGCATGGTACTTGATTAATGATTTGACTGTGAAAAGGCAGGCTCCAGGGAGCGAGTAAAAGTTTAAAAGCACAAATTGTACTTTTGCAGAAGAGGGACAATTAGTAAAGTAAACACTTTCTGCAAATGCCAGCACAGATTCTAATCTAGGCAAATCACTTAATCTCACCAGTGCTGTTAAAAAATGAATGATTATAATACCTTCATTGCATCCCAATTCCTTTAGGTAGGTGACAGTAAGTACTCCCGAGGTTGTGCTTCCATCCCCCCCAGCCCACTGGTAAAAAAAATGGTGGGGAGCCACGGCCAACTACCAATTAGGTCAAGGGAGCCACGGGTCAAAAAAGTTTGGGAACCACTGCCCTAGGTGTATATTTAAAGAAATGTACAGGTTTACTTTGTTTTCCTAGGTGCAGGATGAGCTAGGGTCCAAAATACACAGCTACCCGCAGTGCAAAATTAGTGTTAGTTATAAGTGGAAAAATGTGATGTGTACATGTTGTGCTTTTGGTCCTTTCCTGTCACGGGTACTGAGCTCACTCATACAAGTGAGGTACAATTTTTATTGGGAGACTTGGATTAATGATGGGATTATGTCGCTCCCGCAGAT
This sequence comes from Lissotriton vulgaris, assembly GCF_964263255.1. Taxonomy (NCBI): domain Eukaryota; kingdom Metazoa; phylum Chordata; class Amphibia; order Caudata; family Salamandridae; genus Lissotriton; species Lissotriton vulgaris. The sequence goes on along the minus strand of NC_141691.1, from coordinate 43,482,348 downwards.
TCCAGATATTTTTCTTACTGTAATATGGGGAAAACCTGTGCTTTTAGTCAAAGTTTGAGGTTTGTAAGGGTTCTGGGTAAGAATAGCTGGTGCGAGTCACTCTCATCACCCCATCCTAGATCCCCCTGGGTATCTAGTTTTCAAACATGTGCATGTTTGCTAAGTTACTCTAGGTGCTGGCTGAGCTAGGGCTCACAATTCACAGCTATCCACTTTCCAAAACAGTGATCAGTTTTACTGGAAATATGTGATGTGCCCATGCTGAGGTCTGGGCCCTTTCCTGTCATGGGCACTAGGTCAATGCACACAACTGAGGTGCTATTTGTATCAGTAGACATGTGGGAACACACAAATGTACAACATGTGTTACTACCAGTTTGCTTTCTATGCATTTGTGCCTTCAAAATGCAAGCCAGTGTGTAAGAAAGAAAACATTTTGAAAAATGTCCACTGAATCACATGGGTACCCACAAACTCAGAGATGTACATATACCCACTGTTCCTAAACCCTACTAAAGGTATTTATGTCAGAAATGCATAGGTTTCCTTGGTACACATTTTTCACTCTTTATATTTTATCACATGAATTGCTCGGAACACAAGAAAAAACATTGAAATGTGCAGCTCAGTTTTTGGCTCAGGCTCCTTTACAACCTTCAGACCCTGTATATCCCTAAAACCAAAAGCATCTAGCAGTCGTAACAGTTTATCTTGAAAAGAAGATACAGATGAAAACATGGCCACAAACGGCTATTTTTTCCTACTTATTTTCACTATTGTTTATTTTAACAGTTATGACCTTAGTAAGATGTCTGACGGACCGCAACCGGCAGGCTGCCGGTAGCCATCTGTACCACATCTAAGGCATTTCTGACATGGAAAGTTATCTGAAAGAGACTTTGGGGGCTCCTAGCAGGGCCCACTTCCCCCTAGACTTCCGCTGTGTGGTCTGGGGACACATGTGGTACCCCCAAACACCACATGGTGCCTGACACACGATGCATAGATGTCTTGAAACATACCCTTTACCATTGCAGCTTATGCTGCAGCCCTTTTCTGGCCACAGCACAATCGGCAATGGTAAAGTCTATATATATCTGTCATCCATGACGGTAGTCACATCATATTATTGACAGTGGAGCCACCGACTATTAGTAGGATAGTTCCACTCCTGAAATGTAATAAGGCCTTTGGTTTCTTTGGGAAACCCTTTAGGGATGTACACAATGACTCCTTTTTGAATTCAAAATGTTGCTTACTTTTCAGAAATCTATAGCTTTATGGGATCACCCTTGGATTTCAGTCCCATTTGCACCACAAACTGGATGTAGGTTGATAGCCAAGAATTAGGAAAAATGGGCTACCAGGTGAACCTTCTGGCAGGAATCTAGACTGGAGGAGATCTTAGAAGAACTTCACACTTAAGTAAGTAATCTCCTGATGAGCACTGACAGCCTAAAGAGCATTGCCTATTGTCTCCTTTGAGAGGCAGGCAGCCATGTCTTGTGGTGTCAGTATGGAGAAATGGGGCCGTGTGAATTGCAGTCTATATTCACTGTGAGAGTAAGCGACCAGGAGCTGGTGCAAGTACAGTGTGAGCTAGATTCAAAAGTCATTTTGTTTTTTATCCCAACCACTGGGAAGCGCCATCTTAATTACAGTCTTAGATGTAACTGTCTCTTCATCTCATAGTCTACAAGTAGGTTGCCACCTGACTGGTAGTGTAGCTCTACCACAGGTAACTGAACAGCATGAGCTGCTGTCATTAAATAATAAATACAGACAATAATGTAGCCAATATTTCTATAACTGCCCTATGTTCCTAAAAACCTGTAGTCTTTCTGTCCCTGCTTGGTCTCAGAGTTGGCAGCATGTTAAAGAAAAATATATACATTCAGAAGGCCTGATTCACAAACTACCCTCTGTAGTATTGTAGCACTTCAAAACGTACTATAATAGGTACTAAACAGTGTACATTTTGCCTACACTTGCATTGCAGAATTCTCTGTCCCGATTTAGGTGTTTCTAAACATGTAAATATAGATTTTAGTTGTAAATGTAGTTGGGTCACAAGGGAGTGAGGAGGGAAAGGAGGCAGATTGACCAATAAAATTAATGGGATTAGTGAGATGTAAGAGGGGTTTAGGGAAGATCAGAAAGGGATTTAGGGAGGGACTTCACCCACCCTCACAAGACTAGGGCAATTGCCTTTTTTGGGGGTAGAGACATATAGATTACACTTTTGAAGTATGTTTACACTCAGAGTTTTATGTATTTTTGGATGGGTTGAGTCTGTTAGTGTGAAGGACACAAGAAGCAATATGTAACACTGTCATAGTGATAGTTTGTGAATACATAATACAGAGAGGAAGAATGCGAAGCAACACAATTGTATAAAATGAAAGGTAAAAAAACAAGTGAAGAAGGAATGAAAGAGACAGGAAAGAGGGAAATATTAATATGAGATAGAGTAGAGAGTAAGATGAAAAAGGAAAGCTATCTCAAAGGGAAATAATGTGTTCTGAGTAATTTAATAACAGCATCACCACTCTGTAGATAAGTATGTTATCACTGAAAGACTAGTTAAGAATTGGGATTATGTAGTGTTGCTGATGTTTCTCCTTGACAAAAGAGCCAACTCCATCTACTAGAGACCTGAAAGGGTCAATGATAGGGGACTTGTAGGAGGCTGGCTCTCTGTAGAGTGTACTAAAATGAGGTACACTATGTAGAAAGCCCAAGAATCCACAAGAAACGGTATAGTTACCCAATAGATAGTTCTAATGCTCTATTTGTGGTAGTGTGGAAAGCATTTAGGCTTATCTTGGGGTCATGCTAAGCATTTTTTTGTCACACAGAGTCATGAAGCAAGGACTACAATCAAGAATAAATCTGAGAACAATGTTGCATAAGAATCACACAATCTTTATATATTTTTTTAGAAGAAAGACTTTAAATTGGAGATATACTTTGTAGAGGTGTAATATACTTAAATAAATACATTGTAAACTGTGTACTTCTGTATAAATCTGCAGTTCAACGTATGCAGTACTTTAAGTATCTACACACTCAGCCCACGATTTGGCTTTTGGAGGTCAAAGTTCACTTACAGAATTCAGGCCACAAGTGGGTTGCAGACATATTACCAAGGTTGCTGCTTTTGTCATCGAACCCACCAGCAAGTATGTGTGGGCTCTCAGGAGCAGGGCTGTTGTCAGCATCTATCACTGTGATGAGAGTATCCCTCGAGGTGGTGAGTAATGCTGCAATTCCTTTACAGTGATAAGTTATGTCGACACAAGTGCGGTTCCTCAAGCACGATAGCTCTTTACCAGCAGTCGCAGGGGACTAAAGCCTTTAGCCCAAAGGGAGGTTCTTTGGCAACTGGCAAGGATTGGAAGGGCACCGGAGTTTCTTGGAGGTCTTGCAGTTCTCGGGAAGCACAGCCAGTCAATGTTCCAGCTTTCAGGATTTTGCCAGTTTCTTGCTGCAGCAGGGACCAGTTCCTAGTCAGTCAGAGGTTTTCCATCATCTTCTTTTGGTCCTTCGAATATGAGGTTAGGTTCTCAGGGAGCCACCTAAATACCTGTGGCAGGGTTGAAGGGGGAGAAAGAGGGGCACGGAGACCAGATCGTGGAATATAGGGTTTTATTTTTATAAAGGTTTTCTTCCTTCTCAACGAGGTTCTTTCTCGTGCCAATATTGCAGGGTTAACTCTTTGGGTTCCTGCTCTGGGTCTGGGCGTACTTCTGTCTTCGTCAGAGTCCAGGACTTCATCGGTTGCTCCACTGAAGTTCATGCTGAACCCTAAAGAAAAGAAACGAGGACTGACGTTAGGAAGGGGATTTAATACATTTTTCCCATGGGGTAACCGGGGAGTGCAGGGATCACCGTGTAGCAATTCTCTCTCTAACGTGCAGGGTGCCGGGATGTTAACGTTATAAATTTGTTCTGTCTAGGCGTTGTCTCCCCTCCTCCCGAACCACCCAGTAACGCGCTGCTGTACCTGGTGTAGCCACACTCCCTGGTGAGTGTGGCTGGGCGGCTCACGGTATCGTTGGCCTCCTGGCGTCTCTCCCATCCTGGACACGGGCCGGACATTCTCTCCGTCTTCTTCTCCGGTGCCGAGTGCACCGCTGCTCTCTTCCGCTTTTTCTCCGCTCCTACTTGCTGTACATTTCACACCGGGCTGTCCTCCTCTTTCCGACCGGCATTCGGTGACGTCACACGCCGAGTTCGGTATTTCCTCAGTATTTACCAATCCTATGGCAAACACGTCAGCCTGGGGTGTGGCCTCTTCCGTAAATGTCTCCCAGTTAAAGGAGCCGTTCTTGGAGCTGTCGTCTGGCCAGAAACTCCGCGAGTCCGTATCCTGGTGTGGGGAACAAGAGGGAGGGTCACCGACATCACAAGCCCACCAATCCTTGTTACGTGTGTCTTCCAGTGTAGGTAGGGACTCCCCGCTACACAACCAAAGTTAGGGGCGTTTTTAGGGAGGCTAGGTAGTTGCCAGAGGGCTACTAACTGGTGTAGTACCTATGCTCTCTTTATACTCACCCATATGGAAGGGCGGTCATAGCCTGATTTCAAATAGGCTACTAACCCATCTTCGATATGGCAGAGAGTCAAAAGTAGGGTCTACCTCGGCTGTCCCACCTGAAAGATGGAACGGGGGGTAGATGCACCTCTTAATTTACCTAATTTTCCCACCAGTCCTCCTGCAAAAAGATGCAGCAGGATTGGTGGGTCACCATCTGCTTCTAACAGCAGGGACTAAGGAACAGGGTTCAAAGGCGGCAGGGCCTTTGAAGCTCCATTTTCTGCTGTAGCAGATCTAGAACGGGGGAAGGTGTGACCTCCTCTGCCCAGAGCAGGCATTGTCTCCGAATCCAGAGAGCTCTGGCTCTCTATTCAGGGGTCTAGAAACATGGCAGAATGGCTTCAACTTAACAGGAACCAGACCAGTGGTCAATAGGTTTCAGGGTATCCACTAGGAGGATAATAATAAATGAATCACTGTGATCAGCTAGGATTTTTAAGGGGAGAGATTTTGTGCCAAACATCACTTGCTACAGTGGAGCCATCATGAGACTAGGAAACTTGTAGTGACAAGTATCCAGCCCATGTGCGCGTAATGGCTTCTCTGTGCCCTACAATGCTCCAGTATCGATTGGACATTTTAGGTGTGCCCATGCATGAGATATAGTGCTTGTGATATAGTGTACCCTGCCTTAGCACTATTAAGGACTTCAAGAGGGGTGACTTACCTATACCTCAAGCAGTGCGGGGAGAAATGGCACACAAGGCGGTATGCCATATTGACTCTTCAGTTAGTCCTGCACATGGACACGCAACCTGCAATAACAGTGTCACCTGGTCTAGGTGAGGAGTCCCTAGGTGACCTTCTGGCCTCAGGCCCTAGGTACCAGGGGCATCATTTTCTAGGGACTTACAGGGGAGACAGAATCTATGTCAATCATGGTACATTTTTGGGGAAAGAGATCCAGTGGCATGTCCTGGTTGGCAGGACTTCAGTGCACGTACAGCTTGAAGTCACATCAACATCAGGCAAAACCTGGGGACTACTCATGCAAAAGAGGCACCTTCCAATAGGACCCAAAACTTACCCATCCTGACCGAAGATCGTTAATGAAAAGTATGCAAGAAAATGACACCTTTCATACCTTCCCACCACCCAGACACTGCAGCCATATCTCAAATGGGAGGCTGTAGAGTCTTGACCCTAAGGTAGATCCGAGGAGTTATGAGGGTCAAAGCAAAGCTGAAGAGGGAAAATGGTAAACTGATGCTTCCTAAGTAGACAACAACATGCAACATGTTAATATTATTGATGAGTAAAATGAGCATGTTCATTTATTCTCACTAGCTGATAAGGAACTTACATGGAGCTCATTAGCAATTTCTATTTACTCAAGTATGAATGTTTTTCTAAACAGGTGGTGTTAAAGGAGACTCCCTGATTGGACTTTCCTATGGCCCTTACATCTATTACACTCTTCCAGCCTGTGATTATTTCAATGAGATCACCTTTGCTTGTTCAGATGATAACTCCATCCAGGAGATACAGAAATGGCTGAAGAACAAACCTGATGCCTTGAACTGGAGTCATATAATAAAGAAGATTTGTGAGCTTCAGGGTAGTGGGTAAGGATGCAACTTTCTATTAAACACTTTCCTACTTTCTTTTCCTCTTCAGACTCTCATCTTCTAACCCTTCATAAAAAAATTGAGGATTATAAAGTGAAATAAACATGCCAAGGGATAGCTTAAGAATATGTAAGTGCAGATGTTACTGCTCAGATAGAAGTTTGAAAGAAGTAGAAATAATTTCTGGTCTTTCATGATACCCCGACTCTACTACTCACAATTCTATGTTCTGGAAGTTGCTGCCAGGACATGGAATCTGGCTATAAGAAATACAATAAAGCTACTGAAGGATGCTGACCTGTGGCTTCATCTTTTCGAGGCAACAAGTGGGCAACATTGATTTCAGATGTCTCCAGAGGTCTGTTCTGATGCTCTCCATGTTGCGGACTGACAAATTGAACATTTTGTGTGAGCAAGTCAATCAGCTTTCCAGTGACTATTTTCAATTTCAAGTTGTCTGATCAAGTTGGTCATTTAGTCAGTCTTATCATGCTGTTGTTATTGTACTGGTTAATGCGACCACAGTGGAATGCAAATCCATGCGTTCCACATTGTGACTACTACTGTCAGCAGGTGAGGCAGCACAGAATATACAGACCTAGTTAAGAGCAAAAGGCCACTTCATAAGGACAGGTTGCAGCTGAACTTTATAAACAATATTGTAACATCAACAAAAACCCACCTCACTAATATAATGAGTCAATCTAGCTCCTCCCATCTTTAAACCTCCTTTCTGATGTGTACACACTCCCAACCAAGATCCCACTCTCCCTTTCACTCCAATTACCGCCTTTCATGCCTGATCCCAGCATCCCTCTGCAAGCCCCTTGCTGCCAAGGACCCACTGGCAAGGCCCCAACCTTTCCAGATTAGTGTGTGATCCTCCCTCTTGACTGCCACACAGGAAAACCCTACACAGGTGTTTTTACTGTCCCCTGCTCCCACGAGTCCATATTCTTTGCCTCATTGGACATCGCTCAAACAGCCATTACTTTCCTTTCTTTCTAAAATAAGCTTTGTTATTGTCACCTAAAAGCCAATCTTCACTCCCCATCATTTTACCACCAGCTTTTTTGCCAGTTGATCACATATCTCTAGTAAATAAAATGGATTCCCTAAAAAGGATAAAAGGACCTCATCATGGTTGAACATTGCAAAAACCTCTTTTGTGATATCTCCATGCTCCAAGACACCTATGCATATATTTTGATACAAATGACTCATCTCCCCATTAACCTTCTGTCTGTCTTTCTCAATTGCAATCTATTTCACCATTTCACCCCACACCCTTCCCGAACAGGACCAGGACTGTGCAATCATCGCCAGACCTACTCTCATCAACTTAATCAAACCTAAACCTGACAGCTTTGCTAAATTATTCTCACCTAGATGAATACTCAACATAACTAAACAGGTTCTCACTCCCACCAACTCAGATGAAAGTAGTTGGCCCCATTTTACAGATGAATGCCCCATGATCCATATGGAAAAGAATGCCATAAATGCATCGGCACTAAGGACACTCCACGGACCGCTGATCCTGAATATCGACCTATCATCTAGGAGGGACAGCTTCATACGGAACTAATTGCCAATTGGGGCATCTGTTATTTCCGCTTGGATAACACATCGCCTTGCCATGTTATATCAAGAACACCCGGCGATTAAGGCTATCTTTAGGCTTAAATTCTAGTCCTGATGATGATTCGCATGATTTAAGAAGCGAATCGAAACACCGTCGACACTAATGAACACCTTATGCTAAATAGACATTTGAAATAATTGTAAAGGTGTTATGTTTTATTCCCTTGCGGTACTTTGCCACGATTAGATTGGAAGTACTGCGAACCTGCTTTTTTGCCTAAAAAAGCCCCTTTGTTTATTTATTTATTTATTTATTTATTTATTTATTTATTGGCATTTGTAAAGTGCAGCATTTACCCTGGGGTGTCTTGGCGCTGAATAATTTGCCGGCTGGTTGAAACTGCCTTGCTCTGATGATTATTCTATACCTGGAGTCATTTAGTAATTTATTTATTAAACAGCCAAGTTTTTAATTTTTTGCGAAATTGGAGTAGCGTGGGACATGCCCTAATGTCCTGGGGTAAAGTATTCCAAAGTTTGGAAGCCGCCACTACAAACCGTCGGTCTCCCCACATCACAGTTTTGGTTCGAGGTACCATAAGTTGGTTACTGTTGGTAGAGCGCAGTTGGCGTGTGGGTTGGTACGGTCGTAGGTGGTCTTTAAGGAACTGTGGGCCCTGTTTGTTTAGGACTTTGTACACAATGCACTGGGATTTGAATCTGGCTCTATTCTGAATCGTCAACCAGTGTAGTTTGGAAATGGCATTGGATAGAGGAGCAAATTTTGGAATTCCCAGAATGAGACGTGCTGCTGCGTTCTGTATAGTCTGCAGTTTTTTTAGGACTCTTACTTGGGCGTTGATAAAGAGCCCATTGCAATAGTCTAAGGATGTCAGGACTAATGAGCTCACCAGAGTTTTAATGGCGGTGGTAGGAAGATAGGGACTTATCTTTCGGATCATGCGCAGTTTATGGTGGGCAGCTGAGGCCACTTTGCTGGCATGGTCCATAAAATTAAGATGGTTGTCAAAAATTATTCCTAAGTTCCTTACTTTGGTCACTGGATTAGGGGGGGCACCAAAGGTTTGGGGCCACCACGAGGTAGGCCATTCTGGTGAGAGTTGCCCAAAAATCATAACTTCGGTTTTTTCCGAGTTTAGTTTTAGGCAATTTGCTGCCATCCATTCCCCTAGTTCTGTCAGTCCTCTCTGGAATGTTTTGGCTACTTCCTCGCCATCACCCCTTATAGCCAGCACTAATTGTGTGTCGTCCGCGTAGGAGGTTAGGCTCATCCCATGTGCCTTGATGACATTGGCCAGGTTTCTTTGTGTATCTCACTGTGTGTTCTGTGGGCCACAGGCTTGTGTCCCACCTTGTATAATATCTATATATATAAACATCTAAGCCTTGCCCGGATGGGCAAGACTTTTTCAAAATATAGTACAATTGTGTCTATTTTTCATCAATTTACCTTTACTTTACCTTTCTATGGACCGCTGTTGTTTATAGAGTACTTATCCCAAGGTCCATAGTTGACTTAATTGGGTTCCCTTGTTGTGGTAATACATAATTGGTCTAGCAGCACAACCTGAAACAAAAGGGAGTAACATATCAATTAGAGTTTCCCTGAATGCTCTTTTTGTGCATAATGTATTGTAGACAACAGTCTGAATATCCTCTCCCTAATCGCATATCCTCTTCTAGAGAGAAACTCAATTTGTTAACTTCTGATGCGGTCCCTAATTTAATGAAGTGCATAACAAAACATTCTACTTGTTCACCTTCTGGAGCTAATTTTTTCCCCACCTGCCAATTTGAAATCCTCCCAGGCTCCCATTGAGCATGATTTACCTCCTATTGCAAGCAACACAACACAGACACCTCTCCCCATCTGATTCATCTTAGATTTGCACTCGGTTAAAAACAATGTGTTCCTTGCCATTCCACGTCACTTGTTTTCCTTCCAATTTTACCTGCTAACACCCAAAACCTCAGAATTTCTAAAAGCTCCAGAAAGCAACCATAACATACACAAATTAAAACTTCAAAACTACTGAAACATATTACTGAGAAACGCCGTACCACCAACAGAAACATGGATATAGAAATAGGTTCTCCTTGCCTACACCTTCTCCTCTGCTCGTTAGCCAAGTCCTACACAATCCTCCTACCTTTTTTCCTGCATTGGGTTCATAACTACCAGAAATTTGCCATAAAAGGCAATACATGACAATGTGTCCCCTATTGCAGCTGCTGACCTTTCCTTCTCAATGTTAGACATAGAGACAAGGATAACATCCTCTTTTCAACATTCTTGTCATCCAAACTTCATTTTACTGCACCACAGCATAGAGGCTCATCCCAAGCTTGTCTGTAAGCTGACCTGGTATTCTGTACAAGTTAATTTTCTACCAGACTTAGAATCCTGAGACTCCCAAAGTTAGACTGGTACTATGTTCTTCATTGAATCTAATCCAGGTGCCTTACCACAAAATCTCTGTCATTGTAAACAAAACAATGCACCTGCAATGTTATTATTTACACCTGGTATATTTTTAAGTTGTAAATATAATGCTATGGATGAGGCAACCAAGCATAAAACATTGCAACAGCTTCTTGTCTCTTGCATTCTGACCTTTTACCACATTAAAAGTCACTATCTCATTCACTAAGCCATTGCCCCACAGAGCAAGAGCCATCAAAAGGGAAAGAAATTCAAAAAATGCAATGCTCCTATCCTCTTCCATCTACTTCTACTTCTGAGGCCACCTCTTAGAGCAGCAAAGTCAATCACAAAACATGCCAACCTATTTGCACCGCTGCATCTGAACTTTTTGGATCCAGTGACCACATTATCGCACAATTGAAATTCCGTAGAAAGAACAACCAAGCTTCAAGATCTGCTCTCACTGCAGCGGAAATCCTGATCCTATGATAAGGTAGTGTAACTCCTAATATCATAAAGCCTTATTTCAATAAAATGGATTTGACTGATCTTACCACTCTGCATGCGAAGTTCAAATGCCCCAGCAAATTTAGTACCTACTACAGTGCCAACTTCAGGGCTTTTGCCGCTTCCTATAGCAACAAAATCATCTCCTGTATCTTAGCCTGCAGAAATATGGCTTCACAATTAACGGTGTCAAGCACTTTTATATGGCCCCTACAAATTTAGTTAGACTGGGCATTAATTCAACAGAACTTCACAATATAGAGACTGATTCTACTCATATAGTCACTAAATATTGGTTTTGACTAGCTCACTGTACCGCATCTAAAACCCTGAACTTCCAGACTTATAGATGTTGTCAGTAATCATGAACATGAGCACACCCATTCCCAAGGGATTTGAGGAAACAGATCAAACTTGTTCGTTTGTCACTTTTGCATGCCCAGGGTGTCACAAAGAAAAGAAATAAGAAAACATGTTCAAATGTTTATTGAAAAAAATGTAATCCTTGAAAATAAAACCTGATCTTTGGTTATTAAAAAAATAAAAACGCATCACTGTTATATGTGTTATTAGAATGACAAAAACACAAACAATTCAATTATGTTAATTGTTCCAAATGCTAGTCCTATCTATCAATAATATCTCCATACTTGTGAGAGCATATTGTGAGTATCCTTCTACCAGACCTGTTGAAATGATCTAATCCCATGCCTTTGCTTAACATGTCAGGAAGCCAGCCTCAGTGCTTTAATATAATGCATGCACCCTGCCTTAGTGTGCAGGCCTGCACACTTCCCTTGCATGGTTATCTTCCTTCTCAGGATGAAGGTCGTGGCCAGCAGAGCTTCCTTACAGCACATCTCACAGCAGATTCCATGATAAGTCTGGCAGAAGTGCCTCACACCGAATTCAGCAAGGATGCAGCTTAAATATTAAAACACCTGCCTCATTGTACTGTGCCAGAGTTGAAGAACAATGTCTTTAGTTAGTCTGGAGAGAAAGAGTTGTCTCCTAAGAGCAAACAAAATACAACAAGGGCATTGTGTTCTAATCTGTGTGATCCTGGAAATTATTGTACAGACTACACGGCAACAATGTCTACCTAAACTAAATGCTTGTGTAGCACTTCCGCGTATTAGGAAAAAACATATGCAAATGAATATCCGTAAAAATCCTTGTGTTATATGTCAACACTTTGCATAAGCACACGCCAATAGCCATATAAAATTCCACATTAAAAAACATAAAAATAACAAAAAAAAACATGAAGAGAAGAATTAAAAAAACGACAACAAACCAATTAAAGAGTCTAGGAGGCATCTGAAGCAAAGGACGGCATCTCTGAATTGTCCACCATATCCAGTTCAAGAGTGTTATCAGGCCCATGAAGGAACCTGCAACCACAGGTAACACATCAAAAGAGGCCTGAAAAGCAAGATCCAGAGGACAAAGAGAATCATCACCAGCCCATTCAGCAGGAGCCAAAGGCAACAGCACCAGGAGGGCAGCCTCAGAAGAGTATCCAGAAGTCGAAGGAGCATCTGGCATTGGTGAAGGCCGCTTATAGTAGGCATCTTGCAGCAAAGGGAGCAGCATCACATGGCAGCACAGCTAATGTGATGCACAAGTGGATTTATACCTGGAGACTGCTAGAATTGTGTAGCAATCACTAGTTGGGTTCTCATTCAAAAGAGCAACACAGTCAGCTAAATACAGGCTGCACTCTATGAAACCAAAGAAGTTCTTGTTTAGTTCCAAATACTCTTCAAAATACTGTATCATTGGTTCACTTCAAATAAGTATGTGTGCTACTTCTACTACCATTTGGCCTTCTTGTGGGACAACCTTTCTGGAGCAACACAAATAGAACCAAAATGGCAACCAGAATGAATAAAAGAATTGGAATGCCACCAAAAATGCTTCAAAACAGAAAATGTAAAAAAGAGGGGATACCTCCAAGCAAATCCTGAAATATAAAAACAAATCTAGACGAAATCACTTTGAAAAAGTGTGCCACCCCAGCGGTGTTAGGAGCATTGAAAATATGATGTTCAATCTCATCAAAATGCTGTGGCAATGGAGTTCACAAAAGCGATTTCATCTCTCTTGGAGATCAAAAGGTTCTCGGCAGATGTAAGAGCTGCATCTTTTTGAAACAAAAAGGCTTTCAGCCTGCTTATTCAGTCAAAGTTAATTTGAGCATCAGGGTCCTCCGACAACAAGGCAACTTTTCCCGTAGAATGTATGGGAGGATATATTATATTCATGCAGCACGTCATGACCTTTGAAAAAAATAACTGCATAAGGGACTTGTGATTTATCCCACAGCAACTCTGGTTATTTAAAATTGAGTAGCTCCCATTAGAAAGCAACAACAAATTGAGACTTATACATGGTGCAGGAATTCCCATCAAATAACACTCAAGGTTAGCCATGGACACATTAAGAGCTCCATGAAGTGCTATTTCTTTAAAGACCAAGGAGTGACCCAAAGTAGTTCCACACTCACTCTTGTGCATGCATCTGTACCAAAAAGGGAGAAACCAAGCCTTGTGTAAAATATGTGCACCCATCCCTTCATATCTGCCTATTTGGGATTACCTAAGACAAGACGTAAAATGAAACCTTGAAATAGGAAGATACATGAAACCATGAATGAGCCAGATGGCAGATAGGGCTTCAGCTACAGTAAAAGTCTACTTTTCTTAATATTCAGTATTAAGCATAGTGTAGGTTGCTTCTTTCTTAGCTATTATTTTTAGCATGTGTGCCAAATCATATGACAAAAACAATTCAGTTGCATTCAAATACTTCCATGACACTTTATTTGATTCGTCCAACTTAATTGCAAACTCAATCTTAACTGACCATGGCCATGTTGAAGCATCGATATGTTATATTGTAAGATCTCAAATGCAGATGAAACAACATTATTCAATGAATAAATATGGATTGATGGAGTAGTCATGCCAATTATTGAGAAAAGCAAAAGCCTTGTCTGAGTTTTCCTTATCAATTCAACCATTCAGCAGCTTTTGGTCATGACAGTTTCCAAATTTAACTATATGAGGCATACATAAAATATTTAAAATGAGAAGATCTGGGACCCAACACAACATCCTGTAAATCCATATTATCTGAAAGGAGGAGTACATGGTTTTTAGTTTCTGACACGGTGGAATGTTCTAAGCATTACTGGCATAATCTTCCCACACTATAGGTAGTAACCCCCCCGAGTGTTGTGACTGAATATACCAAATGTTTGGCCTAAACTCTGTGGAAGAGTTAAATAAAACCAGCAGTATACCCAGTGGTATCTACTGGTCATAGTAACCACCCATCTGAACCAGAAGGAGGAGAATTATATGTTCCATTCTGCACCATTTCATTAAGCTGCACTTCTTGGAAATGAATGAACTCTTGCCAGTTATCAAATTTCACTACAATGGGAATGCTTGGTGTATTTAAATGTTTAACGTTGCCCGTGTCAAGACATGTCGTCTGTTCTATTGATCTGCACAAAAAGATCATTTGGTGCAAGATCAGACAAGCCCTAAATAAAGCATCAGTGCCCTGTTGTTTAGGAATTGTAGACTTATTTTGTGGCTATGAGTATGAGTAAAGTTTTGTACAAACAGTATTGTTTGAGGGCAAATTTTGTTAAGCCCCTACCTGCAGAACTCCAAAGTGTGGCGTGAGCCTTTCTGGCACCTAGGACTTTCTGAATTGAGGAAAAGCTTTCCAGCCTCAGAGAACAGCAGCCCAAGCTTGCTGATTGGCTCCCTAGCTCTCAGGAAACCCTGAGCCCTCCTCTCAAACCAGATCAGACCTCTTAAGGGCTTATTGGGTGAACACTAAAATAATCACCTCCATTTTGTGAGCTGGACTTTCCCTGTGCTCAAGATTGCAGTGAATCAAGGACCATGAGGTGGATAGAAGGCAGAATTGTGCTGTCTCTTTACTGAAATGTAAAATGCTATTTGCCTCTACCTGTGTTTGCATCATTTTCACCTGTTTTGCTTGTGGTTGTTACAGTTTAAAAATTGAAGTTTTTCCTGCTTGTGAGTGCTTCATTTTTCACCTGTTCTGTTTAGAAATTTGCAGTTTTTACTTGCCCGTAACTGTTTCATTTTACCTGTTGAATTGTGGGCTTTGCTGTCCAAAACCTGTTGCATTTTAAACTGCCTGTGACTACCTGATTTTCCCTCCTAGGTTCTCCCTTGATCAGTGCTCATGCCTATGTGTTAAGCATTTCACCCCAGCTCCCATTTTGTCTTAGAAAGTGAGTGAAACCAGATTAACCCCCATTTCCTCCTTAACAACAGATATATTGTACATCAGAGACTGAACAGAGCGTGCTCTGAGACAGCAGTAACCTGCTGTTATTTGTTTAAGTTGTATTTTCTAGGGATTATAAACTCGGTTTGTGGCTAGGAGAGTGAGTAAAATTTTGTACAAACAGTATTGTTAGAGGTCAAAGTTTTTTTATGCCACTAACTACAGAACTCCAGAATTAAGCGTGGGCGTAAAATCCATTTTGTTCACGGAATTTGCGATTTATGGCAAATTCACAGTCCGCGAATCGCGCAAATTTGCCCAAAAATCCGCACATTTGCAAGCTGCGAATTATTTTGCTTGGTCGCGCTTGAAAAATACAATATCGCGTGCACGGCGTTGACTTACCGTGATTCTGAGTCCGCCGAGTTGTTTTTCTCCCGGTTTGCATGTGCTGTGCCATTTTGGATCTTGCTGCGTGATCGCGCCAGAGGTTTTCGAACGCAGTTACGTCATCGCTGCTTGCCATCTTCCACAGCGAGAGTTTGACAACGGGAGTACGTCATAAGGGCCCACGATCACGCATTGCGGGAGTAAACAATGCCGAACACATAGATGCGGCGCACAGCTGCCTTCCAAGGGGAGATTTGAACAGCTGGCTTTCCCGAAATTGCAAAAATTGCAATTCTGCACAAGAAATCCACCACAGGAAGTATAAACCTTCAGATTGACATTTGGCTGCACTTTTCTTGGGGAGGGAAGGGTGGGAGGAAGGAAGTGCCCCAGAGTCTCCAACTTCCTGTTCCTGTCCAGCAGGCTCCTCCAAGTGCTTTGTCCATGTCCTGGTCACTTTTGATTTGGATCTGGAGCTGGAAGGATTACTTTTTGTGGCTGCTGCTGGATATTTGTATTTGAGGACTTTTTGGACTTTGGAGTTTGGATCACTTTTGGACTTGAGATTTTACAAGTAAGTTGGTGTTGTTTGTTTGGGGCATTGCAATTGCGGCAACTACAGTTTTAAAACTTTTTTCACAACTTTAAACAAATATATATTGTGGGTAGCCACAGTATCCAGTAGGCCCAGGGTTAGTCATGGGTGCATGATACAACTGTTTCTGTGATTTTTTTTAACTTAATTCTCATTTATGTCATGGAATTTTAGCTCATAGTTATATGTTGATTTTCTTTTAATTTTGGGGTGCCTGAAAAGCCCCACTAGCCAGTAGACCCAGGGGTGGTGAGTGGTGCATGGACCAAGTCTTTCTGTGGAGTGTCTTTAATTTAGACATAATTGAGGGCATGGATGGCATTGGATTGTGGTGATTTTTGTGTGTTTTCCTACTTTTGGGGGTGTTGTTGGGTCCTGGCCATGTGGCTGGGGCCCATTTTGAGGCCTGGTCCAGGCAGGGCCTGGCCATGTGGCTAGGGGTCAAGGGCCCATTTTGAAGCCAGGCAGTTAATTGCAAGTTTTATATAGCACTAGGATCGACTCCCGGAGGAGTATCTCCGCGCTTCGACCGCTGCGAAACCCTTCCTGGCTTCCCTGAGAGATGGTCCCTTAATGGGTATCTCCAGGGTGAGACCAGGCATCCCCGGCGGTCTGGTGGGGCCGTTAGTGAAGATGAGGCAAGCTAGTGCCCAGAGTTGCCGAGTGCGATCGCTGATCAGAGTGGGCACCGAGGCGAGAGAATTATCGAGTCCGCTGACCCTGGTCCAGAAACCTGCCGCGTCGGGAATCGAACCCTGGTCCCGGGCCGTCCTCTGCTCTCGGGTCTGCCGCCTCTAACCAGTGAGCCACACTACTAGGCAGTGTGCTCAGGCCTGCACCCAGATTGCCTTGCTTTCTTCCATTAGGCCCAGGGGTACTCAGTGGTACATGTACCAAGTCTTTTTGTGGGGTGTCTTAAATTTAAACATCATTGAGGGCATGGATGGCATTGGATTGTGGTGATTTTAGTGTGTTTTTCGACTTTTTGGGGTGTTGTTTGGGCCTGGCCATGTGGGTGGGGGCCATTTTGAGGCCTGGTCCAGGCAGGGCCTGGCCATGTGGCTGGGGGTCAAGGGGGTCATTTGATTAATCACCGAAAACTGAGTTGCGATACTCCTGACAAAAAGGAATTTTACTATTTATGTCTTTTGCAACTCTTCAAGCCGTGAGTTCAGAATGCTGAACGACAAAATTGAGCAAGAAGCTACAATTGCAGCTGAGATTGCTGGGGACAGTTCTTAAGATAGTCAAACTTCTGCTCCGTTGAGTCAGGATCCACTAGGAAAACCAATTGTCAAAATTAAGCAGCAATTGACATGGATAAGGTGGAAAGAGCAATGTATCAAGCTCAAGAAGATGTAACAAAATTAGGAAACTTGGAAGAACAACTAAATGTTGAGCAGAAACAAATATATGACCAAGTGAGAAAACAGATTGACCATGGATTACTTCATGAAAAGAAAGAGTGCTCTTGTTTATCATTTCAACCTATCTGAATGTACGTGAGCGGACAAGCTGGAACAGGAAAATGTTTTTTAATTGAAGTAATTACAAGTTATCTACAGAAAACAACTGAGTCGCATTTGTCTTGTGTTGTCACTGCCCCATCTGGGTTGGCAGCATACAACATCAAAAGAATTACATTACATCGTTTACTGATGCTACCTGTGGAGCATGACAACTAATTGGAACACCACAAGCTATCTGGAGAAGCTTGTTGTGACATTTCAAGAGTCTTGAGGAAAATTAAACTTCTCATTATTGATGAGATAAGCATGGTATCAAACTTAATGCTTGCCTTTGTGCATTTAAGAATGCAGAACATTCTTAAAACAGAGTATGGCGTATTAGTCTCGATTTATTTAAGGCAGAGACATTTGTACTATGTCCTCAGATTCTGTTAACTGTACAAAGTAGCATTCATCGATGTTTGTGTCGAGTAGTACCTTCGATCTACATTGCAGACAGCAGGGTTCACAACTTCAATTCAGCTTTGGATGTAAATTTGTCTTCAGTATTTGTGCTGAGAACTGCCTTCAATCAATTCTGCACTCAGTAGAGTTGACAACTACATACCAAGAGTGTCAGCACTAAAGAAAACATTCAATACAATCTTGATTTATTTGAAAACAGAAACAATTGCACAATGTCCTCAGATTTCCTTAAAGTTTGAACAGTAGGAAATTCAGCCTTCATGTATTTAATGCAGAGACAATTCTATTATATGTCTTCACATTTTGTTTAAATAAGTGACAAAAAGCATTTGGCTATGTCTGTGTCAACAACTGCCTTCAATCTACACTGCAGACAGCAAGGTTCACAACTTGAATTCAGTTTTACATTTACACTATGAACAGCATTCAAGTTAGCCTTGATTTATGTAAGGCAGAGACAATTTTGTTAATGGATGCCACAAAAAACGTTCCTCAATGTCTGTAATAAGTACTGCCTTCAAATGTACACTGTGATCAACAGAGTTCACAACTTGGTACCAGAAGTGGAGTAGCACCACAAACAACATTGAATTCAGTCTCAATTTATTTAAGGCAGAGACAATTGGACATGACTTGATTTATGTATGGCAGAGACAATTTTGTTAACGGATGCCACAAAAAACGTTCCTCAATGTCTGTACTAAGTACTGCCTTCAAATGTACACTACGATCCACAGAGTTTATTACTTGGTACCAGGAGCGCATCAGCACTACAGACAACATTGAATTCAGTCTCGATTTATTTAAGGCAGAGACAATTGTACTGTGTCCTCAGATTTTGTTAACTGTGACAAAAAAGCATTAATCGATGTTTGTGTCAAGTAGTACCTTAGATCTCCACTGCAGACAGCAGGGTTCACAATTTGAATTCAGCTTTACATCTACACTAAGGACAGCATTCAAGTTAGCCTTGATTTATGTAAGGCAGCGACAATTTTGTTAATGGATGCCACAAAAAATGTTCATCAATGGCTCTACTAAGTACTGCCTTCAAATGTGTACTGTGATCAACAGAGTCTACCGCTTGATACCAGGAGCGCATCATCACTACAGACAACATTGAATTCAGTCTTGATTTATTTAAGGCAGAGAAAACTGGACACAACTTGATTTATGTAAGGCAGAGACAATTTTGTAAATGGATGCCACAAGAAATCTTCCTCAATATCTGTACTAAGTACTGCCTTCAAATGTACACGGCGAACAACAGAGTTTACCACTTTAAATGCTTTTCTTGATACTTATGTAACTTTTAACTGATATAAAGTGCAACATTATTGATCCGTATGTAAAGCGCTCTGTTTCCTTTGGGTCTAGCCAGCGCTATATAATAACCAATTAATTAAATATGTTCCCATTTAGTACTCTTTCTCTGTTTGTCTACTTCCCGAGCTCCTATTAACTCTCCCCTGAATCTCTCCCCTTGCTTGCTACTTTGACTAGCCCCCTGTCCTTTGTGCCCTTTGACTAAGCACTCCTTCTCCCCTTGTTGTGGAAAGATCCAATATTTATACTCTGGAGTCTCAGCAAACCCGCTGAGAGAGTCCACTGCCCCAAGGTGAGCCACTCACAGCTGAGGTACGGTATGGCACCCCTTGCCAAAGCACTCCCTCTTCCCTTTTTGGGGAAGGATCCAGTATATATGACTTGTAGTCACAGAGACTCCTCTGAGAGAGTCCACTGAGTAAAGGGAGCCTACGCAACAGAGATAGAGAAGTGATACCACTTACCCTGGGATCACAGCTTACTGGACTTTGGACGTTGCTTTGACTGATCTACCGGTTTGTGTCCCAGTCGCCCTTCCCCTCCTCCTTCCATGCTGTGTTCTTCACCCTCCCCTTCTCCTTCCAGCCTTCATTACCTGTTTACTTCCCAATCGCCTACCCCCTCCCCATAATCTTTCCCCTTGCTTGCTTTTCCCTTATATATTTGTGCTTATTGTTTATCTCAACCTTACAAGTAACTATGTTGCCATGCTCTAATAACTGTGTAACCTTTGTAACAATGTAACCTGTAACCATTGATCTGATGTTCATGTAAAGCTCTCTGATACCTCCGGGTCTATCCAGCGCAATATAAAACCTTTTAAATAAATGAATAAATAAAATAAATAAATAACATGGAATTTAGTCTCGATTTATTTAATGCAGAGACAATTGTACTATGTCCTCAGATTCTGTTAACTGTACAAAATAGCATTCATCGATGTTTGTGTCGAGTAGTACCTTCGATCTACATTGCGGAGAGCAGGGTTCACAACTTTAATTCAGCTTTGGATGTAAATGTCTCTTCAGTATCTGTGCTGAGAACTGCCTTCAATCAATTCTGCGGTCAGTAGAGTTGACAACTAGATACCAAGAGCTTCTGCAATACAGAAATCATTCAATACAATCTTGATTTATTTAAAACAGAGACAATTGCATAATGTCCTCAGATTTACCTAAAGTTTGAACAGTAGGAAATTCAGCCTTCATGTATTTAATGCAGAGACAATTCTACTATATGTCTTCAAATTTTGTTTAAATAAGTGAAAAAAAGCATTCATCTATGTCTGTTAACAACTGCCTTCAATCTACACTGTGCAGGGAACGTACAAGCTCAGCGCCAAAGATACTACTTACTTAGTGCACCATAAATCATCACAAAGAAGAGTGAACAGTTTTATGTCGCAGTGAGACATACTGTCCCTTTTAAATGGAATTGATGCAGAATTCAATTGACAAAAGACATTACTTCAACTACTGTGCCTCCCCCCGACCATGCATCATCACAGGGTACATTCAAGCTCAGTGCCAAAGGTATTACTAACTCAGTGCACCAGAAATCATCACCACGTGACCGTATTGAATGAGATGACTTATTTATAAAAAAATATATCATACTTTTTAGAGATATACTTCAACTTACTTCTGTGAATTGCTACCAATGCATCCTGCTTGGACCATGCATCATCGCAGGCGCCACAGAACTTTGTTGCTTCAGATGCCACTAACTCGTTCCACCACTTATCATCGCTGCGTTCACACCCACTAAATTACCAATATTGTGCAGCTGTAATCAATGTCACGTAGTCATGGGCTATTGCTAACCGCTGCCTCCTGCCATCACCACATGGCCGTATTCAGGCAGAATTTACCTGATTCTTCATTCATTACGTATAAAGTGCATTTCCAAATAAAGTACCCTCCCTCAAACCTACACAAAATTGCCTATTGCCCTTAGTAAGACAGAATCACAACACAAAAACATTACTACCAGTACGTCCTGCTCGGACGACACATCTTCACAAGCTCCAGAAAACCTTGTTGTTTCAGGTACCACTAACTCAGTGGAAACCAAACTAAGTATAACACCTACTTCATATTCTGATTCAAACTCAAGGCCCTTTATAGAGCCTTTTTGTTGTAGCAACTACCCCGGCCGAAGGCAGTGGGAAATTTGAACACTTGCTGCCTTTCTTGGCTGGGGTTATCAATTATTCTTCAATTTCATATTCTGATTCAAAGTCAAGGCCCTTTATGGGGCCTTTTTGTTGTAGCTACTACCCCGGCCAAAGGTAGTGGGAAATTTGCGCACTTGCTGCCTTTCTTGGCTGGAGTTGTCAATTATTCTTCTTGTAATTCAAATTCAAAGTGTAGGCCCTTTATTAAGCCTTCTTGGTAACTACTACCCGTGAATGGCAGTGGGTAATTTGCACACTTGCGTCCATTCTTCCGTCCTTTGTACCGCACAGTGAATGTACTTAGTGCACTTGCATTGCATGCTTAGAAGTGGTAGCCGTTTCTGAGGCTTCCACTGCAGAATCCGACGCACAGTCTGTGTAATGAGCTGGGTATCTAAAGATCTACTTCCCTTACAAGGCAGTGGCTACTTTGCGCACCTGCAGCCTTTCTAATTTTTCACCTTTTTTATCTTCCACTCAATCAACACATCATCCACACATACACACACCTACTTGCTGCCTCTTTTGGCTGGGGTTATCAATTCTTCAATTTCATATTCTGATTCAAAGTCAAGGCCCTTTATCAAGCCTTTTTCATGTAGATACTACCCCGGCAGAAGGCAGTGGGAAATTTGCGTACTTGCTGCCTTTCTTCGCTGGGGTTATCAACTATTGTTCAATTTCATATTCCTATTCAAAGTGCAGGCCCTTTATCAAGCCTTTTTGTTGTATCAACTACCCCGGCCGAAGGCAGTGGGAAATTTGCACACTTGCTGCCTTTCTTGGCTGGGGTTATCAATTATTCTTAAATTTCATATTCTGATTCAAACACATGGCCCTTTATCGAGCCTTTTTGTTGTAGCTACTACCCCGGACAAAGGCAGTGGGAAATTTTCACACTTGCTGCCTCTCCTGGCTGGGATTATCAATTATTGTCCAATTTCATGTTCTGATTCAAAGTCATGGCCCTTTATCGAGCCTATTTGTTTTAGCTACTACCCCGGCCGAAGGCAGTGGGAAATTTGCACACTTGCTGCCTTTCTTGGCTGGGGTTATCAATTATTCTTAAATTTCATATTCTGATTCAAACACATGGCCCTTTATCGAGCCTTTTTGTTGTAGCTACTACCCCGGACAAAGGCAGTGGGAAATGTTCACACTTGCTGCCTCTCCTGGCTGGGATTATCAATTATTGTTCAATGTCATATTCTGATTCAAAGTCAAGGCCCTTTATCGAGCTTTTTTGTTGTAACTACTACCCCAGCTAAAGGCAGTGGGTAATTTGCACACTTGCAGCCTTTCTTATTTTTTACCTTATTCATCTTCCACTCAATCAACACATCATCTACACGTTCACACACCTACTTGCTGCCTTTCTGGGCTATGGTAATCAACTATTCTTCTATTTCATATTCGTATTCAAAGTGCAGGCCCTTTATTAAGCCTTTTTGTTGTAACAATTACCCCAGCCGAAGGCAGTGGGAAATTTGAACTTTTGCTGCCTTTCTTGGCTGGGGTTATCAATTATTCTTCAAGTAATTCAAATTCAGAAGTCCAGGCCCTTTATTGAGCCTTCTTGGTAAGTACTACCCGTAAATGGCAGTGGGTAATTTGCACACTTGCGTCCTTTCTACCGCACTTTGAATTCTAATTCAAAGTAGAGGCCCTGAAATGGGCCAGGTGTTGTAATTTTTTAACCCTACCGCCCACAGTGGGATCTTAGTGCACTTGCATTGCTTGCTTCGATGTGGTAGCCGTTTCTCAGGCTCCCACTGCGGAATCCGGTGCACAGTCTGTGTAATGAGCTGGGTATCCAAAGATCCACTTCCCTTATAACGCAGTGGGTACTTTGCGCGTCTGCAGCCTTTCTCATTTTTCACCTTTTTTATATTCCACTCAATCAACACATCATCCACACATACACACACCTACTTGCTGCCTTTTTTGGCTGGGGTTATCAATTATTCTTCAATTTCATATTCTGATTCATAGTCAAGGCCCTTTAACAAGCCTTTTTGTTGTAGGTACTACCCCAGCCAAAGGCAGTGGGAAATTTACACACTTGCTGCCTTTATTGACTGGGGTTAGCAATTATTCTTCAAGTAATTCAAATTGAAAGTGCAGGCCCTTTATTGAGTCTTCTTGGTAACTACTACCCGTTAATGGCAGTGGGTAATTTACACACTTACGTCCTTTGTTAGGTCCTTTCTACCGCACAGTGTGTGTACTTAGTGCACTTGCATTGCTTGCTTAGATGTGTTAGCTGTTTCTCAGGCTCCCACTGCGGAATCCGACACACAGTCTGTGTAATGAGCTGGGTATCCAAAGATCCACTTCCCTTACAAGTCAGTGGATACTTTGCGCGTCTGCAGCCTTTCTTAGTTTTCACCTTTTTTATCTTCCACTCAATCAACACATCATCCACACATACACACACCTACTTGCTGCCTTTTTTGGCTGGGGTTATCAATTATTATTCACTTTTTATATTCTGATTTAAAGTCAAGGCCCTTTATGGAGCCTTTTTGTTGTAGCTACTACCCCGGCCAAAGGCAGTGGGAAATTTGCACACTTGCTGCGTTTCTTGGCTGGAGTTATTAATTATTCTTCTTGTAATTCAAATTCAAAGTGTAGGTCCTTTATTGAGCCTTCTTGGTAACTACTACCCGTCAAAGTCAGTGGGTAATTTGCACTCTTGCATCCTTTCTTGCGTCCTTTCTACCGCACAGTGTGAGTAATTAGTGTACTTGCATTGGTTGCTTCAATGTGGTAGCCGTTTCTCAGGCTCCCACAGCGGAATCCGATGCGCAGTCTGTGTAATGAGCTGGGTATCCAAAGATCCACTTCTCTTATAAGGCAGTGGGTACTTTGCGCACCTACAGCCTTTCTTATTTTTCACCTTATTCATCTTCCAGTCAATCAACATATCATCCACATATACACACACCTTCTTGCTGCCTCTTTTGGCTGTGGTTATCTAATCTTCAATTTCATATTCTGATTCAAAGTCAAGGCCCTTTATTGAGCCTTTTTCATGTAGATACTACCCCGGCAGAAGGCAGTGGAAAATTTGCGCACTTGCTGCCTTTCTTCACTGGGGTTATCAACTATTGTTCAATTTCATATTCCTATTCAAAGTGCAGGCCCGTTATCGACCAATTTTTTTGTTGTATCAACTACCCCGGCCGAAGGTAGTGGAAAATTTGCACACTTGCTGCCTTTCTTGGCTGGGGTTATCAATTATTGTTCAATTTCATATTCTGATTAAAAGTCAAGGCCGTTTATCGAGCAATGTGACTTTAAAAGAAGAGATTTGATAGGTTCATAACACTTCCTATTCCAACTGTTGAAAGATCCCTCCCATTTTAATCATTCTACTTTGACTTTCTAAGAAGAACCATCTCTTCTGAGAATCCTGTCAAATAGAAGGAAGATCACCATAATACCAGCAATGGACTCTTCTTCCAGCTATTCTTCAGAAGGAGATTTCATTTCTGAAGAGCCTCCAAAGAAGAAGAAAGAAGCTCCAATTTGGAAGTTTTTTACTTTCCCTGAAGGGCAAAAAAAGGTTAATGCTCCGTTAGTAACCTGTAAAATTTGCCAAATAATTCTTTCAAAGGGTGATCCATCCAAAAAATATTCCTTTGGCACAGCGAGTATGGTGCGACATGTCAAGAACTTGCACCCCAATAACTTTGCTCGAGCTGCAACACGGAGGTTACAGGAGAACCCACCTGCTGCTACACCAAGCACATCGACTGCCACAGCAGCATCTTCAGCAACCAATCCACACCCACAGATTGATCCTAATTTCGGTGAAGTTAACATTCTATGCAATTATTGTGATGCACTTTTGTGTTTAAGGGAACAGTCTATCGACATGATATAATGCAGGAAGCAGGAGCTTCGCTATCCTCAACATTAGTTTTTTTAACATTATCTTGTAATTGGTATCAACTACCCCAGCAGAAAGCAGTGGGAAATTTGCACACTTGCTGCCTTTCTTGGCTGGGGTTATCAATTATTGTTCAATTTCATATTCTGATTCAAAGTCAAGGCCCTTTATCGAGCCTTTTTGTTGTAGTTACTACGCCAGCCGAAGGTTAATGCTCCAAAAGTAACCTGTAAAATTTACCAAACAACTCTTTCAAGGGGTGATCCATCCAAAAAATACTCCTTTGGCAGAGCAAATATAGTGCGACACATGAAGAACTTGCACCATAACAACTTTGCTTGAGCTGCAACACAGAGATTGCAGGACAACCCACTTGCTGCTGCACCAAGCCCATCAACTGTTGCAACAGCATCTTCGGCAAGCACTCCGTACTCACATATTGATCTTGATTTTGGTAAACTTAAATTTCTATGCATTTCTTGTGATAAACTTTTGTGTTACAAGAAACCTCATAAAAAACAGGAAACAGGAGCATTGCTGTCCTCAACATTAGGCATTACACATTTATCGAGCTTTTTTGTTGTAACAACTACCCCGGCCGAAGGCAGTGGGAAATTTGCACACTTGCTGCATTTCTTGGCTGGGGTTATCAATTATTATTCAATCAAGTCAAATTAAAAATGCAGGCCCTTTATTCAGCCTTCTTGGTAACTACTTCCAGTGAATTGCAGTGGGTATTTCCACACTTGAATCCTTTCTTGCGACACACAGTCTGTGTAATGAGCTAGGTATCCAAAGATCTACTTCCCTAGTAAGGCAGGTTACTTTGCGTATCTGCAGCCTTTCTTACTTTTATCTTATTCATCTTCCATTCAATGAACACATCATGCACACATACACACACTTACTTAATGTCTTCCTTGGCTGGGGTTATCAATTACTCTTCAATTTCATATTCTGATTCAAAGTCATGGCCCTTTATTGAGCCTTTTTCATCTAGATACTACCCCGGCAGAAGGCAGTGGGAAATGTGCGCACTTGCTGCCTTTCTTCGCAGAGGTTATCAATTATTGCCAATTTCATATTCTGACTCAAAGTCATGGCCCTTTATGGAGCCTTTTTGTTGTTGCTACTACCCCAGCCGAAGGCAGTGGGAAATTTGCGCACTTGCAGCCTTTCTTATTTTTTACATTATTCATCTTCCACTCAATCAACACATCATCTACACATACACACACTTACTTGCTGCCTTTCTTGGTTATGGTTATCAACTATTCTTTTATTTCATATCCGTATTCAAAGTACAGACACTTTATCAAGCATTTTTGTTGTAACAACTACTCCAGCCGAAGGCAGTAAGAAATGTGCACACTTGTTGCCTTTCTTGGCTGGAGTTATCAATTATTCTTGAATTTCATATTCTGATTCAAAGTCAAGGCCCTTTATCGAGCCTTTTTGTTGTAGCTACTACCCCGGCCGAAGGCAGTCGGAAATGTGCACACTTGCTGCCTTTCTTGGCTGGGGTTATCAATTATTCTTCTTGTAATATAAATTCAAAGTGCAGGCCCTTTATTCAGCCTTCTTGGTAACTACTTCCCGTGAATGGCAGTGGGTAATTTCCACACTTGCATTCATTCTTGCGACGCACAATCCGTGTAATGAGCTAGGTATCCAAAGATCTACTTCCCTGATAAGGCAGTGGTTACTTTGCGCATCTGCAGCCTTTCTTACTTTTTACCTTATTCATCTTCCATTCAATGAACACATCATCCACACATACACACACTTTCTTGATGCCTTTCCTGGCTGGGGTTATCAATTACTCTTCAATTTCATATTCTGATTCAAAGTCAAGGCCCTTTATCGAGCCTTTTTCATGTAGATACTACCCCGGCAGAAGGCAGTGGGAAATTTGCACACTTGCTGCCTTTCTTTGCAGAGGTTATCAATTATTGTTCAATTTCATATTCTGATTCAAAGTCATGGCCCTTTATGGAGCCTTTTTGTTGTAGCTACTACCCCAGCCGAAGGCAGTGAGAAATTTGCGCACTTGCTGCCTTTCTTGGGTGGGGTTATCAATTATTGTTCAATTTCATATTCTGATTCAAAGTCAAGGCCCTTTATCAAACCTTTTTGTTGCAACTACTTCCCCGGCTAAAGGCAGTGGGTAATTTGCACACTTGCAGCCTTTCTTATTTTTTACATTATTCATCTTCCACTCAATCAACACATCATCTACACATACAAACACCTACTTGCTGCCTTTCTTGGTTATGATTATCAACTATTTTTTTTTATTTCATATCCGTATTCAAAGTACAGACACTTTATCGAGCATTTTTGTTGTAACAACTACCCCAGCCGAAGGCAGTAGGAAATTTGCACACTTGCTGCCGTTCTTAGCTGGGGTTATCAATTATTCTAAAAGTAATTCAAATTAAAAGTGCAGGCCCTTTATTGAGCCTTCTTGGTAACTAATACCCGTGAATGGCAGTGGGTAATTTGCACACTTGAGTCCTTTCTTGAGTACTTTCTACTGCACAGTGTATGTACTTTGTGCACTTGCTTGCCTCGTTAGATGTAGTGCCAGTTTCTCAGGCTCCCACTACGGAATCCGACTCGCAGTCTATAATGGCATGGAAAACCAAACACCCACTTCCATTACAAGGCAGTGGGTAGTTTACCCATCTGCTGCCTTTCTTAATTTTCACCTTTTTCATCTTCCACTCTATCAACACATAATTCACACATATACACACCTACTTGCTGCCTTTTTTGACTGGAGTTATCAATTATTCTTGAATTTCATATTCTAATTCAAAGTCAAGGCCCTTTATTGATCCTTTTTGTTATAGCTACTACCTCGGCCAAACACAACAAGACATGGCAGGACTATGAAAAGCATCTACATCTACAGCACTACATGCCAAAAAAGAAATGTTTACTGTGTAAGTGTCATTTTCCATCTGTAAGATATAGGATCTGTCAATAGAAAATAAACATATTCTCAGTGAAGCAAAATGAGTTTTTGTGATATATTAAAACTATTTTTACAACTTATTTTCTGTTGTTTGTTGTTACAGTGTTTTTTTGCTCCTCACGTTCAATATTTTAAGCTACACTGCAACTATTTTCACAAGTTCATTACTGTAATATCGAGGTTTGTGGTGCTCACATAAAATATTTTGTGATACCTTGAAACTATTTTTAAAACATGATTACTATAATATCAGTGTTTCAACTGCTTCCATAAAACATTTTTGAATACATTTGAAATATTCAAAACAAATCTTTACTTTAATATCAGTGTTTGAGGTGGTTACAAAAAATAAATGTGATACATTGTGCTGTGTGTCTCACTACAATATTAAAACAGAAGTGTGATAGTGTTTGCTGGAAGTGTAAAGATACAGACTGGGCTATTGGACGTATAAAACACAAGTTTGACGGTGCATGGAAGAGCGCATGCATAGTCTATAGGGGTTTGAAGCAGTCCGTGCCCTAAGGGCAACTTTCCATCATGAGTACTTCAGTACTAGCTGAATGATTACAATTCTGCAAGAAGACAGTCGCAAACCATTATTATTATATAATAATACATTTATTCTTGTAACATCTCATAATTTAATAGAGCTTCTAATATAATTTCATCATGTATTTCATTTTCCTGATTATCAATTTCAAAAGTCATATGATCATACTCGATGTCATCTAATGCTGCCACAAAATCAGCATCCAAGGTTTTGTCTAGGAAATCACAAATGATACCTGCAGCATTATTTTGTTCCTCTTCATTTTTGCTGATTACAAAAAAGTATGTTCAGCTCTTCTGTGACACTGTTACTAATTTCGAAACCGTCTTCCAAATTGTGTTGTGGATTTTCCATACTGAATTTCTTATGTTGTAGGTACTTGTACAAAAACAAAAACACTTCATTTTATCCTTAATGTAATATCAGCATATGTGGTAATTCTCATAAAACAAATTAAATATTTATCTTGGAAGTAAAGCATCAATATTTTGTACTTGAGTGTATATTATTTTGAAAACATTCGAAAAATAAGTACAATAAATATTGTCACTATGCATTGTGTCAAGTGCTTTATTTAGGATATACAGGAATATGTTACCTTTGATTGTAATGACATATAAACCAAAACAAGATAGAACACTGCAACTAAAGCACATTACACAATGATACAAAGCATGTCATTGGAATGTTGGGTATTAGGATAACATACACAACTCACATATAAAATGATTTCAGAAACTTGCTACTTTTTCGATGATAAGGATTACTAATATATTTCCGAAAAGATTTGAATATTTAAAAGGGTAAACTAAGAAGTAAAGAACAGAGGTAAGAAGGTACATCTCAGCATGCAAGAATGGATTAAAAGAGTGGTCCAAGGTCTGCATGTACAATCGCCAGTGGAGACGTTTAGAGGGTGGGTACACTCAAGGTGTTCTATAATGTGCAATATGTGGTGGCGGTACCACCACACAGAATGGACAAGAGCAGATAAAATGATGGATTGTATGTGCGTGGACTATAATGAGAATACACTGTTGGAGGACCATGGTCAAGTGCAGAGATTAAACACTTAAGACATAGCAAATGAGGGGGCAACAAGTGCCAGGAGGGTCTAAGAGTGGTACAGCCTGGGTTTCTTAACCCGTGTCCTACCAATTGCGTTGCAAGCTTAAAAAAGTGACTACAGGAGTGCCTTACTTTGACTCCCCCCCTTTTACGTTCTCAATTAGGATGGAGGGATGGAAAGGAAAGGACTAAACTTCATGTCTACAGATGTACTGCTATGTTCAGAACACTAGATCAAGCACTAAATAAACAAAGTCAGATACAAAAGAACATACACAAAACAAGGGAGCAAGAAAGATACACAAAGGAAAGCTACACAAATAGGACAGCGAATCTTCAACACAAACTGGTAAGTCAGCAAAAGAACAAGAAAACTAACAACACTGCAACGGACGCTACGCTGTAAAACTCATTGTGATGAGAAGTAGAAAGATACTGTAAATAAAGCGGAATTCAAATTAAAAAAAAGTTTAAAAGATACATGGATGACAAAGTCACTGGGTTAATACTCTGTTGCCCAACACAAAACAAAATGCTGAAATTATATGTTCAAATGTTTAAAGAGCTGCAAAGGGGGTACACAAACACCATTACCCTAGTGAACACACACTGCCAACCTAGAATCAGCCTGTATAAGCTCCCTTTAGACTTAGGGGGTACACAAAACCACGGGGAGAAGAAATACTATCTGTTCCCCATCAACGGCAGCCGAACACCAGTCAACACACACTGCCAACATACATTCATAGATTCAACATATATAGTAAAAAAAACAAATAGCCTCTATCACTAATTTTTTATAATCCCTAGGGACCCCATCCCCTGGGACTCATAAAATAACATTGGGGACCGTGGGGGGGACCCCAATACCGCCACGGTCCCAGCCGGCTCCCCGCATCCTTTGAGAGTCGGCATTGCTCTGTCAGAGAGAGCAGCTTATATGCTGCACTCTCTAACGAAAAGCAATCTGCTTTCCTACTTGAAAGAGAGAGCAGATTAACTTGCTCTCTCTTTCAAATAGTAAAGCGGTTTGCTGTGGTGAAGAGGGAGTCGCAACGCTCCCGCCCTACCAAAGCAAACAGCAGTGTCCCAGGGGTAGGCACCCCAGAACACTACAGGAGCCGGCTCTGGGAGGTGGTGGTCCCCAGAGCCACCAAAGGCTCCAGGATGGAGGCTGCGCGAACCCCTCCCATCATTAAAAAGCCCCTTGACCCCCTATTTTAAATATTATTGCCCCAGGGAGGTAGCGGTCCCTGGGGTGTGTGTGGGGGGGCTGAAAACATACTTTAAAAAAAAATTAAAAAGCCCCAAGGGGGTGGCGGTCCCTGGGGCTATGGGGGGGCTGCGGTCCCTGGGGCTACGGGGGCCTGTGAGCCCCTCGCATGCTACAAAATAAAACCCCAGGGCTCGGAGGGCCTTACAAGCCCCCCATTATGGAAAACAAATCCCTAAAGATCCATGTGGGACCCCCTGAGCAGGTCTAGAGGGTCAAGATGTTTCTACCCTGCCCCCTTTCCTTATTTTTCAACTTTGTTTTACTGTTTTCTTGTGACAACACTTCCTGGTTTGGAGTGTTAACAGACAGTTGACATCCAATCAACATGTAGCTCGAGCTCGTAATTGTACAGTTTTCGGTACATTTACTGTACGCGTAGGGGGGCTGAAAACATACTTTTTAAAAAAAGAATAAAATTAAAAAAGCCCCTAGGGGGTGGCGGTCCCTGGGGCTGCGGGGGGGCATAAGACCCCCCGCATTCTTCAAAATAAAACCCCGGGGGTGGCATTTCCCATGGCTCAGGGGAACTTACAAGCCCCCCATTATGGAAAAAATTGCCCCTGGTATTTGGACCCCCTGGGAGCTAATTAAGAATAAGACAGACTTCTCGTTTTTTTCCCATTTCCACCGCGTACGAGTACCTTACGCGTACCCCACGATTTTTTATTAAAAATAAAAAGAAATTGGGCCTGAAGATCCATGTGGGACCCCCTAAGCAGGCCTAGAGGGTCAGGATCTTTCTACCCTGCCCCCTTTCCTTATTTTTCAACTTTGTTTTACTATTTTCTTTTGACTCGGTTCTACCGAGGCACAAGATGGCTGACAACACTTCCTGGTGTCACAGGGATTCCGTGCTCAGACAGAACTGTGCATAGAGGCTTGGAACCTCAGTGGATTAGGATGTCCCAAAACTCACCTTAGTACCCAAAAATCCCCTACCAGACTAGCAATCAGTGTCTCATTGGTTATCATAAACTCCCAATGCTTAGACAAACCAGAACATGAACTTAGTACACCTCAGGTTACGTGGATCACATGAACACTCTTTCGGTATACAATCATTTCAGTCCAGAACGAGGAGTAAAAGAGGACACGTGCATATTTGAAATGTTTATTCACTAATGCAGTGCTTTCAAGCGCAGTATCTTAGCTAATACAAGCAAACATATTATAAGAAATAGTCAAGCAGAAAAGGGGATGAGGCTGCAAGGGCCGCACAGAGGGTCAAGTTCCTACTGTTTTTATAATATGGGTGCAAATGGTCTGGGATACAACCCCCTAGATCCCAACATAAAACAAACAGGCATTTGTTTTATACATCAAAATTCACAAGTTGACCTCGCACACCAAAAACAATATGATAAACACAATATTAGTGCTTAGTAGACATTTGTCTTGTGACAAAGATGGAATCCAATAGTTCTCCCAAGAAAATTCCAAGTCAATTTTCTTCTTTTTATTCTTTCTTTTATTGTTCAAAATTTGCAGATAAAAACAATAGCCAACGCGTTTCGTCCGAAACTGGACTTCTTCAGGGCTTAACACAGTGTATCTTTATACAACGCGTCCCATCCGTCTTGATAGTTGTATGTCCAATGGGGTTTTTAATTGTATAATTGGCGGGTCATGCAAATCTTGTACCATCCGTTCGTTATATTTCAGTCAGAAAAGAGAAGAATAGAGTATATGCCATGTATCCGGCGTCGCCGTCTCGTACGTGTGCGGTCGTCTGGTCTGTTGGTAAGTGATTATTATAAGAAACAAGGTAATCAGCATAGTCACTTGTCCATAGAACACAAATGGTGCAAGCATAGTATTATGCTAAATGAATAGGGTTTAACAAAACCTAATTCTCACCCTCCCTAGCTAGTATATTATATTATATCTAAGAAGGTCTCTTGTGGGTTTTAGCAGAGCGGCCCCATACCTCAAGGTCCTTGTGGTTATTGATCACATCATTAGCAACCAGCTCTCTGCATGCGAAGCACCATGAAGTGTGTTTGTATGCTCTTGTGCAGTGTAACAACATATTATTCTCGTATGAACCGAAAACATTTTACTAGGCTCAAAGGTAAAGCAGCAGATGCGTGTCGTGTGCAGAAAGCAGCAGAAAGGAAAAATGGCGTTTAAACACATAAAAATCTCATGCTAACCTAACACAGTAATCAGGCCACATCTATCCATATATCACTGGTTTGGAATGTTGACAGACAGTTGACATCCAATCAACATGCAGATCATGCTTGTAATGGTACGGATTTCGGTAAGCGTACAGTACTTTTGTTTCTAGATATCACTATGATTTTACTTTTGATTTTCTCAGGAACTACTGAACGGATTCACACCATTTAACAAAAAGAACAATCTGTGAACCAAACTCTACCTCTCTGCCAAATTTGGTTTAATTCCGTTCAGCCGTGGGCTGTAGCCCTGGCTAAAGGTCCCTATGGAAAATTGCATGGGGAAAACACGTTTTGGGACCCCCCTTTTTCCTCGGCCCCTACTTGATGAATCACCCCCAAACTTTCAGGGAAGGAGCGGAGCGGAGCAGGCCATTTTCTTGGAGAAACTCGCGAAGATTCATCCACCGTGCCAAAGTTATTCTAAATAGAATGTTGTGGATTTCTTATGGAAACTAGGTCCTAACTATAACTACCTACTGACGACCGCCAGTAGGTAATATATATATATATATTCACTGAAAAAACCATAGGTTATAGACCATATATAGTTAGGAATTTGCATTTACAAAACCTTGAAAATTCACGGAAAAAACCATAGGTTAGAGACCATATATAGTTAGCTGGACATTTTATTGACATAAAACCAATGAAATTCCATATATAGTTAGTTGCACTAACTATATATCGCGCACCCGCAATCCACTGCTGATGATGTCACATATTACATCATTCATGACATGGTCAGTGACATCACTGATGACATCACTGATGACATCTCAAATGACATCACTGATGACATCACTGATGACATCTCAAATGACATCACTGATGACATCATCTAGTGTCTGTGTGTTTTTGTAAAGTTTAAATATGTTTTACATATTGAAGAATGAGTGGATGTATGGAAGACTGAGTGTGTGTGTGGCTGGCTGGGAGGTGTGTGACTGTGCATATCAATGTGTACTTGTATCAGTGATTGTATAAGAGAGTAAGTATGTGTTAGTATATGTGTGAAAAGTATGGTGTTCTGTGTTTAACTGTATAGATGAGGAAATCGAAGTGTGATTGATTCTTCACAGGACTGACTAGGTGTATGAGTGCATATGATAGTGTTGTAATAATGAGTAACTGTATGTATGAGTGATTGTATGGGTGAATGAGTGAATGTGTGTGTAGACGTAGGAATCAGTGAGTGCGTATGTAGTAACTGGTATTGGTGTGTCATGATGTCATCAGTGATGTCATTTGAGATGTCATCAGTGATGTCATCAGTGATGTCATCAGTGATGTCACTGAAGTATGGTGTTCTGTGTTTAACTGTATAGATGAGGAAATGGAAGTGTGATTGATTCTTTACAGGACTGACTAGGTGTGTGAGTAACTCCATGGATGAGTGGCAGTGTGTGAGAGTCTGCATAGGTGTATGAGTGCATATGATAGTGTTGTAATAATGAGTGACTGTATGTATGAGTGATTGTATGGGTGAATGAGTGAATGTGTGTGTAGACGTAGGAATCAGTGAGTGCGTATGTAGTAACTGGTATTGGTGTGTCATGATGTCATCAGTGATGTCATTTGAGATGTCATCAGTGATGTCATTTGAGATGTCATCAGTGATGTCACTGACCATGTCATGAATGATGTAATATGTGACATCATCAGCAGTGGATTGCGGGTGCGCGATATATAGTTAGTGCAACTAACTATATATGGAATTTCATTGGTTTTATGTCAATAAAATGTCCAGCTAACTATATATGGTCTCTAACCTATGGTTTTTTCCGTGAATTTTCAAGGTTTTGTAAATGCAAATTCCTAACTATATATGGTCTATAACCTATGGTTTTTTCAGTGAATTTCATTGTTTTTTTTAAAAGCTAATATCTATAGCTGTAAAATATATTCTTTATTACGTGACGTATCACGTAGCCACGTGAGACGCCTCATGACGCGTCGCATAACCGTGACGTATCGGCTCTGCAGCGCAAACAAAACCCGTAACGTAAGCGTGCCGGAGCACGCTTACAGATATATATTTTTTTTTAACCTTAATTAGACAAAATCCACACGTGCACATATCTTGAGGCCTTGCAAAGGCACATCAAACAAACAGTCCCTACAATTTTGCCAAGTTTGCTGGAAATCTATTCCCTTACTTTTTTTTTTACTGTTTCTTTTGGTTTTCCCCTTGTTACGCTTACCGGGACGCTACCCGGTACGCGAACCGGACGCTCCAAAAACACAAGATGGCGGACTCCCGTTACGCTGCCGGTTAGCTGCCCGGTTCGCGTACCGGGAAGCACCTCTACCGCGAAAAATCGCGGGGGACTTTAATATCCCCCTCATCAATCCTAGGGGGTCAGGAGGGGTTTACCTTGCCCCCTTTCCTTCATTTCCCCCTTCTTTTTTCACCACATCTTGTCTCTCGAACCTACCGAGAGACAAGATGGCGGCCGCTCCGGACTGTTTACAATGTTGACAACTACGCTGCCGGTTAGCTGCCCGGTTAGCTGCCCGGTGAGCTGCCCGGTTCACGTACCAGGACGCGCCTCTACGGCGTAAAATCGCAACAAAAAATTTTTTTTTTTTTTTGCCCCGCTGGGCACTTTAATATCCTCCTCATCAATCCTAGGGGGTCAGGAGTGGTCTACCTTGCCCCCTTTCCTTCATTTCCCCCTTCGTTTTTCACCACATCTTGTCTCTCGATCGTACCGAGAGACAAGATGGCGGCCGCTCCGGACTGTTTAGAATGTTGACAGACACCGGAGAGCCAATCAGCTTCGCTTCGCGAAGTTCCGTTACGCGTCAGGTACGCGAACCGGGGCGCTAACCGGAGCGCTGTCGCAGATATATATATTTTTTTAAACGTTAATTTCTCAAAATCCACTGGAGCACATATATTGAGACATAGCAAAGGCACGTCGGGCAAACCATATCTACAATTTTGCCAAGTTTCATGTAAATCTATTCAGCCGTTCGAGCTAAAAGTGAGTCCAACCGCCCCATGGAAAAATGAATGGGAAAAACGTGTTTTGGGACCCCCCTTTTTTCTCGGCCCCCCCTTGGCGAAACCCCCCCAAATTTTCAGGGGCTGCTCAGAAACAAAATGTGCCATTTTCCTGAAAATTTCAGCCAATTCCGTCCACAAACGCCAAAGTTATTAGACATAGAATTTTCAGAAACCCCATAGAGAACAAATCCTAACTATATATACCCACTGGCTATCGCCAGTAGGTAATATACATATATAAACATATATAATCTGCATATCTATATAAATATAAATGCATGCATACATATACATATATGCATACATATGCATGTTATTTACATGAAAGTTTTAAAAACACTAATAAAAGCAAAGCTAAAAAGCCACCTCATTACAAACAGAATGGCTTTGACTTAAACGAGGGCGGGATCTATTGCATTTTCAATGCTTGTTTACTTTGGTTCTATCAAGAAGGCATTCAGATGTGTCACACATTTGCCATAAATTCTGAATGTTAGCACTCTAGTTGCTCATTAGATCACTGTAGTAAAGCTAGTGCTCACCAGGGAAGTCTGCTGCTAATCATGGTTTGCAGCCCTTTTCCCGCATTTTTTATCCCGCAGACTTTCAGTCCGCATACCATTATCCCGCAAGGTCATTGACCTCGCATACCATTATCCCGCATTTTTTCAAAACGCATGTGCATTTATCGCGCATGCCTTTACAAAGAATTACGTTTTAAAGGCATGTATGGTAAATGCATTTGCGTTGTGAAAACCACGATGACGAGAGAGGTAAGTGGGTTTGTGTTAATTTTTTCGTGGGTTAGTGATTGTGTAGTGTAGTGTAGTGTTGTGTAGTGTAGTGTTGTGTTAGTGTAGTGTAGAGTTGTGGTGGTTGTTTAGTGTAGGGTCATGCTGGGGGTAGTGTTATAGGGTTTAGGGTTGTGTTGTAGTGTAGGGTCATGCTGGGGGTAGTGTTTTAGGGTTTAGGGTAGTGTTGTAGTGTTTGCGTAGTGTAGGGTCATGCTGGGGGTAGTGTTTTAGGGTTTAGGGTTGTGTTGTAGTGTTTGCGTAGTGTAGGGTCATGCTGGGGCTAGTGTTTTAGGGTTTAGGGTAGTGTTGTAGTGTTTGCGTAGTGTAGGGTCATGCTGGGTGTAGTGTTTTAGGGTTTAGGATAGTGTTGTAGTGTTTGCGTAGTGTAGGGTCATGCTGGGGGTAGTGTTTTAGGGTTTTGGGTAGTGTTGTAGTGTTTGCGTAGTGTAGGGTCATGCTGGGGTGTAGTGTTTTAGGGTTTAGGGTAGTGTTGTAGTGTTTGCTTAGTGTAGGGTCATGCTGGGGGTAGTGTTTTAGGGTTTTGGGTAGTGTTGTAGTGTTTGCGTAGTGTAGGGTCATGCTGGGGGTAGTATTTTAGGGTTTTGGGTAGTGTTGTAGTGTTTGCGTAGTGTAGGGTCATGCTGGGGTGTAGTGTTTTAGGGTTTTGGGTAGTGTTGTAGTGTTTGCGTAGTGTAGGGTCATGCTGGGGTGTAGTGTTTTAGGGTTTTGGGTAGTGTTGTAGTGTTTGCGTAGTGTAGGGTCATGCTGGGGGTAGTGTTTTAGGGTTTTGGGTAGTGTTGTAGTGTTTGCGTAGTGTAGGGTCATGCTGGGGGGTAGTGTTTTAGGGTTTTGGGTAGTGTTGTAGTGTTTGCGTAGTGTAGGGTCATGCTGGGGGTAGTGTTTTGGGTAGTGTTGTAGTGTTTGCGTAGTGTAGGGTCATGCTGGGGGTAGTGTTTTAGGGTTTAGGGTAGTGTTGTAGTGTTTGCGTAGTGTAGGGTCATGCTGGGGGTAGTGTTTTAGGGTTTAGGGTAGTGTTGTAGTGTTTGCGTAGTGTAGGGTCATGCTGGGGTGTAGTGTTTTAGGGTTTTGGGTAGTGTTGTAGTGTTTGCGTAGTGTAGGGTCATGCTGGTGGTAGTGTTTTAGGGTTTAGGGTAGTGTTGTAGTGTTTGCGTAGTGTAAGGTCATGCTGGGGTGTAGTGTTTTAGGGTTTTGGGTAGTGTTGTAGTGTTTGCGTAGTGTAGGGTCATGCTGGGGGTAGTATTTTAGGGTTTTGGGTAGTGTTGTAGTGTTTGCGTAGTGTAGGGTCATGCTGGGGTGTAGTGTTTTAGGGTTTTGGGTAGTGTTGTAGTGTTTGCGTAGTGTAGGGTCATGCTGGGGTGTAGTGTTTTAGGGTTTTGGGTAGTGTTGTAGTGTTTGCGTAGTGTAGGGTCATGCTGGGGGTAGTGTTTTAGGGTTTTGGGTAGTGTTGTAGTGTTTGCGTAGTGTAGGGTCATGCTGGTGGTAGTGTTTTAGGGTTTAGGGTAGTGTTGTAGTGTTTGCGTAGTGTAAGGTCATGCTGGGGTGTAGTGTTTTAGGGTTTTGGGTAGTGTTGTAGTGTTTGAGTAGTGTAGGGTCATGCTGGGGGTAGTGTTTTAGGGTTTAGGGTAGTGTTGTAGTGTTTGCGTAGTGTAGGGTCATGCTAGGGGTAGTGTTTTAGGGTTTAGGGTTGTGTTGTAGTGTTTGCGTAGTGTAGGGTCATGCTGGGGGTAGTGTTTTAGGGTTTAGGGTTGTGTTGTAGTGTTTGTGTAGTGTAGGGTCATGCTGGGGGTAGTGTTTTAGGGTTTAGGGTAGTGTTGTAGTGTTTGCGTAGTGTAGGGTCATGCTGGGGTGTAGTGTTTTAGGGTTTTGGGTAGTGTTGTAGTGTTTGCGTAGTGTAGGGTCATGCTGGGGGTAGTGTTTTAGGGTTTAGGGTAGTGTTGTAGTGTTTGTGTAGTGTAGGGTCATGCTGGGGGTAGTGTTTTAGGGTTTAGGGTAGTGTTGTACTGTTTGTGCAGTGTAGGGTCATGCTGGGGGTAGTGTTTTAGGGTTTAGGGTAGTTTAGTTGTTTAGTGTATGCTAAAGGCATATTCGTTCTAAAAGTTTTCGTTATTTTAATTTGCGGCCTAATAGTACATGCGGGATTGTTTTTGCGGACACTGGTATGCGGGATTTCGTCATATATTCGCTAATCATACTTTCTATGGCAAAATGAACCCCCTCATTTTGTTCCTTTTTAAATTAAATGTTTTAAGAGTTACCACTTTATTCCAATCAAGATGGCTTCAGGTGTGCCATACCTTTGTAATAAGTAGGACTGTTAGCACTCTAGTTGTTCTTTAGAACACTCTGGGACATTCTGTCATTGGGCTATAGTTGGGCTACATCTGGCTGATATTTGGGCTACATTTGTTTTTTTGTCTCTGGTGGCCATCTTTGGGCTACATTGGGCTACATTGGGCTACATTGGGCTACATTTGGGCTCCAACATATATATAGCCCAATGTAGCCCAATATATATTTTTCAAAGTTAATTTTTGTAAAAACCACTGGATCCTATATCTTGAGACATAGCAAAGGCACATCGGGCTACCAGTCCCTACAATTTTGCCAAGTTTGGTGTAAATCCATTCAGCCGTTCAGGCTAAAAGTGAGGCCAACCGCCCTATGGAAAATTGCATGGGAAAAACACGTTTTGGGACCCCCCTTTTTTCTCGGCCTCCCCTTGACGAAACCCCCCCAAATTTTCAGGGGCTGCTCAGAAACAAAATGTTCCATTTTCCTGACAATTTCAGCCAATTCTGTCCTCAAACGCCAAAGTTATTCGACATAGAATTTTCAAAAATCCCATAGGAAAAAAATCCTAACTATATATACCTACTGGCTATCGCCAGTAGGTAATATATTCACTGAAAAAACCATAGGTTGCTATCAAATATAATATTTTTTTAATGAATCCTATATTGTATATTTATGTACTACTATTTTTTATATGTATATTTTTCATTTTTTTTCCCTGGGGCGCTCCCGGTGCGTGTACCGGTGAGCGCGCCGGTCAGCGCAGTCTTGGGGCGCGCCCCGGTGCGCGTACTGGTAGCGCTAATGCCGCAAACGAAAACATCATCGTGACGTATTGCGTAGTAGCGTCCGCGTGGTACGCACAGTGTAAGCGCACCCGGAAGCACTCAAGCGCCCCGGGGCGCATAGCGTAAGCGTGTCGGGTCATGTGACCTGACAATAACACTTTTCATTGGTTCAGGACAGTTTTGGTTTCCAAATGATGAAAGCCCTGGTCATGTGACCTGAAAATAACACTTTTCATTGGTTCAGGACAATTTTGTTTTCCTAATGATGAAAGCCCCCACCTTTTTTCCTCATTCTCACTTTGTACTTCGAGTGAGGGAGACCTGTTTCCAAACCTATTAGTAGCTATTTGTACTGAGAAATGGCTACAGTAGCAGCAGCAGCAGGAGCATCTCAGCCACCACCACCACCACCAAGAGGACCACCACAACACCACAGTGGTGGAGATGAAGAAGAGGAGGAAGAGGAGGAGGAGGAGGAGAGGAGGAGGTTCCTGCCTGAAGATACTACCCCATATAAGCCAAAAGAGCACATTATCTGGGAGTTTTTTTCAATCCCAAAGGACCTCAAGAAAGTCAATGCGCCAAGGGTTACTTGTCTAATCTGTGGCACTGAACTTTCCAGGGGGAACCCTATCAAAAAGTACTCTTTTGGCAATCACACCATGATTCGCCACATGCAACGCCGGCACCCTAACAATTATGCTGCGGCAGAGGTCAGAGAACTGACCAGAAACCCTCCCCAATCTTCTCCCAGCACCTCCGAAAGTAAGCAACCCACTCCATCGGGTCCAGAGACAAGGGAGATGGTCCCAAAAATACAAACCCAGTTTGGACAATACAAAATCGTTTGTATATTTTGTGGAAAAACAATTACCTATGGTGAGCAAAGCATTAAACTCATCAACCGTGCTGGTGACAACCACAATTGCCCAAAAAAACCTTAATGGGTTTGTGCATGTAACTGTTTGTGTAATGCAGACATGACAACATGGGCAAGATGGCAGCGGCGTCGTAGACCGCTGCGAGAGGCTCCACTGACCAGTACCTCGCGGATCTAAAAAAAAGTGCTGGATATGCTTTTTTTTATGAAGAATATCAGGCGGCGCAACGTAATTTAATGCAGAGCTAAATAGAATTAAGAGGAATAAGAGTCTCTAATAATCCGGCTACATCGTAATACTGTAACCACAGTTGCAACAAAGTAGCGTTCAAAACTCACTCTCTGCTCTCAGCAGCTGCGCTGAAAACTGGATGGAGGGGCTCTGCGTGGGAAATCTGCAGAGCTTGGCAGACTCGACTACAGCCTCGGAGCTCCGTTCCCGCCTTACTTTTCTTTTCCTCATTGATTGGTTTCGTGGTGCTACGCTTTGTCGGACACACCCGAAGTGCTGGAAGCGCTGGAAACGCTACAACTCAGCACGGTGTGGGCAGTTTACCGGACAGTCCTGTGGCATTAATCGATCTTCCTTGCCTCCGTGAGAACAGCTCTTCCTACCAAGTGAGCCCGTGGGTTCACACAAAAGAAATGGCTCCAAAGAACGCGGCTTCTGTAGCTGCTGCTGCAGCCTCTAAAACCCGGGCAGCAAAGCAGGCTCTCCGTGATCGGGAGCTGGCAATGAAACGAACCGGCACACTAGGTTCAGGTGGGACTCCTGGCTCCGGTTCTGGCCCTGAAAATATTCAAAATTCGACACCATCAAAGCAAGTTAAGTCCTCAAAGCAACTTCCATCTATACCCCGACCCGGCCCCTCAGTGGTCGATCTCCTAAGAAAAGTGCCTGCTCCGACCTCCCCTCACCTTTCTACGACTACAGTGATGGCTGATCCCTCCTCTCCAGGACTGGAAGCTACAGGTGAGACAGGGAGTGGGTCAGGAGGTTGTGTTCACGAGCCTAGTCGGGAGGGGGAGAGGTCAAAGAAGATGAATTTTGTGCCTGTAAATAACCAACCGAAGCTCTTTGAAGATAATGATCCACATACATCTCCCTGTGCCATCTCTGCTCCTATAACCTCCCCTGTGGATGTTTTTCCCAGTTCCATATCTGTACAGAACTCGGCTACTGAAGATATTAATGGGTCTCCGTATCTAATAGACACTATGACTTTGACTTTGACTAATGAGCCGGAGCCTGAGTACGAACACGGGCTAGAAACTGAAACTGAGGCTAGCACTGGGAATCTACCTATACCCCAGGTGCAAAATGCAGGGAAAAATAATAAATCTAAGGGGAAGGCATCAAAACCATCAAAACCACATAAGGAATGTAAGGACTATACTTTATCCGATTCACTGGACACAGATAGAGACCCCTCAGACTTCTATTCCATATCTGAAGGGGCCGATGATCTTAGATGGTCACATGAATCAGAGTTGGAATCAGAGGTCAATACTGGCACTGGCACCGGTTCTGATACTAGTGCGATAGAGAGTGACCACGACCCAGCTCGAAATGACTCCAGGGGGGGTAAGAGGACTGTACGGAGGAAAAAAAGGACCCACCATGGCGCTTCAGATTTACAGTGGGACTACTCTCCAACAACAGCGCCAGCTCTTAACTCACAGGAGCATGCTACTACATCTTTACCCGAGCCAAGTATACCTGTTGATCAACAAAATGCCACATTGACTACAGTAATGGATACAGTCCTACAGGCAATCGCTTCCGACCGTGAACAAATCTCTAGGGATGGTCGAAGGGCACAATTAGCGCTACATAAGTTACGAGGTGTAGTGCGTAAACTATCAAAATCTGTTGCAGCGTCAAATGCAAGGATGACGGAGATGGAGGATCGGATAGTAGTCAATGAAGCAGATGCCACAGCCACTCAAGAGCGAGTTGAATCCCATGAGGAAGAATTGAAAGATATTAGATGGAAGCTGGAGGACATGGAAAATCGTCTTCGACGCAATAATCTCCGCGTCCTTGGGATTCCGGAAAAAAGCGAGGGA
Organism: Lissotriton vulgaris; assembly: GCF_964263255.1. Classification (NCBI taxonomy): domain Eukaryota; kingdom Metazoa; phylum Chordata; class Amphibia; order Caudata; family Salamandridae; genus Lissotriton; species Lissotriton vulgaris. Next base: position 43,439,134 of record NC_141691.1, on the reverse strand, counting down.
GAGGATATAAGCTCTTTCATTATTCAACTATTTAAAGACACTTTCCCGGAACTTGCCTCATGGAACTGGGACTTGGAAGTGCAACGAGTCCACAGAGTTTACTTTGGAAACTTTCTCCTCCGTCAGGCCATCGCTGACAAAGCAAAACCTGAAGCCCGGCGTACTAGAAACAATATCTCTTTTTTTGTCAGGCCTGACTTTTGCCACACTACCGTGGAGAGAAGATGGCGTCTTCGCCAAATGATTAAACCATTTATGGATAAAAATGCTCAAGTGTATCTTAACAACCCTGCTAAATTGAAAGTCATCTACAAAGGCCAGGTTAAATTCTTCACCTCGGAGATAATAGCCAAAGAGTTCCTAGACAGTCTAACATAAGCTCAGAAAACCTATATAATGTAGTTTTTTTTTTTAGATATCTCGCTTATAATAGCAGTATATCTAAATAACTTCTTGTTAGCTATGTCAAAGGACTGTAGATTCTAAAATAACTTTATTTCTCTATCTTTTTGATACATTATATGAGCACTCTCTTTTTGTATTTGTTCTTCAAATTTATTGGTTTTTTACACATGTAATGCTTATGGTGCTTATGATACTGGTCAGGGATCACCTCACCATCACTATAGACTCTATTAGAGTCTAAATGCCTCGTAGATTGGTGAGTTGGGGGAGGGGGGTGGAGGGTTGGGGCAGGGGGGGCAAAAATCAAAAAAATAAGCAACTTCAGACAAATAAATCAACGTCAAGCAATCTTTTTGTCTAGAATACAGGATCAACTGACAGCAAAAAGGATGAAAGAGACAAATCAGATTAAGAACCTATGGATTGAAATATGTATATATATACATACTTTACCTTGCGGTCACGACCAAGTCTGGTATTGTCATCTTAAATGGGGAGAATAAAACTTTGTAATTGGAATATTGCAGGTCTTAATGACAGAAATAAAAGGGCACAGCTATATCCACTATTGAAACAAGACCCTGTTGACATACTGTGCCTACAAGAAACTCACATAGCAGATTCCGATAAAGATCTGTTGAAGATCCCAGGGTATAATGTGACCGTGTCCACTTCCCAAACATCTAAAACCAGGGGGTTGCAATTCTGGCCAAACCATTTCTTGGTAATCCCAGACGTAAGTTAGCTGACAAACACGGAAGATGGGCTATAGTACAGCTAGAATTGGGTCCCACGATTTGTGTAGTTTACGGATCTAATTTAGACGACCCTTCAACATTCAGGGGTCTAGATTTAGAACTAGCCTCTTGGCCCTCTCTTCTTATTCTCTGTGGAGACTTTAACATTTCATTGGGGGCTTCTGTATTTAATCAATTGCCTCTGAACCATAATGGTCGTAAGCCTAAGGTGTATAGGGCCATACGCCAATTAATGGATAACCACAATTTGCAAAATGTCTGGGATTTGAAAAAACATCACGATTCCGGTTTTACTTTATTTTCATACCCACATAATAAATACGTTTGAATCGATTACATCATGACCTCCTTGAAGGATCTGGAAATATTAGATATAATTAAATCCCCAAAAACAATATCGGACCATAACGCACTCACTCTTATTTTCAACCTACCTAGTCATAACAGACCCAAATCACATTGGTCCTTTGACAGAAAGTTACTTGTCAACGTGGAATATATAACCCATATAACATCTTGGGCCCAGGGGTTTTTTGACTGTAATAGATATAGTGCACCCAGATTGATTGTTTGGGATTGTTTTAAAGCAGCACTAAGGGGTGAAATTATTTCATTTGTTGCCAAAAGGAAAAGATAGAAGATAACAACAACCTGGGGCTTAATCGTGAGTTGTCCAATCTTGAAGCTCAACATGCAACCCAGATCCATCAAGGAGACTTAGCCCATGATACTCTTCATAAAATACTAGTACTGAAAACTGAAATTAACAGCTCATTAATTAGGAAAGCCGCAGAAACATATGAATCAAACAAAAGAAATTTATATGAATCTGGGGAAAATGTTGGCAGGCAGTTAGCCCTACGTACACATCAAAAACAATCCTATAATAACATAAAAATGATTGAGTACGAGGGTCATCAATTCACTTCCACACAGGATATAATAGGAGCATTCCAGAGGTACTATCAACAATTATATCAAAATGAAGATCAATACTCTAGCAGAGATTTAAAAACTTTTCTTAACAACTGGTTGTCAGAGATAGGCCTCACCCCACTGATTGATGAATCAATTAAAGAAAAATTGGAAAGGGACATTTCGATTACAGAACTGGAACGGGCATTAGCTGAGCTCGCAAATAGCAAAGGCGCAGGTCCTGACAAAATTCCCTTGGACCTTTACAAAATATTAGGCAAACAAATACTCCCCTACATATTGGATCTTTTTCTAGGGGTCCAATTTAATGCAATACCACCGGAATCTTGGAAACATACCAATATAGCGATCTTCGCTAAAAAAGGCAAACCCCCCCATCTCACATCATCATACAGGCCCATTTCTCTTATAAACTCCGACTCAAAACTATATGCCAAGGTTCTAGCTAATCGGTTGAGTCGGGTCATCGAGTGTCTTGTCTCCCCGTGGCAACATGGCTTTATCCCGGGGAAGGGTACCACAGATCATACCCGCAGAGCCATTGCCCTTTTTGACATCATGGGCGCCACGGGGGGTAGGATGTCGATGATCCTACTCATTGCCGAAAAGGCATTCGACCGTGTTTCCTGGCAATTTTTGTGGAACATACTGGAGCTGAATAACATCGGGTATAAATTTATCAATGCTGTAAAGGCCCTATATGTAGGTCCAAAGGCTAAACTTGACATCTGTGGTTCTGAGTCAGAGTTTATTGAGATACAAAGAGGCACAAGACAGGGCTGTCCCTGTTCTCCGATATTATTTGCCCTTTATATAAATCCTCTTATTTTAAAATTTCTTTCCTCACCTCTTATTAAACCTGTTACGGTTGATCGGTTTTCAACAAAAATTTTGGCTTATGCCGATGACGTGGCCGTATTAACAACAAACCCAACTGAGGCAATTAGCGAAATTGAATTAATTACTTATACTTTTGGTATCTACTCAGGCTATTCCCTTAACAGAGATAAAACAATGGCCCTATGCACAAATAATACGATATTTGAAAGCTCCTATAAAGTTAAACAGGCAACATATTTAGGGGTATGTATATCCCCCAACGTGAATGAAATTAACCATCTTAACTATACCCCCTTGATTAAGAAGATAAAAGAAGATCTTAGAAGAGTGGACAATTTACATTTGTCTATTATTGGAAGGGCCAACTACCTAAAAATGAACATCTTCCCAAAAATACTTTATCTATTTCGAACAATACCGCTGTTGGCCGGGGGTAGTTATATAAAGACACTTGACTCCTCCATGTCTAAATTTATTTGGAGTTTTGGTAAGATTAGAAGGGCCCTACCATATCTAACTCTACTGTTAGGAAGGGGGGGCTTAGCTGTCCCTAATTTAACCTTATATTTATGGGCAACACTTATCCAACACATGGGCCCTCTGTTAAATTCATTTACTCTACGTAATAGTGAACATTATATCCCTTCTATCTATGAGCTTAGCCTGGGAACCAAATGTCAGGGGCTATTCCTGAGGCAGGTTGAACCACCCTATTTAAAAAAAAATTAAGTTTAAAGTTATTGTTGATGCCTCGAAGGTTTGGAAATCTATATCAAAACAACTAAAGATCCCTAAGTTCACGAAATACACTCCCTTGTGGAACAGCTCAATTCTTCCGGCTTGCCTTAATGATAGTACCTCTCGGAGATGGACAAATATAGGTATTAAGACAGTAGCAGATTTTTTAAATCCAAGTGGTATTACCACCTTTGAATGGCTTCAACAGACATATACCATTCCTGCTACTGATTTTCTTAAATACTTTCAAATATCTACATATATTCGTAATTGTGTTCCCAGAATTGAATTAAACCACATTCATTTGTTTTCAATTATTGGGAAACAATCTATCAGTATAGTTAGCCTGTATCAATTGTTGATGGAAAATGCTAAGGTTGACTTGAAGCGGGTAGAGCAAGCTTGGGCTCTAAGGTTGACTAATCCAAATGTAGACATTGATCTTTCTTTAGCTCTATCATCAAAGCTGTTTATCGCTTCCAACCTTAAAGCTCAATATTATTGAGTTATATATGACCTGTATTATACACCAGCAACATTTTTTTCATGGGGCTTGCGGGCTGATGACAACTGTCCAAGATGTAAACAACCTCAAGCAAACTTAATGCACATGTTCGCCGAATGCCCCAAATTAGACCTATTAAAAACGATGATAATGAGATTCTGGGCCCAGGTTTTTGGACGGAATATAAAAGACTCAGTACCCCTTTATGTGATGGGCCATGACGATTCTTTGGGGCATAGCATCAAGAAGCAAAGATCCATGTTTTTAGCAACCGCAATTTTACGTATCATTCTTGCTGCTCGGTGGAAAGACCTGGAGCCACCAACATTTCAGAAGTGGCTTGGTCGTTTCCTGGCCACGTATAAACAAGAGATTTCAATTTATGGCACTAGGGGTAAAAAAACTAGACTTCTTGGAAATCAGATTTGGGCCCCAATTTCTAACTGGTATTCCAATGTGAAGTTGCCTACTCTGACTATTATATCTTGATTTGCTAAGATTATATTGTCTAAAGTACTGTACTGAGTATATAATGTTGGATATGTTGATTTTTCCTGTTTGTCTCTTTTCTTTCCTTTATTCCCGATTTATTCTATCCTCGTGATAACAGCTGATTTAGTTATTAATAGGCCTAATTATTCTGCCTTGAGTCTTAATATTTCTGAAATATGTTAAATACATTTGTTAATTATGTATTACTATATTGTTTGACTGAATGTTGCTACAAAAAAAAAAGAAAAAGAGAAATGGCTACAGTAGCAGCAGCAGCAGGAGCATCTCAGCCACCACCACCACCACCACCACCACCACCACCAAGAGGACCACCACAACACCACAGTGGTGGAGATGAAGAAGAGGAGGAAGAGGAGGAGGAGGAGGAGAGGAGGAGGTTCCTGCCTGAAGATACTACCCCATATAAGCCAAAGGAGCACATTATCTGGGAGTTTTTTTCAATCCCAAAGGACCTCAAGAAAGTCAATGCGCCAAGGGTTACTTGTCTAATCTGTGGCACTGAACTTTCCAGGGGGAACCCTATCAAAAAGTACTCTTTTGGCAATCACACCATGATTCGCCACATGCAAAGCCGGCACCCTAACAATTATGCTGCGGCAGAGGTCAGAGAACTGACCAGAAACCCTCCCCAATCTTCTCCCAACACCTCCGAAAGTAAGCAACCCACTCCATCGGGTCCAGAGACAAGGGAGATGGTCCCAAACATACAAACCCAGTTTGGACAATACAAAATCATTTGTATATTTTGTGGAAAAACAATTACCTATGGTGAGCAAAGTATTAAACTCATCAACCGTGCTGGTGACAACCACAATTGCCCAAAAAAACCTTAATTTTTCCCTGATTTTTTTTTTGCTCCAGTTGAGCCGTTTACAATTCCCTGTTTTTTGTTTTTCCCCATAAAAATAACAAAAAACATATAAAATTGTTCATAAAAGTCAAAAAACAAAATGTTCAAATAAACAATAAAAAAATATAAAACAACAAAAAGAAGAAAAAAACCAGTTCTTTTTAGAAGTACCTCCAATTAATAAAAAAATGCTACTTTTTCGAAAAAATCTGTCACTTTTTTCCCCCCATGGTACGCTCCCCGGTACGCTCCCCGGTGCGCGAACCGGGCGCTCCCCCGGCGCAAATTGAATAAAATATATATATTTTTTTGCCCCGCTGGGCCCTTTTATGGCCCCCACATCAAACCTAGGGGTCAGGGGGGTCTATCCTGCCCCCTTTTGGTCATTTCCCCCTTTGTTTTTGCCACCTCTTGTGTTTTGATCCTACCGAGACACAAGATGGCGGCTGTTCCGGACTGTTTGGAATGTTGACAGACACCCGAGAGCCAATCAGCTTTCCGCTCGCGAACTCGCGTAGCGCGCTGGTGCGCGCCCCGGTGCGCGTACCGGGGCGCCCTTATAGATATATATATTTTTTTGAACCTAAATTACTCAAAATCCACTGGAGCACATATCTTGAGACATAGTAAAGGCACATCGGGCTACCAGTCCCTACAATTTTGCCAAGTTTGGTGGAAAACCATTCAGCCGTTCGGGCTAAAAGTGAGTCCAACCGCCCTATGGAAATTAACATGGGGAAAACATGTTTTGGGACCCCCCTTTTATCTCGGCTCCCGCTTGACGAATCCCCTCCAAACTTTCAGGGAAGGAGCGGAGCGCAGCGAGGCAAATTTGAAAAAAATTTCAGGCAGATTCCTCAACCAGCGCAAAAGTTATTCCCAATAGAATGTTGCAGATTCCCTATGGAAAACAATCCTAACTATAACTACCTACTGGCGACCGCCAGTAGGTAATATATATATTTAGATATATATATATATATATATATCGCCAGTAGGTATATATAGTTAGGATTTTTTCTCTATGGGATTTTTGAAAATTCTATGTCTAATAACTTTGGCGTTTGTGGACGTAATTGGCTGAAATTTTCAGGAAAATGGAACATTTTGTTTCTGAGCAGCCCCTGACAATTTGGGGGGGTTTCATCAAGGGGGGGCCGAGAAAAAAGGGGGGTCCCAAAACGCGTTTTTCCCATGTTAATTTCCATAGGGCGGTTGGCCTCACTTTTAGCTCGAACGGCTGAATGGATTTGCACGAAACTTGGCAAAATTGTAGGGACTGTTAGCCCGATGTGCCTTTGCTAGGTCTCAATATTTGTGCTCCAGTGGATTTTGAGTAATTTAGGTTAAAAAAAAGATATATATCTGGGCGGAGCCTAACCACACATCTGATCTGATTGGCTGTCAGCACTTCATCCAAGAAGTGTTGGCAGCCATCTTGGGACCAATATACATGATAGCACCTCATTAAAAAGCATTGTAGTTAATAGAGGGTTTTAGGACTTTAGTTACATTATAAATCATTTGTTGATGGTACCATACTCGTTTTAGGAATTGTGGTGGGTTCTAAGGTGATTTTACCATGTGAAAAAACCTTCTGCTGTGATATCATGAATATTGTTTGAAAGAAAACTAATATCTCATGATTTTCCCACAGTGGTTTGGAAGGGGATCTATAAGCTAAACTGAAAGCATATTTTCTGTAAATTCACATTATCTTTCTCAGTCATGTGAAAATGAAGTCTGACATTCTCAGTAAAACATGTACATCCAACAAGGACAGAGACTGTCAGTTGATTCCTTTGTGTTCTACTGCAGCCTCCTAGAGTGTTCTAAAGAACAACTAGAGCGCTAACAGTCCTACTTATTACAAAGGTATGGCACACCTGAAGCCATCTTGATTGGAATAAAGTGGTAACTCTTAAAACATTTAATTTAAAAAGAAACAACATGAGGGGGTATATTTTGCCATAGAAAGTATGATTAGTGCTGCAGAATGAAAAATTAGGGCACATTTTGAGTGACTTCTCAAATCCTTTTCTATTTCATTAAAACATTCTGACACGCAGTCTCCCAAAATGGCCACCAGAGACAAAAGAGCCCAAATGTAGCCCAAATATCACCCAGATGTAGCCCAAGTATAGCCCAATGACAGAATGTCCCAGAGTGTTCTAAAGAACAACTAGAGCGCTAACAGTCCTACTTATTACAAAGGTATGGCACACCTGAAGCCATCTTGATTGGAATAAAGTGGTAACTCTTAAAACATTTAATTTAAAAAGAAACAACATGAGGGGGTATATTTTGCCATAGAAAGTATGATTAGTGCTGCAGAATGAAAAATTAGGGCACATTTTGAGTGACTTCTCAAATCCTTTTCTATTTCATTAAAACATTCTGACATGCAGTCTCCCAAAATGGCCACCAGAGACAAAAGAGCCCAAATGTAGCCCAAATATCACCCAGATGTAGCCCAAGTATAGCCCAATGACAGAATGTCCCAGTGTGTTCTAAAGAACAACTAGAGCGCTAACAGTCCTACTTATTACAAAGGTATGGCACACCTGAAGCCATCTTGATTGGAATAAAGTGGTAACTCTTAAAACATTTAATTTAAAAAGGAACAAAATGAGGGGGTATATTTTGCCATATGAATTATGATTAGTGCTGCAGAAAGAAAAATTAGGGCACATTTTGAGTGACTTCTCAAACCCTCTTCAATTTCATTAAAAAATTCTGACATACAGTCTCCCAAGATGGCCACCAGAGACAAAAGAGCCTAAATGTAGCCCAAATATCACCCAGATGTACCCCAAGTATAGCCCAATGACAGAATGTCCCAGAGTGTTCTAAAGAACAACTAGAGCGCTAACAGTCTTACTTATGACAAAAGTATGGCACACCAGAAGCCATCTTGATTGGAATGAAGTGGTAAGTCTGAAAACACTCAATTTAAAAAGGAACAACATGAGGGGGTTAATTTTGCCATAGAAAGTATGATTAGTGCTTCAGAAAGAAAAATTAGGGATCATTTTGAGTGACTTCTCAAATCCTCTTCTATTTCATTAAAAAAATTGTGACATGCAGACTGAAACATGCACTTTGAATACCAGCAGCAGACGTCCCTGGTGAGCAGTAGCTTTACTACAGTGATCTAATGTGCAACTAGAGTGCTAACATTCAGAATTTATGGCAAATGTGTGACACATCTGAATGCCTTCTTGATGGAACCAAAGTAAACAAGCATTGAAAATGCAATAGATCTCGCCCTCGTTTAAGTTAAAGCCATTCTGTTTGTAATGAGGTGGCTTTTTAGCTTTGCTTTTATTAGTGTTTTTTCAACTTTCATGTAAATAACATGCATCTGTATGCATATAAGTATATGTATGCATGCATTTATGTTTGTATTTATATAGATATACAGATGATATATGTTTATATATTTATGTATATATATATATTCACTGAAAAAACCATAGGCTATAGACCATATATAGTTAGGAATTAGCATTTACAAAACCTTGAAAATTCACTGAAAAAACCATAGGTTATAGACCATATATAGTTAGGAATTAGCATTTACAAAACCTTGAAAATTCACTGAAAAAACCATAGGTTATAGACCATATATAGTTAGGAATTCGCATTTACAAAACCTTATTTTACTCACACAAAACCATTGAATTCCATATATAGTTAGTTGCACTAACTATATATCGCGCACCCGCAATCCACTGCTGATGATGTCACATATTACATCATTCATGACATGGTCAGTGACATCACTGATGACATCACTGATGACATCTCAAATGACATCACTGATGACATCACTGATGACAACATCCAGTGACTGTATGTTTCTGTAAAGTTAAAATATGTCTTACATATTGAAGAATGAGTGGATGTATAAGTGTCTGGATGAAGGATTTAGTAGGTGCATGACTGACTGTATGAGTGAGTGATTAAATGTGTCTCACTGAGTGCATGGGTTAGTGACTAAACTGTCTTAATTTGTGCATCATTATGTCTGTTGTTCTGTAAACTGTTGCATGTGTTGATAAGTAGCTATATGAGTAACTATATGGGTTATTGATTGGTTGCCCAAGTATTTGTATGGGAGACTGAGTGTGTGTGTGGGTGGCTGGGAGGTGTATGACTCTGTGCATAGATGTGTGAGCAGTTGATTCACTAGATGTATGGTTTCAAAAGTGCATGTGGAAACAGCTGTATGGGCGGTTGACTGTGTGCATGAGTGTATTGGTGAGTGAATGGATATCTCAGTGCTACATGTCAAAGTAAGTACATATGTAAAACACAGTACATGTGAGAGTTGACATATATAAATAACTGTGCATAAGAGCCAGTGAATGTGTGAGTGGCTGTATGGATCATTGTGAACTTGTATCAGGGATTGTATAAGAGAGTAAATATGTGCTAGTATATGTTTGAATAAGTAAAGTTTGTATAACTGTATAGTTGAGGAAATGGAGGTGTGATTGATTCTTTGCATGACTGACTAGGTGTGTGAGTAACTCCATGGATGAGTGACAGTCTGTGAGTGTCTGTTTACACTGATTGTATCTAAGGTTATATTAGAGTCTGAAGAGGTTCATCGTATTATCACATGAATGATATCATCAGTGATGTGATCAGTAATGTCAAATGAGATGTCATCAGTGATGTCATTTGAGATGTCATCAGTGATGTCATTTGAGATGTCATCAGTGATGTCATCAGTGATGTCACTGACCATGTCATGAATGATGTAATATGTGACATCATCAGCAGTGGATTGCGGGTGCGCGATATATAGTTAGTGCAACTAACTATATATGGAATTTCAATGGTTTTGTGTGAGTAAAATAAGGTTTTGTAAATGCGAATTCCTAACTATAAATGGTCTATAACCTATGGTTTTTTCAGTGAATATATATATATATATATATATATATATTTATACATATTCACTGAAAAAACCATAGGTTTCAGCCATGTTATAGTTAGGAATTAGGATTTACAAAACCTTTGAAATTCACTGAAAAAACCATAGGTTTCAGCCACGTTATAGTTAGGAATTAGCATTTAAAAAACCTTGCAAATTCACTGAAAAAAACATAGGTTTGACACATGTTATATTTAGCTGGACATTTCACTCATACAAAACCATTGAAATTCCCCCGTTATAGGTAGTTCAGCTAACTATAACTTGCGCGCCCGCAATGCACTGCTGATGACGTAACATATTACATCACTCATGACACGGTCAGGGACATCACCATACCCCCACAAACCTAAAAGCTCACACTTAAGTATAACTAAATAAATAAGTATAACATCTTTGACATAATTATTAATACATTCAGAACTAATTAATAACTACAAAATATAGGGGTTGAGTATGATGGTGGGGATGCTGCCACAGACAGGCTGTCGGTAGCAGTCTCCCCTCCATCTGAGACTTGTTACCTGACTGCCATATTACAATGGAGGGCGGGGTGATGGCGGTCGAAAAGTCCAACTGCCAAGCATCCAATGGGATCCTTAAGCACACTGGTGCGGTATAGGGGCTTGTAGTCCCAACCATGTTGGTGCTGCTTGCCAGACCCCACCGTAGGGATTACAATGCCCCTTTCCACCACCCAGACCTTTCACTTTAGAAGTTCGTGGGCACCTACAAACCCAGCAGCCATAACCTCTACAAAACTAGCAACCTGCTTTGACACTATAAATTACTGTTACTAATTAAATTATAAATCTCTTAAATGGCAAACTATATTTGAAAAACATTATTAAAAGTTAACAATTATAATAAATAATAGCACTGTATAAAATGAATAAATGAACTATAAAAAATAAAGATAATTAGAAAAAAATATTTTTTACAAATATTTGAGTGAAAGCGATATTAATATATATTAATGATATTAACAAGAATTATAGTTTTTATAAAAAATTTATTGGAAGCAATATTAACAAGAATGATTTCCTTGTCAACAATACTAGTTACCTAAAAAGTTGCTATTCTTGACATCACACTGTTTTTGTATAACAATATTTTTTCGGATATTTCTGTAACTCGATATTTAAAAATCCCTATTTTGTCTAAATACCATCTTTAAAAAGGAGGCTGGACATAGAGATGGATTTGTGCCCATCTTAAAAATATGCTTCTGAATTCTTTTGATTTTTTGATTGATTGATTAATTGATTTTGTAGAGGTAAGATCTGACCATTTTTTAGGTCGCGCTGAGAAAGGAAACATACCTTTTATAGTGTTCGGGAGTGGAAAGAGGTTTACAGCTTCACAGTGATCTGCATACGTTCTGAATAGGGGACTGCTTTAAAAGATTGTCAGGTCACTCCTGAATTCAATAGTGTGCCATATTGTTAAAGGGTAAGTAAGAATTAAACCTATTATACATTTTCCTTAAAGCATCTGAAGCCATTTTCAGAACTGTTGATTAGTTTTGTGGCTCTGACATGGTTATCTTTTTCTTGGCACTTTGAAAATAATATTTTATGATATTTTTCTACACAATCATGTTTCCTACTTTCTAATGCTTAAAGTTTAGCTTTTAAAGGGCTTTGTTTTATTTTACTTAGATCATTTGAGAATACTTGTTCTTGATGTTTAGGTCTCTTTAATTTAGAGGTCTTCATTTATTTTACCATCTCTGGCATTGTTTATTGATTCAGCTATGTGAATGTTTATCTCAAGTTCACTGGTGTCCTGCTGTGGTTGGAAGAGGCAGGAGAAGCAAGGTTATGGATTGGTCTGACCCATCATTTTGTTTGTTTTGGTTGTCACCATTTTAGAAAGGAGGAAGGAATTAAATGTTGTTCTGACCAATTTATTGGAATCTGGGACTCGGTTTTCAGGATACCTTCCTCAGCAAATATCAGATCAAGTTTTTATAGAAGTTGGAGAGGAGCACAGGTAAGTCACATCAAGTGACGATTGATGGTTAGGGAGGAAGTGTTCCGACACCATGTGCCGGATTAAAAAAGTTAAACTTACACTTTTTTATAACTTTACTACTTAGACCAAAAGTCTAACTGTGCTACTTTGTGGTATTCATAAAGGAAACTTGGACCAAAAGTTTAACTTTACTGCTTTTTGATTTTCACAAAGGTAAAAGCAGACCAAAAGTTCAACTTTACTAGTAGTAACATACCTTTGTGAATACAGTTCAGTTCAAAAACCTTTATTTCGGTAAAAGTTTACCATAAAAGACAATCATATAAAACAATTCATTTAAATGATTTGTACAGTGAATTTGTAAAATTCATAAAAACTATACTGGAAGGAATCTTTATATAATAAAAACAGGTCCATACTCAGTCTATATTTTGAGGTATTTCCTTCTGATGGACCAGAAGGCGCCCAAGTACTTGGCCATGGTGAACACAATAAGGTCTGACAAGTCAGTTTTTAGGACTCTAAAAGCAGGTAGGCACTTCTTGAATCCCAGATTCCTACATAGGGGGAGAATCCAGTGCCTATGAATCCCACAATAAACTGGGCAGAAAAAAAGAATGTGGAGCTCACTTTCCTCCGAATTTCTGCATGCTGGACAGGTACTACTCGGATCATGGCTCCATTTGGCTGTGAAAGTTCTGATGGGAAGAGTGCCATGTCTCCACTGGAGATATAATTTTCTCAGTACAGTAGGATAAATTTTATCTAGAGTAGGTTCCATGTTGTAATTAACCTTGTGAGAGAAAAAGGAAGCTGTCAGGGACCCGGGATGTTGGTGGTTGAGTATCAAAGAAAGTTTGGATTCTCGGTATGCCATGGCTAGATCCTTTTTAGAGAGGGTGTGGCACATGTTCTGAGGGTCAGACCACATAGTTGAGAGACCTAAAGCCTCCAGTTCTAATTTAATAGATTTAAGCCATTTGATTTTTCCCGCACCTGGAGTGGCAAGAATCTCCCGTAGTCCTTCCCTGTAACTGGCCAATTCTGGAGTTGTCCATATTCTACGCCAGAAGGCCAGTGGGCGTAGAGCCAAGTCCTCATCAAGCGGGCATAGGCCAAGGTCCATCCTCAGGGGGATAATGGGGGTGCTTGGTGGTAGCCCAACAAGATTGCGAATAAATTTATTTTCCACCTTCAGCAGTTTTGATGTATTTTCATGGCCCCAAAGTTCAGATGCATAGATTACAGCCCCCTTGGCCTGAGATTTGTAAATCTGTATTGGGGGGCCGATCGGCCTGATTGAGGATTTGTTGTTTGCCAAGAGCTTCAGTATTCCTTCTGAGTGCTGAGTCAATTTCAATGCAGCTTTCTCCAGGTGGGAGATCCAGGTAAATTTATCATTTAGTACAATTCCCAGGTATTCAAATGTTTTTACCCTTTCCAATTGGTATGTGTGATACTTGGACTGAAGTGAAATTTCTGTGGGGGGTTAAGGACCATGAATTTCGTCTTGGTGGCGTTGATTTCCAATCCATGGGCCTCACAGAAGTCCACAAAGCCATCCAGGGTACGCTGAATGCCATTTGCCGACTTGGATAAAAGCAGTGTGTCGTCGGCAAACATGATGGCTGATACCCTCTCAGCGGCCAATTTCGGGGCGTCAGAGTTGGATACGCCCGCTAAGTGGGAGATTACCCCGTTGACATAGAGGCAGAACAGTGTTGGTGCAAGCACACAACCCTGCCTTACCCCCCTGCCAACGGGGAACTTCTCAGACAATTCTCCCATCCTACCGCATCTAACTTGGGCATAATTACTGGTGTGGAGACGTATTATCATATTCAAGAGACCTTCGGGGACCCCCAGTTTATCAAGGACCTCCCACAGCTTGTTCCTCGGGACCAGGTCGAACGCTGCCCTCAGGTCCACAAATACAGTGTAGAGGCTGCCACCCTCCAGCTGTACTGTTTTCCAATGTACTTGTTCTTGATGTTTAGGTCTCTTTAATTTAGAGGTCTTCATTTATTTTACCATCTCTGGCATTGTTTATTGATTCAGCTATGTGAATGTTTATCTCAAGTTCACTGGTGTCCTGCTGTGGTTGGAAGAGGCAGGAGAAGCAAGGTTATGGATTGCTCTGACCCATCATTTTGTTTGTTTTGGTTGTCACCATTTTAGAAAGGAGGAAGGAATTAAATGTTGTTCTGACCAATTTATTGGAATCTGGGACTCGGTTTTCAGGATACCTTCGTCAGCAAATATCAGATCAAGTTTTTATAGAAGTTGGAGAGGAGCACAGGTAAGTCACATCAAGTGACGATTGATGGTTAGGGAGGAAGTGTTCCGACACCATGTGCCGGATTAAAAAAGTTAAACTTACACTTTTTTATAACTTTACTACTTAGACCAAAACTCTAACTGTGCTACTTTGTGGTATTCATAAAGGAAACTTGGACCAAAAGTCTAACTTTACTGCTTTTTGATTTTCACAAAGGTAAAAGCAGACCAAAAGTTCAACTTTACTAGTAGTAACATACCTTTGTGAATACTGAAAAGTTACACTTTGGTCTAAGTTTATTTTCTGAATGCCGAAAAGTAGTAAACTTACACAAAAGTTTAAGTTTACCTTTGTGAATCGGGACCTGTGCCTTTAGTTATGTGTGATGTGGGGGAAAGAAGCACAGATAGTAAATGTATCTCGCAATGAGCACATTTCACAAAATAGTAATTCTATTAACATTGCCAAAGTTTTGGAATCTCTAAGAAATCCTACTCCTAAATGTTCACAAAGCTCTTGTTTGTCTAGCAAACAACTAATTCCAGAAAACAAAAGAGATGTCAGGATGTTAATGGTAGAAATGTAATGACAACTGTATTGCCTTATAGTTCATAACCAGAGATTTTCTGCAGAGAAATGTGTGAAACAAAGTGAGGAGCGCAGGCCGAGGGGGCGGCCATATTAAAAACATTTATACATTTTTTATAAACTGTCTTGAATATGCTCATCGTCACTTTGCAAAACGTGTCAGTCAACAAATAAAAACATGTTAACCATGTTGTATCTCTTTGCTTTCAGTGACACATGGACTGAGAAGGAACACAACTTACAAAGAAAATTCAAAAGAGTTCTCAAACATGATGTGATGAACTGTAACCCACTGTCTCCTGTCATACAACCCCAGGCTGATTGTCTGATCTTAGCACAGTGTTTGGAGCACTTTGTGACGGACAAGGAGTCCTACTGAAAAGCTCTGAAAAATGTGTCCTCACTGTTAAAGACCGGAGGACATCTAATAATGAGTGCTCTCCTCGAAGCAACATTTTTCATGTGCGGCGATTCCAAGTTTCCTATTCTCTACATGGATGAGGGTTTTCTAAAGGATGCTGTCATTGGGACTGGTTATGTAATTCAGGAAGATTACATTTATCTTCGGAAAACAGAAAGTTTATACGATATAACAGATTATAAATATATTATCATTATAAAAGCACTTAAAGAAAGAGAAATGTAGTCTTCAAATAAAAAAGAGAAAAGTGCCAGGACACAAACTGGTAGAAAAGGGAACATCAAATTCCTTCTGTTGCCCTTTTTCCATGATGTCTTTGGTCCTTTCTTAAAATTATAATCAGATGTTGGCAAAAAGTGTTCCATCAAACTGAACATACCATGTCCAGTAGCAATAACAAGTAGTTGATGCATACATGTGAGTAGTAGTGAGCAGTTGTTGCATAAATGTGAGTAGTTGTAGTAGTAGTGAGTAGTTGATTCATAAATCCAGTTAATAAATAGTGATATCATCCTACCACCTGTACATGACTTTTTTGTTGTTAATTCCTGAATTTGAATATTTTGTTTTCAATTATAAATCAAAACAATGTTATCTTCGTGCACACCTAAATTATAACCATTTCAAGATATTCGTGTTGGCGCTATTCTTGTCACACTGAGTCCACAGTGCCTTAAAACAGATTGTATCAAGTATGGTTTGACAAACCACGAAGAATGCGCTCCTTTTTGAATGAAACTTCTGGGTTTCTTCACTCACTTATTTGTGTATAACATCAATTTTCATACCAATCCTTTAAATGATAACATTACTACTGTCAAGTTCATCAATTTCATAGTTGTATTTAATTGTTCATTTTTTCAGATTTTTAGACATTTTCACTTCATGAGAGAAAGTTCATTGTATTCATGAAAATTCACTATTTTATATTATGCCCAATGCATTTCGGGTTTTAGGAAAATAACCCTTCGTCAGGGGCCTGTTGAAGAAATAATAATGAGAACACATTCAGGACCTTAGCATTCAGTAACAGAGAAAAATTACTCAAATAAAACAAGTATACTTTACTAGGAAAGAGTTCTTACGAAGTGAGTTATAAACTGTCAGTGTTCTGTTTAAACAAAAAGCATGCATCTTCACTCGCTTCATTCGTAAATAAAAAAACAGTTGTTGCATGTGATGACATCGTTCTGAGAATTATGGTGGTAATAAAATGCAATCCTATTTCGAAATGAAAGCTGAGGTTATATACAGATTTTGCCTCATAACGAGCATGAGGATACAACTTACGTGCTTCTTCAAACTATACGCTCACATCCGTGTTCCGGGTCACGTGAGTGTGGTCTGAGCCTATGGGAAGGGTATTAATGGAAAGGGAAGGGTCACGTGTTGACTAAAGTGGGAGGATCGAGATCGGCCGAATGCCCCTGACGAAGGGTTATTTTCCTTTAACCCGAAATGCATTGGGCATAATATAAAATAGTGAATTTTCATGAATACAATGAACTTTCTCTCATGAAGTGAAAATGTCTAAAAATCTGAAAAAATGAACAATCAAATACAACTATGAAATTGATAAACTTGTAACTAGTAAACTAGTAATGTTATCATTTAAAGGATTGGTATGAAAATTGATGTTATACACAAATAAGTGAGTAAAGAAACCCCGAAGTTTCATTCAAAAAGGAGGGCATTGTTCGTGGTTTGTCAAACCACACTTGATACAATCTGTTTTCAATTATAAAGACACAATATAGATCCTCATTCAGGCAACTGTACCCATGACCCAGAGACCTGCCTTGACTATTGCCAATTTACAGGATAGATGAGTTAGAAGTCCATATCAATTCCATTTTATCTCCGAACATTCCATTGGAGCAGGCTAAGTAGGCACTCATCTTTCTTTATACTTATTTCTGAAAGGAGGAGGTTAGTATATCCTACTGCAGTGAGTGGCATGTCATGACATTATACATAAGTAGAATGTGACCCCGCACACCTTACTTTAATTACTGCAATTCTGAATGTATTAAAAGTTTACTCTGTTTAACTTAATATGCGTGCTACCGCTTGAAGGAGAGATGAGACCCACCAATCTCTCAATGTAATAAAGAATCAAAAGGGGGCTGGGGCATAACCACAACCTAAGAGGAGCACAGCATTAGACACAAAGTTGTCTCAATCAGTTCATCCAAATAATCGAACAAGAATCAAAACACTCTGAGGCATATCAATTTATCATGCCCTAATACTTGCTATTTATCATAAGCAATGTATGAGATCAGTTAACATTCTTCAAACAGAAAACTGTTATGCACTTAATTACAATGCATGTTTCAATCTACAACAAGCATTCTGTGTACAATATCACAAAATCCAAAACATGTGATACAAATCAACAAAGTATACATGAAAGGTCCCAATGCATTTCGGGTTCCACACTGAACCCTTCTTCAGGGGTTAAATGTTAGAAATCTTTTATAGCTAAGGTTTTGCTGTTGTATCATCCACAGGAAACCTACAACACAATAGGTAGTATTATAACGACAATTGTTGTGATTCTGAAAAGAAGTGGGTCAGATTGCTTACACACTGACAATGTAATGAGGCCCTTTGTTGTAAATTCATGTTGTGTTAATGACTGCGTGGTAGAGGCTGTTTCCATTTGGTTTGATGTAATCTGGTTAGTAGTCTTTGAGATGTTAGTGGTTTAAAAAGTTGCACATCAGACTTGAAGGGGCTAATACTTTTGTATATTGGCGTCATGAGTTATGGCTTACTAATCTTGGCAGTCGCATTTAGAAATTTGTAAGCACTATAACTGGCTTGATTGTTTCTTCTGCTATTTACAAATGATCAAAGGTGTCCTTTAAAAGCATTTCCAGACCAACCCCAGTCATAGTGCCCAAGTCATTTCCACCACAGTGCACTATTAAGAGGTCAGGGTTTGGCAGATGCAAAAAGGTTTTTACCAATGGTATTAATTGGTGACATCTCAATCCTCTCTGGCCAATCCACTTGATTTCCACAGTTGATAAATCAAGGTTGTGAAAATTTGTGCTAGCTGCATACCTGTGAGCCCAGTTTAAACAACCCCAGGAGTCCAAATAGGTACACAGAGGCATGTAAAACCCAATGTCTATAAAATAAATTAAAAAATGCCTTAAAATCTTGAGTCACAAGAGATTTGAGAGTTTGCACACAACCATTTTAGATATTGGAACCAACTACTGTTTTATGATTGGCTCTTGAAGGTCTTCTGAGATTTAAGTTGCAGACATTAATAAACAAGCACTGGGATAGCCATTAGGTCTCACCTTGGAGAACCATGTATCGTTATCCTGGGATGTTTAATAATAGCTTAATTTCTGAATTTGTGTAAGGTTATAAAGGTTATATCTAGCTGAAATTGGAACTTGTGGAAGCTTGCAGCATTGGAATCAGTGTAGGATAGCATGCAGTGGTGTAAAGGCAGCCAAGGGAAGCTTGCAGAAGGGAGGAACATTTAGAAGCTCGTTGACTTGGGGCCACTGTTGGGTAGCTTGCAATGGTGTACGTTAGCTTAATGAAGCTTGCAGAAGTGAGTCCCCAAAGGCAAAAATACAAAACCCTTCCCATAAAGAAAACATCAAATACAGATTCTGGGTATTGTAAGGGTGAGCTTGGCCATACTGTAAGGGTGAGCTTGGCCAAATTGTAAGTGGGGGCTTGGCCATAGTGTAATAGTGAGCAAGGCCATACTGTAAGAGAGAGCTTGGCATACTGTAAGGGTGAGCTTGGACATACTGTAAGAGTCAGCTAGGCCATATTGTAGGAGTGAGCTTGGCCATACAGTAAGAGTGGCTTGGCCATATTGTAAGAGTGAGCTTGGCCACACTGTAATAGTGAGCTTGGCCATACTATAAGAGTGAGCTTGGTCATACTGTAAGAGTGAGCTTGGCCATACCATAGGGGTGAGCTTGGCCATACTGTAAGGGTGAGCATAGCCATATTGTAAGGATGAGCATGGCCATAGTGTTAGAGTGAGCTTGGCCATACTGTAAGGGTGATTTGCCCATACTTTAAGGGTGAGCTTGGCCATATTGTAAGGTTGAGCTTGGCCGTACTGTAAGAGTGAGCTAGCCTATACTGTAAGAGAGAGCTTGGCCATACTGTAAGGGTGAGCTTGCCCATACCATAAGGGTAAGCTTGGCCATTCTGTAAGGGTGAGCTAGGCCATATTGTAAGAGTGAGCTTGACCATACTGGAAGAGTCGGGCCACCGAGTCTGGTGGCTCAGTGGATTAATGTTTCCATTGCAGGGGCTTGTGTTCTACCTCATGGGCACAGGTTCAAATCCCAGCAGGTTCACTCAGCCTTTCATCCATCTGAGGTCAATAAAATGAGTACCTTTGAGTTGGGTAACAATAAACATATGTTATTCAGCGCCAAGAGACCTCTGTGTGAACGTGCACTTTACAAATACACATGTTATGTTATGTAGAGTGGGCTTGGCCATACTATAAGAGTGAGCTTGCCCATACTGTAAGGGTGAGCCTGGCCATATTGTAAGGTTGAGCTTGGCCATACTGTAAGAGTTACCTTGGCCATACTGTAAGAGTGATCTTGGCCATACTGTAAGAGTGAGCCTGGCCATACTGCAAGAGTGAGCTTAGCAATACTGTAATGGTGAGCTTGGCAATACTGTAAGGGTGAGCTTGTCCATAATGTAAAAGTGAGTTTGGCCATTCAGTAAGGGTGAGCTTGGCAATACTGTAATAGTGAGCTTGGCAATACTGTAATAGTGAGCTTTGCCATACTGTAAGAGTGAGCTTGGATATACAGTAAGGGTGAGCTTACCCATACTGTAAGGGTGAGCTTGGTCATATTGTAAGGGTGAGCATGGCCATACTGTAGGAGTTAGCATGGCCATACTGTAAGAAGGAGCTTGGCCATATCAGAGTGCCTTGGAAATATTGTAAGAGTTAGCTTGGTCATACTGTAAGAGTGAGTCCAGCCATACTGTAAGAGTGAGCGTTGCAACACTGGATTGGTGAGCTTGTAAATACTGTAAGGGTGTGCTAGTCCATATTGCAAGAGTGAGTTTGCCCATACTGTAAGAGTGAGCTTGGCCATACTGTAAGAGTGAACTTTGCCATACTGTAAGGGTGAGATTGTCCACACTGTAAGAGTGAGCTTGGCCATACTGTGAGAGTGCCTTGGCCATATTGTAAGAGTGAGTTTGGCCACACTGTAAGGGTGAGTTTGCCCATACTGTAAGAGTGAGCTTGGCCATACTGTAAGAGTGAACTTTGCCATACTGTAAGGGTTAGCTTGCCCCATAATGTAAGGGTGAGCTTGGCCATATTGTAAGGGTGAGCATTCCCATACTGTAAGAGTGAGCTTGGCCATACTGTAAGAGTGAACTTTGCCATACTGTAAGGGTGAGATTGGCAACACTGTAAGGGTGAGTTTGCCCATACTGTAAGAGTGAGCTTGGCCATACTGTGAGAGTGCCTTGGCCATATTGTAAGAGTGAGTTTGGCCACACTGTAAGGGTGAGTTTGCCCATACTGTAAGAGTGAGCTTGGCCATACTGTAAGAGTGAACATTGCCATACTGTAAGGGTTAGCTTGCCCCATAATGTAAGGGTGAGCTTGGCCATATTGTAAGGGTGAGCATTCCCATACTGTAAGAGTGAGCTTGGCCATACTGTAAGGGTGGGCTTACCCATACTTTAAGGATGACCCAGGAAGCCTCAAGATATGGCGGCGGGTGGTGGGGGGGGTCTTTAGTGGTGGGGGGGTGGAAGGGAGGTAAGGGGAGGAGGGGGTGGGGGGCCTTTGGGGGAGTAAAGGTGAGGGGAAAAATCATCATCAGAAAAGGAAAGGAATCAGAATAGAGGGGGAGAAAGGAAAAAAGAAAAAAGAAAAATGATGCGCATAGTCACAATTAATGTGTGTGGACTAAACGATGCAAGAAAAAGAAGGGATTTGAAAGAATATTTTAGAACACTGCAAGCAGACTTAATCTGTGTTCAGGAGACGCATATAGAGATCTCACAGAACACTCTACTGGAACAATTGGGGTATAAAGTTTTGACCTGCATGACCCAGGGCACTCAGAACATGTGGGGTTGCAATATTAGCACGGGATAATAGGATTACACTAAAAAAACAACAGGTAGATAGAAACGGGCGGTGGGTCTTAACGGAGTGCCTAACTCAAAGCTTTATTTTACTTAATGTTCTATTTATGCACCAACAGATGATGATCCGGAAACCTTGATTCATATAAATTCTCAATTACCCAACTGGCCTCTCCCCATCTCCCCATTATACTTTGTGGCGACTTAAATATAAATGGCCTTAATGGGCTGTGGAAAGATGATCCTGCAAGGTTCACTGGTAAAAAGAAAAAACCCTCAGAGCGCTGATACAGCTCATGCAGGATAATGGGTTGATCGATATTTGGGAACACATAAACGGAGGGGGAAGCAGTACATATTATCCTCTCCCCCATAAAACTCTAGCTCGGTTAGATTACTTCTTGATCTCTCCCTCGTTGATACCGATGGTGAAAGTTAAAAAAATGCCCAGATTGATGTCAGATCATAATCCGCTTTCCATGGAGATCTCTATACCATAATCACAGAAAAAGCATAACTAGTTGGACTTTCGAGAGAGCTCTGCTGCAGGATACAAATATTGTTACTCACATGGAAATTTGGTTAAAAGAATTCCTGGAAAACAATAGGGGTACAGCGCCACCCCAAATAGTATGGGATGCTATGATGGCAGGTATTAGGGGGGAAACGCTAAGCTACTCTCTTAGACGGAGCAAGCAGGAAAAAGAAGATCTCGAGAAAAAGATAAGTCTAGTAGCAAAGCTAGAGGAAGAACTGATAGGAAGCATAAGAGAGAAAGAGGATGTGACAAAAGTAACACAAAAACTAGCTATGGCTAAAGCAGTAGTGGGTGAAGCATATGCTGCAAAATCAGCTGGTAAATACCTAGCGAGGAGGGATGAGCAACATGAATATAGCGAACAGGTAGGACGAATCCTAGCTATTAGAACTCGGCAGGCGGCTACTCAGGGGCAGATAACAGAAATGACTACGGAGGCAGGGGCAATAGTAAAAACACCAAAGGAAATTTGTTTTGTATTCCAGAACTTTTATAAGAAATTATATAGCCAGGACAACGGGGAAGCAGATATAGCGGAAATTGAGGAATATCTAGAGTCTGCCTCATTAGATAAACTAACAAAGGAGGACAACAACTCCCTGGAGATTAACTTTACCTTAGAAGAAGTACAAAGATCTTTTAACGATCTTCCATCAGGGAAAGCAGTTGGACCTGATTTAATACCAATAGAGTTTTATAAGAAGTTTTAGAAGCAGACATTTCTAGACTTATGGTCCTCATACAAAACGGCGCCGCCCCTCCGGGGTCTTGGGGAGAAGCTTCAATGGTGGTGTTTCTAAAAAAGAATAAAAGCTCTACGGACCCTGGGTCATACAGACCAATCAGCTTAATGAATTGTGATACTAAAGCCTATTTAAAATTTTGGCAAACAGGCTGAGCTTGGCAATTGGGAAGATAGTTTCACCCTGGCAGCACGGGCTCATACCGGGGAGGGGCACTGCTGATCATATTAGAAGGGTGTTTGCGCTGCTGGACGGTGCAAATGCCTCATGAGACCCTATGTCTTTAATAGTGCTGGACGCCGAAAAGGCTTTCGAAAGGGTCTCGTGGGGTTTTCTATGGGCAACAATGAACAAATGTAATTTTGGGAAAATATGTATAGGAGCATTAAAGGCCCTTTACAAAAATCCGAACATCAGACTGAGAGTGGGGGGAGAACTGAGCGAGGCAATAAAAATCGAACGTGGGACTAGGCAAGGATGTCCATGCTCCCCTCTACTCTTTGCTTGTTATATTGATTCATTTATTAGACATATAGAAAAAAATAAAAATATCAGCCCAATTGTATTGAATGGATAGGAGACCAAAATATTGGGATACGCAGATGATTTAGCAATCACATCATCAACACCAATAATAGCTATTGGGGAAATTGAGAATGAGGCGAAAAAATATGCTTTTCTATCAGGGTACAAATTGAACCAAGGGAAAACACAAATAGTCGTAAATCAATTTGTTACTATTCATGATGAGAGAGGTATAGAGTCCGCGGTCTATTTGGGCGTCAGTATAACATCCGATTTATCTAAGGTTGTGGAGGAAAATTTGACCCCAGTAATTAAAAAGGCAATACTAGATTTAGAGAGGCTGAACAATTTAAACTTAACAGTTATAGGCCGCTGTAATGTTATAAAGATGCATTTTCTGCCCAAGATATTATATTTCGTCTGAACGATTCCTCTATTATTTACTAATAAGTGGTTTGAGGAAATAGAGGGGATTTGTAATCGCTTCATATGGGCTAAGGGCAGAACCCGAGGATCCATAAAGATGCTGGCACTATCTAAAGAACGGGGGGGCCTAGCAGTACTTGACTTTAAGACATATTATTTTGCTTCAGTCCTTCAGTATTGTAAAGGACTCCTCGGTGGGAATATAAAAGATATCTGGAGGGGTAACGCTGACATTCCAGATATATATGATCTGCTGGTTTTGGACTCTAATAAGGGACTTCTTATATTCAAGGAGTTAAACTATTATAAAAGAACGAAGTTCAAGCTGTTAGGTGCGGCCATTTCAGTTTGGTCAACTATCCGGAAGAAAATTAAATTAGGGAGAATGAACTTCTATACCCCTTTATATATGAATGAACTTCTCCCAGATGTATTCCATGATCAAGTGATGAGGCGGTGGGATAATCTTGGGGTTGGTACAATTGGAGATATCATAGATCAATCAGGGTTAATAACATTTGAAAGGGCGCAACAGCTATACAATTTGGATCGGAGAGATTTTTTTAAATACTTACAGATAAGATCAGTCCTGCAGAGAAAACAAGCTGGTAATTGTAGGTTTAGTAGGGTAGACTTGATGGAATTTGTTCGAGATGAGGAGGGATGTTCAATCTCTCAACTTTATGGTGCATTATGCAAGTACAATGAGGATGATAGAGGAAAGGTATTTGATAAATGGAGAACTAAATAAATCTAGTCGGGAATGAGGGTGAAAAATCGCATAGGTTAGGAAACACTATTTTAAAGGTTGCAAATCTGCAGGCACAATACTACAAGACTTTATATGAACTATATTATACACCGCATAGAATAGCACGCTGGGGGGTACGAGTGGAATCTTCTGCCCAAGATGTCAGAGTATGGAGGCAGATACGATACACATGTTTGCAGCTTGTGCTAAACTAGATCCCTTTAAACAAGCTATGGAAGAATTCTTTAAAGAGGAATTGGAGATTTCTATTCAATTAACTAATGAGATTATGGTTCTTGGGGTGGCAAAGGAGGGGCAGGATGTACCCCATCAACAATTTTTGTTTATTGCAATGACGCTGAGCCGGCTTTGTATTGCAACGGTATGGAAAGACTCTAATCCTCTTTCGTTTCAGTAATGGCTCTCAAAATTATTATCTATCTATACTCTAGAGAAAGCTTTATATAAAAAAAAAGATGTGAATGCAAAGCAGCTCGGGAAACGGATATGGGCCCCAGTTGAAAAATGGAAACTTAAATTAGACGGGTAAATCTAAAAAAAGTAAAAATAAAAGGGGATAGACTCATGCTCGTCTTTGATAGGATTATGGTTGGGGGTGTTAAAATGATTCAGACCTTTCAATTCTTCTTTCTCAGAAATTGTATTCAAATTATGTTTTGCATCTCGTTTGTTACTTTAAGTGACTAAGCTTTAATTGAATGATTTCTGTTGTATTAGATATATATGTTAAAGTAATTAATTGTTTATACTTTGTTTTTCTGATGATGAATAATAAAAATGTTTAAAAAATAAAAATAAAAAAGGAAATATTGTAAGAGTGAGCTTGGTCATACTGTAACAGTGAGCCTAGCTAAACTGTAGGAGTGGGAAGAGTGAGCATGGCCATACTGTAAGAGTGATCTTGGCCATATGGTAAATATAAACTTGGACATACTGTAAGGGTGAGCTTGACAATACTGTGAGAGTGCCTTGGCCATATTGTAAGAGTGAGCTTGTCCACACTGTAATAGTGAGCTTGGCCATACTTTTAGAGTTATCTTGGCCATACTGTAAGAGTGAGCTTGGCCATACTGTAAGAGTGAGCTTGGCCATACTGTAATGGTGAGCTTGGCAATACTGTGGGGATATGCGTGTCCATATTGTAAGAGTGAGCTTGGCCATACTGTAAGGGTGAGCTTGGCAATACTGTGAGAGTGCCTTGGCCATAGTGTAAGAGTGAGTTTGGCTACAATGTAATAGTGAGCTTGGCCATACTATAAGAGTGAGCTTTGCCATACTGTAAGGGTGAGTTTTCCCATATTGTAAGGGTGAGCTTGGCCATATTGTAAGGGTGAGCATGGCCATACTGTAAGAGTGAGCTTGGCCATACTGTAATGGTGAGCTTGGCAATACTGTGGGGATATGCGTGTCCATATTGTAAGAGTGAGCTTGGCCATACTGTAAGGGTGAGCTTGGCAATACTGTGAGAGTGCATTGGCTATAGTGTAAGAGTGAGTTTGGCTACAATGTAATAGTGAGCTTGGCCATACTATAAGAGTGAGCTTTGCCATACTGTAAGGGTGAGTTTTCCCATAATGTAAGGGTGAGCTTGGCCATATTGTAAGGGTGAGCATGGCCATACTGTAAGGGAGAGCTTGGTCATATTGCAGGGGTGGGCATGACCATACTGTAAGAGTGAGCTTGGCCATACTTTAAGAAGGAGCTTGGCCATATAAAGGTGCCCTGGAAATATTGTAAGTGTGAGCTTGGCCATACTGAAAGTGGGCCACGCCACACTTTCACAACTATTGAAAGAGGACTAGGCCTGAAGCTACCTTCAATAACAAAAAGAAGACCTTTACAGTGGCCATCTTAATAGCCTTAATAGTCTGTTTGAGACAATTTCATTGCAGTATTTAAGTGAGGATGTGCTTTGATAGTGACAAGCAGTCATTCTTGAACACTTTCTGAAACCATTAGACACGGTGTGTCTGTTTCTTTATTTTATTGTATTATATTGTAAAATTGACTTTGCAATTGATGTTATGCTTTCTTTTGGTCCTCCCACTGAGGACAATGGACAAGCAAACATTCCTTAATCACTATCTGAAAATTAAAAGACCCATAGTGTCTGTATATTTCATAGTTTGATTTCTATTTTTATTTTTTTCTTATTTATTGTATTGTATAATTTGATTTTGTTATTGATGATGTGCATTCTTTTTCCTAACATAACTTGCGTGCTTTGCGTTGACCCTCTACTTTGCATGCTGTTACTCTCTAGTCTGTGTAAAATTTATAATCTCTAGTGTGCCCTCCTCCAGCCTACCTTCGTGGCTCCTCAAGAGTGCGTCCAGCCTACTACTTAATTGCTATTTATGTCTCAACATTCTTACCATTCAATCATGCGCCCATCTAATCTTGTGCGATATTGACCCAACTCCTGGTACATTAATTACCCTAACAAAATGACCAGTAATGCAAAAAAGAACTTAAAGCACAGCATTCTAAAACAACACCCTGTAACACTCATTGTAGATAATTATCACTCAGCGACCAACGGCAGCACAAAAGCAAACTTCATTTTCTACACTAATCGCCCGGCTCATTGGAAAAACAGCTTCTCTCTCCACCTTCAAGTCGCCAAGTCAGTAATAATTCCCTATGGTGAAACAATCTCCACTACCATCTCCTCGACCTTCAAAAGGGATATCACCATTTCCATTTACAGAACTGGAACCATTCTCATACAAGCCACCGACCCTCACATCACCTCTTTTTGACTGCCACTTCCCCACTCGTCTCTCCTCGCTAACTCAACTGAGCTATCAAACCCTTTCTCCCTTATCCCCCACCACCCTCACTAATATCGTAGAATCGGTCCAATCTCCCTGCCTTGACGACCCTCTCCTCAACTCTTGGACTTCCACCATCACTCACTACAATCACACTACCCCTATTCTCACCCTCCGTCGCCAAACACCCACAATCCTCACATCTACAGATCGCTCCAGGAGCAATAAACTCACAACCAACAATCCACCCAAGGCCTATCTTAACAGCTTGGTCTCTAACCTCAGCCTGCCTGTGAGTGTTATCCCCACAAACACTCCCCTCTCCACCCCTGAGAATCCGAGCCCTCCCCCGCAACCTTCCCCTACCACCTACACAGACCCTGTTCCCACGACCCTTACTTCCTCCTGGTCTAAATGTCATTTCCAATCCAGTGGTCTCTATGCTCCCTTCTACAACTGCACCACCCCCATACACAACCCACCTCTATCCTCTCGGACACACCCCGGAACTCCGATAGCCTTTCTTTAATTTCTCCTCCTCACCTGGACTCTAGTTCCACTTCTCCTCCTCTGAACTCCTCGATTGGGAACATTACTAATCCAGCACCCTGCGTCCAACCTCTCCCCTCTCCTAATCCCAAGGACTTCACAGACTCTCCCCTCTCTATTCCCTGATAATCTTAACCCTCCCTCAAAATCCTCCCCTACCACCTATACTGTCCCTGTTCCCCTGACCCTTACTTCCCACCTGTCAAATGTAATTTCCAATCATGTGCTCTCTCTCCCCCTCCTACCACTGCATTCTCCCCCTCCGATGTCGCACTCCCACATTCTCAACCTGCCTCCACCACCAATCGCATTGACAATGCCCGGAACCCGGACGTTCGTCACAGAATTTCTCTCCCTCCTCACTTGAACACCAGTCCCACCTCACCTACACTGAAAACCTTGAATGGGTACATTACAATACCGACTCCCCGCATACAACCTCCCCCTCTCCTAATCCCATGGACTCCATCCAACCCGCACCCCTGCTCAACCTCCCTCCATAGACCCCAGTCATCCTCGACCCCTGCCTAAAACCTTAAACTTCCTCAGCTCTATAGCACAGCAACTGAACAGAATGGACCAGAAAATGAACTCCCTTGCTGCTGATTTCCTTCACTTTACAACAAGAACTTCTCACCAGGGCCAAGCCACTGTGCTCCCTTCCCCCGAGTTGTTGTGCTTCTACTTCACTCAATACATCTCACATAGCCCCACAGAGCACCCCTCGACCCTCCAGCCCATCATCAAGCCAGGCCCTTAGTCCCAATAGGGATAGCCAACCCTTTTTGGTACCCAAACCTGTTGAACTCTATGACTCTCACCTCGCGTTGGACCAGAAGTCAGACCCTGTCCACATCTCTGTTATTATCAGCACTAACAGAATCGCAAATACTGTCCACTTGCCTAGATCCCTGGCTCAATATACCTCTATCCTCCTAACTCCCCCATCAACAAGGCTCCCCACCCTCTCTCTTGCATGCTCCTAAACTGCAGATCAGCAGTACAACACGCTACTGACATTGCTGAAGCTCTTCTCACTGAAGAAATTGACATCGCCTTCCTCACAGAATCCTGGGTTAATGCCCACTCCACCCCCATTCTTGACATTCTCACCCCTCCAGGGTACAACCTCATCAGACAAGACAGGCCAATCAAAACTGGGGGGGGACTAGCCATCATTCATAGAGATCGAATACAGATTACCAACCTCAAACCTAAAAATACCTATCGTTTGAATACCTAGGCGTCAAACTCACTACCAAGGGCACCCTACCCATCAAATTCCACACCATCTACCATCCTCCTGGAGAGTGTACCCTTTTCCCCGAAGAACTAACAGACCTAATAACATGATTCTCCTTGACAGACACCAAAGACGTGTTCTTGGGTGACCTCAATATCCACTGGAACGACCCAGAAGACTCCACTGTCCTGAACCTTTCCAACCTTCTGGAAATTTATAACCTCAAGCAACTCTGCAATAAACCAACTCACATCAAAGGTGCAACACTAGATGTGATCACAACAAACAACGATCTGATCTCCTTGAGAGAGATTACTCCCATTGACTGTGTCCGACCACCACCTCATTCTGTTCAAGATTGACACACTTGACAACCTCCAACCTATTTGTGTTGTCAAACCTAAACTCTTAACCAGAAACATCAAAGAAATACCTTTATCCAAACTTGAAGCCAAGATTCATCTCCATCTTCAACTCTATCCCTCATCATTGACGGCTGATTACCTCACTTCTCACTTCAACTCAAGAAGGACAGAGGTCTTAGACCAAGTAGCTCCTCTCAAACTCAAACAACTGAGGAGAACCAAATCAAAATCCTGGTTTAACGTGGAGCTGAATGATGAATGGGGCCACCTCAGACAAACTGAAAGGTCCTGGAGACAAAACCCCTCGTCCCTGCACTAACACATCTTAGATCTGCTCGACGGTCATACAAAAAACACATCTTCAGTGAAAAGGCATCTTTTTTCCACAGCCAACTAGAGCTAGTGAAACACAGATCAAGAGAGCTCTTCAACATTGTTAAAAGCCAAACTAACTGCACTCCCTCTCAAGAAATCGAAGCCACCAAGGAGCGATGTGAAGAAATTGCGACCTTCTTCACCAATAAAGTCTCTAAAATGTATCAATACTTCTTACAAACTGCTAACCCCATTCCCCCTTAATCTGCCCCCTTTCAGCCTTCCTGGACCACTCGGAAAGAGCTCTTAACAAGGACAATCAGACCTTCCTCCAGCTAAAAAATAATGAGTATTGGTCCGACTTTGAGCTAATGTCGGTAAACGAGGGCTTCAATATAATTTCCGATCTAAAACCTTCCTCCCACACCATGGACCCCCTCCCTTCCGTAATCATAAAAGAACTCAACCACACCATTTCCCCTTTCTGGACAAAAATGGTCAACGCCTCTCTCACCTCAGGCTGTGTCCCACACTCCCTTCAACTAGGACAAATCACACCCATTCTCAAGGGTAAACAACCTTTACAACGCGGTCAAAACACCGCAGTGCCATCACAACGCAGATTTTAAAAAGCAAGTTGTTACCACGACTTGCACTGGGGGGCGCTGTAGAATAAGGAATAGTAGATTTACTATTCCAACCTCTTCCCTACTGTACGTAGGCTGGAGTTGGAATAGTAAATTATACTATTCCTAAGTCCAGCACCCTACAGCGCAAGTCGTGGTAACAACTTGCGTTGTAAAAGCTGCGTTGTGATGTACTACAATCATTTTGATCGCGTGGTAACATCATACATCCTTCTCAAGAAACCTGGGTCTGACCCTAATGATCTTAACAACCTCAGACCTATCTCTAACCTCTCATTCCTTGCAAAAACATTAGAGAAATGTGTTCTCCTCCACCTCAATAAACACATTGATGAGTTCAACTTCCTCGACGCCTTTCAAAAAAGGCTGTAGTAGGGAAGCAGCTATGCTCAACGTCTCTGTTGACATTCACAAGGCCCTAGATGAAGGTGATGCCTGCCTACTCATCCTTATTGACCTATCTGTGGCATTCAACACAGTAAACCATCCAGCCCTTTTGGAGACCCTTTCGAAACGGTATGGCATTCATTTCACAGTACTAAAATGTTTCACCTCCTTCCTTCAACACCGCTCGCAACAAATTAAAATTAACTCCTGTCTCTCAAAGCCAACTAAAGTCAAACTTGGGGTCCCGCAAGGCTCGATCCTCTCCCCGTCCCTGGAGAGAATTACCACCTTTACGTGGACGACACCCAAATCTATTTAAGGATCAAGTCTCCCAGCGACATCCAACTCCTCAATACCACCCTGACCGAGATCCAAACTTGGTTCTACGTTAACCACATAAAGCTCAACCCAGACAAAACGGAACTAATCCTATTCTCTCCTAAAAGTAAACATCGTCCAATCCAATCCAATCCATGGGCATTTGTGCACTCTATAAGTTCCAAAATAAAATAAATAAGAATCTGGTTGCCCTAAACTGCCCCCTTACCCTAGCCGGCTCAGTTAAATCTCTGGGCATCACCCTTGACAAGAACTTATCTATGGAGGCCCACATCATAAACTCTGCAAAAAGTGCTCTTTTCTCTCTAAAACACCTCAAGAAACTGAAACCTTTTTTACCACACGATGACCTCAAGACAGAAGTCCAATTCCTAGTTCTCTCTAAGATCGACCACGGGAACGCCATATTTACAGGGACTCCAAAAGCTCACCTAGCCCCTCTAAGAGCAGTGCTGAACATGCTTGCTCGACTCATATCTGGAGTTACAAGATTTAAACACATCACTCCATGCCTCAACTGCCTCAATTGGCTTCCTATGGAAGGGAGATGTATCTATAAATTGGCCTGCAATCTGTCAGAGTGAGCTTGGCCATACTGTAAGGGTGAGCTTGGCCATATTGTAAGTGTGAGCTTGGCCATATTGTAATAGTGAGCAAGGCCATACTGTGAGAGAGAGCTTGGCCATACTGTAAGGGTGAGCTTGGCCATACTGTGAGGGTCAGCTAGGCCATATTGGAAGAGTGAGCTTGGCCATAGTGTAAGAGTGAGCTTGGCCATACTGTAAGAGTGTCTTGGCCATATTGTAAGAGTGAGCTTGGCCACACTGTAATAGTGAGCTAGGCCATACTATAAGAGTGAGCTTGGTCATACTGTAAGAGTGAGCTTGAACATACTATAAGGGTGATCTTGGCCATACTGTAAGGGTGAGCATAGCCATATTGTAAGGGTGAGCATGGCCATACTGTTAGAGTTAGCTTGGCCATACTGTGAGGGTGATTTGCCCATACTGTAAGGGTGAGCTTGGCCATATTGTAAGAGTGAGCTTGGCCAAACTGTAAGAGTGAGCTTGGCCATACTGTAAGAGTAAGTTTGGCAATACTGTAGGAGTGAGGAGGGCCCTACTGTAAGGGAGAGCTTGGCCATACTGATAGGATGAGCTTGGCCATATTGTAAGGGTGAGCTTGGCCATACTGTAAGAGTGAGCTAGGCCATACTGTAATAGAGAGCTTGGGCATACTGTAAGGGTGATCTTGGCCATACAGTAAGGGTAAGCTAGGCAATATTGTTAGGCCTGGCCGGTAAATTCTGTTCTGCTCGCTGAATTGGTGGAATTTGGGTAATTTCGCGTTCCGGAGAGTACGCAAAATTGCCCAAAATTCTACGTTCCACAACTTTGCAATATTTTTTGCTTGTTCGGAATCTCAAAATAAGTGTTCGCAAGATATTTCCCCCCGAACACGCAAACAGTGATTGCGAATAAAAAAAAAGCATCGCAAACAAGAAATTCCGCTTGTCCGTGGAATTTCTGAGTGTTCGCAGAGATTTTTTACCATTTCGCAGAGATTTGCGTAACGCCATTAAGCAAATTCCACCCACCACTACATATTGTAAGAGTGAGCTCAGCCATATTGCAAGGGTGAGCATGGCCACACTGTAAGAGTGAGCTTGGCCATACTGTAAGGGTGAGCTTGCCCATACTGTAAGAGTGCCTTGGCCATATTATAAAAATGAGCTTGGTCATATTGTAAGAATGAGCCTAGCAATATGTAAGAGTGATTTAGCCCATACTGTAAGAGTTAGCTTGTCCATATTGTAAAAGTGAGCTTGGCCATATGGAAGGGTGAGCTTGTCAATACTGTGAAAATGCCTTGACAATATTGTAAGAGTGCGCTTGGCCACACTGTAATAGTGTGCTTGGCCATATTGTAAGAGTGAGCTTGGCCATACTGTAAGGGTGAGCTTGCCCTTAATGTAAGGGTGAGCTTGGTTATACTGTAACAGTGAGCCTAGCCATACTGTAAGAGTTAGCTTGGCCATACAGTAAGAGTGATCTTGGCCATATGGTAAATGTGAGCTTGGATATATTGTAAGGGTGAGGTTGGCTATACTGGAAGAGTGAGCTTGCCCATACTGTAAGATTGCGCTTGGCCATATTGTAAGTGTGAGCTTGGCCATACTGTTATAGCGAGCAAGGGCATACTGTAAGAGAGAGCTTGGCCATACTGTAAGTGTAAACTTGGCCATACTGTAAGAGTAAGCTTGGCCATACTGTAAGAGTGAGCTTGGCCATACTATAAGAGTGAGATTTGCCGTACTGTAAGGGTGAGCATAGCCATATTGTAAGGGTGAGCATGGCCATACTGTTAGAGGGAGTGTGGCCATACTGTTAGAGTAAGCTTGGCAACACTGTAAGGGTGAGTTTGCCCATACTGTAAGGGGGAGCTTGGCCGGATGTACGCATACATTTACATCGCACACCATTACAACACAGTTTTTACAACGCAGAATCCTTTACAACGAATGCATTTACAACGCTTGACATTACATAGCAGATGCTATTACAACGTATGCCATTACAACGTAAGTATAGGTAAGTATATTATTTTATTAAAAAATGTAATTAATAAATATGTAATTAATTTTATTTATTCATTTATATTTTAATTAATTTATTTGTAAATATATAAATATATTAAAAAAAATATTTTAGGTGTTTATAAATATTATTCTAACTCCAGGGGAGTGTAATAGTAGGGTAAGTGCTGTATAGTGTAGGGGTAAAAATTACTTTAATTTTAATTTTTAAAGAACTATTATTAATAAATAATAAAATTATTTAAAAAAAATTTAAATTTATTTAAATAAAAATTTAAACTGAACCCTAAAAATACCCCAGTTCCCCAAAACCCAAACCTAGCCCTGAACCCTAAAAATACCCCAGTACCCCAAAACCCAAACCCAGCCCTGAAACCTAAAAATACCCCTGTACCCCAAAACCCAAACCTAGCCCTGAACCCTAAAAATACCCCTGTACCCCAAAACCTGAACCTAGCCCTGAACCCTAAAAAGACCCCAGTACCCCAAAACCCAAACCCAGCCCTGAACCCTAAAAATACCCCTGTACCCCATAACCCAAAACTATATATATTAAATTACTTAAAATAATGTATTAAATACATTTTTAATATTCATGAAATTAATTAAAAAATTATTTGGAAATAAATAAATGTATAAATAAAATGATATACTTACCAATACTTACGATGTAAAGGCATGTGTTGTAATAGCATCTGCTATGTAATGTCATGCGTTGTAATGGCATTCGTTGTAAAGGATACTGCGTTGTAGTAGTTGCGATGTAAAAGTAATCTGTTGTAAAAGTTGCATTGAAATGGTTGCATACTGCTTGGCCATATAGTAAGTGTGAGCATGTCCATACTGTAAGACTTAGCTTGGCCATACTGTAAGAGTGAGCTTGGCCATACTGTAAGAGTGGTCTTGCCCATACGGTAATGGTGAGCATGGCCATGTTGTAAGGGTGAGCTTGGCCATATTGTCAGAATGAGCTTGGCCATATTATAAAGATGAACTTGGCCGCACTGTAAGAGTGAGTTGGCCATACTGTGAGAGAAAGCTTGGCCATATTGTAAGAGTGAGCTTGGCCATACTGTAAGAGTGAGCTTGGTCATACTGTAAGAGTGATCTTGGCCATATTGTAAATGTGAGCTTGGACATATTGTAAGGGTGAGATTGGCCAAATTGTAGGAGTGAGCTTTGCTATACTGGAAGAGTGAGTTTGGCCACACTGTAAGAGTGAGTTTGGCAATACTGTAAGGGTGAGGTTGTCCATACTGTAAGGGTGAGCCTGGCCATACTGTAAGGGTGAGCTTGACCATATTGTAAGGGTGAGCTTGGCCATACTGTAAGAGTGAGCTAGGCCATACTGTAAGAGAGAGCTTGGCCGTACTGTAAGGGTGAGCGTGGCCATACTGTGAGGGTGAGCTTGGCCCTATCGTACGAGTGAGCTTGGCCATACTGTAAGAGTGAGCTTGGCCATACTGTGAGAGTGCGGAAAAAACAGCAATGGACCGCACACCGCTAGCCCCTCCTCCGGGTCGCCCCTAAGCACTCTGGTATGTGAAGTGCCTGAAGTTCGAATAATTACTGAAAGTTCGTAAGTGGTTCACCTATGTAGGTGCAAGTAAATACTTGTTATTCCCCCGATCTCTAGACCCGGGTAATGGCTCGGGTTTCGGGATTTCTTCCCTCATCAGTAGAGAAAGTCAATAGGGGTGGAAGAGAAGGCCGCCTCGTAACCGTCACGGGCCTTGTTGCCCAGCACGCAGGTGCGTCGTCCAGAAGCTCGTCAGCTTGGGAGGCTTATGGGAGCCCTTATGTCAAAAAAACAGCAATGGACTGCACACCGATAGCCCCTCATCCGGGTCGGGCCTAAGCACTCTGGTATGTGAAGTGCCTGAAGTTCGAAGAATTACTCAAAGTTTGTAAGTGGTTCACCTATGTAGGTGCAAGTAGATACTTGTTATTCCCCCAATCTCTAGACCCGGGACATGGCTCGGGTTTGGGGATACTGTAAGAGTGCCTTGGCCATATTTTAGGAGTGAGCTTGGCCACACTGTAATAGTGAGCTTGGCCATACTGTAAGAGTGAGCTTGGCCATACTATAAGGGTGAGCTTGCCTATACTGTAAGGGTGAGTTTAGCCATATTGTAAGGGTGACCATGGCCATACTGTAAGGGTGAGGTTGCCCCTTATGTAAGGGTGAGCTTAGCCATATTGTAAGGGTGACCATGGCCATGCTGTAAGATGAGCTTTGCCATACTGTAAGGGTGAGGTTGCCCATTATGTAAGGGTGAGCCTAGCCATATTGTAAGGGTGAGCATGGTCATACTGAAAGAGTTATCCTGGCCATACTGTAAGAGTGAGCTTGGCCATACTGTAACAGTGAGCTTGTCGATATTGCAAGGGTGAGGTTGGCGATACTGTAAGAGTGAGCTTGGCCATACTGTAAGAGTGATCTTGCCCACACGGTAAGGTGAGCATGGTCATATTGTAAGGGTGAGTTTGGCCATATTGTCAGAATGAGCTTGGCCATACTGTAAAGGTGATCTTGGCCACATTGTATTAGTGAGCGTGGCCATACTGTGAGAGTTAGCTTGGCCATATTGTAATAGTGAGCTTGGACATACTGTACGAGTGAGCTTGGCCATACTGTTAGAGTGAACTTAGCTATGTTGTAGGAGTTAGCATGGTTATACTGTAAGAGTGAGCTTGGTCATGCTGTAATGGTTAGCTTGGCCATACTATTAAGGTGAGCTAGGCCATATTGTACGAGTGAGCTTTGCCCTACTGTAACAGTGAGCTTCGGCATATTGTAAAAGTGAGCTTCACCAATCAACTATAGGAGAAATATTGATCACTATACATCAGAAACTCTTGCACAAGTACAACAGGCCTGGGGCACAGGTACATGGGACAAGCTTACACTAAGATGCTATTTAGAGTCTCATTATTGTAAGAGTTAGCTCAGCCATATTGTAAGAGTGAGCTTGACCATACTTTAAGAGTGAGCTTGGCTGTATTGTAAGGGCAAACTTGGCCATATTGTGAGTGTGAGCTTGGCCATACTGAATGAGTGAGCTTGGCCAAATTGAAGGAGTGAGGTTGGCCATACAATTATAGGAGAATGAATGATCACTACACAGCAGCAAATCTTGAACAAAGCCACGGGGCCTCTGGCACAGTTACATGGTACGAATTTTACAATATGGAGTTATTTAGAGCCTCAATATTTTAAGAGTTAGCTCAGCCAAATTGTTAGAGTAGTTTTGGCCATCCTGTAAGAGTGAACTTGGTCATATTGTAAGAGTGAACTTGGCCATACTGAAAGAGTGATCTTGGCCAGGTTGTAATGGTGATCTTAGGCATACTATAAGAGTGAGCTTGGCCATTCTGAAAGAGTACGCTTGGCCATGTTGTTAAAGTTAATGTAGCCATACTGTAAGAGTGATCTTGCTAATACTGTATGAGTGAGCTTGGCCATTTTGTAAGAGTGAGCTTTGCCATACTCTAAGAGTGAGCTTGGCCATATTGTAAGAGTGAGCTTAGGACGTGAGGTGGAGGAGAAGATGGCGGCCGACTAAGAAGCTCAGCCGCGAGCTCCCTGTCATGAAACCCTGAATATCGGGACTTCCCACGATAAATGCAGGCGAAATAAAAGCTGCAACACATCTGAAGGAGCTCTTATCGAGGGTGTTAAGTTGAGGTTTACGGAGGAGTTGTGGCGGTGGTCAGCGGGTCTGTAGGATTGAGGAAAGAGCCGTCGGAGGTTTGGAATCGGCGCTCCCTGAACTTGAATCCGAGCCGCAGTTGACCTGGACAGATCACCCAGCCGGGCCGAGGGCAGGTCTAGGTGAGGCGGCGCCTTTTGGGAGGTTGTTGTTGACCGGGGGCTGCTGGCTCCGTGCTCTGTGCTCGTGCGGGTGCATTGGTTCGCCGCTCTACAGAGACGGAGGAGGCGACAGGAGAAGCCCAGGAGGCTGGTGCTGCCACTGCCGCATGATATCGACGGGACAAAGAGGTGGAGGAGGCGGACAGAGCGGAGCTGCGAAGAGAACGCTCCACAGTGCCACAGCAGGGAGAAGAATTTACGGGAGGAGCATTGGAGGCACCAGAGTGTCAGAAGCCGGCGGTGCCCCCCGGAGCAAAGAGGAGCTCGCCGGTGGTATGGGCACAAGCATCCCGAGCCCATAGGAAAATCACAAGAGCTGCCCATCGAGTCGCAACCAGAGGGGGAAAAACAACACCGGATTGCAGAACAGGAAAAAGAGGCTGCTTTCCCAGTAATTAAGGCAGTGGGTTGGCAAAAATTAGGAGCACTGCAGGGAAAAAAAGGCGGAGCAAGGCAGATAAGACACTGAGATACCCGGTAAGTGTTGCACCCATTTGCTCTTATACTGTAACTTGGGAGGCTGAGTGCGCTGGAGGAGATTTAAGGACTGTAGCAGAGAGTACTGAGGGTAAAGGTGTGGGGGAGAAAGCACCTAACCTAGTGAAACTGGATAGACCCAAAGTGCCCACCACGGAAAATAAGTGTCTGAGAGAGGGGAGACCTACTGGGGCTAGGTACAGTCTAAGAAGTCTGAAAAACAGTCAGCAGGAAACCAAGGAAACCAAGGGTTCAAAAAACACAAAAGTTAAAATTACTCCTGCAAACTTATCCGGAGACAGTGAAAAGGATAAAGACAAGGACCAAGAACAAGATAAAGATATAGGTAAAGGCAAGACCTACGTCACCCCGAGAGAATTCAGTTAAAGAAGCAAGAAGTGTACTGCACCCCTATCGCGGGCCACCAGGCTAAGCCTAACAAAACCAGGAGGTACAAGTGCTCAAAAAATTCCCCCATCACTTCGTTCTTTTTTTAAGGTACAGGAGAAAAAGAGCACCAGCAAAGAGAGAACTAGAGAATCTGAAATATCAGCTGCTATACAAAGGAGTTCAAATATGGCAGAGAAATCAAAAGAAGGAGGTTATGGAATACCAGTGAGTAACCAATATCAAGTTCTCGAAACTCCGGAATCCCAAGATATAGAGTGTGGAGGCGAACCCTTGGAAGCAGCAAACAACGCAAGAGCGATCCAAGGTCTAGCATCTCCCTCTAAAGCAGCGCCAGAGGCAACTCAGACAAACAGGTACAATACAGAGGACAAGGGAGGAGCTCAAGTAGAAAAAATCTTGGGAGAGATGGGAGAGATGATGAAAGAATTAGGAGACAAATTTGCGACATCTGAAAGAAATCAGACCAAGATCCAGGAGACGTGCGAAACGTTAGATCAAAAAATTAACACTCTGATAGACAGGGTCACCCATGTAGAAGGAGAAATAGTAGGCTTGAACAGAAAAACAGAGGCGAACCGGAAAGAAATTAACTAACTTGAAACCAGAGATGCAGAGATCAGTGATAGGATGGAGTCCCTAGAGAACCATGCTAGAAGAAATAGTCTCAAAATCTTAAATATTCCTGAAGGTTTGGAAGGGAAGACATAAAGGGTTTTACAATTCAGCTCCTGGAAGAATTAATTCCCTGGACCAAATCATCGAATCTAGCCGAAGATATCCAAAGGATACATTGTGACCCATTCAGGAAAGGTAAACAAAGGAAAAACCCAAGAAAGATACTGATCAACTTCATGACGTACGCACTAAAGGAAAAGATCCTGAGCAAA
Organism: Lissotriton vulgaris; assembly: GCF_964263255.1. Taxonomy (NCBI): domain Eukaryota; kingdom Metazoa; phylum Chordata; class Amphibia; order Caudata; family Salamandridae; genus Lissotriton; species Lissotriton vulgaris. The sequence goes on along the minus strand of NC_141691.1, from coordinate 43,399,386 downwards.
GGTTTAAAAGCGGTGTCTTTCTCCAAAGATGGGTGGACATGCAGGATCAGATCGGATATTTCAAGAACTACCCAGGATAAGCAGTGGGAGCTGGGCCAGTTTATGCCAAAGCTAAGGTCACTAGGCGCGAGTGTCCAAATGCGCTTCCCAGCCTCTCTAAGGATCATGTGGAACAACAAAATGTCCAATATACGAGACCCAAAGGAAGTGGAAAATCTAATAGAGCAAATCAAGACCCAGCAGGAAAATCGTGCCCATACACACCCTCACCTATAACAAAGCTTACATGTTAACAATAAAGGGCTGATAACCTTCAGCAGTCTTATAAAGGTGGGAACACAAGGATTGATAAACTAACAATACAAGACAGGGAGCTCTAAATGGGCAATGGTGCCCAAAGGAAAAAAGAAGAGGGAGGCTTCTCCAGGGGGCGGGGGGACATACCACAGACCTTCTCAACAAAAAAGCTTGAAAAAAAAAATATATATATTTTGCACAGGGTGGGGAGCAAATTGGGGAAAAAAACAAAAAAAATCAGCAAAGTCCTGAAAGCAAGCTGAGAGGAGTTCAGTGGCCGTTAATCAAGAACCAAGAAAATGACCAAGAATGTCGAATACAAAAATAGGAGGGAAAGGAAAAAAGCTTAACGTGTTAACATGGAATGTAAACGGGCTGCGAATTGTAAAACGTAGGTCAAGAATTCTGGAATACCTAAAAAACAGTGACTGTGAGATAATTATAATCCAAGAATCCAACTTAACTAAAGAAGAATGGGAGCTTGTGTGTAAAAATCAAAAATGGATTGAGCACTGCATTTGTACAAACCAGAACTGTAATGTCAAAGGAGTGGCGATCATATTCAAGAAATCCCTCAAAGCAAAGATTGAGAAATCACAAGTAGACAAGAAGGGAAGATGGCTATGTGTAAGGGCAAAAATCCATAACAACTTATACACAGTGGTGGGCTATTATGGGCCTAATGTGGACGACCCTGAACCGCTTCAAAACTTGTATACCCATCTACTGCTAGTTGATTCACCCATAATAATGGGAGGTGATTTCAATATCTTATTAAATCCAAAAGAAGATAGACACCCGTTAGGAAAACTACCATCGGCTCCAAAAATGATAGAGTGGATCGGAATCTGTATGAGGGATCTTGGGATCATAGATATCTGGAAGGAAAAAGGGAATAAACAGCACAAATTCACGTTTAAAAACAAAAGACTTGGACATGATTCCAGAATCGATTTCTTTCTTAGAGGTAGTGGCATAGCTGAACATACAATAAAAGTGGAACACATTCCGGAACATATCTCAGATCACTCCGCTGTAAAATTAAACCTAATACTACCAGAATTACCCATTCAACAAAGGTGGACAGTGGATAAGAAGATTCTACTGGATGAATCTAATGTGGCTAACCTAGTGGAAGAAACCCAGCATTTCTTCGTTCTAAACAAAGAAGGAACAACTAAACAAACGACGTGGGACGCATATAAAGCATATATAAGGGGGACAATTACGAGTAAAATGGCCCATAAAAATAAGGAGAAAAAAGCTTTCATAAAAAATATTGAAAATGAACTAAAAGAACTAAGTCTAGAAATGAAAAGGACCAGGACTACTCAATAGAGCGAAGAAACAGGAGAAAAAAATAAAAAACAAGAAGATGGAAATGAACGACTACCTGGAAACAATAGTTAGGGAAAGATGGAAGGCTAGCAAACTCTCACACTATGAATACGGCGAAGGATGTGGAAAGATCCTCGCTTGGAAGGCAAGAACGGAGCGGACCAGAAACCGGGTAAACAAAATACAAAAGGAAGGTCATCAGGGACAATTCTCAGAAAATCATGAAATAAGGACAATTTTCGCAGAATTTTTTTCAAAGCTGTATACGGAAGAAATCACCTGTTCCGGTGCTCAAATACAATGCCTGCTTTATAAAATAGAGATTCCCAAAACCTCACAGGAACACAAGACAGGCCTGAACCAAAAAATAATTGAGAAGGAGGTCCTAGATGCAATAAAATCCTTGAAAAGGGGGAAGGCCACAGGCCCAGACTCTATACCAAATGAAGTATATCTGGCTCTCCAGGATAGTGTTCTGACTCCTCTCACAGATCTCTTTAACAAGATTTTTGTCAACAATGAAGATCTCCCTAAATCTTGAAATGAAGCCACAGTCAGCATTCTACTAAAAACAGGAAAAGACCCACCCAAATGAGAGTCATATAGACCCATTTCACTCTTGAACTGTGACTACAAGATCTATACACAGATTTTGGCAAAAAGATTGGGGGCAGTGGCAGGGTCCCTAATCAATTCAAACCAAAAGGGGTTTATTAAGGGCAGACAAATATCTGAACTATCCCATGAACTTATAGCTACTATAGATATCGCGACCCAACATAATTTATCTTTGGCAGTCATAACATTTGATGCTGCCAAAGCTTTTGACAGGGTTAGTTGGCCATTCCTGAGTGCCACTTTGGCCAAGTTCGATCTAGGGACTAACTTTGAAAATACGGTTAAGAACATCTATAAAAATCCATCAGCTAGAATATTGGTGAATGAGGCACTTACAGAAAGCTTCCAAACAAAAAGAGGAACCAGACAGGGATGTCCCCTGTCCCCTTTATTATTTAATTTCTACATAGAACCCTTAGCATGTCTTTTAAGAAGTAATGAAGAGATTATCCCTTTTACATATCAAGGTTGGGAGAAGAGAGTTGCATTGTTTGCGGATGACCTAATGATATTTACAGGAAACCAAACCACTTCCCTTCCAAAGATAGAAAATATCATAAGTAATTATGGGGCGGTCTCTGGCTACCAATTGAATCAATTAAAATCTGAAATAATGGAGTGGAATGGCGAGCCTGGGAACCCTCTTGTAAAGAACAAAATAAAATACCTGGGAATTGAGTATACTAAAAACATTGAAGAAATAGCTAGTCTAAACTTTAAGAGAATACACAAAGAAATAAGCACTCTCTTAAAGGCTTGGGTAGGCCTTAACCTCTCTTTCTTAGGTAAATCCAACCTAATAAAAAATACAGTACTGCCAAAATGCACCTACCTGTTTAATTCACTCCCCCTAGAGTTTAACAAGGTAGAGATTAAGAAACAGCATGGGGATATATCTGAGTTTATATGGGCATCAAAAGGAGTAAGGATTAGCTGGAAAAAAATGAGAAGGAGTAAGATGCAAGGTGGCATAGCCAGCCCTGACATATTGGAGTATTATAAAGCATTCCAGTTCAAAAATATAAGGTTTCTGCTAGGCAAAGCAGAAAAATGGCCTATGCATTGGAGAGTTTTAACTGGATGTGGAAACAATCACTACCTATACAAATTTGGACATCCCAAGTACTTTAAAAACATAAAACTAAAAATGCGAAGATCAGCAGCAAGAACCTGGTATGATATAAGAAACACCCTGGCAATACCATACTACAGTAAATTGTCCCCAATCTGGGAATCCCCAGGAACACCGGAATGCCTAAAAGATAGCTTAATAAACCCTCTAAAGGAAGCCAACATAAACTTCTGGGGCCAATTGATAAAAGGCAAAGAGATCATAGACTGGGAGATACTAGATAGAGAAACCCAGGGGAAGTTATCCAGATTTAAATACTACCAACTAAGCAGCTGGCTAGGAGTAAAAGAAGATTTACAAGGAGATGAAACCATCGAACAAAAACTCTCGAATGCAGAACCATTCAAAAAAGAAATATCATACTGGTATCGGGCTCTGATAAGATCAGGCGAGGAAGATTATAAAGTACCTCAAGAAATCTGGGAAAAATCAATGCCAGACCTCGACATTGCAAATCTTTGGGAATCTTCGAACAGCATTGCCAGCTGAGTGGTAAAATCAGCTCCACTGAAAAACAAACCACCTGTTCACAATACATAGAGCGTATTGGACCCCAAAAAAACTGTCAAAATTTAAAAACAGTACAGTAAAAAAGTGTCCAAAATGTGGAGTAGAGAAAGTGGACGATTTACATATGTTTAAAGAATGCGCGATGTTGGAGGAATACTGGGACCAGATCGGTAAGATTCTTTCAGAGGTACTAAAACAACAGATTGAGGTAAGCATTGACTTAATTATCTTTGGGGCCAGAAAAAACTTACATAAAATCACAATGTCCAAGGGTCAAGAAAACATCCTTTTCCTACTTATCCTCTTAGCCAGGAGGGAAATATGTATAAATTGGATAAAACAAACACCTCCTTCTCACTCTGAATGGTTAAACTCAATTTTAAGGGTATACAAACTGGATAAACAAGGGAGACAGAGCAAGAAAAATAAGTTCTGGAGTATTTGGAAAACATACATTTCGGCAACCAAAAGGGGGTCCAATGATTAAGGCAAAGGCAACAGTGATTTCAAGCAGAGTCTTGAACAGAGTAGTCATAATGACTAGCTCCCCCCGACGACAATCATGTGCCTAGATATGGACAAAAGGGGCCCCCGGAAAATAAGCTAAAGTTCTGCCCCCCCGAGAGAAAGATGGGTCGAAACCAGAAACGGGGCCTCTGACTCCTCCATAATCTAAAACCTTTTTTGTTCGAGGAGGAAAAAAAAAAAAAGAGTGAGCCTAGTCAAACTGTAAGAGTGAACTTGGCAATACTGTAAGAATGAGTTTGCCCATGTTATAAGAGTGAACTTGGCCATGTTTTAAGAGTGAGCTTTTCCATACGGTAAGAGTGAGCTTGGCCATACTGTAAGAATGAGATTGGCCATACTTTAATAGGGAGGTAGACTATACTGTGAGAGTGAGCTTGGCAATTCTGTAAGAGTGATTTAGGCCATAATGTAAGGGTCAGCTTGGCCAAACTGTAAGAGTGAGCTTGGCCATACTGTACGGGTGAGCATCACCATACTGTAAGAGTTAGCTTAGCCATACTGTAACAATGAGCTTGGCCTTACTGTAAAAGTACCTTGGCCATATTGTCAGAGTGAGCTTTGTCATACTGTAAGAGTGAGCCTGGTCATTCTTTAAGAGTGAGCTTTGCAATACTGTAATGGTAAGCTTGACCATACTGTAAGGGTGAGCTTGGCCATATTGTAAGGTAAGCTTGGCCATACTGTAAGAGTGAGCTTGGCCATACTGTTAGAGTGACCTTGGCCATATTGTAAGGGTGAGCTTGGCCACACTGTCAAAATTATCTTGGCCATACTGTAAAGGTGAACTTGGCCACACTGTAAGAGTGAGCTTGGCCATATTGTGAGAGTTAGCTTGGCTATATTATAAGAGTGAGCTTGGCCATACTGTAAGAGTGCCTTGGACATACTGTAAGAGTGAACTTGGCCATACTGTAAGAGGGAGCCTGTCCATATTGTAAGAGGAGCTTGGCCATACTCTAAAGGTGAGCTTGCCCATACTGTAAGGGTGACTTTGGCCATATTGTAAGGGTGAGCATAGCAATACTATAAGAGTGAGCTTGGCCAAACTGTAAGAGTGGCTTGGCCCTAAGTAGGAGTGAGCTTGGGCATACTGTAAGAGTGATCTTGGCAATAATGTAAGGGTGTACTTGGCCATATTGTAAGGGTGAGCTTGGCCATACTGCATGGGTGAGCTTAGCCATACTGTAAGAGTGGTCTTGTCCATACTGTAAGAGTGAGCTTAGCCATACTGTAAGAGTGGTATTGGCCATATTGTAAGGTTGAGCTTGGCCATACAGTAAGAGTAAGCTTGGACATACTGTAAGAGTGACCTTCGCCATAAGGTAAGGGTGAGCTTGGCCATACTGTAAGAGAGAGTTTGGTCATACTGTAAGGGTGAGTTTGGCTATACTCCGAGTGATCTGGCCATATTGTAAGACTGAGCTTGGCCATACTGTGAGAGTGAGATGGCCATATTGTAAGAGTGAGTTTGACCTTTCTATAAGAGTGAGCTTGTCCATACTGTGAGAGTGGGCTTGGCGATACTGTAAGAGTGAGTTTGGACATACTGTAAGAGTGAGCTTGGCCATACTGTGAGAGTGAGCTGGCCATATTGTAAGCTTGTGCTGACCATATTGTAATAGTGAGCTTGGCCATACTGTAAGAATGAGTGATCTTGGCCATACTGTAAGAGTGTAGGTTTTGCTCAGTTTTTTTAGGTGTCAGACAAGCTGCACCCATCTTTCCAGTTCCACTGTCCCACGAATCAGCAAGCACAGAACTGGAGTAATGTCCTTCCCCTACCTCGCCTCCTGGAAATGGAACAACCTGCCCATCCACCTCAGTAGGTCACCCTTGATGACACAATTCAGGCAGGACTACAAGACCTGGCTCTCTGGATGAACTCAGCACTTACTCTGATCAGCTGTGTCCTTTCCCGTCCCCCCATAGCACCTTGAAACCCTCTCTGGTGAGTACCCATAATTTACAAATCCTGGGTTCAAAACAGACTAGAGTACAATAGCACACCCTAGTGGTGAGGCTCAGTAAGTTAACACTAGATGTAATCTGCAGTGTTATAAAATTAAGTTTGGCTCTCACCAGAGTTAGCAAACAGTTTTATTAAATGATTGTGTAGCATTTTTATTTGTAGAGCTTAGAAGCAGCAGCTGTGCATGTAAAGAGAATTTCAAAATACATCTAGTATGTTTGTAATACAGTTCAAGTCAGCATACAGAGATGGTGTCATAGATTAAAATAAAGATTAGATGAACATAAATGAGACCGGTATTAGTGTGATACTTTCCTCAATGGCCAGGTAAAACTTTAGTGTCAAATACGCAACACACCTTACTACAATTGCAACTTCCTTAAGAGGTGCCAAACTAGCAGTGTCACCCCCCTCCCTTCCAGTGGAGGGCGGAAGCACAAAGGGTGATGGCGCAGACCAGGCTGAGGAGAAATAGAGGCCAAGACACTGCTGTAAAATTCTCAAATGCCTGGTCACGGAGACAAGTGCCCAGGGCACGCTGAGCATCGTAGGGCCCCGAGAGGCTCTCGGTGCAGCGCCCGCTCCATAGTCCAAGAAACAGCAGTGCCTTTTCATCTCAAGAGCTGAGATTGCCACCCTGGGGGCAGTGCCGTTTTTAAAGATGTGCGGTGTATACATTCAGCAATAGAGGCTGCAGTGAACTAAACATTACAAAGTGAAGCAGCAGCGGCTGCAACATTGCTTCAAGAGGGCAATACACAAGTCAGACATCTTGTGTTTCACGTGTTTGAAATGACCGAACAGCATCACTCTTCCCTCCATGGCAAAGGGGAAGAAAGATTGTTTTTCATCAGCTCAGAGGGAGGACACAGCATGAGCCCTGCCCTGCAAGGGGTTAATGCGAAGGTCAGGGGAGGACACAGCATTAGGCGTGCCCTGCAGGGGGTTAATGCTAAGGTCAGGGGGAGGACACAGCATGAGCCCTGCCCAACATAGGGTTAATGCTAAGGTCAGGGGGGAGGACACAGCATGAGGCGTGCCCTGCAGAGGGATAGTGCTAAAGTCAGGGGGAGGACACAGCATGAGGCATTCCCTGCAGACGGTTAATGCTAAGTTCAGGGGGGAGGACACATCCTGAGCCCTGCCTGGCATAGGGTTAATGTTAAGGTCGGGGGGAGGACACAGCATGAGGCGTACCCTGTAGAAGGTTAATGCTAAGGTCAGGGGAAGGACACAGCATGAGCCCCTCCCAGTACAAGGTTAATGCTAAGGTCAGGGGGAGGACACAGCATGAGCCCTGCCCTGCAGAGGGTTAATGTTAAGGTCAGGGGAGGACACAGTATAAGGTGTGCCCTGCAGAGGGTTAATGCTGAGGTCAAGGGAAGGACACAGCATGAGCCCCACCCAGCATAGGGTTAATGCTAAATTCAGGGGGAGGACACAGCATGAGCCCTGCCCTGGAGAGGGTTAATGCTAAGGTCAGGGGAGGACACAGCATGAGGCTTGCCCTGGGGGAGGACACAGTATGAGGCATGCCCTGCAGAGGGTTAATGCTAAGGTCAAGGGGAGGGCACAGCATAAGCCCTGCCCTGGAGAGGGTTAATGCTAAGGTCAGGGGGAGGACACAGCATGAGGCATGCCCTGCAGACTGTTAATGGTAAGGTCAGGGGGAGGACATAGCTTGAGTCATGCCCTACAGGGGGTTAATGCTAAGGTCAGGGGGAGGACACAGCATGAGCCCTGCCTTGCAGCCGGTTAATGCTCACTGCAATCATGGTTGCAGTGGATTTGTGTTCAACGTTCATTTGGATGTGGCCTCAGCACTCGGCTGACGCTCGAACTGTTATAAAAGATTTGTGAGTCTTTATTGGCACATACGCAATTGGCATGCTACATTCTGACCAGGGTCCTGTGTTTAGCTCTCGAGCTTACAGAGAAGCCATGGCCGGTTTGGGCGTTGCATTGCGGTATTCTAGTCCATTCCATCCTGAGGGAAATTCAGTTGTGGAGAGAAAAAAACAGGACATAAAGCAATCTATAACAGCTAGGGTATTCGGTTAGGGTGATGGGTGGGTCAAACATCTAATAAGTGTCTAACGTAGTCTTAACAACTTGCCAAGAAGTTCTCCAGGGGGTATACTTCCGTATGTGATCCTTTTTGGTACAAGAATGTTGGTCTCGGACCTTAATTGTCACACAACAGTGGTAGAATAAAATAATTTTGATATCAAAGATTGTTTGGCTGTTTTACAGGACTTAAACTAACTAAGAACAAAACAAAGCAACATGTTCCTGAAGCCAACCACCACTGGGGAAACACCAACTGTCCCAGCAAGGCCTGTCTGGATTCCGAAGCTTGGGGATCTAGGCAGAGAGAAGATCGCAGACAAGAAGGAATTTGGGCCTTCTTACAGACAACCAGTACCTTTCCTAGCAATCCACGGATCAAGAGCAGTGATACTGCCGCCCCTTGCTGGTAAAAAGGAGAACAAGTTTGTGTCTATAAACCTGATCAAACCACACTGTGTGGCCGATACTAAGCAGTAAGCCATGTGGACTCAGGACCAAGTAGCAGAAGCACTCCTCTAGCTACAATCCAAGAGGTTCAAACTAAGAGATTCATTACCATTAAAGAATCTACAGTGAGAAAAGAAGGACTAAGCAATAAAGCTATGGAACTTGTTCCTCTTGAGATCCAAGTAACAGTTCGTCAAGAAACACCTGTCTACAACAAAGTAACAAGTGATCAAGTGGTTCCAGCGATTTCAACAAATCCGGATGCTATCCCAACTATTGACAGTACTGCCTCTGGCTATTTCATTAACTTTGATAAGTTTTCTGAGGATCCATGTGAACCTGAAATGATGCCAGAGAAAATAACCTGAAAAAGAACAAGCAACTGACTTGTTTCATCACCTGGAAACGACTTTTCTGGTTTCACCATGGATTGAACTTTGGATTGTGTAGGTAATATTTTTTCTTCTACTTTGCTTAGCTCTGGTAACTCTGGATTTGCTGATAAGTGGAAGATATGTCAAAATGGACACAGCAAGTAAGAACATCAACTTACTCCTCAAACCACACAAATCATCTCATTGTGAACAAAGAGACTTGTCAGCAGTGAACATCACAGCTGTTTCTATACCTGATGGTATAGCTTGGGACAAAACAGAATATGACATTTTTGGCCCATCGGAGCTGTTGAAGATTCTACACCAATTCAAGATTTTAGTAAGTGACTTTGTTTCATCTAGTACCTTTTCTGATGATTGGGACTTCAAGACTGTTAATAATATGATGCTAGACTCAGAATTGTCTGCAGTATTCACAAATCATGAATATTTGGAAGGTTCATCAGACTATGAACAAATGTATTGTTATAATGATTATGGTCATCATTTCTTACACAAATCTACAAGCCCTAGAAATTTATTTACGTATAATCAATGGGAACATTGTCCTACACCTCAAAAGGGTAGCTCAAAAACATTTGCCATGAAATTTCCATACTTTTCAGGGTTCAATGTATCCAATCCAGAAACATTTTACTTTAGGAAATATGTACAAAACAGGAGGGAAAAGTATGTTGAACAATACCAAACAGATTTATTCTGCAGCCTTTTATGCCCAACTGTCTAGACTAGGCTTCGACTTTTGGAAAGACAACATTGAAACAAAAAATGTCTGGGGTTCAAAAGATATGCAAGGTAGAAGCTTTGTTTAGAGTCTGTTTCATCCGTGAGCAAATTATGTTTTTGAATGACACTATCCAACAGACGTTTTGCCTTGGGTTAGCCAAGATCAAAGACATGAGCAATCCGTCCATACCTACACCTACACCTACACCTGAGAGTGATAATACTTCAGAGGGGGAGGTCGACGTACATACTATTTTGCATCACAACAGAACATATCCAGATTGGAAAAAATGGTTAATCCTGCCCACAGACACAAACAACTGTCAAGATAGATTCCTGAACAAAACACAAGGGTTTAAAACCAATAGATATACCCAAAGACAGCATCCTGGAATAGTAGCAACATACAGTGCAGGGTAGCTCTGCCTTGATTGGCTACAAAGATCTACACTTAGGGATGAAAAGCAACAGTTATCTTTACTTAAAGATGGCGCAGATCTTAGGGAATTCCTGCTAGGATCAAGAAAACTCTGTCAACAATGTTTTATATATGCCGGTATATATGCTGCATATAACAAAATATGGAAGATTATGCAGGCAGAGACTTCAGAACAAATACGAGAAATTGAATGTTTTAATTTAGAGAAATGTCTCTCTGAAGTTGACTCTGTCGTCCAGGATATATTCATTGGACAGCATAGTATCTTCTGCCATAGACATCATGGAACAGGACTTGGTCATGCTGCAACATGGTCAGCCACAACTACATTCGATCATGTTATTAGGCTGGACGTTACAAAACCTTAGTTCGGGCTATGTGCCTTGGTGTTTAATCCATACTACGTCGCTGTTTTCAGAATTCAATCTCACTGATAAACAGATCAAATTGACACAAGGGGAGCAGACTATACAGCATTGAACAACTGATCTGAGCATCGAAAAACTGGAAAGATTGCCATTTACGGCAGCAGAAAAAACAGCTACTGAATGGATAATACATGGAACAATCACTCTGCATGCTACAATTTTTCATTTGCAGTATTGCCTAAAGCACATACCAGCAGGCACATATGAAAGGTTGGGTAAAGAATACATCAAGACATCCTGGGTAATTACCATACACACACACAGGTGCTGGAGTGGGGGACGTGAGGTGTTCCTTAGCGGTTCAAACTGCAATAAAGCACTAAGTGGTTCTCTCCTTTGTCAGGGTATTAATGTACACGGGGCCTGTGATGGTTCTTCGATCAACGTATCCTGTCTCCTGCAAGGGTCACCAGCTGCAGTGATTGATCTTATTTTTGAACAACTCTCGAATGGGAGTTACTTCATGTTAAACGATTACAGCTGCTGTGGAATGTTGCCAGGTATACCGTATCTAGTAACTGTGTCATCCAGGGTCACTTGATGTATGCAAGTATTATTTCCACAAACCAAGACAGTCAGGGAGTCGCCTCTATGGCCTTCACTGAACAACTCTTCTATACGAATTGATACTCTAAGCAGAATGAAAGCCATTCTTTTGCAAAAAACGGTGCCGCTGACCTCGGCCAAAGAAACCTATGATCTACAAGTAGCAAGTACTTTTGAATACAAACTGCCCTATACATTTCTCAGAAATGTTAATTCGTACCTTAAACATGTTTGATATGAGCAGTATTGTTCATCTATTCAAGAGCGTATGTTCAGGACTGTTAGCACCTTTTCAAGCAGTCCTCAGAATTCTTCCAAACTTTGTGCACTCCTTCTGCTATGATATGGCAAGCCAAATCACCAGCGCCACTCCAAGCACCATAGAGAGAGCTCTATTGGAGATGAAGTGTCGTGAGCGCATCGTCCAAATCTTGGGGTTACCTCGTCTATGAGAATTAAATACCACATGGTTTCTGTCATTCAGACCTATCTGGCAAGATAGCATCTTAACTGTTCTACTCTGCCTGCTATGCGGAGAGGAATGCGTGGTAGACATCTGTCTAACACTCCCACCAGTCATGCCAACGGATGTTGATACTTTTCTGGAACTGGTAATGGCCCATGCTCTGTGTTGTCCCCAGCGGCTACCAATTCTGATGACGGCATTCATTGAGATCTCACAGACGGAAAATGCTGATGCTGAGATACAAGAGAAAACAACAGGCGTGCAGGTACCATCCATTTTGAACATTGATGATGCAGCCAATGCTGAAGGCGATGCTTCACATCTATATGCGGTTAATCTTCTAAACGAGGTAATCCACTTTCACCTTCAATGGTAGGTGACTTTTTGTCAACAGACATAGAAGATTTCATGTTTTATCCAAGTCCTAACACTGACTTTTGATTTTGGCACACAGTGTTCTGAGAGACTTTGAATTTGACTTCATTTTTTACAAAACAAAGAACTTTTTCCTACAATAATTTTTTTTCTCCAAATTTGTATTTTTCCTTTTTGGCACAGAGTAATCTGCTTATAGTAGAACTATTCATAGAGAACAAGAATTCTTTGAATACTTCCAGAGACAATATATGACTTTGTGCACAAACAAACAGTTTTATGTAATCTGACATGAAATGGTTTCGGCCTTTTTTCTTCTGTATTTATGAGCCATTTCATAAATGTGTATTCTTATGAATTATTCATGTTTGCATTTAAAAATGTTGAAACTACCCTATGATTGAATACTTGCTTTGTTGTGTACAGCGCCAATGCAATAGTTTTGATACATTATTTACAATGTGTTTGAAACATTCTTTTAGCACTTTGTGTGTAGATACAATTTAGATATGTTATCAGGTTTAGAATTTAGCAATGTCTTTCATATGAAAGTGGAGTAGGTGTTGTGTATCAATTTAGATTCCGTATGCATTTCCCGATTCATGCCCTTATATAGGTATAATTCACATTGCCCTTATATAGGCATAGAAATCCAGTCCTTATTTAGGCATAGCCCATGCTGCCCAAATACAGGCATGGCTACTTACCCTCGTTCATCTATGTCACAACAACTTCTTGGAAAAGCAGACTCCTAAGCCGTTAGGGACTTCCCCTTGCTTGTATATTGATTTCTCCTAGAACTCATTTATTATGCATGAACATCTATTCCTCAGAGGTTCATTCATGATGTTTATATGCCCCACTTTTACGTCAATACTGGCATTCCTAAACACCTTCAAGGTATAAATATACCTTCACTTGCTATGGCAAAGCATGGTGTGGTTCGGTGCAGTTTGACTACCTACTTGCATGACGCACCTCGCTACAGTAAGTCCCGAAGGAAGCCAACTTCCCAGCTAATACACTGACTAGAAGCTGTCATCCTCCTGCCGAGAATCCAGCTCCAGTGTTTCTGACTCACCTTGGGGGGTGTTAGAGAATCGAGTCCCGGGAAAGAGATACCAACCTCTCTCATTCTAAGGTATGGAGCTGACTAGAACCTAGAAAACCTTTGGCAATTCTTGGCAAAACTAAACCTATGCTAAACCAGCACCTACTTCTTCCCTCGTACTAGACCTAGGTTAGGTACACTGGGGTAGGCATATTTTAGAAGCAACAGTTGAGTATTTTAGCCTGTGTTATTTATGTATGTATTTTTAAATATGTCATAGCAAAAGACAATGCTATTACAGTATTATTTTATATTACTGTTTACGCTGTACGCATTGTACTTCGCATTCTGTCTAATGAGTGTAGCAGTTCATATCTCTTGCATGAGAAAGAAGACTATACAATAAACCCTTCTTATTGAAACGCCCGTCTCTGTAATAGTTATCTATAGTTTCCACAACTCTGAAGATACTATTCCGACTCTAAGGGAAACAAACTTGTCATGTTTATGCTGTTGTCAGTGACTAATCCCTTATTGTTTATTTGAGAAAGATTCTAGTGACCTCTGAGTTAGCTGGCACACACAATTAAGTTTAATGTACTCGATAGAGACATACTGACCTGAGTCCTATGTCAAATCTATATAGTGTATATTATTCCAATGCGCATAGCCTATTAGGGATACAGGAACTACATTACAAAGTGCCTCCTCCACTAATCTTATGAGATGCTCTTTATTTCTAATAGAAAGCAGCTTTGGAATGTGCGTATATATTAGTGATGTTATGATTATGTAGATAGCCCTGTCACCCTGTGGATGAAGATAGAAACAACATTTGAATATACTGCGTAGAAGGGCCTTATACATGATGTCCGACGCAGGCTGATAATGGTGTGTGAAGATAGATGAGTATACAACGTAGTTTCAGAGAAACTAATGCAACACTTTTGTGCAAGCAAATATGTGCAAAAAATTACAGCAGAAATGTTACTGTGAAAAATAGGACAATGTAAGACATTAGCATCTTCACTGCGTGGGCCTAGCCTGGACATATAGCCCTATTTCTAGTGTTAAATGCTATTATGTTTCCTCATTATTACCTAGACACATATTTATCCACATGAACTGTTGTTTTCTCTATACACAACTTTATTAAAGTGGCATATTCAGACTTACAATTTACAATACAACTTTACCATAATTTCAAATTGTAAACCCAGGACACCAAACTCAGATCAGATCAGATAAGTCTTTATTTCGACATCATATCATAAAAGACAAACATATTAATAAAAGCAGAGAAAAAAAAACAATACACATCATCAATGCTTTAAAAATAGAATATACACAATTAGTTCATTGACAATTATACATGGAAAAAGGGGCTTTTCACAAAACCTACTGAATAAATATGTCCTCTGGTTATTCCTTATCATTAATTAAAAAAGATAGAATTCGATTAAAAGTGATAAATATGACAAATTTGATCTAAAAGCCTTTAAAAAAACAGTTCATTTTTCATAATAAAAAAGGAGACATTTAAACATTTGGGGCAACTTCTGATTTTAGTTTGGTCCTTCGAATTGCCCACATCCAGTTAAGAAATTTAGACACAGCAATAATTAAACTTTCCGAGCAGTCCGTTTTAAAAATCCGTAGGGCCTCTAATCCTTTTTTAATGCATTTTTGCAGACACACTGGCCTAAGCCATCTATGTCGTGGCAGTTTATACACAGGGCATATAAAAAGGATATGAGCTAAACTTTCCGATTGTGTAATAAAAAAAGGACACATAACACCCCTACCAATAGTCCATTTACTTGTGAAAGTATTAATTAGCAGGGTACCCACCCTATACTGGTGGAACCGTTTCCGGTCCTCAGGGATTGCAACAATATCCCAGTATGGTTCATAAGCTGGTACGTGTTTGAGCTCAAGAACCTCCTTTTGTAATGAAGGGGCAGTACATCTTTTGAAATTTTGTGTGGTGACCATCGACCAGTATAGTTCTTAAGAATCTTGCGTGAGGGAACGTTTTTTTGTGCTGGATTATCCCATAACTTATCCAAGCCCATAGCTTTATAAATTGCCTTGGATTCACTGAACCATTTTATTCTATTAGCTGTGTCCATGTTCCTGACTTCAAGGAGTGCCTGAGCATAGTGGGAGAGTTCTGGGGTGACCCATATCCTCCACCAGTATGCTATGGGTCTAAAACGCGCTACGTCCTCTATTCTCTGACAGCCCAAGTCAAGATAAAGCGGCAAAAGCGGGGTATATGAAAGGAGCCTCGCTATTCCTCTTACAAACTTACTTTGAACATTTGCCAGATCAGAGATGTTACATGACCCCCATAGTTTGGCGCCATACAGTATGGATGCTCGTATTTTTGTATCATAAATTTGTAGTACCGGAGCTATGGGTTGGGTGGCCGAAGAGCACAGCTCTCTTAAGGGTACTCCCGCCAGCTGGGCATGTCTGGTAACTAGTTGGTTTATATGGGCTTTCCATTCGAGCCTTGAACCCAGTGTGATACCCAAGTATGTGAACGATTGGGTTTGCTCTAGCAACTCCCCATTCATTATTGCTCTTCCCTTCACATGCTTGTGCCTATGCATTACCATAAATTTGGTTTTAGACGAATTGATGGTAAGACCATAATCGCTGCAGAAGGTCTCGAAACGCCCAATTGCTCTCTGAAGCCCTTGTTGGGTCTTAGATATTAAAAGGGTGTCATCTGCAAACATCAACAGGGGTATTGACACAACATGTTGGAAAATCCTCATAGTAGTCGATAACCCTGTTGATGTACTGAGAAAACAATGTTGGGCCAAGACACATCCTTGTCTTACACCTTTTAGGATTGGAAACCTTTCTGTTACCTGGCCTTGTTGACCCCACCGGACCTGGGCAAAGTTATTTTCATGAAGTTTGATTAAATACACAAGCAATTGAGGTGGCATACCTTGTTCCTGGTAGACTCGCCACATCTTCATTCGTGGGACCAGGTCGAAGGACGATTTTAAATCAACGAATGCATCATATAGTGTGCCACTTTCAAGGACCACCCTCCTCCAATAAATAGCAATGAATCTAAAAATCTGGTCCACCGTACTCGTATGTGAACAAAACCCAGCTTGTAGGGGTGTTAAGACATCAGCATTGTGTATCCAGTTCTGAATCCTGGACAAGACTAGTCTGGCAACCACCTTCTGAATACAATCTATTAGGCTGATGGGCCTATAGTTAGCGGGATCCGAGCGGTCACCTTTCTTAAAAATAGGAATTATTTCGGCTCCCTTCCAGGTATCTGGGATTGGGGAGCCTTTAGCAATTGCATTAGCAAGGAACATTATGTACTTTGCCCATACATCTTTTCCATGGATAAAAAGATCCGCTGGTATGGTGTCCAGTCCTGGCGCTCTCCCTTTCAGGACCGATTTTAAAACGCACTCTACTTCTTTTAGACTAAATTGTAATGGGATGAGAGAAGCATTTGCGAAAGAGATATTTGTAGTTAACCCCGTGTCCGATACCGGGCATGCAAATTGCTTCTTAAAATGCTTCACCCAAGTTTCAGGAGAAACATTGTTTTCAGGTTGGGCTCTGGGACAACCCTTACCCCATTTTACCAAGTCCCAAAAACCTACCATGTTTCTAGATTTACTGGCATCGTATAATTCTTGCCAATATTTTTCGTCCCATGATTTTTTCACTTCCTGCTGGGCACATTTATACTTGGATTGCTTACCTACTTTTGGATTTCACTGCTACAGCAAGTGATTTATAGGAATCCCTGCAACTCGTATCATACCAGGAGGCAGGGCCGGCACTAGGCTCATGGTGGCCCTGTGCAGGGAGCGTCGGTAGGGGGCCCGGATGAGGGTGTCCGAGCGGGGCGGAGCGCGCAGGCCAGTAAAGAGGGGAGGGGGTCAGGGAGTTTAGAAGTGGAACAGAGCCAGAGGCCGCCAAATCCCTGCCAGGGGCCACCACGCAAATATGTATCCATCCTCAGAGGATTAATATATTAAGGATATATATTGGCGTGGTGGCCCCTGGGGTTTGGTGGCCCTGTGCAGGTGCACAGCTTGCACATGCCTAGAGCCGGCCCTGCAGGAGGCTGCCTGCTTCTTTGTAGTGCTATGTATAAAACCTGTCACCTTCTTAGTAAAGAAGTTTTTAAGATCATTAAAAAGTGTTAAATGAATTGGAACAACTTTGGACAGAAAATCAGGGTTAGATATACACTCCTGGAGCTCCATAGAGGCCCGTCCGGCCAGTTCCCCCATCACTAGGATGTGTTCGTGCTTCAATAGGCATTCGGACCATTTCACCCTCCGCGTGTCATTTGTCTGAAATATGTCAATAGTTAGTGGACTAGAATCTGCCTGCAATGCTCCATACAGGTCCAGAGTTAAGCTTAGGGGGTTATGATCGCTCTCTACTCTTTTTACAATAGACATATCATGGATTGATTTCCAGAACTCTAGATTAAAAAGTATGTAGTCTATTCTTCTATTGCGCACCCCGTTATCAAAGGTTGGTTCTCCCTCTTTATCTGCTCTGGTCCTGCCATTTACTGCACGTAGCCCTTGCCCTAGGCATAGGGCTTTAAGCTGGAGTGCAGCCTCAGTCCAGCACTTGATCGGGGGAATGATCAATTGCGGGATATCCCAAGTGCGATCTTCCTCCTTTGCTAAATTAATGTCATTGTGATCCAAAGGCTCAAAGCAACATTTAAAATCTCCTGCAATAAGCAGGTTTGCTTTGCCGTTATAATATTCCAGGTGTGATGACAACTTGGAAACTACCTCTGACTGTTTACCTCCAGGTTTGCCCCTTGCATACACGTTAAAAACATACAGGCCTCTAACGTTTGGGCACTGTAACCTTATGATAAGTATGTCATTACAGCCAGAATCTATTTGGGCAACACTGAACCTGTTGTTCTGCTTAACCCAGGTTGTCAAACCTCCCATTGGTCTACCTCTCGTAGTTTGGGTTGCGGGAATAGAAAAGTTCAAATATCCCTGCCTAAACTGGGGGTCCACCTGCCAGGTTTCCTGGAGTAATATAACTGTGAATAGGTCTATAAACGCTAGCCAGTCTAGGGACATTAATTTACTCTTGAGTCCTGCAATATTCCAGGAAACTATCAAGTGTTCTGGCATAGTGTTGCGTGTACACTTGGTAGCCTGCAGGAATTTACCAGGGGGGGTATTGCCTAGCAACACTTTATGCCTTATTGCAGCAACGGATACAGTGGGCTGGTCAATGCAGAATGAATCAGTCCTATGATCCCCAACCCAGCTCTGTGTCCTGCATATGGATAGATTGATCCTGCATGGGGAGTGAGTTGTTATCGTCTCCCTTATCCTCTGCACCTGCCCCCTGGGTAGCCAGTGGTGTTTTTACCTGGGTTAGGGCATAGTGCTTACTGGTCGGCCCTCTAACAAGTCAATCAACCCCTTCTAGGCCTGACAGCATTGAAAAGCGATTGTACGTTGGGATGTTAAAGCCACTGCCTGCTAGGTTTCTTGTGTGCGTGTTCCTGGGTCTTTGTGGGTTTGCCACCAGAGATGGGGGGTAAAAGCAACTAAGATCGTACGTGGATATTCCCTCCCCACCCCTTTCCAGATACCAATCCATCATGTGTGCAATGACCCTGCGATACCTGAAGTTTATTATAATGGCATCCCCTTCTTTGTCCTTGGGTCTTGGCCCCACCCAACCCAGGCGTCTAACATGCGGGATCTCTCCATCTAGGTTGGGTGGTAGAGGTCGACTATTCCGGAGCCAATAGACCACCTTGTTTTTAAGTTCTTGGTAGCCTTCCTTTGTCCCAGCTGCCAGTTCTGGGACCCCGGTGAGGACTATGACATATGGAACTGCCTCAGGTGGAAGATCTATACATTGCGAGGTGCCATAGGCAGTTTTGTTTGAGAGGTAATCCCTAGCCCCCTGTACAGGTTTCGAAACTGGTACGCCAGCAGAACCTCCCTTTGCCTATAGTGGGTACATTACTTCTTTCCAGATTGGCCGGATTAGTCGTTTGTGAGCTACTAATGGTACTATCCTTATGGGTTTGTAATTTTGAAGTTTGGCCCTCTCTCTTTGTCACTAGTAAGGTCGAGATTGAATTAGGGGCTGGGTAGTTATCGTGGGGTCGATTAGTCTTTGTTATAATTGCATCCTTAAGGGACCCCAATTGGTCACTCAGCCGTTTTACTCTCTCCACTAGAGGCAGTAAGAGAGATTTCAGAAGGTGTTCAATGGCTCTAATTATATCTGGTTGGGTGTTAGGGGGTATGGTTGGGCAGTGAGGTGTTTTTTTATCATCTTTAATTGGGTTTGAGGCCTTCTTAGCACTCAGAATGGTTTAAGTAATTTTAACGCGCCTACCCGCTTGACAATTCCCACTGCGCTTTCTTTTATTTGCCTGCCCTGGTCTTGATGGGTTTTCGACCCTCTTGGTGGAGACGAGTTTGGAATGGTTTATCCCCCCCAGTGCTAATTACAATTGGGGATTCTGTATTGGAATAATCATTTCCGGACTCCCCGCTTAAGTCAGTTGGTATATACTTGTCTTGTAGTTGCAAAGGGATACCAATTTCTACATTAAGAGCCCTTTCTGTGCCTAATGGTTCAGGGGTGGTAACATATTGGATAGGACCCAGAGACAAACGCTTATTTTGCGATAATTCAGTAGATAAGTGTTTCTCGGTGATGGCAATTTCCCGTTCCAGTACATTTGCTGCCCTTATTATGAATTGATTTAGGGTTCCTTGTACGGACCCTCCCACCAGGGATTTTCTATGAGCATTTGAGCGATGATTCATTTCCCTCGTGGGGGTTTTTATCGCAATCAAATTTAAATCTGATGTAATATCAAAGATACAATGTTAATTAATTGTAATATAAGTCCACACAATAGTTCATTAACCATAAGTCAATGCCATTAGTTTGAGGTCTTATGTTTCGTACACTACTGGGTCAGGATCCGATGTCAAGGGGGTGGCCCAGCCCTGCCGCCTCCTGCCCCAGACGGCCACAGACGGCCCGCCCTTTGCCCAGGCTTTGCCCAGCGCAATCCGCGCGTGATTCGCGATGTGGGGGCTGTCGCAAATTTAAAGCGCCTCCAAACGTGGGACCAGCAGTGGCGGCTTCCTGCGTCCAGCAAAGCAGGCTGGGAGCTGTAGTCTCCCTCCAGTCAGCGGCCGTTTGAATGACTGACTACGGCGGCGGGAGGGAGACCAGAATGGCAGCGGGAACAGAGATCAGCAGCGGAAGCAGGAAACAACAGGTAGGTTCCTCCACCACAAGCCTGGAGCCAAAATGAGCGCGACACCAAACTAAAAAAATCCATATTTTCTTAATTGGGAATTACACATATAAAGTGTGGTACAGTAATCCCAATGTTAACCTATGGGAGAGATAGGTCTTGCATTATTGAAAAACAAATGCAAGAGTTTTTCACTACCAGAACTTGTGAAACTTAGAAGTAGATGTCAACTTTTTAAATACATTGCGCCCTGCCCTGGGGATGTCCAGAATTAGTTAATCACTGATCTGGTTTAATCCGCAGGCTCTCAACAGAGTCTTGGGCCGAAAACCAGACAATCAGTCACTCTAGACTTCCTGCTGGGACTCCTAAGTGGCTGGTAGGAGTGCCATCCTTCAAATCTTAATTCACATTAATTCCAACAGGAACCCCACACCAGTTCCAATAAATGCTCCTAAGTCAATCTAGCACATTGCGGACAGACCTCTCCTCATCTGTGGCTTCACTCTCCCACACACATGGATCAGGCTGTGTTTTTAGGTTCCTTTCAGGTCTCTTATCAGGCAGGGAATTTGCATTGCTTACCTAACTTTTGGCGCTTCTGGCACTCAGGAGTGACTTTTTCACGAGCCAGCAATGGCCAGCTCTCCACTATGCAAAGGTCTCCGGTGTAATGTCATCCTATTCGGGTACCTGCCAATGACCACATCATACACGGATTAGACGTTTATATTCTGATGTGTGTAACTGTGAACTCAACATTCTAAAACAAGCTTGCATGGCATTGTCATAGGTCAACGGAGTCCCTTAGGAGCCAAAGGGGTTCTGGCATAAAATAGTCATTTATTCACTGAAAAAACCATAGGTTTCAGGGGCGTTATAGTTAGCTGGATATTTCACACGTACAAAACCATAGAAATTCCACTGCTGTAGTTAATTCAGCTAACTATAACCTGTGCCCCCACAATGCATTGCTCATGACGTCACATATTGCATCATTCATGGCATAATCACTTCTATAGTGTTGTACATGTGAAATATCCAGCTAACTATAACGCCCCTGAAACCTATGATTTTTCAGTGAATTTCAATGGTTTTTAAATGCAAATTTCTAACTATAACATCTGGAAAACATATGTTTTTTTCAGTGAATTTCAAAGGTTTTTGAATGCTAATTTCTACCTATAACTTCTGTAAAACCTATGTTTTTTTCAGTGAATATATATATCGGCTTGCAGAGGGAGAGCTACGGGCCGTCGGCTCACAAAACCACAACAGCATACTGGCTCGCAGAGGGACAGCTGTGGTCTGACTCACAGAGTCATAGCAACGGACCAACGGGCCGGCTAGCAGAGACACAGCTACGAGCTGACGGCCTAACTCGCAGAGGTAGAACTGCGGGCCTGAGCTGCGAGCCGACGGGCTGACTCGCACAAGGAAGAGCAACGGGCTGACGAGCCTTCTAGCAGAGACACACCTACAAGCTAACCGGCTGGCTCACAGAGGTAGAGCTGCAGGCCCGAAGGCTTGTTGGTGCACAGCTGTGAGCCAATGCACTGGTTTCTAAAGGCATAGGCCTGAGCCGCAATTGGTTCTGACCATGATATAACACAGATACATCATCCTGTACAATATCAACAACAGACGAAACAATGTTGTGTAATGACAGTTATTTACTCTTGAATAATGAAAAATACTGTAGCATCTTAAAAGGTATTCCATACATTGTGACTGTATCACAAGGTATAGTTTGCTATAAAAATTTGCTGTTTCCTCCCTCACAGGGGAGTTTCGATACCTGGGTTTGGCCTTCCAATTATTGACCTTCAAGGCACAGTTTGACAAGCTGAACTGAACAAGAGCCTTATTGTCCCAGAAAGAAGTTTCTTTTTTAATTCTGCCCTTGAGACTTATGTTCTGCAGGTGGCTAACACAACAACATAATATCATACTATTTTAAACCCTGATCTCCCACAAC
Source organism: Lissotriton vulgaris (assembly GCF_964263255.1). NCBI lineage: Eukaryota > Metazoa > Chordata > Amphibia > Caudata > Salamandridae > Lissotriton > Lissotriton vulgaris. The sequence continues at coordinate 43,376,791 of NC_141691.1, read as the reverse complement.
ATTTTGGTGAACTAATTCATTCTATTTTCAATGCTTTGCATCAGGGCTGGTGCATTTTTTTTAGCTTAAGAGTTCCGGCCTTGTAACGTGCTTTAGAAAATCTTTTGGTGTGATCCCTACTTTCATTCATTCTGTTTTCGGCGGGTTGCCACTTCGACTAGCTTTGGCTGCCGGACTTTTCTTCTTGATCTACATGGTCAGAAATGGCTGCTCCACTTGTGCTTGCTCACAACCCAACCCTACTACTGCTACTTTGCAACTGCATGCCCGACTGTTATGGCACCTTGCCGCTGGTCACTCTCAGCGTGGCTTACAATTTGTCTTTCCGCTATCCCTGGTATACTTACATCCAGCCAGTGTTCTCATGCATGTCCTGTCCCTTCCAATGGGCGTTGGATCTATGCCTTACAAACACAGTGTCCCCTGACCCAGTTTTTACTTTACTGATGAACCCTTTGGTGAATCATGAGCATGAATGTTCCAGTATTGGTTTCATGGTATATGCTGCTGCACTTGATGTTCTAGCTCATTGGGATGTATGTACGACTGCACATGATTTCCCGCAACGGGGTTACATCCAGTACCACGCAAGTTGACCTGGTATGATAATCAATGAGCACGTTTGCTCCTTCGAATTGCTCAATCGGATGGCGTCTACTTTTTCAGAGAAAATAATGATTTCCTATTGGAAGCTGTTGCAACTTACTGCTCTTACACACTGACGGATTAATTTGGCTGAACCACATGTTTTTTTTTTCTCACTCACCATGGTATTAGTAAATATTTCTGTTTTCAACAGTGTTGACATTCTTTGCCTACTTCTTTTTCCTATATTGGACATCTTTTCTTCTTGGCTCAGACTTTTTGGACTCTGTGTTCTACTTTGCTCACTGTGCGTTGGACCGCCCAAAGGGGAGGGTGTTGTGGGGGTATGAGATGTCAATGAACATTGCTGAGTTAGCTTGAGTTCATACCTTTCATCACAGCCATTTTAGCCGCTTTTTCCACACTTTTCGAAATGCACTGGTTCTCATAAACACTTCCTTTTTTGGTGCTTCACATGGGATCTGTCTGCCTTTCACTATTTCTGCTGTGCGCTGAGTACTCATCTGTATGCCATGTTCAAGAGCAGAAAACAACATTGCTGATTATTCAGCATTGGCCCCTCCCAAGCACATATAGACATAACATGGAACAGATCTTGGCTTCTGAAATTTCGAGTGCTTTTTATATTGCACAGGATGCAAATTATACACACTTTGAGAAGAATCTTTACCAACGAAGTCCTGTGTTAGATGTAAATCCTATCATATAAGACATGAGGTAGGGGGTTCCGCTGTCCAAGCCCAGATGTCTTTCACTAATGTAATAAACACAGCTCATAGCATCGGGAGGGTGGTAACCTCTACATGGCTTAATCCACTAACATTATAATATACTATCCCAATTAGTACATTCTGCAATTGTAACTATGCTAATTGTATTGCTTACATGTATTTCTTTCCTCACCTTAGCACACATACTACATTACAGAGCTTGTTAGTTGAATTAAACATCTTACACTATACAAAGTCTCTGGTTACTGACATTGTGAACAGGTATGAGTGTCTAAGGGAAAGAGTGTCTCGTTCCCACAAATCGAATTCTGAGAGAACCTGAGTTCATTGTTCTAGGATATCTAATCATTGGTAGCTCCGGTGTAGAATGGAGAACGAATGAGCCAGAGGTCTTCCACTGCTATAATAAATATAGCTCATAGCATGGGGAGGGTATTAAGCACCATTTGGCTTAATCCACTGACATTATAATATCCTTTCCCTATTCATACTTTATGTGATCCTAACTATGCTGATTGTATTGTTTACATGCATTTCTTTGCTCACCTTAGCACGTGTACAACATTACTGAGCTCGTTAGTTGAAATAAACATTTTAAACTATACCAAGTCTCTGGTTGCTCACATTGTGAACCGGTATGAGTGTCTAAGCGAAAGAGTGTCTTGTTTACACAAATTCTGAGACAACCTGAGTCGCGTTGTTCTAGGATATCTAATCATTGGTAGCTCTGCTATAGTATGGAGAACAAATGATATACTATAGCTAGCCGGATAGGGTTTCTGTGTACTGAGGCGTGTTTTTGGTACACCACAAAATACTGAGGCCCTGGTTTCCTGAGACGTGGGGAACGAGCTGCGATCCGGTGATGTGGGGAGAGGGACCGTGAAAGGGGTATCTCGCACAGACAGAGCTGACGTATATTTTCAGTGTTGCCTCGCAGAGGTAGAACTACGGACCCGATGGCTTGAGAAGGGAGAGATGCGAGCTGACGGACTGAATCACAAAAGGGCTTGCAACACTTTCTAGCTTCAACCGTTCACAGCCAATACGCTGCAAGCTCATGCTAGTAACCCCTCAGCCAATCAGATGCCAGAATTCCCAAATATCGATATGTGTCAAATTTGATATTTCTCAAAAACTACTGAATGGGTTTACACCATTTAAATAAAAGTGTGCTTTCTGAACCAAGACCTTTCTCCCTGCCAAATTTGGCATAATTCTGTTCAGCAGTTTGACCTGTTGCCTTGTCTAAAGTTTCCTATGGAAAATGCATTGAGAAAACACGTTTTGGGACCTCCCTTTTTTACTCAGCCCCCCCTTGACCAATCACCCCCAAACTTTCAAGCTTAGAGCTGATCAAAAAAGAGAAACTTTTTGGTAAATTATGTAAAGATTCGTCAAATGACGCCAAAGTTATAAGCACATGGAGAGCTCCAGGAGGGGGGCCGCACAACCCCCGTTCCAACATGAGTGATGCCCCGGAGCTGCGGAGGCCCCAGTAGGCCCCAAACCCCAGCAAGCCCCCACTATTATTTTTTAAGAAATGCCCCCGGAACATAGCCCACCCGGAGGCCTCATTAAAATAAATGTGAGAACCTGCAACCCCAGTGTAAATTACGCTAATTTTTTTAAACTCTTTTTTTGGCCCTTGTGGTCCTTCTGGGACCCCCTGAGCAGGCCTAGGGGATCAGGGTGTTTCTACCTTTCCCCTTCTCTTGTTTTATATCTTTGTTTCTCTGTTTTCTGGTGAATTGCTTCTACCGAGTCACAAGATGGCTGCCAACACTTCCTGGTTTGGAGTGTTGGCAGCCAAATAGAGTGTAGCTCGTGCTCGGGAGTTAGGCTCCACCCAGATATCGAAGTTTATTTTCTAATTTCTCAGCAACTATGAATGGATTTACACCATTTAAAAAAAGGTTACTTTCTGATCCAATCACTACCTTTTTGCCAAATTTGGGGTAATTCCATTCAGTAGTTTCGGCTGTAGCCTTGCCCAAAGTTTCAATGGGAAATTGATTTTTTGACTCTTGCTTTTTGAATTTGTCAAAACTACTGAACAAGATTTACACCATTTAAAAAAAAAGGTTGCTTTCTGAACCAAACTCTACCTTTCTGCCAAATTTGGGGTAATTCCGTTCAACAGTTCAGGCTGTAGCTCGTCGCAAAATTTCCTATGGAAATTAACATGGGGAAAACGCCTTTTGGGACACCCATTTTTTCTCAGCCCCCGCTTGAGGAATCTCCCCCAATATTTCAGGATAGGAGCTGACCTGGATAACATTTTGCTTTGGAGAATTTCGCAAAGATTAATCAAAGATAACCAAAGTTATTAGCAAATCAAAAAATGCTTTTCCTATGGAAAATAGGTTCTAACTATAACTACCTACTGGCGACCGCCAGTAGGTAATTTACTGAAAAAGACAACAGTTACAGGGACGTTATGTTATTGTTAGGCTCAGATTACACTTGTTAAAAAACAGTGAAATTCAGCACTTATTGTTAGCTGAGTGAACTAAAACGCAAGACCCCTGAAAATCACTGCTTATGACCTCACATATTACATTACTTATGACATAGTCAGTGACATCACTGATGACACCATTGATGACAACCTCAATGACATAACTGATGACATCATCCAGTGGCTTTGAGCTTTTTAAAATAAGTTTATGAATGTTAAACATATATACCAAGGTGTATTTGTGAATCAGTGGTTGTATGAGTGCCTGCATGTATGATTTAGTGAGCGTATGTGACTATATAAGTGAGTGATTGGATATCTCAGTGAATGCATGGGTAAGTGACTGGTTGTGTGAATTTCTGTATAAAGTGTGTGAGTGGAACATGAGTTACTGTGTTGTTGAGTGATTGGTCCTTTGAGTGTCTCAGTGGATGTGTAAAGGGGTGGGTGATTGGCTCTGTGGATGTGTGAGTGGCTGAGTCACTGGCTGTATGGGTTAGTCAGTGTGTTTTTGAGGGACTGCATGGGTGACTGTATGTCAGTTTGAGTAAGAGTGGAAGTGTCAGTGGTATATTAGTTAATGACTGGGAATGTGAAAGGCAGTATAGGTGAGTGACTGGGTATATGAGTGAATATATGGGTGAGTGAGTGAATGTGAGAGTATATGCATGGGTGAGAGTGTGCTTGTGTCACTGACTGTATAGGTGAGTGAGCATGTGCTAGTATCTGTTTAAACAAGTGAGTAGATGTTTGTGTGTTAATGTATCGGTGAGTACGTGGCTATGTGATTGACTGTAAGGCCAAGTGAGTAGGTGCATGAGTTGCTCTGTGTGGCTGTATGGGCCTATGAGTAGATATGTCAGGGGGTGTCTTAGTGAAGGAATTGGGTAGTAGTAACTGTATGGCTGACTGAGTATATGTGTGTGTAGATCTATGAATCAGTGAGTGGGTGTGTAAGTACTGGCATGGGTCTGTGAATGGGTTTGGGAATGGTTTTGTGGGAGTGGGTGTATAAAAGGTACGTTTGGGGTGTGAGTGGGTGGATCAAAGATTCTGTGGACGATTTCATCAGTGATGTCATTTCATATGTCAGAAGTGTTGTGATCAGTGATGTCAGTGACCATGTCATTTGTACAGTAATATGTGAGGTCATAAGCAGTGCATTGTGGGGGCGCAATTTTTAGTTAGCACAGCTAACTAAAACTGCTGAATTTCTCTGGGTTTGTGCAAGTAAAATGCTACCCTCACTACAGTGTCCCTGTAACCTTTGATGCTATCAGTGAATTTTGAAGTTTTTTTTAATTCAACTTCTTAACTATATCGTCTCTGTAACCTTTGGTTATTTCAGTACATTTCCAAGATTTTTTAAATGCTAATTCCAAAATATAATGTCCCTGTAACATTTGGTTTTTAGTTAATTTCAATGTTTTTTCAATTGGTTTTTATTCATTAAAAGGTATCTCTATTTAGTATTATTTTTATTTTTTGAATTTTTATTTTTACTTAAAAAAAATTTAAAAGCCTTTATAATCACTTTTTTAAAACATAAATAAGGTCAGCCTAATATTTATTGGTATTGTTATTAGTTTGAAAGTTTAGAATTTTTAGAAATGTTATATGTTGTTGTAATATTTATAATTCTGCAGAGTATGTTATATGATAAGATTATAAACAGAAAATTTGCATTCAATTTATTATTTTCTTTACAGTTTTCTTGAAAATAATTTTTTATGGTTACTGTTAATTTTATGTTAAGTTATGTTAATATAACTTATTATGAGCATAAATACCCGGAGCTGGCTTGGCGCTAAACCTTAACGTAAGCCCGGGGATATGAGGGAAACTGGTTCCAGTGTAACAGTGTAAATGATATATTGTTGTGTCATTATCAGAAGTGTTTTATTTTTTGTTTAAACATAGGCACAGCACAACAGGTGCGGACCTACGTGTTTGATAAGTGAATCCGTTGGACGGATACAAGTGTAAAATACATATTTACAAAGACATAATATATGTTTTTAAGTAAGAGGTTTAATAATGGGGTTAAAACAAATAGAATTTGTGTGCTTCTATAACATTTTTAAGCGAGTCAGAACGTTTCTTGTGGACGCAGTGCAGTTGTGCACCAGGCGTATCTGGGTCCCAACCTTGCATATTTTTAATAATGTTGAACACAGCTAAAATATTTTTTATAGATTTAAATTGTACTGAATGATAACCAGAGTAGTGAAATCAAATTGAAGATATTTTAAAGTTAATTTAAAATTGAGTTTAAATACATTTAGAACTGCAACCGTGTCGCACACTGTGCCCTCACGTATTTTCAGGATTACTTAGGGGTTATGACTTTGGTGTGATTTGTAAAAGTTCGAAATATGCTTGTGCATAATTTAAATATGTGTTCTAGTTAATTTCTTTTGTCAAAAATGTTTCACAAATTAATTTACTAATAGTAATTTATACACATTTTACACCTGCGTGACGTGTACATGATGGTGACATGACCCAGTCGCAAAATACATCACATGAAAAAAAGCTTTTGATTGGTTAAAAAGTTTTTCATTCTGTTAAAAGTAGGATCCAACACCTGCTTCTTTCTTTGTTTGGGTTTGTCTGAATCTTTTGACACCTTTTGTGTTCTCTGCACGTATATGTTTGATCTTTGTTGGTGGTTTGACCAACTGGTTTTCAAAAAGGAAAGGGCATCTTCACATCTGGTACAAGAAGAAGAGCTGAAAGAGGTTGAAAAATCAATGAAGAAAAGCGTTGTGTAGTTCCTACCAATCCGTAGAACCTGCGCACTGTTCTGACAACATAAACTAAGGGCTTGCTGTCAAGACTGAGTCCAGACAGCCCCGCAGGATATGTTTGCGTATAAACCAGCTATTTTGTCAAAAATCCTACAGTTATTATACATGTTTAAAATCCTAAGCACTCCGAAAGCCATGGTACCTGTGAAAAAATAAAACAAAATTGTTTTGGATAGATTTGTTTTTTAAAAACAAGCCTAATTGTTCCCACACTGAAGAGAACAATTATTTCATGTGTTCTGAGAGGTGGACATAACATTGCTGTTGTCTGCAACAGACGAGAATCCGAGAGGAGGACTTCAAAGCCGATTTATGGAGCAAAGGTGATTCCATCCAGTTCCCACAGCAGCCTCTGAGAGAGGGACTGCAGCCTGTATTCATATAGTAGAACCATTGTCCAAGTCACTAAGAGCTGAAGCATCTCAGGATGGCTCAAGAAATGCATTTATCAGCAATGAAAGAGGCTGGGGACAAAAATACCCAGGGGCCGGTAACAGGTCCAGCAGTACATCAATGTCCAATGACACAACCAATTGTGATCTTAGACATATTTAAAATATGCATTTGTGGACACAAAGCAGGCAATAGAATACAGGCTTTATGCAGTTAAGCCAAACAGGCATGGAGGAGAAGGACCAGTGCTTGTCCAGTTCTGAAGTGTGCCAAACGTGTGAACCATGTGCTCACGGCATTGTAGCACAGTGTTATGGTTAAGTATAGTCATTAATGATGTAGGTATGTTCTACATTCTACCACTGAATGTTCACTCATGGAATGTGATCTGGTATATGCAGCTAGGTCGAGGTCCGTGAGGGTTGTAAATTAATTCTCTTGAATGAAACCTAGATTTAAGCTAACTTGCTTCTGGAGAACTTACTTTTTGTCACTGGCGACAATGGAGCTGGAACAACCCTACATGGATTCTTCAAGCTGATGATCACATCACACAAGTTTCTTCAAAAGGATTTTAGCCTCATTGCTGAATAAAACCCCTATTTAAAGACACATATCTTAAAGTAGAGTATATATATATATATATATATATATATATATATATATATGATACACTCCTCCGTTTTTGGCGAAAGAAATGGGCGCACACTCGCTGCCTTCCACAATTGATTTATTCACAGCTTTTACTCAGCTTGGAAACAACAAAGATCAACGCGTTTCAGTGCTCCTGGCACCTTGCTCACGATCACTTGTTTTCATTTTTTTACATCTTTTAAAGTAGCCAATGACATGGATGTTACCTCACATCCTGTTTTACTCTAGGCATTGTGGTTATGGTAGTTTTTCATAAAAAGAGTCTCTTTGGTGAAGTTGAGACTGCTAGTTCTGATTGAGGATATTCATTGCTTCATGAATATTGTTCGTTTTGAGTTTACATCCCTCCAGTGGGAATACTTGACTAGCAGTTAATTTTTCAGAGGTCCTTCGAAGGGTTGTTTTCATGTTTTCACCCTCATTTGATTCTTCTTCTTTCATGTATCCTGGGTCACTCATTTCTCTTGGATTTTCACCAACTCATTGTAGTTCCTTATGCGAGGTGGATGTACAGCTCCTCCGATTGGTTCAGGCCGTGTGGCTGTAAGGTTCTGAAGTTGAGGATGTGTCGCGATTCTTTTTGGCGCATGATTTTTTCACGATCTCCTCCCCGTATATTCTTTGGTATGGTTTCTATCCCAAAGAATTTGAGTTTTTGCCAGTCAGCATTGTGCTTAAGCTCCATGTGTTTTGCCACCGCATTTGTTCTGTCCTTATGAGTATATATATATATATATATATATATATTCAATGAAAAAACCATTGGTTTTAGGCCATATATAGTTAGAGATTTGCATTTACAAAACCTTATTTTACTCGCATAAAACCATTGAAATTCCATATATAGTTATAAGCGCTAACTATATATCGCGCACCCGCAATCCACTGCTGATGATGTCACATATTACATCATTCATGACATGGTTAGTGACATCACTGATGACATCACTGATGACATCTCAAATGACAAATCTTTGCAGATAGTGAACGGTAGTTAACGCAAGCCTTTGCCCCCATTGTAATCCGTCGTGCCTGCTTGTCTCTCCATTTGATTGATTGTTGTCCAAGCATTTACTGTTTTAGAATTGGTTCTCTTTGGATCATTCTCTATTTACAAACAAGCACAAAGTCGCAATACTCTGTTTAGTCTTTGCAGATAGTGAAAAATCGTGTAAAAAAAATAAAAGTAATCGAGCAAAATCAGTAGGCCACTAATTGGATCTCTTTTTGACCTCGCTAAAATAGAAATATTAGGAACAACCCTTCATGAGAAATACGAAAATAGTGAGATGAACTGAGCTCCACACCATGAGGGCTGCAAGACAGCTCGGCTCCATCACCCATCCCGCACAAAATAACGACAAACCCTATGCAAATATTAAAAATATAGACAACACACCAGCAAAGAAACAGGGTAAAACATTTTATTAAAAAACTATTTACATAACGTTGGTTTATAAGATGATGTCAGTAGTGGACCGATGTGTGAATAGATCGAAAGCAGCACAAGGCTCCAAGATCCGGATGGCAAGCTCCTGGATGTTGGGTGCCATAGTTTAGAGTTCTGAATTTGAGCCTTTTTCAATGCCTGTGCTTTGTTGAATCAAAATGGCGGCTTGACACAAAGCTGACTCAAGCGTTGCTACTGATGCTATGCAGACCAAAACTGGTTTTCAGTTTGTACATTTTTCTAGATTTTTCAATCCAAGTTTGGTTGACTTTGTAGAACGATGGCTTCAAATTTTCAACATACGGTGTGGTGGCGCTGACTGGGAGGGGGCGCTTCGCTCCTGCCCCCTCCCCAAGTAAGATTTTCATACGTGAAAGTACGTTAATGGTTTTGGTCCCTGAGATGCTTCGATGTCACTGCCATTCTCAAATAGCATAAGTTCTGGATGTTGGGTGCCATAGTTAAGAGTTCTGAGCAGTGCTTGTAACACTGTCTGAAGCTTATTTCCACCTACTGCAGCTTCACTATTCTCAAAGTAAGTGAGTGTCGTTTGTGGACCTGACTGCATTAGAAAACAATGTGATATGTTAGCTTCCTAAACAGCTTGACGGAGGCCCCTGAGGGGCGGTGTGATGGCCATGGACTCGGAGAAGACGCTTGGCTCCGACACCCTCCCCAAGTCTTATAGCACTGGTGTAGCCTGAGATCGCCCCCGACATAGGCGGCCGGCTCCCGGGGTCCGGCGGAACTTTTTGCCTTTTGATGACTCTTCAATTCTGGACCTTGTCCCACAATCCGTTTGACCTGAAGACAAGCTGTAGTGGGGCGCCCCTTTACCGTTTTAGTTGCCATTCCGCCCGCTTTTGCTACACTGTGCCTCTTCCGCCATTCAGCTGTTTACCGCCCGCTCTTGCGACTACAGCGTCTCGCTCATCATGTAGTTGAGTTGCTCCCGCTCTTGCGGTGCAGCGAAAGGCGGCTGCCACAGGACTCTCAAAATGGCGGCCGGCTCTTCGGTTTTGGGCCTGGTCCACTAAAATGGCCCTGGGACACCTTGGAACTCGGACGCTTCCCTGATAGGGCTTGGGTCCCATTCTCGAAAAGCGTCCCCTCAGCCGTGAAGATTCTACAAAAGTCTTGGGGGCCTCCGACTCCCGCAGGCTTCTGGTGGGGAGCGGCTGCCATGATTGCTCGTGGAATGGCCACGACGGAGCTACGAGATGGTAGTGGTCTCATGCTGACGCCAGCTTTAGTCTGAAACATCCAGAAACACTGTAGACTACCAATTCGATCAGTTCCGGTAGCACCCCAACATGACCCGGAAGAGAAGAACTTGCCCTCCCCTCTTTGACTGATGGTTCTTGTTGCCTGTCCCCTCTGTTGTCATTTAACAGAACTTTTTGGACTGCTGAAAGGGGTTGTGTTCTGAACGCTGGTTGGTGGAGACATTTTGACTATATTCTTGACCTACGTTGTCGCGTAATGCGTTATATGACACGCCGCGTTAGCGCACCCGGAAGTGATCCGAGGCGCGGCGCGCAGCGCGTAACGTAAGCATAACAGGTCATGTGACTTGTTAATAAAACTTTTCATTGGTTCATTTTACTTTTGTTAATTTAATGATGAAAAGCTTGGTCATATGACCTAAAAATTACGCTTTTTATTGTTTTCGAACAATATTTTTTTTTCAAACATATGTTATAATATTCCAGGCTAATGTACTTTCCCGGAAAATTTACAACTGTCTTGCAAGTAAAATATATTCCTTTTTCGAGAAAAAGGGCGTTTCTTCCTTCCATGACGGAGCCGTTGAGTAAAAGAGATTCGGCCTGCTGTCTTAGTCGCCGATACGCCTGATTATCAGATTCTTATCGATCACTTTATGTTGCAGACATGAAAAACACAACTGCCCTTGACCATTTATCTTTACTGCGTTCCTACATATTATACCTTTTATCCGTCATGTAATTGGACTGCTTTATTTCACTTGCCTTTTACTGATTCGAAAACAGTGACTAAAAGTAAAAACTTTACCAATGTAAATACTACTACCGTGTTTTGTTTTAAAAACCTTTATTGTGAAAATGTCAGTATACAAATACGGGCCTATAACCACGTGGGCTGGCCACGGAGCAAACTGAAATCGTATATGATGAGGAGACATTTACACTGTAGAGGAATGTAACGAGCGGGCCATTAGGTTGCAAGAACTAAGGTGTCTAACAGTTGCGGAATCGGTGGACATACATTTTGTAATTAAAATAGGACAGGGCCACTTACAATAACATTTTCTAGATATACATTTGCGGGCAAGGAGTTACGAGTCCCATTTATACCGGCGCCATTTTGGGCGAGGCCGGGCAGGTCCAAGATATAGTCAAAATGTCTCCACCAACCATCGGCCAGACCAGAACCCCTTTCGGCCCTTTATGCTACAAGATGGTGTCTTCCATTCAGAAAATATTATTGGCAGCATTTTGAAAGGAAACAGAAACAGCCGTTCTCCTAGTGAGTTTCACATTGTTACATTTAGGAAGAATGTTGAAGAGTAGTATGTGGAAAATCTGAAGCCATTTTTCTACAAACTCTCAATCAGACTTGGATGGAAAAAAAAAACCTGAGGAATGTACAAACTGAAAACCAATTTTTGTCTGTATAGCATCAACAGTAACGCTTGAGTCAGCTTTGTGTCAAGCCGCCATTTTCATTCAATCAATAGCGTCCCCCTGCACACATTTAGGGACCTGGTCGTCTCTTCAGATGAAACGGATTGTAGGAAAAGAAGCAGAAAGGAAAAGGAAAAAAGTTCCGCCGGACCTCGGGAGCCGGCCGCCCATATCATGTGCGACCTTTGGCCACACCAGGGCAATAGTGAAGCTGCAGCAGGTGCAAATAAGCTTCAGACAGTCTTACAAGCACTGCTCAGAACTCTCAACTGAGGCACTCAACATCCAGGACTTGCCATTCGGATCTTGGCGCCTTGTGCTGGTTCCGACCTATTCACACATCGGTCCACTACTGACATCACCTCATAAGCCAACGGGGCACCCCACGCCGACTTTCGGCGCAGCATTGTAGGATGGCCACACCAGTGCGGCAACTTGCTGGACACAACATCGGGGCCATCCAGATCTCGGCGCGTTCGACTCACTGTACCGCAACAGTGACCGCAACTCAGCTGGACACGCCGTCTTTCGGCGCAGCATTGTAGGATGGCCACACCAGTGCGGCAATTTGCTGGACACCACCTCGGTGCCATCCGGATCTCGGCGCGTTCGAGTCACTGTACCGCAACAGTGACCGCAACTCAGCTGGACACGCCGTCTTTCGGCGCAGCATTGTAGGATGGCCACACCAGTGCGGCAATTTGCTGGACACCACCTCGGTACCATCCGGATCTCGGCCCGTTGTGCTGCCTTCGGCCTATTCGCACATCGGTCCGCTACTGACGCCGCCTCACGTGCCAACGGATTTTCTACGCTTTTTGTAGCCCTATGCCGCATAACAGGTCATGTGACTTGTTTATAAAACTTTTCATTGGTTCATTTTACTTTTGGTTTCCTAAAGATGGAAGGCTTGGTCATATGACCTAAAAATAACACTTTTCATTGGTTTAGAACATTTTTTTTTCCCAAACGATGAAAGCCCCACCTTGTTTCTGGATCATTCAGACTGAAGCTGGCGTCAGCATGAGAGCACCACCATCTCGTGGCTCCGTCGTGGTCATTCCGCGAGCAATCATGGCAGCCGCTCCCCACCGGAAGCCTGCGGGAGTCGGGGGCCCCCAAGACTTTTGTAGAATCTTCACAGCTGAGGGGACGCTTTTCGAGAATGGAGCCCAAGCCCTAGCAGGCAAGCGTCCGAGTTCCAAGGTGTCCCAGGGCCATTTCAGTGGACCAGGCCCAAAACCGAGGAGCCATCCGCCATTTTAAGAGCCATGTGGCAGCCGCCTATCGCTGCACTGCAAGAGTGGGAGCAACTCAACAACATGGTGAGCGAGACGCTGTAGCCGCAAGAGCGGGCGCAACTCAGCTAGATGGCCGCCACCTGGGGAGGCCCGTTCACGCCGCCTCCCCCACCCCCGGGCCGCCGCACGCCAATTTTCGGAGCAGCATTGTAGGATACCAAAACCAGTGCGGCAGTTTACTGGACATCACCTGGGTGCCTGTCGTACATGTTGTGTCAGCCATGTGACACTGGACACAGTCCCATCAACATCTCAACGCGTTCTGCTGCCTTGGGACTATTCGCACAACAGACCGCTACTGACGAGGCCTCCCCCCGCACCACCCGGGACGCCCCACGCTGTTTTTCTGTGCTGCATTGTAGGATCCCAAAACCAGTGCGGCACCCAGGCGACATCACCTGGGTGCCGTCCAGAACTCTGCACGTTGTGCTGCCTTGGGACTATTCGCACAAAAGACAGCTTCTAACCATTGTTGCTTTTTGTGTTGAAAAATGTTTAAATGTTTTTAGTTTTTGTTCCGTTCGTTATAGTTAATAGTTAATAAAGTTTTATAATCTTACTTTGTTGGAGTGTTATCTATTTTTTTAAAAACGGGTGAATGGGGCCTTGAATCGGGTTATTGTCATGTGTGGGCTTTGGAAGTGTGCTGCTGCAGGATCGGACATTTCAAACTCAAATGCACGTTCTTTTTCTTACCTTTCCGAAGCATGGAGCGCAATAGCAGGCAGAGAAAGGGTGATGCACGTGTTGAACACTACCTGACCTGGCAAGTTGCTGGCAGTGCCCCCCCGCCCGCTCCTGAAAGAGGGCACACACACACCGCCGCCCCGAGTACTTCACAAATCTTTAAAAGACCATGCGCTTGTTCATGAGGCTTAAATGGTTTATCACCTCTTCTAGAACCCCTGCATCGACCCTCCGACGTTTCCTGGAAAAATTACCATGTAACACAATACCAAGCCCTGTCAGCTGAAACCCCCAAGGAATCGTGGGGCATATTATCAAGGGGGTTTATCTCCGCTTTTTTGGCTTTAAAAGCCATGAAAGCGGAGATAAAATTATCTCCCTATTACCAAGCTGTCGCTAACACCAGTTAGTGACAGCTAAAAGGAGATAGCGACCATCTTGGGCCCCGCTTTGCATGTCAGTGATACTTATCACTAATGACATGCAAAGTGGCGTGCCAAGATGTTAGCGACTGGAAACAGTCCCTAACATCGCTATCTTCTATTACCAACTTTTGGAGATATTCGCGCTAAGCGCGAATATCTCCAAAATCTAACACCTGCCCTGAGCAGTTCTTAGCCATGTTATCCAATGGGAGGTGGATAACATGGCTAAGAGCATTTGCTCGATAATACATGAATATCGCTGACTTTTCTGCGATAATAGCAAGGTTTATCTGCGATAAAAATCGCCGATGTGCGGCGATAATTTTTGTCTCTAAACAAGTTAGAGACAAAAATTATGGCTAGTTGTTCGTAATATGCCCCCGTGTTTTTGCTTGCAGAAATCGGGAGGCGGGAGACTAGCACTGGAATCAGTAGTCACACGCCTGAATCGGGAGGGTTGGCATGTCTGAATTCTCTACAGCTGGGGCCATAAACTACATCCGCAGGGGTAGGTGATAGCCTGGGACCAGCCTGGCATCTAAAATGGCTGCCGTGCACGACAAAATTGTGGCATTGGAAAAAAGGCAAGATGGCGCAGCCGCTGGAAGAGATGTATCAACATATATCAGCCTCCTCAGCCACCCTCAGGAAACATAGGGGATTAGGATACGTCTCCCGCACCCCCTTATACCTAGTAATTTAATTAACGAAGCACAAAATGGCAAATTCCCGTTTCGCTACCAGTTTGCGGCCCAGTTCGCGGCCCGTGAAGCGCTTCTACCGTGAAAAATCATTTTTTTTTTCTTTTCCCCACGGGACCCTTTAATAACCCCAACAACATTCCTAGGGGGTCAAGAGGGGGATACCTTGCCCCCTTTCATTAAATTCCCCTTTCGTTTTTCACCTCTTCTTCTCTCTCGATCCTACCGAGAGACAAGATGGCGGCCGCTCCGGACTGTTTAGAATGTTGACAGACACCGGAGAGCCAATCAGCTTTCTGCGCGCAAAGTTCCGAAACGCGAAAAGTAAGCGGACCGGATCGCTGCCCGGAGCGCTGTTACAGATATATATCTTGATTTAAACGTTAATTTCTCAAAATCCACTGAAGCACATATAGTGAGACCTAGCAAAGGCACATCGGGCTAACAGTCCCTACAATTTTGCCAAGTTTCGTGCAAATCCATTCAGCCGTTCGAGCTAAAAGTGAGTCCAACCGCCCTATGGAAAACTCAATGTAAAAAACGCGTTTTGGGACCCCCCTTTTTTCTCAGCCCCCCCTTGACGAAACCCCACCAAATTTTCAGGGGCTGCTCAGTAACAAAATGTGCCATTTTCCTGAAAATTTCAGCCGATTCCGTCCACAAACGCCAAAGTTATTAGACATAGAATTTTCAGAAATCCCATAGGGAATTAATCCTAACTATATATACCTACTGGCGATAGCCAGTAGGTAATATATATATATATATATATATATATATATATATATATATATATATATATATATATATATTCACTGAAAAAACCATAGGTTTCACACCAGTTATAGTTAGGAATTAGCATTTAAAAAACCTATTAAATTCACTGAAAAAACCATAGGTTTCACACCAGTTATAGTTAGCTGGAAATTTTATTGACATAAAACCATTGAAATTCCCACGTTATAGTTAGTTGGACTCACTATAACTTGCGCGCCTGCAATGCACTGCTGATGACGTCACATATTACATCACTCATGACATGGTCAGTGACATCACTCATGACATCACTGATGACACCATCCAGTGAATGTGTGTCTTTCTGAAAAATATTTTTTTTTATATATGTATTTGTAAAGTACGATGGAAGAATAAATGGTTAAATAAGTGTGTAAATGGATGTTTGTTTTTAAAAGAATTGATTGGTTAACTCCCTTATTAAGTGTATCTTTGTGAATACATATATTAGCAAGTAACTTTTATATATTGAAATGTATGTATCAGTGTTTCACTTTGTGTATAAGTGGCTGTATAGGTTGGTGACTGACTCGCTGTTTGTATGTGTTTTGAAGACAGCATATGTACAGGACTGTATGGATGTATGAGTGTGTATATGTGTATGTTAGTGAGTAAACGACTGTCTCACTATTGTCTTTTTCAGTAACGACATATGTTTTAATCTAGTATATGTGAGTATTGATTTATAAAAGTGAGTATATGTGAGAGTGAGAGATTATAAGAGTTCCTGTTTAAATTAGTATGTGTTTATATAAGTAATTGTTTAAGAGAGTAAGTATGTGTAAGTATTCTTAGAAGTAAAGTGGTAGTGTGTGTATTGCTGTATATGCAAATAAATGAATGTTCATTCGTTTTTTTGCATGTGTGAATATGTGTGTGAGTAACTGTTGGATGACTGTCGAAGTGTAACAGGATGTATAGGTGTATCACTACATATAATGAGTGAGTATATGTATGAGTGACTATATAGAACTGTTTGTGAATGAGTGGATGTGTATATAGATGGTGGAATTACTGAATTGTTTGTTGTAACTGGTATGGGTATCTCCATTTTTTTGAAAATGTTAAATACTATTCTTGAATATGTGTTTCAAGGCTTACATTACACTGAAAGGAGGTCTCTCACTCTGTCACAAGGATGGTGTCATCAGTGATGTCATGAGTGATGTCACTGACCATGTCATGAGTGATGTAATATGTGACGTCAGCAGCAGTGCATTGCAGGCGCGCAAGTTATAGTGAGTCCAACTAACTATAACGTGGGAATTTCAATGGTTTTATGTCAATAAAATTTCCAGCTAACTATAACTGGTGTGAAACCTATGGTTTTTTCAGTGAATTTAATAGGTTTTTTAAATGCTAATTCCTTACTATAACTGGTGTGAAACCTATGGTTTTTTCAGTGAATTTCATAGGTTTTTTAAATGCTAATTCCTTTCTATATCGAGTTTCTAACCTATGGTTTTTTTTACAATTTGCTGTTTTGTGTAAGTATTAATTTTTGAGGTTTTTTTATATCATTTTTTCCTGGGGCGCTCTGGGTGCGCGCTTCGGTAAGCTCTCCGGTAAGCTCTCCGGTAAGCTCTCCGGTAAGCTCACCGGTAAGCTCTCCGGAAAGCGCACCCAGAGCGAATGAAAAGTTAAAAATAACGCAAAACATTTCGTACCATACAAATAAAAGCAGTTTTTTTTAATAAGGAAATGAAAATGATTATGCATTTCCGTAAAACTATGATGACGTCACTTCGGCGGACAACGTAAGCGCCCCCGGAAGCGCCTACGTTCGCGCCGCTTGTGCGCCCCGGAAGCGCCTACGTTTGCGCCCCGTGTGCGCCCCCGGAAGCGCCTACGTTCGCGCCGCTTATGCGCCCCGGAAGCGCCTACGTTCGCGCCGCGTGTGCCCACCTGGAAGCGCTCCAGTGCGCGCAGCGTCAGCGCGTCAAGTCATGTGACCTTAAAATAACACTTTTCATTGGTTGCTAACAGTTTTTTTTTTACAAAGAATGAAATCCCCACCCATTTCCTTCACTTCTTCTTTCACTTTTGTGACTGCAAGACCTGCCTTTTTGCTCCTGGATATTTCTTGGTTTTACCATGGCTGCCAGAGAATCCAGCAGTGATGAAGAACCTGAATTCATCAATGAAGAGCCTCCTCAACGAAAGGTTAAAGAACATTTTATTTTGAAATTATTTAAAATCCCACCTAACCAAAAAAAGGTGAATGCTCCAAAAGTGGAGTGCAGGATCTGCAAAGAAGTGCTGTCACGGGGTAACCCCTTAAAAAAATACTCATTTGGAAACTTAACAATGATCCGACATGTGGAGAGGAAGCACCCCCAGAATTTTGCCCGGGAAAGTGTCAGGGCTCTGGCACAAGAGGTTCCCAGTGATGGGGCCTCTAGATCCACCGGAGGAGCAACTTCTTCTGGCAGGGGGAGATCACAAGAGCTGGTTCCGAACATTCAACCTGCTTTTAACCATGGTGCTCTCAGATGCAGATACTGCAATCAACTGCTTACCTTTGGAGAACAAAGTGTACAGCTCATGGTTCGAGCATTAGAAAACCATTGCTGCCCTTCCCACCCCTAATTTTTTTGTTTTTTTTTGCTCATGTTGAGCAGTTTCCATTCCCTGTTTTTGTTCCTGTTTAGAAAAAAGAAGAAAACCAAAAGTTCTTTTCAGAACTACCTCCAATTCTCATCAAAGAGGTATATTCTTAAAAAAAATGAAAAAGAGTAAGTGAAATAGAGTGCATTGATAATGGAAAGGAAAATGAGTAAGAAAGAACAGAAAGGTTTGAGAGGAGAAAGGAAGTGAAGTAGGAGGACTGAAAGAAGGTGAGTGTTAGGAAAGAAAGTAAGGAGAAGAAGAGTGAATATGGGGAATGTTGATATTCAAAGAAAATGTTGAAAAGGAACAGGGGTGTGGAAGGATAAGAAAAGATGCATTGCTGGAGTTGAAGGCAGAAGGCCTCATTTATGAAGCCATGCGTCACTTTAACGCCACCAAAGCATCACTTTTTGTGACGCATCAGTCCAATAAAAAATGCACCTTATTTATTCATATTTACAAAGTGGCGCATCTAGGTAAATGCGTCACTTTGTAAACCCCTGCGCCACATTATTCCTACGTCAGGTGCAATGTATGCAAAAGGGACGTATTGACGCAAGAAAGGGTCGTAGAGGTGACACAGTGAATAAACTGGAGGCCTCATTTCTAAAAAGTGACGCATCGCTGCGTGAAAACAGCGATGCGTCACTTTTCTGTGCGCACTCCTTACGACATTCCAGATGTGTCATATTTAATGTATGACGAATCATGTCGCAAGGAGTTACAGATACGTCAGTATTTCTGACGTTTCTGTAAACACAAAAGTGACGCATTGCTGAAGTGCGTCACAAAAGTGACGCAACTCCAGTAATGCGTCCTTTCACATGGGGAAAGCACCATGTGAAAGGTCTTGCGTCAGTCTTACACCTGCTGTGAGGCAGGCGCAAAATTTTGACGCAACAGCATCCTAAAAGTGACGCAGTGAAATCTCATAGATTTCACTGCGTCACTATTACGAAGCTTTTTGCGGGGGAACGCCCCCTCTGCATACATTATACCTGACGCAGGTATAATGTGGCGCAGGGTTTTAAAAAGTGACCCATCTACCTAGATGCGTCACTTTTTAAATATAGCGTTACGAGGCGCATTTTTTACACCGCTGGTGCGATGCGTCACTTTTCTGTGCGCACTCCTTACGACATTCCAGATGTGTCATATTTAATGTATGACGAATCATGTCGCAAGGAGTTACAGATACGTCAGTATTTCTGACGTATCTGTAAACACAAAAGTGACGCATTGCTGGAGTGCGTCACAAAAGTGACGCAACTCCAGTAATGCGTCCTTTCACATGGGGAAAGCACCGTGTGAAAGGTCTTGCGTCATTCTTACACCTGCTGTGAGGCAGGCGCAAGATTTTGACGCAACAGCATCCTAAAAGTGACGCAGTGAAATCTCATAGATTTCACTGCGTCGCTATTACGAAGCTTTTTGCGGGGGAACGCCCCCTCTGCATACATTATACCTGACGCAGGTATAATGTGGCGCAGGGTTTCAAAAAGTGACCCATCTACCTAGATGGGTCACTTTTTAAATATAGCGCAACGAGGCGCATTTTTTTACACCGCTGGTGCGATGCGTCACTTTTCTGTGCGCACTCCTTACAACATTCCAGATGTGTCATATTTAATGTATGACGAATCATGTCGCAAGGAGTTACAGATACATCAGTATTTCTGACGTATCTGTAAACACAAAAGTGACGCATTGCTGGAGTGCGTCACAAAAGTGACGCAACTCCAGTAATGTGTCCTTTCACATGGGGAAAGCACCTTGTGAATGGTCTTGCATCAGTCTTACACCTGCTGTGAGGCAGGCGTAAGATTTTGACGCAACAGCATCCTAAAAGTGACGCAGTGAAATCTCATAGATTTCACTGCGTCGCTATTACCAAGCTTTTTGCGGGGCAGTGCCCCCTCTGCATACATTATACCTGACGCAAGTATAATGTGGCGCAGGGTTTTAAAAAGTGACCGATCTACCTAGATGCGCAACGATGCGCATTTTTTTACACCGCTGGTGCGTCACAAAAAGTGACGCACAGGCGGCGCAAAACTGTCGTAAGGCCTTCATAAATAAGGTCCTGGATTTTCCCCGTGCTTCGCTACCCGGTGCGCTTCCCGGTGCGCGTACCGGGCGCTCCCCTCGCGCAAATCGAAAAAAAATATTTTTTTTAAATGCCCCGCGGGACCCTATTTTAGCCCCCACAATAAACCTAGGGGGTCAGGAGGGGGTCTACCCTGCCCCCTTATAGTCATTTCTCCCTTTTTTTATGTCACCTCTTGTGTCTCGATCCTACTGAGACACAAGATGGCGGCCGCTCCGGACTGTTTCGAATGTTTACAGACACCCGTGAGCCAATCAGCTTTCCGCGCGCAAGTCACGTGTCGCGCCTGGTGCGCGCACCGGAGCGCGCCTATAGATATATAGATTTTTTTTAACCTAAATTACTCAAAATCCACAGGAGCACATATCTTGAGACATAGCAAAGGCACATCGGGCTACCAGTCCCTACAATTTTGTCAAATTTGGTGGAAATCCATTCAGCCGTTCGGGCTAAAAGTGAAATCGACCGCCCTATGGAAATTAACATGGGGAAAACGCGTTTTGGGACCCCCCTTTTATCTCGCCCCCGCTTGACGAATCCCCCCCAAACTTTCAGGGAAGGAACGGAACGCCGCGCCGGCGCCAAAGTTATTCCAAATAGAATTTTGAGATTTAACATTGAAAAAAATCCTAACTATAACTACCTACTGGCGACCGCCAGTAGGTAATATATATATATATATATATTATTTTTGGGTGTTTTGCTATACGGACAGTTCAAACTGACTTTCTGCATTGTTTCCGTGCTATTATTTTTCAGAGTTAATTAATTAATTAATTAATGACTGGAAGCATGTCTAATTCATCTGAACCTCCTAATTTTTTTAACTGAAAAAGGTGATCCAGTGTTACCTTGGAAAAGATGGAAACTTATTTTTGATTCCTACCTCATAGCAATGGGTGGAGAAAAGTTTTCTGCTTGTCGCAAACAAGTCATACTTTTACACAACTTAGGCATTGAAGGTAGAGGTATATATGAAAGTCTTGATGTAATTGCGATTGGGAGTGAGTAAGGAGAACCTGGCAATGTTTATGATATGTCTATACTCATGTTAGAGAGGCACTTTGGTTCACACATAAATATAGTTTTGGAAAGACATAAGTTTTTTTCAAGGGTGCAAGGAAAGACAGAAAAAATATCAAACTATGTTGCTGCTCTTAAAACATTAGCTCGCAACTGTGATTTTGAACATCTAACTGATTCATTGATTATGTATGTATGTATGTATTTTGTATTTGTAGAGCGCATATATCACCATAAGGTCTCATAGCGCTAGCTAGTGTTCAAGGCAAGACAGGACAGAAAGGGCTTTGATTTACAGAACTAAGCTAAACAACCAAGTTTTGAGTAGTTTACGGAATTTCTTATGATCCGTCTCCAGACGGAGGGGTAAAGGAAAGGTGTTCCAGGTTTCTGGGGCCACCCGGGAGAAGGATCTACTCCCTTTTCTGGCGGTTCGGATCTTCGGCACTGACAGAAGAAATTTGCTGTTGGACCTGAGGGATCTAGCATGTTGGTATATAGTGAGTTTTTTCGCTAGGTGGAGGGGCCCTTTATTATTGAGTGTCATATGCACCAAGCAACACAATTGAAAATGGATTCTTTTTTTGATTGGAAGCCATTGTAGGGTCTTCAGACTAGGTCCGGATGGGGAGCATGAAGGCAAGTTGAGGACCAGCCTGGCTACTGTATTTTGCACGACCTGGAGCTTAGCCAGGAGTCCTACATTTGTGGGAGCAAGTAGGGAATTGCCGTAGTCTAGACAGCTAATAATCAGTCTCTGCATGAGGGGCATCCTGGAGGAGAGAGGGATCCATTTGAATATTTTTCTGAGACTGTGCATAAGTCTGTAACAGATGAGGACCAGATTGTTAGTTTGATTTAACATAGATACTTTGGAGTCCAGAATTATGCCTAGATTACGTGCAGCTGTCGTAGGTGAGGGACAAGGACCTAACATGGGGGGCCACCAAACGCTGTTCCATAGTTTGTCTGCATCCCCAAAAAGCACGATCTCTGTTTTGTTAGCATTTAGGAGAAGGTGGTTGTTTGTCATCCAGTTGTTTATAGCTATCATACAGAGTTTAAAGTATTTTTTTGTTTCAGTGACGTCTGATCCCACGGTGATTAGCAGCTGAGTATCATCTGCGTATGACACTTTTTGAAACCCCAAAAACTTTATGAGTTTGGCCAAAGGGGACACGTATAAGTTAAATAACGTAGGGTTAAAAATTGAGCCCTGGGGGACCCCTTTATTAATGATTTGGCTTTCTGAGGAGAAGTCACCTATTTGCACTTTAGATGAACGGTCTGCCAAATAACTCCTGCACCAAGTAAGGGCTGCTCCTTCAACACCAGATGCACACAAGCGGTCGAGGAGGATGCCGTGAGAAATGGTGTCGAAGGCAGCCGACAAGTCGAGTAAAACCAGTATAGCTGATTGCCTGGCATCCAGGGAAAGTCTGATATTATTGACTATTTCAAGCAGGGCCCTTTCGGTGCTATGGAAGGCCCTGAATCCTGACTGGGAAGGGTCCAGCAGTTTATTGCTTTCCAGATGTTGGGTAAGTTGGCCATTAACCACAGATTCAAAAATGTTGCAGAAGAGTGGTAAGAGAGATATTGGCCTATAATTGGATAGTTGCTTTGGATCAGCAGATGGTTTTTTCAGGATGGGTTTAATAATAGCCTCTTTCCAGAGGGTGGGGACTATAGACTGTGACAGGGATTGGTTGAATAAAACAGTAAGTTGGGAGAGGAAAACAAGGCCAATTTTGGATAAGACTTGAGCTGAGTCAGTGGGGGTACCTGATTTAATGTGGTTAAGGGCTAGCAATACTTCTTCCTCCGTGACTGTGTGGAGGTTAGTGAGGGGGGCAGTATAAAGAGATACGGGGCCAGGATTATTCCCGCTAAGTATAATGTCAGATGGTTGTGGAAATGTTTGGTGAATATCATTGATCTTTTTAATGAAAAAAGTGGAGAGCGAGTTCACCCACTCCTTTGAAGCATGCAGTGGAGTTTGACAGGAGGGAGGGTTGGTAAATTCCTTAACAATATTATACAATTCTCTCTGTGAGTTAGCTGCAAGAGTGATTCTATTGTCTAAATATTCTTTTTTAGCCTCGGCTATATGATTCATATATAGCCGGTGAGTGGTCTCATAATGCTGTTCATCCCTGCTGTCCTTGGAACTCCTCCACTTGCATTCCGTCTTCCTAACGGCAAGTTTGTTAATTTTGAGTTTGGGGGTAAACCAAGGGGAGAGTTTGGTGGGGCATTTGGTTAGTTTTTTGGGGGCATTGCCGTCAAGAGCGGTGGTTATGGCGAGGTCAAGACCTCTGGCGCCATGGTTCGGATTGGTTAATTCAGACAAGGGAATGGGGGAAACATGTGTGGAAAAAGAGTCAAGATTGATCTTGTTCCAGGATCAGCTTAGTTTGCTTATTTTCCAAAGTGGAGGTATACTTAGACAGTCCTGAAGGCGGAACCTTATCACATAGTGGTCCGACCATAATTGATTAGAGATTAAATTGTCAGATGTACAAATAATGTTAAGGTTCAGGAAAAGCTTTTAAGCAAAAATCCTTGTTTGAAAGGTGCAGTTTCAATAATTGAAGGAATGGAAAATACTAGTATGTGCGTACGTGAAATGAGGGATGATAAATGTAAGGATAATGCCTCTTGCACTAAAGTAGACAGTGGTGAGTCACCTGTTAATGAGGTTTACAATGTCAATAATAAGATTGAAAAAGATATTGATAAAAGTATAAATGATAAATCATCTAACAAAGAATCAGAAAGGAAGTTTGAGAAATTCTTTTTTCCTTCTTTTGAGGTTAAACCTAATACTCTGAAATGTTACAGATGTGGAAGTGATGGACATTGGACAAATAGTCCAGGATGTTTTGCGAAATTTACGTTTTGTAAGATTTGTGGGAAGAAAGGTCACTATGCTCGTGTCTGTAGAGCAGCAAAAGAACAGAACATAAATCACATTGGTCAAGATGCCAATATTGTATCTAGCATACGTGAGGATGGAAGTGTGGATGTAGATCCTATTGAGATGCCAGAATGTGAAATAACTGTTGGTGGCCAGAAAATAATGGTTTTAGCAGATTTTGGATCACCATATACAATGATTGGTGATAAAAATTGAGATAACACATTTGGATGTGAGAACGTAGAATTATTGCCCTCAGACATTAATCCTGTGGGTTATGGGGGAGTAAAAATGGATGTAATTGGATATTGTATCAAGAAAAGTCAGTTTTCTGACCGTGAAGCTGTAGGAAAGGTTTATGTAGCGAAAAGGGGTGACAATCTCCTTGGATGGAGACATCAAAGGGATATGGGTATTACACGCAATCCTAATAGTGAACAAAAAGTGTTATTACTGGCAAAACCTAAATTACCTACTGATATTTTATTGACAATTTCGGAACTTTTTAGTGACAATTTGGGTCTTTTAAATTTTTTTTAATACAAGATCATTTTATAAAATGGTACTGTACCATTTGTGTCGAAGGTAAGGAGGGTTCCTCACATGATGATGGAACCATTAGAACGAGAAATCAGTAAGTTTTTGGAGAGAGGGGTTATTGAGGAGATAGAGAGTTCAGAATGGCTGGATCCGGTGGTTTTGGCGCCAAAGGATGGTGAAAAGAAATTCGTCTATGTGCGGATTTGAGAGGTTTGAACAAATATATCTGGGTTGATAGGCAACCTTTGCTGAATATCACTGAGATTTTGACTCTTATTAAAGATGCTAAGATTTTTAGTGTTATGGATTTGTCCTCCGCTTACCATCAGATTAAGTTACAACCAGAGTCTAGACATTTAACATTATTTGTCACCACAGTGGGGGCTTTTCAATTTTTGAGGATGCCTTTTGAACTTGCTTCCGCCGCGGTATATTTTCAAAGAATAATGGAACAGGTACCACAAGGGTTGGATAAAGTCCTGTTTTTTCAAGATGACATTTTGTTGTATGGGAAAGATGATTGTGAACATGATGGAATTTTATGGAACGTGTTAGAAAGATTATGTTCTTCAGGATTGGTTATTAAAAAAGAGAAATAATACAAATTTAAGGTGATGTCTGTGACTTATCTTGGTTATACAATTTCAAGTGAGGGGATTAGTCCCAAATTAGAGTTAGCCAAAAGCATAATTGAAGCTATTAAACCAATTAACAAAGACCAAATACGTTCCTTTCTTGGTTTAGCTGAATTTCATACAAAATGTTGCTTTCATTTCACAGCCATTGAGAGCTCTTTTAAAGAAAGGATCCCAGTTTGTTTGGTCCAATGAATGTGACCAGGCATTTAATGAAGTAAGAGATTGTATTGCTAAGATGCCTACATTAGACACCTTTGATGTGAACAAGAGGACTGTTCTATCCACTGATGCAAGTCTTTGTGGATTGGGTGCTGTACTCTCTCAGGTTGTTAATGGTAATTTGAAAGTTGTAGCATTTGCTTCACTAGCTCTGAGGGGAGCAGAAGAGAGATAGTGGGTCATTGTAAGGGAAGCATTGGCAGTATTTCGGGCAATTCTTCACTTCAATTTTTTTTTGTGGGGAATACCTTTTGTTGTAAGATCGGATCATAAACCACTTTCTAAAATCTTCACTTCTAGGCATATTGACAATATTTCTCCGAGAATTTCTCGTTGGGTTGATGGGTTGTCCAATTATAATTTTTCTGTTGAATTTGTTCCTAGCTCCAAGAATTGTATGGCAGACTGTATGTCTAGGTTGCCAATTCAATCTGATTTGAACAAGTCAGATAATGTTGGGATAAATTGGGTTTGTGAATCTGCTGTAGAGGATAAGGAGTGGACAATTGCATGTGACAATGATCCTGATTTTGCTATGTTGAAAGAATTTATTGTCAATGGGTGGCTGGAAAAAAATTCATTGTCCACAAACATGTCCAACTATTTTTATGTGAAAGATGACTTGAGCATCCTTGATGATAAAATCTTAAGTCAAAACTAATTAATTTAGCTCATGAAGGGCATTTGGGGAGAAACAAAACTAAAGAAAGACACTGTGAATGGTATTGGTGGCCAAGGATGGACCATGAGGGGTGTGGCACTGCGGCCAGGGCGACTGACACTGGAATATGGGAATCATGGTTCGATCCCCGGCGCCAGTGGCAGATTAGCCCAGCATTATGTGACTCTGGGCAATAGCTTGCTTAATCTTCCCAACAGCCCCCAGTGCCTGGAGACCCTTACGGGTGATTGTTCGCGATTTGCAAATGTGAA
The DNA here is from genome assembly GCF_964263255.1 of Lissotriton vulgaris. NCBI lineage: Eukaryota > Metazoa > Chordata > Amphibia > Caudata > Salamandridae > Lissotriton > Lissotriton vulgaris. The sequence continues at coordinate 43,350,121 of NC_141691.1, read as the reverse complement.
TTATTATTATTATGATGTGGAATGTGTGGTAAAGGATTGTTGACAATGTGCCAATAATGATAAAACTAAAAAAACATGTTTCACCTATTTCTCCTGTGAGTATACCTGATGAACCTTGGACTAAATTAGGTATTGATATTGCTGGCCCTTTTGAGTTTCTTAATCATGATGAACGTTTTGTTATTCTATTTGTAGACTATACCTCCAAGTGGGTAGTAACAAAATGTGTTTCATCAGTCAATTCTCGAGTTGTTATAGAATTTTTGAAGGATGAGTTTTCAAGGGAAGGTGTTCCTAAAACATTAATTAGTGATAATGGAGCACAATTTTTTTCAGATGAAATGGAACAATTTCTTTCAAGTCTTGCTATTGTTCACACCAAAACTGCGCTCTATTCTACACAGGCTAATGGATTAGCAGAGAGCATGAACAAAATTGTCAAAGGCTGAGCTCAGAGAGCAATTCTAAACAAGATGTCTTTTAAAACTGCTTTAAGGGAAACTTTGTGGGCACATAGAGTGACACCTAATACTGTGACATGTGTGTCACCATTTGCAGTTCTCAGAGGCCCGAAACCTCATTGGAAATTGAATCCAGTTTGGATGGGATCTGATATCTCCTTGCATGACCAACCTATTCCATCTGAATTAGGTGTGAAAAGAAGAGAATATCAAAATAAAGATAAGAAAGATTTTGATATTAAACACTCTACTATGCAGATTTGCTGGAATGTGGGAGATACTTTTCTTGTTCACAAACCAGGCATTATCAGGAAAGGCCATTCAAGATTCATGGGTCCTTTTGTAATTTCGGTTGTCAAGAAGAATGTAGTAATTTTGGATTCAGGTGATGTTTGGAATACATCTCGTTTGGTCAGAATCACTAATAAACACTCTCGACTTTCACAGCGAGTTGCTATCAACCATCATGATAATGCTTCTTGCAACCGAAGTTCTGACAGGATTATATGAAAACCAAGATGGCATGATGATTATTTGATGTATACTCATTAGTCAATTTATGTAAGTTGATTTTATTTTTACCTGAAGTGTTTGAGTTATTAAGTTCTTATGAGCACCTGGTTTTGGTGGAAATTGTATATATATATATAGCACTGGTTTAGCAGCTTTGGAATATTTTCTTGGGAAGAGACCTGTGGAATGGTATTTGCATAACAAAATGATTATAGAACTCACTGGTCAGTGCTTAAATAACAATTTCTTTCTATTTGGTAGCAATATCTACATTCAGAGATGAGGTGTGGCAATGGGGGCCTGTTTCTCCCCCAGCTATGCGTGTCTTCACGTAGGCTGGTGGGAGGAACAGGTCCTCCTGTGCACCCATGGCGCTATGTACAAAAAGCACGTTGTGCAGTGGATGCGCTTTATAGACGATGTTTTCATTTTATGGAGTGGAAATCAGGAGAGTGTTAATGATTTTCTTTCATGCATTAATACTAATCAGGAAAATCTGAGATTCACTTCAAATGCCAGTGCAAAGGAGGCAGAATTCCTAGATGTAAAAGTATATGTGAAGGATGGTCATCATGCCACAAAACTCCACAGAAAGAGCACTGCTGGCAATAACATCTTGCATGCCAGCAGTGCTCACCCTCGACACACCATTGACAACATTCCTTTTGGGGAGTTGCTCAGATTAAAAAGAATCTGTAGTACTGATCATGATTTGGAGGTCTGTACAAATGAAGCCCTTGATAGATTTAGATGTAGGGGTTGTAAAGAGTCTATTCTTACAACTGCTATTCAGAAAACCAATGCCAGAACCCGCAAATCTTTGTTTTCCTCCACCAATAATGAGCCAGTAACAACAATTGATTCAAGTGAGGAGCAAACTCCCAGACTAATTACCGGGTATAGTAAACAGGCCAGACAGATTAAGTCTATTATAAAACAACGCTGGCCTGTTTTAAAAACGGATTTGGTTCTGGCCCCTAGGCTTCCAGACAATCCTGTTGTCACTTATCGGAGGGGACCCTCCCTTAAAACCCAGATCAGTCATGAATTTCCTGAGCTTGACAAAAAAGAGGATTGGTTGAAATCCCGGCCGGGATTCAAACGGTGCTCTACCTGTAGAGCGTGTAAGTTCGGAAAAAATACCTCCCAATATTCTACTCCATTCAGTCCGGTTGCTAAGGGCATCAAGGGTACATTCAACTGTACGACTGACTTTGCTGTCTATGTCCTGACATGCACCTGTGGCCTTAGATATGTGGGCAGCACAAAGCTACAGGTGCATGCCAGGATACTTCAGCATTTACGTGCCATCGTGAATAATGATGGCACGTACCAAGTTGCCAGGCATTTCAAAGCAATACATAACAACAACTTACAATGCTTGGAATATTATATGTCATTGCCTCTGTTTTAAAACCTAGGCGAGGTGGTGACAGGGAGAAAATGCTGAGGAGACTTGAATCTCATTTCATTAATGAACTAGACAGCAGATTTCCTAATGGATTGAATACAACGGAGGATCTACATGTTTTCTTATAACTGTATCCTCTATCAGCAATTAGAATATATGCTATTATCTGTTTTGATCTGCCTCACCCTATTAAGATTTGTCATGAATTTCATTCATACGTATTTTTTACCTTTTTCTGTACTTTATGCACATTTTGTTTTTTCCATTATTCACTGGTTTAAAGGATTCACATTACTTTCCCTATTGTTTTTGGGACACAGACACTATGATAATTTTTGGTTTGTTTTCATTGGATGTATTTGATTGGAATATGCTTTGGAAGTTGGTTGATGAAATCTTTTTGTTTTGCACAATTAGAATAAATGTTGTGCATCAATGCTGTGAATATTGCAGTTAAATTACCAATGCATTCATGCAGAAATTCAGCAAACTGCTGGTGAGAAATAGACAATGGTTTTTTATGGTTATATTCTCATCGATCAGATCTATCAAATAATGATCTTGAACGATTTTACCATGAAATTATTTATAAATATTTATATATATATTTATTTATATGCTGTGTTGCACATAATACCTTGCCTTTTTGCACATTGCATTTGCACTTTATTTGCGCACATTGCACTTTCAAACATTAAGTGACCATTGTTTACATTGTTCCTCCAAATAACGGCTGTTTAGCTAGTTCAAGCATTCATGCGGTCATAATGTGTCATCTTAACTGGACAATCACAGCGTTTATCTTTTTATAAATTCCATATTTCGTCGAAATTTAGTTTTCAAAATGACAGTAAGGTATTTGTTAATTGAAATGCAAATATTGAAAACCATACTTCCTTTGTTCCAATTCTATGTGCAATATCTATTGTTTGAAAAACAGACCATCTAGGTCATATATGTAGTGTGTTTTCAGTTTTTATTCTTTCATCACATGGTGTTGCAAACGAGAAAAAGACACTAATTGAATTCGTGCAGTGTACTATTTAAAAGGGATGTTTGTTCATTAGCCTGACGATCTGTGACCAAGGGCGGACGCTCGAAACACGTCAGATTTGGTAAACTCTCCTTTCTAATAAAACCTGCCGAAGAAATACTGGGACTCGTGTGGTCTTTCCTATTTTCTGCCTGCCTGGTGGTTACGTGGTGAGAGACTGCTGTTTTTGAATATATACATATATATGTGAATGCATTGTTTGTTTCCATTATTGTCACATAGGGAAGGAGATATGTTGATGTGTTATGGTTAAGTATAGTCATTAATGATGTAGGTATGTTTCACATTCTACCACTGAATGTTCACTCATGGAATGTGATCTGGCAGTTGCAGCTAGGTCGAGGTCCGTGAGGGTTGTAAATTAATTCTCTTGAATTAAACCTAGATTTAAGCTAACTTGCTTCTGGAGAACTTACTTTTTATCACACAGCAGTGCTGCTCCATTCTGAATTGAACTGGAACATTCACTGTGGAGCAAAACAATTTAAATCAGGATTCCCTTCAAATGTAGCAGAACAAGCAGGAGCCCTCCACAAAAGCTTCCCAGCACGGAGTGTATACATGATGGAATAACTCTGACGATTGTACAAAAGGTGCTAATCAGTCCAGAGCTGATTCATTAAATAATTTGCACAATTCCCTAAGTATCAGAAACGTTAAAGATACGATGAACTAGTTCCCCAAAATGAATTGGGAAGTTAGTGTGGATTTGTGTCTGTATCTCAGATGAGGCCCTTGCATCCTGGAGAGCAAACTTCTCTCTGGTGGAAGGTAAGGCCACATTCTGTTGAAAAAGCACTGCTTTAAGTCTACTGAGCAAAACGAAGGATATATTTGAAACATTTATCGTAGGCCACAGCGTTGCCTCCCTATTTTTTTGGGCAGGTGGAAACAGTACTTGTGTACAACAAGTGACTATGGGATTAACCGTCACCAGATATGCCATGCCTGGTTCCATTCTACAGCAACCTTGATCCTTCAATATCAAATAGCTCCTACTCAAGAGTAGTTTGAAAACCGGACATATCACAGCAGCTGGGGAACTCTTCAGATAAAAATTCATGTTTGCTACAGAAGGATTACCTGCCCCTTGAAGAAAAATGTCCTTGCAAACTAAGGAACCGTTCAAAGTGTCCTCACAGTTCGAACTACTAAGGACAACCTCTGTGTCCCATTTCCTGCATCTAAACCTGAATGGTACTTCCCAATACTCGCAAACATATAGTGCTTCATATCTGCTTACCTGTTTTGGAGTCAATCTTGGAATTGGAAGGTCAGGACTGGTGGGGTGATATACCCATGGATTATTGAGTCTGTGAATGGTGTCTCAACCATGGCAAAAGGTAATTGGTCTTATTTTTCAATGTGCAGCATGGTGTATTTTGCTCCTCTGAATGCCAGAGTTATTTGCCTTTCTGAAGATCATATGAAGAAAATAGACTGGTAGTGTTGATGTATTGCCACAGTACGTGGCCAGAATATACTGTTTGTAACGTCTAGCTCCATATTACGATTGACTGTAATTGTGACTTGCCCTGTTGTAAAATCAAAATGTCCTGCTGAATTATGTTTATTGCAGAAGACACAATCCTGCCCAGTGAATACATTCTGGATGATTATGTAGTAATCCCATTGTCAACCACAGCCAAAGCATTTTGCATATTAACCCTGTTGATCTCGCACAATATCTCTGCAGCTTCCCAATGGGAAATCTTCCATAATTTGTTGTATATATGATACAAGAAGCACTTTTGACATGGGAGTCCGGGATCTAGTAAAAAGTACCTGAGATCCAGGTCATCAGAAAGAAGGGACAAGTGTTTTTTCACCTGGGAAAGTGTTGAGGTCTTTAGCCAATCTAGGCATATCTTCCTGACACTATATGATGTCACCACCACTGCATTTTCTGATTGTGCATAGTGTAGGTCAGGCCTGTTGATCTTAAACCCTCCTTTGTCACCCAGTAATCTATAATGACATGTATCTGTGTCTAGAGGCCAAACCAACCAACCCAGCTGATCGGGGTCTGATGTGTTGTATGACCCATTGCTGAGCATGGCATCAAGTTTATCCTCACTGTGTTGTGTGCATTGTTGCCAATATTCAAAATGTACAAATGTGGGAATACAAGGTGTGTTGAAATCTTTTGCCTTAGTTAAACCAAGATAGGAATTCTGTTGCACTGTTTTATTCAGGAAGATCATCTGATGTGGTATAAGGCTTGCTCCGGATAAAGCCTCTAGTCCCTGAACCTGTCAATCACTTGTTCTCCATATAGATAGTGGAGAAGTGTGGCTCAATGGTTAGAGCGGCAGACCTTGATGCAGAGCTCTGGCCCGGGACCAGGGTTCGATTCCCGCATCGGCGGTTATTGGGCTTAAATTCCTCGGACCTGATATTCTCGCCTCAGTGCCTATTCTAATCATGGGTCCCACTCTGCAACTCTGGGCAATAGCTTGCTTAATCCCCACAATGGCCCCAACAGCGCTGGGATGCCTGGCTTCACCTTGGGGATGCCCAGGAGTGGGCATTTCCCAGGGAAAAGCCAGGAAGGGTTCCTTAGCGTTCCGGGTTCCGGGTTAGCTGTGCGCTACACAAGTACAACACATTTACATATAGATTCTGTTTCTACTGTGTCTTTCCAAAAGTCGAATTCCTGTATAGACAGTTAGGAAATAATGGGAGCAGAGTTAATCAGTTTGTGAGCATTTTCTTCTTTGCAGATGTAGGTGTAAGCCTATAGTATTAAGAGGCTGGGTCTGATGTGTCAAAAACGGAAAAATATGCAAACGTCTGTGCAAATGTTTTTAATTAACTTTCAGTGATGTTGGGGAGTGTTCCCATTGGGTGTAATTGTAAATAGCACATGGGACACTAGCTTTGTGTAAAAAATGGTGACCATAATATTGATAACAGAACATGTTGCCAAAGTTAAATATACCATAATTCAATTCTTCATTAGAAAATACAGCTGATTGCTCTGAATCTAAAAGCAGTCATCAGAGAAAGTACTAGAGGCGATTACATCATTTACAGATTTAAAGCTCATCCTCACGCTCACGAATAATCCGGGAGACACTAGACTCTGTTTCCAGGAAGGTATGAAGAATGTGGCAGTCTGGATGAATGAAAGATGCCTGAAGCTAAACTCAGAGTAGACCGAGGTTCCCATTCTCGATCCCTAACCCTCCGTCTGGGCCTGGTGGCCCTCTGCCATCAGGAGCCCACCCAACCCTACCGACCACGCTTGGAACCTCAGCCTCACCTTGGACTCCTCCTTCTCCATGAACTGCCAGATCAATGCCATTGCCTCCACTAGTTTCAACTGCCTACGCATCCTCTGTAAGACCTTCAAGTGGATCCCTCACAACTGCAGAAGGACCATCACCCACGCACTCATCACCAGCAGGCTGAACTACAGCAACGCCCTCTACGCCGGAATCAACAAGACTCTTTTGCACAGGCTTTAGACCATGCGGAATGCCGCAGCCGGACTTGTCTATGGGATTCCACGCCATGATCACATGACCCACCACATACAAGGCCTACATTAGCTCCCTGTCAAGAAGACAGTCACCTTCAAACTCCTCACCCACACCTACAAATCCCTCCACAACATCAGCCCCAAATACCTCAGTGAGAGAGTATCCTTCCACGTACCCAAGAGGAACATCCGCGCCGCCAACCTTGCCCTGGCAGAGGTCCCCCTCATCCCCAGAAACAGAACCGGCGGAAGAGCTTTCTCCTACATTGCAGCCAACACCTGGAACAAGCTCCCTGTAAACATCAGATGCTCCATGACCTTGCACACATTCAGGAAGGACCTCAAGACCTGGCTCTTTGACTCATAAGGAGCCAGCGCCCCCCGGCACTTTGAGGCCCTCACGGGTAAATAGTGCACTATACAAACCCCTGATTTATTGATTAATTGAAATAATTTTTTAACAAATATAGAATTTGCAAACATTCTGTAAGACCATACCCATCATACGATACCCTGTCCCATGCAATTCATTTAGGAACTGGAACCAATGTATTGTTCTTAGTTCACGGTGTGATGATGCATGTGGTTTTAGAACCAAGTCCACATGTTGGACTGTAGAGCCTTCTGCAAGACAGTGTCCATTCTGAGGTAGAAAAAAGACAGTTACCAAACCAATCCATAATACCAGGAAAAGTTTGAGAATTGTAATTTATAGATGTATCTTAAGGACTGAATACTACTAACATTTTGAACACATTACCCCCTGGAGGCTGACGAGCACATCCAGAGGGTTGAGTTTCTAAGACTGTACATTAAGGGGTCATCTTTGCGAGTCTATGAGTGGACTTGTTTGATTAAAGGGAGAAAAGTACAATTAGTCTTTTCCTCTCATTACAGGTACACAGTTAAAGTTTGAAAAGCTGGTGGTTTGGTAAGGACATGTAACGGATGCAGCAACTGCATAGAGTAGTAGCTATACACATGTAGGGATGCACATAGTAACTGGCAATCTCATCCTTTTGCAGAAGATCCATGGATAAAAACTCCTTCCAGGCTCGGAGGATTTAATAGATTCAATCTTGTGAATTTGCAGCCGCAAAGGCTGAGTACCCCCAGAATTTGGTTTGTAACACATTGTACATTTTTTATTCCACACCATACTAATAGGAATTTTGTTTTCTTTCTTTTGTCCTGAAGAAGACCCTACTTGATGAATATACAAACACATATATTTGCAGGGTCGAAACATTGACGTACAACCATCTTGTGTCCTGAAAAAACAATAATAAAAAAAAATTGTCGGGTTGAAACATCGACATACAACCGTCTCGTGTCCTGGCTCACTAAATAGCAATTATTTTAAGCAATAGGACTAGCTAAAGTAAAAGATCTGAAAAGGATGGAGAATTTACGTGATTGTCTTGTTTAAATTTGAAAGGTCACCCATTTGCACTATATGTCACCACAGTAACCCATTGAATTGTCTGTGTATTTGTTATTCTGTTTTCTTTGTCAGACAGCCCCCATTGGAATTTTCTTTTTGTATAACATTGTTTACACAGTTAGTGAGAAAAATAGAGAAACAAAACAAATAATTGCATAAATATATATATTTTTGATAAAAACTTACTGGGGTGTGGTACATTTATTAAAGTCTAGTACAAAATCACTGTTGATTGTGACAGAAATAATCAGGTTCTGAACCAGTACCCTGTGGTACTTACCCCACAAAACCACTTGGAGCTTTTTAACTATTAACCCAGGTTCTGACGGATACAGGGTGACACAATTGATCCTAATGGTGCTGTAATTATATGTAGCAGAAACTACAGGGATCACCTGCTAGTTATCGTATAGGGCAGCGGAGTATGAAGCTGTGTGTTCAAGTGCCTCCATGTGGCCAACTTAGAAAACAGATGTGTGGTTCTGGGACTGAAAGTTGCAGTAGCTCTGTCAATATTCAACAAGGGTTTTTATAGATTGTATATTTTTCTAACTAGGCTCATCACCTGGGCCAAACGTTTAAACAACATGTACAAGACATTGCTAAACATGAAACAGGCCAGAAATTGAATTGTGCCAAAATACGTTTTCAGTTTCTAGCACATAGATCACTATCTACGGCCTCTTGCAGGTCACCTTTGTTGAGGGTTACATGGACTAGAATAGAGATTATTACATCTGCCAACATGTTTTAAAACTCACTTTTCTCTACTGGTTTCATTGGAGAAGCAGAGCTGGCTGCGCTATGCCTAAGCCAAAATGATGAGCTAACTCTATCATGCCACTCTTGTGAGTCTCAGCTACCTTCTAAAGACCTCAGTGAATGTATCAGTGACTTTTAGGGGAGAGATGACAAATATAAAGTAGCCTTTAAGTACTAGATTACATCTGTTTCACACTGCGTGCTCTCTATATGTGTAGAGTAGAAGGTGTACAGATTACTTTCTGCTCGTTATAGACGGCAGTTGCAGTTGAGTATGAAGCTGTGTGTTCAAATTCTTCTGTGACACATACCTAGCTAACAAATCAATGCTTTTGGGACTGAATGCTAATGTAACTGTGAAAAACTGTGTACAAAAGTATGATAGACTGTATAGTTTTTGTACGTTAAGGTGATCAGCTGCACCAGACGTGTCAGATTACCTCTGTTTCACATCAAATCCTCAGTAAATGTGAAGCACCTGCATGTATCACTTGCTGCTCATTATACAGCACAGCCAGGGATGAAGCAGTATGTTCAAGTGCTTCCATGAGGCCTACCTAGCAAGGAGACCTGCGCTTCTGGAACTTTTATTAAGCACACTAAGAACTAAAATATATAAGCATGTTATGTTAATAAAACATTAATATCCCAATTTTAAAACAAATCACATTGTATTATAATTAGATACCAGTATCAGTTTCACTTTTTTGCTGTTCTCAGATTGCATATAATTTGACCATACATGGTGGTTTGAATGTAGCATCATCATTGAACAGTGAGGAAAAACAACTAAATAGACTGCATAAAAAATTTAGTGCACAGTACATCTATAAATATGTGTTACTATGCCTTATACTTACTACAATTGCTTAATGACTTGTTCCATCTATATTAACTTTCCTACTTAACATAAATAGATTTTAAAACATTAACTATAACTATTATACCTGATACAGTACTGTAAAGAAATATATTTTCTACTTGTTTTTAAAGTCATTTAAAAAAATGTTTTGTACATTAGGTAAAATAATAATAAAAACAATATTTATGAATACTGATATAATCTATTTTATTCTGTTTTTTAACTACATCACCCCCCAATAGTATGAATGATGTTCTTAGAACTTTGGCAGCAGAAATAACATGAAAGAATTAGATAGTTGAGAAGGTAATATAGCTTTGAATTTCAGGTTGGGAACACTGCAATGTGTCCATATGCTGTGTACACAGTGTAGTGTTATAGTAGGTCTTCATAAAAAGTGATAGTATAAGACCTGCTGTAAAGTTAGCAATTACGTTTCATCTGTTTTACAAATATTTGTATGTGCAATGTAGACACCATGTTGGATCTACAATGTGAACACGTTATATTTTTGATTTGCTGTTTTAATCAGTTTGTTAAAAGTCACTGTGTTGCTGTCTGGTATCGTTACGTACAGTAATTGTTCTGCATGTATTTGAGTGGCAGAAGTAAATAAAAAAATATTTACACTTATGGTCCCATTTGTAATTTAGTCCAAAAAAGTTATCCATATGTATTCCTTCACCTTCTAATTCGCCAAGAATGACCATTATAAATCCTTGTACATCTTGTTGTGTTTTGAGAGTAAATATTACTGATCCACTACATATAGCAAAAGATGTTGAATGCCAGAAGCAGTATGTATCTTACCTCTGCGAGTAAGCAACTGTTGAAGTAAATGATGTAGTGCAGAACAGAATCTTTTTTCACGCTTTTCCATGATTTCAATAAGAAGATGTGGTAAATAAAAGAGTACATTAGGAACCACATTAGCATAGCAGTTGCTCCCTGGATACTTTTTTAACTTGTCTCCTACTATATTACCATCAGTATCCACTTGTTTTTTCATTATGCCTTCAACTTTATAACCCAGTATTTGTAAAGCGCAAACTAATTACCCTTAAGGGTCTTAAGGCATTGGGGGCCATCAAGAAGATTAAGTGAGCTATTACCCAGAGTCACATGGGCTGGGCTAACCTGCAGCCGGCGCTGTGGATCAAACCATGAGCCCAGGGTTTCGTATTCAGATGACCTGGCCACTGCACCACACTTGTACTTGCTGCATTGCAATTACTACCTCTTTCATGGCTATTGCTGCTTCAGTTTCAATAATTGATTGTCAAAGAGGATCTTGAGTCGATGAACTAGACCTTCGACTGCTTTGTAAATTTTCTCCGGCTATTTCTGCTCCAATAGTTCCTTCTTGTTCAATCTCATCATTTATCGTTTTTAAATAAGTAGGAAATACTGTACACTGAATCCTATCTTTTGTTGCATTAAAAGAATCTTCGTAGCAGTCAAAATCTCCAAGTAATTCTGTTTCACTAAGCCATGGCTTAAACAGTTGCAGAAGTGCTAAATAGAAAAATTGTCTCTTTTCTGGAGTTTCACAACCGAGTTTTCTGTGGTTAATATTAATGCATATTCTTCTTCTTTCCTATAACGTTCTTTTCAAAACTATAGTGTTGAAGTATTCCCTATAGACATAAGTTTTAAAGATGTGGACTCCTTTTGAATAGTATGTATCCAACATATTAGTTTTCACAATATTGGTTTTTCTGGCTCATACTCTGTTAAATATTGGATTTTTGGAAAATATTTAAATATTCTGTTCCATGTGGAGGCTAGACCAAGGCTTACCCAAATGATTCCTCTTCACTATGAATACAACCAGGCTGAACTCATGCGATCCAATCACGCATAAATTCCTATCTTTCTATGGGAAAGCATCGTTAAGCTAAAGCTGTACAATTGTTTGCTACGACTCTTTCTACAGAAGTTTTTTCCCACATTTATTTAATCTCTGACTTCTCAGATTTAGTGATATATGATGTCATATAACGAGCAACAGCTATTGAGTTGTCTGCAACAAACTGAATTTCCATGTTTGAATCCTGCATTTTTAAAATGCCTGGATTAAAGTCATTAATGTACTTTGAAGCTTCCATTCGTCTTAAGTTGTATGTATTCTTGGGACATGTCTGAGTTATTTTATGTCTTAATTATAGGTAGTCAGAATGCAAAACAACATTTTGCATAAAATCTTCCATTACATTTGTATTTCCATCACAGTATTTTCCACATCTATGGCTTTGAAACCATAAAAGTTGTTGTCTTAAATTGTGTTCTCCTTCTTCTCTTGGGATGGCATGTGTAACATACTGTTTGATAAAAGACAAAACAGCCTCATCACTTTCTGTTCCAAATTTTGGTGTATCCTTTATCCATAATAGCATCTGTCTATGAGAAGCACCTCTGCCTTGGTACTCTTTTCGCCAAAAGAAATCAGTTACCTCTCCAATAGGTGAATGTGAAGGCGTCAACCGGGAACTCAGGCATGCTGCAACTATGGCGGTTGCGCCAGTCCCCTCATGCCAGCACTGGTGACACAGCTGACACCAGCCCCTGAATTTCGCCCCGGATTGGACAGCACAGGTAGGCCCCAGAAGTGCTTATGGGGCCCAGAAGGAGGGGTTAGGCCGGATCCTGACAGTTTTACAAGTATGAAGGGCGACTCTTTAAAGAGGGCCATGGAGCGGTGGGACTGTCCCTTTCCTCGCCGCTGTGCACCCTGCAGGCAACTCCGTCCTTGCAACAGAGTTTTTTAATTTCTGATTTGTTTTTGTTCTTTTGCAGGTCAGCATCCAGTGCAGGTCGGCTGCTCATCGCCACATGGATCTGAGGGGGAGCAAGGCACTGTCTCTTCTGCACAGCAGCCAAGAGCCACGCGGGTTCTAGTGTATATTCACCTACCCCTCACGATTGACATTGCGGAGGTGGGTCCCGCTGCTTGTGCTACTTGACGGCATTACCTGTGATTTGGGTGCCTTGGAATTAGGGCAGTAGCAAAAGAAAGCTTTGGTTTGGTGGCACTTGCAGTGAGGGAAGGGGCAGTATTCAGGCCTGCTAGGCCAACAGCTGTTGCTTTCTTGGGCCCCATTTTTTTTACTGTGTTATAGGTAACCCTGGGTGGACAACTACGCTACGCTCACGTAGTTTGTGAAGTTTGCGCTACTACGCACTGCGCAAACTGCATGTAGCACAGTGCAAACACGCTTAGCAGTAATTTTTTGCTTGCTTGCGAACCTCAACATCAAGTTGGCAACCATGAGCGTAAAAAATGACCCCCTGTCGAGACTTTTTCCTCATTCGCAATCAGCAACACCAAGTTGGTGATCATGAGCGTGGAAAATAAACCTCCCGGCGAGATGCTCAACACCAGGAGGTCAGGTTTCTCATTGCGAGTGGTTGTGAGAAACTATCAGTCCGCATTGAGAAAGCTGCCGCTCACTCAAAAATCTACTCGAGCGGCAAAAAACGACAGCTCGCACTGTGCAATATGCCGTTTTCAATGATTGCACAGTGCGGACAAGCATCCAGCACTGTGCAATCATTGCGAGCAGCGCACTACGTAGTTCGCGTAGCGCTACTCGTAGCTCGCGAATTGCGAAGTGCACTTTGCGTAGCTACGCGAAGCGCTACTTCGTGAACTACGCCCAGGGTTAGTTATAGACGTTTTACTTGCCCTCATTGCTTGTGATTTGGGTGCTTTGAATTTGGGCAATTTTACTGTGTTATGGGCCTTTCATATGATGCCCATTTGTGAGGGGCAGTTGAATCCAAGTGACTTTGATGAGTTAGTTTTGAGGGGTGAAGTACTTAGGTGTTTGGTCATTTTGTTGGCTTTGGTTTAGAGGGTCGTGGCACCTAAGGTAAAGAGGGGTGAGAAGCACTCACAGATGGAAGCATGGATTAATTTTTATTTTATATGTGGATTTTGGTTCTGTAGTGGTAACTTGCCGTTCGTACATTGATATTCGTCTGTTTTAATGTGTTTTGCTAATTAATAATATTTGTTTTATTGATAATTAATTGTGTTAATTATGTAGGTTCACTTTAAAACGAAATTTAGATGTTTGTTGTAAATTGTGTGGTGTTATAGGGTATAAAAAAACATGTTAAATGTATTTAATAATTAAAGTTTTTGATCATAACTAATTGCTATTACAAAATATGTATTTGTTTGTAAACATTTTTAACATTTAAAAAAAAATCTTTGTTTTTTAACATTATAATATGTTGCTAGCTTTTGTAATTTTTTAAAATACAATATAATATATATATTCTGGTGAGAGGAGTTGGCCTAACGACTAGGGTGGTTGAACTCAAATCTGGGGAAAAGGGTTCGAGTTTGGGCAATGACGCTGAACGTCCCGTGATTCCGGGCAAATCGCTTAATCTCCACGTGCCTAACAAAAATGAATTTGTCCTCATGTAATGCAACTGGTGCTATGTAAAGCGTTCTGATACCCGATTTGGGTCAAGTTCGTGCTATTTTAAACTCTGTAAAAAAATAATAAAAATTATATGTATGTTTTGTGTTTTTTGTTTTTATCATCTTTTGTATTGTAATTGTCATTTTATTCATTTTTTAAATTTGAATTTTCTACAGTGGTAGTAGTAATGTTTACCTCTCTGCTATCCAACACTTTCCCTACTGTTGCACTAGTTGAAGAGGGAATCGTAATATTTACTCCTTAGCTATCCAACATATTCCCTACTGTTGCATTCGTTGGAGTGGGAAAAAGTCATTTTTCCCCTCCGCTATCTAACACTTTCCCTACTGTTGCTCTTGCAGGAGTGTGAATAGTAATTTGTTGGACCTGGCCCTTTTTGGCAGGTTCACCCCAAAACTTTTTGCTTTTCCTAGCCTGTTTCTGTAACCTGGTGTTGGTGATTTTAGGCCTCTGCGCACTTTTTCACTGTGGTACAGTGTACAGTGCGTGAGCTCTCTGTGTATGTGTGGTGAGTGACCTGCCCTCCCATAGGAATGCGTGGGGAATATGTATGACCATGAGAGTTCCTGATGTGTGGGGAGTGCAGGGTCGAGTTTGGTATGTGCAAACTCGTGAGATTGAATGCTGCGCAATGATATATGCGGCATGATTGTGTCTAGTGTGGAAGTGCCACTTCTAGAAGTTGGCATACTTGTGTAATTTGTGTCTGGCGTGTGATTGGCTGGTGAGCCTGGCTCCAAGAGTCTGGGAGGGTCTGCCCCGGTGGTGAATGGAGTGTTTAGCATGCTGATGTGAGGGGAGGGGTGCACCTGGGCCTGAATAGGGCTGGGCTTTCCCCACACAATGCTGGCTCCACCCCCTGTGGTGCGTCTGATGTCCCTAGCCTGGCCTGTGAAAGGAGTTCCCTATAACCAGTTGTAGCTGGTCCTCACACTGCCTGCACCCTGCTAGACAATGGATTTCTCTGTATAAAAAGGGGCTGTGTCCCCTTACAAAATGTTCTTGTTTCTGACTTGAATCCTACCAGGGGTGTGCTGCTGCTTGGGCTCAGGGGAAGGCTTGCCTCCCTGGGCCCTGCCCAGCCCCTGGATACCGGATGGACCCTGTGCTGGGACCCCTCTGCTTTGCCTGGGGGGATTGGAGGACTTTTCTTTGCTGATGGGCTGGTTTCTCCAACTCTTGGTTCCAGGACTTTGCTGCATCCTTTTTAGCACCCTGGGAGTGCTATTTCAGGACTCCTGGGTACATCTAGCGCTGGGAGCGCTTTTGGTTGTGTCTCTAGTGCTGGAAGCGCTCTATCTTGACCTCTAGCGCTGTGATTGCCCTCAGGCGCCTGGAGCGCCTTATTTGTTTTGGCCGGTGCCCACCTGGCATTTACCTCGTCTTATTATTGATGAAGAGAGGGAGCCCACCCCTCGGTTGAGTCCTCGCCTGCCCGCCTGCCTGAGAAGGGCCGCCGCGCTGCCCGCGGTGACCCGGAAGCTCTAGGGGCCAGGACCGGAAGTCCTGCCCTCGCAGGAGCAGCCCGAAGAAAGAGAAGTGCGGCTGGAGATAGCGCGGGGCTCCCGTGAGGAGAGGGGAGCCCCACACCGAAAGCAGAGTCCAGGCCGCAGCACCGGAGAACCCCGAGGAGCGGGAGCTCTTCTCTCCCCAGCCGCTGCGAGACCAGTGAATGCCCGTGAATAGATGGGGGCATCAGGGCACATTGCCGGTGCCCGCCCCTCCCCTCTAGTGAAAGGCTTGTGGGGGCCTTACTTGTTTTAGCGCCTGTTGAGGCTCCAGGGGCCTTACTTTGTCTTTGAGTCTAGTGAAAGGCTCTGGGGGCATTTGGTCCATTTCGAGTCCCCCCACGAGGGACTCCAACAAAGGGGTCACATTTGTCTAGGGCCCCGCGGCCCCTCCTACAACGGGGACTTTGTGGTTCTCGGGGCCCATGGGAGGCTCCACAAGGTGACATTTCTTGTGTTGAACCCCGAGAGGGTCTCGGTGCTGCATTTGTTCCAGGGCCCGAGAGGATCAAAAGTGCCACAGTTTCTTGTAGAGAGCCCACGAAGGCTCATGGGGCATTAGTAGTTCGAGCCCAGAGAGGTTCTTGAGTGCCACATTTGATTAGGAGCCCAGAGAGGCTTGTGGCCGCATTTCTTTGCTTGGAGCCCAGAGAGGCTCAGGGGCGACCAGTTGTTCAGAGCCTGCGTGGCTCCCACGTGGCCCCATCATTATTGATTCCCAGCTGCTCAGCAATTAGTGGGCAGCTGCACCGTTTGACTATTGGGACACAGGGCGTCCTAGCCCCAACAAGGCCAGTTGGCCTAGGGACTGCCACAGGTGGTGGCTTATGTAAGTTTTTGCGCAATTGTGTGGTTTTATTGCACCTCTGAATGTTTTTAGGCATCATGTGTCTTCCTTGTTCTTACACCTCTGAATGTGTTGGTTTATGCATCATGTGTTTTTCCTGTGCTACACCTCTTAATGTGTTTTGATGCATCATGTGCCTTGTTCTTACACCGCTGAATGTATGTTTTATGTATCATGTGTTTTCCTTCCCTACACCTCTGAATGTTGTGATGCATCATGTATAATGTGTTCTTGTTTATGCCCCTAATCGTATTGTGATACTTAGGTGGTTGTTCTTTCTACTACAGGTGGTCCTACTGAGGTCCTGGTTCTCTGCGTGACATTCTCCTAAGGTGGTTAGGGTTGCGTAGGTAGTACTTACCTGTTACCAGTGGTTACTGGTTGTGTGCTATATTTTCTAATTTGTGCTACAGTGATTCTATATCCTATATTCTATGTTCTAGGAGTGCTATTTCCACTAAGTGCTGATTCTGACAGGTGCCCATGTGGCCCTGTCCTGTGTAAATAATCCCTTGTGAATATTGCCCGTGCCAGTTGGCACAATGTATATTGTGTGATTACTATCTGATGTGTTTTGACAATACAAAAGGTATTATTATATAACCTTGTGTGGAGTTCCTTTTGTGGTGTGCCTAGGATGTTGTTGCTGTGGTGTGCATTCGCAAATGCTTTACACATTGCCTCCAGGATAAGCCTGTCTGCTCGTGCCAAACTACCAAGCGGGTGAGCAGGGGTTATCTTGGCGTGTGACTCCCTTGCCCTGACTAGAATGGTGGTTTCTGCCTGGCTTTGGCGTCAGCCTTAGCCAACCAGAAGTAGCCAGTTCTAACATAATTTATACCACTCTGCTACCCAGCACTTACCCTACTGTTGCACTCACCAAAGTGGGAATAGTAATTATTTCTTCTCTGCTATCCAACACTTTCCCTGCTGTTGCACTTGCTAGAGTGGTAATAGTCATTTTTCTCCTCCACAATCCAACTAATGGGAATAATAATTTTTTCCAAACTGATATCGAACACTTTACCTTTTGTTGCACTCACTGAAGTGGGAATAGTAAATTATTCCCCACTATAATCCAAAACTTTCCCTACTTCTGCATTCACAGGAGAGAATTCCCTACTGTTCCACGCGCTGGTGTGGGAAGAGTCATTTTTACATTCTCCGCTATCCAACACTTTCCCTACAGTTGCACTCACTGGAGGGGGAATAGTAATTTTCACCCCTCTGCTTTCCAACAATTTCTCTACTGTTGCACTCAATGTTAAATTAATTTTTATGTTACAATGTATGTCAGTTCAATTCAGTTCAAATAACTTTATTTGATTCTTTATAATCATAAAAGTTTACATATATACATAATAAAAACAGTTGAGAACATTTAAAAAGGTGTCCACATGTTCCCTTCCATATATTTTGGTGTACCAAATATTTTTTTTATCAACTTTTAAAATCATCATGCCCCCCCCCCATAGTTTGTACATTTGACTAGTTCTAAGAAATACCTGCAAAAATGTGCATTCCTTTTCACAATTCATAGCGTTCTCTGATTAAGAATGCAATTCTAATAAAACTAAGCACTGCACTTGAGATTACAGCTGTAGACAATGACCTCAAATAGTCAAAGCCTTCCTGATAGGAACAGGGCGGAACAATTTTCACTACAGGCTTAATAAAGCGGGCTCGTGGGTCTGCGTATAGTGAGCAAAACAACATGAGATGCATTGTGCTCTGTTTGGCCAGATTGTCACAAGGACAAGGGGCTAGTCTCTAACACCAGCAGGCCTGTTTAAGATAGCCCAATAAAAAGTGCAAAGTGCCCAACCGAAATCTAGTTAAAAAAAATCTTGAGAAGATGGCGACGGAGTGAGATGCACCTTGCTGTCCCTCCGGCGCCGACCTCTGAATAGCTTCGAATAGCACCCCCGGAACCGTACCTTGCCGACGGGTCCGCTTACTGGGAGGAACCGGAGCACGGGGGCAGGTTCCTGGCGGCTGCGGACGCACCTCAGAGCCATCTGGAGGGCGAGACCCGCTGCGGAGAAGGAGGCGGGGGAAGGCCTGGCTGACCCCGGACTTGCGTTGCCGAGCCCGCCGGACCGGAAGTGCAGATCGGCGGCAGACGTCCAGGACGGAGGCCGGGTCCGCTGGCCAGCGCGGAACCCTGAGGAGACAGCGACTCTGCTGGTGGGCGGTCTCTCCCCCCCCCGTCCCACCCCTGGAGTGCGGTGCAGTGCGGGGCCCCCGCGGAGCTGGAGCGTGCCGCAGCGGACCGCAACTCGGCGGAGCGGAGGGATCTACGAGCAGGCGGAGGTGAGCGGCCTGGAGGGGGTCAGGAGGAGCACACACCCCCGGCCTGGTGAGCGGTGGGGGCCCCTAAGGCACGCGGCGGACGCTCCGTAGGAACGGAACTTTGATCTGGCTGGGCTGTCCACGTGGGAAGTGCCGGTGGGGGCAGCCGTCCTTGAGGGGCATAAGGCAGACTGCGGCCGTGAGAGGCCTTAACACAGGAGCGCCAAGGACAGGCAGGACCTGCTATCGAGGGGGTACCGCCACGACCTCCCTGCTGCTGCGAAGTGAGGGTCGGGAGCGGTAGCCGCCATTGCAGCCTGGGCCCGCACATTTGACCGGGGGCTACGCACGTGGCGCCAACACCAGTGAGGCCCAGTGGAGGCATAGCTTCAAGAGGATCCCCTTTACGGGCTGGGCCCCTATGCGCACGTGGCGCCGACAACAGTGAGGGCCGGAGGAGGCATAGCTTCAGGTGGATCCCCTTCACGTGCTGGGCCCCTACGCCCCGAAGAGCGGAGAGTTGGGAGGCGATACGGTGAGGCTCGGGTGCGACGGCTGAGAGACCCACACGGCGGCTGGCATGGCCCCGGAACACTTGGCGGACTTCGCCTGGCGTTGTGGTCCTCACACGCCTCGGGGAGGCTGCGCACGTCCGCCACCGGGGGAGCGTCACAGAGCCTTGGGGTCCCAGGATGGCGGGCAACCAGCGGAAAGGGAAGAATGGCAAGGACGGCCCGACCAGGGAATCTCAGCATCCGCCGTCCCCAGGAGCGAGCTCTTCGTCCGCGTCAAAGGACGACGAGGCGCCGGCTACCAAAGCCTTCATGACAGAGCTTTTCGCATCCATAAAGGCGGACATCTCTGACCTGCGAGATCAACTCGCATCAGACCTTAGGGAGGTGAGACGGGATCTGGATGGTGTCGGCGAGAGGGTGGCCACCCTAGAGGACCATGACCTTAATGTGGCGAATGACGTGCACCAGTTGCAACAGGATGTGCTCCGCCTCACGTAACAAAATCTGAATTTGCAGGCGCATGCGGAGGACCTGGAGAACCGCTCCAGGCGGAACAACATCCGCATCAGGTCGGTGCCATGGGACGGGGAGTCTGGCGACCTGAGGGGCTATGTCCTAGCGCTGTTTCAGCAGGTTTTGGGCAACGACGAAGTTGGCGACATCAAGATGGACAGGGCTCATAGGGTTGGGCTTCCCAGGCGTGGTGGGGGCCCTCCACCAGACATACTGGTCTGCGTCCACGACTTTCAGCTGAAGGAGCGCATTTTGAAGAAGGCACGGGAGGCTCCATCACTCCAGTTTCGTGGTCATCACCCTCAGCTGTACCAGGACTTGGCTGCTACCACTCTGCGGAAGCGACGTGAGTTCCGGCCTGTGACTGCATTCTTGAGGGAGCGCAACATCGCCTATTCCTGGGGCCACCCATTCCGCATCATATTCAGATGGCAAAACAGGCTTGAACAGATCAGGTCCCTCCAGGTTGCAAAGGATCTCTTGGGCATCGACGAGCCGGGATCTTCGCAGGGCACTGAGAGCCCTTCTACGAGGGGACGGCGGAGGTCCCCCTCGTGGCACAGGGTGGGGGGGAGGTGGGGAGAAGGGTGCCTGACAGGACTACCAGCCTACAAGAAAGGGTTGACGCGGTGGCCTCGGTTGCCTCTGCCACGCTATCGGCCTCCCAGCTTGGTTCCGGGGCGGCGTGATTGAAGGAGGGTGACTTGTCGGACGCCGGAGGGACACGTCCAAGCAGGTACCGTGGGTCCATTTGTACTTTGTGGGAAGACACCCCGGTATGTGGTCTTGGGGAGGCACCGGCTGGTGTCTCTCCCCCGGCTCCTGGAGGACTTGTTTGGAACTTCTAAACTGTTCCGGGAGGTTTGGTCCTTCATTCTTGTGTGGTTTGGTTTGTGTATTACTGTGTTGGGGGGTTTTCGGGGAGGGGAGGGCCCTGGGGGGCTGGTTTTGGGAGTTGCGGGGGAAGGGTGTGCCGGAGGTGGTGACGCGGATGAGTTGTGGAGGGTGATGTGTGACTGTGTGAAGGAAGGGGTGGTATCCCTGTGGTGGGGGTGGCGTGTGACGGTCTTGCAGTTGCTTCGAATTTGGGCTTGCGGGGCTGGGGGGGTGTCTGGGGATCCATCTCTGTGTTGCTTGTGGCCGGGGGACCTTCCGACGAGGGAGGGGGGTCTGACGAGGTGTCCGTAGCTAGTTCCGGTTTCATGCTTTATTATGCCTGTTAGCATAGGGACTTGGAACGTTAAGGGGCTGAACTCTCCACAAAAGCGGCAGAAGGTGTGGAAATACATAACTGACCACCAATTGGATGTTGTGGGGCTCCAGGAGACTCATCTAGCGCGCAAGGATGAGCTGCGCCTTAAGCATAGGGCTTATCCCCTAATATACAGATCCTCTGCATCCACGAAGCATCGAGGGGTAGCTATCCTCTTCCGCGCTGCGCTGCACTTTCAACCTGTAGAGATACGCGCCGATAAGGATGGCCGTTGGCTGATGGTGAAGGGGCTTGTACAAGGGAGGTTGTGTACTTTTGTTGTGGCGTATCTCCCCAATACCGGTCAAAATAAGTTCCTGCAGGGCTTGTTGCAAAGGGTGGGTGATTTTGTTGACGGGCACTTGTTTCTCATGGGCGACTTTAATCTGGTATGGGATGGGGCGATGGACTGCTCCGGCGCTCACAGGGCGGATACTGGTGTGTTCTCTACTGTGTCGCAGCAGGTGGTGGGGGAGATGGGGCTGGTGGATGGGTGGCGTTTCTTCCATCCCACCTCACGGGACTACACATTCTTTTCTCATGTACACCACTCATACTCACGACTGGACTATATATTTCTCAGCCAGGCTCTTAGAGGAGATGTCCTTGACTCTGCCATTCTGCCTCTTTCAGTTTCTGACCACAGCTTGCTGGTGCTTACTTTGCGTTGGTCTTCGACCGGCGGCGGGCAGCGAAAATGGTACTTCCCGGCTTCGGTGGTCCGGGACGATACCTCTAATAGGGCATTACGGAAAGCTATAAGGGAGTTCTTTGAACTCAACCCGGCGTCGGATACCTCAGTCCCCAATACCTGGGACGCCTTTAATGCGTCCATCAGAGGCACGTGCTTGGGCCTCAATGCGCAACTCAACCGGTCGCGGCGCAAGGAAAGGGAAGACCTGGAGGCTGAGCTGACCTCCCTCGAGCAGGCGCATAAACTCAACCCCTCAAGGGTGACCCTTCGACCACTGACGGCGATACGGGGGAAATTGAGAGCACATTATAATAACAGGGCTGAATTCACCCTGTTGAGGTTGGGTCGCCAATCCTATGCTTGTGGGAACAAGGTGGGAAGACACCTGGCCCGCCAACTGCGCGACAAGAGAGAGCGTGAATATATCGGCGGGATCCGCGATGCGGCGGGAGAGTTGCAACACCGGGCCGCTTTTATTCGGACCTCTACGCGGGGGACGGGTTAGATGCGGTAGCCCAAAGGGAGTATTTGGAGCGACTGCCCCTTCCACAGGTCTCAAAGGAGTGGAATGAGCTGTTAGGAGCCCCAATCACCAGGGAGGAAGTACTCGATGCCATCAGGAACTTGAAACTTCACAAGGCTCCTGGGCCGGACGGCTATACCGCCACTTTTTATAAATCATACGCTTCCGACCTTTGTGATTTTCTGGTGACCCTCTTTAACGACATGGCCATGTCCGGCTCTTCTGCTGGTTCTTTGGCAGAAGCGGTAATCACAGTTCTGCCTAAACCAGGGAAGGATCCCGCCCAGTGTGCGTCCTACCGCCCGATAGCCCTTCTTAATATAGATGCCAAACTTTACTCAGCGATCCTGGCGCGTAGATTACAGGACCTGATGCCAGCGATCATACACCCGGACCAATCCGGGTTCATCAAAGGGCGCCAGACCCACGACAATACGCGTAGGGTGGTGCATCTCATCAAAAAGGCAGACAGATTTCATATTCCCGCAGTCCTTGTGGGGCTAGACGCCGAGAAGGCCTTCGACAGAGTGGACTGGGGTTTCTTGTTCAATACGATGACGGCCTTCGGCTTCTCGGCGACATTCATTAAAATGGTGAGGGCTAATTTCTGCTGCCCCCGGTCACGGGTCGCGGTGAATGGCCATTTATCGGCGTTCTTTCCGCACTCACGCGGCACTAGACAGGGGTGCCCTCTGTCCCCCCTCCTGTTCGCGTTGAGCATCGAGCCTTTGGCGGTGGCGGTGCGTGAACATGAGGGGATCCGGGGTTTGCCATTCACAGGGGAGCAGCATAAGATCTCGCTCTTCGCAGACGATATTTTGTTCTCTATAGCTGACCCGGAGTGCTCACTGCCGTGTGTTAGGGAGGTCCTCTTGGAATACGAGGAGGTGGCCGGCTTCAAGGTCAACTACAGCAAGTCGTATATCCTGAACCTTACTCTCTCGCAGACTGAGGTGGCTCGTGTGCGGTCATTGACGCCGCTGGCTTGGGCCGCCGGATCGATCATCTACTTGGGGGTCCATTTGACTCCGACAGTGGGCGGACTGTTCTCGGCTAACTTCCCGCCCCTGCTGGCGAAATCCCGGACGGAATTGGATAGGTGGAAACCTAAATTTTTGTCCTGGCTTGGCAGGATCCATGCTGTAAAGATGGTTCTCCTCCCCAAATACCTTTATCTGTTCCAAGCGCTGCCTATCCCCTTGGACGGCGATTTTTTCCGGTGGCTCAAGACTCAGATACTGCGTTTCGTGTGGCAGGGGGGTTAGGCACGCTTCTCCTTTACGGTCTTGCGTCGGCCGAGGTCCGAGGGTGGGGTTGGCCTTCCTGACTTGCAGCTTTATTACAAAGCGGCTCAGCTCAGAGTGTTGGTGGAATGGTCGCAGCAAACATCCGAGAAGCATTGGCTGCATATGGAACGGAGCGTGGCAGGCAGGTCGATCTGGGACCTGGCCTGGAAACCAAAAAAGGACCGCCCCCTCAACGCGTATATTAGTACTCCTACGAGTACGACATTGAAGGTTTGGGACACCCTCGCCGCGGACGACCGCTGGACCACATTCCCCTCGCCCTTCACGCCCTTGCACTTCAACCCGGCATTTCCACCGGCGCTGCGGGAGGGGCCGTTTGACGTGTGGCGGGAGGGGGGTTGCAGGGCCTTGACACATCTGTTTCATGGCCAGGACACTCTCACGTTTGCTAATTGTATGAGGGACTATGGAGTCCCCCGGTCCGAGCAATTTCGGCATGTTCAGCTGCTTCACTGGGCCACGTCGCCTGGGGTGTTGGAGGCGGCTACGAGACCGCCGACGCCTTTTGAGGCCTTCATACTACGGACGTCTGCCATGAAGGGGGTCATCTCCTTCCTGTATCAGCTTCTGCTCAAATCGACAATAGCGCCTCGTCCTCGCTATATGGGGCAATGGGAGGAGATGTTGGGGAGGGAGGTGTCGGATGTGGAGTGGTCGGCGCTTTGGCGGGACTTGACGACCTTTAACCATTCGCTGCATCTCAGGGAGGCTCATCTCAAGACGGTCATGCAATGGTATATGTGCCCGACCAGGCTACACCGCATTTATCCGGCCACCTCTGATAAGTGCTGGAGGGGCTGCGGGTTCCTAGGGGACTTCCGCCACATCTGGTGGGATTGCCCGGTGATCCGACCGTATTGGGAGGAGATTCTCTCGCACATCAGGGACATCCTTACTTATCCCATTGAGGACTCCATGGCCTATGTCCTGTTGGGACTGCGGGAGCCTGGACTTGAATACCAGACCAGGGCGGATAAAAAGATCTTGTGGCTCTGCCTCGGGGCAGCTAAGCTCACACTGGCTGCTGCCTGGAAAAAGAAAGAAGCGCCGGCGATCTCTTTGTGGCATGCGCGACTCTGGAGGCTCCTCAGCTTGGAAAGAGTGGCGGACACCTTCCTTGGCCAATTCAAGAACTTCCAGCACCAATGGGGCCCATTGGTTACTTTCCTCTCTAAGGGGTTACCCTCGGCTGTATGCCCTGCATCTTTGCGGTCACTACACCTCTTTCAAGTATAGTATGGTTGCGGTATGAATGTTGGTATGATTGGCGTCACCACCTGGGGGGGGAAAGGAAGAGGGGGGAGTTTAACGTGTTGGTTTCCGGGCTGTGGTGGTGTTACTATTCGGGTGCATAGCCTGACTACCTAGATATGCAAGTTCGAGGGCCGGCCAGTTATTATGCTGTCTATCTGCATTGCACTGGCCCAATTGTCAGGCTTTCCGGGACTTTTTACACTACCACATTGGCGCTATGGTTCTTCGCCCTCGGAATGGATCTGCTTATGTTGTCTTGGGACACTATTGATATGTGCCTTTTGATTTGGCCCCCGTGTGGGGTACTGTGCTGCGCCTCCGCAGCCCCATGTTTGTTTTTCTCTGTAATTCAAAATAAAAATTTTACCAAAAAAAAAAAATCTTGATTGTACATGTAAGGTAAAAGACAGATAAAATTGTTGATGTCTTAACACCCCATCATCCAACAATACGGTATGCATTTTTAATAATCATTTTCATATTAGGTTGGATGGTATCTGGGTTGTTAGAGTAATCGTCTAGGCCAATTTTATAGAAGGTATCTTTAACCTAACGTTGCAGAGGGAGTGCTATTGCGTTATCCATGTTCATACAGTCCTTCAGGATACTCCTAGAGAAAATCAGGTCTTCTGAAGACCTGATTATTGCCTACAGGACCAGTGGAGCAATATTTAGACTATCTTTCACATATTCCAGGCCCACCTCTGAATGACAAAATGATGATGAGGAGCTACTAGGGATCATTAGTAATCTTTTTAAAAATGTATTCTCTAAAACCTGAATCTGGTTACTCTTATGATAACGCCACACTTGGGCTCCATAGGTAGCCATTATAAACATTTTGACTTGTATAGAGTTATCATTTCAGCTACCGGCTTGTGTCCTAGTTTACAGGCAAAACGAAACAGCCCCTCTAGATCTACTGGTCTGTTGGACACTTGTCAAAACCAGTCCATCCCACTTCATTTTAATATTAAAAATGTTACCTAAATAGGTAAAATTGGACACCATATCAATAGTCTTTCCTTTCACAGTAAATGTTTTGGTTTGGTTTTTTTTCAGACCGCAGACCATAACAAAGTATTTATTAAAATGTACTTTAAGATCCAATGCTAGCATATAATCAGTAAAAACAGTCAGGGCTTTTTGTAACCTGTTAGCCATTAAAGTCATTGATACCATATCATCGGCATATAATAACAGGGGGACCAATTTACCATCTATTCTTGTAAAATCCAATTGCTTTTGATATGGAATGATTGGAGGCCATTAGTGTATACAAGAAATAAAAAAGGGGCCAGGATACATACTTGATGGACCCCCTCCGTAGAGACAATGGGTCGAGTCTTCTCCCCTCCTGAGCCAAAGTGAACAGCTATGGTGGTAAATTCATGCAGCCTGTGTAGCAGGGTGATAAGAGGTTCTTCGAACCCCATCTCTCCCACCATTGTCCATAGCTTTCCCCCTACTCATAGTGTCAAAAGCACTGGACAAGTTCATGAATGCCAGGTGAATAGAACCCCCCAGGCCTTCATCTACTTGCCCATGATCAGAGCTAGGTTAAGGCGCTGCTCGGTTGTCCCCATTCCCTTTCTAAAACCATATTGTGTATCTGCCATGAGGCCTGATGCACTAGCCCATGATTCCAATCTGGCTAAGGTCACCCTCCCCATGACCTTGCACCTAGAGTCTATCCAGGAAATTGGCCTGAAGCAGGTGGGGTCATTCCTATTGGCTTTTTTAAAGATTGGTACCACCACTGCTTCCTTCCATGCAGATGGGATATGACCGACTATTACCGCCATAAAAACATTGAGCAACATAAGCGCCTATAATTGGAGAGTGCTTTTAGGCAAATCTAAGGGAACTCCGTCTGGGCCTGACGCTTTTAGAGATATACCCTTAGCTATCGCATCTTTGACCTCACTCAAGGATCGAGTTAAGCTTAGTTCATATGCTGTTAGAGAATTAATAACTGTCTCCTCCCTTTGCTCTTCTATTAACTTGCCCCGTAGATTAAATATTTTTTTTTAAATGTGCTACCCAAGTTTCAGCTGTTATAGTCGAGTCAATGCTCCTGACATCATTAGAGAAGAGTGGGCGATTTATAATCTCCCAAAAACTCTTCGAGTCCTTGAGTGCAGTGGCTCTCTCTAGGTCCTCTCAGGCTGTTCTTCTTAAATCATTTTTCCTGCGGTTAATAGCTTTTTTATAGGTATGTATCGCTGTTTGTATCAGAGCCATATTCCGAGGGGCCATTTGCAGTGCTTTCTTAAGTTCTCTTTGCGCCTTTGTGCCTAATTTCCGGCAGGTCCTGTTTTCTATTTGGCTTTTTAATGTTATGGCTACATCTACACAGATTTATTCAAATGACTGAATGACTGGGTGCCAATCAAAGGTTAGGCAGGTCATGAAATTACTTTGAATTTCTTTAATAATGGCCTCCTCGCTTTCTGTGCTGTGACATACATAGAAAGAGTAAGGGGATTATGGTCACTGGCCGGATGTGGTTCAACGGCAAAACTATCTGCAAGACAGGTGTATTTGCTAGTAATTAGCATAAAATCTATTGTACTGACACCAACTCCTCCATGATAGGTTGGAAACTGAACAGGAGGATTACTATCCAAAGAGTTCAACATACAAAGGTCATTTACCAGAATAATAGTGTTCAATGCATCACCCTGTGGTGTATGCTTGAAATGCGACACAGGTTCATTTTCTATGTCAACTACACCACATGCTCTGTGTGAACCGTATTGACAAGTGGTACAGTTAAAATGCTCCGTCCAAATTATGCACAAAGGTTGACATTTCACAGCCACATTCTCAATCTCCTCTCTAAGTAGATTAATGACCTCTATATTATAGTACCAGTTGATTAAAATAATTAAAGTATCAGTTAAGTTAAAAATTAAGATGCGCTGGTACCAGTGAGAATTTATTATATTCTCTATCTTTATTGAGTCATACTTAAGTGAAATGAAAGTCACTAACCTCCCTTAGCTCTCCCTGCAACTGATGGAATTGCATGAGTATTTAATGAGCAATATCCATCGATAGTGACATCAACCTGGCTCCAAGTTTCCTGAAAACAGATAATGTCAGATGTCTTTATATATTGGAACCAAGCCACGTCTGCTAGTTTTGAAGATATACCTGCAATGTTCCATGATGTACACCTGAAAGGCTGTGTAGTGGAATTCTGGGCTCTTGGAACCACATGAACACTCAGTATCATTGGGGTTCAGGTAGCTAGATCCCTCTTCAATGTTATCATTGACAATTGTATCATTCATGTCAATATTGAGGTGCAACCCTGTAGTTCCTACATACTCGATGCTCGAAAACTGGAGATACTGTAGGCTGTTATTATAGCAGTTTGTAGATGAAATGACTGCTATACAGCCTATTTCCCCAGTAGCAGTCTCTGAGGTACTAACCAGTATAGCAATTTCCCCTATATTATTCTGGCTGGGGTCATTCAATCTATTTCGAAGAGATCACGCAATACTTCAAAACAGTTTGGAAGGAGCCATGAAGGAGGAGGAAGATGCTGTGTTTACCCCAAAAGGTTTAGCTTCTCCTACAGTATTCCACCCAGCTCCTGGTGGCTGGTTAAAGAACGCCAAGGGCTAGATGGAAATCCTCCTTGCACCCTCAAAACT
Source organism: Lissotriton vulgaris (assembly GCF_964263255.1). Lineage (NCBI taxonomy): Eukaryota > Metazoa > Chordata > Amphibia > Caudata > Salamandridae > Lissotriton > Lissotriton vulgaris. The sequence continues at coordinate 43,321,300 of NC_141691.1, read as the reverse complement.
GTTCTCCATCCTATTTAATATATGCCTAACTAACCCTGGAGATCTTAAAGTCAACATGATACCATCTCTCTGAAATGATTTGTTAAATTTTCCCAACCAACCTATGTGGCTGGCCATTTTGAATTAGGAAAATCAATGCCTATTATCAATGCCCGTCCCGTCAAAAAAGTGAAACAATTTATTCCTCAGTGTTGACCAATGCTCAGATTCTTGAGACGATAGTGTTGGAACAATGGCCAACACCACAGTATAAGGTGTTGCCTCTGGAGGTAAATGTAAATTGGAGTGCGGGGGACTAGAAGGTATTTGTCCGAAGAACTGCCCTCTATTGCTACTACATTTCAGGGTCTGTCTGTTAGGTTAATGTCAGGCTTATCGTTTGTGATATTTCTTGGTATATCTGCAATCTGGCCTTGCACATACACATAGGTCAGTCCTTCTGATGTGTCAGTGCCATTTTTAGGGTGATGTACAACCATTGAGAGAGAGGAGTCGGCCGTGCTGCGTGTTACCATTCTGAACAATACCACCGGCCACATTTTGTCCACTGGTTAGAGCAGCTGCAAAGGTACTAAACACAGATTTTACCAAACTGTTGATCCTACCCACAATATCAATTAACTTTTTTAAAATAGGATTTAAGTGGACTGAAATTACAAATTCCAATTTTTTCATAAGAGAATCTTCCAACTCCGGCTCTTGAGTAAGAGGTGCTCCCAGTGTTGTAACATTATCCAATACTTGAGAAGCCCTTGCAATTTACTCCTAGGACCTTAAGGTTTGCAGAAGGAAAATCTCTGTATACTTTGCTTTTTAGGTTTGTTCGAAACATGCCCCTTTCTTTTTTTTGCGGGGTGCATTACTAACTCCATGGTTATTTTTTGCATTTTGACTTCATGTAACAATGCACAGTCTAAGTGGAGTGTCAGTTTTGTCAGCCAAATCATAAATATTTCCACCCGGTGACTGTGTAGTAACAGTTCGTGAGGGACACATTTCCAGATTAGGTTGTGACTTAGAAGTGACAAGGGTAACAGGAGCAGCAGGGGCAATTCATTGTTGAAAATGTTGTGGGTCCAAGGACAGTCAGCTTAATTTCATGGATGAGGGCCGACTCAGCTCTCAACAGAAAGGCATCCAATGTCCCAACTATCCCTATCCCTTGCCCATTTCTGGATTTCGGTCTATTCATCATGTGCAGCCTTGACCCTAATGTATCAGTGTATCGATATGAGCAGTGTAAACAATGTCAGGGTCAGTGCCACAGAACCACAATAAAATGTCACAGTACCTTCTGGGATGATATTAGGGCCAGATCTTAATAACGTGGCCCAGCCCAGTGTCTGTCGGACAATGTCAGGCCCGTCATGGCCCGGTCTTCACCCGGGACGAGCCCGGGCATGCCGTACGCGCATCCTGCACTACGGGACCACGTTGAGGTTTTGTCTCCATCCCTCCAGGGGCCGGGGGAAAGTGCTGGCATGCTAGGGGGTCCAGGGACAGCTGCAGGTTCACTCTGCAGGTGCTCGCGGTCTCACACAAGTGTATGTATATTCATATTTATTTATAATTTTCTATATATTTATAACATTTTAAAATTAATTCAAATTAGTATTTATTAATTGTTTTAAGTAAATAAATATATTACATTCATATATGTATGTTAATTTTTTATAATTACATTACAGATTAATCTAAAAAATCTAAAAAAAATGTAAATTACATTTATTATTTATTTTATTTTAGAATATTTTTATACATATTTTTTGGGGGGATTTTTTTGTATTTACAATTATAAATGTAGGAGGTCGATATTTTTGACAACGATATTTATGTCCCGATATTTCTGTAGATCAATATTGTGGTGGTCGATATTCTGTCAGTGATCCATGACATTTCTCTGGCCTGGAATGTATTCCAATAATACTTATATTCTGTATTGTCGACAGAAGTGCACAAAACCCTCGGTAATTCCTGCTAAAATACTGGATCTGGATCCACCCAGCACATTGATGTACCAGTTGTTTCTCCTGGGGGAGAGGTCTTTATGGTCAACATGCCCAACAGCAGCTTTGGGCAACTGCAATGAAGATTCAATTAATCTCATGCCCAGTGATCTCTGGTGGAGGTATCTCCGCATCGGGCACCCCAACACCATCAGCTGCAATCTGACGCAATCACTACATCCAGTTGGGTACCAAATATGGCTTTGCTATTTCAAGTGTCTATGTATAGCAGTCACCAGTTGAGTTTTGCTCTGGTGGTGTCTGACAGCGGAACCTGCTCTGTTTAGGATAATCTGATGAGCAGAAGTCTGAAATGTAGTCTTGGGGAGAGCTTTGTAGTACAGAGGTCCAGGGAAGATTACTTGAATAAAGGATGCCAAGAGATCAACACGCCTTGCTATTGACATCAACGATATCCACTATTTGGTCAAGGTGGATTTCAACACTTTCTTGATATATTTTATCTCCTGGCTGGAAAGCTGTAACTGAGCTTTGAGTGAGTCAGTCAGTTAGTCAGAGTTAATTTTATTTGTTTGATTAAAACCATCAAAGTACAAGTAACAAAACAGGACAGATCAAATATACAAACATAAAATACATAAATGTAAAATCGGATAAGTACCCCCATCTTGTGACTGTATGACAGACAATACATTTTTAAAAGGGAACAATAAAACTGTTATTACTCTTCGTAGAGTCTTGCTCTACTCAGGGTCATTATCTACAACGGGTTAAAATGCACTTCATAGAGTTACATAACACTTCATGCAGAGAGAAAAACACCCCGACTGTCCATAGCAGGGGGAATAAGAACACAACCCACCAACACATAAAAATGAGGCCTGTGAGTTAAATAAATAAGATAAAAGTAGCCCATCTTGCTCTTATCCAGTGTCACATATAAGAAGACATGAAAATAGATGTTTAAATCACATGGTTAAAAACAGAGTCCACAGAGTGGTTCATGGTAACCTATTCCTATACCTGATTGCTCCTGTTAGAAAACTTGCCACCCCAAAACAAACCATAGGTGACACTAACATTTGCAAGTATGCCAGCGTCGGCCTAACTTGTTCGAAATTACAGTCTCTAAGTAGAGGAATGATACATTTTCTGCGTTGTGAATTATAATATGCACAGAAAAATATTAAATGAAGGGTGTTCTGGTGAGAGAAGTTGACACAGGGGCAAGGATTTAATGTTCCTTCTTTAAAATATGCTTTAAGAAACGCTAGGAGCGAGGGAACCATATTATGCCTAAATCTTATTAGAACAAACGTATGGCATGGTTTGTTTATATAGGTTAATTATGGTTGCAACTGTCTACCCAGGCTCAGTGAGACAAAACTTCTCACCATGGTTTTTTTTTTCAATTCGTTCTCCTCCCTTAGTGACATACGTCTATCTAAGAACTGCTGCTCGAGGTCCCTTATGGCTGATTTGCCCAATGCTATAGGTCTCAAGAATAAATTGGAGCACCCAAGGGTTTCCATTTGGTCCTAAATGTATCTAATCCATGGGATATCTAACACCTTATCTAAGGAGAGGCAATCTTAGATAATCAATTTGTCAAGATTTGGTCTGGGTTGTGCCCAAATTCTAAGCCAACACAATAAAGGGGCAACCGCTATCTGGTCGGAAATAAAACCTGCTCCTAGCTCCTCATGTATGTTAAAAATTGGTGTGGAAGCCGGGACCAACAGCAATCTGCGCAAAAAAAGAGTTTTCAGCTCCCTGGATTTCACTACACCATGTGTCTCTGGGCAATAGCTTGCTTAATCTTCCCGACGGCCCCCAGCGCCTAGAGACCCTTGCGGGTGATTGTGCGCTTTACAAATGTGGATTATTATTATTATTATTATTATTAGGATCTGTGTATCCTCAGAAATCGCTCCGGTATGTCGCCATAGGGAAACACTTGGCATTCTAGATTTTCATAAGCGGGGAGGGTAGTTTTGATCCAATTCTTTCTGCAAAGTCTATAATAGCCCCCGAAACTCTGGCTAATACATTCTTTTTGTGTGTACGATGAGTGCACAAAGAGCGCCGGTCATCAAAAAGACCCCCTAAATATGGAAAAGTGGGGACTTTTACTAATTCTAGATCCTTGCAATATAATTTGACCTTCATTGCCCTCCTTAAACCTATGGACATAGCATGTGACTTTTAAAAATTGGTAATTAAGTCCAAGGATTCATTAAAATCTATAAAACAATTTAAAAGCGTTTGCAGCCCCCTTGCAGTCCTTGCCACCAACACTGCATCATCAGCATACAGAAGTGCGGGAATCATTTTAGTGCCAGCTCTAGCAATATCTTTACATCATGAAATCAGGGAGTCCCCTAACTTTTTGAATATAGAGTGTGAACAGCAAGGGGGGTAAAATGCACCTTTGCCATACCCCTCTTTTAACTGCCCAAGAATCAGTTAGGGTACCATCTTCGTTAAGACGCACTGCCGCTGTTGTATTTTTGTGGATGGCCACCAGAAAATAAATCAAATCAGCATCTAGCCCTATGTCTTGGAGGGTTGCCCAGAGTTTTGATGTATTAACAAGGTTGAAAGCCGAGGTTAGGTCCATAAAGGCCAGATGAAGATCCCCGTTCTTAGCGACTGTATACTTACCTATCACCAAATGGAGATTAAGGCATTTGCCCAGCGTACCTTTCCCTTGCCTAAAGCCATATTGGAGGTCGGAAACTATACTTGGTTGATTAAGACACTCTGTTTGGCATGCAAGAACAACTTTTTCCAAGATTTTGGCCATGGAGTCAAGGAGCGAAATGGGTCTATAACAGGCCGGATTGTCTCCTGCTCCCTTCTTGAAGATCAGGATAATAACCGCCTTAGCCGAAGACAGGAGAAAACCAGACATGGTGGCTGCATTAAAAACATGGGTTAAAATCTTGGCCCATAACTTAGGATCTTGTTTATAAAGATCAGGTGGTACTGTGTATGGACCTGGGGATTTCCCCCTGAAGTTGATATAATAGCCTTAGGGACTTCATCCATAGTAAAGACTAAGGGATGTGATATACGATCACTACCTACTGTCCCTGTGGGGGTATCCAGTGATCACACCACTATGTACTTTCCCAAAGTGTTGCGCCCACCTCTTAGCAGGAACTAAACAGTCTTTACTGTAGTTTGATGATTCATCAAACATTGGGCTATTTACAACAGACCAGAATCTAGTACTACTGGCCACTACGCTGGCCTGACTGAGCTCCTCCCACGCCATATTTCTTAGGTGCTTTTTCTGCCTTTCCACTGCAAGTTTGTGTGCCCTCCTTGCATTCTTCACCCGTATGGCTACCCTGGGTTTTTGCTTAAGTTCCTGCATGAGTTCCTTATGGGTACTCACACAGGTTTCATCAAACCATTTTTAAAATTTTGGAGGCCCTGGTCTGCAAATCCGCTATAAGTGTACTGGGGATGCCCAGACGTGGGTCCCAGGCACTCCACACCACTGGAGTCAAGCTAGCCGGGCTGATGAGAGGTGTTACCTCGAAACCGGTCCGGTCCTCGGATGCTTGATTCCGTTCTGGGAAGGACATGGCTTTTGTAGTTCGGACTGGACTGTTCCCATGGGGCACAGGGTCAGAGCTGATTTGCATATCGCCATTGTCTAACCCAGGGTGGTGTGGAGTGCAAAAAAACGATGGATTAGGACCCAGATCTTTTGACTGGGTTGAATGTGTGACATTGATCCTCATTCGGTCCATCACCTGTTGTTTTTGCAAATCCGCTATAAGTGTACTGGGGATGCCCAGACGTGGGTCCCAGGCACTCCACACCACTGGAGTCAAGCTAGCCGGGCTGATGAGAGGTGTTACCTCGAAACCGGTCCGGTCCTCGGATGCTTGATTTCGTTCTGGGAAGGACATGGCTTTTGTAGTTCGGACTGGACTGTTCCCATGGGGCACAGGGTCAGAGCTGATTTGCATATCGCCATTGTCTAACCCAGGGTGGTGTGGAGTGCAAAAAACGATGGATTAGGACCCAGATCTTTTGACTGGGTTGAATGTGTGACATTGATCCTCATTCGGTCCATCACCTGCTGTTTTTGCAAATCCGCTATAAGTGTACTGGGGATGCCCAGACGTGGGTCCCAGGCACTCCACACCACTGGAGTCAAGCTAGCCGGGCTGATGAGAGGTGTTACCTCGAAACCGGTCCGGTCCTCGGATGCTTGATTCCGTTCTGGGAAGGACATGGCTTTTGTAGTTCGGACTGGACTGTTCCCATGGGGCACAGGGTCAGAGCTGATTTGCATATTGCCATTGTCTAACCCAGGGTGGTGTGGAGTGCAAAAAAACGATGGATTAGGACCCAGATCTTTTGACTGGGTTGAATGTGTGACATTGATCCTCATTCGGTCCATCACCTGTTGTTTTTGCAAATCCGCTATAAGTGTACTGGGGATGCCCAGACGTGGGTCCCAGGCACTCCACACCACTGGAGTCAAGCTAGCCGGGCTGATGAGAGGTGTTACCTCGAAACCGGTCCGGTCCTCGGATGCTTGATTCCGTTCTGGGAAGGACATGGCTTTTGTAGTTCGGACTGGACTGTTCCCATGGGGCACAGGGTCAGAGCTGATTTGCATATCGCCATTGTCTAACCCAGGGTGGTGTGGAGTGCAAAAAAACGATGGATTAGGACCCAGATCTTTTGACTGGGTTGAATGTGTGACATTGATCCTCATTCGGTCCATCACCTGTTGTTTTTGCAAATCCGCTATAAGTGTACTGGGGATGCCCAGACGTGGGTCCAAGGCACTCCACACCACTGGAGTCAAGCTAGCCGGGCTGATGAGAGGTGTTACCTCGAAACCGGTCCGGTCCTCGGATGCTTGATTCCGTTCTGGGAAGGACATGGCTTTTGTAGTTCGGACTGGACTGTTCCCATGGGGCACAGGGTCAGAGCTGATTTGCATATCGCCATTGTCTAACCCAGGGTGGTGTGGAGTGCAAAAAAACGATGGATTAGGACCCAGATCTTTTGACTGGGTTGAATGTGTGACATTGATCCTCATTCGGTCCATCACCTGTTGTTTTTGCAAATCCACAGTTAGGTTTAAAGCAACCTGCTTTGTGATTCGGTCAAAGGCATCAAGGACTGTTAGTGGATGGGAATCCTGATCTGAGAAAATCCCAAGCTCCTGTGCACAATTAGTGATTTAATTGTCAATAAAGCTGTCAGGGGTGATCATTTCCCACTTTATTCTGCGTGCTTGTTCTATGGGAGCAATATTAGCATTGGTGAGTTGGGTCATGGACCTTCCTTTGTTTATTAAGGTCCAGTATCAGCGGGTTGTGATCAATAAAACAATTATCTGTTGCACTTAATGTGCCTAGTGACGACAACAATGAAGAGGAGACCAAAATATAGTAAAATTATACTTTGCCGGCCATGACCAACATATGTAGGTACAGGGTAGATCAGGTTATGGATTTATAAAAAGCTTTCTAAAAAGGTGCCGGAAGAGGTGTGTTCAAAATGAGTTAAACCCTGGGGACCATACTCCTCTTCCACCCTTACTAAACAATTGTCAGGGCAAACGTGAATATTAAAATCTCCCAGGACTAATAATTTAAAGTGGGTTTCAGTGCTGTCCGCATAATTATCCAAAAAGGCAGTAAGAGCTCTCAGGTGCTCTAGCTCATCACCTCTAGTGAACGAATTATAAAAATTTACCACTAGAAGAGTTGGCAGATTCTTCCCTATCAGTTCCACTGCCAAAATATTGGGGGAACATGATCAATCAGTTTTGCGTTGTATGACAACTTAAGGTTGATCAGCAGTAGTCACCCCCTCTTGCTATACCCATACTGGATGGTATAGCACATTTACAAAAAGATATAAACCCATCCAGATAATAGGTTTCGTTAGCCTCCCATGTTTCCTGAAGGGCTATGATATAATGTGTAGCAAGGAAAAGTTCCCAACTGAAGTCACTCCTTTTAGCCCTTAGACCAGTGATATCTATACTACTAATAAAAAGAGAGAACACAAACCTTTTGGCAAGGTAAACTCGGGAACCACAGCGCCAATCCACACACCCAAGACATTGTTGTAATCCTCAGGGTGTGCAGATGGACATAGGCTATAGAAAAATAAAAAAACGTAAATTTAAAAAAATTACTTAAAAAAAAAAGTAGTGCCCTGAAAGTAGCGCCGGCCGCGACACTGACAGCCACGACATAGCGCTGGCTGAAACATACATGATGACAAGGAGGAGCGGCGGTGAAGTGAGGAGCTCGGGGAGGAGGAGCCGACTCAGGTAAGGCTCTGGGACACGGGACGGGAGGGAGCCGGTGCGGGAGGTTGGCCCGGAACAACTGCGGTAAGGCTCAGGGACTGGGGGCAGCATTTCAGGCTTGCATGCACTCCCGCCCCGGCCCCCGCCCGTCACAACATTGTCCGGGACAGAGACAATGTTGTGGCGGGCGGGGGCCACTAGTGCACGCAAGCCTGAAATGCTGCCCCCAGACCCCTTCTGCCCCAGGCAACGCTGGGGCAGGCTGCTAGTTCCATGATAAAACTGTCATGCTGCCTCCATCAGTTAATGTCAAGGTAGAGCTAGGGTTTGCTATACCAAGTATGGAAGGCTGGTGATTCAAAGGAGAATATGTAATCGAGTTTTGTGGACTGACCGTAGGAGCATGTGTTTCATCATCCAGGGTTTCCACCAGGTTGTCTAAAACCACTGATGCTATGTTGCTAATGGTTAGTCAGTCTTGGGCATCTAATCCAGAGAGTGCCCAAAACCTATTTGTTAATGTTAATGTTAATGTTAATATGTATTTATTAAGCGCTTGTACGCCCGAGGGCTTCATGGCGCTATAGGAGAGAACACAACACAACAGTTAAAAATGGAAATAATGCGACTCAGCAGTAAGCCTGTGAAAATAGCCAGGTTTTAAGGGAGTGTCTGAAGCTAAGAAGATTACCGCTCAGTTTCAAATGTAAAGGAAGGGAATTCCAGAAGGTGGCTGCAAGATGGTCAAAGCAGCAACCACCTAGACGCTTCCTTTTATAAGATGGAACACTCAGTAAAGATTTTTGAGCGGACCGAAGATTACGAGAAGGATTGTATCTAAGGAACAGATCTTTTATGAACTTAGGGCCAGAGTCATGTAAGGATTTAAATAGGATACAACCTGTTTTAAATGCAACTCGCTGCGCAACAGGCAGCCAATGTAAATGTTTCAACCCAGGTCTAATCGACTGCCTTTTTGGAAGGCTCAAAATCAGTCTGGCAGCCTGGTTTTGGACTAGCTGAAGACGTTTTAACTCTCCAATTTGGAGCCCCAAATAGAGACTGTTGGAGAAGTCTAGTCGAGACAAAACCAAAGCAATTATGACCTGGATAAGGGCAGCCTGTGAAAAAAAGCAAGCAATTTTTCTAATTTTCTTTCATTGAAAGAAGCTAGAGGACACTACCGCGCCCACCTGTCTTTTCAAAGAGAGATCCTCACTAATTAGTACTCCCAGACTTTTAACTGAAGACGAACTAGAAGGTGGAGCCCCCATGCCAGATGGCCAAAAGCATGGGCTCCAACTTAATACGCTCTGCCCAGGCAAGACCAATTCAGTCTTGCCTGGGTTGAGTTTTAGATGGTTGCAACTCATCCAACCCTGGATATGTGACATGGTGTTTTGGAATTCCTCCACCGAGTCCTTGGTGTTCAAAGGGAAGATGAGATGCAGATCGTCTGCATAATTAAAGATGGTAACTTTCGCATTTCTCAGGGAGTACAATAGCGGGCGTAAGTACAAATTTAAAAGTAAAGGTGACAAAGATGAGCCCTGAGGTACTCCACATGTGGTGGAGATAATGGGAGCTGTGAATGGGCCCAATCTTACGGATTGGGTGCGGCCCGTAATAAATGAACGGATCCAACTCAGCGCAGGTCCCCTAAGACCAGCTTGTTCGACACGGTTGACCAAGATGGTATAATCAACCGTGTCGAACGCTGCCGAAAGGTCCAATAAAACCAGGGCCTGGTGAATCCCGTTGTCCGCATTCCGCCTCAGGGTATTTTGTACCGCCAGGATGACTGCTTCAGTTGAATGATACCAGCGGAAGCCGGCTTGATTAGGTTCAAGGTATTCTGTTTCTTCTATGAATTTAGACATGTTAGCACAGACGTGAGCCTCCAAAAGCTTAGCACAATATGGTAGCAGTGATATAGGCCTGTAATTTAGAGGGTCAAGCGGGTTAGCACCAACTTTCTTAATCAAGGGGATGAGTAAGGCCTTTTTAAGGTTATTGGGGACTTTACCCTGAAGAAGTGAACCGTTCAACAGAGAGAGAACGCCCTCAGGAATAGCTGTTCCCACCTCTCTCAAGATGTGCGGAGGGCAGATATCATCAGGTGAACCCGATTTGACCCTGGCGAACAACTTGGACAGGGTATCACCATCAAGAAGGGGAAAGGATTCCAACATCAGAGAGTTATGATACGCATCATCCAGGAGAGGGGGGGGCAGAGTAGTAGAAATGCTTTGTTTTATAGTACACATTTTTTCGAGAAAAAAAGAGTTCAGTGAGTTGCACAGGTCCTGAGTAGGAGTGACCGATGGAGTAATTCTAACACTACCACTAAGACCATCTACAATATTGAACAAATCTTTTGATTTATTGTGGGAGTTCCGAATTTTCTCCGAGAAATAGTCAGTTTTATGTTTTAGGACGAGTTTCTGGTAGTCCTTTCGGGCCTTGCGTAGTTGGCTTTATCTTGTGCCAAATACCCAATTCGCCATTTCCGCTCTTTTTGACGCACTTCAAGTTTTTGAGACTTCAAGTGAGGTGTAAACCACTTATGTGCGTCATTGGGGCGGGAGCGGGGAATGTTTGAACAAGGGGCGTGAGCGTCAGCTGCCTGACGTAGCCAGTTGGTATAGGCTTCTTCAATGCCATCAATGTCCTGAGCTAAAGGGGGAAGAGACAACGTCAAAGTGTCCAAAAAAGCTGAGATGTCAGTGTTCTTCCAAATTCTAACTTTCCCATCTATCTGGAAAGGCTGCTTTCTACTCTTCGCAATGGCGAGTCAAAGAGATGGAGCAAAGTCACTGAAGATCAACTAACCACCACCCTCGCCCACAGCCCACCGACTGACCCCACCGACCCAGACACCGCCAACCGCAACCTCAGACAGTGGATCGACGACTGCGCCAACACCCTCGCCCGCTCAAGAAACCCTCCAACAGCCATACCAGCAAGAAAGCCACCAGGTTCACCAAAGACCTTCAGGCCTCCAAACGAACATGCCGAAAACTGGAAAAGAATTGGCTCCGCAAACAAACACCAGACAGCTACGTAGCCCACAAGAACGTCACTCGCAGACACCATCACCTCATCAGATCTGCCAAGAGGGCCTTATTCAAAGTCCGCCTAGACAACAATGCACACAACAGCAAAGAGCTCTTCAACATCGTGAAGGAACTCTCCAACCCCAGTTCCAACACCAATGGCATCCCACCTTCGCAAGACCTGTGCGACTCGCTGGCCACCTTTTCCACCGCAAGATTGTCGACATCCACGACAGCTTCAACGTTATGACCACCCCAAAAACCAATAAGACCTTTGCCCCTACAACCACCACCTGCACCAATCGCCTGCTCTCCTGGAAATGCATCAACGACGAGGACACCAGCAAGATCATGAACATCATCCACTCCGGATCACCATTAGACCTATGCCCACATTATACCTTCAACAAAGCCAGAACAGCCATCGCAAACCATCTCCGGAAAGTAATCAACATCTCCTTCGAGACAGCAACCTTCCCGGAAACCTGGAAGCAGGCTGAGATCAACGCCTTACTCAAGAAGCCCAAGACGGACCCCAAGGTCATCGAGAAAACCGTCAACAAACAACTGACCCGCTAACTCGAGGAGAACAGCATCCTGGACCCGTCCCAGTCCGGCTTCCGCAGCAACCATAGCACCGAAACCGCCCTCATCACAGTCACCGATGACATCAGTAAACTGCTAGACAAAGGAGAAACAGCAGCCCTCATCCTCCTGGACCTGTCAGCCGCCTTCGACACGGTCTGCCACCGCACATGACTAACACGCCTACACAATGCCGGGATCCAAGAGAAGGCCCTGGACTGGACCGCATCCTTCCTCTCCAGCAGATCACAGATCATCCGCCTCCCCCTTCCGCTCCAATGCCACCGAGATCATCTGCGGCGTACCCCAGGGCTCATCTCTCAGCCCAACACTGTTCAACATCTACATGGAACCCCTCGCCCACGTCGCCCGACAGCATAACCTCAACATCATCTCCTACGCCGATGACACCCAACTGATCCTCTCCCCCACCAAAGACCCTCACAACGCCCAGACCAACCTCCATGAAGGAATGTAGGCCGTCGCCGAATGGATGAGGAACAGCCGACTGAAGGTGAACTCGGACAAGATGGAGGTTCTCATCCTCGGATCCACCCCCTCAGCCTGGGATGACTCCTGGTGGCCAACCACACTGTGAACAGCCCCGACACCCACTGACCACGCACGCAACCTAGGGGTCATTCTCGACTCCACCCTCTCCATGACTAAGCAGGTCAACACCATCTCCTCCTCCTGCTTCAACACCCTCCACATGCTGCGCAGGATCTACAACTGGATCCCCACCGAAACGAGAAGAACCGTCACCCAGGCCCTCATCACCAGCAAGTTGGACTACGGAAATGCCCTCTAGGCAGGAATTTTGGACAAATTCCTGAGACGACTTCAACGCATCCAGAACGCCTCGCACGTCTGATCCTCGACAGCCCCCACTGCAGTACCCACAACACACCCCACCTGAGAGACCTGCACTGGCTCCCTGCCACCCACCAGCTCCCCTCCGCCATCCTCGCCCATGCCGCAGTCCCCCGTGTCCAAAGAATGACTGCCAGTGGCAGATCCTTCTTCCACCTTGCTGGAACACCCTCCCCACCCACCTACGGCAGACCCAAGACCTGCTGGCCTTCGAAAGACACCTCAAGACCTGGCTCTTCGAGCAGTAGCAGCACCCCCCGTCCCCCAGCGCCTTGAGACCCTACGGGTAAGTAGTGCACTTTATAAGTGACATGATTGATTGATTGATGGAGGGAACTATCCGTGTCAAAGTACTCGATGGGGGCTTGTAAAAATATCCCAGTGGCAAGGCCCCGATGGAGGTGGCAAACATGAGACACGGATCCTTCACCCTTAAGATCATCTGGACAATCGAGGGATTTCGAAAATTAATAACCACACAATCCCCCCTGATATTCTTTAGTGACCGTCCCACCCACCCAACTCTGCGCACCATAAGGATGCTATTGTTAATGGGTGAGCAAAAGCCTTTATGTCTGGATAGCCAATATACGGTTTTGTTACGCAGTTGGGTCCAAGAGTAAGTTTGATCTAGTCTGAGCGGGGGAGCATCAGCCAGAAGCAAGACATAAGGACATGCGGCCGCGGGTAGATCTAAGACATCCCCGGAGGGCTTAATGGTCACAGCATTCAGCACAATGGGACCGTCTCTATGATAATTACTGGGTTTTGTGGTGGGCTTGGCCTGAGTAATAGATAATGGTCCCAAAGGACCCATGGGCTTCGGCAGGGTCTGTTCAGCTGGGCAAGAGGGATTCACCATGCCACCTACCCCCTGGCCTCTCGGGCTCAACTGTGCGTTGTTCCCGCCTGAACCAGATGTCAAACATTATGGTCGAGATGTAACAGAGCACGCATTACCGGTAAGCTCCTTGCCTACCCCATGGGCCACTTCCCTGTTGTAATCCCCCACACGGCCAATGGCCTCGAGCAGCAGCGGGGCCGCGGGTGCTTTAACTCCCCCTCACGTAGCACAGTGACACCCACATGCCTCCGGATTAACTGGGAGATTGCTTGATTTTAGAAGATATGACAATTTTCTTCAAGGCATTTCCAGTGCTCGGGGTCGCATCCGTGATCCACCATAGTGTAGGAGTCGGGGTTTAGATTAGGAGGCGTGCCACCATTAGGTTTCGGGGAGTGACTCTCACATGTCCCTAAAGCTTGATTTTTGAGTTTAGCTTTAGCCTTGTTCCTCATTGCCACACCTCCCAATGTGCGTTTTGCAGGCGGTTCTCCATTCCCTCCCTCACCATTAGGTCCCAGCCTGGATTTGGAAGAACATGCCACACTTTCCCTTTCCCCAACAACTCTTTTGGGTCTGGTGGCAGGGTCACCTTGGGCTGCACGGGACGTGGTATAAACTTGGTATAAGACAGGGGATGCGGGCAAGTCAGATTTCTCCTGAGATGAGGTAACCAGCGAATCCCTAGGTAGGCTCAGCCTTGGACTTTGGATAAGTTCGGCAATGCCTAAATGCCGCCTCCAGAACCCCTGGTTTAAAAGTAAGGTCATCAACCAGTCCCCCAGTCGGACTGGCAACTAGTGCATCCAGATTTAGACAGTCAATGGCTTGCAGGGCACCCACAGGAGATTTGACCAGAGTTATAGCCCCCAGGGATGATCTTTTTTGCCCTGCATACGTCCCCAAAGAGAGCCTTTTTTCTGTGATCTGTATTTTGTGCGCTAAAACAGATTCCACCCTTGATAAAAATGCATCCAGTGTTACCACTACCCCTCCCCCCACCCTCAGACCTGTAACCTCACGTTTAGTGGTCATAATCAGTGCCTCAATATATAACACCACCTTCTGTCCCTGGCAGATAAGTCAGAAAAAATATAACATAAAATCAAAAGATAACCTTAAAGTTTGGTCAGAATTCAGTGCTCAATGAGTCTTACACAGCGAATGGGGGTGGCCCAGCCCAGCCTCCTCCGGGCTCGGGCGGGCTCAGACGCGCTCACCCTTAGTCCAGGCTTGGTCCGGGCTTGGTCCGGGCTGCGTCCTGTGCAGGTCCCGCGTCGCAGTGGGAGAGGCTGCGCTATTAGAGCATTGGCCATGCCTCCCCTTCACTAGCGGCAGCTGGTCAAGGCATCGATGCACTCTAGGGTCTGTAGTCCTCCCCGGAGTGTGCAAGGCGCTGCCCCTGGGACCCTCGTCCCACCAGGGGTTCCTTTTACCGTGCTGGTGCTGGCTTCGTGGGCCGCGTGGGTGGCAGGTGAGCAATCTGGGTTTTGGCTTGTGTTAGGGAGGGGTTAACTATGCCTCTTCAAAGAGGGCAGAGAAGAGGGCTTACGTCATTCACTATTTTTAAAGGCATGGGATCTCCAAAATGTTATTTTTTATTGAAATATAGGTTACAATTATGTAAGCCATAGTAAAAGGCACTTTTAAGGGGGGTAAAATGACATACAATATGCTTAGATGATCCTTTTACTTGCTTAACTCATATCACCGGTTACTGCTGTAGTAGATACTTACAAAACAAACAATGATGCCCAATGTGTTGGATGCTGTTAGATCTGGGGGTCTCTATTTGGCAGAGGTAGGTCTCAATGTCCAAATAGGGACCCTTGCTTCTAGTCAGGGTAAGGGGGATACACTCTTTAGATAACCCCTGCTCACCCCCTTGGTAGCTTGGCACGAGCAGACAGGCTTATCAAAGGCAATGTGTAAAGTATTTGTACTAACACTAACAGTGACACAGTGAAAACACCACAAATGGACTCCACACCACTTTAGAAAAATAAAGTATCTTTATCTTAACTACACAAGACCAAAACAACAAAATTCCAACATACACAGTTCAAGAATATGATTTTAAAAGAGTTCTAGGGTTTGTGTCCATATAATCCACAGTTGGGTCACGTTTAGCCCAAAGAACCTGTAGATGCGACAAAAGTTTCAAATGGAAGCTGCAGCGTTGAAAAACAAGCGATGCGTCACTCCTGAGACCCTGGGAGGCGATGTGTCGATCTTGTCCTCCTGCTGCCCCTCAATGCGATGGCTCTGCGACAATATTTGCAGATACGTGATGCGGTTCGCAAGCAAGCGGTGTGGCAATCTCACCCTGCGACGACAGGCTCTGCGACAATATTCACAGCAACAGTAATCTTCCCGCCCTGGGGCGATGAGTTCCACAAGCGAACGATGCGTCGGTTCTTCCAGTGGCAACAGGTTCTGCGATAATCTCGATCTTCGCGGAGGCGGGAATTTCCTTGCCCTGTCAGGGATGCGCTCTGCAAGCGAGCGATGCTTGTAAATTGCATATTTTTTTCTTTTCTCCTTGTTCAGCTCCCCAAACAGCAGGCACAATTTCCAGAGCCCCACCCCCCCCCCAATTGGATCAAACACTCTAGGGAAGGCAGAACTCATACAGCAGAGTTCAGGGGGAAGCTTGTGTTGAAGTCCTGTTGGCCCTGGGACTTCTTAACAGGAGGCCAGCTCTCCTCAGGTCCTTGGAGACCTCTTCAAGCAGGGGAAAAAGCAACAGCAAAGTCTGTCCCCTCTCCTTGGCAGCAAAACAACTGCAGGTCAGCCCACAAAAACACAGTAGGACAGTCCTTCCTCTTCAGTCTTCCAGCTTTCTCCTTGGAAGAGGTTCCTTCTTGATTCCAGGATGATCTAATTTTCTGTAGTCTGGGTAGCCCTTTTTATACCAGTCTTTCCTTTGTTCTCTGGAGGCAGAGAGACATTGGCTTAGTCAGAACCAGTTCTGGTCAGTCCTTGAGCACTTTGTTTTCCTGACTTCTTTCCTTTTTTAGAGAGAGGGGCAGGGTCGTCAGCCGCCCAGCAGGAGGTGGAGCCAGCATTGTGGAAGGCAGGCACAGCCCTATTCAGGGCCAGGTGCTATCCCCTCTCACCACTCAAGATGCAGCCATTCACCCTAGGGCTGACTCATACAGCCTCCTGGGGGCTCCCCAGCCCCTTTCACTCACAAACCAGACAGTCAATTCACAAACAGGCCAAGGCACACAGAAAGGTCAGACAAGAGAACAGCCACTTTCTAAAAGTGCTGTTTTCAAACACAGGATTTAAAAAACATTCTTTCTAAAAGATAGGTTATTACATTCTGAATTCAAGGATACCAGACTTTAAATTTCTATCTCACTCCTATGGGAAGACATGCAGGTAAACATTATACACAGCATTCCCCATTATAGCCTATTGGCAAGGTAGTCCTCTCAATAGTGAAAAGCGAAAATGGCTGTAATTCACTACCAGAACACGTCACACACATTAGTACATGCTCTACCTTTCATATACACTGCACCCTGCCCATGGGGGTATCTAGGGCCTTCTATAGGGGTGTTCAATGTGTACAGAAAGAGAAGGATTAGGCCTGGCCAGTGTGGACCCTGGCCAGCGCAGCATGGCAGTTAGCAACTGCACCCTGGCACTGCAGTGACTGCACTGACAGGCCTGAGACACCATTTTAGGGCTACTCATGTGGGTGGCACAATCAGTGTTGCAGGCCCACTATTAGCATTTCAATCACCAGCCCCAATCACAATCACTTGCACTTTGACACAGATCAGCAGTAGCAAAGTGCCCACAGCATTTAAACCAGCAAAAACGAAATCCAGCACAGCGTAAAAAATATAGGAGGTAGAGGCAAAAAGTGAGGGTTTATCACGCCAAAGATGCCGGGTCTAACAGGTGCCATAACCCATGCAAAGATTTGTGGTCTGCAGTACGTGAGCTATGTGCTGTAATTAGAAATGTGGCTTTGTAATTGAAAATCATTCATTTTTTGCACCTAAGAATATATTCATTGCACAAGTGGTTTATGAACCAGCTTGACCCCTGCCGTGGGGATCTTAGTGTAAAAGAGACACTGAACCTCACAGAACGACTATTTTTGTTTGACTTGGACAAACTGGATGTTTTTTCTTAAACGAATGCCTAGTTTAACCCCGCTGCACTGAGTCCTTCTCACTGTCCTTGGTAAGATGTGCTTGGGAGTGCTGCAGCTGGGGCCATAGCATGAAAGAATGACAAACTCCTGAGAGGGGTTGCACAGGGGTTGCACAGGCCCAGAGAAGGCTGATCTGAGCGACCATGCTCCCATAGCTGCCAAATCTGGGACCCTTGGAAACACAGATAAATTCAGACATAACCAAAATGACTAACAACATGGAAAGCAGAGTCGACGATGGGAAAGAAGTCATCAACATGCTTGTGCCTAGTTTATTCATTACATAGTCTTGAAAATTAGCTGCATGTCTCGAAGTAAAAGCACAGCATTGAGTAGAAGGAGGGCAGGAGTGCAGACGGCGTGCTCGCTGATAAGTAGCAAGCACACACGAAGTACAACAGGAAATAGAATGCTACAACCAATAGAAACAGAGGAAAAGTAAGAGGTAAGCACACAAAAAATGAGAAGTAAGGGACGGATCTGAGCCCCTTTTAAGATTTATAAATAAATGCAATAAATTTCACAAGGACAGCACAAGCACTGTGCAGGCGAAGCCTAACAAGGGAATTCCCATTTTAGCTCCCAATGAAGACTATGCTTACATCTACAGTCCAGACAGCTGAGAGGATTTACACCAGACTGCCATGAAATAAAACTTTACTCACAAAATGTGCTGTTTTGGGTCTGGTGTGAATCCCTTCAGTAGTATTTTGGGATCATTGGGCTGATTCGTAATTGTAAACTTGAACTTTTCTGTGTTTACTATTGTTTTGCTATTTACAAACTCTGATTGAATACTAAGTTTACAACTGCAGGGATTACGCACACAAGGCAGAGAACTCTGCACAGACAAAGATAAGCCTGTAATATCTTTTTTGGTGCAAACTTGGAGGCTGGCAAGAAGGTCCCAGGGCGGGAAACTTCTTTGCCTCACTAGCTCATTTTGAGAGAGGCAAACTCAGCAGATGGGCCTATTGAGGCTCCTTCTAGTCAACACGCACTTTATTTATATAATATACAATACTGCAGAATAACACATGATTTGTACATGTAGTGTGTTATATGAGCTGGGGCACTGTTGGCTATTATTGAAGTTGAGGATACACTGTGTTCTTGTCCCTCTTTAGCTGGTGTGACTCGCCTGCGTGCATATGATGCTCTTGTCTGATGTTCTGCTCCTTCCAAGCCACAAGCAGAGATTCTGAGATTGATCATTGGTGAAATATATGCTGATGCAGCTAGAAGGTTCCTGTGTGATTGCCATCAGGACGTTTATGCTGAAGCTGATGAAAGATCTTTGCAACACTTGAGATTTTGTCTTTCTGTAAATTCCTCAGCACAGTAGTATGTACCAGTGAGCACCATAGGCATAAAGAGCCCTTTACATTAAGGAAATGTTCCGTACAGTAGCAGAGAGACATAAATAAATATAATCCATCCCTAGTAACGTGAGGAGCAATATCAGAACTATTCATAGCTAGTTTGCTACTTGTTAGGATCAGTGACTGTTGAGGCTCTCCTGAACTACCCTTCTCAGTATGCACCACTGCAGCCCACTCTGCAAAACTCACACACAAAAACAGAAAGGGCCTCATTCACAAATGGCCACTGCACTCGTGGCAGAGGCCCTGCACTCGTGGGGGCGTCTCCGCACTCGTGGCAGAGGCCCTGCACTCGTGGGGGCGTCTCCACACTCGTGGCAGAGGCCCTGCACTCGTGGGGGCGTCTCCGCACTCGTGGCAGAGGCCCTGCACTCGTGGGGGCGTCTCCACACTCATGGCAGAGGCCCTGCAATTGTGGGGGCGTCTCCGCACTCGTGGCAGAGGCCCGCACTCGCAAGGGGAGTATCCGCACTCAAGGCGGGATCTCCACAATCAGAACGGCCAGAATCATCATTACAGAGATTTCACCTCAAGAACAGAAACTCCCCCACAACTGGGGGCCTCCACCACGAGTGCGGAGGCCATTTGTAAGTCAGGCCCACAGTGTCTAAGAACCATGTAAACAACACATGCAGCCGTAGAAGTTAGATCCTAACTGCAATTCTATGGGTTAATGCACCTGCTCACCTAGCATGAACGCATGTGACCAGATGGACACAGGGGCCTAAAATCATCCCCTCAGTTTTATTGCTGTTTTGCTTCATATAATGTTCTTCATCCAGCTGGAGGCTACTGCCAAACAAGAATTAAAAAAAGTGTCTACAATTTCCATAAGATATTGATAAAAGAAATTATATGAGTATCTGATAAAGGTCATTTTTTAAAAGCTTGGGGGATTATCATCAAAGGCCGTCTTTTAGACGAAAAGCGGAGATAATTGTATCGCCCCATCACATGGACACGCTAACACATAAATCCATGCTTTAGCTCCCATTTTCTTTTTGCCTCGCATCGCTAATGAGATGCGAGGTAGGCATTCCTGTGCGACATACAGCAAAAATAATCGCTATTGAAGCATCTCCCTATCAACAATGGAATCGCTAACCAGCCTATCGACTTTAAAATTAGAGCTAACCGGCTATATCACCTGTTCTTTACGCCTGCCAATTTTTTGACTTAGCCATGTTTAACGGGAGGTGGATCATCATGCTGAGTCCACATCTCCCTTTCGCCAATGTTTTCACTATCGCTGTTTTGTTCTCGCAGGTAATCCTGCGATTTTGCCCCTCATCACCGCTATTGCTTGGATTTCTTTCGCCTCTGCGATGCGCGTTGCTGATAGTGCGCTCACCGGACGATAGAATCCAGCGATAGGCGGAGTTAATTTTGTGCACGCTAAACACAGCCATCGATAATTTTCACTGCCCGTTGATGATATGCCCCAAAATGAGCTGATCCGTGAGGAAAGAGGAGTGAGAAATAAATGAACCAAAATAGGGCTACAGGCTGAACACTGAGGGACCCACAAAAAAACTAGATTGAGAACATTATTTAGGTGGAGGATATGTATCACTAGAACCCTCTAAGCAAGAATAGAGCTGGCCATTTTAAGGATAAGGCTCTTGGCCCTTTAGCTCATTCTTCAGTAAGTGTTGGGGTTCGAAGAATTATGAGCTGGAACATCGCCGGGCTTAGAGCTAAACTTAAAGATAAGAACTGGCTGGACCTAATTAGAAATTATGACATTCTTGCATTCCAGGAAACTTGGGAAACATCAGATTGTTTGGCTATAGATGGCTATTCTCATTTTTATGTACCTGCAGATCCCAGTAAAGCAGGAAGAGCAAGGGGTGGGTTGGCTATATATATTTCACTTGATGTTAAAGGAAAAGCAAGGTACATTAAGTCTAACACTAAAAACTGTTTAATGGTTGAATTGAGCTCATCAAACTCCCATCCTATTTTACTTATAAATTTTTATAATTCTCCAGCCAGTCAATTTCCTACCGAGCACTTAGCATCCCTAGAGGATCTCTTATCGACTTATAATGTGAACAGTTCTCATGGGTATGAGGTGATCCTCATGGGAGATTTTAATATTCACCCTTGCCAGGCGGGTTGCCAAAGAGAAACAGAGGAATCTTTTCTATATTCTCCCACGCCGCACTTTGAACACACACCTAGTGGTGAGGCTCTGGAACTGTTTTTGGCTACCTTTAACCTTCATGAATTTTGTACCTGTTCTAATGACTTGAGGTTGCCGACTTATGAGGGCAAGGATCGAGGCACAATTATTGACTACATCTTCGTATCTTTTAGAGTTTTATCTGATGTATTTGTTTATAAAGTATTAACTTCTGTTTTTAGCGATCACAATCCTGTGATTTTAGAGGTTTTAGCTCAGGGAGTCTTGGGAAATAGGACGTCTGACAATTTTTGTGCAACAGACCTTGTGCTGAGAGACCAAAATCGAAGGCTTAAATGGGACAAAGTTACCCCTATAACCTTCTTACAAGACACACTGGCCAAGGTCGAAGGAGAAGTTGCCATTTGTTTAGACAACAAAAACTCTAGCGCTTCTATGGTTGAGGCCTTTAGCGCTATTTGTCAACAAGTCAATATAGATCTGACTGTGAAGGCAAAGTCAAATAAGACAATGGGCCCCAAATGGTTTGACACAAACTGTTCCAAGGCTCATTCAACTTTACTTAAAGCCTTAAAGAACAAACCCAGAAACAGAGCATTGGTAGCATCCCTAAGAAAACAATATAACTTAGCTATTAGAAAGAGGAAATTCGAGATAAAAGATGAAGCCTGGAATAATCTGTTACTGCCTGAGACACAGAAAGACAGTGCTAAATTTTGGGCAGTCATAAATCATCCGTATTTTGTAGGATTAGACCATCAAAAAGCGGATTGTATTATCCCAGATGAACAATGGGTGACACATTTTAGCAATATTTATCGTCACACTGATACGATTACAGAATGTGCATTTCCTCTTTCTCAAACGCCAAATTCCATCTCTCCTTTTACTCAGGAAGAGGTGAAAAAAGCTATCAATGATACACTCTGCAAAAAGGCACCAGGACCAGATGGGGTCCCGGCAGACTTTTTCAAGAGTGCCCCTGATTTTAGCTCAAAAATCTTAACCAATATTTTTAATGCTACACGGGAATTTATCTTCCCCTCTACCTGGGCAAACTCAACCATAGTGCCAATTTTTAAGAAGGGACAGAGGACAGATCCGGCTTGTTATAGGCCAATTTCTCTTATTGATTCGAGCGTAAAAATTATGGGGAGAGTCCTCCTATCAAGACTAACCCTCATTTTAGAAAGTAAGAGCATTTTATCTAATGCACAATATGGCTTTAGAGCCAAAAGAGGAACTTTAGATCAGTGCCTTAATTTAGAATTAATTTTAAACAAGTATGTGATCGCCAAGGAGGGGTCTTTATACATGGCCTTCATGGACCTGTCATCAGCTTTTGACCTGGTCAACAGGGCAAAGCTGTGGAGGATCCTTTTGGCCATGGGTCTCGACCCCCCTTTGGTTGAATACCTGGCTGAGTTACACAAGGATCTTATGACCTCAGTCAGAGTTACTCGGGAAGGAAGATGCACTTGTCACTTTAAGTCAGAGAGGGGGGTTAGGCAAGGGTGCATACTTGCCACCCTCCTCTTCACTTTATACATCAATGACTTAGAGGCAGTAATGATAACATCCCACAGTGATATTCCGCGTGCAGGGGAGACAAAGATTCCTGTACTCCTGTATGCGGACGATGCTGTCCTTTTGGCATGCTCCGGAGTTGCGCTAAACAAACTCCTTGCATCCTTTGGGGCTTTTATGTCATCTTTGGACATGAAAATTAATACAGATAAATCACATGTAATGATCGCTGGATCCGCAGGCAGGAAAAGAAAGTTGCCAACATTTTCCTGTGCAGGAAAGGAGGTCAAGAGAGTCCCCTCCTTTCCATATTTAGGAGTCACTTTTGACGATAGGGGCACTTGGGGCCCTCAGCTTTTGGCCAAAAGCAGTGCTGTCGCTAGAGCGGCCGCAGGGCTGCTGGGGTTTGCCAAAAAACTGGGCGCCCGCCCCATGGAAAGTATCATCAAAGTTTATAAATCAAAGTGTCTGTCAGTCGCCCAGTATGGCTCTGTAATCTGGGGATATACTAGCTTAGCTAAAATACAGAATGTAGAAAATAAATTCTTGAGATCTTTGCTCTCTGTCCCCCAATCAACTTCGACCTTCGCATTACATACAGAGTTAGGTTTGGGCTATATCTCTGATATTTTAAAACTAGCCCCAGTGATTGGTTGGATAAAAACATGGCTCAATCAGGAGCTCACTTTAAATCACACCATCTTAAAAGATTGTTTAGCCCTGGATAGAGCCCTCTACATTCCTTGGTTAAGATACGTTAAAATGCAGCTTACTTTGGCAGGCCGCCCGGAGCTCTTCTCTTCTCCAGAGGGGATAACTTATGGCGATGTAAAATCAGTCAAAAACACCCTGACAAATTTATATGCCACGGAGAGGGAAGAAGTAGAGCTAAAAAAGACCATGGTTAGGAAACATTGTATGCTCTCCTTAGCTCCAGGAATGGAACCTTATCTCCTTTTTACTACAAATTCCTATCATCGCTTTCTCTTAACGAGATTCCGCTTTGATTTAATTCATTTTGTACTGGGTAACTTCAGAACTTGGTCAAGACCTGATGATGCCGAACCATGCGACTGTGACCACTTCTCAATACAGGATACGATGCACTTTATTATGTTCTGCGGACATTACACTGAGATTAGGAAAAGTTATCTGCTCCCTATTTTACGTCACCAGGGCTTCATTCAGGTTAAACCAGCCCTGTTGTTTCTGCAACTTCTCCCTAACGTTAAAGTAGCTTTCTCAGTGGCTAGTTTTCTGGTTGCAGGTGCACGTCTAAATAAGCATCGCACAAGGCACAGGCACTTCATCTTTGAAAAATGAACTTCCTCTTTTTTCTACTTATCTAAATGAATTGTGCTTTAATAAATCCTTCTTTTTAGCTTTTTTTTAAGATATTTATGCATGTTGTATCGTAGTTTATCTGTCTTCACAATATTGATTGTATGTTTTAAATTTGTTAAAATGTTTTGTGCTTCAATGAAATTGTATGTAACTATGATATGTAACACTGCTTGCTCTTTTATGATTTTCAATAATCGAATAAAGAAAATTGACTGACTGACTGACTGGATAAGGCAACAACAGTTAAAACCACGTCAAGCAAAACATTGCTTATAAAGCGCTGTGTTTCACTAGTGATGGTCTCCAGGAGCTGAGAGCACTGATTCTTGTGGAGGGTTAAGTTGAACAGCCAGGTCTTGAAACCTTTTTAAATTCCAGCAGAGAGGATGATGCCCAGAGATAAAGGGGGAGATTGTTAAAGGACTTAACAGAGAGGTGGGAGAAGGAGTGGTCTCTACTGTTGCTTCGGCAGATACGGGGAGGGTGAGCGGGGGTGGTGGGCGAGGGAGAGGTAGGCGGATTGTAGGTGGAAGTTCAGGTGGTGGTCAATGTAAACTGATCATTGGTTGTGCAGGGGTCTGTTTGTGTGAATCAGTATCTTGAAGTGACATCTCTTCTGAATGGGGAGGCACTGGAGCTTCCTGAGGTGGGGAGTGGTGTGGGTTTGCTTTTGTGGTTCGAGGATGGGTCTGGCCTCTGAGCGCTCTTTTGTCTGCAGTCTCTTCAGGCGGTGTTAGGTGAGTCCTACGTAGAGTGCGTTGCCTTATTCCAGCTGGCTGGTGACCAGGGCATGAGTGACGGTTCATCTGGGTGTTGATGGAGAGCCATTTAAATACATGCAGGATGAGTAGGCTGCACTGATCTGGCTTTTTCTGGTGCGTTTGCTGTCCAGAATGATGCCAAGGTTATAGGCATGGTCTGTCAGAGTGGGTGAGTGTCCTAGTTTAGAGGGCCACTAGGCATAGTTCCACAAGGAGGTGTTGTGCCCGAAATTCATCACTTCCATTTTTTCCGTGTGTGCCTCAGCTGATGTTCTTAGGTTCAGAGGTGAAAGGTGGTAGGCGGATTCTATGGGTTCTTCCGGTGATGATAGAGGCGATCCATTTGCGGGCCTTAACGTGGATTCCCATTTGGTGAAGCTCAGTGGCGTAGCAAAGAGGGCTTGGAGTTTTTGGGGCGGCAGAAAAAATATTCGCCAGCACCCCCCACTCCCCGCTCTTCAGCGTGACGTGCGGCATCAAATGGCAGGGACCGCCATAGGCGGCAGAGTGCCTAGCTACGCACCTGGTGAAGCCTTTTGATAAGGGTATGGTGGAACATGGTGTTGAACGCTGCTAGGGAGTCAAGGAGGATCAGGGCTGCCATTTCTCCCCAGTCGTGGATGGTTCTGGTGTTGTTAGTGACAGTTAGTTGAACAATGAGGCAAAGATGGAATTGATAAACTTCTGAAAAAGGACTTTCTGCAACACGTCTAGAGTGTAACCATGCCCTTCAATTCTAAATAAAGGAAGGAGGCTAGGGGTGTCAAGGAGAACTACATTTACTGCATTCTAAAGATGTGGCAATTAAAACAAACTGAAACAAAGTAAATTGCCACGTCTGTAGAATGGAAGACAACTGGTTCAGAAAATAAAGAGGGATCTTTCTGCATCTCCAGAAAGGAACAAAAAATATGATCACTGTGAAAAGACTGATGCATGAGATTATTGTTTTCAAGAAAGAAATCACTGCAGGACCTAAAGAGACTTGAGAGAAGAAAGCAGGGCCGGACTGGCCATAGAGGGCACCTGGCAATCCCCTGGTGTGCCGGACGGGTGGGGGCCAGTTTTGGGCCCCCGGGGGCCATTTTTGTTACAGGGCCGTTTTTGCAGCATAGCTGTAAAATCGGCCCTGTACCAAAATCGTCCAAAAACCAGCCCCGGCAAAGAGCTCGGCGGTACCTCCAACCCCCCCGAGTGGGGAGGGGGGCTCGGCCGAGCACTTTGCCAGGGCCGGTTGTGGTTCCCA
This sequence comes from Lissotriton vulgaris, assembly GCF_964263255.1. NCBI lineage: Eukaryota > Metazoa > Chordata > Amphibia > Caudata > Salamandridae > Lissotriton > Lissotriton vulgaris. The sequence continues at coordinate 43,295,094 of NC_141691.1, read as the reverse complement.
GTCCGGCCCTGGTAGAGGGACACAATTAACTGAGGTATCTAGGGTAAAGAAGCTGTTTAACAGTTTGTAAAAACGCCCTGAGTAGCATTATTATCGGGTTCAACTTTTTGAAGATAAAAAGATTTTCTTGTAGAACTGATGAGCTTTCTTATTGTCATTGGTGGCTCAGCTCTACATTTTCATAACCTCCTGGCTGCAGCGTGTGCTTCAGTAATGTTCTAAAGCTTTACCATGGTGGTTAGCTGCAAACAGTCCCTCACTACAACAAGGTTAAGACCGGCGAAAACCTGAGAGAACGGGAAACATCAGTTTTTACTAGCTCAGTTTGATAAACAATTTGCTCCTGCGATTTACAGCCTGAACAAGCCCTACTACTGGTATGAGGAGATACCTCTTGTGAGCTGGTGACACTGGATGCAGAGCATCCAGGGTAGCACATAGCACATGCCTATTGGTGATGAGGCGGAGTAGTAGACAGAGGCATCTTTGACACTAGGGTGCCCATTCGCATGACGATCCGCCCACCAAAACACCCCTCTGGACGGCCTTTTACCCCCGCCACATTAGCATGGCGGGGGATACCGTGGCAGAGGGAAAGACCATCTGCTGCTTTTCTGCCGTTAGGCAATCGTCACGATATGCAATATGGTGGCAGTGCCCTGCAGGCCTTTCCATGGTGGAGACTCTGGCATGGAAAGGCATGCAGTGTTTACTTTGGGGGTGTGGGGGTGTGGAGGGGTGCATATGGGGGATACCCATTGTACCTCCCTACTTTGGCATACACAAGGTGGTAGTCACCATGTGGTGCACAACATGCATTTACAATATTATGGCGGATGCTGCTCACAGCACCACCCGCCACTATGTTGTTTATGCGGAATGCGACAGCCACGGTGGTGGTCGCATCCTTATTGGCGGTGCGGGCCTAACGCACCACTGGCAGCCGGTCAGAGCACCACTAGGGTGGTGGGCAAACTGTAGTCCCCCCCCCATTCTAATGGACCCCTAAGTGAGGTAATTGGATAATGACTGCCTCCATGGATGGAAGTTTAAACAAAAACAAACGGTTCTGTCAGGTAAAACAATTTATTTTTAGATTCTATCACTATTTACTTGTAATCACATCCAAAACGTTTAGTGAAAGAACAATATAACACACACCGAAAGTAAGTTTCAAATCATATATTTGAGATTTTTATATAAAATATTCGAGGCTACAGCAATATAAATATTTAATTGCGCAGAAAGGGAATCAAGTGACTGTGGTGACTTGTGGTCATAGGTGATATGAAAAAACACACTATGTACGATACATAAATTGAAGTGCATGGATGGCAGAGAAGACATAAAATAGAGTTTAAAGTGGGGCTGGTACAATGAGTCATATCCTTGAGAAAGACCTAGCTCAGATACTGAGTCATTAGGGGAGTGTCATCTTGGTTGAATAATATCATCTGATCCAGATTTTCACTGTAATTTCTCAAAGCAAAACCTCATCTACTTCTATTTACCGCTGAAAAGGTGATGGGCCCTTGACACCCTGTTATACCTTAAGGAGGCTTTACATACAGGAACCTCCTGAGGTGAAAAGCCGGGAGCTACGACAGCATTTGATTTTAAATTTGTAGTGTGATACTGTGTGTTTTTTAGACTCACCTTTATTCTGGGCACTTAATTACTGCAGTCACACGCATTCCCGCACAGCCGAGTGAGCGCTGCCGCGGGTGGGTGTTTGTGCTGCTTGCCGCCATTCACGGGTCCCACTGGACACACCCACTTGTGCTGGACATGCCTTCACCCAACAGCCTTTTCATTCCATAAAACATGTATACTCAGCGGAAGCGCAGCGGACGCGACGATTGCGCGTCGAAGGCGCGCTTAAGGCAAGCTCGTCTGCGCTCTTCCGCACCCGGCCGGGCCCAAGGGCCATGTCCCCTGGCTCTTCTGGGGGTGACAGATATGTATACAGCTCAAGCCTTTTACATCAGTTGGGCCCTCCGGTTACACCCAGATGCGGCCTTCCTAGACATCCCCTGGAGATCCCTCGCTGCTGCACGCATTGTAAATCTGAGCTAACTATTAAAACCACCACTGCCAGATCTGAGGTAAAGAATTATTCTATGTTTCTGCTTAACTGCAGGTCTCTAGTGAAACATTGCTTAGAAATCTCCCTGCTACTAGATGAACACTCACCGGACGTGATCTTTTTGACCGAGACTTGGTTAAATCAAGATTCTCAGCCGGATCTGGCACAGGCCATTACTCCGGGATATCAGATAGCGTGGGCTGATCGACCGCTGGGCAGAGGCGGTGGCCTTGCGATTATTTACAAGGAGAGCTATGTCTGCCGCTGTTTGTTGTAGGAGATTGAGGATTGCGAAAGTCTCTCTTTTGCTATCGAGTTTTCCTCTAATTCCAGCTTCACTGGTATTCTCATCTACCGCCCCCCTGGTTCTATCGGACAATTTAACACCTCTCTTCTATCGGTGGCATCCCAACTGGTTGTCTCTCCCTCCAACTTTACCTTATTGGGAGATTTTAAAATCCACTTTGACAACCTGTTGGACTCCACGGCACTAGAGATGATGTCAAGCCTGGCCGCCATTCAACTGGAGCAATTAGTCCCCTCCGCCACGCATGAAAAAGGTCACCTTTTAGACCCGATTTTTTGTAATAATGACCAACTTAAAGTGGGCACCATTAGTAGCCTTCCATGTTCGGATCATTTCCTGATAGCCTTCACTAGGACTACGAGCAAACCCCCTTTATCCTCTTTTACATCTCGGAAAACTCGAAATTGGTCTAAACTTCCTATTGACAACTGGACGAAGGCTCTCAGCACCACTAGACCCATACTTTCCCATGACCCGATGGCAAATAACATTAAATATGACGAGTGGATTACCACCTCTCTTGACTTGGTTCTCCCTTCACACCCATCTAGGTCAAAGAGGCAAAGCAAATCAGCCCTGTGGTACACAGAAGACCTCAGAAACCAAAAGCGTCTCTGCAAGAGACAAGGGGGGAAATGGCTGTTAAATTCAGTAAAATAATGATGATGGGTCCTTGTTGTAATGTTCATGTAGTATATTTATTCTTGAGATTAGATAGAAGGTACAGCATTCAGGTAGGAATGTAATATGGTAAGAAACCCCACCAAGAGCAGATAACTTCCTGCTCAGCCTCCAGGTAACTGATAAATCCCTTGAATAGCAACAGGTAGAATCATGGATGACATCACAGAGACATGACATAGACAAGCAGACACTAACACTAAGGAGGGACAAAGAGAGAGGAAGAGCAGGATATAACACACCTCCCTCCTTTAATTGAAAAAAATGAATACGATGAAACAGAAGAAGGCAGAAGCAGAAAGGCAGGAGAAAGAAAGAACATAAATGCACCAGAAATAAACACCCTCTTCAACATGATGGAAATAAGAGTATCAAAGGGGAGCAGGTACAAAGGTTGTACAAGCACAGTAAGCTAACAAAAGAATGTAAGCTTAAATGAAATGAAAACTGAACATCTCAATACAAATGATCAAAGGTACAGTATGGCTCAGTACAGTGGATAGAAAATGAAATATCAACTCCTCAAATTCGAATATTTTCTATTCCTCTAAAATAAAGCACAATAAAAATGAGCCCAACTCCTCAAAGTAAACACATGAACTCCTCTAAACATAGAGCACAGTAAAAGTGGTTCATGACAAAACGGCTCTTCACAGAAAATGCACAACTTCTCTATCAATAGAATAAAACTGCTCTAAAATAAAGCACAATAAAAATGAGCTCAACTTCTCAAAGTAAATACATGAACTCCTCTAAACATAGAGCACAGTAAAAGTGGTTCATGACAAAACGGCTCTTCACAGAAAATGCACAACTTCTCTATCAATAGAATAAAACTGAGCCAATGCAGCTCCTCACAGTAAGTAACAGAAAATCACCAATAAAACTGAGCCCTGCGGCTCCTGACAGTAAATAGATGAACTCCTCTAACCATAGAGCACTATAAGTGGTTCATCTGAAATGACAATAAAATTGAGCCCCTATGGCTTCTAATAGCAAGCACATGAACACCTCTAACAATAGAGCACTATAAAGTGGTTCATAACAGAAATAAACATCAAAATTGAGCATCACTCTAGCTCATCATCACTAAGAATGAAAACAAATTGGAGTACCTCAACATAGTTGAGCACATAAATGACCCCAATAAGCATAACGCCTACAAATCATCACCAAAATGAAAGCAAATGAGCACCTCAACAAAGGTTGAGCACAAACGTGGCTCCAGTAAAGTAGGCAATAATAGAATAAATTATTTCAAAATGTATCACTTGCAAATCCACACAGAAAAGAACATGTAACAGCATACATACATAACCTAGAAACAGAGTTCTAAGCATTGAGCATATAAATAGATATTTAGCACACCACAGTACTTAGAAGAAAGGCACTCAAGGGTAAATTACAGCGCAAACTACACATTGCATAAATTAGGAAATATGCAAAATTGTTCACAACATCTTAAACATAACAAATCAAAATAATAAAAGTAGTCACCGTTGTCATTTGAATGAAGGGAGACACAAACAGCTCTGTAGAAATGCCCATGGGAAAATGTAAAGAAAATCAAACAGTACCTTGTTGGAGAACACCCTTTTTTTCCAAGTAATATAAATAAATAAATAAATCATGAAACAGCAAACACCGGTGAGCGATCTCTCACCCGGGTTACAGATCCAAACGTAGTGTAATGTCAGAAATTAATGGTGTGCAGATCAAGTTCCAATTCTCGAAGTCAGGCATGTAGACAGACTCCCAAATGGTGTAGAGCCAAGCGCTGGCATGTGAATTCCAGCACAGTTTGCAGAGTATGCTCAGGACGTGGTTGGCAGAAATAGGCATCAGGTCTCAGCGTAGGCCACACGGCAAGCCAAATAACAAAGTAGAATAGCCGTCTCTTCACTCAAACTGCTAGTGCACAACCTCCAAGGTACCGAAACATGGAGTTCACACAGATTGATGCAGGCAGACTTTAATTTTAATTGCAGGTTGTAACGGTCCCAGTTAGTAGCGCTTTTGTAAACAGGAGACCTTTAAACAGCAGGTTGGCACAAGTTGCGCAGGCAATAAACTGAAGTCACAAAGTGAGCTGACAATCTTTTAAACAGCAGATTTCATAAATAGCACAGGCACACCTAGGACAGACAGCAGCAGCCACGTTACTCACGTAAAACGCTGACTCACTAGCTGAAAACAGGGAGTCCTTTAAGTTTGCTCTAGTGCCAGATGATTTAGTAGTAGTATTACTTCAGCAAAGGTTATTCCAATGCTCTGGGTTGAGACTGTCCGTTGGAACCAGACACCGGTGGGGCACCCAGACGCAGGAAAGTAATTTTAAACGTTTCTCTTCTTGTCTTTGGTTGCAATGATGATCTCTTTAAATTCACTGAAGTTCCTTTTCTTTTAAATGGGTCCTTTTTTACCTCGTCGCCAGTGTTAAATTCAGTAAAATAAAGATGATGGGTCCTTGTTGTAATGTTCATGTAGTATATTTATTCTTGAGATTAGATAGAAGGTACAGCATTCAGGTAGGAATGTAATATGGCAAGAAACCCCACCAAGAGCAGATAACTTCCTGCTCAGCCTCCAGGTAACTGATAAATCCCTTGAATAGCAACAGGTAGAATCATGGATGACATCACAGAGACATGACATAGACAAGCAGACACTAACACTAAGGAGGGACAAAGAGAGAGGAAGAGCAGGATATAACAATGGCGCATGACCTACAACCCTGCTGATAAAACTACCTACAGGGAAATTATTAGGAGCTATAAATTGGCTATAAAAAATTTGCAAGCAGCCTACTACAACCACAAAATAACAACGGCTAAATCTAAGCCGAAAGAGATATAGCGTATAGTAAACTCCCTGATAAAACCCTCCCTGCCTGCCACAGATAATAGTAGCAACGAGTTGGTGGATTTCTTCTTTCAAAAAGTAAACAAAATCTACCTTTCCTTCTCTAATCCACCTACTGATTCACCTTCCCAACGCCTGGACTCAGCTCTGGACATGGACAATAAGCGGGAGTCTTTTCCTCTGTTGAAACTGGAAACATTGGAGTTTCTAGCACAACAAATAAAAAACCGGCTCTCCGTGTGACCCTGCTCCACCGGGCTCACTGGGGCTGGCCAGCAAAACCATTCTCCCTACCCTTTTGGAATTGCTGAACTCTTCCATATTGAGCGGGATGGTACCTGCGACATGGAAGCATGCAATGGTGCGGGCCTTATTAAAAAAAGCTTCCCTCGACCCAGCTAACCCAGGCAACTACCGCCCGATCTCTCTGCTCCCATGGGCATCTAAGATCCAGGAGAAGCACGTCAATATCACTCCGACGAAATTCCTCGAGGAAAACCATCTCCTCGATGCTTCCCAGACGGGCTTTTGCCCAAAACACGGGACAGAGACCGCTCTATTGGCCGTAACTGAGGAGGCGAGACGGATCTTGGATCGGGGGTGGGGGGGGGGGGTCAGTGGCAGTGATCCTCCTCGATCTGAGTGCCGCGTTTGACATGGTACATCATAAAATTCTGTTAAACCGTCTCGCCGACCTAGGAGTGTCCGGAGAAGCCCTGGTCTGGTTCGAGTCGTTTCTATCGGACAGAACCTTGAAGGTCTTTGACGGCACATCCGTGTCATCAAGCCGGCCTTTGGGGTGTGGAGTCCCACAGGGTTCATCCTTGAGCCCTACGCTCTTCAACGCATACATGAGGCCGCTGGCTGGGATTGTTCGTCCGCATGGTGTCAATATCATCTACTATGTGGACGACACCCAGCTGGTGGTCTCCCTTGCACTGAAGAGCGGCCTCCAATCACCGCCCAATTTAGCGGCATGCCTGGAGGATGTAAAGAGCTGGATGATGAGCTCATGTCTGAAGCTCAACGACGACAAAACCGAGCTCATGCTCCTGGGCCCGGCGGCCCCCTCTACTTTGGAGCTGATATGGCCCGCAAGCATGGGTGCGGCCCCAACCCCCAGAGATAACATCAAAAGTCTGGGGGTATGGCTCGATAAGTCGCTGAGCCTCAATACACAGGCCACCAAGGTGTCGGCTACCTGTTTTGGCCTCCTCAGGGTGATCAAAAAAATTCTTCCCCTCCTTCCATTTGAGGCCAGACAAATAATCATACAGGGCCTTGTCCAATCCCGCCTGGACTTTAATAATGCCCTCTATCTTGGAGCACCAGATTACACCTTACAAAAACTTCAGCGCACTCAAAATTGTGCTGCCCGTGCGCTATTGGGAGTCCCACGGAGGACCTCAATAAAATCTGGCCTAAGAACTTTACACTGGTTGCCTGTTAGGGACAGAGTGATGTTTAAAGCTCTATGCATTGCCCATCAGACCCTCTGGAAAATGGGTCCAGAAATCAACTGTTCTCTGATTTCCCCTTATCTGCCTAACAAGGCACTTCGTTCCTCAACTGCATCACTAGCCAAAATCCCCAGAATCTTTAGAGCCAGAGCAGGAGGACGTTCTTTCTCGTACAATGTGTCTAAGTTGTGGAACACCCTCCCTTTGCAGATGCGAGATAATTCCAACCTAACTAGTTTCCGGAAACAGCTCAAAACCTTTCTGTTTCAGTAATTAGTAACCTCCTGAGGGCATCTCCTGTTTTAGTTTCAGCGCATGGACGCCTCAGGGCAACTGTAGCGCTCTACAAATCTCTTTTTCATTTCATTTCATTTCATAAACATGAAAAATCAAAATACAATTATTATTTAAGCCAATGAAGAGATTTGTGAGTATTTTTAAATGGTTTTATTTTCTCTTCCTTTATTCATTAGAAAAATATCAATCAGGTTACAGAATTGAAAAATGGCATTAATACAGAATATATTACAGTCTGCATACAAAGCATGCCAAGTAGGAATAAAATGTGGCACAACATTGTCAGTCTGAGACTCTTAACGAGTTTCTAAGAAAAGAGTGAGTCTTGCAAGGCTAATCAATAATTAATAATAGCAAAAATCTCCCATAAAGAGAAATAAATGCATAAGACAAATACATCTTTTCAAAAGCAATTAGTCAAAGCATGGCATTTAAAGTTTAGCACCTGAAATCTAAACCTGTTCTGATCCCCTCAGCTCCCTCGCTGCCTCGCTGTGCTGGTCTGTCTCTCTGTCTCAGGAGCTGTAAAATAGTCCCCACAGACACAGCCCCTCCTTCTCTCTCTTCCCCGTTTCTGTGTCTAGCACAGACGTTGGGCCTGGTCCTCAGGAAATATGAGCAAAAAGCCACCCCTCCCACCTGTAAGCCATATTTAAAACAAAAGTCCACGGGGACACGCTAACACATGAATCCATGCTTTAGCTCCCATTTTCTTTTTGCCTCGCATCGCTAATGAGATGCGAGGTAGGCATACCTGTGCGAAATACAGCAAATGTAATCGCTATTGAAGCATCTCCCTATCAACAATGGAATCTCTAACCGGCCTAGCGAATTTAAAATTAGAGCTAACCGGCTATATCACCTGTTCTTTACGCCTGCTAATTGTTTGACTTAGCCATGTTTAACGGGAGGTAGATCATCATGCTGAGTCCACATCTCCTTTTCGCCAATGTTTTCACTATCGCTGTTTTGTTCTCGCAGGTAATCCTGCGATATTGCCCCTTATAACCGCTATTGCTTGGATTTCTTTCGCCTCTGCGATGCGCGTTGCTGATAGTGTGCTCACCGGGCGATAGAATCCAGCGATAGGCGGAGTTAATTTTGTGCACGCTAAACACAGCCATCGATAATTTTCACTGGCCGTTGATGATATGCCCCAAAATGAGCTGATCCGTGAGGAAAGAGTAGTGAGATATAAATGAACCAAAATAGGGCTACAGGCTGAACACTGAGGGACCCACAAAAAAACTAGATTGAGGACATTATTTAGGTGGAGGATATGCATCACTAGAACCATCTAAGCAAGAAGAGAGCGGGCCATTTTAAGGATAAGGCAACAACAGTTAAAACCACGTCAAGCAAAACATTGCTTATAAAGCGCTGTTATTCACTATTGATGGTCTCCAGGAGCTGAGAGCACTGATTCTTGTGGAGGGTTAAGTTGAACAGCCAGGTCTTGAAACCTTCTTAAATTCCAGCAGAGAGGATGATGCCCAGAGATAAAGGGGGAGATTGTTAAAGGACTTAACAGAGAGGTGGGAGAAGGAGTGGTCTCTACTGTTGCTTCAGCAGATACGGGGAGGGTGAGCGGGGGTGGTGGGCGAGGGAGAGGTAGGCGGATTGTAGGTGGAAGTTCAGGTGGTGGTCAATGTAAACTGATCATTGGTTGTGCAGGGGTCTGTTTGTGTGAATCAGTATCTTGAAGTGACATCTCTTCTGAATGGGGGGCCAGTGGAGCTTCCTGAGGTGGGGAGGGGTGTGGGTTTGCTTTTGTGGTTCGAGGATGGGTCTGGCCTCTGAGCGCTCTTTTGTCTGCAGTCTCTTCAGGCGGTGTTAGGTGAGTCCTACGTAGAGTGCGTTGCCGTATTCCAGCTGGCTGGTGACCAGGGCATGCGTGACTGTTCATCTGGGTGTTGATGGATAGCCGTTAAAGACATGCAGGATGAGTAGGCTGCACTGATCTGGCTTTTTATGGTGCGTTTGCTGTCCAGAATGATGCCAAGGTTATAGGCATGGTCTGTCAGAGTGGGTGAATGTCCTAGTTTGGAGGGCCACTAGGCATAGTTCCACAAGGAGGTGTTGTGCCCGAAGATCATCACTTCCATTCTGTGTGTGCCTCAGCTGATGTTTTTTCAGAGGTGAAAGGTGGTAGGCGGATTCTATGGGTTCTTCCGGTGATGATAGAGGCGATCCATTTGCGGGCCTTAACGTGGATTCCCATTTGGTGAAGCTCAGTGGCGTAGCAAAGAGGGCTTGGAGTTTTTGGGGCGGCAGCAAAAATATTCGCCAGCACGCCCCAACCCCCGCTCTCCAGCAGGACATGCGGCATCAAATGGCAGGGACCGCCATGGGCGGCAGAGTGCCTAGCTACGCACCTGGTGAAGCCTTTTGATAAGGGTATGGTGGAACATGGTGTTGAACGCTGCTAGGGAGTCAAGGAGGATCAGGGCTGCCATTTCTCCCCAGTCGTGGACGGTTCTGGTGTTGTTAGTGACAGTTAGTTGAACAATGAGGCAAAGATGGAATTGATAAACGTCTGAAAAAGCACTTTTTGCAACACGTCTAGAGTGTAACCATGCCCTTGAATTCTAAATAAAGGAAGGAGGCTAGGGGTGTCAAGGAGAACTACATTTACTGCATTCTACAGATGTGGCATTCTACAGATGTGACAAACTAAAACAAAGTAAATTGCCACATCTGTAGAATGAAAGACAACTGGTTCAGAAAATAAAGAGGGATCTTTCTGCATCTCCAGAAAGGAACAAAAAATATGATCACTGTGAAAAGACTGATGCATGAGATTATTGTTTTCAAGAAAGAAATCACTGAAGGACGTAAAGAGACTTGAGAGTAGAGAGCAGGGCCGGACTGGCCATAGGGGGCAACTGGCAATCCCCTGGTGGGCCGGACGGGTGGGGGCCAGTTTTGGGCCCCTGGGGGCCGTTTTTGTTACAGGGCCGTTTTTGCAGCATAGCTGTAAAACCGGCCCTGTACCAAAATCGGCCAAAAACCAGCCCCGGCAAAGAGCTCGGCGGTACCTCCAACCCCCCGAGTGGGGAGGGGGGCTCAGTCGAGCACTTTGCCAGGGCCGGTTGTGGTTCCCAGTCCGGCCCTGGTAGAGGGACGCAATTAACTGAGGTATCTAGGGTAATGAAGCTGTTTAACAGATTGTAAAAACGCCCTGAGAAGCATTATTATCGGGTTCAACTTTTTGAAGATAAAAAGATTTTCTTGTAGAACTGATGAGCTTTCTTATAGTCATTGGTGGATCATCTCTACATTTTCATAACCTCCTGGCTGCAGCGTGTGCTTCAGTAATGTTCTAAAGCTTTACCATGGTGGTTAGCTGCAAACAGTCCCTCACTACAACAAGGTTAAGACCGGCGAAAACCTGAGAGGACGGGAAACAGCAGTTTTTACTAGCTCAGTCTGATAAACAATTTGCTCCAGCGATTTACAGCCTGAACAAGCCCTACTACTGGTATGAGGAGATACCTCTTGTGAGCTGGTGACACTGGATGCAGAGCATCCAGGGCAGCACATAGCACATGCCTATTGGTGATGAGGTGGGGTAGTAGACAGAGGCATCTTTGACACTAGGGTGCCCATTCGCATGGCGATCCACCCACCAAAACACCCCTCTGGACGGCCTTTTACCCCCGCCACATTAGCATGGCAGGTGATACCGTTGCGGAGGGAAAGACCATCTGCTGCTTTTCTGCCGGTATGCAATTGTCACAATATGCAATGTGGTGGCAGTGCCCTGCAGGCCTTTCCATGGTGGAGACTCTGGCATGCAAAGGCATGCAGTGTTTACTTTGGGGGTGTGGGGGTGTGGAGGGGTGCATATGGGGGTTACCCATTGTACCCCCCTACTTTGGCATACACAAGGTGGTAGTCACCATGTGGTGCACAACATGCATTTACAATATTATGGCGGCTGCTGCTCACAGCACCGCCCGCCACTATGTTGTTTATACGGAATGCGACAGCCACGGTGGTGGTCGCATCCTTATTGGCGGTGCGGGCCTAACGCACCACTGGCAGCCGGTCAGAGCACCACTAGGGTGGTGGGCAAACTGTAGTCCGCCCACCATCCTAATGGACCCCTAAGTGAGGTAATTGGATAATGACTGCCTCCATGGATGGCAGTTTAAACAAAAACAAACGGTTCTGTCAGGTAAAACAATTTCTTTTTAGATTCTATCACTATTTACTTGTAATCACATCCAAAACGTTTAGTGAAAGAACAATAGAAAGTAAGTTTCAAATCATATATTTGAGATTTTTATATAAAATATTCGAGGCTACAGCAATATAAATATTTAATTGCGCAGAAAGGGAATCAAGTGACTGTGGTGACTTGTGGTCATAGGTGATACGAAAAAACACACTATGTACGATACATAAATTGAAGTGCATGGATGGCAGAGAAGACATAAAATAGAGTTTAAAGTGGGGCTGGTACAATGAGTCATATCCTTGAGAAAGACCTAGCTCAGATACTGAGTCATTAGGGGAGTGTCATCTTGGTTGAATAATATCATCTGATCAAGATTTTCACTGTAATTTCTCAATGCAAAACCTCATCTACGTCTATTTACCGCTGAAAAGGTGTTGGGCCTTGACACCGTGTTATACCTTAAGGAGACTTTACATAAACATGAAAAATCAAAATACAATTATTATTTAAGCCAATTAAGAGATTTGTGAGTATTTTTAAATGGTTTTATTTTCTCTTCCTTTATTCATTAGAAAAATATCAATCAGGTTGCAGAATTGAAAAATGGCATTAATACAGAATATATTACAGTCTGCATACAAAGCATGCCAAGTAGGAATAAAATGTGGCACAACATTGTCACTCTGAGACTCTTAACGAGTTTCTAAGAAAAGAGTGAGTCTTGCAAGGCTAATCAATAATTAATAATAGCAAAAATCTCCCATAAAGAGAAATAAATAGATAGGACAAATACATATTTTCGAAAGCAATTAGTCAAAGCATGGCATTTAAAGTTTAGCACCTGAAATCTAAACCTGTTCTGATCCCCTCAGCTCCCTCTCTGCCTCGCTGTGCTGGTCTGTCTCTCTGTCTCAGGAGCTGTAAAATAGTCCCCACAGACACAGCCCCTCCTTCTCTCTCTTCCCCGTTTCTGTGTCTAGCACAGAAGTTGGGCCTGGTCCTCAGGAAAAATGAGCAAAAAGCCACCCCTCCCACCTGTAAGCCATATTTCAAACAAAAGTCCACGTGCTTGGTCCTCGTAGCCGGTCCAATCAGAACTTCAAGATACATCGCCTCCCCATGGGCTGACTAGATACGTCATTAACCAGGCGTGTTCCTGTTCACATTTTAGTCTTATGCTAGATGAATTCACATCCTTATACTCTAAAAACAATTACATTTTTCTGTAACAAAAAGTGTTAATTGTGAGTTTTCTCTTCACTCCACTATTTAAACAGGCTACAAACAAAATGCAACATAGTGAAGGTCAAAGAGACGGAAACAGGAGGCCTTTCATTCAATCAATAAATCAATCAGTCATTTGTTAAGCGCATTACATACCCGCGAGGGTCTCAAGGGGGAGGTGGGGGCCACTACTGATCGAACAGCCAGGTCTTTAGTGTCCTCCTGAAGGTCAGCAGGTCTTGGGTCTGTTGTAGGCTCAGTGGGAGGGTGTTCTATGTCTTGGCGGCGAGGTGGGAGGAGGATCTCCCACCGGTGGTTGTTCTTCAGATGCGCGGGACGGTAGCAAGTGAGAGGTCGGCGGAGCATAGCTGGCGGTTGGGGTGTAGAAGGAGAGCCGTCTGTTGAGGTAGGCTGGACGGGTCTTGTGGAGTGCCTTGTGTGCATGGATAAGGAGCTTGAAGGACATCCTCTTGTTGATGGGTAACCAGTGCAGGTTTCTCAGGTGGGGGGTGATGTGGCTGTGTTGTGGTACATCAAGGATCAGTCGTGCCACGGCATTTTGGATGCGTTGTAGTCGATTAATGATCTTGGTGAGGGGTCCCGTTTAGAGGGCATTTCCATATTTGAGTCTGCTGCTGATGAGGGCCTAGGTGACTGTCTTTCTTGTATCTGTCGGGATCAATCTGTAGATCTTGCGGAGCATGCAGAGGGTGTTGAAGCAGGTGGTGGATGGAGTTGACTTGCCTGGTCATTGAGAGCGTTGAGTCGAGGATGATTCCCAGGTTGCGTGCGTAGTCGGTGGGGGTCGGGGCTGCCCCAAGTGCCGTTGGCCACCAGGAATTGTCCCAGACTGAAGAGTTGGAGCCGAGGATGAGGACCTCCGCCTTGTCCGGGTTCAGCTTCAGACGACTGATCTTCATCCAGTCAGCGACGGCCTTCATTCCTTCATGGAGGTTGGCTTTGGCCGTGATGGGGTCCTTGGTTAGGGAGAGGATCAGTTGAGTGTCGTCAGCATAGGAGATTATGTTGAGGTCGTGCTGTCGGGCGATGTGTGCAAACGGGGCCATGTAATGTTGAACAGTGTTGGGCAGAGGGAGGATCCTTGTGGTACGCCGCAGATGATCTCTGCAGCTTCGGAATGGAACGGGGGGAGGTGCACGCTCTGGATTCTGTCGGAGAGGAAGGAGGTTGCCCATTCCGGTAGCAGATGGTGTCGAAGGCGACGGAGAGGTCTAGGAAGATGAGTGCTGCAGTCTCCCCGTTGTCTAGCAGGGTCCTGATGTCGTCGGTGGTGGCGATGAGGGTGGTCTCGGTGCTGTGGTTGCTGCAGAACCCTGATTGGGAAGGGTCCAGGATTCTGTTCTCTTCGAGGTATCGGGTTAGCTGTCTTTTAACGATTTTCTCGATGACCTTGCCCGGTAAGGGGATCAGCGAGATGGGTCAGAAGTTCTTGAGGTCTCTTGGGTCTGCTTTGGGTTTTTTGAGTAGGGCGTTGATCTCGGTGTGTTTCCAGCTCTCTGGGAATGTCGCGGTCTCAAGGGAGAGATTGATGACGTTGCGTAGGTGGGGTGCAATGGAGCTGCTTGCTTTGTTGAAGACGTGGTGCGGGAATGGGTCTGACGGGGAGCTGGAGTGTATTGTGCTCATCGTCTTGATGGTGTCATCAACGTTCACGCTGGTCTAGGCTAGCAAGGGGACGTGGTCGATGGTGTGCGGTGGGTCTGTTGCGTTGCTGTCTGTTGGGGCTGTCTGGGTGTGGAAGCTGTCATGGATGTCTGTTATCTTGCGGTGGAAAAAGGTGTTGAGGGAGTTGCACAGGGCTTGCGATGGCAGGATGTGTTGGAGCTGGGGTTGGAGAGTTCCTTCACGATGTTGAAGATCTCTTTGCTGTCGTGTGCATTGTTGTGGAGGCGGTCTTTGAAGGAGGTCTTCTTGGCATCCTTGATGAGGTGGTGGTGGTTGCGGACGGCGTCCTTGTGTGCTGCATGGCTGTCCAGAGTTTGTTCACTGTGCCATTCCTTCTCTAGTTTCCGGCAGACATGCTTGGAATCTAGGAGTTCTGCGGTGAACCAACTGGCCCTCTTGCTGGTGTCTCTGTGGGGGGGTTTCCTTCAGCGGGTGAGGGTGTTGGCACAGTCCTCGATCCAGCATCTGAGGTTGTGGGCAGCGACGTCAGTGTTGGAGGGTTCGGTGCTATTTGGTGGTCTAGATTCTATTATTGACAAAGAGGCAAAATGTATGGCTTCTTTATTGACATCTTCAGTAACAAAGAAAATAACATACGCAAAAACACCTTCCAACATGGCTTCTTAACAGTCCAACAAAAAACATGAACAGAGTCATGCAATGCTCCTGCTGAAATTGACCTCATAATGACTCCTGAGACATCATCCGCAATGCTATGAATACAGCAGTCCCAGGTAGCACTTACTCTTATTTGTGTGTCATTAAAACTGGAACTTTCTGAGCATGAAGGTTAATTGCTAGGTAGAGTGGCTTGTGTGTATGGAATGCGAAATGTGAATATTGCACATTCCAGTCCCACACATCCTGAGATTCTAGAGGAGCAGTTGGGAAACAATAGAGACAGATATGCATGCCAATCACAGCTGTAACCTTTGTAGCTCCTCAGGTTTGTAAAATGAAGCTAAGAAGCCAACTCATTTTCCAGTAGGTGTTGATGGAACCAGAACATGAACTTGGCGATGGGTGAGTATCACCCGAGGAACAACCATGCATGTAGAAAAGAGACGTTATCTCCTCTGTTGTCATTTGATGGTGAAAGAAGACTGAATTATATAGATTTAAACCTAATTTAATCCACCATTTTATGAAACATTATGGTAATGATCTTACTTCATTTTTTGGGACCACCGCCATCTGTGTAGTGTCTCCAGGAAGCCATGGAAGTACCAACAATCAAGGGTCAGCAGAGACGAACAAGGAACGCAACTAGGAGGAAGTATCATTACTCTTCTGAGTGTCGGCTTACACAAGGGCACTCAACATGATCTTGTGTGAGAGCTAGTTTTGAAAGGTCAGTTTCAAGAAGGCTAATGCACTAGGTGCAAAATATGACAATTCAAAGGAACACATCTTCATGAGTATTCATTTAGTAACTTGCTGTGTCTTTCAACTTTTATGTAAAGCGTTTTTTTGCTAAGGCATTTATGGAAAATGCTTCACTTTGCTATGTTGATTTTGATATCATCAGATGCTCTGAAACCTGAGGTGAGTTACAGGTTACACTTTGCATATCATGATTATATAAGTGTTGGATCTGACAAATTCTGTGCTTGTCTCTCTCATTTGTTTAAATAATTGGATTATCTTTTCAAGTAATAGTTCCTTTACTTCAAGAATGTGGGTGTTCATTTGGGGGATTTAAAGTTTAATTCAGCTATTTTTTCTTTTTATGCCCACATTTGCGATGAAGATCGATCAGTGTACTAGTCCAGACTTGCTCAATGTTGAAGTCTGGTCAATTACTCCTTGTGCAAGTATGAGTATGCAAAGTACCACTATCATTCCTGTCACATGACTAAATGTGATGTCTGCAGAGCAAAAGAAAGCAGTTATATTATACCTTGATGGTCCCCAGGGTTTACAATCAACTGACAAAGTCAGCTGTTGTTGGTGACACTAATGTTTGTAATTCTGCATTCATTGAGTTAGACAATTCAATCAATCAATCAATCAATCAATCAGAGTACTTGTAGAGCGCGCTACTTACCCATGAGGGTCTCAAGTTGCTGAGGGGAGGGGGTGCTGCTACCGCTCGAAGAGCCAGGTCTTGAGAAGTCTTCTGAAGGCGAGTAGGTCTTGGGCCTGCCGTATGTGGGGAGGGAGGGTGTTCCAGGTCTTGACGGTGAGGTAGGAGAAGGATCTGCAGCTGGAGGTCATTTGTTGGATGCTGGGAACCGCGGCGAGGGTGAAGCTGGTGGAGCGGAGCTGGAGGGTGGGGGTGTGGAAGCTGAGTCTGTCGTAAATTGACGGTGATCGGGTTAGCGTTAAGCTTTGCTACATGAATTTTCCCTTATCTTGACCATAGTGTTCAGAGGCCATTTTGAGAACAATGGCGTCCATTTTATATGAACGCGCTGCCTCGTGGTCAGCATGCCCTTTTTGTCCTTTCTCTGTACCAATGACCACCTAATTTGCCCAGCAACAGACTATTTTTAGTACTGGTCAAGCCTGCACATGCGTAGTCTAACCCTCTGTACTAGTGGACAGTCATCACTTAGGAATGTTCTCCACAACTGACCAGTGGTGTTATAACTCCTCCCATGAGCTGGCTGTGTTCCAAAAATGACCTTATATGTACCTAAACTGAGCAAATGTGTACCACCTACTCTTTTTATTACTGTAAAACTGTATAAAAAAGGTCTCGCACCGATGTTCGGTGTGATACTTCTTGCATTGCCGAAGGATGTTGTAGGAATGTACCACCACCCCATGGGGTCTTAATAAACTTGTCTTTTGCATTTTCCAGTTTCCATGCCAACTTCTTTTTTATGGTGTAAGCGGTTTTGCGGAAAATGTAGGTCTGGAGAACCCGATACCACAAATTGGCGACCACGAAGGGACTCATCAGCGACTCGGATGCCCGAAGAAGAGGTCGTGACGAAGGATTGGAAACTCGCCATGGACGCGTACGCTGCCACTGAGTGACCCGAGTCTTGGCACCCATGGTGTTTTCTTCCTTTCCTTCTGATCTGACCTTCCAGGTGGCGCCGATCCTCGACTGAGATCCTGATTGCTCGAGTTGTCGCACAGTGCCGGTTTGGCTGATTCAATTAAAGAACTTGGCAGTTGGAACCTGGATATTTGAGAATTTGGTAAGCTTGTGATTGGTAAGATAGTCTACGGACGCTTACTGTGGCTCTTTGAATATGTTTTGAGTTAGCTAAATTTGGTTCTATGATTTGAGTTATATGTGCAGTGCACTTCACATAGGCGGGCAATGTGGAGATATTTCTCTAACTTTGAATGTGTTCAAACGGCACACCTTGTGTGAAGTATATTAAGTGCCATTTTTGTAATATCACGTTTCCGTGATATTTTGACATGCCTGTTTTAAGCACACTCCGAGGAATGTGCTGTCTTGGAAAAGGTACCAATTATCGATTAAATGAATCTCAGCCGGCTCCCCCAGAGTGGACACCTAATCGTGAAATGTACGTCAAATTTGGCATTCCCTCTATATTATACAGTACATTGTGGCATAAATATACTAAGTCTGATCCCGAATTGCAATGGCCACTACATGGGTCGTTTGATTTACGAAAGGTTCAGTATGTGGAGCAATGTTTGTTTTAGCGCAGGTCTAGACAAGATATGTTTGATTGTGTACGTATGTGGGAGAAAGCGATGCATGAGCGGATGAAGCGTGAACTAGCCTTGGCGGACAAAGAGCAGCGGAAGGCTGCTCGTGATAAAGCATTACAGCTGGAGGAAAAAGAGTTGCAGGAAAAGAAGGAGAGGGAGGCACGGGAACGTAATTTGCAAATGAATGGTCAATTCCCTATTCGACATCCTCTTTATCCTGTCCTTACTAATGAATCTGATGATTTTTCATTATTAGACCGTTGCCCGCCTCCATACGTTTCACCTACGGCCCCAGCTGAGGATTCGTACGGAGACGATCAAGGGGGTAGTCATACTAGGGTAAGTGCTGGTGAAGCTGCGGAATTCCGTAGCTTTGCTCGAAAACTAAATCTTAACGCCATAACTATTTCAGAGATTGATGACCATATGCGTAAGTGGTCCGAGCAAGAACAGTTGTATTTCTTGAGCCATTTTGGAGATGAAGTTGTAGACCAATTTAGAAAGTATTCAAATGATTTGGAGCCTAAGGATGTATCAGTTGGTCGTGAGAATATGCGTAAAGGTCTTTTTGTTATTGCAGATGCGGATCGGTTTTTTCAACGGTTGGTCCAGCTACGGGATGAGGCGTCAAGATTACAGGAGGCAAGAAAGGCATCAGATGTGCCTGCGACGGGATCGACGGAGAAATCCAAAGAGTGTCCTATCTTTGGAGCAGATAAGAGTTCTACAGTTCATGTTATGCCTATGCGTGAAGCTGCACCTTTATATGTTCCTCCTAAAGGGCAAGGTACAAACGATGACAAAACGTCTGTGGATGCAAAGGGTTATTTTATATATAATTGGGTTTATACACCGTGGAATAGAGCAGATGTTATGGCACTTAAAAATGCTTTGCCTGACCCCCGTAAGAATCCGGCAGCTTTTTATGAAGGAGTGGAAGGGGCTATTTCTTCGTGTGTTATGACGTTAGTTGATATTGACCTTTTCTTTGGGTTAATACTGCCCCCTGATATGTGGAGGGCAATTCGTAAGTTCGATGATCGAGCGATCCTGGGGGCGGATTGGAAAACTTTAGCCCAAGCTGATTTGGATAGGAAACCTGTATGTAAGCCATGCCAAATAATTTTAGATCTCCCGGCGGCTATTTTTTTTTTTTCAAAACCAATTTTTATTATGGGTTCAAGCAAGGCTCAACACAGCCCTCCACAGACAGGAGGAGACTGTCAACGACAGATAGAAAGAGACACATCATTAGCACAGCATCGAACCCAACGTTATATAGTGAAGGACATCGAACTACCCCACCCACCCAACCCCAAAAAAAACACCAACCAGCCCCGCCCCCAGCTACCCACCCCTTATCCCACCCTAACCCAGTGCACATGATCACAGTCCAGCAACATGAGATAACCTACAGAGGTGGAGCCGGCCAGCGGCCTAGAGTGCGGGATCCACATCCAGCTGTAATGCATCAACAATGTCCACGGGGGGGTCAAGGAGCAGGCCCCGGTAATCCGCCCACCGTTTCCAGATTTTGTAATGTTTGCGGGGACATCCCCGGGCTTCAAAAACAGGCTGCTCCAGACCCATGAGGAAATCCAGGCCCGCCCTCCAAGCCCCGAGTGGGGGGGCGCGCTCGCTCTTCCAGGCCTGCGCCAGGTCCCTCTTCGCCACCACCAGCCCCAGCAACAGCAAATGGCGTTTGTAAATATTGCCCCCAACATTCTCTAGAACATGAAGAAGGCCCAACCTGGGGGTACGGGGCAGGTCCCAACCCAACACCTCTGACAGGCAGTCCCACACCCCAGCCCAGAATCGAGTCGGTCTCTCACAGGACCATACTGTATGAAACAAGGTGCCCTCTTCAGAACCACACCTCAGGCATTCCGGAGACGCGATAAGGCCTGCCCGCCATAGGAGGTGTCTAGTATAATACGCCCGGTGGAGGTATTTGAACTGGATGAAGCGAAGGCGGATGGCTATAGCAGCACCTCGGGGAGATTCCAAGGCCTCACGCCAGTCGTCATCATCCAATGGACCAACATCACCCTCCCAAGAGGCCCTCAGCGCTGCGAGTGAAGGGGAACAGTGAGTGACCAGAGAGCGATATATCTGCGAGACCTTCTTGTCACCTAGGTCCCCCATAAACAGTTTAGCCTCAATAGGGCTAAAATCAGGGAGCTGTTCCAGGCCCACCAGACTAGGAGTAAGTGCGTGGCGAAATTGAAGGTAACGGAAAAACTGTGTCTTGGGCATGCTAAATTCGGAGCTAAGTTCCCGGAAGGACTTTAGGGTAGTACCAGAGAGGACATGACCCAGGGACGAGATCCCAATCGCATCCCAGCCGTCAAATCCGGACAGAGACGCCAGCGCCGGTAACAGGCCATTCCGCCACAACGGGGTTTCAGCTGTAAGCCGACCCCACCAGCCCACCCGGTGCAGGGCCCGCCGCCAGACAGCGAAGACCACTTGGGTAACTGCGGAAGCAGTCGCCTCCGCCTAGCCGAGTACAGCAGGGTGTGGAGGGAGGCGCCACCCATCAGTGAATGCTCAAGGGCATAAGCCGGATCGCTACGGTCTCCATACCACCATTCGTTGAGCACAAGGAGATGGGAGGCCTGATAGTAAGATAAAATATCCGCGGCCGCCAAGCCGCCGCAGTAGGTAGAGAGGAAGCACGTGCGCAGCGCCACCCTGGCAGCACCGCCAGCCCACAGAAACCGGCCCAGCACAGAATCAACAGTACGGAACCACTGCGGGTCAACCTGGAAGGGATGATTCTGCAGTTGATACAGCAGACGGGGCAAAGCCACCATCTTGAAGATGGCCGACCGGCCGTAGATATTAAGTGGCATGTGAGTCCACGTCTTGACGTCCAGTTGGACCCGATCCCATACCGGCAGGATGTTCCGGTCCCAAGCCACTGCTGGCGAGGCAGAGAGGAAGACACCCAGGTACTTCACACCCTCCACAGCCATCTGAAGGGACGCAGCCCAAGGGCAGTCCACTGTGGCACCCCCCAGCACCCACATGGTCGATTTGCGCGGGTTAAGGAAGAGCCCCGATGCCCGACCAAACTCCTGCATCAACTCCAGGACACGAGGACCCGTACGCTGCAGGTCAGTCATGAAAAATAGCACATCATCCGCATATAAAGCTATGCGGTCTGAGTGATCCGCACCCCAGACGAAGCCACGGTAGAGCTCATCGCGGCGCACCCTGGCGGCCAGCGGCTCCATGGCCAGCGCGAAAAGGTAAGGGGAGAGCGGACACCCCTGACGCGTGCCCCTGGACACCGGAAAACGAGCAGACGCCGTTCCCGAGATACGCACCGAGGCCGTGATGTCAGTGTAGAGCAGCCTGACATAGGAGAGGAACATCGGGCCGAGATTCAGCAGCGGCAACAGAGCAAAAAGAAAGGTCCAGCTGACCGAATCAAAGGCACTATCAATATCAGCCAGCAGGAGCGCCGCCGGGTCATCTGAAGACTCAATCGCTTGTATCGCGGCCTGCGCCCGTCGTATATTGTGTCTCGTTGCCCGGCGCGGCATAAAACCCGCCTGATCCGGGTGGACAAGGGCCGAAATGTGTGGAAGTAAGCGGTTCGCCAGCGCCTTCGCCAGGAGCTTGGCCTCGAAGTTGATGAGGGATATGGGGCGATAAGAGTCATGGCGATCGGGGGGCCTACCTGGCTTCAAAAACACCACTATTTCGGCATGACGCCAGTCCGGTGGAAGGCGGCCATGCTCTCGCGCCTGTTCCAGGGCCCGCAAGTAGTGCGGCCCGAGCTGCAGATGAAACTTCTTATAAAATTCGCTGGGAAAACCGCTCGGCCCCGGCGCCTTGCCTACATTTAACTGACCCAGTGCATCACCCAGCTCCTCAGCCGACAGGGGAAGGTCCAGGGCCGCGCGCACCTCATCAGATACAGCAGATGGGGGAACAGATGCAATATAATCTGCGATAATGGCAGGGGAGAGAGTCTCCCGAGAGGCATACTGGTGCCCATAATAGCGCGCAAAGCTCGTTGCAAGAGTTGCCGGATCTGTAATCGCCACTCCTGCACCATCAACGAGGCCCGGCAGTGTAAGAGGCTGTAGGTTCTGTTGGCACAGCCTATGGAGCATGGTGCAAGACTTGTCGCCCCACTGGTAGACCCGGGTGGCTAACCATGCCTGACGAGCCTCGTCCAACAGGACCGAGGAATAAGACTGTTGCGCCTGCAGGAGTAGCCGCAGTGACATATCATCGCCTCACTGTGCCGAGCCTCGAGCTCCTCCACCCGCTCTGCGGCCGCATCAATGCCTCCCAGCCGAGTCCGGCGAGCCGACGCACACCAAGCAATATCTATGCCCCGCAGGGTGGGTTTCATAGCCTCCCAGACTGTCACCGCATCCATCCCTCCGGTAAGGTTGTCCTGCCAATAATGGGCGATCGCGCTACGCAGATGCTGCGAATAATCAGGGCGCTGCAGATACCACGCGGACATTCGCCATCGGAAGGGGGAGCGCGCTTTGCACAAGTCAATTTGTACCGCCACTGGGGAGTGATCCGAGAGCCCGCGAGGCCGAATCGCTGCCCCCTTCACCCTGTCAAGGAAAGCCCTCGGGACAAACACACAGTCCAAACGCGAAAGGGAGCCATGGACAGCCGAGACAAAGGTGTACTCTCGCCGTTCCGCATGCAGATGTCTCCATACATCCACCCAGCCCAGACCATCAACCATAGCCCCCAACCGTGTAGGGGAGGATACAAGTGCCACTCCAGGCCTCCTCTGTCGGTCCAAAGCCACATCCATCACATCATTCCAGTCTCCGCCAATCACAGCCATGGAGCGGGGGAACTCAGCCCATAAGGAAAACAAACGTTCAGCTAAGGCCCACTGCAAGGGGGGGGGCATACACACAGCCAAACACAACCGGCTCCACCCCGACCTTCCCCTGTACAAAGACAAAACGTCCCTGGGGGTCAAGCCACTGACGCTCATGTACATATGCCAGCCGTCTATGAATAAGAATGGCCACACCCCTGGAGCCCCTGGTAAATCCAGCATGGAACACTTGATGGAAGCCAAAGCGCTGCAAACTCAGGGCTTTTGTACCCAGCATGTGCGTTTCTTGAAGGAGGAGCACATCCGCCAAGTCCCTCTTGGCCCAGCGAAGCACCGCCCCCCGTTTAATCTTGTCCAATAGTCCTCGTACATTCCAGCTAAGAATACGCATGGAAGCGCCATTGGGCGCTAAGTGAGGAACATCAACCATGATCACAATGCTCCCAGCCCCACACTCCCCGACCCCCGGCCCATGCCCCAGACCCCACAGTTGCAAAATACACAGAGACCACGTGCACCCCCAGAACCAGAACCCCAGACCCCACAAACCCCGAATCCCCAAACCCTAACACCCCTCCGACCCCGACCCAACTCACAAGCAACCAAACACCCCGGTTCCCCCCACCCCCACCCCCATACCTCAAGGAACAATGAAGTATCTGTCGCGGTATACGGTACTTCAGGCCCAAAACACAGCGCCCAAAGCCAGCCATACCAATGGATCCCAACCAGTCCCCCCACCGAACTAATCAGACACGCTCCCAGAACCACCCCCCAGACCCAACAGGAGGAGGCAGCCCAAAGTACGTGCCCTGAACCCCAACAAACATACAATAGAGTCATGAGCAAAGCACCACAAGAAAGTTACAGCCCACGAAGGCCCCGGCATTCGCCAAGAAGAAGTAGTCAATACTGCACCAGCCATTGTATGTCCCACCGATCACAGCTCAGCCTCTGCCAGATATAGTCACATATAGAAGGCAACCAGCAGACAGTCCCCATGAAGGGCGATCAGGAGCCTCCATAGGATTGATCCGCATCAGCCTGTGTGTCCCCCAAGAGGGGGTCCCGGGACAGGGACCTCCGCCGGGAGCGGGACTTGCGATGACGTTTCCCTTTGCCAGACGGGTTGCTCCTGTCCTGAGACGAGCCACGCGATGATCCAGAGTGCAGCCCCGGTTGGACGTGAGGTCGGATTCTGACTGTTTCATCGGTCCAGTTGAAGACGGCTTCTGGTGTATCAAAGAAGAGGGTCTTGGAATTGAAGATCACTCGAAGGCGGGCCGGGTAGAGCAGCGAGTATTGGATCTTCAGGCCACGCAGCTTGGCCTTGGCATCCAGGAAGGAGTGCCTCTGTTGGTGGACCAGTTTGGTATAGTCCGGGAAGATCATTATTTTATGATTGTCATACAGCAGGGTGTCCTTCATCCGCGCTTCCCGGAGAATGACGTCCCTGTCGTGGAAGTTGAGGAGCCTGGCGATGATCGGGCGGGGACGCTCCCCGGCAGGCGGCTTCTGTGTCAGGGCGCGGTGGGCACGCTCCACTATGAAGCATCGCAACAGGGAGTCCGGTGGCAGCCAGCTCTCCAGCCACCGGGACAGAAAAGCGTCCATAGGCCCCTTCTCGCAGTCCTCCGGAAAGCCAACGAAGAGCAGGTTGTTCTGCCTCGCCCGCCCCTCGGCATCCTCCACACGAAGTGCCAGGCCCCGTTGGATCTGTTCCATGTCGGCAATCTTCTTCTTAAGGGTACCAACATCTCCCTCCACTGCCGTGACCTTGGTCTCAGTTTCGGCAATGCGGGCGACTGCATTGCGAAGATCTTGACGCAGCAGCATCACATCGGCCCCCACCGCGCCAATTTTCGCATCCAGCATGTCGCGGGACTGGGTAATGGCCGCCATCAACGCCGCGTTGTCTGGACCAGCCGGATGACTCCCACCAGCCGCCCCGGCTCCTCCACCATGGCCAGTGAACTTGTCGATGGGTCCTGTCTTAGTGGCTGCCGAGCCCCTCGTCATGGCGGCCGCTCAGACGGTGGAGCAGTGACACGCACCTGTATCAGGGCCGCTTCTCGCGATAGTCCACCAGCTAGGCCCCGGCCGAGGCGTCCCGAACACACCAGGCCGCTCGAGAGTTTCTCGCCACCGGCCCACAGATCGGGTACACCCCAGGCAGTGTCGCCCCGCCAAGGTGTATGAAGTCGTCTTCGCGCCCACCGGCACTGCGCAGATATGGGCCACTCTAGTGCAAACCACAAGTTCTCCAACCGCCGCCCCAGGTACCACAGGAGCCGGATAGAGCAATTATCCGGGCCAGGCGCCTGTTTAACACCTCAGTTCCCGGGGGGCCCCCGCCGTGTCCACTCACCAGGGCTATGGGTCTGGGCTGGTGACTCCGGGCGGGGATCACCAAACTAGAGGTCCCGGCTGCACCAAGGCCAGGCAGGCCGCAGATCTTCCGACACCCTTTCCAGCCGCAGGCCCCTCCGCAAACACGGTGGGGAAAGGCAGGGGATCTCACTGTAGGTCGTGGCCAGCCCAGGCTGTGAAGATCAAGGTCCCGGCTGCGCCCGGCCCCTTCGCCACGTCCACACCACCTGTAGGTCCAGCCAAGCCCTGGGAGGATAATACCAGCGTGTATGTCCTCGGGCGGGGGGCGGCGGCTATTTTTAATAAATTAAAAACGCTTGTTCCCCCTAAAAAGATTGATTGGACAATGTTAGCCTCTTGTAAACAGAAGGCGGATGAGTCGGTTTCAGACTTTTTCTCACGTTTCGAAGAAGCATTTCATGAATACAGTGGGCAGTTACTAACAGAAGACACGGGTAGGCATTTGTTCGTTGACAAGTATGTAGCAAATTTCCTACCAGAGATTGCAAAACGTTTAAAGACTAGTGAAAGTTCCTGGACCACAGCGACCCCTGCTTCTTTATTGACTATGGCTCAGTATTATGAACGACAGGAATTGGCGGCTAAAGAAAGTACTGATAAGAAAGCGAAGGAATTAAAGACGAAAGTGATGTTGGCTCAGGTTTATGCTACACAGGCGAGAGGGAATGATAGAGGTAGGCGTGGATCGTACGGTACGGCTTCCGTTCGTACCGACATTTCTGAGGATCAGTGTGCTTACTGTAAACAGTTTGGACATCGGGCCTCAGACTGTCCGGTGCTTCGAGAACAACCTAATCAGCGAGGTCGAGGAGGTGGAAGGACACGGAATAGTTATTCAGGAGCGAGGGGTGGAACGAATGATCGTGGCAGATTTGAAGCGAGGGGTCGTGGTCAGGCTGATGATAATACTTTTGATTGACGGAATCAGTATCAGATAGCGGAGGGTGAACATGCAGGGTCTCAGGACTATGTACATGCATAGGATTACGTAGGATGGGGTGTGGAATCGGTTGAAGTACCAGTAGATCAAAGAGGTCCATATGTATCAGCGGGCATTTTGGGTTCTACTGATCAGTTCCTGGTTGATACAGGAGCTACTCGTAGTGCTCTGTCTAAAAACTTGGTTCCAAGGGCTCCCTGTCTGGTGAAATGATTACATCAATAGGGTTCGATGGAACACCCTCTCTTAGCCCATTGTCACAACCCCTTACATTTTACATTGACAGATTTTTGGGCCCGTGCCCTTTTTTATTGTCACCAAACACTCCATACAATATTATGGGAATAGATATGCTTAAATATTTTTGAGTAACCATACGCTGCGCTCCTGAAGGAGTGCGGGTCATCTTGAACGACAATTACCCAGATATAGAGAGATTGTGCCCCATGCAAGAAATCGAGGCGTTAGCCTCTCTCCCACAAACGTTATGGGCTACTTCAGACACGGATGTGGGACAGATGATTATCCCTCCCATTCACATCACTGTGAAGGAGGGAGCGTCTCTGCCTCGTGTACCATAGTATAAAATCTCCAGGGAAGGTGAAGTTGCTTTAACACATATTGTACACAATTTGATTATTGCAGGCGTAGTAGAGGAAGTTCCCTATAATGTCTGTAACAGCCCTATTCTTCTGATTTTAAAGAAAGATACTGATGACAAAATCTATCGGTTTCTTATTGATTTGAGAGAAATTAACAAGATAGTAGTGCCCCAATACCCGGTGGTATCTGATATTACAACCTTACTTACTTTGATTCCGCCCACAGCCACTACCTTTACCGTCATTGACCTGAAAAATGCTTTCTTTTCCATTCCCATCCATCCTGATAGCCGATATCTGTTTGGTTTCACATTAAATAATAAATCGTATAGATTTTGTGGAGTTCCTCAAGGCTATACAGAAAGTCCTAGCATTTGTAGCCAGGCTCTAAAAAGACAGCTTGATGCTTTTGACTTACAGCCTGGAGTGGCTCTAATTCAATATGTCGATGACATTTTACTTGCAGCAGACACGCAGGAGCAATGTGAGGAGAGTAGTCTTGCTTTGCTTTCCTTTCTTGCCCACAATAATCACAAGGTTTCGAGGAAAAAGCTTCAATATTGTAGACCAAAGGTGACCTACCTCGGTCATCTTTTGTCTAAGGAGGGACGTGCATTGACATCTGATCGAATCCAAGCGATTTTAGATACACCAGTCCCCCGCACCCAGAAAGATGTGCGCGCTTTTATAGGCCTAACGTCTTTTTGCAGGCAGTGGATAATGGGGTTTTCATACATTATAAAACCTTTGTTAACATTATTGTCCAAGACTACACCGACTCCCCTTGACTGGACTGATGAGTGTCAGAATGCTTTTGAGCAATTGAGACAAGCCCTTTGTTCTGCACCAGTGCTAGGTACACCAGATTATACGAAGATTTTTACATTATATGTACACGAGAGGGATGGGTGTGCACTGTCAGTCTTAGTGCAGACACACGGGGACAAACAGAGACCTTGCGCGTATTTTTCAGCAGTACTTGACCCCGTAGCACGAGGATTACCTGGGTGTTTTCGAGCAGTTGCAGCAATAGCAGTGGCTATACGACAGAGTGAGGGAATAGTTTTGTCACACAAATTGTTGGTGTTAGTTCCCCATGCAGTAGACGCTCTGCTAAACCAAACGAAAACCCAGTACTTAACGAATGCACGTTTAACAGGATATGAGCTACCACTGTTGGCGCCACATATCACACTAAAGAGATGTGCTACTCTGAACCCTGCTACTTTATTGCCGTATCCAGTTGCTGAGGGCCTGGAGGAAGAACACCATGATTGTGTTTTCCTGACTGAAGAACAAACAAAGGGTCGTATTGACTTACAGGATACACCACTTCCAGATGTGGATGGGGAACTGTGGGTTGATGGATCGTGTTTGAGGTTGCCAGATGGTACAACTTCTGCAGCATATGTGATCACGACACTTAAGACAGTGGTAGAAGCAGCACGAATACCACAGAAATCGGCCCTAGCAGCGGAATTGATAGCTTTAACAAGAGCATGTGAATTAAGCGCTGGTTTATGTGTGAACATCTACACTGATAGCCGGTACGCCTTTGGAGTAGCACATGATTTTGGCCTACTCTGGGGAGAGCGAGGGTTTTTGACTTCACATGGAGTACACATTATGCACGGAGAATTAGTGCGTGATCTCTTGAATGTGTTACTATGCCCAAAGAAAGTGACGATAATTAAATGCAGTGCACATAAGAAAGTGACAGACAAAGTAGGAAAAGGGAACGCCTTTGCAGATTGCATAGCGAGGGAAACTGCTATGTTACGAAATGCCTTGCCGATGTATGTAGTGAAATCGCAGGCTGAGCGATGGCATGATGCTAGAGAGGAGATACTAGACATTCAGAAATCAGCGTCTGAAGCAGAACTTGTAACCTGGGCAACAGAGGGAGTGTTGGACGACGAGGGTTGTTGGAGAGGCAAAGATATGGAGAGATGGAAATTGCCTGCAGCTTACTTGCAAGCAATGGTGCAAATGACACATGGATTGGCACATGTTGGAGCTCTTGCAAATACTAAATTGCTTATGCGAGTCTGGGAGCATCCTGAGATTGCCAATACGGCCAAAAGAGTAGTGCAGACCTGTCTGATAGGCTTGCAGTACAATCCTGCTAAAGGGACGTATACTCCGAAAGGAGGGTTTGTTCCACCTACTGCACCATTTGAAGTACTACAAATGGATTATATCCAGCTTGAGCGTTGCAATAACCTTAAGTATGTCTTAGTGGTGGTGTGTGCTTTCAGTAAATGGATTGAGGCCTTCCCCACGAAGGACAATACAGCTCTGACAACAGCTAAGGTGCTGCTCAAAGAGTACTTCCCGCGCTATGGTGTTTGTAAATTTTTGTGGAGTGATAATGGTCCCCATTTTGTTGGGAAAATTGTGGAATACGTCATGAAGGGATTTGGAATTTAGCAAAAGTTCCATGCTGTATTCCATCCGCAGTCAGCAGGTCTGGTGGAAAGGTACAATGCTACTTTGAAATTGAAACTAGCAAAGATTGTGGCATCTACGTCTTTGAAATGGCCGGATGCTCTGCCCCTAGCATTGCTATCTATTAGATCGGTACCCCATTCCCGGACAGGCCTCACACCTTATGAAGTGGTGTTTGGAAGGCCTATGAATATATGGGGAGTCCCTAAGCCTCGATTGTTACATGATGTGCCTTGTACAATGATGAACGATTATTTGGCACGATTAACAAATGATTTACTTTCTATTCATCAACAGGTTCGAGAAACGCTCCCCGTCAATTCCATTGGAGAGGCTCACAATCTTCGTCCTGGGGATCATGTAATGGTCCGAACATTTGAGAGAACCAGCAGCTTGTAGCCGAGGTGGCGTGGCCCCGAGCAGGTGCTATTAGCAACACGAACGGCTGTGCGAGTCACGAATAGGAAACGATGGGTGCATTCGACTCATTGTCGTCGTGTCTCTCCGGATCTGGTGAGCCCAACTGTGCTGTCTGATTATCGAGACATCTTGGACGAGGAGAAGAGTCCAGCTGTTACGTCTATTGAATTGGAGGGAGCCTTCCCGGACCACACTGTCTCTGGTAGAGAGAGATATAATCTACGGCCAAGAAAAGAAGTTGTTTTGTGCGAGACTGGTTGAGTTACCGCTCCAGGTTTGTGAAACGGAAGCCGGGAATATCAAGGGGGGGGATCAGTTCTGCCAAGTGTAGCGACACCCGTCTTGAATCTCGGAGAAGAAACCAACGGCTACCTCGGAGCTCAGCACTCATATTTTTATTTTTTAGTTGCTTTCTTTGAGACATTTGTACTTTGAACTATGGCATCTTCTACGATGCGGAATAAGAGAATTCTTGGTGCAGTACTTTTTGTTATGACCATTGTGGTGATAGCGGTAATAGCTTGGGTGGTAGAACTGTTGGTGTCGGCAAGAGAACATTTATTGCCTACTACCCCAAATCCATCTGAACATTTTCATTTCACTTTGCCCTATCACGAAGAACGACATAGACAGACTTATCTGAATAACAGTTTCATTCAAATTTTGCATCACACCCATAATATGACGAAAACTTCGAACTGTTGGGTGTGTGGAATGTTGCCTGGACATCAAAAGAAAGGAGGCACTCCGCTTATTCCTCTCCCATTCTCTCACAATGGTTCTTGTAATGCTTGGTACACTCTTCTGTTTACTTTGAGATGGCCAACAAAAGGTGGACTACTTTTCCGACTTAAAAAGGTTTGCTTTAATGACCGAGATGGTTATCCGCAAGCTGAAGGAACTAAATTGGAATGGGAAGAATATCGACCAGATAATGTATCTTCGCCTCGAGTTTATACAAACCAAAGAAATGTAAACATGTCTAGTCTGCATGTGATCACAGTTATTGATACCAAAGCTGATTTATGTGTCCGTAATAAAGGTACAATCCCAGTAGGAAGAAGTGAATGTAACACTACTCTCACCTTTGACACTCCAAATGGTATCTCCTTTGTGGCTTCACGAAACACTTACTTTATTTGCGGAAATAAAGGTTATCACCGTCTCCCTATAGGATGGTTAGGAACATGTTATATATCCTTTGTATTACCTCCTGTGTTTATTGCCCCGCCTATGTACCATCATGATTTCATACTATATCATGATTTTATACTAAATAGAGTGAAGAGAACATTAGCACTTGATGATATTGACCAGACCGATACCTCTCTGCAGCAGTATGTCGATTTCAATTTAGTCCTCTTTTAGTTTGTTGGTGCTGCTTTAAATAGCAGAAAGATCAGATGACTGCCACGTGTTGTGGAAGCTGTTGCTAATGAGACAGTTTTTGCTTTGGGGAATTTGACTGAGGAACTTCAAATTACCAGAATTGTAATGCTCCAGAACCGAATGGTTCTAGACGTAGTGTTAGCTGATCGTGGGGGTGCATGCCGCATTATCGGAGGTATTTGCTGCGTGTACGTGCCTGATAATTCACCCTCTGTATATGATGCTATTTCTAAATTACATAAGATAGCTGCTGAGATACATCCTGATAATGGTACTTGGACACTTTCGGGTTGGTTTTGGACACTGCTTAGTACTTGGGGCTGGAAACTGTTAACCATCCTATGTATAATAATTGGGATACTATTCTTTCTATGTTTGTGTATTCAGTGCAGCCCTATGTTATGTTCCATGTGCCTTTCTGCTTGTATTCCATCCAAACGAGCTATTGTCAAGAATGAGCAAATGATCAATAGAGAAGTAACAAATATTATGTCAATAAATATTGATGATGAATACCCTGATTATGTCCACTATGAGGTAGCTTCTGCTAAACGCTAAAAGGGCCGTCTGTCGTAATTTGACGGTGATCGGGTTAGCGTTAAGCTTTGCTACATGAATTTTCCCTTATCTTGACCATAGTGTTCGGAGGCCATTTTGAGAACACTGGCGTCCATTTTATATGAACGCGCTGCCTCGTGGTCAGCATGCACTTTTTGTCCTTTCTCTGTACCACTGACCACCTAATTTGCCCAGCAACAGACTATTTTTAGTACTGGTCAAGCCTACACATGCGTAGTCTAACCCTCTGTACTAGTGGACGTCATCACTTAGGAATGTTCTCCACAACTGACCAGTGGTGTTATAACCCCTCCCATGAGCTGGCTGTGTTCCAAAAATGACCTTACATGTACCTAAACTGAGCAAATGTGTTCCGCCTACTCTTTTTATTACTGTAAAACTGAATAAAAAAGGTCTCGCACCGATGTTCGGTGTGATACTTCTTGCATTGCCGAAGGGTGTTGTAGGAATGTACCACCACCCCATGGGGTCTTAATAAACTTGTCTTTTGCATTTTCCAGTTTCCATGCCAACTTCTGTTTTATGGTGTAAGCGGTTTTGCGGAATATGTAGGTCTGGAGAACCTGATACCACAAGTCTGCTGTTAAGGTAGGCTGGTCCGTCGTCGTGGAGTGCTTTGTGTGTGTGGGTAAGGAGCTTGAAGGTGATGTGTCTGAGGCAGGAGACGTTGATGATAAGTCGGGCGGAGGCATTTTGAATGTGTTGTAGTCATCGTAGTTGTTTGGCTGGGACTCCTGCATAGAGTGCGTTGCCCTAGTCCAGTCTGCTGCTGACGAGGGCCTGTTGTTTCGGTCGGGATCCACTTGTAGATCCTATGGTGCAGCATGCGGAGGGTGTTGTAGCAGGAGGAGGAGACTGTGCTAGACCTGCTTAGCCATGGAGAGAGAGGAGTTAAGGATGAATCCTAGGTTGCGTGCATGGTCGGTGGGTGTTGGTGCTGTTCCCAGTGGGGTCGGCCAGCAGGAGTCATCCCAGGCTGAGGGGGTGGGTCCCAGGATGAGTACCTCCG
Organism: Lissotriton vulgaris; assembly: GCF_964263255.1. NCBI lineage: Eukaryota > Metazoa > Chordata > Amphibia > Caudata > Salamandridae > Lissotriton > Lissotriton vulgaris. Next base: position 43,262,057 of record NC_141691.1, on the reverse strand, counting down.
TCTAGTACAAGTTCAGCTTCAGACGGCTGCTCCTCATCCAGTCGGCAACGGCCTTCATTCCCTCGTGGAGGTTGGTTTTGGCAATGTGAGGGTCCTTGGTGAGGGAGAGGATGAGCTGGGTGTTGTCGGCGTAGGACATGATGTTGAAGTCATGCCGGCGAGCCACTTGTGCGAGTGGGCCATGCAGATGTTGAACAGCATCGGGCTGAGGGATGAGCCCTGGGGAATGCCACAGATGTTTTCGGTGGCTTCGGATTGGAAGGGTGGGAGGCAGACGCTCTGGGTTCTGCCGGAGAGGAAGGACGTGGTCCAGTCAAGGGCCTTCTCTTGGATTCCGGCTTCTAGGAGGCGTGTGTTTAGCGTGCGATGGCAGACCGTGTCGAAGGCAGCCGACTGGTCCAGGAGGATGAGGGCTGATGTTTTGCCATTGTCTAGCTGGCGCCTGATGTCGTCTGTGGCGGCAATGAAGGCTGTCTTGGTGCTGTGGTTTCGTCTGAATCTGGATTGGGACGGGTCCAAGATGATGTTGTCTTCCAGGTGGCGGACCAATTGCCTGTTGACAATTTTCTTGATGACCAGCAGCGGCGATTCAGCTGTTGGGTGCGGTGGTGTGTGGTTGGTTTCTTGAAGGTGAAATTAATGCAGCGGTGGTCGGCCCAGTGGAGCACCTAAAGTTTTTTATAGATATCACTAGCTATGAATGTATCCAGAGAAAGCAGCAAAAACATGAGTCAGTTGGTGAAAATATCACTGTATGAAATGAATATCATGCTATTGTTTTGCATGACACAGGTATACCACTTATCAGTATGGAAGTGTGGAATTACCGCCATGCGGAAGATGAAATTTTACAAAAAGGTATAAGCTATGTCAAGGCTGGTTTGTCTTGAAACTATCATTTCGATACACTTGTAAGACCATTTTGAGAAGGCAAGTTTAGATATTGATGGATAATAAAGTGATAATGAGAGGGCAGAGAGTTGTTTTTCCTGAAACCATGTGGAAGGAGGTTATTAGCTTGGGCATTTTGGTATCCTGATAACTAAATAAGGTGCTAAAATGTTGTTTTGGTGGCCTGGCACAAGCTTGAGCGTAGGGAGAAGAAAGAGAGAATATCCAGTATCTTACGGCAGACCAAACCTTAACAACTCTTAAACCCCCTTTGTTTCACAAACGAATCCTTGGGAGCGCATTGCTATAGACATTATAATAGTTTTCATGAAGGCTGATAGAGAAGGTTGTTGACCGAGCTGACACTCACTCCATTTTAGAATTTAAAGACCACATTTTTACAATCAAGGTATTCCAGCCCCTCTTTTGAGTGATAACTTATTATTTTGAAAGGTCTGGTTTAAAACATGGAACTAAGCCCTTACTCCTAGTGGAAATGGGTTAATGGAAAAAACAAATACAGGTGTGAAAGGAAGCCACCATCTTTTCTCCTTTTGTGCTTATGAGAGGACGCAGTCCCAGAAGGAAGAGTAATCCTAGGTGATTGTTTAAATCTGGGGCAGAGGAATAATCTTTAGTGCGGGTGGGAAGCAAAATAAAAAGATGCCTTTGATACATGTAAACTTTAGTATGATTCCAGAAATAATGTCAGACCACAGACTATACAACTGGGACAGTGGTTTTGTGTGAAAAAAACAGTAACGTTTGCAGGGGGAAAGTCAGTTTTATACCCAAGGAAGTTGTTGAAGCCTTACAGAATCCTGTGAGTTTGAGTGATGGGAAGGTAGATGCTTTGGGCGACATCCTGGAGCCATGCATGCCGTGTTCTAATTTAACACGCCTGAGAGGGCACACAGACCTGTTTAACTTTAGAAAAGCCCTGAAGACTTTGAGGCACATTTACGCCACTGGTGCGTCACTTTCTGTGACATACGGGTGGTGCATTTTACTGCTCCATGTTTACAAGGAGAGGAAATGCCACCCTGCAAGACTTTTCCTTTCCTTGTAAATATGGCCACTTTACATGCAGCACTTTGCATGAAAGGGATGTTCCATGGGTGTTGCTATGGGTGTTCCCAAGCAACACCCATGGAACAAGACACATTTAAGATTTAAGAGAAAGAGTAAATTTGGAAATGCGTGTGAATGCTGAGCCTCCCCAGGGGAGCCGTAAAGAGGCGCAACGAGGAGAAATGTTTTAATTTCTCCTTGTTTTTTTCCCTCTTTCTATGCGTACTGCATTCTGCAGCACCCAAAGGAAAGAGTAAATCACCTCTAATGATTGTTTTTGTTCAGGAAGGGTTCCTTTCCTGCACATAAACAATCAGTGAAAAAATGCAAGGCCATATTATCAAGAACGGCGATAGCGGCAGGAAACTGCCGCTAAAGTGGCGATAAGGGGCTTATCGCTTATAGAAGCCCAGGTTCTGGTGTGCAGGACATCACACCTGGGCTTCTATGGGAGTTCACAAGGGCATATTATCAATCAATCAATCAATCAATCAAAGACATTTATAGAGCTCACTACCTACCCGTAGGGTCTCAAGGCGCTTGGGGGGGGGGGGGGGGGGGTGCCGTTACTGCTCGAACAGCCAGGTCTTGAGCTTCTTCCTGAAAGAGAGGTGGTCTTGGGTCAGGCGCAGGTCGGCCGGGAGGGAGTTCCAGGTCTTGGCGGCCAGGTAGGAGAAGGACCTTCCTCCTGTTGTGGCTCTTCGGGTGCGTGGGACGGCGGCGAGGGCGTGGCTGGCAGATCAGAGGTGGCGTTTGGGAGCGTAAAAGTTGATTCGGTTGTTGAGGTAGCTCGGGCCTTGATCGTGTAGGGCTTTGTGTGCGTGGGTGAGGAGCCGGAAGGTGATTCTCTTGTTGACCGGGAGCCAGTGCAGGTCTCTCAGGTGTCCGGAGATGTGGCCCCTTATAGCCTCTTTAACAGCAATTTCCTGCCACTAAAGCAGCAATAATGTTATTGCTGTTCTTGATAATATGGCCCGCAGTTTTTGAACTACTATGTGTAATAATGCTGCACACATAGAAGTTGAAAAACGGCATTTCAGATTGTTTGGGTGCAGGAAGGGAACCTTTTCCCGAACAAAAACAATCTCCTCATGACGCAGGCATCCTTACACCATGGCACAACGGTGCCTGCGCCGGCGCATGGCAGCAGCTTGTACGCCAGCGCTGGGGTAACCACAGAGATGAGACATATTGTTGTAAATATTTTGCATCCCTGTGCTTTGAAAGTGATACGCACTGAGTCACTTTCATTGTAAATCTGCCCCAAGGTTTCTTCCAAAGCAGTAGTTGCTTAAAGTAATCTATCATTCCTGTTCTTTCCTTGGACAGCGTTTGCCTTAGCACCAGGATACCGTCTGGTCACAGTGCGCCCTATAAATACCCTAAATAAATATAAATAAATAGGTGACGTTAATTTCTACCTGAAAATTCCAACAATAAAGAATCGGAGCAACTGATTAATATTCTGAGTGGTTTCAATCTTATTCAGTTTATGAATACCGCTGCACAGGTAGCAGGGCATATGCTCCATTGCATTTTTTCAAACAATCCAGGTTTACAGATAGAAGCTATTTTACTGTTCATCTGGTCAGGTCATAAGGCTGTTGATTTTATCCCAAAGCTCCCACCTCTAATTCTGGTCACTAATAAAACTATGCAAGGAAAGAAGGTTCCTGCCTGGAACAAAATCAATATAACAGAATTTACTAATATTTCCGATGTGCCTCAGCCCTAAGTCATGAATGACATAAATGGAGCAGTGTACAACTATTCTGACTTGATTAGGGCAGAGGTTAACAAGCTGGCTCCCGCCTAAAACTATTTGGAGCCATAGAAGTAGGCCCACAGCACCCTGGTTTTCTCTCAAACTCAGGGAATAAAACTGAATTGCAAAAGACAGGAGAAAGTGTGGAGAAAGAATTATCACACAGATGAAAAGAGCAGATATAATCAATACATCCAAGACCACAAAAAATTTATCAATTGTGAAAAAATCAAACTACTTCTTAGAAAAAATCTTTTCAGCTACGAACTCCACAAGAGAACATTTTTAAAAAAAGTTCAAATGCTCCCTAACCTCATCACAAGTTGCACACTGTCCTAAGCCAAAAACTTTGTGACAAGATAGCAGAATAATAAAAAATTGGAGGAAATACATGGAAAATTGATCTCGAGGTGTGTGGCCATAACCAGGGCCTTGGGATCAAGCTAGGTAGCTCCTGATAAAAATGAATTCTGTAAGTGTACTCCTCTTACATTGGAAGAAGTAGTAGAACTTATAGGACAAACAATGTAATGAGCCCCGTCCAATCCCTGCCCGCCTAAAATCAAATACATTGTAGTAGACACGGTAGCTCCTCCGCTTACTACATTATTCAATACCATCATCAACCCAGGTCACTTCCCTCCTGAGTGGAAAAAGGCTTCCATTCTCCCATGGCTTAAGAAACCTTTTCTGGAACCAAATGAGGTAAAGAACTATTGTCTTATATCTCACTTACCCTTCTCTGCAAAAATTCTCGAGAAGCATATGAACATTGCACTCTCTGAGTTTTTGAAGGTGAGTGATAATTCTGGATTCTTTGCCATTTGGCTTTAGACCAAACCACAGCAATGAGTTGCCTCTGGTAGTGGCTATCGACGAGGACAGAAGTATTAAAGTCACCTATTTATTTAGGGAATGTATAGGGCGCACTGTGAACAGACAGTATCCTGGGGCTATGGTAAACGCTGTACAAGGAAATAACAGGAATGATAGATTACTTTAAGCAACTACTGGTTAGGAAGCAACCTGTTCTTCAGGGCTTTACTAAATTCCAATAGATCTGTGTGCGCTCTCAGGCTTGTGAAATTAGAATACTGCATGGTTGGCCCCAGGATGTCACCTAAAGCATCTAAGAAATTAGATTTAAGGTCTGGTGGCCTGTAAATCAATAGCCCGTTGGGGTTGATGTGAGATTTAGTTTAAAAGGTGGACATTCAGTGGATTCCAAAGCTTATTTACACAATTCCACCGTCCAACAGTGAACGGTTGTGAGTGGCCGGAACATGGAGCACACAATCTTGATTGGGGGGAATTGGGATAAGGGCTAGAAAACACTGTAGGGTCTTTGATGTTTCATACCATTGATGGCTCATGACTCTTCAGACCAATATTTATTGGTACACATCCTTGCTGTACCATCTAGATAAAAGAATATACAATAGTTAATGCCACCTCCAGCTGCAACCCTATACTAGGCGAGAAGTTACCAGTTTTGAAATAAGGAGGTGCTCATAACGGGCCAAGAGTACTGGTAAACTTCTGCAAACCCGGAGAGCATGAGGCCCAGGAAATGGATGGGTCAAGATGATGCAGCAAGGGAGTCAGACGGATATTATGAGAGCAAGCATCAGGGAAGTAGACCAGCCAGGTAAGTTCAGAGCTCATCTGGTATAGTGAGACAGCTGATGAAGGTGCAAGCAAGCCAAACAAGATAGACACTGTTGGGGGAGGGAAACAAGAAAGGTAAGGGAGATGAAGACAGCAGAAAGCGATGGGCAATAACTACTGGTCGGAGAGCCATACAACAAAGCAGTTGTGAAGTAAGTGACTACTGTTTCTGCTAGTTCCTAAGTTCCCTGGGAAATTCCCACCTTCCCTCCTTGAGGACGTGACCTTGATCTGGAAGGCTTATTTGATATCTTTGTGCCCCGTACATCACTGGCTGCTACCTTTCACCTTCGACGATTCTGGTATTGCAATCTCAACACTCACCAGTCTAGTTGCGTCTGTTTCATACTTGTTCACCTTGAAAGACTTGCCCTGCTTGGAACCATGTTTATGGTCTACTTCCTATGGAGTTTGCTGTGCTAAGCCAATCACTACTTGTGGAGTTTGCTGTGCTGGTCCCATCACTACTTGTGGAGTTTGCTGTGTTCAGCCTGTCACTACTCATGCAATTTGCTATGCTGGGCCCATCACTACTTGTGGAGTTTGCTGTGCTAAGCCAATCACTACTTGTGGAGTTTGCTGTGTTCAGCCTGTCACTACTTATGCAATTTGCTATGCTGGGCCCATCACTACTTGTGGAGTTTGCTGTGCTAAGCCAATCACTACTTGTGGAGTTTGCTGTGCTGAGCCCATCACTACTTGTGGAGTTTGCCAGGTCCATCAATAAAACTGAGTTAGCTTCTCTGATTTATTAAACAAAATTGAGGAGTTACACAGAGAGGGCCAGTAATTTTGGCTGGGTGGGGGCAGGTGGATCACACAAACATACACTCACTCACTCACACCCATGGATTCACCTTTATTCATACATACATACTCGCACCAAACATTCCTAACATAAAATGTATTTGCCCTGCAGCTCCTGGAGTGGAAAGTCTCAGAGGTCCGAGGAGGGTTGGCACTGCTGCCTTCTCTCATTGGCTGCCATATGGTCTGCAAATGAGGGAGGGCAGCAGTCTCTCACTCCTCACAGAATGGGATGGGTTCAGTGAGACTTGCTAACCCTACCACACTCTGTGACGAGATATCATTGATTGACACACTGCCCTGCGCACTCCATGGCTTAAAGCTGAACACCCAGGTCCAAGTCAATCAGTGACCCTCCCCCTAATCGTGAGGGGAAGGGCCTTTAGGCACTTTTGACACACTGAGGAGGTCACACCCTCAGGGGAGTGAAATCTTCAGCTTGGCAACGTTCAGCTCAGGCAGCCAGGCGCCTGAGCATTTAGTGTATGTCTAGCTCCTGGCTGCCTGACTTGAACAAGAAGAGTGTCTGTCAGGCTGACATTTGCTCAAATTGACAGACACTCTTCCTCTCTGGAATGATTTGAGAGGCTGTTGCCCCTTTGCTTGGAGGAACAAGCCGCAGCTGGAGCTATATAAATTACAGTTGACTGCAGCATGCTTCTCTCTGTCCTGTTGCCCAACGGCTCCTTCAGAACCTCAAGTTGTGTGGAATGGGAATGTTCAACACTGACATGACATATTTTACCCATTAAAGCACCACTACACATTCTCCATTCTATAATTAAGAAAACAAAGATTTCTTGCCAAGAATTAAAAGAGATAGTGAAGAGAAATGAACACATTAAAAGATATTATCTTCAGCAACCATATAAATGTGGAGTACATACAAAAACAGAAAAAAGTGGATATATAAATTCACAAAATTATCTTCAGCAACAATGCAATACTGAAGAGAGCAGTGGGGCACTATTATATGTTATAAAAATAAGAGTATACATTTATAAGCAGTGGGAAACTACACTTTTTCATATCATCCTCTTCACATGCATAATCCTGCAATCACTTAGGAGGTTTCCCACATCTACTGTTTGAAATCGCACCACCCTCAGATTTCCAGTTTTCCACCTTTACCCATCTACAAAGCTCATTCTGATCCACATCTCTCAAACTGATCTCCCTTGATCTATTCAGTGACTTCTTCGTGTGAGCATCCAGCAACACAGCATTCTCATTTCCACAAATCACAAGTTCATGAACATTTTATTCCTCATCAACAACATTCCTGTTCTACTTCATGTCAATATATCTTCAAACACGTATCATATCCCAATGCGATTGAGGTTCGATACCTTCCCAGCACTTACACACAGCATTCTGTAAGGCCTCAACGACTTCCTTGGCTTCATAAAATTGGCTTTCCCCCTTGTAAACGTTACTGTTTTTTCACACACACCTACTGTCCCAGTTGTCTAGTCAGTGGTTTGACATTATTTCTGAAATCAAAGTAAAGTGTATATGTATCAAATGCATCTTTTTATTTTGCTTCTCACCAACTTTATAGACCATCTCAACCCCGGATTCAAACAATCACCTAGAATTTCTCATCCCTCTAGGATCGCGTCCTCTCAAAGGCACAAAAGGGAAACAGATGGTGGCTTCCTTTCATTACTGGATTCAATTTTTCCATCAGCCCATTTCCACTAGCAGTAAGGGCTTAGTTCCATTTTTCAAATCAGACCTTTCAAAATAGTTATCACTCAATAGAGGGGCTGGAATACCTTGACTGGTACAAATGTGAGCTACAAATTCTAAAATGGCTCGGCCAACAACCTTTACTATCAACCTCCATTAAAACTATAATAATGTATATAGCCATACAATCCCAAGAATTTGTTCCTGAAGTAAAGGTTTAAGAGTTGTTAAGGTTTGGTCTGCCGTGAGACACTCTGGACATTCATTTGGTTCTCTCTCCACATTTAAGTCTACACCAGGCCCCAAAACAACTCTCTACTTATCCATCAACACCTCAGCTTATCTTCTCAAAATGCTCTTACAAGCTTATCCAAATGATAGTTTCAAAACAACCATCCCCCACATAGCTAAAAACGTTTTGTAAATTTGCATTTTCATCATGGTTGTAATTCCACTTTTCCATACTGATGACTGGTAAACCAGTGTCATGCACAAAACCAGCATGATATTCATTTCACACATTGATATGTTCACCAACTGGCTTATATTTTCCCTGCTTTCTCTGGATACATTCATACCTAGTAATATCTATATTAATAATATTAATAATAATTCTTTATCTAGATATAAAAAATATCTTTAAAAGATTTCCCAAGTCACACTATGTACAGTATTGTAAATAAGAAGTAATTAAAAGAGTGAAAAGAATAAAATTTGACCGTAGGCATGCATGTTAGAACATTTCAGATTGTGGTTTGGCCCTCGCAGTCGTTACAAGTTCTATTAAAATACATGTTCAGTCTAAACAATGATCAAAGAGGCCTTAGCAGTGCCCATTTTATCTAGATTGTAGTATGCTTGCTGAATAAATTTGCCAATTGTATATTTAAAACAATATTATCCGAGGACAAAGCAGCAATAATGGCATGCCTACAAGTCCGAACTCCCAACCTGTTCCATTCTGGCCTAAGCAGACACCTGCGTTGAAAATTGAAGAAAGGGCAGATACAGAGCACATGCAAGAATGTTTCTATTGCTAAACCGCATCCTCTGCATGTTGTGTCCTCCTTCTTGCAACGCCAGGTGGGTAGGTTTTGAAGAAAGCGCCAATCTCCCATTCTTAGGGCAATCAGACAGCGCTTTAAATAGAGTGAAAATGTTGTGGAGAGGTAGGTAGCAGGGGATAATCGTTTGTAAGAGTTGACTATTGCCCAGGAATGACTGCGTTTCGTGAAAGGAGTTTTATCTGAAGCCAGGGATTTCAGTCTTACACATTTTTTAATTGTGTTTTTAAAAACAGTGTGACTGGGGTTGAGAGCCCATAGGTCGGCAGCTGACATTTGATAGATGTAGTCATTCAAAAGGCAGCCAAATGATCCCCCTGGATTAATCTCGTTGATTTCTTTCCACATTAGAGATTCTAGGGTCCCTGGTTCAGCCTGTCTTAGTTTATTGCACAGCTTGAGATATGTACCAACTTCGAAGGCTTCATAGTTGGTTAATCCCAGCTCTAATCTAATCTGTGCCGGGGATGTGGTACTCGGCAAATGAAGTACCTTTTTATAGATTTTAGTTGTGTGTTTATTTAAGACTTTGCTCATTTTGCCTTTAAAAATCTCTATGCTGTATGAAAGTGTAGGCCCGATCTTTGCTCTAAGAACTTCCAATAGAGGGGAAAAGGTTGGACCTGAAAGTTTCTTCAATAGCTTGGCCAAGGATACCATATCTATATTAACTTTAGGTGCAAAATAATTGTCTAACCCATGAATGCAGAATTACAAACATTTGTGTCATCATCAACAGCTGACATTGTCAGTTGATTGTACATTTGCAAACCCTGGGGACCATCTAATATAATAGAATTGTTTTCTTTTGCTCTGCAGACATCACATTCAGTTTTTCATTAAAAAGTGTCAGGAACGATAGTGGAACTTTGCACACTCATACTTGCACAGACTCCAACATTGAGCACGTACCAGACTAGTACACTGATCATTCCTTATTTAAATGTGGAAAATAAAAAGAAAAAAATTGCTGAATTAAACTTTAAATCCCCTAATGTACACCCATATTCTTGAAGTAGAGGAACTATTAACTGAAAAGTTAATCCAATTTTGTATACAAATAAGAGAAACAATCACAGAGTTTGTCACAGCCAACACTTATAATCATGCTGTGCAAAGCGTAACTTGTAACTCACCTCAGGTTACTCAGAGCATCTGATAATATCAAAATCAACATAGCAAAGAGAAGTTTTTTCCATTAATGCTTTGCCAATAAAATGCGGTACATAAAAGTTGAAAGACACCGCAAGTTACTCCATGAGTACTCATGAATATGTGTTCCTTTGATTTGCCATGTTTTTCACCTAGTGCATTAGCCTTCATGAACTGACCTTTCAAAACTAGCTCTCACAATAGATCATATTGAGTGACTTTATGTAAGCAGACTGTAATAAGATGATCTGTAGCCGAGTAGTATTGATTGATGAAGGTTTGTCGATGGATTTCAGGTTAAATCAAGTAATCATTCAAGTATCATTCAAGTCTCTCCTAAGCCCCACCAGGAGCAGCTCTCTTGCTACTCAGCCCTCTCTTCCAACTGTCATCCATCCACCAGGCACAAAACACATTCCATATTACCTCACACACTCAACATTCCACCATTCACCCAGATAGGCTGAGTAGCAAGACAGGTTAATTAGAAAGGCACATGGTATCCAAACCATGATACCACACCACCTTCCCCCTTAGAAGGAACAAACAAATGAACAGTGTAAAAATGAGAATGGTCATTCTACAATTAAACTTGCATTGAAAAACTTAACTATCATAAAACATAACTGTATACAATGCGACTACCCCTTCCCCCTTTACACGTAAAACAGAAATAGATTGATAATACATATTTTCGCCAAAAATTTCAGAAGATGCAATGAATAGAATCGACGTAACCCACACACATGCCAGTTGGCCAGACCAGCAAAGTGAAAGAAACGGAAAAGTCAACAATTAAAATATGCGAACGAGAAAATCACCAAAAAGTACTTAATTATATTATAATTCCTATAAAGTGACGTGTGCACAACGTGCACCAAATAGGAATATGAAATTGACTAAACTATAGAGTCACATGCAATATATGCAATTTGTATAAAATAAATAGATGACAGTCGCGTGCATAGAACAGAATTAAATATAACATTTATATGAACACATTTGTGACAGTCATGAGCACATATGCTAACGTGTAGCATTTAACTATAAACAATACATATGTGTATAGCATTGAACTTACTATACAAAACAGCAAATTAACTTTAGAATGCTCATTTTTAAAATTCATGTAATATTCTTCTAGAATAGCAAATTAACCTTAGTATGCTACATTTATAACCTTCTAGAATAGCAAATTAACTTTAGTATGCTATATTTAATATTCATGTGATATCCTTCTAGAATAGCAAATTAACTTTAGTATGCTACATTTAAAACACAAGTAGACAACCTACTGAAATAGCAAATTACCTTTTAGTATGCTATTCTCAAAACACATGAAAAATAACCTACACTGAAACACAGGCTAGCACTTGAATATATATTAGCAAATCAATTACCTATTGTCTGCTACTCTCCTACTCCTAATAAATGCTCAACCACATGACCAATTAGGCATAAAAACATTTAGCTACTTAATGCTGTAAATATAGAAGAGTCCAAATACAGTCCCCCATAAAAAAAATTAAAATAAACAATGTAGACACCGTTGTCGTGATGAAGGACTGAGATAACAGGAGGCAAAAATAGTTCCTTGAAAAATAACGCAGGACTTTTAAATGAGAAGTATATCCAAAACTGTTAAATAACTTACATGAAACTGCTGCTCACCACATACTAGATGAAGAGAAAATCGAAGTAATCAGTCTCGAGCAGTTCATAAATAATAGTGTGCATATTTGAATTCTGACGTGCCTGATTGAAATAAGTATCCAAAAAGCATGCTCAGCACTAAAATGAGGAGCGCAGGATTTAATTAATTATAGAATAGCCTGCGCGTCGCTGAAGTGAAACATGCTATAATACTCACTGAGTATCCGATCAGTAGAATGCCGGACCTCCCAAAACCAAAATGACTGCACGTTAGCCACGTAATGCCGAGTGGCTCAAGGGGCGCAGAAACACTCCAACGTCGCTCCGCATATAGCCCTCATCCAAGAAGACGTCATACCCTCTCGAGTATTAGATGACGAAGACAATGGAATGGAGGTGAGGCATCATGCTCTCGGTGTGATTGTGCAGTAAACAGCTCGTGTATGGATTTTAAAATGAAAGCGGCAGTTCAACTCTCGTCATGAGGGAAATAGTCAAAAGGCGATCAAAACTTAAAATAAAGCTTTAGGTGCCCAATAAAAACACTCACCGCACATGAACAGACTGATCTAGATTAATCCTACCGCCTCCACACAGCTGTCCACGCCATGTCTGCACCATGCAATAGTGTTGACATAACAACTAATATGACCAAACTGGCGTCATGAAAATGATGAAGATCGTATGACGATGACTTTGTGACACTAATAAAAACGACCAGTAGATGGCAGCAAATAGCTAAATGATCTGTAAAACTACCACCTTTTGTTGCGATGCAGATCAGGAATCAAGTAGAAAATTCTTCTTCTTGACCTTCCCTCGATTCCCTTTTTTTTTTAACTGTAGAAAGGCAGAATAGCTCCAAAGAGGACTTTAAAGTATTTTCTCTGCTTAAGAAAATCGTTAAATAAGGGTAGGCAGCTGAAAGCATAAATTTCCTTCGAAATGGACCATGAAATTACGGGGGCTTTTTCCCTGGTATAATTCTTATGAAACAAGTCAGAGAAGACTGATTCATGCCCAGGTTCTGTTTTCCTTCTCTCATTCTGAAGTATCTTCATTAATAAATCCAAGATACAGAAAGGTATATTTGATGAAGTTTAATCCAGGAATATAAGATCCCATCCACATACAATGCCAGCAGACATCAACTGACACCAATTAGAACATTTCCATGACACATAAGGTGACATAGCTAGTGATGTCCTTAAGATTCTATTAAAGCTGCAGTGTTAAATATCACACATCCTCTTCCCTCAAAACAAACAAAGAAGAGAAAAAATAAATAAATAAATAAGATGCAAAATACACAAAAAAAATTATTAAGATACACAGATCATACAAAATCAGTAAGATAACTAGGCCTTTTGGACACACGTGTAGAAGACCTAACATTTCCAGAAACAATTGCTTTACTATTTTCCATATCCTTTTCCTTGGAATTAAAAGTCAGTCCTTCTTGCAATTTCCTTCTAACAATGACAACTCTATTTAAGTTCCAAATGCGATGATCTTGAGTTTGCACAGCATTGTTGAAAATTTTGATTACTTTGATAGGCTTCATGAACTTTGTTTCAGAACAGCCCACCATGCCAGGTCGTCTCACCATGACCTTATCGCCAACACAGACAACAGTTTTTTTGACATTTTTTTAAACATCAAAATAAGCTTTTCTACGTTCTGCTTTATCCTTCTCATTTTCAACAATTTCATCTTTGTTGCACACACATTCTTTACCCTTTGACACTTCATACTTATTAACCCAAAAAGGTTCAACCTGCGTGTTCGGAATTCTCCCACGAAACAACAAAAATGGAGTCTTACCAGTTGTGGCATGAGGAGTATAACGATATTCTTCTATTTTTGCCAAAACACATTTCCTCCAATCAGATGACAAGTTTTTGGCTAAACTAATAGTGTCCTTGATCACTTTATTAAATCTCTCAACCATACCATTGGCCTCAGGGTGGTAAAGAGAACAGGTCTTATGTGTAATACCTTTAGAAGATAAATAATGTTCCATTTCCTTGGAAACAAATTGAACACCATTATCTGATAAAATGGTTGCCGGAAGACCTTCTCTACAGAATAACTCACTCAAACATTGGATAATTTTACTCGAATCAATTCCTGACAAAAAAAACACCTCTGGCCATCTCGAGTACATATCTATAACCACCAGTATAAAAACCTGAGAATCCCTATGTTGTATGGGACCCACTAGATCTAGAGCTATGTCCTGCCAAGGACCATTTGGTCTTCTTCTTAAGACCATAGGTTGTGTGTGTGCACTATAAGACTTGTCACTGACATTACAGAGAATACAATCCCTAATTACCCTTTCAACCATTTTATCCATTCCCGGCCACCAATAAGACATGCGAAGCCTCTCCTTACTTTTGGATAAACCTGAATGAGCAACATGAACCAAATCTATCAAATTCTTTCTGAGACTAGATGGAGGGATCAACCTCGTCCCACGAAACAATAAACCATTATCAACAGATAATTCACTGCGTACCGTCCAAAAAGGTTTAGTCAAAGCAGAACCTACTTTGCAATTGACCCAATTAGTTCTCAATAAAGATATAACCTCACAAAGAGTAACATCCTTTCCCAATTCTTCAGACCATTTCTTCTCAGATAGAAATTCATAATCCACAACACACACCAATTCATCATCTAAGTCCAAATAATCGTCTTCCAAATCACTACTAGAAACTAAACGAGAGAGAACATCTGCTATTCCATTATCAACACCTGGAATGTATTGAATACCAAAACTATATTCCTGTAGGCCAATAACCCACTTTGATATCCTCCCAGATACCAGATCCAAACCTTTCTTGCTAAAAATTTCCACTAAGGGTTTATGATCAGTATAGACATCAAAGACCAGACCCCAAAGAAATTTCTTTAGCTTCCTCACTGCCCAAAACACAGCCAATGCTTCCCTCTCTACAACGGAATATCGAGTTTCGGCATCTCTCAAACTCCTAGACAGAAACATTATGGTTTGCATGCCTTCTGGACCATTCTGCCTCAATACAGCACCTAACCCTTTCTCACTTGCATCAGTGACTAGAATAGACTTGAACTTAGGTTTGAAGCTTTTTAACGCAGGAGCACTGTTTAATCTTTGTTTGATTTCAACAAACTCATTCTCACATTGATCAGACCACTCAAATTCCACACCTTTCCTCAACAAACACCTCATGTTTACTGTTAATTCAGCAAAGCCTTTGACAAATTTTGCATAATATTCTATCATGCCTAACAGCTTCATGAGTTCAGATTTATTTTCCGGTGCCACCATTTTGTTTATGGTGTCTACCAATTCGGATTTAGGTTTCACACCATCACCTGAAATATTATGTCCTAAGTAATTAATAGAATCAGACCTGAATCTACATTTGCAAGCTTTTACAGTGAGATTGTGTTTGCTGAATCTTTCTAATACCATGTTCAACGTTATATCATGATCAGACACATTATCTGCGAAGATTAATACATCATCTTGATATAAACAAACACCAGGAACATCTTTTAATACTTTTTCCATAACCCGCTGAAACACAGAAGAAGCAGAAACTAACCCAAATGGCATCCTCTTAAATCTATAGGTGCCAAAAGGTGTAATAAAAGACGTAAGATCTCTGCAAGACTCCTCCAATTCAATTTGGTGATAGGCAGAGGTAAGATCTATTGTACTAAAGACTTTGGCATTTCCTAATAATACCAATAACTCTGCAATATTAGGTAAGGGATATCTATCAACAATTACACATTTATTCCGTTGCCTGAGATCAATGCATAAGCGCAAATCGCCATTAGGTTTTCGCGCTGCGACGACTGGAGCCATCCATTCACAACCCTCTATTTCTTCAATTATGCCATTTTCAATGAGTTTTTCAATTTCTATTTTCATATCTTCTTTTACAGCTAAAGGTACACTTCGGACCTTACAGCTTACAGGAATAGAGTCATCCCTTACCCGTATTTTATGCTGATAACCTTTAAGACAACCTAGAGTTTCTTTAAAGACATTGGGAAATTTCTCTTTTAACTCACATGTAAATTTGTCTTCCATTGACTTCCCTTCAATTGATTTCTTCTCTTCAATTAATTTTTCTTCTTCATTTGTAACATTAAGAATTCTGTCTCTCAATTGTATGCAGGGAGTGGCATTAGGATCTAAATATACACCCAGATCACCTTGATGAAACCAGCTGATGATGCTGTCACCCTTCTTTGAGACATACACATTACCAGACACAAACCTAGACTTGTACTCTATAAGACCCATAAAATAACCATGTAGTTTTCCAATGCCGACTACGCCAGTGAAGTATCTTCATTAATAAATCCAAGATACAGAAAGGTATATTTGATGAAGTTTAATCCAGGAATATAAGATCCCATCCACATACAATGCCAGCAGACATCAACTGACACCAATTAGAACATTTCCATGACACATAAGGTGACATAGCTAGTGATGTCCTTAAGATTCTATTAAAGCTGCAGTGTTAAATATCACACATTCCTATTCTCGGAAAGCAGTAGGGAGGCAGCAAAGTAAAAACTGCGTGCAGGAAGAAAACAGTAAAAGTCCTTAACGCTAAACCCATCGTTATGCTGCTCACAGACCTGGACTGGCAAACTTAAACCATATGTAGGCAGTAAGTGGGCAAGGTAGAAATTACGGTAGTCCCTGGCGCTCATCTGAATTAACTAGTTAATGCCTTCAATAACAAGTAGGTGCAGGCAGGAAGAAGCGTTCCACTGTGAATAGGCACGGACAGGCATACTAAAGATGTATGCAAGCATAGACTGGCAAATCCAATTTGGAGGGCGACCGGTGGTAGGTCACTGGTGGGGCTAACTAAGGGGTGCCAGTAAACTTCGAGTAGTTTTAAAGAAATTCTTTTTCCTTACTTGAAAATCTTGATCATGAAGTTTCATGGAGATCCTTGAAGTTGTAAGCCGTGCAGGTAAGTCCAAAACGTCGCCAAATGTAATAAGATGATCTGTAGCCGAGTAGTATTGATTGATGCTGGTTTATTGATGGATTTCAGGTTAAATCAAGTAATCATTCAAATATCATTCAAGTCTCTCCTAAGCCCCACCAGGAGCAGCTCTCTTGCTACTCAGCCCTCTCTTCCAACTGTCATCCATCCACTAGGCACAAAACACATTCCATATTACCTCACACACTCAACATTCCACCATTCACCCAGATAGGCTGAGTAGCAAGACAGGTTAATTAGAAAGGCACATGGAATCCAAACCATGATAACACACCGACACTCAGAAGAGTGATGATACTTCCTGATAGTTGCATTCTGTGTTCGCTTCTGCTGATACGTTATTGTTGGTGCTCCCCTGGCTTCTAGCAGACACTGCACAGATGGTGGAGGTCCAAAAACATGAGGTAAAATCAATACCAGAATGTTTCATAGGATGGTGGATTAAATTAGATTCAAATTTATATAATTTGGTCTTCTTACACCATCAGATGACAACAGAGTATCTCCTCTACATCTGTGGTTGTTCCTCAGGTGAAACTCACCCATTGCCAAGTTCTTGTACTGGTTACTGATTTGGCTTCTTAGATTCATCCTCCAAACCTGAGGAGCTACAAATGTTACAGCTGAGAGTGGCACGCATATCTGTCTCTCTTGTTTCCTAAGGGATCCTCTGGAATCTCAGGATCTGTGGGACTGGAATGTGCATTACCCGCATTTCGCATTCCACACACCTAAGCCACTCTACCTAGCAATAAACCTTCATGCTTAGAAAGTTCCAGTTTGAATGTTTTTGGATTGTTCTTATACACAAATAAGAGGAAGTGCTGCCTGGGACTGTAGTATTCATAGCATTGTGGATGATGACTTAGGAATCATTATGAGGTCATCGTCGGCGGAAGCATTGCATGACTCTGTTTATGTTTTTCGTTGGACTGTTAAGAAGTCATGTTGGAAGGTGTATTTGTGTATGTTATATTCTTTGTTACTAGAGATTTCAATCAAAAAGCTATGCTTTTTGCCTCTGTGTCATTAATAGAATCTAAACCTCCCCAATAGTGGGTGGAATTTCATATTGCCATCAAGCACCTCCAGATTTCCTGCACGCTTGTTAACACAGGCTCCTTTCCCAAACACTAGAATTATACAGCTGAATCTACAGAATCCTGAAGCCTTCATAATAATTTTATATCAGAGATAGCTTTCTGACTGTTCAAGTCCTGAGTAAGCCATTGCTGGCTACAAAATCTTACATCCTTATAGACCTAACTAAGCCAGTGGTATTCGAGCTTCCATACCAGTGCTTAGGATTTTCAATATCTCTTCTACTCATTAGTCTTTTGCAGAAATTGTATTTCGACTAAATGCCATTCCCACCATCGGCCTTAAAGATGCTCCAATGTACAGTTTGTCAGGATGTGCTACTAAGTTTAGCTTAATAATCTCTGATTTGTTAACCTAAATATCCAGTTTCACTACTCTTGCTGATCACAATATATGGGTGGATGACATCATTCAACCAGGATGATGGTCCCCTAGTGACTCAGCATCTGAGCTAGGTCTTTCTCAAGGATACGACTCTTTGTACCAGTCACACTTTAAATTCTATTTTATATCTTGCTCTGCCATCCATACGGACACTCATTATCCATTTTTAAGGACATAGTTTCAAAGATGCCTCTGTCTACTAGCCCACCTCATCGCCAATAGGCATGTGCTATGTGCTGCCCTGTTATCTCTGCTTCCAATGTCACTAGCCCACCTGAGGTATTTCCTCATACCAGTAATAGGGCTTGTTCATGCTGTAAATTGCTAGAGCAAATTGTTGTTCAGACTGTGCCAGTAAAAACTGCTGTTTCGAGTCCTCCGAGATTCTTGCCGGTCTTAACCTTGTTGTAAGGAGAGACTGTTTGTGGCTCACCACCATGGTAAAGCTTTAGAACATTCCTGAAGCACATGCTGCAGCCATGAGGCTGTGGAAATGTAGAGATGAGTCACCAAAGATTATTAAAAAAACTCATCAGCTCTACAAGAACATCTTTATATCTTCAAGAAGTTGAAGCTGCTAATAATGCTACTCAGGGCATTTTAAAGAACTGTTACTCCGCTACGACCACTCCACAGACTCCCGACCCCAACCACCTACAATGCATCCTTCTCAACACCCGCTCGGTCCACAGACACGCCATTGACCTATGGAATCTACTAGACACCATCTCTCCAGATGTTGCCTTCCTAACAGAAACATGGATGAACGCCTCCTCCGCCCCAGACATCACCATTGCCATCCCTGAAGACTATAAGATCACACGCAAGGACCGTACCGGCCACACAGGAGGAGGAATCGCTATCGTCCATAAGAAATCTATCCGCATCTCAACCAGCTCTGACGCCAACCTCGCCAACTCCGAACACCTTCACTTCCAGATCCACATCGACCCCAAGACCACACTCAGAGGCACCCTCCTCTACAGACCACCAGGACCCCGCGCAAAATTCAGTGAAGACATCACGGACTTCATCACTCCACACGCGCTGCCCTCCAAAGACTACATCCTTCTGGGAGACCTCAACTTTCACCTTGAAAAGAGCAACGACCGCAACACCACCACCCTCCTGGACAACCTCGCCAACCTCGGACTTAAACAACTAGTCACTTCCCC
This sequence comes from Lissotriton vulgaris, assembly GCF_964263255.1. Taxonomy (NCBI): domain Eukaryota; kingdom Metazoa; phylum Chordata; class Amphibia; order Caudata; family Salamandridae; genus Lissotriton; species Lissotriton vulgaris. The sequence continues at coordinate 43,242,604 of NC_141691.1, read as the reverse complement.
CACCCACATCGCAGGTCACACACTCGACCCCATCTTCTCCTCCAGCAATCATGTCTCCTTCAGCCACACTACGGATCTCCTCTGGACTGACCACAGCTGCGTTCACTTTACCTACAACAAGCCGAAACCCATCAACCACCCCCAACCGACTCTGCAAAGAAACTGGAACAAAATTACCACCGACCAGATCTCCGCATCGCTCCTTCTAAACACCCCAGCCCACTCTTCTAACCCAAACCAAGCCGCCGCCAACCTCACACTATGGTTATCCAACACCGCCGACACCTTAGCACCACTGAAAAAACGTCAAAGCAAACCTGGCAGCAAGAAGGCCTCATGGTTCAACGATGATCTTAAGAAGTCCAAGAAACTCTGCCACTCCCTGGAAAAGGCCTGGAAAAAAGACCCAACTACTAGCACCAAGGACGCCTTCAAAAACGCCACCCGCACTCACCACCAGCTAATCCGAAAGGCCAAGAAAACAGCATTCAAGGATCGACTTGACAACAACGCCCACAACAGCAAGGAACTCTTCAACATCGTCAGGGAATTTTCCAATCCCTCGGCCAACTCCAACGACATCACCCCCTCTCAAGCCCTCTGCGACTCCCTAGCCTCATTCTTCCACAACAAAATTGCAGACATCCACAACAGCTTCGACAACCAACCCGGAGACCAACCCATCCAACCACCTGCTGAACATTCTCCCCCGTGAACACCCTTAACGACTGGAACCCAATCTCCACTGAAGACACAATCCGCCTGATGAATTCCATCCACTCAGGATCCCCCACAGACCCATGTCCTCACCACATCTTCAACAAAGCAGACTCCGTCATAGCACCGCACCTCCGAGACATCATCAACTGCTCCTTCAACTCCGCCACCTTCCCGGAAAGCTGGAAACACGCTGAACTCACCGCCATTCTGAAAAAACCCACAGCGGACCCCACCGAACTCAAAAATTACCGCCCCATTTCGCTCCTTCCATTCCCGGCCAAAGTCATCGAGAAAGCTGTCAACAACCAGCTCGCCGCTTTCCTCGAAGCCAACAAATCACTCGACTCCTCACAATCTGGCTTCCGAGCAAAACACAGCACTGAGACCGCCCTCATCGCAGCAACAGACGACATTCGAACTCTACTGGACAATGGAGGCACAGTCGCCCTCATCCTCCTCGACCTCTCTGCAGCATTCGACACAGTCTGCCACATCACCCTCTTACAACGCCTCAATAACATCGGAATACAAGGAAAAGCACTTGAATGGATCACCTCGTTCCTCACCGGAAGAACCCAGAGAGTCCGCCTTCCACCATTCAAGTCCGAGGCCACTGAAGTCATCTGTGGCGTACCACAAGGATCCTCACTCAGCCCCACCCTCTTCAACGTATACATGAGCCCCCTCGCGGCCATCGCCCGCCAACACAACCTCAACATCATCTCCTACGCAGATGACACTCAACTAATCCTTTCTCTCACCAATGACCCCAGCACCGCCAAAACTAACCTACACGAAGGAATGAAAGAAGTTGCCGAATGGATGAAACAAAGCCGTCTGAAACTGAACTCAGACAAAACAGAAGTCCTCATCTTAGGTACATCCCCCTCTGCATGGGACGACTCTTGGTGGCCGGAAGCCCTTGGAAAAGCACCCATCCCGACAGACCACGCACGGAACCTAGGCGTCATCCTGGATTCCTCACTCTCAATGAACCGACAAGTCAGCGCCGTATCCTCATCCTGCTTCAACATTCTCCGCATGCTCAAAAAAACTTTTCGCTGGATCCCCACCGAAACAAGGAAAACAGTCACCCATGCTCTGGTTACGAGCCGACTGGACTACGGAAACACCCTCTACGCAGGTACTACCGCTAAACTCCAGAAGAAACTCCAACGAATCCAAAACGCCTCAGCCAGGATCATATTAGACATCCCGCGCAACGATCACATCTCTGGTCACCTGAAAGACCTCCACTGGCTACCCGTCAATAAGAGAATCACCTTCCGACTGCTAACCCACGCACACAAATCACTCTACGACATCGGACCAGAATGCCTCAACTCACGGCTGTCCTTCTACACCCCCTCCCACCAACTACGTTCTTCCAGCCAAGCCCTCACCACCGTACCTCGCATCAACAAGACCACCATGGGAGGCAGATCCTACTCATACCTAGCCGCTAAAACATGGAACTCACTCCCCGCTTACCTTCGCCTTACCCAGAACCACCTAGCATTCAGAAAGCAACTTAAAACGTGGATATTTGACAAGTAATCCTCCTCCCCTTTATAAGCGCCTTGAGACCCTCTGGGTATGTAGTGCGCTATATAAATTATCTGACTTGACTTAAACAGCTTCATTTCTCTGGATACCTCAGTATTTTCACAGTGATCGATTTTTTGTTCCTTTCTGGAGAGGCAGAAAGAATCACCTTTATTTTAGGAATCAGTTGTCTTTCATTCTACAGATATGGCAAGTGAGTTGATTTTAAGTATTACATTTAGTTTATTGTGACACCCTTGTCCTCCAACCTTTATCAAGAATTCAAGGGCATGGTTCTACTGTAGACATGGTGTAAAAATAGCTTTTTCAGAAGTTTAAGAATTCCATCCTTCCCTCATTGTTCAACTAACTGTCCCCAACAACACCAGAACCCTCCACGACAGGTGAGAAACAGCAGCCCTGAACCTCCTCGTCTCCCTAGCAGTGTTCGACACCGTGTTCCAACACACCCTTATCAAAAGGCTTCACCAAATTGGAATCCAAGTGAAGGCCCGCAAATGGATTGCCTCCATCATCACCGGAAGAACACATAGAATCCGCTTACCACCTTTTATCTCTGACCCTAAGAACATCAGCTGAGGTGCACCAGACAAAATGAAAGTGCTGATCTTCGGGCACAACACCTCCCCGTGGAATGATGCCTGGTGTCCTTCCAAACTAGGACACTCACCCACTCCGATAGACCATGCCTATAACCTTGGCAGCATCCTAAACAGCAAACTCACCATAAAAAGCCAGATCAATGCAGCCTCTTCTGCCTGCTTCCTCACTCTTGGCATGCTCTGCAAGATCTTCAAATGGCTCCCCATCAACACCCAAGCAAACCGTCACTCATGCCCTTGTGAAGTGTAGTTCCTATATTCCCAATAGGCTCTGCGCATTGGAATAATATATCCTATGGATTTGACGTAGGACTTAGGTCGACTAGGTCTCTATAGTATATATTAGACTTAATTGTGAGTGCCAGCTAGCTCAGAGGTCACTAGAAACTTTCTCGAATAAACAAGAAGGCGTTAGTTTCTGACAACCGCATAAACATGAAAACTTTTTTCCCCTAAGAATAAACGTATCTTCAGAGTCGTGGAAACAATAGATATATATTTTACTCAGTCAAGCGTGCATGCTTCATTTCATCAGAGGTGCAGAGAAATAGAGATACTGGCTTTTTCAATAAAAAGGATTTATTGAATAGTCTTCTTTCTCATGCAAAAGAAATGAAATGCTACAATTGTTATACCGGCTGTAAAGTATAATGTGTACAGCAAAAAGGTATTATAAAATAATACTGTAAAAGCATTTTACGGTTTTTAAGCCATAGATAAATACATACATAAATAACAAAGGCTAAAAGTACTCAACTGTTTTTTCTAAAATACGCCTACCCCAATGTACCTAACCTACGTTTAGTACGAGGAAAGAAGTAAGTGTGGTGTAGCATAGGTTTAGTTTCTTTGCCAAGAATCTATCCAAGATTTCTCCTAGGGTCTAATCAGCTCGGTACCTTGGTTTTAGAATGAAGGAGGTCTGGTATCTCTGTCTTGGGACCTTGCAAGGGGAGCTTGGAAACACTGGAGCTGGATTCTCAGCGAGAGAAAGGACAGCTTCTCGATCAGTGCATCAGCTGGAGGGCGGCTTCCTTCGGCCCTTGCTGTAGCGAGCTGCGTCGGGCAAGTAGATAGTCAAGCTGCTCCTGAACCACTGTGTGTTTGCTAGGGCAAGTGTAGGCATATTTATACCTTGAAGGTGCCTAGTTTGAAGGAAAAGTCGGACATAATAACGTCAACAAAGAACCCCAAGGGAATGGTGGTTCTTTGAAAACTCCATGATTTCTAGGACAAATCAATATTCAAGCAAAGGGATGTCCCTGACTGCTGAAGCCGATTTTTCCAAGAAATCGTTGTGGCTTTTTGGAACGAGTGGAAGTAGCCATGCCTGTATTTGGACTCTAAAATACGCCTACTCCAATATACCTAACCTACGTTTAGTACGAGAGAAGAAGTAAGTGTGGTGTAGCATAGGTTTAGTTTCTTTGCCAAAAATCTATCCAAGATTTCTCTTAGGGTCTAATCAGCTCTGTACCTTGGTTTTAGAATGAAGGAGTTCTGGTATCTCTGTCTCGGGACCTTGCAAGGGGAGCTTGGAAACACTGGAGCTGGATTCTCAGTGAGAGAAAGGACAGCTTCTCAATCAGTGCGTCAGCTGGAGGGCGGCTTCATTCGGCACTTGCTTTAGCGAGCTGCGTCGGGCAAGTAGATAGTCGAGCTGCTCCTGAACCACCGTGTGTTTGCTAGGGCAAGTATAGGCATATTTATACCTTGAAGGTGCCTAGTTTGAAGGAAAAGTCGGACATAATAACGTCAACAAAGAACCCCAAGGGAATGGTGGTTCTTTGAAAACTCCATGATTTCTAGGACAAATCAATATTCAAGCAAGGGGATGTCCCTGACTGCTGAAGCTGATTTTTCCAAGAAATCGTTGTGGCTTTTTGGAACGAGTGGAAGTAGCCATGCCTGTATTTGGACTGCATGGGTTATGACTAAATATGGTTATGATTTCTATGCCTATACAAGGGTAATGTGAATTGTATTTATATAAGGGCATGAATCTGTAAATTTCACTCGGATCCTAAAACGCTATACAACACCCACTCCACTTCATTATGTTCGATATTACTAAATTCTAGGCATTTAAAACATATCTAAATGCATTCAAAAAATGGTTGACAACGAAAATGAGCATTTGTGCTTTACGCATCCTAAAAGAAATATTTTCATTCAAAGCATTAGCATGACATTGGAAATGCTATCCGAATGAATCAAGAAAGTACATTTATGAAATGGCTGTTAAATACAGAAGAAAATAGTCAAGACCATTCCATGGCAGAATAAAATGTTTAGGTAGTGGACAAGTTCAAATATTGTCATTTGGAAGTTTTCCACAGAAGTCTTGTTCTCTAAGAATAGTTCTACTATAAGCAGATTCCTTAGTGCCCCAAAAAAAAGTTCAATCTTGGAAAAAAGTCTAATCATATTAAAATAGAGTTCTAAAATTGGAAGTTTTGTTTTGAAAAGTGAAGGCGGAATACAGAGTCCCATAGAACGCTGTGTGCTTTTTTAAAAGTCACTCTCGTTAGGAGAAAACATCAATTCTTCTAAGCTGGTAAAGAATTTGTCTACCACACTAGGTGAAAGTTGGACCACTTCATTAGGTAGACTGATTGCATAAAAATGTGAAGCATCGCTGTCAGCATCAGCCGCATTAGCAATGCTCAAGGGAGATGGAGATGGTACCTGTGTGCCTGTCAATCCACTTATCTCACCGTCAGCAGATTGCGTCTGTGAAACCTCAACGAATTGCGTCATCAGGATTGGTTGCCGCTGGGGATAACACAATGCATGAGCCGTTACCGAACCAAGCAAAGTATCAACATCTGTTGGCAGTGCTGATGGAAGTGTTAGACAGATGTCCAACATGCATTCTTCTCCACATAGCAGGCATCGTAGAACAGGTAAAATACAATCTTGCCAGATTGGTCGGAATGATAGAAACCATGTGGTATTCAGATCTCTAAAACGAGCCAAGCATAAAATCTGTACCATGTGCTCACGACACTTCTATGCCAGGAGAGTGTTCTCTATGGTAATCTGGGTGTCGCTGGTGACTGGACTTGCCATATCGGAGCAGAAGGAACAAGAATAGGATACCTGCTACGAGTCGCAAAATGAGAGGCAGGCCACCGAATACGGAGTGCACAAAGTTTGAAAAAATGCAGAGAACTGCTTCAAAAGGTGCTAACGGTCCAGAAAAAACATGTACAATACCACTGGTATCTGACATGTTTAAGATAAGACCTAACATTTTTACAAAATGTACAGGGCAGTTTGTGGATAAAAGGGCATGTATCTCTGCAGAGGACCTTGCAACTTGTAATTCATATGTCTCTTTGGACGAGGTCAGTGGCACTGTTTTTTGAAAAAGAATGGCTTTCATTCTGCTTAAAGTATCAATTCGAATAGAAGAGATGTTCATTGAAGGCCATAACGGTGACTCCCAGTCTGTTTTAGTTTTAGGATACAATACTTGCATACAACAAGTGACCCTGGCTGACACAGTTACGAGATAGGCTATTACTGGCAACATGCCACAGCAGCTGTGATCATTCAACATAATATAGCTTCCATTAGAAAGCTGCCTAAAAAGTGGATCTATCACTGCAGCTGGGGAACCTTGCAGGTGGCAGGATAAGTTGGTCGAAAAACCGTTGCAGGCTCCATGTAAATTAATACCCTGACATAAAAGTGTATCGCTTAGTGCGCTTTTGCAGTTTGTACCACTAAGAAATACTTCTTTTCCCCCACTCCAACATGTGTGTGTATATGGTAATTCCCAGGTTGACTTGATGTATTCTTTACCCAACCTTTCATATACGCCAGCTGGTATATGTTTCAAACAACATTGAAAATGGAAAACTGTGACAGGCAGAGTGATTATCCCATGTATTAGCCATTCTGTTGCAGGTTTTTCCGAAACAGTTAATGGTAATCTTTCCAGTTTTTCAATGCTCAGCACCGTATAGTCTGCTCCTCTTTGTGCCAAAGTGATTTGTTTATCTATAAGGTTAAATACAGAAAACAATGATGTGGTGTTGATTAAACACCATGGCACGTATCCAGAACAAAGATTTTGCCACGTCCAGCCTAAAACCATAATAGAACGTAATTGTGACTGACCATGCTGTAGCATGAGCAAGTCCTGTTCCATTATGTCTATGGCAGAGGATACTATGCTGTCCAAAGAACAAATTCTGGATGACAGAGTCATTAACCCATTGTCAACTACAGAGAGAGCTTTCTCTAAATGAATACGATCAATTTCTCATATTCTTTCTGCCGTCTCTACCTGTGTCGCTTTCCAAGCTTCATTATAAACCGCGTACATACCAGCGTATATAAAATGTTTATGACGCAGTTTCGCAGGACCTTGTAAGAAGTCCCTTAAATCAACGCCATCTTTAAGTAAAGATAAGTGTTATTTTTCTTCTGTTAATGTGGATTTTTGTAGCCAGTCAAGGCACAGTTTTTCTACACTGTATGTTGTTATTATCTCTGGATGTTGTCTCTGGACATATCTTGGATCTGGCCTAGTGAATGTGAACCCTTGTGTCTTATTGAGGAATCTATCTTGACAGTTGTTTGTGGGCCATATTAACAATTCTTTCCAATCAGGATCAGTTCTGTTTTTAAGTAAAATTATTTTTACATCGACCCCTCCTTCTGTAGAGTTCTTACTATCAGGTATAGGTGTAGGTATGGATGGTTTGTTTAAATCTTTTATCTTGGCCAGGCCAAGGCAGGTTGTCTGCTGCACAGTGTTTTTCAAAAAAAAATTTTGTTCAGGGATGATGCAGGCTCTAAATAAGGCTTCTAATCCCTGCACCTGCCAGTCTTTTGTGCCCCAAACAGTTTTTGTCTCAATGTTATCCTTCCAAAAGGCAAAACCTAATGTGGACAGCTGAGCATAAAAGGCAGCAGAATAAATTTGCTTAGTATTAGTCAACATACTTTTTGTTCCCGTCTTATAAACATTTTTAAAGTAAAATGTTTCTGGTTTTGAAATATTAAAACCTGAGAAGTATGGACATTTTTCATAAAATGTTTTTGAGCTACCTTTTGGTGGCGTTGGACAATGTTCCCATTGATTATAAATATAAACATTTCTAGGGTTCGCAGATTTGTGCAAGTAATGATGACCATAGTGATTATAACAGTACATTTGTTCATTTATTTATTTATTTATTTACAGACTTATACCGCGCTAGGAACTCGACTCCCTGAGGAGTATCTCCGCGCCTTTGGCAACATCTGTGAACAGAGCCCTGTCTACTGTGTATCAATTACCCTATCAGAATCAATAATTGAACAAAAAAGTTTTCAGTTTTTTCCTAAAAGGAAAATGTTCCTTACAAGCTCTGATATCAAAGGTGAGATCATTCCAGAGCTTTGGACCAGCTACTGACAAAGCCCTTCCCCCTTGTCTGGACTTGTGAAACCTAGGGACACATAGCAATTCTTGATCTCCAGACCTCAGGGATCTTAAGGGGGTGTAGGGAATGAACTTTTTGGTCAAGTAGTCAGGACCTTTACCAATGAGGCATTTGTGGATGGTGCAGCATGTCTTAAACAACACCCTCTGTTTCACAGTGAGCCAGTGTAGTTTATTTAACAGTGGCATTGAGGGAGTGCGGGCCGGGGCATTAAAAACGAGCTGTGCAGCTGTGTTTTGCACGACTTGTAGTCTGGCCATGACCCCCTCATTGGCGGCTAGCAGCAAACCATTACAATAATCCAGTCTACTCAGAACGAGTGACTGAATTAGTGTTTTCCTGGTGGTATCAGGTAACAGGGGAAATACCCGTCTGAGAAGACCAATAATCTGATGAACCTTCTAAGTATTCATATTTTGTAAATTTTGCAGACATCTCTAAGACTGACATCATATTATTAACAGTCTCAAAGTCCCAATCAGCAGAAAATGTGCTGGGTGAAACAAAGTCACTCAAAGCAACCTTGAATTGATGTGGAATCTTCAACAGCTCTGCAGGGCCAAAGATGTAATAATCAGTTCTGACCCATGCTATACCACCAGGTATAGGAACGGCTGTGATGTTTACCGATGTCAAGTCTCTTTTTCACGATGAGATGATTTGTGTGGCTTCAGGAGCAAGTTGATGTTCTTACTTGCTATGTCCATTTTGCTATATCTTTCAGCATTCCCAAATTAATACAAGAATTAGCCAAAGCAGGAGAAAGACTATGCCTAGCATAATCCAAAGTTCGACCCATTGAGGTAATATAAATTTTATGGTCATGTTGTGTTCCCTAGCGAGTACCCCACCGACTCCATGTACGAGTTAAAAGTGCATGTAACTTCCCTCCTGTACCAGCTATGAAGACGCAAATACATTTGCGTCCAACGTTAACTTGTCCTCTTTCAGACCCACCATGAATGGGTTTGATGGTCCGCTCCTAAGTATGCTATGCCAACGTCTTTTTGAAGTGTACTCCTACGTTTTTCAGCCTGGCTGAAAGTAGGCCCTGAATCTCTGCCACCGAGCCTCTTCCCTGGCTTCTGACTGCGAGGGCCTCTGCCCAAGCAGCCCCCGTACCCGTGAACTCTGACTTACTTCTAGCGCGGCCCTCCGTGCTCAGCTCAGCCTGCTGCCTGCCAAGATTGACTATAACCTTCGAGTTATCTGTTTTCCTCCCCGAAGATACATTCCAGCCTGCTAGCTTCAGTAAACATCCTTCCTCAGCTACAGGGCTAAAGGGCCGACCTGTCTTTATGCAAGTAATTCATAGCCTCTGTTGCCATGCTTCCATGGAAGGCCCCATGCCCCCACGCTTCTCATACAGACACTCAGGCGCTTATACACGCACTCACAGCAAGTATAGAATAGCTTCTGCTCTAGAGACCTTTCTGCCCAGATAGCTTAGTTCCTAAAACATCAGATATCAGATATGATAAAAGCACAAGTTGATCTGACATGCCAGACTTCTGTCTCTTTCCGTCAGTGTAAATGTCAAGTCCCCTGCACCCCGTCTATCACACGTCATGCAGCTGCGCGCGCATCCAAGCTTCCGATTTCTGCTGACATTGCAACATTCTGTTAGCACCACCCCTTGGTGCCACCCACTTGCGTCACCTATCAGTGACGTTTTCTAGCACACGCCCTAGTTCACGCCTAGTTTACGCCTCTTGATGATGTACTAGCACCACGTGTATACTGTTATCTTGTCTTCTCTCAGCTGTTACGCCTCTTACATTGAACATTATGATGTAAATCAAGTATATAAGCTATGTATTGTCAATAAACGACGGCGCGCTCATCTATCCCTTCTGACACCCTGTGTGGTGGTCAGAACATGATATCCTGATTCCTTTATGAGGAATAAAAACCCTTAGAAACTCTTACACCACGGACTCTGTTTTCCTTCTTTCCGATTGAGTTATTATTGATTAAGTACTTACCTGCATAGAAATTAAGAGAGTAAATTAATTATTTACATCATTTTGGCGCCCGAATAGGGACCCCTCCCCCACCTCACGCGCCGGAAGGTGCGTTGCAATCCGTGTCCCCTGCCATCAGTTAGACGGACAACACGTGTACTGGCAGGATTTCCTGCATCCCCCTCTGACACACGGAGGTGACGAAGACTGCGATCAGTGCCCAGACGAGGCGGTGAGGAGTGCGGAGGATCCCGACCAGAGCCCAGCCGAAGGAAGCAAGGTCCGAGGTGTGAAGAGGCCCACCAGTTTTCCGAAGTTTTCCGAAGTCTTCCGAAGTTTTCCGAAGTTCCGAGTCGAGTCCAGTCGAGTTTTCCGAGGCCTTCTGTTTTCCGTGCTTCCCGGTGAGTACCATTGCTGGGTCGTATCTAGACGGGTTTGGGTACGCAAGTCCGGTCTGCACTGTTTTTAGGCAGTGTATCTGTACTGTTTAGCAGTATATAAAGTATTCCGAATTTCTGCACTGTTACAGCAGTGTATCTGTATCGTTGAGCGGTACATTCAGAGTAAGGGGAAGTTAGCTATGTCTTTAAATGTTTCATGTGATTAATGTCGTGGTATGAATGTGATTGTTTTTTGTGCATTATTGTGTCTTTTTGTATAAATAGTTACAGTTGACATTAAGTATCAAGGATCAAGAATTGCAGTATCAAGTAGGCACAATGCCGTTTTTCAACAAATTAAAGCAGATAGGAACTAGGAAAGGGATGTTAGAGGAAGAGATTCCAATCCCCCCTAGGGACACTCCAGGTAATTTTATGTACAATAAACATGGCAAGCAAATACGCCATCCCAGATGTTACAAATGTTACAATATCACCAGAATAGAATTAGGGAAGAACAAGATCAGGAACAGAAGCGCATGAAAGACACGAAAATGAAAATGTTAGTAGCCCAGACGGTTCCATCCGACAGTCACAGGAAAGGTACGACCCAGACAAGTCACGCTGCAGCTCCTGTTAAAGGGACATGCAATTATTGCAAGCAGCCAGGCCACTACGTACACGAATGTGCAGTTCTGAAACATAACATAGCGACAGGTAAAACTAAAGAGAGACCGCATCCGCCTAGACAAGACCATAACCAGCATCAGTCTACACAGAATACACAGCCCATGCATGCATCTGCACAGACAGCACAGACCGTAGCAGTACCGCAGCCACAGCCCATTGCTGCAACTCAGCAAGTCTCACAACAGATGTACCAGTATGCCCAGTCTGCTTACCCCGAATATTCCCGATATACATGAAACAGCCTAGAGAGGGAAGGTGGCTTGCCTCTTATCGAGATTCCTGTAGATCAAGAAGGTCCTTATGTACACAGTCAAGTATTGGGGAAAGATAGAAAGTTTTTAATTGACACAGGGGCAAGTCGCACTACAATAAGTCATGACGAAGTTCCAGGGGCACCCCTCTCAGGCTCACAAAATGTTTCCCTTGGTTTTTCAGGACAACCTATTGTAAATGAAGTATCAGAACCAGTTCCCCTGGCTGTGGGTCCATTATCACGTGTTACAGACCTGTTACTAACAAAATCATGTCCGGAAAATCTGTTAGGAATTAAAACACTGAAGGCTCTAGGAGCTATAATATGCTGCTCCCCGGAGGGGGTTAGACTCTTTCTGCGGGATTTCAAGGGTCATTACGTCCTTCGTGAGTTTGACGTCAGATTGAAAAATGTACCTGATTACTTGTGGGCAAAAGGCCCAACTGATGTAGGATGTATGCACATTACACCATACCGCGTTACCCTCAAGGCAGGTGTTGTATTACCCAGAATCAGACAATACAAGTTACCACCCGATGCTGTAGCGGCTTTACTGAAAATCATTGAAGAGCTCATTGCCCAAGGAGTGGTCGTCGAAACCGACTCCAATATCTGTAATTCACCCATCATTCCGATTCTTAAACGTACTGATCCCAATGCACCGCCAGTATATCGGCTGGTGATTGATCTTCGAGAATTGAATAAATGCATTATCCCACAGTATCCTGTGGTCCCCGATATATCATCTCTATTGACTGCTATTGATTCAGAAGCAACGTTCTTTACTGTAATTGATCTCAAGAACGCCTTCTTCAGCGTGCCTATTGATCCCGAGAGCCAATATCTCTTCGGATTCTGTTTAAATGGACGCAGTTTCAAATTTTCGCGCGCACCTCAAGGATTCACAGAAAGCCCCAGCATCTATAGTCAAGCACTGAAAAGACAACTAGATTGTATTCAAATGCCAGTTAACACCGCTTTACTACAATACGTCGATGATCTGCTGATCACCGCACGAAGTGAGCCCGAATGTGAAAAAGCATCACTGACAGTTTTACATTTCCTGGCCGACAAGGGACACAAGGTGTCTCCTTCGAAGCTACAATTCTGTGTTCAGCAAGTTGTGTACTTGGGTCACTTGCTGTCCAAAGTGGGGAGACAGCTCACTCCCGATCGCATTCAGTTAATTGTGAACATGCCGCAACCCAAGACACAAAAGGAAGTGCGGGCCTTCATAGGCCTCACCTCGTACTGCAGACAATGGATTCCCCAGTATGCATTTCTAGCTAAACCACTCATCCAGTTAACGACACAGGAGGCAGCGACTTCGACTGTCCTCCCTTGGACTCAGGAACACACACAAGCTTTTGAAGAATTAAAGAAAGTTTTATGTCAAGCACCAGTTTTAGCGACACCATGTTACAGCAAACCGTTTACACTTTTTGTTACAGAACGTGATGGCACAGCGTTGTCTGTCCTCACTCAAGACCAAGCAGGTTCACATAAGCCTTGTGCTTATTTTTCTAGTACATTGGATTCAGTAGCTCAAGCACTCCCTGCGTGCTTAAAGTCAGTAGCAGCAACAGCGTTAGCAATAAGACAAAGTGATTCAATTGTTTTAGGTCATCAGTTAACAGTTCAAGTACCACATTCTGTAGAGGTTTTGTTAAACAGAACCCAGACTCAACACTTAACTATAGCACGACTGACAGGTTATGAATTAACACTATTCCAGCCACACATAGAAATCAGACGTTGCAGCATCCTGAACCCAGCAACACTGTTACCTACAGTTATGACAGATCCAGCTCCGCATGATTGTATAGAAATAATTAATGCAGTAACTAAGCCTAGACGAGACTTAACAGATGTCCCATTGACAAATCCAGACCTGACACTTTATGTGGATGGTTCATGCATGAGAACAAGTACAGGAGAATTAGTGGCCGCGTACGCCGTGACCACTGAAACTGAAATTAAAGAAACACATCGTATTGACACACTGTCTGCTCAAGCAGCAGAGCTCATCGCTCTGACTCGAGCCTGTATTCTAGCCAAGAACAGAAATGTTAACATATACACAGATTCCCGCTATGCCTTCGGAGTTGTGCACGACTTCGGAGTCCTCTGGCAAGAACGAGGTTTTTTGACTTCCCATGGGGCCAAGATCCAACATGGCCCCCTCATTCAAGCACTGTTAGAAGCAATACATTTGCCCTCGGGCATATCAGTCATGAAGTGTAAGGCACATACTAAAGTCACAGATTCTGTCTCCCAGGGTAACGACCTGGCAGACCAGACAGCAAAGCATACAGCACTGACTCACACCCAGACTACTGATGTGACAAAGACAATAGTCCAGACCCAGTGTATGGCAGTTAGAGATCCCACCCTAGATGTAATTGATATCCAGACACATGCTACTCCAGAGGAGATAAAGAAATGGACTGAACTAGGAGGGATTCAGACAGATCAAGGTTGGGTGACGAAGGGAAAATCTATATGGTTTCTCCCCGACTCAATGGTTCAAGTCATGATAAATACAGCACATAGTCCTGCCCATCTTGGAGAGAAAGCCATGTTAGACAGTTTACAGAATCTCTGGTACAACAAACACTTACGAGCAGCAGCAAAACAGAAAGTGCGTACTTGCATGATCTGTTGTCAGTTCAATCCAGGTAAAAGTGTCCCTGTTGAGCAAGGTGGATTCCATCCTCCCGATCACCCTTTTGAAGTCCTCCAGATGGATTATATCCAGATGAATAGCTGTAGAGGATTTAAGTATGTCCTTGTAATTGTTTGTGCACTGTCCCGCTGGACCGAAGCATACCCAGTCCCAGACTACACTGCTCCGACCACTGCCAGACAGTTGGTTCGTGAATTCTTCCCACGGTACGGTTTGCCCCGTGTCGTGTATTCAGATAACGGACAGCCGTTCTCGTCCGAGCTGATGAAACAAGTTTCCCTCTTGCTAGGATATCAGTGGAGGTTCCACTGTGTCCGACATCCCGAAGCAGCTGGCCTTGTAGAAAGGCATAATCAGACACTAAAAATCCGTCTTGCCAAGATCTGTCAGGAAAAAGGGGTCGACTGGATAGTCGCCCTGCCCGTGGCACTATTCTACATGAGAATGGTCGCCCACTCAAGATCAGGGCTATCCCCGTACGAAGTGGTCTTTGGCAGACCGCCGAATATGTGGGGGACGCCCGTTCCGAAAAAGATCACTGATATTGATTGTAACATGTTGACAGATTACCTTGCCTCCTTGATGTCTGCACTCCAATCATGTCGTTCACAGGTTGCCGCAGCCTTCCCTGACAACACCGATGTAAAGGCGCATGAGGTCCGTCCAGGGGACCTGGTAGTCGTCCGGAATTTCGACCGGAAAAGTCCGCTGGAGCCCCGCTGGAAGTCTCCAAAGACCGTTCTGCTTACCACCAGGACCGCCGTGAAAATCGAGGGGAGAAAGGGGTGGGTCCACACGAGTCACATCAAACTATGCAATGAACTAAAAAACGGACTGAAACAGGACTCTGACTCGTCCACCCCCACCAAAGACTGTGTTGAAGCACAAGACGTTACTGTGCCTAAAAGAGAAAAGACTCCTCAAGAACTTTACCGTATGAAGCTTCGATCTAGCAAGTCAGACAGTTTAATTGTTTAAGTCCTCCCCTAGGTGAATCGGTTAAATAGTTTCTGACATGTATCCCCTAGATCGAGTTAGAGAGAGAGAGGAAAAGAGAAGAACATATTGCAAATCACTTCGTAGTCACTGCATAGTGACACTAATAATCATGTTTATTCTGAGTATTCTAATTATTATTGCCAGCATTCTGCTTCCTATGTACTGGCCTATTTTCAGGCGTGAACAATCTGCTTACAATGTCTCTGCTGAACACACTTTTAGTGAACTTCCCGCACATGAACTCTCTTACAGACTTGCGCTGCGCAACAATACATTCATTAGTATGTTACACCATTCCCATCAGACAAATAATGCTACAGACTGTTGGATATGTGGCCGACTCCCTCCCTACCAGAATTACAAGGGAGCTCTGCCTCTCTTTCCGTACCCATTCACTCACAATGGCTCCTGTGGAGCATGGTTTAAAATAATTAATTCTTTAGATCCTGATATTGCTGTTTTCGATGGGGGCTGGGTTTGGGGAAACTTGAACTTAGTCCTGCTCAACGTCTGTTATCCGGATAAAGAGGGACTTCCCACTCGAATAGGAACTGATCTAGAAAATGAAGTATATGGATTAGGTAATTACACAATCAGCCTTATGATCCTCACTGTTGAATCTGAAACTGCTCCAGTTCTGCCCCATATGTTAGTACTACCAGTCACGGGTGAATTATGTGTTAGCAAGAAAGGTTCAGTACACGTAGGTCATAGTAAATGCACTACTGTGGTCGAGTTCAGTGACCATGGTAAATCATCCTTTAAAGCTACCAGTCATTCCTACTTTGTTTGTGGTCATACCGCATACATACGTTTGCCTCCAGATTGGGATGGTACCTGTTACATTGCCTTCCTTCTACCACCTGTTTTTCTAGCTCCCCCTGATTACCATAGAAACACGAATCTAGCACCGAATAGACCCAGAAGAGATATTCCCCTTGTCGACTACACAGAAACGGCATGGGAACAGTACACTGATTTCAATAAAGGATTCTTTTTCTTCCTAGGGCCTGTCCAAAACAGTAAATTAATACGCAGATTAACGAGAACACTCGAAGCAGTAGTGAACGAAACTGCCTCCGCTCTAGGTAACTTAACAGAGGAGCAGTCTGCTATACGGACTGTTGTCCTTCAAAATCGTCTTGTGATTGACGTCATCTTGGCAGATAGAGGTGGAGCTTGTAAGGTCATCGGGTCAAGCTGCTGTGTTTTCATTCCACAAAACGCACCATCTGTCTATCAAGCTATCACCCGTTTACATAAAATTGCAAATCAGATACATCAGAATCCAGGCACCTGGACTTGGTCCGGTTGGTTCTGGACTACGTTAACAGCTTGGGGATGGAAGATCTTATCCTTCCTAGGCATTGGCCTTGTTATAGTATTCAGTTGTTGCCTGTGCCTGCAGTGTGGGCCAGCGATATGTGGACTGTGTGCCACATCCTGCATTGAGCATTCCAGTTGCCTCTCAAATAGTCAAAGAAAGAAAGACGAACATATAATGTTACAAGAACAAACCGATCGATTTATGAGGATCGATATATCATGAAGGGTCCGTAGGGAACAAGGAGGGAATGAGGTAATATAAATTTTATGGTCATGTTGTGTTCCCTAGCGAGTACCCCACCGACTCCATGTACGAGTTAAAAGTGCATGTAACTTCCCTCCTGTACCAGCTATGAAGACGCAAATACATTTGCGTCCAACGTTAACTTGTCCTCTTTCAGACCCACCATGAATGGGTTTGATGGTCCGCTCCTAAGTATGCTATGCCAACGTCTTTTTGAAGTGTACTCCTACGTTTTTCAGCCTGGCTGAAAGTAGGCCCTGAATCTCTGCCACCGAGCCTCTTCCCTGGCTTCTGACTGCGAGGGCCTCTGCCCAAGCAGCCCCCGTACCCGTGAACTCTGACTTACTTCTAGCGCGGCCCTCCGTGCTCAGCTCAGCCTGCTGCCTGCCAAGATTGACTATAACCTTCGAGTTATCTGTTTTCCTCCCCGAAGATACATTCCAGCCTGCTAGCTTCAGTAAACATCCTTCCTCAGCTACAGGGCTAAAGGGCCGACCTGTCTTTATGCAAGTAATTCATAGCCTCTGTTGCCATGCTTCCATGGAAGGCCCCATGCCCCCACGCTTCTCATACAGACACTCAGGCGCTTATACACGCACTCACAGCAAGTATAGAATAGCTTCTGCTCTAGAGACCTTTCTGCCCAGATAGCTTAGTTCCTAAAACATCAGATATCAGATATGATAAAAGCACAAGTTGATCTGACATGCCAGACTTCTGTCTCTTTCCGTCAGTGTAAATGTCAAGTCCCCTGCACCCCGTCTATCACACGTCATGCAGCTGCGCGCGCATCCAAGCTTCCGATTTCTGCTGACATTGCAACATTCTGTTAGCACCACCCCTTGGTGCCACCCACTTGCGTCACCTATCAGTGACGTTTTCTAGCACACGCCCTAGTTCACGCCTAGTTTACGCCTCTTGATGATGTACTAGCACCACGTGTATACTGTTATCTTGTCTTCTCTCAGCTGTTACGCCTCTTACATTGAACATTATGATGTAAATCAAGTATATAAGCTATGTATTGTCAATAAACGACGGCGCGCTCATCTATCCCTTCTGACACCCTGTGTGGTGGTCAGAACATGATATCCTGATTCCTTTATGAGGAATAAAAACCCTTAGAAACTCTTACACCACGGACTCTGTTTTCCTTCTTTCCGATTGAGTTATTATTGATTAAGTACTTACCTGCATAGAAATTAAGAGAGTAAATTAATCTTCAACAGCTCTGCAGGGCCAAAGATGTAATAATCAGTTCTGACCCATGCTATACCACCAGGTATAGGAACGGCTGTGATGTTTACCGATGTCAAGTCTCTTTTTCACGATGAGATGATTTGTGTGGCTTCAGGAGCAAGTTGATGTTCTTACTTGCTATGTCCATTTTGCTATATCTTTCAGCATTCCCAAATTAATACAAGAATTAGCCAAAGCAGGAGAAAGACTATGCCTAGCATAATCCAAAGTTCGACCCATGGTGAAGCCAGATACGTTTTTCCAAGTTGCTGAAAAAGTTCTGTTACTTGTTCTTTAAAAGTTTTATTTGCTGGCATCGTTTCAGGTTCACTGGGATCCTCGGAAAATGTATCGAAGTTGATGAAGTAGCCAGAAGCAGTTCTGTCAATTGTATGTATTGCATCATGATTACTTGAATTCACTGCAGTTACCGGATCCTTTGTCATGTTAGTATAGTCAGATGCTATCTCATTGTAGACAGGTGTTTCTTGACAAACTGTTATTTGGGTTTCATGAGGTACAAGTTCCATGGCTTTGTTGCATAGTCCTCCTTTTTGCACTGCAGATTCCTCAAAGCTGAAGAGTATCTCAGTGTGAACCTCTTGGATAGTGCCAATATTTGGTCGTCTGCTACATCTTTGGAGTCCACTTGGCCTACTACTTATGATTGGCCACATGATGTGGCTTTATCAGGTCGATAAATACGAACCTGGTCTCCTTTCTTCCAGCAAGGGGCGGCAGTAACACTGTTCTTGATCCGTGGATTGCTAGCACAGGTACTGGTCTTCTGTGAGAAGGCCCAAATTCCTTCTTTTTTTTTTTTTTTAAATTTTTAAAACCTTTATTTGAAAAAGTGCACACAGCTGTTGAGCCTAACATCCCGGAGGCAAGGCAGCATATAGAAACAGGAGAGCAATAGTGCAAGAACCAATGTCACAGTTCAATGAAGGTTGATTTTATTATTTTGTGTCATAAGGAACATAGAGAAAGAAAAAGAAAAAGACGCCAGAAGGCGCATGAAGAGTGGCAATGGGGTAGAAAAACCAGTGAAGCGTTGGCAGTAGGGCAGGGGGAGCAACGGGAACACTAGCACAGATACAGGAGAACAGATCAGGATAGAAGGGGGGGGAGAAGAGGAAACAGGCTACAATATTACAGCGTGTCACAGTTGGTGTCACAAGTTATGGCGATAGATGTTCCTCCAATGAGACAGGTTCCGGAGGCACACAAATATCTCCCCGGTAAGCATTCCAGGCCCCCCACACCTTCAACCACTTTTTGGGCTTACCCCTGGTAACATAAACCGTCTTTTCCCGGAACATACACCAATCCATGTTGGCTTTCCATTGCACTACCATGGGAGCTACCGAAGCCCCCCATTTCTGTGCGATATCGCGTTTGGCCACCATGTTGCCAAGGGTCACCCACTGCGTCTGAGCCACATTGTGGTCCGTCGGTCCCCAAATGTTGAGGAGGCATCTCCTAGCTTCCGCTGTCGCTACCACACCAGTCACTTCGTCCATAATCCGATGCACATGTCTCCAGTAGGAGGCTATGGCGGGGCATTCCCAAAGAATGTGCATAAAAGTGGCAAGGGCACCGCAGCCGCAGCGACAAAGCCCATCGACCGAGTAGCCACATGCACAAGCCGGGGGCCAGTCACGTACACCCTGTGCAGGATTTTGAGCTGCACCAACCGGAGACGAGAGGAAATGGCGACTTCCTTAGGGGAAGAAACTGCACTCTGCCAATCTTCATCGTCGATTTCAAGTCCGTCACGCACCCACTGCTCTCGCACACCCAGGAGGAGGTCAGTGCGAACATTAATACGTTTCTTATAAGACAGTGAGATGGCACTGTCAGCCATATGGCCATCCAATACCCTGTCTTCCAACGGGGAGCTTTCTGGAATCGCCCCCTCAGCTGGTTTAGCAGAGAGCAATGCGTGTCGCAACTGGGCATATCGGAAAGACTCTGAGTTACCCAGCTGATATTCAGCCTGCAGCTGGGAGAAGGTCTTGATCTCACCCTTCGATATCATATCATCCACCCTAGAGATACCTATGAGGTCCCACTTGTCAAACCCCTTGGTGTGCCATAACCTGCCCAAAATGTCTGAGTCATACAATGGGGTGAGTCTAATCAGCCTGCCTTGCCAGCCCTGTGCCTTGGTCATTGCCCTCCAAATGTGGACCGCAGTTCTCGTTGGACCCGTCATCCGCCTGTCCAGAGACCTCGAATACAGCGCCCTGTAGTAATTGCCGCCACTCAAGAGCCACTTATCCATCGCATATCCAGGGTTATGTTCCGGACCATAGAAACCGTGGTTGATAGCCGCCAATTGGGAGGCCCAGTAGTATCTGCGCACGTCTGGTAGTGCTATACCCCCGTCGTACCACGGAAGCGTAAGCTTCGTGATAGCGACGCGGGGTCGGCCATCCCAGAGCAGGGCACGTTGAAGGCCTTCAATCTCTCGGAAGTATCGGGCGGGGACTGGATCGTGGGTGTTCTGCAGGGCGTATAGGAACCTGGGCAAGGACATCATCTTAAATAATGCCGTGCGCCCAAGTAAAGAAAGTGGAAGTTTGCGCCAACCCTCCACGTCACGCCGGAGGCGGAGAAGAGGGGGAAGCAAATTGTGTTCATAGAGCGCCTTTGCATTACCAGAGATATAAATCCCTAAGTATTTAAAGCCCTGGCTGGCCACCTGGATATTGCAGCCTCTAGGGAGGCGCGGTGTGTCCCCTATTAGTACGTAGAGGGAAGACTTTGCCCAGTTAATAACAAGGCCGGAATACCGGCCAAAAAGTCTGAGTATATCACACGCCACAATGAGTGACTTGCAAGGGGAAGTGAGGTAAAGCAGAATATCATCCGCATAAAGGGAGACTCTGTCCTCGAAGCCAGGGGCCCAGCTTATACCGTGCAGATCCAGGTGCGTACGTAACAGGGCCGCGAGCGCAAACAAAAGAGGCGACAAGGGGCAGCCCTGCCTGGTGCCCCTGTGAAGGGCAAAAGTCACCGAGATGCGGCCATTGACGGCAACGTTAGCCAATGGGTCAGCATACAAAAGCTTCACCCATCCCACAAACACCGGGCCAAAACCGAGCTTCGCCAGCACCGCCCAAAGGTAACTCCACT
Source organism: Lissotriton vulgaris (assembly GCF_964263255.1). Taxonomy (NCBI): domain Eukaryota; kingdom Metazoa; phylum Chordata; class Amphibia; order Caudata; family Salamandridae; genus Lissotriton; species Lissotriton vulgaris. The sequence continues at coordinate 43,221,353 of NC_141691.1, read as the reverse complement.
CGAGAGAGTCAAAAGCCATCGTGGCGTTCAAGGACGCCAGGACTGCCAGCTCCTCAAGGGTGTGAGCCCTGGCCAGGGCACCGTGGAGTCTACGCAAGTTAAGGGCAGTGTTGTGGTGTGGAATAAAGCCTGACTGGTCCGGATGCACTAAGTCGCCGATAACACCAACCAGTCGATTAGCGATTATCTTGGCGAGAATCTTAGGCTCAGCATTCAGGAGGGAAATGGGACGGTAGGACCGACACAAGTCTCTCGGCTTCCCATCCTTATGGATGACCACAATGGTGGCCAACCTCTGGTCAAGGGGAAGTAGGCCATTCTCCTGCACTTCTAGAAACATGTTACGCAGGTGTGGGGAAACCACATCCGGCCTGATCTTATAAAGCTCAACCGGGATACCATTGGGGCCGGGTGCCTTGCCCGATCGCAGTGAGCGGATCGCAAGTGCGACCTCATCCACAGAGATGTACCTGTCCAGGTCGTCGCGCTCCTCGTCCGAAAGGCACGGGAGATCGACAGCCGAAAGAAACATTGCCGAATCGGTCTCAGACCGGTCTGAAACAGAGGTGTAGACGCCTCGAAAGTAGTCAGCGAAGGACCCGGCAATGGCACTCGGATCAGTGACGACAACTCCATCCTCCCCCGTTATCTCGGGTACAACACGGCTAGCCATCTCTTTCCTGTCCAGCCAGGCCAGCAATCTCCCGGCCTTATCGCCGACGTCATATATCCGACCCTGCTGTTCTTTAGCTAAAACAAGGGCAGCGTTCGTAGCAAGGTCACGGTATTCCGACTGTTTGAGGGAGAGGTCGTGCAGGAGAGCGGGATCGGGCTCAGCCTCCAATTGGGAGTCAAGCTCCATGATCTCCTCCTCGATGCGTACTAAATCAGCATCTCTGACTCTTCGAGCCTCCGCTATAAGAGCAAAAGCCTGGCCCCTCAATACTGTCTTAAACGCCTCCCACAAAGTCGCGGCCGACGCAACCGACCCCTCATTTTCAGTAAAATAGAGATCGATGGCCTTGGCCAGGAGGTGACGAGTCTTGGGATTACGGAAATACCACGAGTTAACAACCGCCGGTCGGTCCGACACGGCAACGTCGAAGTCAAAAGTGACCCACAGCGGGGAATGATCAGAAATACCCCGTGCCAGAAAACGAGCCTCAGAAACAGCAGGCGCGTGTGCGGCCAATGTAAGAACATAGTCGATCCGAGAAAGACTACCATGGGCACCAGAGTGGAAGGAATAATGACATAGCGTGGGATGTAGAAGTCGCCAGCTATCTACTAGCCCCATGGTCTCGAGGAAAGAGGGCAACCACAATTGGGAGCCACGGAGGTCTCTAGGCGGATGGCGGTCCAAGGAGCCGGAGCAGACCGAGTTGAAATCACCCCCCACTATCAGCAATCCAGCAGGCAAATTCAAAATGGCGCCACCAAGGTCCTGGAAGGTGCTAGATTGTAGACCCGGGGGAACGTAAACTGAAAGTAATGTTAGGGCGCGCCCTTCCCACCGACCCGCCACAGCGGCGTACCGCCCCCTCTCATCGATCACAGTGACGTCGACCTCAAGCGGAAGGGACGTACGAACAAGAACTCCCGCCCCCGAGATCCCGAGGAGAACCCTGAGTGAGCCACCATCTTGTACCCTTTACGGTTAAGAGCCTTGCACGTGTTACCAACCAGGTGCGTCTCCTGAAGGAGGACGACATCAGGCATATGACGTTTAATCAATTGAAGCACAACCCCTCTCTTGATACGGTCACCCAACCTGTTAACATTCCAACTGAGGACTCGTAGTTTCCTACCCCCCATCATCGTGACCCCGGCCCCACCCAACCCCAACAAGCCTCAACAACAAATGAAACTGAGCAGTAGATACATCCCATTGCCTAAGAGATAGAAAGAGAGAAGAAAGAATAAACAAACAAACGTCCCCACCACCACCCACCACCCTGCACCCCTGCAGCAGACTAAAAAGCCCCCCCAACCAGCAGTGTGCCTGTCGCCCCATAAACTAATCTACAAAAAGACCCTAGAGGAGTAAGGAATCTCAGCAAAGCCCTCCCGCCACCCTCCATGTACAAAACAGGAAAACTATCAAAATCGGAATAGCATTGGTATTGGCAGTCACAGACATCAGGGACACCAACCGCCATATGCAGCGCAGCAGAACCCAGTCCTAGAGATCAGAACCACCAGTTGCACCACCGGAATGTTCGTCGTGTTCTTCCCGGCGTTGTGGCAAAGTGTCCAGCCAGTCACTCGCATTCTCCGGCACATCAAAGAACATAGCTCGGCCCTCGTACTCAATCAGCAGTTTAGCAGGGAACAGCATAGAGTATTTAAAACCCATGTCTCTTAGGCGTCGTTTCACCCCTGCAAAACTCTGACGTTGTCTCTGAACGGCCCTGGTGAAGTCCGGGTAAAAGTGCACCTCAGAGTTCTGATATTTAAGCGGCCCATGTCTCCTGGAGGCTTGAAGAATCACATCCCGGTCTCTAAAGTTGAAGAGCCGGGCAATGATGGGTCTAGGCGCAACACCCGACTTCGGAGGGCTGCCAGGTATCCGATGGGCACGTTCCACAGAAAAGAAGTTACTCAGGCCAGAAGGCGCGAGATGTGTCTGTACCATGTCTTCCACAAAAAGGTCCACTGCCGCCTCCTCCGCTCCCTCCGGAATACCAATAATGCGAACATTCTGCCGCCTTGCACGCCCTTCAAAATCCTCCAGCCTCCTGGAGAATTGATCGTTGACCGATCTCAGAGTCCGGACCTCCGCCTGCAGGTCTGAAACATCGGTGGTTAAGCTGGAGGTCTTGAGATCAAGGGATTTCACCCGATCATTGGTCTTCCCCAAGTCGGCCCTGATCAGGTTGAGATCCACGGCCAGAGTGTCCACCTTATGAGTCAGGACCTCGTGTTGCTTCTGCATTTCTGACCGAATGCCCGCGATGGCCCCCATAATGTCACTCAGAGTAGGCTCGGAACCTTCAGGCGAGCCCGCACGATGCAAGTCTTTAGAAGAGGCCACCACAGTGGGCGAGGTCCGCTGCTGAGCGTATCGATCAATTTTGTTCAGCTGCGTCTGAGTCGTCCTACGAACACCTCTGTTCGACGTCTTGTCGGGGTCCCCCCTGCCGGCCATGATGGACCCAAGGAGAACAAAGGGCTACGCCGCCCGGACAAGGAAGCAGATGTGTAGAACAGAGGCGAAGTCAGCAAACAGTTGCAGGCGACTCCGCAGCTACATGCACTTCGCCAGCAGGGACCAAAAACGTCCACTTCGCATTCCAATCATGCGGAGCGTCGGTACGAACAGCAGCCACCCATGAGACAATGGCCCATCACTGGCACGAAGTTCAGCTCGACGTAACTTCGCCTAGGAGCTACGGATTCGAAAGCGGAAAGCAGTTCCCGTGTCCGCGACCTCTCACCAAGCAGAATCCACTAACGTGGATCAGGATTCTCAACAGGATATTTGCGGAGGGTCGGAGGGTCCGCGGAGCTCCGAGCTTACGCGGCCATCTTGGTCGCCCGCGAAGCTCCTCCTCCGCCCAAATTCCTTCTTATCCGTGATCTTTCTTCTGACTAGATCCCCAATCCTAGGAATCCAGACAGGCCTTGCTGGGTACGGCTGGTTCTCCTTCAGTGGTCATTGGCTTCTGCAATGTGTTGAATAGACTTCTCCTTTTTGTATTCAAGTCCTGCAAAATAGCCAAACTGTCTTTGATATCAAAGGGATTTTATTACAGCACTGAAGTGTGAAGAGCAAGGTCCCGGACAAGCATTCCAGTACCAGAAAGGATTTCATATGGAGTGATTCCACCCAGAGAATTTCTTGGCATATTATTTTGGACACTTATTGGATGTTTGACCCACCCGTCACCCGAGCCTAATACCCTAGCTGTTATAGATTGCTTTATGTCCAGGTTTTTTCTTTCCACTACAGAATTTCCCTCAGGATGGAATGGACTAGAATATCGCAATGCAACGGCCAGATTGGTCATTGCCTCCTTGTAAGCTTTGGAGCTAAAAGCAGGACCCCGGGCAGAATGTAGCGTGACGACTGCGTATGTGAAGATAAAGACTTGCAAATCTTTTATAAAAGTTTGAGCATCAGCCGAGCACTGAGGCCACATCCAAATGAATCTGTCCCAATAGTTGTGGGACCGCATTTGTCCATAGGGACATCTGCGTGCTGATAGTCTAATGCTGTCTAGCAACGGAGCCTGTACTTGGCTGGCTATACTGTAGTCAGGTATCTGGCGGCATTCTTTGCTGCGATCTCTGTTGCAGTCATGGCAATTCATTGCAAATTTGTGACTGTGAGCATTCATCCCTGGCCACCAGTGTGTCTCTTTTCATTCTAGTATAGATTTAGCGATCCCTTTATGTATCAGACCATCTCCCAAATGTGCTTCGAGTATCAAAGCTACTCTACGTCTTCTGTTTGGAATAACTCTGTCCCCCACTCCAGGAATTCGAGCAAAAGGAATAGAGTTGGCGTCAATTATGTATGCATATTCGAGTGGATATTTAAGAGGTAAAGCTGCACCGCTGCCCTTGCTTGTGGCATTGACAGCTAGCTTAATTTTGTTGTCTATTTTTGTTTTAGAACAAGTGAATTGCAGCTACGGAAGCCGTTTGCGCGTCTGACTTCGCAGCTTCATCAGCCAATGAATTCCCTGCGACGTGAACGCCATCCAGCTGATGACTCAGTGTATGGATAACGTGAGTCTTTTGTAATTCTTTCTGTAATTGAACTACTTGTTCCCAAAGCAACTTATGCTTGATTGTGCAATCTTTTGCACCTTTGAAATCATTTTGAATCCAATTCTGCAAGCATTCATTGTAAGATTGAACGCAGTAATACAAATAACAAACTATGAGTGTGGGGAATTCGCGATCAGTATTTTCAAGCACCATCTTGAATGCCTGTAGTTCAGCTCGCTGAGCTGTACAGTCGTTGAGAGATTGTTTTTTTGTGACCATAGGTCTGAATTTACCATCGCGCCAGCGACCTTTAACAATCGGACACGCAGCACTATAAGCTTGTTTACCCCCAAATGCAGGCTGTGCTGATCCATCTGTATAAATTATACATTCGTATTGTTCTAGAGGCAGAATTTCAGTGGGCAGAGGACATTCTTGTTCGTATTGGAGAAATTCTTGTGTTTTCAAATAGGGGTCAAAAACGGATTTAACGTCTGTTGCAGCAAGAGAGTTAACCCATTGTATCCATCTTGGATGTAAAGCCTGTGCATTTGGAATGCTTGCTTTTGTCACTGCCTCTAAGGCAGGTACAGGAGTAACGACTAATATGCGTTTTCCCTGTGCGAGGGCTCTCTCTTTTGCTACTGCAGTTTGAACCGCTGTCAGGATTTTTTCTGTAGAAGTGAATTTCATTTCAGTTTGTGTGTACAAGTGTGATTTATTTGCAATTGGTACTTTTTCACCTTCATTAAAGGTTAAGTATGTGAATCCGCATCTTCCTGGGATGATTTAGATTACAAGGTTGCGTACGTTTACGCATGTTTGTAAATGTGTTGAACGCAAAATTTCTGTGTGTTTTTGAGTCCAATTAGTTGTTTTGAAATCAGGTTGATTAATTCGTAGAGAGGTTTAACCCTTTCTGCATAGTTTAGAATGTAAGTTCTTCTGAAACTCTGGAAACCTAGAATTGACTGTAAGTTTTTCAGCGTTTTTGGAGGTTGGAGCAGCGTACACTTTTCTAAAAAATTGGCTGCCAGGTTTTGCCTTCACTTGATAACTTGTATCCCAGAAAAAGGACGTTGAGTTGGGCAATTCTTGATTTCTTAAAATTTAATTTGTACCCTTCAGATGCAAAGCCAAGTATTATGGTGTTCACTCTGTTCAAGTGTCTGTGTAAGTCATCGTCTGTTAGATAGATGTCATCAACATAAGATAATGCCTCATCATCCTACATTTGTAGTAACTCTGTTACTTTATTTGAAAATAACCCCAGACTATTCTTGAATCCCTGGGGGAGACGACAGAAGTTACCCTGTTTCCCCATAAATGAGAAAGCGGTCAAATACCTGCTTTCAGGTGCAATGTTTTGACAGAAGAAACCGTTAGAAATATCTAATGTGGTTTTATATTTTTACACACAATGTTATTCATTAGTGCTGCACTGTGTGCATTTTGTACTGCAAAAGTTTTGCAACAAGAGTTTAAATGTCTGTAGTCCAAAACTAGCCAATATGTATTGTCTGGTTAGGAGACAGGAAACAAAGGACTGTTCATTGATGAGGTACATGTTACAATCACCCCTTGGTATTCAAGTTGATCTAGGATCTCCCTGACCTGTTTTTTAGCTTCTTGCTTTAATGGGTACTTCCTCTGAGCAGTTGTTTGTGTTTTTAACTGGATTTTATGGTGAGGATAATCCTCGTCCCATCCTACATGATTTTTATATAATCCTGGAGCCTGGGCTACAGCCCATTTTCTGGCATAGGTGTATTTTAAGCGAATTGGAATATGATGTGAGAAGGCTGGCATAATGATGTCTTCGCCATGATTCCCTGACAAATTTTGGTGGCCAGTCTTTTTCAGCTAGAAGAATGTCATAACTCTTAGAGAGCTTCTCCCAAAAGAGTGCTCTTATTTTCCTAGTTATGTCCCCCTTCATCCGGAACGTTGCTTAATATAACTTATGGGGTACACTAACCCTGGTATTGGCTGTTTCAACTTAAATGTACACATTCAATTCCACTGTCTCCAGATGATCCTTCAAGATCTTGCGAGCTATGGTGACTTCTGTTTCGCAGTCCAGCATTGTCTGGCCCCACTCCCCGTTCTTCAGTTGTGTCCTCAAGATCCTCGGCATGTCTGCTTTTTAGACCTGCTACCTTCTTTTTGGTGAATTGGGTTTTCTTATTTTTTAGAATGTGTTGATCGTCTTTGGACTTTACACGTACTTCTTTTTGTTCTGACCGTCCTCTTCTTTCGATTTCTGTGAGGAAGTCTGAAAGATACGAGAGGAACATGTATCAGTATCATGATATCTATCAAGTTTTCCCAAATTATACCTGTTCCTGAGGTTATACCTCTTTTCAGAGGGCTCCTTTTGAGGAGACCTTCCTCGGGACTGAGAACGATTCTCTTTAGAAGTTTGTTTAGTGTTCTCCCACTTCTTCCTAGGAGTGGTGAGAGTGTTTTTAATAAAGACCTTTTCAGGACGTTCTGTTAGTGGTGGTTTGACTGGTTTCCCACCCAAACTATCTCTACCTAGTTCTTCATAGGATTCTTCAATTATTCTGGCCAGTTCATATTGTTGCTCTGTCACATCAATTTCTCTTATTTTTGGGCGGATCACCACAGATGCTGCCTCACCTTTAATATTAGCTAATATTATAGCTGCGACCTGTTTGAAATATTTCAGTAATTCCATACCTAGATTCAGAGCAGGCTCTGCCCCGTATTCATTTTGAATCTGTTTCAGGACATCTGGTATCACTGCCATAGACGGAACACCATGTGCATCAGATTGCAGCAAAGACTGTACCCCAAGTGTCACAGTCCTCCAGGTATGGTGCGATCCCCATTGGTAAACAGATTGTTAAAAACCTGTGTTTCTCATGAGCGGTAGTATCTGGAAATACTGCCTCGATTTGAGTAATTTTTTTAGCCATCCAGAATGGAATTTGTTCCCTTTTTGCGGGCAATTTACCAATGACTGAATGTATACTCTGTGGTGTGATTTTATTTGTGTTCCCCTGGTGAGGGGTTTGTTGTGGAATCCTTTTAGGAGGTTGGACTGCTAGAGTCCACATGACATATTGAACTAATTGTCTCTGTGTTTTGATTAGTTGTTTTAGTTGAACTAATAGTTCTGCAACTGAATTTTTTTTAAATGGCAGGATGCGGTGTATAGCTGGCTAAAACCGGCGATGTTGCTCCTGGTCTACCTAGTGGACCGAGCCTGGTAATGTGATTTTGATGTTGTAGGGTGCCTTTAAACCAGAGCGCATGCTCTTGGTAAGTTACTGGAATTTCAATATCCTCGAAAGGAACGCATTCCGTTGGATTATCCTCTGCTTTGTAGAAGTGAAACACATGTGTTACTGGATTTGCTTCAGGGAAGACAATCCATGAATAGAATACCTCTGTCTGCCGATATTCATTTCCCTCAATGACAAAAATGACCCTACCACCTCTTGACTCTAACACGGGATCACACTCGGCAACTCTGGGCATTAGCTTGCCTCATCTCTACAACGGCCCCCCACATTCGCCGGGGAGGCCTGGTTTCACCTTGTAGATACCCAGTAGGGACCATCTCACAGGGATAGCCAAGACGGGTTCCCCAGCGGTCTACAGCGCCACGACGCCTCAGAGCAGCATTGCGCTTTACAAGATACATACATTACATTACATTACATTACATTGATGGTAGGCCATTTGTTATAAGCTTTATTGTGATGGCTTTCCCTAAATTTTCCTGGATGATTATAGCCTCCGGGTCATCTTTTTGGAAACCTGTTGTGTCAAACCCTGGTTAGGCATTATTGTCTGTTGCAGATCCACCGTTTTCGGTGTCGCTATCCAGCATTTTGTTGACTGAAAGTTTGCACAGCAAGTTTCAAGGAAACAAAGATAAGATGCACAATATTTTGGAACACTGTATCCTTCAATGTTGAACAAACCGAAAAATTAATACATAGGATTTTCATCCTCAGTTATGGCGGATATTTTATCCTTTTACCCACTCCAGACGTCTATTGGAGTATTTTACAGGAAAAAGGGTCTCTGTGAAAAGCACAACTGAGTTACTCTAGTATCTAGTATTACATTAGTGCCTTACCAAACGTCGGGCGCCATGTAGTGTAGTTCCTATATTTCCAATAGGCTCAGCGCATTGGAATAATATATCCCATAGATTTGACGGAGGACTTAGGTTCATAGGTTTCTATCGAATATATTAGACTTAATTGTGAGAGGCATCTAGCTCAGAAGTCACTAGAAACTTTCTCGAATAAACAAGAAGGGATTAGTTTCTGACAAACGCATAAACATGACAACTTTGTTTCCCTAAGAATAAACGTATCTTCAGAGTAGTGGAAACAATAGATAGATATTTTACTCAGTCAATTGTGCATGCTTCGTTTCACCAGAGATGCAGAGAAATAGAGAGACGGGCGTTTTCAATAAAAGTATTTATTGAACAGTCTTCTTTCTCATGCAAAAGAAATGAACTGCTACAATTGTTATACTGGCTGTAAAGTATAATGCGTAGAAGCAAAAAGAGTATTATAGAATAATACTGTAAAAGCATTGTATGGTATTTAAGCCATAGATAAATACATACAGAAATACAAAGGCTAAAAGTACTCAACTGGTGCTTCTAAAATACGCCTACCCCAATGTACCTAACCTACGTCTAGTACGAGGGAAGAAGTAAGTATGGTGAAGCATAGGTTTAGTTTCTTTGCCAAGAATCCATCCAAGATTTCTCTAAGGGTCTAATCAGCTCCGTACCTTGGTTTTAGAATGAAGGAGGTCTGGTATCTCTGTCTCGGGACTCGATTTCACAACACCCCGCAAGGGGAGCTTGGAAACACTCGAGCTGGATTCTCAATGAGAGAAAGGACAGCTTTTCGATCAGTGCGTCAGCTGGAGGGTCGGCTTCTTTCGGCACTTGCTGTAGCGAGCTGCGTCGGGCAAGTAGATAGTCGAGCTGCTCCTGAACCACCGTGTGTTTGCTAGGGCAAGTGTAGGCATATTTATACCTTGAAGGTGCCTAGTTTGACGTAAAGTCAGACATAATAACGTCACTAAAGAACCCCAAGGGAATGGTAGTTCTTTGAAAACTTCATGATTTCTAAGACAAATCAATATTCAAGCAAGGGGATGTCCCTGACTGCTGAAGTCGATTTTTCCAGGAAATCGTTGTGTCTTTTTGGAATTAGTGGAAGTAGCCATGCCTGTATTTGGACTGCATGGGTTATGTCTAAATATGGTTATGATTTCTATGCCTATACAAGGGTAATGTGATGTGTATCTATATAAGGGCATGAATCTATAAATTTCGCTCGGATCCTAAAACGCTATACAACACTGGTCACCAGCCAGCTGGATTATGGCAATGCACTCTATGTAGGAATCATCTTGCACCGCCTGAAGAGACTGCAGACCATAGAGCACTCAGAGGCCAGACTCAAACTCGACCTCCAAAAGCGAACCCACACCACTCCCCACCTCAGGAAGCTCCACTGGCTCCCCATTCAGAAGAGATGTCACTTCAAGATACTGATCCACACATACAAAGCTCTACACAACTAAGGATACATCGGCCGCCACCTGAACTTCCACCAACCCTCCAAACACATGCAAACTGTCTCCCTCTCTCTCATTTACCCCCGATCCGCTGAAGCAACAGCAGAGGACGCCCCTTCTCCCACCTCTCTGTTAAGTCCTGGAACAATCGCCCCCTTCCACTCCAGGCCTCATACTCTCTGTTGGAATTCAAGAAAGGACTTAAGACCTGGCTGTTCATCTGAACCCTCCCCAAGCATCAGAGCTCTCAGCACCTGGAGACCCTCACTGCTGTTCTGATTGATGTGGTTTGAACTGTTGTTGTCATTTGCGGCCTTATCCTTAAAACGGCAAGCTCTCTTCTTGCTAAGAGGGCTCTTGTGATGCATATCCTCCACTAAAATAATGTTCTTAATCTAGTTTTTTTAGAGTCCCTCAGGGTTCAGCCTGTGGCCCTATTATGTTTAATTTATATCTTACTCCTCTTGCCTCTCTGATCGGCTCATTTGGTTTTTATAATTGACATGTGCATAAGATACTCAAAACATTTCTTTTATAAATACCCTATGGACATTCTAGCCAATTTTTAAATTCTGGGTTGGCAGTAGCCTCCATCTGGATGGAGAACAATTATCTGAAGCAAAACAGCGATAAGACTGAGGGGCTGTTTTTAGGCCACAGAACTACAGGTAGTATTCAACTTCTACGGCTACCTGTGTTGTTTACATGTATTTTTTGACACTCTGGGCCTGACTCACAAATGGCCTACGCACTCGTGGTGGAGGCCCCCAGTTGTGGGTGAGTCTCCGTACTCGGGGCAAAATCTCTGTGATGATAATTCTCATTGAAGGGATCCCACCTTGAAGGTGGAGACTCCTCCATAAGTGCAGGGTCTTCGCCATGAGAGCGGAGGCCCTTTGTGAACCAGGCTCTTCTGTTTTTGTGTGAGTCTTACAGGGTGGGCTGCAGTGGGGCATGCTGGGAAGGGTAGTTCTGGAGAGATTAAACAGCCACTGATCCTAACAAGTAACATACTGACTATGAATAGTTCTGATATTGCTCCTCATGCTGCTAGAGATTGATAGCATTACTTATGTCTCACTGCTAATGTTTGTATCATTTCCTTAATAAATAGGGCCCTGTATGGCTATGATGCTCACTTGAATACTCTACTGTGCTGAAGAATTTACAAAAAGGCAAAATCACAAGTGTTGCAAAGATCCTTCATGAGCATCAAGATAAACCTCCTGATGGCAATCACACAGGAACCTCCTAGTGGCATCAGCATATATTTCACAAAGTACAATCTCAGAATCTCTGCTTGTGGTCGTAGCTTGGAAGGAGAAGAACATCAGACAAGAACATCACATGCACGCAGACGAGTCACACCACCTTTAGAGGGCCAAGAACTAACTGCATTCACAAGCTCAATAATAGTTAATGGTGCCCTATCTGATATAACATACCACGTGTTGTACAAACCATATGTTATTCTGCATTATTATATTTTATGGAAATAAAGTGCATGTTGACTGGAAAGAGCCTCAATAGGCCCATCTGCTAAGTCTGCCTCTGGCAAAATGAGCAAATGAGGCAAAGAAATCTCCCGCCTAGGGACTTTCTTGCCAGCTTCCACGTCCAGTGAGAAGGACTCAGTGCAGTGGGGTTAAACTAAGGGGCCCGTGATAGAAAAAACATCACATTTTTCTAACTTTAACAAAAATAGTTGTTCTGTGAGGTTCAGTGTTTCTTTTACACTAAGCTCTTCATGGCAGGGGTCAAGCTGCTTCAAGAGCCACTTGTGCAATGAATATATACAGCAAGTGGCTCACGTACTATAGAGCACAATCTTTTGGATGGGCTATGGAACCCAACACATTAGGCATAATTTTTTAAAATATCACTGAAGTAGTAACCAGAGATATGAGTAAAGAGAGTAAAAGAATCATCCATTCTAGGCACATGGTATATCATTCTCCCCCTTCAAAATGCCTTTTACTATGGCTTACATAATTGTAACCTATCTTTCAGTAGAAAAAAAGAACATTTTGGAGATCCCATGCCTTTAAAAATAGTGAATGACTTAAGCCCTCTTCTCTGCCCTCTTTGGACAGGGATAGTGACCCCTCCCTAACACAAGGCAAACCCCAGAATGCTTAAAAACAGGCAAGTGATACCTCTGCTAAAAAAACAGGACTGACACACATGACCTAAACAATTTGTGCCTGGTATTTAACATTCCGTTCCTCGCAAAGCTGCTGGGAAAATGTGTACATCATGAACTATGCCAACACATCATATAAATTCAACCTTCTGGACGAGTTCCAAGCAAGATTCAGACCTGGGCACAGCGTTGAGACAACCATCCCACATATCATGGATGATGCCTTCAAAATCCTTGACCAGAATGATTTGTGCCTTCTAATCCTCCTTGTCCTGTCCTCAGATTTTTGACACAGTCAATTACATTGGACTCCTGAAGCTACTGGAACACAGAATGGGAATGTCCAGAATTGGCACTACACTGGTCCCCCTCTTTTTTTCACAATCGTTCACAACAAATGAAAGTAGGTGACCTAGTTTCGAACCCATCACAGGCCACACTAAGGGCCTGATTACAAGTTTGACGGTGCAGCTGCAGCACCGCGAGACGCCGCACCGTTCAACCTGTGAGAAAACGGCCCACCGTTTAATGACTTTTTTTGTCATTAACGTGAGATTCTTTGGTGTTCCCACAGTGATGCCTATAAAATAGGCACCTCAATGGGAACATCAAAGGAAGTTACAGTACGGCATAGACTGCGAAGTCCATGCTGTGTTGGAACTGGGGGTGCATGCTCACAGGGGGGCACATGTTCCCTACACACAGCTCTCCACCAACCAAAGAATGGATTACAAACCTTGGTGCCCTCAGGTGCAAAGTTGCAATCATCGAGTCAACAAAATCCTTAAATAAAAGCCTTAACATGCAATCCCTCATCAGCACAGCCACAAGAGAAGCTTTAATCCAAGTGTCTCTCCTCAGGAAGATAAAATCATATACATCAACTCCAGATTTCAAGAAAGTTTAGTCCCTATTCATTTCCAAATATAATCTGGGAGGGCATTTAACAGCCTGCCGAAAGCATGACCGGAACCTCTCCAGGAAACCCTCAATACGGCTGCAAGACTGATTAAAGGCATTTTTATCACATCCCTCTCTCTCTCAAATCTCTAAACTGACTCACTTTTGAAGCCATGATCCAGTTAAAAAAATCCAACTCGATCCACACAAGGCCCTCCACCTTGTATCACCTGTATATCTGGCACAGAAGCTCAAGACATCAGGAGACAGCCACTCCCTTAGGAGTGCTAGCCTCACGAAAGATCCTCCAATATTTAGAATACCTATAACCACAACTTCTCAGTGTCTGCCACAAGAATTTCGAACTCTCTGCCTCCAGAAACATGGTCAATCCCTTCATTCTCTGCCTTAAACAAAAAGTGAAAGTTATCTTATTTAAAAGATTTCCTGTCAGGTTCGTACCGGATCGATTGGTCCCATGAGAGATTGGAAGGGTCGGCTAGGGGAACCCACATGTGCTATATACAGACTGCTTGAGTAATATGAGTCCTCACTCAAAGTAGCTTGGGATAGTTTTGCAAGAGGAAGGGATTTTTCTTTCTTTCATTCACTCTGTACAGCACTTTGATACCCTGGGGTCTTGTTTGCGCTTTATAAAAACTCCCTAAAATTAAAAAAAATAAAAAGAAGAATTGGTAGCCCAATAGATCTTTCTTTCTTTCTTTCTTTCTTCTAATAATGGGGATTGCTTCTTAGTTTTTCTACCCAAGGTGTTTCTGCACTACCAGATTCATTGCGCAGAAGAAGTGCTTGGACCACATGTTAGTATTGAATCTCCAATTTTTCAACCAATGTATAGTCTATCGACATTTCAAGATGGTAGGTATTCATCTTTTACAGGATCTCTTGAAAGAAGGTGACTGGATAATCTGTCTGGACCTCAAAGACCCTTACCTGATGGTGCTGATATTTGTCCTACCCAGAAAGTTCCTATAATTGAAGTGGCAGAACCAATGCCCTACTGAAGAAACCCAAGGCGTACCCCAAGGACCTCAAGAACTTCCGGCCTATCTCCCTGCTCCCGTTCCCGGCAAAAGTGACAGAAAGATGGTCAACAAACAGCTAACCCGCTACCTTGAAGACAACAACATCCTGGACCCCTCCCAATCCGGTTTTCGCAGCAACCACAGCACCGAGACCGCCCTCATCGCCACCACTGACGACATCAGGATCCTGATGGGCAAAGGAGAAACAGCCGCCCTCATCCTCCTGGACCTATCAGCAGCCTTCGGCACGGTCTGCCATCACACCCTATCAGCACGCCTACATGACGCCGGAATCCAAGAGAAGGCCCCGGCTTGGACCACATCCTTCCTCTACGGCAGAACCCAGAGCGTCCGCCTCCCTCCCTTCCGCTCTATAACCACTGAGATCATCTGCGGCATCCCTCAGGGCTCCTCCCTCAGCCCGATGCTGTTCAATATCTACATGGCACCGCTCGCCCACGTCGCACGACAACATAGCCTCAACATCATCTCCTACGCCGACGACACCCAGCTGATCATCTCCCTCACCGAAGACCCACACACCGCCTAAGCCAATCTCCACAGAGGAATGAAGGCCGTCGCCGACTGGATGAAGGACAGCAGACTGAAGCTGAATTCAGACAAAACAGAGGTCCTTATACTCGGGCCCACCCCATCAGCCTGGGACGACTCATGGTGGGCCACATCGCTAGGGACTGCCCCGGAACCCACCGACCATGCACGCAACCTGGGGGTCATCCTTAACTCTGCCCTCTCCATGACCAAGCAAGTCAACGCCGTCTCAGCGTTCTGCTTCAACACCCTCTGAATGCTCCGCAGGATCTTCAAATGGATCCCCCCCGACATGAGAAGAACTGTCACCCAGGCCCTCGTCACCAGCAGACTCAACTACGGGAACGCCCTCTACTCAGGAACAACAACCAAGCTCCTGCAATGACTACAACTAATCCAGAACGCCTCGGCACGACTGATCCTCGATGTCCCCCGACGCAGCCATATCACCCCCCATCTGAGAAGCCTACACTGGCTACTCGTCAACAAGAGGATCACCTTCAAACTCCCCATCCAAGTAGACAAAGTGCTACACAACACCGGACCCACATACCTCAACGGCCGACTCAGCTTCCACACCCCCAACCGCAGCCTTCACTCTGCCAGCCTCGCCCTCACATCAGTCCCTCATATCCGGAAAACCACCGCCGGCGGCAGATCCTTTTCCTACCTCACTGCTAAAACCTGGAACACTCTCCTGACCAGGCTACGACAGACCCAGGACCTGCTGGCCTTCAGAAGACTTCTCAAGACCTGGCTCTTCGATCAGTATCAGCCCCCCCCAACGCATTGAGACCCTCAAGGGTATGTAGTGCACTTTAGAAATGCAGTGATTGATTGATTGATTGAATGTTATGACTTCTTAATCGTTCCATTTAAGCTTGCATCAGCTCCATGGTGTTTAACTAAATTGGTGAAACCAATTTTGGTAAGGGACTGTAATTGATTACCTAAGTAGATGATATTATAATCATGGCCCAATCTTGGACTCTTCTGTTGCAACATCGGTCATGGGCAGTGTATCTGCCTCAAAGTCTAGGTTTCATTATTAATCAGTCGTAGTCAATCCTGATTCTGACCCAGACAATAGAATGCCTGGGTATTCAAAGGAACTGATTCAAAGCCCAGTTACAGCTTCCCAGCCAGAAGATAAAAGACATCAAGAAAGTGTTGGAATCCACCTAGAGCAAATAGTGGATATTTTTGATGTCAATAGCAAGGCTTGACGGTCTCTTGGAATCCCCGATTCAAGCTATTTTTCTTGGACCTCTGTACTACAAAGCTCTCCAACGGCTAAATTTCAGACTTCAGCTCATCAGATTGTCCTAAACAGATCAGGTTTGGCGGTCGGACAACACCAGAGCAGAACTCAACTGGTGACTGCTACACATGGATGCTTGAAATAGGAAAGCCATGTTCGGTGCCAAACTGGATGTAGTGATCGAGTCAGATTGCAGCTTAAGGGGTTGGGGTGCCAGATGTGGAGATATCTCCACTAGAGATCACTGGGCATGAGATTAATTAAGTCTCCATATCAAATCCTTGGAGCTATTATTGGGCATGCTGACCATAAAGACCTCTCTCCCAGGAGAAACAACTGGTACATCAATGTGCTGGGTGGAGCGAGGTCCAGTATTTTAGCAGGAATTGCCAAGGATTTTGTGCACGTCTGTCTACAACACAAGTTCAAGTTCAAACATTTGTATAGCGCACTACTCACCCATAGGGTCTCAAGGCACTTGTGAGAAGGGGTGCATTATTTATTGAATAGCCAGGTTTTAAGTTCCTTTCTGAAGGAAATGTGGTTCTGTGTGAGGCGTGGGTGAGTGGGGAGAGAGTTCCAGTCTTGGCTGCCAGGTAGGAGAAGGATCTTCCTCCCATGGTGGATCTGTGGATGCGCAGAACTGTGGCAAGTGCTTGGTTGGAGGATCTTAGTTGGCGGGTGGGTGTGTAGAAGGACAGTCGTGTGTTGAGGCGATCGGGTCCTAGTTTGTAGAGGGCCTTGTGAGCGTGGGTGAGGAGACGGAACATTATTCTCTTGTTGACGGGAAGCCAGTGGAGGTCTTTCAGGTGGCCGGTAATGTGAGCTTGGCGTGGGATGTCCAATATGAGTCTGGCAGATGCGTTTTGGATGCGTTGGAGTTTTTTCTGTAATTTGGCTGTGGTTCCGGCGTAGAGGGTGTTTCCATAGCCCAATCGGCTAGTGACCAGTGCGTGGGTGACCGTCTTTCTTGTTTCGGTGGGGATCCAACGGAAGATTTTTTGAGCATGCGGAGTACGTTGAAGCAAGAGGATGAGACGGCGTTAGGTTGTCTGGTCATCGAGAGGGAGGAGTCTAGGATGAAGCCCAGTTTGCGCGCGTGGTCTGTGGGTATGGGTGCTGTGCCCAGGGCCGATGGCCACCAAGAGTCGTCCCAGGCAGAAGGTGAAGATCCTAGGATGAGAACTTCCGTTTTGTCTGAGTTAAGTTTTAGGCGGCTGTTTTTCATCCATTCGGCTACTACTTTCATGCCTTCACGAAGGTTGGTTTTGGCGGTGTTAGGGTCTTTGGTGAGGGAAAGGATCAGCTGGGTGTCGTCGGTGTAGGAGATGATGTTGAGGTTGTGTTGTCGCGCGATGGATGCAAGGGGACTCATGTAAACGTTGAAGAGGGTGGGATTGAGTGATGATCCTTGTGGGACTCCGCAGATGACTTTGGTGGCCTCTGATTTGAATGGGGGGAGTGGGACTCTCTGGGTTCTCCCGGCGAGGAACGAGATGATCCAGTCCAAGGCTTTTCCTTGTATTCCGACGTTGCTGAGGCGTTGTATGAGGGTGCTATGACAGACTGTGTCGAAGGCGGCGGAGAGGTCAAGTAGGATGAGGGCAACTGTTTCTCCGTTGTCCAGAAACGTTCGGATGTCATCTGTCGCTGCAATGAGGGCGGTTTCGGTGCTGTGTTTGGCTCGAAAGCCGATTGTGAGGGGTCGAGGGAGTTGTTGGATTCAAGGAAGGTGGCGAGCTGGCTATTAATGGCTTTCTCAATTACTTTGGCAGGGAATGGGATGAGGGAGATGGGGCGGTAGTTCTTACGTTCAGAGGGGTCAGCTGTGGGTTTCTTCAGGAGGGCATTGAGTTTGGCGTGTTTCCAGCTTTCTGGGAAGGTAGCGGAGTTGAAGGAGCAGTTGATGACATCACGGAGATGGGGTGCGATGATGGAGTCTGCTTTGTTGAAGATGTGGTGGGGACAGGGGTCGGTTGGCGAACCTGAATGGATGGAGTTCATTAGGCGAATGGTGTCTTCAGTGGTGATTGGGTTCCAGGCACTAAGGTTGTTAGAGAGAGGTTCGGGTTTGGAAGTGGGTGGGGTGGGCTGTTCTTTTGAAATGTTCTTAAAGCTGTTATGTATGTCGGCGATTTTGTTTTAGAAGAAAGAGGATAAAGAGTCGCAGAGGTCTTGGGAGGGAGTAATGTCGTTAGAGGCTGCGGTGTGGTTGGTAAATTCTTTGACGATGTTGAATAGTTCCTTGCTCTTGTGGGCGTTGTTGTCGAGTCGATCCTTGAATGCTGATTTCTTGGTGGATCGGATCAATTGGTGGTGTTTGCGGGTGGCTGCCTTGAAGGTGGTTAGGTTGTCAGTGGTTGGGTTTTTTCTCCATGTTTTTTCGAGAGTACGGCATAGTTTCTTGGAAATCTTAAGGTCATCGTTGAACCAGGGGGCCTTTTTGCTACCTTGTTTGATCTGGTGGTTTTTTGGGGTGCTAATTCGTCAGCGCTGTGAGTGATCCATTGTTTGAGTTTGGTGGCAACTTCGTTTGGGTCCGATGAGAGGGCTGGAGGGTTTTGGTTGAGTGATGTGAGGAGTTGGTCGGTGGTGATTTTGTTTCTTCGAGGAGCAGGTTGTGGGGGGTTGTGAGTCGTGGTGGTTTTGTAGCTGAAGTGAACACAGCTGTGGTCCGTCCAATGGAGAGCTGTGGTATGATTGAAGAAGACGTGTTTGCTGGAGGTGAAGATAGGGTCGAGCGTGTGTCTGGCTAAGTGGGTGGGGGTGTCAACAAGTTGTTGGCGAGTGGCCAGGTTGTCCAGAAGGGTGGTGGTGTTGCCGGTCGTTTTTCTTTTCTAATTGGAAGTTGAAGTCTCCCAGTAGAATGTAGTTCCCGGAGGGGGAGGGCATGTGGGCTGATGATGTCGGTGATGTCTTCGCTGAATTGTTTACGGGTTCCTGGTGGTCTGTAGATGAGGGTGCCTCTAAGTGTGGTCCTGGGGTCGGTGTGGATCTGGAAGTTGAGGTGTTCAGCGGTTGCAAGGTTATCGTCGAAGCTGGTCGTGATTCTGATGGTGTTATTATGGACGATGGCGATGCCGCCCACCTGTTTGGTTGGTACGGTCTTTTCGCATGATCTTGTAAGCGTCCGGGATGGCTATGGCGATGTCGGGTGCTGATGATGCGTTCATCCAGGTTTCTGTAAGGAAGGCGATGTCCGGTGACGCAGTGTCGAGTAGGTCCCAGAGTTCTGTGGCGTGTTTGTGGATCGAGCGGGTGTTTAGTAGGATGCATTTCAGGTGGTTAAAGTCGGAGCTGTGTTTGGAGGTCGTGTATTTGGTGTGGGTATTGATGCAGGCGAACGTGCAGGAGTGGCAGGTGAAGGGACCGTGGGTGCGTCCTGGGGCAGCCTTGTAGCATTGTGGTGTGCGACCGGGGTTAAAGGCTAGGAGGGTGGCGGCGTCAAACGTTATGTGGGAGGAGTGCGGTTTGCGGGGGCAGGGGGTCTGGCACTGGGCGTGGTCTAGGCGCGGACGGGCGTAGACGGGCTTACCTTTGGCGCACCTTCGGCGCGCATGGGGCGCGTCTGCTGCGCGTGGACGCTGCGCTTAAGCGTGACTGTCATAAGTGGATAGTGGGGGGGCGGAGCTTTGGAGGAGCAGCTGGGAGTCGGGTGCGGGGCTGAGAGGCTGGCTGCAAGGCTAAACAAACACGATGGCAGCGTAACTCAAACTGAAACAGAAACTGGTTGAAGATTGGGGCACAAAGAAGCGTGACGCTATGTCCAGTGGCACCGGCACAATCAGGCAATGATATTCAATTTGAAAAGCATATACAGTGTGAGCGCTCCAATAATTCAATTAAAATGCGAGCAGAGTATGCAATGTTAAAAGCGCTACGAAAATGCACAGCAGAGCAATGTGGCCAAGCGCTACGATACCAGGCACCAAGATTCCTTTTTCTGCCAATCAGGGAGAGCAAGCACTGTAGAAGTCGGCAGGGAGCATGGGGAGCGACCGCTTCTCGCAATGAGCGGAATACATTCCAGGCCCGAGAAATGTTACAGCAGATTGGAACTCCAGGTTCCTGATGGACATGAGGTAATGGAAACTTCACCCACACTTGTTTCAAACTTGACATTTTCGGCCAGTGTACGATCAACCTCTTTGTGTCGAGACTGAACACCCAGATACAGGAATCTTACAGCAGGAGACAGGACCCTCTAGTGAAAGCAACAGACACATTTTTGCAGGATTGATCATTGGAGATGCATTACACATTTTCCCCTATTGGGACGATAGTGTGAGTTGTGACGCGAAGGAGGAGGCAGAGAGCGACGGTAATCCTCATAACCCCATTATGGAAGGCTCACCTTAGTTCCTGCTCTTCTTGAAAAGGTGGTGGATCTTCTGGTTAGGCAGTTAATGTTCCTGGAAATTCTTTAGGTCTACCTACAATCCTCTAGTATTGCAGAACTATCTGCTTTTTATTCTCTGGAAAATATTAGGCAATGGTGGTATGTGCTGGGAATTTCAAGCCAGGCTATAGTTTCTATATTGCAATCCTGGGCTCCCTCTACTCACAAAAAGTACAATGCAGCTTGGAAGAGATGGTTGGTTGGTGTGTGACTGGAGTGGCATCTGTATCCTGTAGTCTGGATTTCAAAGATATACTTAATTTTTTCTCAGAGAGAGCAGAAGAAAGGTTAGTTTGCAGGTCTGAAAATAATTTTCGTTCGGCGATTTATGTAGGCCACACTCACTTGGATGGCAAACAAGTAAGTATACATCCATTCACATGCAAATAGCTCAAAAACATTACAGTAACTAATCCTCCCAAACCTCACTATGATAATTTTGGGGATGTAACTGCAGTTTTAAAATTGTTGGAGCAATGGCTGGATAAAGCACAGTTGTCTAGGATACCATTGTCCCCTATATTTATGTTATGCTTGGTGTCATGCAGAGGAGTGTCTGATGTAAATGTATTGGATTTAGCAGGTAAAGTATACTCTCAAGAAGACATAACTTTTGCTTTTTCTAAAAACCCAAAAATGCTTTCTAGGCCCATAGAATATCTTGCTTTTTCATCAAAAGAGAAATTGTGTGTGGTGAAATGTCTGAAGGTCTATGAGGTATGCATGCGTCAGTTTAGAATGGATACCAGTGGACAGCTATGACTGCGCCTCAGAAACCTCATCAACCAGTGTCAGCAGTGACACTAGTTTACCTGCCTTATGGCTGAAGCTGGAATTGATGACGCATAAATTGGGCCAGCACCAAAACTAAAGCCTTCCCAAAACTGGTGTAACGAGGAGAAATACTTACATTTCTCCTTGTTTTTCCTGTTTCCACGTGTGCTGCATTTTGCAGCACACATAGCATGGTGAAAAACGCCTTCTTTGATTGCTTTTTTGCAGAAAGGTGACCCTCCCTGCACAAAAACAATCATGCCAGCAACACACACCCTTGCACCATAGTGATACGTAGAGGGGTATGTTTCAAATAGGGCCCAAAACAACAAAGGGCGTATTAGCAATGCTTTGCGATAAATATCACAAAGAGTGTTTAGCGCTCATTTTTTTACCACCTGCTATCGCTGGATTTTATCGCGTTATTAGCAACGCATACCTCCAAGGCGATAATAAATCTAGCCATAGCCGTGATAACATGCTGTATTGTGGGAAAACAAGCGATGAATTACCAGCGATACTGTAAACCTTGCTGATAGGCAGGCACGGTCTCAGCCATGCAATCCACCTCCCATGTTAAAGATGGCTAAGTCCTATTTTTAGCAGGTGTTAAAAACCTGCGATAAAGGGGGCTTAGCGTGGTTTTCAGGCTTGCATCGTGGGTCTTGTGCAGCGTTGCTAATAACCCGAAGCTGGGTAAGCACATTTTTGCCATGGTGTGGTGTGCAGCAACCCCCACTTTGCATGTCATTAGTGATAAATATCACTGCAATGCAAATTGGCAAAAAACAGCTGCTAACTCAAGGTAACAAGCGCCAAAGCTTGTTAGAGACAGCTTCCTTATAGGCCAATAGAAATGTTGCTGCTTTAGCGGCAAGAAGTGCAGCTAAAGCGCCGATACCGCCCTTGCTAATATGCCCCAAAAGTGTTTCCAGCAGATCAAAGATGAGGTTTGTAATGCAAACATTTTGGATCCTTTTGATATGAGGAACAAAACCCTTGTCACTGTTGATGCAAGTTCAACAGGCATTGGTGCTGTGCTGTCTCAAATGCATGGTTCCTCTGTGAAAACTGGTGAATTTATTTCACACTCATTGACAGATACCGAGCGTCATTATGATGTTATGGAGGGAGGCTTTAGGGACGGCTTGGGCCTTGGAGTATTTCTGTACTTATGTTTGGGGAGTTCATACCCCCTGCATACAGATCACAAACTGCTTCTAGGTGGTACAGCAAAAGGGACAGCTAGACTGGCAGGCTGACTTCATGGCTACCACAGTACGATTACAATATGAAGCTTATACGTGGGTGGGTGAATGAGTATTCTAGTCATAGTGAGGGGTTTGAAGGGTGCAGTGGCTTTATGCTCATAAATGATAAAGTGTTGGATGCAAATAGAGCTGGTATGGAGTGGAGTCATGGTTCTGCCTGATCTGGTACTGAGGCTTGTGTTTGCAGTAGGAGTTGGAGTGGGGTCAGTAGAATTCGCAGTCAAAAAGACCGCTAGACTATCTGCGCGACTTTGTTCAGTGATGGCTGTATCTCCCTTGGTGATGCTCATTTTGTTTTATTCTCCTTTTTTGACAGTATGAGTTTTTACTGTTTTACTGTGCAAGCATTTCCTCTAGCAGTGTGCAGGTTCACTTAAGTCATAGTTGTAATTACATGTGAAGTTACATTTATATTGTTCTGTGTATTATGTGTTATTTATATCTTTTACTTCATGCTCAGTTCACTGTTGACTATGTGTCTCCTTCTGCTGATGCTAACGGAAGGGTGTGTTACTGTAATGTACTGGTGGGACACTGGCCATGCAAGGTTCTGACTCCATTGCCTCTGTGTCGATGTGACATTTTGTTCGCTGGCCGTTGCTGTTGCCTGGCGGGGGACGCATCATGTCGAGAGTTGTTGACTTGTACAATAAAGCCTTGAAGAACCATAGCTGGTGGGCGACCTTGTTATACCAATGTGTTCATGAGGTTTTTGAAGCACACCCAAGATAGCACCGCTGAAACCTGTAGCTGTCAGGGTGGGTAGATTGTTGTAGCCAAAGCAGTCAACTCAGACTTTCAGGGTCCAATCACGAATCTGGCTGTCCGCGGGCTGCCAGGCTCAGGAAGGCACTGCCGTCTTGGTCTCTCAACCACCATATTACGATTCGGGCAGGCGGACCGCCACAGCCCTGCCGCAGCCGGCAGGGAGCTGCCGTTCCCTGGAGTGTTGCTGTGTTCAAGAGGCCGCTGCAGTCCTGCCAAGCATATCACGAGTTTCCTCTCAGCCTGCAGTGTCATGGAGGTTCCTCCTTCATGAACATGGTGGTGGAGAGGAAACAAAGGGGGCCCTGAGGGCATGGTCTCTCCGTCCATGCCTTGCTAGAACTGGTTATGGCGCTTACATTGCGGCACTCATTTTCTGAGGAACCACAGCGGAAATGCAAAAAAACAGCCCACAACAACACACACACTCCCTCTCCTCCCCCTCCTCACACATGTGACATATTTTCTCATGATAATTTCAGCAGAGAATTTTCTACGTATTGTTGAAGGTAAAGAAGGAATCCGAAGCAGAGCTGCAAGCAGCAACTCTAGAGGCAGGAACGCATACTGAGTGAAATTATTATGATAGCCTGTGACTTCCGAGCCTTCTTGTGCTCTCTGGAGAGCACCAATCCCTGATTTACTGGGGTTAACATCGGTGCATGGTATTATGATAGCCTGTGACTTCCGAGCCTTCTTGTGCTCTCTGGAGAGCACCAATCCCTGATCTACTGGGGTTAACATCGGTGCATGGTATGATAGCCTGTGACTTCCAAGCCTTTTTGTGCTCTCTGGAGAGCACCAATCCCTGATTTACTGGGGTTAACATCGGTGCATGGTATTATGATAGCCTGTGACTTCCGAGCCTTCTTGTGCTCTCTGGAGAGCACCAATCCCTGATTTACTGGGGTTAACATCGGTGCATGGTATTATGATAGCCTGTGACTTCCGAGCCTTCTTGTGCTCTCTGGAGAGCACCAATCCCTGATTTACTGGGGTTAACATCGGTGCATGGTATTATGATAGCCTGTGACTTCCGAGCTTTCTTGTGCTCTCTGGAGAGCACCAGTCCCTGATTTACTGGGGTTAACATCAGTGCATGGTATTATGATAGCCTGTGACTTCCGAGCCTTCTTGTGCTCTCTGGAGAGCACCAATCCCTGATTTACTGGGGTTAACATCGGTGCATGGTATTATGATAGCCTGTGACTTCCGAGCCTTCTTGTGCTCTCTGGAGAGCACCAATCCCTGATTTACTGGGGTTAACATCGGTGCATGGTATTATGATAGCCTGTGACTTCCGAGCCTTCTTGTGCTCTCTGGAGAGCACCAATCCCTGATTTACTGGAGTTAACATAAGTGCATGGTATTATGATAGCCTGTGACTTCCGAGCCTTCTTGTGCTCTCTGGAGAGCACCAATCCCTGATTTACTGGGGTTAACATCGGTGCATGGTATTATGATAGCCTGTGACTTCCGAGCCTTCTTGTGCTCTCTGGAGAGCACCAATCCCTGATTTACTGGGGTTAACATCGGTGCATGGTATTATGATAGCCTGTGACTTCCGAGCCTTCTTGTGCTCTCTGGAGAGCACCAATCCCTGATTTACTGGAGTTAACATAAGTGCATGGTATTATGATAGCCTGTGACTTCTGAGCCTTCTTGTGCTCTCTGGAGAGCACCAATCCCTGATTTACTGGGGTTAACATCGGTGCATGGTATTATGATAGCCTGTGACTTCCGAGCCTTCTTGTGCTCTCTGGAGAGCTCCAATCCCTGATTTACTGGGGTTAACATCAGTGCATGGTATTTACTATCCAGCATAAAAGGTGTTTAGCGCTGAAAAGGGCCCCTTCTCCACAGCAACAAAAACAGTCCTCTTCTTTGCTTTGTGTCAGGGGGACTTAATTTTACTTTTATATATTTAAAAAAAAAAATACGATATTTTTAACATCTATATTTTTTACATCGATATTTTTTTTCCGATATTTTTGTACTTACCATGTTGTAGATAGGATGTCGATATTTTTGCCCTCGATATTGTTGACTCGATATTCTTGTAGGTCGATATTTCTGTAGTCGAAATTCTGTCAGTGATTCTTAGGGAATAGGGGGGCATATTATCAAGGACAGGCGATACATTATCGGCAGGAAACTGCTGATAAAGCGGCGATAATTGCCTTGATAATATGCTCTATGAATTCCAATCGAAGCCCATGTTAGATGTGTTCACATCTAACACATCTAACATGGGCTTCGATTGGAATTCATAGAGCATATTATCCAGGCCATTATCGCCGCTTTATTAGCAGTTTCCTGCCGATAAAAGCGGCGATAATGTATCGCCTGTCCTTGATAATATGCCCCATGGTTCTGCACTCTTTTCCACAATACAGCACTGCACATTTTGGGCCTTTTTATGCAGCAGCGTAAAACATCACAACTCTGCGCCGTGTTTACAAAGTGATGCATCTAAGCAGATGTGTCACTTTGTAAACCCCTCCTCTACATTATACCAGCAACAGGTATAATGTATGCAGGGGGCGTTCCGGCACAGAAAAGTCTTGTAGAAGTGTTGCAGTGAAATCTATGAGATTTCACTGTTACACTTTTGGGGTGCCACTGCGTCAAATCTTTACGCCTGCCTTTCAGTAGGAGTATGGGGTAATGCAAGACTTTTCACATGGAGCTTTCACAAGGACCCCAATAATGCGCCACTTTTATGCCTACAGTTACATCAGAAAAACTGACGTATCTGTAAATCTTTGCGACATCGAGCACTGTACAGAAAATATGGAGCATCCTTGGTGTCGCAAGGAGGACACACTGAAAAGGGTTACATTGCTGTTTTCACGCAGCGATGCAACACGTTTCATAAATGAGGGCCTTGGTTTCTGTGCTGATAACGCTGGAAGGGCTTGTGACACCACTCTTTGCTGCTCCATTCTTTGCAAACTGTGACCACAATCAGAAATTCAGAGACTGCACTTGGTGAAATATTTGCTGTGCCATTGGCAGGTTCCTCTGTGATTGTCATCAGGAAGTTTGTGGTTTTCATTTCCTTGCACACTGATGGAATATCTTTGTGTCACTCTGTGGTTTTCATCGCACGTGAACATGATTTTTCTTCCAATGAGGACTAATGTAGTTAAGTCTGAAACACAGCACAGTCTACTCCACACTGAGTGGCTGACTGAATATTTAAGTGAGTGTCTTAGTGATGGATTGAGTGAGTGTATAGTGTTTATTAAATTGTTTAGTCAATAAAACCCATTACACTGACATTCATTCATCGAGTATTGAGAACATTAGCAATTTGTTTGCTTTCACCCTAAAACATTGTCCTAGACTGTTTTATCAAATAGTTTTCATGTAAAAGAGAATACATACAAAATATTCAAATAGTCGCATGAAAACAAATATTACAAACATTAATACCTATATTGCATTTCTATTAATACAGCGGCTTACTATTGAACCACCGTGTTCATTCTTGTTAATTATCCCCCACATAGGTCAGCCTTCAGTGCTTGTTATTTAAATGAATTGTTCTTTAAATCTCTTGACTGGAGAGATAACAGTTTTCCCTTTATTCCTAATATAGTCCCAGGATTTAAAGTGCTAGAGCCTTCTGCAAATTTATCGGTGTTACTTTCAATACTTGTTGTTTAAATACATTATTCTTTATATTTCTTATCTGGAATGTTACCATTTTGTCCTTTATTCCTAACATAGCCCCAGGATTTAAAGTGCTGGAGCCTTGTGCAAATTAGTCAATGTTACTTACATATTCTACAAATATTGTTCCCTACTGTTATTTCTTTGTTAAAATGCAAGTGCCTCATGTGGTTATTCCATTGCTTTAATATTTGCTTTTACAAAATGTACTCCCTGGCGAATATGGGGTACAGAGGAGCCACCAAGCCAGGTGATTACCATTTGCCCGCAGACTCGAATTTTTAGGTCAATAAAATTTCCTTTCAGTATTAGTTTCCTTTCATTCTAGAACTTCGGGCAAACACAGAAAAGATGTGGTGGGCGCATCCTGGCCTTTTACCATTTTTGGTGACAGTTCTGCTGGCTGCAGTACTGTTCGCATTGCCAAAATGCCACAATGTGCATTTCCATGCACAACATGGCAGGCACCATGTGGTGCCTGTCATCTTGTGTATGGGAATGTAGGGGAGTACCATAGGTACCCCCTCAGTGCATCTACACCCTCCCCCCTCACTGAGGGGGCCCGCAACAGGTCCCAAACTCAATCCCCACCAGCCTATCCTTGGCGGCAACGCAGCCATGGAAGGGCATTTCCCTCCCAGGACACATCATTATATGAGGGACAGTGCCTGCTATGCACGGCAACCATATTGTTGGCCCTTTTACATCTGCCAGGCAAATGGTGCGACTGCCACCGGAGGAAAAGTGGCGGGCGGATTTTGCGTCTGCTGAAATACTCACCGCCATCCTAATTTGGGGGTGGGTAAAATGCTCATTGATGGCGAAAGGACCGCCAACCCCGGCCCGGCGGTGGCGGTCCTCCCGCCATCATACTGAGCCCCTTCATTTGGTGACTGGTCCTCCCAGGTTGGTATTAGATCTTTTATTTCCCATTTTCCAAATCTGAACTGCAAAAACTGGAGTTTTATTGACTGTGAGAAGTGTTCTGTGAGATACCCCCGGGGCAGCAGCTTTTTATATGAATTAATCACTGTCCATGCATGTTGTCTTAACGTAAAGATGTTCTCTTCTGTTAAATGTGAGAGTTGCTCAAGCTCGGAAGGCTGATTTCAGAATATAAAAACAGATTTATATACTCTTGTTTCTGTTTTTTTCAAGATGACTTTTTCTCGACCTTTCAGTGTTTACATGCCATGGTGCACAGACAGAATATCGAGTTCTTTTTTTCGAAGTACCATAATATTGAGTTTTAAATATCGAGGTACAAGAATATCGACAGCAAGAATATCATGGTACAGAATATCGACAGTAGTTTAAAAATATTGTTTTTTTTTAAATATCGAAAACAGAAATATCGTTTGTAAAAATATAGTTGTTAATAATATCAATATTTATATTACTGTTCTGTATTTTACTATGTGTGTTAAAAGTATGTGATGTAATTTTTTTGTATAAGTATAGCTTTTTAATGTATTTGTTAAATTGTTAGCAGTAATTAATGTTGTGTTAATTCATTTTTGCATATTTTATTTCTGTAGCATAATTATTAATTTGTATGTATTAGTATTTATATAAAATGTATTATTAATTACATATTCATTGGTTATTAATTTTAATTAATTAATTAATTGATAATTATATTATTTGTGGCTTTTTTAGAAGTGCGTGTGGGTTTATAGGGGAATAGGGTGGGAAGTAATTTAATTATAATAATGACATTATTCATTTGTATTTATTAGTATTTATAATTGATTCATTATTAATTATTTATTGATTGGTTATTAGTGTTAATTTAATTGAGGGGTTTTTAGGAGCAGGTTGTGGGTTTATAGGGGAATAGGGAGAGAAGTAATTTCATTATCATACAGTCATTAATATTATGTATTTATTAGTATTATTATTACATGATTAATAATTGGTTATTAATTTTTAATAAGTGATTATTTGATCATTATATTAATTGAGTTCTTTTTTTAGGAGCAGGTTGTGGGTTTATAGGAAATAGTGTTGGTTATTAATTTTGATTAATTACTTAAATGATAATTATGTTAATAGAGTTTTTTAAGAAGTGGGTTGTAGGTTTATAGGGGAATGGGGTGGGAAGTAATTTAATTAAAATAAAGTAATTATTATTTTTTATTTATTATTATTTATTTTTGTATTTTGATTTCATTGTGTTGTTTGTGGTAATGTATTCATTAGTAATTAATTGTTTGCAAATGATAAATAATTAATTGACAAATATGTTAATTGTGTCAAATCTGTAGTTTTTTGTGCATTTATAAGGGAATATGGTGTGAAGTAATTTATTTGTTTATCTTTAATAAATATGTTTTGGGTAATAATGGAAGTGAATTATTTGTTTGTAAAATGTTTTTTTAAAACTTTTATGAAACAATGTTTGTAGTTCATTTTTAGTATGTTTTAATATTAAATTATTTTCCTATCTTTTGGAATGTTGTTACATTTATATATGGTTTTTATTTGTATGTTATTAACAATGTATGTATTGTAGTTTCTATTTTGTTTCTTTTTTATTTTTATTTAAATTTTTGGGAAATATAAATTTTAACTCTCTGCTATCCAACACTTTCTCTACTGTTGAACTCTCTTGAGTGGGAATAGTAATTTTTACACCTCCGCTATCAAACACTTTCCCTACTGTGCATTCATTGGAGTGGGAATAGTAATTTTTTTTTATTTATTTTATATTTTACACTTGTAAGGAGCAACAGCTACCCAAGAAGGGTTTCCCGGCGCCGAGACACAACATAAAAGTGGCAGGGGATTTCAGGTTTATTCAAGTTATTGTTCGAATAACCAGGTCTAGACTTGCTTTCTAAACCTAGCATGGTTTTCCTCATTACGAATATAGAGAGGGAGTGCATTCCAGAGAGATGGTCCTAGGTGGGCAAAGGATCTGCCTCCCATTCTGGCAAGTTTGAATCTTGGTACGCAAAAATTGGCGGCTGATTTTGACCGAAGATTTCGTTTGGGAGTGTAAGGATGGGACAGAGCTAGCAGGTATTTGGGTGCAATGCCTGCTTTGATTCTGAACATATAGTTCAGAGCTTTGAAACCGATTCTGCTTTCTAACCTGAGCCAGTGGAGCTCTCGGCGGTAGCTCGAGACTCCAGAATGTTTTGGAATTCTGCACAGTAGTCTAACCGCTGAGTTTTGGACAAGCTGCAGCCGACTGACTACCACTTTGTTTGAGCCGAGGTACAGGATATTGCCGTAGTCAAGCCGTGATGTTATGAGGGCATTGACTACGGTTTTTTTGAGTGGAAGAGGGCAGCATCCTTTGATGATGGCGAGGCATAGGCCGACAACTTTGTTGGCCTGCTGTTTCATGGAGAGGGAGCTATCCATGATGACTCCCAAATTACGTACTTGGGTAACTGGGGTGGGGAAAATTCCCATCTGGTTGGGCCAGTGTGAGGGAGACCATGGCGTGGGTCCCTATTTTTGACCCTTCGTAATCCAACACTTTCCCTACTGTGCAATAATTGGAGTGGAAATAGTAATTTTTACCCCTCCGCTATCCAACACCTTCACTACTGTTGCACTCACTGGAGAGTGAATAGTAATTTTTATCCATACACTATCCACCACTTTCCCTACTGTTGCACTCACTGGAGTGGGAATAGTAAATTATTACCCCGTGCTATCCAACGCTTTCCCTACTGTTGCACTCTCTGGAGTGGGAATAGTAATTTTTACCCCTTCGCTATCCAACACCTTCCCTACTGTTGCATTTGTTGGAGTGGGAATAGTAAGTTTATTCCCTACACTATCCAGCACTTTTCCTACCATTGCACTCTCTGGAGTGGGAATAGTCATTTTATTCCCTCTGCTATCCAATATTTTCTCTGCTGTTTCAGTTAATGTAGTTTAAAACGTATTTTAAAAAATATTAAACATATTTTAATATCTTTAATATATATATATTTCCTCTCCGTTCCTGTGTCACCCACAGGAACCCAAATGAAGTTGCACTCTTACCCTTCGTTTCTCAGCAGCAGTGTTAATTTATTATTTCAATCAAATTCCAAATGAAGGTACAGGCGAACAACCTACGCGTTTCCTTATGCTTATATCTTAGTCACGGTTGGTGTGTTCTCAACAGACAGAGTTTTTGTAGTTATCAATTCATTACATCATTTCCTGTTACTCCACAATGAGTCCAACATTTTAATGTTCACACAGTGTGGAAAAAAAGTTGAATTGAGCATATTCCAAGGATTAGACCTACTTGATGACTTTTTTTGTGTGTGCTTTTGTAACTTTATTGTTCAAGCCTTGTTGCTTCTAGAATTGATGAAATTCTTATTATTTGGTCCTTCCCAGCCCACGGTGTTCATTATGGTTCGTGCCTTGGTTTACTAGAATCTTCTTCCTATTATTTTAACCTAGGAGATCACTTACCCCAGTAATCAACATCTACAAGGCCAAAGTAGTGACATCAGCCTTGTATGGGGCAGGACTGTGGGGCCACTGCCATTTGGATGCCCTAGCGATAGCGGAGAGTAAGCTGCTAAAATCCTTTATCTCTATTCCACCGAGCACACCATCTGTACCAGTGTTGTTGGATACGGGCTGTAAAAACATCAAAGACCAAGCCCAGCTTCGCCCGCTCCTGCTATGGACACGAATCTGGAGGGGTGAAGAGCTAAAATCCTACGCTGACGGCCTGGGGGAAATAATGAGTCTGGGGGGTTGGGCTAAGATAAGATGGTTAAGCGAAACTAAAAAGCTTCTGGAAAAGATCGGACTAGGGGACTGTTGGTTATCACGCTCAGCCCCTCCAAAAGAAGTTGTCAAGGCACTTTTCTGGAAATGGACTGCGGAGCGCCTCATTACAAACTCGAACCACTGCAAGTCCACTGCCGCCTTCTTACAAATCAAAGATATTGTGGCCTTTGAACCCTACCTAGACTTGATCACCCTCCCCTTTGACCGAGCCCTTTATTTTAAATTTAGAGTTGGAACCCTCCCGCTGGGTGCTGTGGTATCAATATGGACATCAGCGGCCCGTACTTCCCCCAATTGTGCATGTTGCCCGAGTAGGGTTGAGTCCATCGCGCATGTCCTATTTGAATGCCCGGATTATGCAAGGCCTAGGAGTTTTTGGTTGAAACCTCTTTGCCGTAATATGGGTACACGTAGCCACCTAGAAGCCTTGCGTATCCTATCTACGGACACTTCCCCCTCTATTGTGTGCGGAACAGCAACATTTTTAAAACAGTTTTGGCTTATTCGTTGCAAGAGCTTGTCAGTAGCGGTTTAATCCCTTTTTTAGCTAAATTATTAACGGGCACTTCATGTCCTTTTTATCTTTCTTAATGAGTTCTTATACTGACTTCTTATAGCTATGTTTTTTTTGTATACTGTAATGATTGTATTGTAAATGTGCTTATAAGATATCTTGCATATCGAATAAAAAAAGCTTATGACATTATTTTAACTTGATTCCATTACATTTTTCATTGATAATTTTTCTTGCTAGACCGTTTTGCCTTTGTGGAACCAACTTTTATTTCTTTTTCCTTTTATCTTACTTTTAAGAACACTTCACGGTTTCCAGGGAGCTTCAAATGAGTATGAATAATTCTTCAGATAAATTCAATCCATATGAGGACATGGTTCTGAAATTGAGGATGTGTCTGGACTCTTTCTGCCTCAAAATTTGTTCCCTGTTGCCCCCACGTCTCTCACTCTGGGGGACAATTTCTATCCACTGAATTCTAAACATTTCCAATCACCTGTGTGGTAAGTTTCCACATGTTTTGCGATGGCATTATTTTTGTCCATATTTACTGTCGCTCTCACATGTTCAAGGACTTCTTCTTGAGCCAAAATTGTGCTCCCTACATAATGATAGTTTTTTATATACCCTCCCACAATTCTGGGTCCTCTGTGTTAGGGCCAAATACATTCACCACATGTATGAGATCCTCACCTTTCCTTAAATGGATAACTAATAGTCTAACATTGCTATCATGAAATTGTGATTGTAAAGAAACATTTGCTTTTTTATCTATCAAGGTGATCACCCCCTTCCTTTTATGATCCCCTGGTGAACAAGTGATTTGTGAAATCCAATTATGCTTAATAAATGTAGTGTCTTTTTTTAGATAATTTTGTTATTTCAATAAAATGATGTCCCCTTTGGTTTTAGCTTAATACTCAAATATTTACCAGCATTTAATTGGGTGATTGAGCCCTTTAACATTTAACGATATTATCTTGAGATCCTCTGAAATATTGCATGTTATGGTTGTGCCATCACAAATACCTCTGATAGCAGGGTGTATTAATCACATGTGTTATGGAAGAGATGCTTTCCACAGTAAATACTAAGGGGCTCATTCATGAGCCCTTGCGTCACTTTTCCACCACTGGTGCGTCACTTTTTGTGATGCACCAGCCGTGTAAAAAATGCGCCTTGTTGCTCCATATTTACAAAGTGACGCATCTAGGTAGATGCATCACTTTGTAAACACCTGTGCTACATTATACCTGCGCCAGGTATAATGTATGCAGGGGGGGGCGTTCCCATGAATGAAAGGGTCGTAGAAGTGATGCAGTGACATCTACCAGATTTCACTGCGCCACTGCCAGGACTCAAATGTGTCAAAATCTTACGCCTGCTCACTGCAGGCATAAGATTGCTGCAAGCCCTTTCACATGGGGCTTGCCCAATGGGAAAGGACACATTTATGGAGTTGCATCACTTTTGTGACACACTCCAGCAATGCGTCACATTTGTGCCAGACAGAAACGTCAGAAATACTGACGTATCTGTAACTCCTTGCTACATGATACGTCATACAGTAAATATGACGCATCAATCTTATCGCAAGGAAGGCGCACTGAGAAGTGATGCATCACTGCTTTCACGCAGCGATGCGTCACTTCTCATAAATGAGGCTATAAGTCATTTTCATTAATCACAATCACTACATGGATATAACCTGTTGTGGTAAGCCAAAACTATAAATGCCATTAAGTATTATATTTAACATAGCACATAGGTTCTCTTGTCCACTGGGGCCAAGAAACAGCCCAATCAATGATAGAAAGAAGACTGTGAGCAATCAAAAAAAGAAAAAGAAGAAAAAACAAAATAATAATAAGACAGAAAAAGGAAACACAAGAAACATATCACAGCACATCTATTTGCGTTTCTCATAATCTGGAAATTCCCAACCCCAAACAACCCTCACCCGCCTCCCTCCCTATGTTGTAATTTGACAGCGATTCGGTTAGCATTAGCAGAAGCCATCCTGTATTTAGAGGCTATCTTGTCCATTTTGTGGAATCGATTTTGTATTTCTGGCAGCCATTTTGTTTGCTATGTGCTACCACCTGTATGCCATGTGCTCTGTCCTACCCTGCTGTTATCTGCTCTTGAAATCTGCCTAGAGACAGGTTATATTTAGCCTGTTCCACTTTGCACATGCTCAGTTGAGCTTGCAGCTGTCCATGCAGCTGCTGTTAGTCTGTAAATGTCAGGATGTGTTCACCAGAATTAGCAAGTGTTAGCTCCTCCCACTTGTTGACTGTGCATTTTCTGTATGACTTTATATGTGCCTAAAATCTACTTCTTGCACATGTACCGCCTTCTTTTGAGCCCCTGTGTGGGTATAAAAGGACCAAGCTCCTTCCATTCAGGGTGCTACTTCATACATTGCCGAAGGGTGTTGTGTGAATGTAGTTCCACCTCATGAGGTTAATAAACTTTGTATTTTCTATTCCAGTTTCTGTGTCAACTTCTATCCTATTGGTCTGAGGACTTGTGCAGAGAAGGGTGAACCCCTTGCACTGGTAGGCCTTGCTGAGGCTCACCACCACACCTACTCTGCCCTGCAAAGCTCGAATGTAGTAGGTGTGACAACAGGAAGGTAAAACTGTCCAGCAGAGATTGAGTTACATCAACAATATTACGAATTCCAGAGATTTACATTTAAAGTGAATCAGATGAAATCAGATGAAAAAGTGTCATGAGAGCATCCTAAGAAGCAATCTAGCTCATATGAAAGGCTACTACCTAGAGCAAGAAGTAAAAGTGACCATCCCCTTTAACCATCTTGTATTGCAATAAGTAAATTAGATATTATCTAGTCCTCTGGCTGAAATACACAGTTATGAAAAAAGATTTGACTATAAGATTATCAATCGCACACAAGCTAAGCACATGAAATAAGAAATTACATGATCTCACAGTGCCACAGCCAATGATTAAACACAACAAATGGACAATTAACTATTATCTGGTTAATAAAGGATATTTGAACATCATGATTTTCTTTTATTGGAGGTATATTGGGCAGACTCCATAGCTTGAGGTGGGGCACCTTCTAGAAAGTTCAACAAATCTTTAGGGTCCGTAAAGTAGTGACAACGATCATTGGCTATGATTCTAAATTTAGTTTGGCCCACAAAAGGAAATTGAATGTTCTTAGCTCTGAGTTTGTCCCTCAGGATGAGAAACCCCTTTCTGGTGTCCACTGTAGGCTTGGAGAAGTCCTGTGTAAAAATAATTTTGTGGCCATTCCAAATCAGTTGGCGGTTTTTACGTACAAAGTTGAGGATAGCTTCAGCATGCTGAAATCTCAGTGGTTTACAAATAATAGGTATGGTTATTTGACATGAGGAGGCGTTAAAGGAAGGCAGTCTATTTGCTCAGTCTAATTCAAAAGGGTTCGAAAATGTTATGCCAGTAAATTGCTATATCCAGTCTTCCAGAAAAGCTATACATTATTCCACGGCATCTCCTGAACCTTCCGGAACACCTACAATCCTTATGTTACATATTCTTTTTCTATCATCAAGTTCGACAGCTTGTTGTCTGAGAGTGGCTGCAGTGTCACTAAGGTATTTTAAATAGGCCTGGGCGGTAAATTCTGTTCTGCTTGTAGAATTTGCGGAATACGGGTAATTTTGCATTCCGCGGAGAACCCTGAATTGCCGAAAATTCCGCGATCCGCGTCTTTGCAGAATTTTTTGCTTGTTCGCACTTTCAAAATGCGTGTTCACGAGATGTTTCTCCCCGAGCATGCAAACAGCATTCACGAACAGGAAAAATGAATTGCAAACGGGCGGTACAAGCAATTCCGCGTGTTCACTGGACTTTTGCATGCTCGCTGAGATTTTTTACCGTTTAGAAGAGCTTTCCGTAGCGCGACTTCACAATTTCCACCCACACCTAATTTTAACTCTTTATTGGTTTGAAAAGAAACATCCTCAACGTCACTGATCCTCTGTTCAGCTGCTGAAATTTTGGGATTAATTGCACTCATGTCTGCTCTGATTGCCGTAAGTTCTAACCGCAAAGTGTCAGTGTTTTCTTTTATGGACTTAGCAAGATCATGTACATCCGCAAGTCTTTTAATAATCATATCCATCATACTACTGATATTTGCCTTCATTTTGATGGGGGAATCAGATGGAAAAGACTCCCCTTTGTTCTTTTAAAACTGCCATTGTAGTGGCCGATAATTGGGAAAAAGAAATAGGTGTAATCAAACTAGAGGAGCTACTAATAAATGGATAAAAGGTTGGTCCTGTGAAGCCGAACAATGTCATCTATATCAGCCTGCTGTTAAGCTAAAGTGAGTCCACTCTTCAGTGCATGCACACCAATGAGTCACACAGTCAATGATAAGTGTATGAACTGACTATGTCAGCATCACTTATGAGGCAAGAAATGTTAGAAGCTGCTTTAGTAACTGCATCCCCCCAAAAAAGGACAAAAATATAACTAGAGACAACTCTGATTAATATATTTGGAATATGGCTCTGGTTTAATGTATGTATCCCCATCTTTAACAAAATTACAGGGCAAGGAGAAAATCAGGAAGACACTGGTACCCGCTTTAATAAATGAGGCATTTAGGAGACAAACAGTGACAACATTAGCTCCTACAGGACTAGAACATAATGGCAATCCTGCTGCAGCACTTTTGATAAAGACACTAGTGCAAGATCTTCAAGCAACAAGCACCCTCCTCTGCCAGGTCAGATTTTGGCTGGTAAACATGGTGATCATTCCTCTTGTTTAATCACCATGATTAGTTCAGTCAGCAGACATGACTGCAATATATTTAAATCTATTCCTGACATCTATTTGGCTTGGCCAAAGCAGCAAATTGCAGCGAGGACTCTATCACTCACGCGCTGTGTCCAACAAGTCAACCGGATCTTCAGCGCCGATCTGATGCCAAAGAAATAAAGCTCACCTCGGTCTTACTTGGCAGCCATGATGGGGTCAGGCAGATATAGTTAAAATGCGACTCACAGCTAATTTTGATCCCCGCTTCAAACCTCTACGCCGAGTCACACCAAATCAGCTGATTTCTCACGTACCCAAGCTGCTCAGTTCATTATCTTCAATGGTGATCAGACGGGCTTCTCCCGTCTTCATTTCCAGCCGCCATTTTAGAACCAAAGCGCCACATTAGATCAGTCGCCATTCACAGCAGAACTTTCTTAAATGTTGTAAGTACCTCAGCGAGGGTATGACAGAGTGGTAGACCCATATATTCACCACAGAACATTAGTTTCAATAATCCACTGGGCATTCAAAGTGCTCCAGGCTCATAACGTTCCCAATCTGCCATTTTAAGCTCTCGGGACCCCGCACATCGCCAAACTGCCCACGGTAGCATCTCCAAGAACCTCAGACCACCAGATGTTGCCTTCCTCACGGAAACCTGGATGAACGCCTCCTCAGCGCCCGACATCGCCATCGCCATCCCGGACGGATACAAGATCACCTGGAGGGACCGCGTCAACCAGACTGGAGGAGGCATCGCCATCGCATGCAAGAACACCATCCGCATCACGACCAACTCCAACGACACCTTCCCCTACACCTCCACTTCCTGATACACACCGACCCCCAGACCACACTCAGAGGCACCCTCATCTACAGACCCCGGGGACCCCGCACACAATTCAGCGAAGACATCGCAGACTTCATCAGCCCGCACGCCCTCTCCTCCGCTGACTACATCCTCCTAGGGGACCTCAACTTCCACCTGGAGAACAACAAGGGCAGCAACACCTCCACCCTGCTGGACAACCTCGCCAACCTCAGACTCAAGCAACTGGTGAACACCCCCACCCACTATGCCGGCCACACGCTTGACCCAGTCTTCTCCTCCAGCAAGTACATCTCATTCAGCCACTCCACGGGACTTCATTGGACTGATAACAGCTGTGTCCACTTCAGCTTCAGAAAAACCACGACCATCCACCACCCACAACAGGTTCCTCCCAGGAGCTGGAACAAGATCACAGCCGATCAGCTCACCGCCTCCCTCAGCCAGAACCCTCCCGCCAGCACAACGGACCCCAACGAAGCAGCCAGCAACCTCACACAGTGGCTCACCAACTGCACAGACGACCTCGCACCACTGAGGACCTCTCCCAGCAGACCCGGCAGCAACAAAGCCTCTTGGTTCACCGACGAACTGAAGAACTCCAAGAAGAACTGCCACACCCTCGAGAAAGCCTGGCGCAACAACCCGACCACAGACAACATGACTGCCCTCAAGCACGCCACCCGCAAACACCACCAGCTGATCCGCACCACCAAGAAGACAGCATTCAAAGAACGACTGGACAACAACGCCTACAACAGCAAGGAACTCTTCAGCATCGTCAAAGAGCTCTCCAACCCCAGCGCCGGAAACAATGACAACACTTCCTCCCAATATCTCTGTGACTGTTTCGCCTCGTTCTTCCACCGCAAGATCGCTGAAATACACAACAGCTTCGGTGCACCTACCATGCACCAAACCAATGCCGCCCACCACCACCCTCTGCGGCTGGACCCCGGTTAGCACCGAAGACACCACCGCACGATGAACACCATCCACTCTGGATCCCCAACCGACCCCTACCCCCACCACGTCTTCAACAAGGACGAATCCATCATCGCACCCCAACTCCGGGACATCATCAACACCTCCTTCAACACCGCCACCTTCCTGAAGAGCTGGAAGCATACCGAGCTCAGCACCCTCCTGAAGAAACCAACGGCGGACCCCACCGACCTCAAGAACTTCCGCCCCATCTCGCTCCTCCCTTTTCCTGCCAAAGTCATCAAGAAGACCATCAACAGGCAGCTGGCCACCTTCCTCAATACGAACGGATCCCTCGGCCACTCGCAGTCCGGCTTCCAAGCCAACCCCAGCACCGAGACAGCCCTCATCGTAGCCACTGACGATATCAGATCCCTGCTCGACAACGGGGAAACAGCGGCCCTCATCCTCCTGGACCTCTCCGCAGCGTTCGACACTGTCTGCCACCGCATCCTAGTGCAGTGCCTCAGCAACATCGGAATCCAAGAGAAGGCACTGGAGTGGATCATCTCGTTCCTCACTGAAAGAACCCAGAGAGTCCGCCTCCCCCGTTCAGATCCGAGGCCACCGAAGTCATCTGTGGCGTACCACAAGGATCATCACTCAGCCCCACCCTCTTCAACGTCTACATGAGCCCCCTCGCAGCCATAGCACGCCAACACAACCTCAACATCATCTCCTACGCCGACGACACCCAGCTGATCCTCTCCCTCACCAACGACCCTGCCACCACCAGAACCAGCCTACACAAAGGGATGAAAGACATCGCTGAGTGGATGAAGAACAGCCGCCTAAAACTGAACTCAGACAAGATGGAAGTCCTCATCCTGGGATCATCGCCCTCTGCCTGGGACGACTCATATTGGCCCCCTGCCCTGGGCACCACTCCCAAGCCAACAGACCACGCACGTAACCTGGGCTTCTGTGCTTACGTAACCTGGACTCCTCCCTCTCGATGACCAGACAAATCAACGCTGTCTCATCATCGTGCTTCAACACACTGCACATGCTCCGAAAGATCTTCCAATGGATCCCCACCGAAACCAGGAAGACGGTCACCCAGGCACTCGTCACCAGCCGACTGGACTACGGAAACACCCTCTACGCCGGGACCATGGCCAAACTTCAGAAAAGACTCCAACGCATTCAAAACGCCTCCGCACGACGCGTCCTGGACGTCCCCCAACACAGCCACATCTCCGGCCACCTGAGAGACCTGCACTGGCTCCCCGTCAGCAAGAGGATCACGTTCAGACTCCTCACCCACGTACACAAGGCTCTCCACGACCTGGGCCCCAAGTACCTCAACAGCCGCCTGACCTTCTACACGCCCACCCGCCAGCTACGATTGACCAGCCACGCCCTCACGCATCCGCAGAGCCACCGCCGGAGGAGGAACCTTCTCCTACCTGGCAGCCAAGATTTGGAACTCCCTCCCCATCCACCTTCAGCTGACCCAGGACCATCTCTCCTTCAGGAAACAACTTAATATCTAGCTTTTCGAGCAGTAACGAACCCCTCTCCCCCAGCGCCTTGAGACCCTTCCTGGTGAGTGGCGCGCTATACAAATGTTATGATTGATTGATTAAGACCATACACTCCACGATGATATCCATGGGAGCAGCACTCAATCAGGGGCCGAAATCGTGTAGCCTTCTACAGAGACTCCGGTATTCATTCACTTTTTCTCTTCATCAGACAGAGCAAAGGAATCACACAGCCATCGGCTCTGCCATCCAAGTCACCCCCCGCCTCCGCGTCATTCAATGCCGTTAATCTATAACTCATTGATATTATAGGGTTTCCACTTTTAAATATTGTCTGGAAAAAGCAACTTCCAAGATTCTGGGATGTTGTACCTATTTAAAAATAGGTGTGAAGTGTAGGAGAGTAGGGTCTGCTTCCTATGGTCACCCCTACATTTTGCTGTGATTCTCAGTTTTTTTAATTTAGTGTGGCTGTGGGCCTGCTAATCAGACCCACAACTCAGCTGTTCGCTCTCTAAATTGATACAATGTGCTTTAGGTACAGATTGGATATTGAGTCACCTTTGTGAGCCCCTGTATAGTGTACCATAGGTACCCAGGGCATAGGTGCATCCAATGGCAGGCCTTAACAATCCTGGAGGCAGAGTGATTGGTTTTATGTGGGAGGGTGCCTTAGCATGAGCTGAGCCCCTCTGCAGCTTTCAGACCTATCTCCTTATAGCTGTTCTATGATATAGCTATACCATATACTCTTAAGTGCATTGTAATCCTCGCAGTAAATGCTAACTTTGGTTTGGCTTTATCAAAACATGTTGTGTAAGGTTTCCAGTTCTGGCGGCGGGGGTAGCATTCCACCCTTCTAGAGGGAAAAGAGATGTAATTACTGCTTTACCCGGTAGAAGGTAAACAGAGCCTCAGCATCACAAAATGGATGCTGTTGCCACAGATACGAGTCTGACCTCCTGCTGCTGGGGGAAACTATGGCAAGGGAGGCCTGGACAATAGGCTTCCTGTCGAGGGAGGTGCTAGCACCTCCCCTGACAGCCTGTAGTGTATTGGGGCAGGGTGGGTTGAATGGAAAGATGCTTATCCAGACACTGCCTTGGGCACACAAGGTGCTCCATGCATAGCCCGGTGGTTCAAACCAGTTGCTGGGGCACTCCAGCCCTGCTCTGGCATGAAACTGGACAAAGGGAAAGGGGTGTAACCACCCCCTTCCCAGGTCCACCCATAGGAGGGACCTAGCAGGTAATCCAGCCCCTAAAATCAGTATAAAGATAGGAGCTGTGTCTACAGACTTCAGATTATCCTGGAATGAAACTCTGATACAAAACTCTTGGACCTTCGACATTCTATATCAATGAGTGACCACCCTGTGTAAACAGGCACCACCAATAACTTGTTGGCTTGCTTTGTCGATGCTCCTGCTGGAACCCGAAGACTCAGTGACTCAGGAACTGGACTTCCAGACTTCTCCGACTCCGATCCACATCCAAAGCAAAGCTGAGACCCATGACGGACACGAGAGACGTTGGACAGCACACCCTGGACTTCCTGCATTTTGCTAACTTCTCGATTCCCGAGGTACCCTCACAGTTGTGCTTTTGGGTATGAGAATCCCCAGACCCAAGCATCATTTGCACCAAAGTTCAGCCCTCCACACTCCACAAGTGCCAGGTGGGGCCTGCTCCTTCATTTTAGCTCAACGCATCTTCCCAATTGCTAGCTGGCTGGCTAGATAGACCTCTTAAGACTTCTTTTTGAATATACACTGCTGGCCTGGTTGCTCCAGGCTTGCTCCAGCTTCCCTCCAAAGGAGAAGCTCCCCAAACCTTGCTGGTCTGACTCAAATCCAATCTTCACTTCCTGTATGGGTTGTGGTTGCCAAAGCTTGTTGGGTCCAATCCGGATACCGATGCAGCAGTCAACTACATCCTTCATGGGACAGCTCGAATCTAGCTTCTGGTCATTGTCGACGCCTCCTGGACCTCGTGGCTGCAGAGACAAGCTTCAGCTCTTCACATGAAATATCCTCGACATTGCCTGGTTCCTTCCTGGTTCCTCCCTGGTCACTGGCTAGTGACACAAACTCTGTCCCCTCTGCTTTCAGGTTCTTCGTTCCTCGATCCACCCTTGGATCTACCTGGACACTTTTCCCCTTGTCGCCTGCAGCACTTCTTCTCAGATCTCAATAGGAAACATCGACGAAACCCGACACCAAAAGACACCTATGCACCTGGCTTCCCTGGGTGAGGTAACTTGAGTACTCTGGTGCTCCCGTGGGTATTGACTATCCAAGTGTCCTAGTCTAAAGTGGTTTTGTTGTAGTCCATCCGGAAGTGCCCTAAATCTATAACTCTGTAACTTTTACGTTCTCCATTCTAAGTCAATGGTAACTTGCGACTGTGTTTAGACACTGCACGCGCCTTCCGTTGGTCTCCTACTTCTTAACCTTTGGTTGTCTAGTGTGGCCCCAGCAATTCCCTAGGCCCTAGGCATATTCACTATTTCTGAAGTGGTTCTTATGCCACTTACTTAGTATATGGTTTGTGAGGGCCCTTGGGCAAAACTGTATTTGTGCAACTTATTGTATGCTATTTAAGTAACTTGTGATGTACTTTGATCTCTGACCTCATACAAAGTTATGAGGGGTTGTGTTAGAATTAAATGCATATATATTTGATATATACCTTGTGTGCTGTCCTTTCATTTGGTATTCAAGGGATTATAATTGGTAAAACAAACAGCTTCATATGCTCTTTGGAGTTTAGCCTAAGACTGCTGGTCCATGCTACCACTAGGATAGCTTGTCTATAAGGTTGACTTTACAACCACCATCAATAAGGGTCGATTAGACTGGTGCAAGGTGCCGACTAGAATAGTGGACATCATAGGCCAGGCTAACTTCTCACATGAAGTATGGGCCCAGAAAGTTGTATTTCCTTTAAAAAGAGCATTGAGTATTCCATTCGGTCCTGCTGCCCCTTCTGATTTTAATTTCTTTATGATTTTTTCAAGTTGTTCTACGTCTACGATCGGTGACAGATTTTCTTTACTGTGATTTGTATCCACGTGGTTCCCTTTATCGTTCATGTATTTAGTCTGATTTAATGAGACTTTGCATGTGCTTGTTTTATTGTCTCCTTCTGTCTGGTCCCACACTTCCTTAGGCTCTGCTTTAACGTACATTTCATGTACGTGTTTTTCCCACATGGTTGAATTCATCCCGGTGTTTTGATGTTGTGTCTGCCCTGAAGTCAGGTCATTATCAACTACCAGAATGTTTTACTATTCTTGTTGTTTGCTTGTGATTTGAAGTCTGTTCAAAAGACCGACTTGATATCTTGTTTTTTCTTCAGAACACTTTTTCTTATACTGGATTCTTAGTGCACATAATCTGTTTTTATCACATTTTATTCCTTGCTTTAGCTGTTTTGTAATTTTTCTGCATTCTTGCAGTATTTGCATTTTTTCATTATGTACCTTCCTTGCAATACCAAGTCTGCTTTCCAATTTCCCCTATATATTTTCTGTTTAAGTTGTTCATGCATACCTGTTTTTTTGTTAGGAATTCTTCCAATAGCAAGTTTTTTTGCTGTTCCCTTCTATTAATTGTTCTTTATCCTAATTGTTTTGTTTGTTTTTTTTATTGTGTCCAATGATCTTCTCCCTGCCATTTCAAGCTTTTTAGATTAAATGTTACAGAAACAAAATTAGCTCTTTTGTTAATTGATTCAGCTCTTACTTGTTTTTCATTTGAATGGTTTGGGGAAAGTGATCGCTCTCCGTACAGGGGCTAATTTGAAAGTGACATACCAATTGCATTGCAAACTCACTTGCTAACGTGTGAGCTCTTGTTCAACACTTATTCCCACTTAGAAAGGTAACAGAAGCCGGTGTATCCTCTTTAGTATTCCCATTCGGCAGCCTTAGTCCAAGTTTTTCCAACTGGGTTTTGTAAATGTTCTTGTTATAATGCTGATTCTTTGTCTTCCTTTTTTTTTACATCAATTTGTGTTTAAGTCTCCTGAAATAATAAAAAGCGCCTGTCTAAATTTTCTCTGAATTATTTTGAGTATTTCACAAAAGATTTTCTTGGTCTCCTCTTTCATCTCTTTTCTAGGGTGGATGTAAACATTTACAATCTCTTCTCTGATTGATTGTATCCTTTTATGTATTTGTCCTCTAAATGACCACCGGTTGAGACATTGTTCTTTGTTTATATACTCTACCCGGGACTCAACTGGGTTAACAGGTTTACAGCGCCTTGAGACTCTCACGAGTGAGCAGCGCACTTTTTAATCCCGATTGATTGATTGATTGATTGATTGATTGACTTCTGTTTCTCGATTCTACACTGCTAAGTGTAGCGCCATCACAGGGGGAAACACAAGGCTGCACTATATTGTTGTAAATACGGTGCATCCTTGCGTTTCTGAGGTGGTGGAGTTAAGCCAGGAAGGCTAACACCTCTCTCTGC
Source organism: Lissotriton vulgaris (assembly GCF_964263255.1). Lineage (NCBI taxonomy): Eukaryota > Metazoa > Chordata > Amphibia > Caudata > Salamandridae > Lissotriton > Lissotriton vulgaris. The sequence continues at coordinate 43,176,422 of NC_141691.1, read as the reverse complement.
CACTTCCTTATATATATCCCCCAGAGTTTGGTATTAGTAGGAGCTTGTTTTCATAAGATTCCCTTATTATTTTTGGCCTCACCTGGTGACTATTCCATGGTGAATTATGATCTTGCCATGCTTTACCCTCTTCTAATCTGCCACCTTATGCCGAGTTTTTGATTTGTCTCTGTGCTATCTTCATTTATTACTCTCATGAATCTCTGATTCAAACCTGCAATTTGTATTTCCTTGCACTCTGAGGAATATGGTTACTCTCCTGTTGTCTTTTCTTCCGATCTTTGCTGTACTATAACCTTGTGCGTATTCTCTTTTGTTAGCTGCTGGGCCTTTGCACCATCCTGGTGATCTCTTCTTTTTGTTTCGGAGACAGGGCAGTACATCCTTGTGTTTTCCCATTCAGCTAGTTTTTGATTGCTCATTATTTTTTAAGGTTTAAGGCCCACATATGAATTCCTTTGGTGTTTCTATAGTGTCTTGTTTCAACTTTTTGTTTCAATTTGTTTCTGTGTTGAGAAAATAATTCCCATATATTTTTTTGTTGTAATACTTTTCCTTCCTTTCATTCTTTTCTTTGCCTTTTTTTCACTTTCATTGCTTGTTGTTCTTTTGCACTCCTTTTTTTGGTGCCCAGTGTTGGGCGTTGATTGTAGGTCGGATGATCTGTCCCTTAAATCTATTTTGTGCACCCTAAGGGGGGTCTGGAAGGTAGGATTGCACTCCTTGCCTCCTTGTTTGCCTTTTGTCCTTACTAATTCTTCTGCTTCGTATTCTTGGACTCTTTGTCTCATGTGCGATCTTGCTGCTTGTGACCTTACTTCTGTCAATATGTCATTAAAAAGTGATGTCAAGGTTTCGGGCCTGTCTCATAAATTTTCGCAGCAGCATGTTACTTGCTGTGTATAATTGTTCCATTCCACCAAACTTTATTTCAGTCGATGTAGACCATAAAAAGTAGAAGATGTAAACAATAACAGTAAAACACTTAACAAAAGCCAATACATAGAAACACAACTTGAATGTTTGGGGACATTAAAATTCAGCAGAGGGTGGTAGGTTCATAATAATAAAATACCTGCATATCATTTTGGTAAGATCAAATTTCAATTCATCGTTAATATAGTTTGTTGGAATATGGGAAAGGGTTAAAAGTGGGTAAGAAAAAGATTAAAATGATTAAAATGGAAAATCTTTTGCAATTGGGACCATACCAAGTGCCAAAAACGTAACTTTACTTTTTCCTTTTCCACCATTCACATTTTCCTAGGATCTCTTTCCCCTGCTTTCACCGGCACGCATCATAAACATAAATTGCTTGACCTCTTAATAGCCATTGCCTTTCATCATATTACCTCACATTGGAAACAAGCTAATGATGTCTCCTTTACTGCTTGGTGGAATGCAGTTTGTTTTAACCACCGTCTAGACACTAATTTTGTTTCCCCCATTTCCTTAGCAATTAAGCGTGACCTTTTATGGATTCCCATCACAGATTATTTGTCTAAGACTGCCAGACCTCCTCCCAAATCCCCAATACGTAATGTTGAAGTTCGTAAACCACCATAAGTGCATTTTCTTATTCACTTATAATGTTTCTTCATTACATTTATTGTTTATCATTCTATTTATATGTTTTTCTTATTCCAGATGGTCCTTTATCCCTTTATGTTACTTGATATTTACTACGATTTTTACTTTTCTATATGACATAGCTTTAATAAGTTGCCATTATTTTGTAAGAGAGATTTTTAGCTTCCATAACTTATGATTGTTTCTTCATTTTCTGCCTTTGTTTGTTTTTATTTCAATAAACTTCAAACTTAAAAAAAAAAATGATTAAAATGTGTCTATGGGAAATGGGTTCTTGCATATGTCCCAAAGTGTGCAGTATAGGAGTTTTGTAGTTGCAGTGGTGAGTTTAGCAACACCCTACGTCAATGCTACCTAGAGTTTAAGAATCGGGCGCCAGCAATAACAATGGGTGGATGGGTATCAGTTCTCAAAATTCTAAATGTCTCCATATACTGCCTACACCTCAGCCTTGGCGGAGCTGGTGGAGCGGCACTACGCGGAGGTCCCCGGAGTTGGGGACAAAATCTGTGGAACTCCGAGCGCCACCCGCCTCCACCCCCATATTAAAAATGAGTTAAAACTACAATAAGAAGTAAATAAAAAAGCCTTACCTTCACTGCTGCGTCCCCGGGCTGCCGTCCTCCTCTTGCTCACGTCTCCAGGTGATCTGCGCATGAGCACGTTCCAGCGCATGCACATTTCTCACAAGGAATGCACATGTGCTGGCTCGCGCACATGCGCAGATCAACCTTAGACGCAATGAAGAGGAGGACGGCAGCAAGGAGGTGACGCAGTGAAGGTAAGTCTTTTTTATTTACTTCTTATTGTAGTTTCAGAATGTTCTAATATGGGGGAGGAGCCCGCCGCGGGCCAATTCTGCTCTGACGCGGAATGTGCATAGTTTTTTCCTACTCCACGTTCTCTGATGCTCGCGGAGTAGGCAAAACTCCGCACACTTAGCTGGCTTCTTGCAAAGTGGGGCAAGCCATCGCCGTCTGGCTGTTTTATAGCCAGGACAAAAAAATAGAAAATATGAAGCTCAGTCTCATCAACACATTTGCAAGCGGGGGCAAACAAGGGGAGTCGCTTTTGACCATTTGTTAGTGAAGGCACGAAGCGGCAAGGTCCCTTTTCTAAAATGGATGTATAGCTTCCTAGCCATAATGGGTTGGATATCATCCAGAAAGGGCTCAATCTGATACTCAGCTTTAATATTTAAAAATTCTGCAGTTAGGTGACCAAGTCAAATATTCCCCTGGGTGTCTGATAGTTTAGGCGCTCTATCGACTCTTATCAGATCTAAGCTTGAGATTGTCGTGTACACAGCATCAGGGTTACTCCATAGGTTTGGGCTGCCTAGTCTACAGCATACATCCCTTATGTATAAAAACATGATAGTTTGCCCACACCGGGAAGCCCAGAATCTCCTTTAACTCCTTTAACTCCAACTGATAGACTTCAAGTTCCGGGGTCGCCCACAGTCTACCCCAAAAGGTTAGTGGTCTGAGTCCTGTCTCCTTTATAATTATGTTTTTGGGCTCTCTGAACCAGATCGTTTTGTGCCTGTACTTTTGAATCGATGCCCACTATATGTACTACCAAGATCGTTAACAGGTCCACCTAAAGATCTTGTTTATCTGCCTGATGGTATATAGATCATGACACTGCATCCATAGCTACGAGGAGTGCACCCCAAGAGTTGGCAGGGTCTTTTTCAACCTGATTCTCTTTATTTGTTATTGGAGAGGCTCTGCTTGTACCTAGAGCCCCCCGCTCCTTTTCGTCCATGTTCCTAATTAATGTTGATGCTGATATATTACCAAAGATTAATCTGTTTTTTTTATCCTGTGGGCTGCTGCTACCTATAACAAAGGTGCTTAGACTAACTGTAGGTTTGCCCTTTTGTCTCCCCACCTCTCCTTGAGAATTGTGTAATGCGACCTCCGGGAAGTTGATCCTAGATTGCCTAGCCTCTTGTGTTTTGAATAATGTTCCAAAAAGTTCAATGAGGGTTTGCTCCTGTATCTCCAATGTTCCTGCTTGGGTTTGATGATTTTCGGTATTGTCTTTCGGACTCGAACTGTCCCATCCCTCTAGATTTAAGGATGAGGAAGCCCCTTGAATGGTTCAATTATGGATCTATGCTTGTACGGTACTGTTTTATAGATGCAGCTCCTAGCAACGTGAGATCTGAGGATGCTTCCTCTTGATTGTGATCTTTTGACCGGGGGAAGCTTTCGCTTCCTGTTGCTGTCCGACTGACTACTTCCATCTCTAGTAGTAGTACAATATTTATGGGACTTAGTTCTGCAGTTGTTTACGTTATTAAAATATCTGTTATCTTATATCCCTCCTTCTTTTTTGTTGCTGGTGCCATTTCTTTATTTATTGCTGATGTTTGTGGTGGGGATTGTTGCAGCTTTCCTCTGCATAAGGACATCACTGATTCTGAGTTTGTTGCAGTTCTCATTCCTTTTTTATGGCTGATGTTTGTCGCAGGGATTGTTGCAGCTTCCCTCTGCTTAAGGACATCACTGATTCTGATGTGGTGTCCTATTTAAAAGACTCTTGCCTCACTCTCTCTGTTTGTTTCTTTTTCCCCTGGGCTGTGGAACCTCTGTTTCATCCAGAATGCTTTGTATCCTTTTTCTTTATACCCTTCTTTGAGTAGAGATGTATACTTCTTATGAAGACTATGAGGGTCGGCTTGAGGCTTGGGTGGCTGTGTGCCATCCTGTCTATAACCTCTAGTTTAGTAGGGGACACCAAGTTTGGACTGCAGGCTGTAACCAGATCTACTCTTACCACCACCAACTAACGGCAGCAGCACTTGTGTCACCCATGGTTACTCACATGCTGTGTGGAGGTGCGGCTGGTGCCTAAGGGCAATGTGCGTCCTCTTTTGTGCCTAGGGTGCCTGAGGTTAGTGGCCCCTTGGATCCTCTGCTCTGCTCCTCAGCTGACCCTCCGCACTTTCAAACACATGGCTCCTCCTTCTCCTAATTAGGCCTGGGTGTGGTTCGCAGAGTTTTGCTACACGGAAGTTACAAAAAAACTCTGCGAAGTTCAGTGAGTGGCGGAGTGCATAGCGAACTGCAGCTCAGTTAGAAATTCTACCCGAACGGCAACTGGCGCTTGTGAACTTAGCGTTTGCGATCATGAACTTACCGCTTGTGATCGCGAACTTACTGTTGGCGATCACAAGCAGGGAAACAACTCTGCTGCACATCACGAAGCGGAGTGCAGAAAACTCTGCAAATACTGCACGCGGAGCAAAGTTCACTGCTCAGGCCTGTTTCTAACTAACCTTGAGCTTAGCACTACGCTACGCTCGTGGAGCGTGCATAGTTTGCGGTACTATGCACTATGCAAATTGCACGTAGCAAAGTGCAAAAATCGCATAGCGGGCATTTTTTGCTTTCTCGCGGTCCTCAGCATCAAGTTGGTGGCCGTGAGCGAGCAAAATCAACAACCAAGCAAGACTTTTTCTCCGCTCATTATCAGCAACATCAAGTTGCCAAGCGCGTGCGTGGAAAATAAACCTTACTGTTTGCGATTGCAAACTTACCGTTTGCAATCGCAAGCCGGGAAAAAATTCTGCTCCACATCACGAAGCGGAGGGAAGAAAACTCCGCAAACTACGCAAACGGAGTGAAGTTCTCTGCTCAGGCCTACTTCTAACTAACCTTGATCTTAGCACTATGTTACGTTCGCGGAGCGTGCATAGTTTGCGGTACTACGCATTACGCAAATTGCACGTAGCACAGTGCAAAAACGCGTACCGGATATTTTTTGCTTTCTCGCGTTCCTCAGCATCAAGTTGGCGACCGCGAGCGAGCAAAAACAACATCCCGGCGAGACATTTTCCCCACTCAATATCAGCAACATCATGCTGATCGCAAAGATGGAAAATAAACCTTATAGTGAGATTCTCAACGTGGGGAGGTCAGGTTTCTCATAGCGTGTGGTTGCATATGCTCGCAACCGCTCACGATGAGAAACTACTAGTCCGCGTTAACAAAGCTGCCGCTCGAGTATAAATCTACTCGAGCGCCAGAAAACGATCGCTTGCACTGTGCAAGTTGCCATTTGCAATGACTGCGGACTGTGCAATCAGGGCGAACAGCATTTCCCAACCGCACTACACAGTTTGCATAGCTACGTGTAGCGTGCATAGTGCGAAGTGCACTTCACGTAGCTACGATTAGCGCTACTACGCAAACTACCCCCCCCACCCCCCCCCCCCGGGCGGGCTTATCTTGGAAACGTAAGTATCTGGGGGTCATAAGGGTCTAGAGGGTCACAGTATACCTACCCTGCCCCTCTATAAGTTTTACTTTTTTTTAACCAGGACAGGGGATTAAGCCCCTGAGTTCTAAACTGGCTGCTGCCATATCTTTGTTGATGTGGTGGCGGCAAATCAGATCTTAAGTTTAGATTTGTCAGGTCCACAGATCCTCAGTAGCCTGGTATATACTTAATTGTGTACCTTTTTACTTTGTGAGATTCTGATGGTGCCCCCAAGCATGTTCTTATTGGTGTGAGGAGCTGCATGCAGTGTAGCAGCCCCCTAGCAACATTGAAAAAACAGTAAGTGTCCTGGCTGAATAAATCCTTGCCCCAGGAGAGCTTACCATATTTTTTAAAGTGCTCCAAACTGGAGCTGTGTATTCTTCAGCTGGAGTGCAGAGCACCCTTGTAGTGGGTTCCATGGCGGCACTGTATGGCCTAAAATGTGTTTTTTTAACTCTAAGAGGTGTTGATTTGTTTTTTTAAATAATGTTTATTTAAATAAATTATGGGAGCTACTTTTATTAAACATTGCAATGCACAAATGTATATAACGTACCTTGGATTCTAAATATTAGTGACTTTTTGACAAAGATAATAGGTCTGCTTGTTATATGTTTATAAAGTGAATAGGCTCATTTTTTATAATTTGGTGTTTTGCCCTTTCACAAAGTCAGTAGTTTTGCCTTACTTAAAATGAAACCATTTATATTGTGACATCACATTGTCAGGTGTGGGCATCTGTGGAGGACACTAGGCCATGTGCCCAATGCCCCTAGTACGCACAGGGAGGGACTGGGCACTGTGGTGTTAGGTGCATGACCCTTTGACCATGCATGCTGGGGGATTGGCTGCCCCCGGGGGGTTGGACGCAGGCTGTACATGATGTGGGGTTGCTGTTACATATGATAATAAAACATTACTTTAAAAAAACATCCTAGAAATCTGCTGAAAAAATCAAGACTTAAAGGAGTGGCGCTGCTGTCTGTGGAGGAGACAGTGATCTCTGTTTGGCCTCCTCCTTCCCAGAATGCTCTTATGAGGACTTATGGTAAGGCTGTGTTGTTCCTAATTTAAGATGGCCACCACCATTTTACTGTCTGTCAGCCTATTTCCAAGCTAATATGGAGAATCCACACGTTCTACTTCAACTTCCTATTTCTAGCCTAAAAAATTACAACTGTTCCAATAGTTGGTCATCATGTTTCCTTTCTCTGGATGATATCCTCAATCTACATCAATCTGTCTGCACTCCTTTTTACTTTGGTCTTATCTCCTTCAGTTTCCAACCTTGCTCATTTGCTTCCATCTACTGCTCCTGACGCGACCTTGAATTCCTGCAGTTGCCCTTTAATCTTCTCCAGGACGCCCTTTACGATCTCTGGAACATGTCTCTTCTGGCTTGCTCTGGAGCCTCGTTCATCTAATCTCAAGGTCTTTGCCTTAAGGCTTTTTTCCTCCTTCGGGCTCCTTCCAGAAGGCATTAACTGCGATTAATGTCTGCTGCATAATGGCTACTTAAATTAGTATGCAAAGTACTGGACAACCAGACCAAGAAGTAGCCTGAGAGAATCCACAAGGCACCCAACCCATGACAACTGCAGGTAAGGAGTACATACTTCAAACAGCAGCAATAGCATTGTCTTCATCTCAGCACCATCTTCTTCTTGTGCTGGTCCCATAGAACTAGATTTTGCTTTTCAATAGGTTCAAATAGTCACTGGTGCCTCGATGCCCACCTGGTTTCCTACAAAGTGCTTGTTTGCAGCAAACTATGCATTCTGCAGTGTTGGATCTACGTTTAAATAAGCCCCATGTGGTGACAAGATTTACCTTATAGAGCCGAAGCAAGTATTGGCAAGAGCTCCACTTCTAAGCTCCTGGGTAAGGGATCACTAATATATAGGTATATCCCTATGCTTACCCTGCCATCCGCCCCTCTCTACACCTATTTCAAATGAAGATAACTTTGGATCATTTTGCAAGTGAAACCTGATGTACTTACTTGCCCATGTCTGATGCCTTTCTCCATTGGCCCTGGATCGACATGTGGGACTCGGTCATCGTGCATCACAGGCTGACTGAGGAATATGGCCTCCGCGCTGCAGGGTTTTTTGAACCATGTGTATGTTGAGCAGTCTGAGGTGTATTACCTTTATGCTGCTGGCCACCGCCTTGTTGGTTCTCCTATGTGGTTCTCCAGTTGACTGTTGGTTTGCAGCAGGTGCCTGCTAGCTTTGATCTGATGCCAGGCCATGTGCCCCAAGCTGTATCGCACTCGGCTTGTGTGGTGTTGTGGGATCTCCAATTGTGGATGTAATTGGACTCCAAACTTTGTTCTCAACTGGCCTCTGTACATTTATGATGAGTGACTGAGCACTTGTGAGGCAAGGTTTGTTGTTGATCCCATTTCTGGCTCTGCTTCTGTCAAGACTGGTTGTTGGGCTTGCTCTGACCCTCTCTGGGGTTGTCCTGGTGGTTTGCCCCTGCTTGACAAGGTTTTTGGGCTTTTTTTTGACCCACGACTTGTCTGTGCCTGCATCCATGCAGACTGTGACTCCCCCTCGCTGTTCCTGCTATGATAGCGTGCGCCTTGGCCAGATCCCCTGGAGGAAGTCTACGTCGATCATGGCCTGTCTCTCTCCCCTGATAATGACGATGTTCTGGCCAGACCATTGCCTGTAATTTTCCCTGGTTCCCGCAACAATCAGGTTTTTGGTTTTGCACATTGCTGCGCCCCCCAGGGCCACCTCTACAAGTAGACTTGGGCTATGCTTGCCTTACAACTGGTGGTGTTGATTTCACTTGGCTAGTGCCCTAAATCTCTGGCGCCCTTTGTGGAATGCTCTGGGCCTTTCTTGGCTTGTTCTATCCTAGGTTTTAGGTGGTTCTCCCTTGCTGTCATTTCAAGGGTAGATTGGGTAGGGCCTTGTTTGCGCTGATTGACTGTGGGGCCATTGCAGTGTAGAGAGATCCAGTCTAGGCCATGGTGGCCTTCCATCTTGGATCTTCCCCCCTCATGAGGGGCCTTTACACAATACAAAATGGTGGCACCTCCAAGAGTCTAGGAGCCTAGACACCGACATAGAATTCAGCATGTCCATCATTTGAAATTAAAGAAAGACTATAATGTTCAAAGGCCAAGGTGACAGCCATCTTAGAGTGGAATAAAGTTGTTTATTTATTCTTCTTAAATGCTCAGATTAGTATAGTGTATGGACTGACCAATCTGAGCAATACTCACCTCTCTTCCCCACCTCATAGACCACCAATCACCCCAACCGGTGACACAGTGCTGCTGTTTAATTGGCTATCTTCTTAAAAAGGAGCCAGGATATTCCTCCCCAAGCCACCCTTGATTTGCCCCATCCCTTCCTTCCTCATCTGTTCTTCCTTACTACTCCTTTTCCTCTCCATGTGAGCTTTATGGTATCCTTGTCCCTCCCTTCTTACCACTCTGGACTTTTGGGTCCATTAGCCGTGGATCCCCTGTCTCGATCATGATTAGACTACAAAGTGGTTCAAGCTGGCTGTAATGCCTACACTATCATACACCCCCTAATCTATCTAAAAGCACGTCCAAGAACTTTAAACATAGGCTTAAAAAAATCTCACCCAGAAATGCTTATTTCTGACCCCAACTTCTGCACATAAAAAGGAGCTACCATAAGTGACCGTATCTTCTACACTAAAAGAGGAGCAAAATCGAGGAACAACCTTTACTCTCTGCTCCAGATCACTGCATCCACTAAAACCCCTCACAGTCTCAGACTCTCCGCTGTTCCCTCAAGTGCTTGCCGAGGAGAGGCAACCATCTCCCTTTATAATAATGGGAGTATTCTCATCCAAGCATCCGAGTGCAACCTAGAACTACTAGATGAAATATTCTCACTCGTAAAAAGCTATGTGACAAAAGAAGAATCCTCCCAGACCCAAGTTCATCATAACCCTACAAACAGCGCATAGGCACCTCTTGATGTATCCTGCCACCCTCCCATTACTTATATTGCCTCACCACTATCCCCTCCTCCCCTAAACCACCCGATCAGTTTACCCAACATCATGCTCTCCATATGACCCCCTGGAGCTTGATTCAACCAACATTTGTCATCATAATTGTCTAATCCCTCTCCACACCTCTAGTGCAGAGATCACTGCAACACATTGAAACACACTACCTTGTGACCAACACCTTCACCCCATCTCTGCTGTGTCACTAATGATATGCATCATACAACACTCCCTTTGGCCCAAACTATGCCACTTGCAAGCGTGGAACCCAAATATGACCAGCAACATGGCTCCTCTCTCCTAAGCACTCCTTATCAACCAGTTCATGGGACCCTCATCCCCAACCCTCTATTGTGACTCTATCTCTGCCCAACTCTGTCCTCCCCCGGGGTTTTCCCTACTCAGCTGCTCCCTAAAACCAGATGCCAGAGCACCCTCTCTACTCCTAGGCCATTGACCCTCATCTCACCCTCCTGTTCTGACACCATGCTTACCTCCAAAATTACTGAGCTCTCCCTGGAGCTTCATCAACTTAAGGCTGATTTATGAAGCCTAATATCCATCACCTCCGAGCTAGTTAATTATTGTTATCCACTGGGCCACTAGATAAGAATAGACACGCCCTTTTGCGATCCAACAACAATCATGCGAGATGGCTGTCACTTCCCACATTCAATGGGATCTCAACAACCTCAATGCCTCTTCATCTGACCTGGAGAACAAATCCCTAACCCAGCACCTCCACCCGGCTCATCAGGGTTAAAGCCACGGTATCACACAATGATATTTACTCTCTCCTCCTCTCATGCAACTCTATACACTTTGATACACCGGAAAACTTGGGTCAAGCAAATTCCCATTACTCAGGCTTCCTCCACAGCCATACCCCACCTGACATGTACGCTACTCAAGTGCAGATCAGCATCTAAGCATGCAACGGGTATTGCTGACCTTATCCTTACACATGATCTTGACCTCATAGCTCTGACTGAAGCATGACTAAATGACTCTTAAGCACCAACTCTCAATATTCTCGTACCTCCCAGTTACAACATCATCAGATAGAAGGTGGAACAACATTTCCAGAGATAAATTGAGGAAATCTCTTGATTCCTCTCAAGTTAAAGAAGTTAACAGTCAGGTGCAGACAACAGAGAATTTTAACAAATGGTTTGGGTCAGCAATTGTAGAGGTAGCCTCCATTATCACTAAAGTGTATGGGAGGAGGACGATCTCAGCCCCAAGGTTTTCAGAAAGTCTGAAAATCTTCCAAAGGCAATGATGTAAGAAAGAAGGCAAGTGGAGATAGTTCCGTAGTCTAGAAGAAAGGGACAAACACAAAGAGCAATTCTTAAATATAAGAATCCTATTAAGAAGGCAAAATCTGCATCTTTCTCTCCCAAAACAAGACCTGCGATGGATGTATCTCAGGAACTGTTTGAGGTGGTTTGAGATCCTACATTGCCGCCAGCTCAAAAGGAACAGGAAAATTCTTTAGATTTTACCAATAGGGAGGACCTGTTTTATGATGACAGGATTTTGAAGGTTCTGTCTGAATTTCAGGCTGTGGAGGTTTCCCTAGTGCCAACATCTTTGGAAGTAGATCTCTTAGGGTGGTCTTATATTAAATTGGCCTCCTTCTCGATTCTGCCAGCAGCAAAAACGAAAACTATTTTAGGATGAATGACATCAGGTTCCCCTGATGATTTTAGTCTGCCTATGGTGATGCAACTTGAACCAGATGTAATTGCGACTGATTGAGTGCGATGGGGCTCTTTACATTTGTACAGGTGCATTATAATCAAAAATAGTTTGCACCTACATTTATTCTTTGTCGTATTCACATGTGACTCGAAACCGGTCCGGTCCTCGGATGCTTGATTCCGTTCTGGGAAGGACATGGCTTTTGTAGTTCGGACTGGACTGTTCCCATGGGGCAACAGGGTCAGAGCTGATTTGCATATCGCCATTGTCTAACCCAGGGTGGTGTGGAGTGCAAAAAAACGATGGATTTAGGCCCAGATCTTTTGACTGGGGGAATGTGTGACATTGATCCACATTCGGTCCATCACTTGTTGTTTTTGCAATTGCCGCCCTAAGTGCGCTGGGGATGCCCAGACGTGGGTCCCAGGCACTCCACACCACTTGGAGTCAAGCTAGCCGGGCTGATGAGAGGTGTTACCTCGAAACCGGTCCGGTCCTCGGATGCTTGATTCCGTTCTGGGAAGGACATGGCTTTTGTAGTTCGGCTGGACTGTTCCCATGGGGCAACAGGGTCAGAGCTGATTTGCATATCGCCATTGTCTAACCCAGGGTGGTGTGGAGTGCAAAAAAACGATGGATTTAGGCCCAGATCTTTTGACTGGGGGAATGTGTGACATTGATCCACATTCGATCCATCACTTGTTGTTTTTGCAATTGCCGCCCTAAGTGCGCTGGGGATGCCCAGACGTGGGTCCCAGGCACTCCACACCACTTGGAGTCAAGCTAGCCGGCTGATGAGAGGTGTTACCTCGAAACCGGTCCGGTCCTCGGATGCTTGATTCCGTTCTGGGAAGGACATGGCTTTTGTAGTTCGGACTGGACTGTTCCCATGGGGCAACAGGGTCAGAGCTGATTTGCATATCGCCATTGTCTAACCCAGGGTGGTGTGGAGTGCAAAAAAACGATGGATTTAGGCCCAGATCTTTTGACTGGGGGAATGTGTGACATTGATCCACATTCGGTCCATCACTTGTTGTTTTTGCAATTGCCGCCCTAAGTGCGTTGGGGATGCCCAGACGTGGGTCCCAGGCACTCCACACCACTTGGAGTCAAGCTAGCCGGGCTGATGAGAGGTGTTACCTCGAAACCGGTCCGGTCCTCGGATGCTTGATTCTGTTCTGGGAAGGACATGGCTTTTGTAGTTCGGACTGGACTGTTCCCATGGGGCAACAGGGTCAGAGCTGATTTGCATATCGCCATTGTCTAACCCAGGGTGGTGTGGAGTGCAAAAAAACGATGGATTTAGGCCCAGATCTTTTGACTGGGGGAATGTGTGACATTGATCCACATTCGGTCCATCACTTGTTGTTTTTGCAATTGCCGCCCTAAGTGCACTGGGGATGCCCAGACGTGGGTCCCAGGCACTCCACACCACTTGGAGTCAAGCTAGCCGGGCTGATGAGAGGTGTTACCTTGAAACCGGTCCGGTCCTCGGATGCTTGATTCCGTTCTGGGAAGGACATGGCTTTTGTAGTTCGGACTGGACTGTTCCCATGGGGCAACAGGGTCAGAGCTGATTTGCATATCGCCATTGTCTAACCCAGGGTGGTGTGGAGTGCAAAAAAACGATGGATTTAGGCCCAGATCTTTTGACTGGGAGAATGTGTGACATTGATCCACATTCGGTCCATCACTTGTTGTTTTTGCAATTGCCGCCCTAAGTGCCCTGGGGATGCCCAGACGTGGGTCCCAGGCACTCCACACCACTTGGAGTCAAGCTAGCCGGGCTGATGAGAGGTGTTACCTCGAAACCGGTCCGGTCCTCGGATGCTTGATTCCGTTCTGGGAAGGACATGGCTTTTGTAGTTCGGACTGGACTGGTCCCATGGGGCAACAGGGTCAGAGCTGATTTGCATATCGCCATTGTCTAACCCAGGGTGGTGTGGAGTGCAAAAAAACAATGGATTTAGGCCCAGATCTTTTGACTGGGGGAATGTGTGACATTGATCCACATTCGGTCCATCACTTGTTGTTTTTGCAATTGCCGCCCTAAGTGCGCTGGGGATGCCCAGACGTGGGTCCCAGGCACTCCACACCACTTGGAGTCAAGCTAGCCGGGCTGATGAGAGGTGTTACCTCGAAACCGGTCCGGTCCTCGGATGCTTGATTCCGTTCTGGGAAGGACATGGCTTTTGTAGTTCGGACTGGACTGTTCCCATGGGGCAACAGGGTCAGAGCTGATTTGCATATCGCCATTGTCTAACCCAGGGTGGTGTGGAGTGCAAAAAAACGATGGATTTAGGCCCAGATCTTTTGACTGGGGGAATGTGTGACATTGATCCACATTCGGTCCATCACTTGTTGTTTTTGCAATTGCCGCCCTAAGTGTGCTGGGGATGCCCAGACGTGGGTCCCAGGCACTCCACACCACTTGGAGTCAAGCTAGCCGGGCTGATGAGAGGTGTTACCTCGAAACCGGTCCGGTCCTCGGATGCTTGATTCCGTTCTGGGAAGGACATGGCTTTTGTAGTTCGGACTGGACTGTTCCCATGGGGCAACAGGGTCAGAGCTGATTTGCATATCGCCATTGTCTAACCCAGGGTGGTGTGGAGTGCAAAAAAACGATGGATTTAGGCCCAGATCTTTTGACTGGGGGAATGTGTGACATTGATCCACATTCGGTCCATCACTTGTTGTTTTTGCAATTGCCGCCCTAAGTGCGCTGGGGATGCCCAGACGTGGGTCCCAGGCACTCCACACCACTTGGAGTCAAGCTAGCCGGGCTGATGAGAGGTGTTACCTCGAAACCGGTCCGGTCCTCGGATGCTTGATTCCGTTCTGGGAAGGACATGGCTTTTGTAGTTCGGACTGGACTGTTCCCATGGGGCAACAGGGTCAGAGCTGATTTGCATATCGCCATTGTCTAACCCAGGGTGGTGTGGAGTGCAAAAAAACGATGGATTTAGGCCCAGATCTTTTGACTGGGGGAATGTGTGACATTGATCCACATTCGGTCCATCACTTGTTGTTTTTGCAATTGCCGCCCTAAGTGCGCTGGGGATGCCCAGACGTGGGTCCCAGGCACTCCACACCACTTGGAGTCAAGCTAGCCGGGCTGATGAGAGGTGTTACCTCGAAACCGGTCCGGTCCTCGGATGCTTGATTCCGTTCTGGGAAGGACATGGCTTTTGTAGTTCGGACTGGACTGTTCCCATGGGGCAACAGGGTCAGAACTGATTTGCATATCGCCATTGTCTAACCCAGGGTGGTGTGGAGTGCAAAAAAACGATGGATTTAGGCCCAGATCTTTTGACTGGGGGAATGTGTGACATTGATCCACATTCGGTCCATCACTTGTTGTTTTTGCAATTGCCGCCCTAAGTGCGCTGGGGATGCCCAGACGTGGGTCCCAGGCACTCCACACCACTTGGAGTCAAGCTAGCCGGGCTGATGAGAGGTGTTACCTCGAAACCGGTCCGGTCCTCGGATGCTTGATTCCGTTCTCGGAAGGACATGGCTTTTGTAGTTCGGACTGGACTTTTCCCATGGGGCAACAGGGTCAGAGCTGATTTGCATATCGCCATTGTCTAACCCAGGGTGGTGTGGAGTGCAAAAAAACGATGGATTTAGGCCCAGATCTTTTGACTGGGGGAATGTGTGACATTGATCCACATTCGGTCCATCACTTGTTGTTTTTGCAATTGCCGCCCTAAGTGCGCTGGGGATGCCCAGACGTGGGTCCCAGGCACTCCACACCACTTGGAGTCAAGCTAGCCGGGCTGATGAGAGGTGTTACCTCGAAACCGGTCCGGTCCTCGGATGCTTGATTCCGTTTTGGGAAGGACATGGCTTTTGTAGTTCGGACTGGACTGTTCCCATGGGGCAACAGGGTCAGAGCTGATTTGCATATCGCCATTGTCTAACCCAGGGTGGTGTGGAGTGCAAAAAAACGATGGATTTAGGCCCAGATCTTTTGACTGGGGGAATGTGTGACATTGATCCACATTCGGTCCATCACTTGTTATTTTAGTAAATGTACTTCGTCATAACAATGTGAAGGAGAAATGTAAAATTTTTACGTGTCATACAAAGAATTAAATGTGGCAGTTCTGTTTTGAATAATGTAACCTACAGCTCTGTTTTCAATTATTAACAAAGTTGTTCATGTATAAATTAAAGAGCTCTCGCAACTACATGTGTGTTCATCCAAACAAGGTACAATGACCAACAGTAAAAAGGAAACGAGAGACGACCGCCGGGAACAAACAGAGGAGGGATTGCCTGAAGCGGCACACCGCCTCAGAGGATACATACTCGTTTCCTCAATTCGGCGCGAAATAGGAATCCCCTCCCGGCTTCCCGCCTGACGGCATAGCGGGATACAGCGCTACACTATCTCTACAAGACTACCTATGGGATATGATAACACCATTCCTACACTACCACTGATCACATTATCAACCAGCCTCTTCTGTGTATGAACACACAGAATACCCATTGCCTGAAACTGAGCTTATAAAGACCCAGACTTACTCCAACCACACAGTGGATTGGGAGTTTAAGCCCTGAAGAGTCGTGTTGACTCACCCGCACACGACGAAACACGTGTCGGCGATTGATATCATTCTCAAGTCTGGAGTAAAGTTAACATCTTGCTGTAACAAGAAGTATCACACCAAAGAACCTGCGTCTGCGTTTCCTTTTTACTGTTGGTCATTGTACCTTGTTTGGATGAACACACATGTAGTTGCGAGAGCTCTTTTGTTGTTAAATTGTCTTGTCTTTGACTTGTTTAGACGGTTAAGGGCGTTTTGCCGTCTGCTCTTCACGCACTACACAACGACACCTTTGCTCTTTACACACCTTGTAACGTTTCAACCCAGGCAGTGCACCCTCTTAGTCCTAATTTTCTAAAAACCCCATGCTCAGTATTTCATGTATAAATTAATGCATAGATTTAAACGTGCACCATATTTAAGTTGCACATGGATGTGGTTAATTGAGATTTAGTGCATAGAATTCTATAGGGTGCTCATAACGATTTTGTATTAACCCGCTCCGTCCACAGACACGCCGTCCAGCTCTGGAACCTCCTCAACACCACAGCTCCTGATGTTGCCTTCCTCACGGAAACCTGGATGAACGCCTCCTCAGCGCCCGACATCGCCATCGCCATCCCAGAGGGCTACAAGATCATCCGGAGAGACCGCGACAAGCAGACTGGAGGAGGCATCGCCAACATCCACAGGAACAGCATCCGCATCTCGACCAACACCGACGACACCCTGACAACCACCAAAACCCTGAACTTCCAGATCCACACCGACCCCAAGACCACCCTCAGGGGCACCCTGATCTACCGACCCCCGGGACCACGCACTCAATTCAGCAAAGACATCGCTGACTTCATCAGCCCGCACGCCCTCCCCTCCGCTGACTACATCCTCCTCCGGGACATCAACTTCCACCTGGAGAACAAGAACAACCGCAACACCACCACCCTGCTTGACAACCTCGCCACCCTCGGACTCAAGCAGCTGGTGACCACCCCCACCCACCTCGCCGGACACACACTCGACGCCTTTTTCTCGTCCATCAAAGACATCGCCTTCAGCCACGCCACTGGACTCCACTGGACGGACCACAGCTGCATCCACTTCACCTTCAGAAGGACCACGGTCCACCACCACCAGCAACAGGCTGCACGAAGAATCTGGAACAAGATCACAGCCGACCAACTCGCCGCATCCCTAAGCCAGCACCCTCCCGCCAGCTCAGCGAACCGCAGCCAAGCCGCCGACAACCTCGCGAAATGGATCTGCACCTGCGCGGACAAACTCGCCCCTCTGAGGACCCCGCCCAGCAGACCCCGAAGCAAGAAGGCCCCGTGGTTCACTGACGAACTCAAGAGCTCCAAGAAGAACTGCCGTGCCCTCGAGAAAGCCTGGAGAAAAGACCCTACACCGGACAACATGACTACCCTCAAGCTCGCCACCCGAAAGCACCACCAACTGATCCACGCCACCAAGAAAACAGCATTCAAGGACCGGCTGGACAACAACGCACACAACAGCAAGGAACTCTTCAATATCGTGAGAGAGCTCTCCAACCCCAACGCCGGAACCAACGACATCACCCCATCGCAAGACCTCTGCAACTCCCTCGCCTCCTACTTCCACAACAAGATCGCTGACATACACAACAGCTTCAGCACACAAACACGCTCCCCACGACCACACCAACGTCCTCCACCTCCACCCTCAACGCCTGGACACCGATCAACCTTGAAGACACCATCAGCACGATGAACTCCATCCACTCAGGATCTCCAACCGACCCCTGCCCTCACCACGTCTTCAACAAGGCCGACGCTGTCATCGCACCCCACCTGCAGGACATCATCAACACCTCCTTCGACACCGCCACCTTCCCTGAGAGCTGGAAGCACGCCGAACTCAGCGCTCTACTAAAGAAACCAACGGCGGACCCCACCGAACTCAAGAACTACCGCCCCATCTCGCTCCTCCCGTTTCCAGCCAAAGTCATCGAGAAGACCGTCAACAAGCAACTGGCAGCCTTCCTCGAGACGACTGGATCCCTCGACCCATCTCAGTCAGGCTTCCGGGCCAACCACAGCACCGAGACCGCCCTCATCGCTGCCACTGACGACATCCGAACCCTGCTGGACAACGGAGAAACAGCGGCCCTCATCCTCCTGGACCTCTCCGCGGCATTCGACACTGTCTGCCACCGCACCCTAGTTCAGCGCCTCAGCAACGTCAGAATCAAGGAGAAGGCACTGGAATGGATCATCTCCTTCCTCGCCGGAAGGACACAGAGAGTCCGCCTCCCCCCGTTCAGATCAGGAGCCACGGAAGTCATCTGCGGCGTCCCTCAGGGCTCCTCGCTCAGCCCCACCCTCTTCAATGTCTACATGAGCCCCCTTGAGGCCATCGCACGCCAACACAACCTGAACGTCATCTCCTACGCCGATGACACCCAGCTGATCCTCTCCCTGACCAACGACCCCGCCACCGCCAGAGCCAACCTACACGAAGGGATGAAAGACGTGGCCGAGTGGATGACGACCAGCCGCCTGAAACTGAACACAGACAAGACGGAAGTCCTCATCCTGGGCTCCTCACCCTCAGCCTGGGACGACTCCTGGTGGCCCCCCGCCCTGGGCAACGCACCCAAACCGACAGACCACGCACGCAACCTGGGCTTCATCCTGGACTCCTCCCTCTCCATGACCAGACAAGTCAACGCCGTCTCCTCGTCCTGTTTCAACATCCTGCGCATGCTTCGTAAGATCTTCCGGTGGATCCCCACCGAGACCAGGAAGACGGTCACCCAGGCCCTCGTCACCAGCCGTCTGGACTAAGGCAACGCCCTCTACGCCGGAACACCGCCAAGCTCCAGAAGAGACTCCAGCGTATCCAGAACGCCTCGGCGAGACTCATCCTCGACGTCCCCAGACGAAGCCACATCTCCAGACACCTGAGAGACCTTCACTGGCTCCTGATCAACAAAAGAATCACCTTCCTGCTCCTCACCCACGCACACAAAGCCCTACACAACCAAGGCCCGACTTACCTCAACAGCCGCCTCAACTTCTACGCTCCCAAACGCCATCTCCGCTCGACCAGTCACGCCCTCACCGCCGTCCCCCGCATCCGCAGAGCGACAACAGGAGGAAGGTCCTTCTCCCACCTGGCCGCCAAGACTTGGAACTCCCTCCCTCCCGACCTACGCCTGACCCAAGACCACCTCTCCTTCAGGAAGAAGCTCAAGACCTGGCTGTTCGAGCAGTGCGGACCCCCCCCCCCAGTAGTGCGTGGTATAAATGCCTATGATTGATTGATTGATTGATTGAATGTGTCTATTTAACGTGATAGTTTCAACATGCATATATAATTGTTTGCTCATGTCTAATTTGTAGGCCCTGTGTGTCTTATTCTTATGTTAGCCTATTGCTTTAGGCCTGAAATTTATTTTCCCTGACGGCCCTAGCAGAGGGGAAGATTGAAACTCTTGTGTATGTTGGATCTGTTCTTTCCCACGTTTCTGTTGCAGGTGCAGAAAGTAATCTTTGTTACTAGAATAATTAGAATAATGCCTTTTGTTTTCCAAGGTAGGCCTGGAGAGAAGAGGATACTTTTATGCAAAGAATGTTGATAATTGGGAGACCGTGGAGGGGGCCTGGGAGTCAAGCTCAAATTGATCATTACAAAAAGTAAAAAGTTAATTAAAATCAGAAGAAAATTCATAATATAATGTGCCTTTAAGAAATTAAGGGCCACATGTAAACACATTTTCCCATAGACACAGAATGGGTAAAACCCTTTGATACATCTGGCCCTAAGTAGCCACAGTGCATGTGTCAACAGTCCAATTAATATTAAGTAGACAGCAGCTATCACTCTGAGTGAAAGGATAGAATTGACTCCACCCCAAAAAAGTACATTCTCAATGATGTATTAGACAACGAAAGCAAAGACGTTCATAGCATGAAAAAGGCAGTGCTGGAATGTTACTTGCACAGTAAACCAATCAAACAATTAGCTTTCAATCCACCTACTGGCAAACAGTTGTCTTTGGATAAAACCATGACATGAAACCTAATTCAATAGACCCTCCTGCACTTTGAACATAGAGCTGGATATGCAGCATCTCATTTTGAAATGATTCAAAGAAAGGAAGCCAGAGGAACATGTTACTTCACAGACCAGGGCTGCAGCTGAATTTCGATGATTTCCTGAAAAGCAAAGAAAATCACTGCTTGTACACAATATTTAAACGTGGACTTTCAATAATGTGGCGTAGCATGGCCTAGGTATTTTAAGTCTAACAAACCTATGTTAAGCATCATTTTTCTAAAGGTAATTGATTTTTTACAGACAAATACATAATTTGTGGCAGGATTGACAACAAAAAGTGGGGAAGATATTTTCTTATTCTCAGGTCATTTCTGAGGGGGGCCTAGAGTTGCTGCATGAGAAGGAGAACGCATTGCATTCTGGGCATTAAGACCACATTCTAGGAATAATGCTGATAAAGGAGAACTGTGCACCAGGATTACCATGATGCCAGGCAGAGCCCTATGCACCATTCCTGAGCTATGCACGTTCAGCATCTCAGGCCTTGGTCAGACAGCCCTGGATGTCCACAGAAACCGCCTGATTCATCATTCATATTTGCGCTCGCAAAGGGCCAGATTCTGAGAATCTGGCCCTTTGCGAGTGCGATTTTTCCATTTGGGATTCAACATCCCAAATGCAAAAATCGCTATTTGCTAATTCGCATATTTGCGAGGATTTACATTTAAGGAATCTCTATTTGAGATTCCTTAAATGTAATTCATCATCCATTTTACAATTGCGAAATCGCAATTTCGGGCCGCAATTTACCGCGAGGTCAAACCTCGTGGTAAATTGCGAAAACTCAGAAAAATGCATTTAAATGCATTTTTCTGAGTTGCACGTTACACACACACATGTCCTTTGGACATGTGTGTGTGCAACACCTGTGTTAATTTCCATTGCAGGGGTGCTACAGGGTGTCCTTTGGACACCCCTGGCACCCTTGTACTCGCAATCTCATTTGCGATTAGCTAATTGCTAATCGCAAATGAGGAATGACTCCCCATGCATTCCTATGGGCCTTTTGGCCCATAGGAATGCATGGGGAGTTATTCCTTATTTGCGATTAGCAATTAGCTAATTGCAAATAAGGAATCAGTGGGAATCGCAATTAAAATAGCGATTCCTACATGATTACCGTTTTGCGAGTCTCAATTAGCGATTCCTTATAATTCGCTATTTGAGCCTCGCAAAACGGCCCGTTCATGAATCAGGCTGAAAATCCCTTGGATGAAACAGCAAATTGGAAAAAAGCAGCTTTGCTGTTGTTTTGTAGTTGCCTTAAGAGTGTCGGCAGCAGAAGGTCACTTTAGTTAAATTTACCTGGTCTGAGTTTCAAGTTAACTCTGTCTGCGAAAGCTTGGTGGGCTCAAGGTGTAGATCCGGTCTGTGTTCCTATAATTGACAGAAGCCTGGGCAATGCGTTCAAGGCTTGTGCTCTTTATTTAATGACTTTAACATCAAAGCGATAACTCCCGAGTCATGGAACGAGAGCTTGCTATTGCCCATTTATGAGAAGAAAAGATTTATTAACACTCACCCCCCTCCGACCACAGGCCCATAACACTATTCACAGAGTTACTAAATGGGGTGTAAATGATTAGTACATCTATGTAGACTGGGGTCATGAAATATAGGACTGCTTAAACTGGATGCTTATTGACATCATGCCCCTTTTGTAAAAAGTATCCTATCCACAGGAAGCAGGTTCTGTCTGCTGCCTTTATTGATTTTTCTTCTGTCTTCAACAACGTTGATTGACTTTACTGTGGGTTAAGTTGAAAAAATGGGCTCTACTGTTACACTTTTAAAATTCCTTCAAGTAGCTGCTAGGCCTAGGCGTAAAACTCTGCTCCGCCCGTGGAGTTTGCGAAATCCGGCAACTCTGCTTTCTGCGGAGAACGCAGCATTACTGATAAAAATTCACAGTACTGTACTTAAAATGGTAGTTTCAGCTTAGTTCTGTTCAGTTCTTAAAATGCAACACTTTGAGTCAATGTACCTCACGATGTGTTACGCTTCCACAACAAAAGTGTTGCAGCGATGAACATGCAGCAAAGTTCCGGTGCAAAGAAATAAAGACGTGAAGATCTTCCAGATGCGGCAAGCTTCTCCGATGATGCGAGAAGTCTCGATTCGATGCGTCAGCTGCAGGGGCGACACCCTTGTTCTGTGATGCGACGACAACAGCTTCAGCTGCGACACTTTTCTCTGACGTGGCAAGACGCTTCTGCACAATGCGACAACTGCAGTGGCAACACCCTTGTTCCGTGAAGCGACTACAACAGCTCTGACGGCGGCACGCTTCTCCATGGATACAAGGCACTTTTCTTGATCCGGTGCAATACGACAGCTACAGTGGCGACATCCAAGATGCGCCGGCAGTGGCACCGATGGCCACATGCTTCTTTCTCTTGAGTCGCGCTTCTAGCTCCTTGCGACACGCAGTCCCTCAGAAGGTTAAAAAAAGTAGCAGGCACTTCCCAAGGAACCCTGGGGAGCTGGGGGTTGAAGTCTGTTGTCCCTGAGACTTCAACAAGAGCCATGCTCTTATCCAAGCCCTTGGAGATCCTTCATAAGTTGAAAGCAAAGTACACAAAGTTCCTTTATCCTTCCTTTGGCAGTAAGGCAACCACTGCAGGCCAAACCCCCAAGGAGCACTTCAGCTTAGGTATAGTCTCTCCTCAGTTTCTTCTGGTTCCTCTCCTCAGCAAAGGTTTCTTCTTGTTGTCCAAAAGTGATCTAATTTCTTGGGATCAGGGTCCCAATATTTATACCCCAAAATCCTTTGTCCTCTGAGGGCAGAAGGGTCTTTGCCCAGTTCAAACCAGTTCTGGAGCACTCTGTTGACATGACTCCTTCTGTCCTTTCATAGTGCAGGGCAGAAACATCAGATGCCCCACAGGAGGTGGAGCCAGCATTGTGGAGGGAAAGCACAGCCCTAGAGCACTTTGTTGACATGACTCCTTCTCTCCTTTCACAGTGCAGGGCAGAGATATCAGGCGCACTACAGGGGGTGTAGACGGCATTGTGGTAGGCAGGCACAGCCCAATTCAGGTCTCAGGTGCAACTCCTCCCTCCCATCTAGATGCAGTTCTCTCTATTCTCCACTGGGCGGACTCACCCTGTCTTCTGGAATACCGTAGACCTGTCACTCAAAATCCAGACAAGGAATATACAACCTAGCATGGGCAGGCTTGGAAAGTTAGACAAGAAAATACCTACTTTCTAAAAGTGGTATTTTAAAAAACAGAATGTTAAAACCAACTTCACTAAAAGATGTATTTTATCATTCTGACTTCAGGCATACTAAAACTCGAATTTCTACCATGTTACCTGAGTCAGTTAGAATTATAAGATGTAATATTCTAACTGCCCGTTCTGGCCTATGGAGAACAGAGCCTTGCAATAGTGAAAAACGAAAATGTATGTAATGCACTATTAGGATGTGCCACACACATCAGGGCATGTCCTACCTTATACTTACAATGCACCCTCCCCTTAGGCCTACCATAGGGGTGTCTGATATGAAGAAAAGGATAGGTTTAGGGACTGGCAAGTGGGTTCAATTGCCCAGTCAACATGGCAGTACCAGACTGCACACAGGCTCTGCAATGGCAGGCCTGAGACACACTTTACAGGCTTCTTCTGTGGGTGACCACCAGCAGCATTTGGTTTACAAGCCCTGGGCAATCATGGGGCACTGTACAAGGGTCTGATAGGTAAACTAAACCAGCCAATCTTGGAATCACGAATTCACATATTAATTTATATTAGGGAGAGCATATGCACTTTAATACTGATCAGCAGTGGTAATGTGCTCAGAGTCATAAAACCAACAAAAACAGGTCAGAGAAAATACAAGAGGAAGGCAACAATGTCAAGGATAACCCTGCAAAAAGGGCCAAGTCCAACAGTGTGGTTTTATGATTGGATACACTGTATTGTTAATTATTTATAACAACGTAAATAACCATACTAAATGATATTGCTTGTTTGTACTAATAATTCAACTGCAACAATGTCATGTTTCACTGGCTTTCTTCTTGCTTGTTTGCTTCTAGGTGCACAAGAGACAACATCACCCACAGTACTGCCAGACAGAAGGCCGGTGCATGAAGTGACGTGTGACCACATGACACAGACATCTCTTCAGCTTGTGAAGCTAAGTGCAACTGAGAACTGACAGCTTCAAGATGGCCCCAAAGAAAGGCGCTGCCAAGAAAGAGGCCAGTTTTCCACCACTGGCATGCTGGCCAGGACCTTATTTGGTAAACATGTGCCTGCCGCACTGGCCTCTGGGATGCCAGCTGGGAACAGCACCCCAGCATCAGTGGACCCACCCCAACCAAGGCCTAAGCCCATGTCTGGAACAGAGGTTGCCAGTCTAACTACAGCAAAGCAAATAAGCAGTGAGGTTGAAATGGACTTATCTCTTTCGCAAAGCAGTTCCCAATCATTGCAGGAAACTCTGATAAGTGGACAACAACAGCTACAGCCAGCAATAGTATTACCTACAGAAGTAGTAGCAGTTCAGGAGATTGAGTTTCATGCTGAGGAAGTAAAAGGAACCACTCTTTCAGAAAATCCATTGTCTTCCAGATCTCCAGCAAGAAAAAGGAGGGTTAGTCCACGATCTTCTTCTCCAAACCCCAGTTTCTGATGATCAAGGCTCCACTTGGATCCCACCTCAGTGTGAGAGTTAAACACTCCAGGAGAGGCTAGGAAAAAGTGAGGTTCCTGAAAGCCTCAAAGTTCATGAGGAGGATGACGATGAGCAAGTCATCAGAGATGTTAGCCCAACCTCAGTGGAAACCCACGTTACCCCCATCTCAATCTGCTCTGAGGGATGTGGCTCAGATACCACCACTGAAAGTTGCCACATCTGCAAGGCCCCTGCAGCGACCTAGTTTAGTTTACTATATAGGCTTATATGTCGCATGAATCACCCTCTGAAGGGTATCTCTGCTCTTATGGATTTGCTGTGGAACCAGAGGCAGTGGGCTAGTCTACAAAATAGCCTTTTTCAAGGCTTTTCTGAATTTCAGATGGTCTGGGCATTGTCTTAAGACAAATGGGAGTTGGTTCCATAAGAATGGCGCTTGACTTGAGAAAGCCTTTCCTCCTGTTCGTGTCTTTTTTATTCTGGTGGATTTTGAGCTGAGATTTCGAGCTTGATCGTAGGTCCGTTTAGGGAGGTGTACTGGTGGAGCCTCTCCACCAAGTTGTCGCAGGGTTTCCGTTCTCTCACAGAACTGTGCACAGAGATCTAGAACCTGGGTGAGTTAGGGTGACCCACAACTCACCTTTGTTTCAGAAATCCCCTTACCAAGCTAGCTACAGTGTCGCATCGGCAGTAAATACTTCCCAATGACTTAGACAATCCAGAACATGAACTTAGAATACCTCAGGTATCGTGGAACACATGAACACTCTTTCGTTATATTATCATTCCAAACCGAAACTGGGAGGCAATGAAAACACGTGCAAGTTTGAAATGTTTATTTTTCAATGCAGCATTCTCAAACACAGTATCTTGTATAATATCAACATACATATTATAAAAATCAGAGTCAGCAGCATAGTCACTAATCCATAGTAAGCAAAAGGTGATAACATGTTATGATGCAAAAATCTATAGAATTCTGTATCACCTATATTTCGCGCACCCTAATTAGCATATTATTATATCTAAGAAGGTCTCATCTGGGTTCTTAGCAGGGCGGACCCATACCTCTAATTCTCAGTAGGAGGAGATCACATCAACAGCTACCAGCTCTCAGCATGCTCAGCATCAAGTGTGTGTTTTCTCATTCCATGTAACTGTATCTTAAACTCACGTAGAGCCAAATGTTGGCACAAACATTATTTGTGTTATGACTAACGTGGTGCGAGGATCAGGCCTGCAGCAACCTTGTGTTAGGTTATTCGGAGAGTGTGCAGTTCTCAGTGTGCAGACAGTTGTACCAAGTGTTCCAGGCACGACTGATACCAGTGCAATAACATATTATTCTCAAATAAATCACATCTTTCGTCTAGGTTAAAAGCTGCAATAACAACTAGGTGTCGTGTGCAAACCGAAGCAGAAAGAAAATATGGCGCTTAAACATTTAATAAGCACATGCTAACTTAACACAATATATAGAAACGTAGTAACCATATGACACCCCCCCAATGATCCGAGGACGGTTAAAAGAAAAAAATATAAGCCAATACTTTATGAGAGGCAAGACATGAAAGCAGAGTTCAATGATATTGAGCCAAGCTAAATGTATGTAAATGTATGTAAAATTCAAAAACACAAAAATGTATGTATAAATGCCTATAGTGGCCACACAAAATATAAAAAGTCGAACTTGAGGCCTAATTTTAATTAATAGGCCTAGAACATATGAAAAAATCGAATGTTCGTATTGAAAATGGCACCATTCAGAATTACTAAAAAGTCACGTGCCATAATGATGGAAGTATTCAGAGTCATTCCTCGTTGAATGAATATGCAAAATAGGTAGCTACAGCTTCCAACATGAAATCACTGCCATCATCCGAAAACAGTTCAGCCATCCAATTAAGCAATGGGAAAGAACATACGTGCTCCTCCAACACCGAATCCTCTAGCAACATCAGAGGACAACTCAGTGGGTTCTCGAGAACGCTATGTGCCAGAAAGTCATGCACCGCTGCGAATATGTCCCACTGACCCATTAGTCCATGCATCGCTGCCACAGCCATAACCCTTTCGCCAGAACAGACCAACTCGTGAGCCACTACGGGGTACATCAGCTGATCAAAGTTGACGTCAGGAGAAGTCGGTAAACAGAGACACAAATCAATGGCCCAGTCGAAATCACAGCTCAGGTAATGAAACACAGGCTGGACACAGGTGAAATAGGAAAATCTGAAGGATAATCCAAAAGCCGTGCTTAAGGTCGCAAGCGGCAGGGATCCATAATAATCAAGCATCCGGTTGCGAAACTGCATCAGTAGGGGCTGTGCGTTTCCTTGCGCAGGATGGGCATCCATGTTTTATAAAATAAAATATCACCAGAACGCCTGCAGCCAAAGCCAGCAAAACAGGAAATCCGCCAAACAGGCTAGCGAATATAGAATGAAAGAACGCAGGGATAATACCAAATACTTTTTCAAATGTAGTCACGAGACCACTGCTAACCATTTTAAAAAAATGAGCCAGGCTCGTTGTGGAGGAGGCATTGAAGATTTGATGAACCAGCTCGCAAAAATGAAACGGGAAATCAGTACTTAAAAGTGCTTGTACTTCTGTGCGTGTGTTTGCTATGTAAAGGACATAAGTTTCGCGGGCAGAGCTCAGGCCACCTGTTTTTGAGACAAAAGGGCTCTTATACGGCCTAAACCATTGAACTCAGTTCTCAAGGTTGGTATTCTTGGCCAAATTAAAACTTCTGAATTCCCATGCGTGGGTGGATACAACACATTCTTGCAGCAAACCACCCTTTCTGACACGGTAACCACATATGCGATACCAGCCTCTAACCCACAACAAAACTCGTTACTCAAAAGTAAATAACTACCGTTGGACAACAACGTGAACGTGGGAACTATTGCAGGAACTGGTGTCCCTTTCAAAACACAGGCCAAATTAGGTTTGTCCTGATTACAAGAACCATGCAACTGGATGTGTCTGCATATTAGTGAGCGGTCATGCGACTGTGTACATTCTTCACCATTCAGATTCACTTCATTTCCCTCCTTAAGGCATCTGTAAGTGTATGGTAAAGACCATGTCTCATGGAGGAAAGTGCTGCCTAATGGTTCATATCGCCCAATGGCTATATATTTCATACAATTTGTAAATTTATACAAAGCAAAAGGTAATGTTATATCACCATGAATAAGCCATGTTGCTGCAGTCACTTCAGCCACCGAAAATGGCAGGGATTCTAATTTTTCAATATGTAACATAGAGAATGTTGCATCTCTATTCGACAGCATGCGCTGTTTTTCAGTCAGATTAAACGGGGCAAATAATGATGAGACGTTCATAAAAGTCCATGGCACTCGACCAGACTTTAGAGTCTGTAGTGTCCACGCAAATTGCATCACAGAACGCAATTGATTTTGACCATGATATAACACGGACACTTCATCATGTACAATGTCAACAACAGAAGACACAATATTATTTAATGTGTAAATTCGGGAAGAAAGCGTGTTAATGCTGTTATCAACAACTGCAAGCACCTTTTCTAAATTTGCTTGATCAATAGCTCTCAGGCGTTTAGCAGCCTCAACCTGGGTAACTTTCCAAATTTCATTGTAAATCGCATACAGCCATCGTTTAGATCTACCTTTAGCTGGGCCTTTTATAAAATCGTTCAAATCCACATCATCATTTAATAGAGACAGATGTAGCTTAACTGCAGCTAAAGTGGAATGTTGTAACCAATTCTGACACAGCTTCCCTACTGAATAAGTCGTGACAGTATAGTCATCTTCAAAACGGGGATTGAGTCTGACTTTTGTGAACCCCTTAGCCAAACCCAGAAAACGGCGTTGGCAAGAATCAGCACTCCTATGCCACATTAGCCAACCCTTCGAATCCAAACTGGATATGTTAAAGGACGAATTGAGTATAAGAGTTTGCAACTCATGAATGGACAAATCAGTAAAATTAGCCCAACCTGTATATTCCTCTAAATCCGGGATGGTCGGTGTATTAAATTTTTTAGAAGTAGCCAATCCAAAGCATGTTGTTTGGAAAATGGATGAATTTAAAAACAACATGTGATTCGGGATGAGACATGCACGGTGCAAAGCCTCAGTGCCTTGTACCTGCCAATCTTTGGTACCCCAATTCGATTTAAGGTCAATTGTTCCTTTCCAAAACTCGTAGCCATCTACAGCCAACCTGTCTAGAAAGGACTTCGAATACAGCAATTTTGTATCAGTAAGTCTAACTTTGGACATGGACTTTTGTGTCATTTTAAAATAAAATGACTCAGGATTAGATTGATTAAAGTCTGTAAAATAGGTGTATTTTTTCAGAAACGTATTGGAACTGCCCCCAAATGGAGTAGGGCAATGTTCCCATTGTGTATAATTTACAGCAACCCTCCTGGAGTTTGTCTTATGTAAAAAATGATTACCATAGTGTTGAAAACAAAACAAATCACCATAATTAATAGAATCTGTGTACAGATCTTCAGCATCGAAGGCAGCATAATACTTTAAATCAGAGAATAATGCTTCTACGGCCTGAATATCCCAAATATGGGAGCGTATATCTTGTTTAATTACATCTCCCATGTTTACTCTAAGCACATTTGGAACATTAATCACTTCAGTAGGCCCATGTATCTGAAACCTAACCGCATCCCACACAATCCCATCAAGGACAGGCCAAGCAGTAATGTTAACTGTATTTAAGTTTTGTTTCAGTCTGTGCGCAGAATGTGAAGAGGAAATAGGGGCCAATGTTCCATTAAGGTACCGAATTCCTGTTCTTTCTTTAACGTAGTGACCATCAATCAGGCGGAAAAAATAAAACACAAAACCAATTGACATAAAAAGATAGAATGAAAATAGGATCAACCAAATGTATGTCCAAGGCGGAATTAAAAAATGTTTTTTAAACAACGTGGCATATCTTGCAATGTTTGTGGGTTTCTTTGAAGTTTCCGAAACAGAGTCAAAAGAGAATCTGGACTGGCTTGCCAAACGGGTCTGTAAATCAGGCATCGATAAATCAGCAGGATAAGTGTAGTTTAGCTCATCAATGTTAGTATCAGGAATAGTATTTAATAAAGGACTGGATATGGCAGGCATCTCGAGGGACACCTCCTGTTCTGTACCAGATTTAATAGCCAGCACAGAGTGCCTCACCATGGAAGGACAGGATACAGCCGGTGTCATGCTATGAAGAATCAGCCACCCTGTGTGTCTTGACATTGTCAATAGAAATAAATCTGTTTTCCTTACGACCTGCAAGTGGTGGTAAAATGACTGTTCTTGTGCCCTTCACTCCAAGAACTCGAACCGGTGCTCGATATGAGGGACCAAACTCTTTCTTGTTCTCGATCTTCTCTCGAACCAGTTCTCCAACTTGGGGTAGCCAGCCAACTACCGGATCTGCAGCGCATCATCCGATGTGGAGGGCAAATGTTCCTTTGTAAGACTGTCTCTGGTCTTTTGTAGATTCTGTAAAACATTGCAATGTTCATCTACGTCAAAGGATGTGGCCTGGGCCTTGCTGTCTAGCCCATCGAGGTCAGGTACATACATCTTGATACCAAAGAGCATTTCGTATGGGGTCCGCCCACCCAGAGACCTTCTAGGGAGATTATTAAGCGCACGCTGCACGCCTATGAGGTGGGCTAACCAGTTTCTGCCAGTGCCTATAACTCGAGCTGTCAAAGATTGGTTTAAGTCGCGGTTCATTCGTTCAACTACACTATTACCCTCGGGTCTGTAGGGACTCGAAAATTTGACTTGGACCCCCACGTTGGGCGCCATGTCGCAGGGTTTCCGTTCTCTCACAGAACTGTGCACAGAGATCTAGAACCTGGGTGAGTTAGGGTGACCCACAACTCACCTTTGTTTCAGAAATCCCCTTACCAAGCTAGCTACAGTGTCGCATCGGCAGTAAATACTTCGGAATGACTTAGACAATCCAGAACATGAACTTAGAATACCTCAGGTATCGTGGAACACATGAACACTCTTTCGTTATATTATCATTCCAAACCGAAACTGGGAGGCAATGAAAACACGTGCAAGTTTGAAATGTTTATTTTTCAATGCAGCATTCACAAACGCAGTATCTTGTATAATATCAACATACATATTATAAAAATCAGAGTCAGCAGCATAGTCACTAATCCATAGTAAGCAAAAGGTGATAACATGTTATGATGCAAAAATCTATAGAATTCTGTATCACCTACATTTCGCGCACCCTAATTAGCATATTATTATATCTAAGAAGGTCTCATCTGGGTTCTTAGCAGGGCGGACCCATACCTCTAATTCTCAGTAGGAGGAGATCACATCAACAGCTACCAGCTCTCAGCATGCTCAGCATCAAGTGTGTGTTTTCTCATTCCCTGTATCTGTATCTTAAACTCACGTAGAGCCAAATGTTGACACAAACATTATTTGTGTTATGACTAACGTGGTGCGAGGATCAGGCCTGCAGCAACCTTGTGTTAGGTTATTCGGAGAGTGTGCAGTTCTCAGTGTGCAGACAGTTGTACCAAGTGTTCCAGGCACGACTGATACCAGTGCAATAACATATTATTCTCAAATAAATCACATCTTTCGTCTAGGTTGAAAGCTGCAATAACAACTAGGTGTCGTGTGCAAACCGAAGCAGAAAGAAAATATGGCGTTTAAACATTTAATAAGCACATGCTAACTTAACACAATATATAGAAACGTAATAACCATATGACAAAGTAGGAGGGTCCCTTTCCCTATATTGCCTTGTATGTCAGGCAACAGATCTTAAACTTCACATGTTTCTGCACAGGCAACCAATGTAGCTGGTGAAGAAGAAGGAGTGAAGCTGATCAGTGGGGGGCTTCTAAGACTAAACATGCTGCAGTATTTTGTATCATCTGAAGGCGCTTTATTGAGGACTCGTTAGCTGCGATCAGTAAGGCATTACAGTAATCTAACTTACTCAGCACCAGGGTTTGAATCAGGGTCTTTCTTATGGGATCAGGAAGATAGGGGAAGACTCTTCTAAGCAGGCCCAGCACATGGAAGCATGAGCTCGCCGTCTGTATTACATGCTTTTTCATTGTTAAGGTCTGTTCAAGATGCACACCTAAGTTCTTAGCCGTTGTTGTGGAGGTCGGGCGGTTCCCAATTCTATAGGCCACTAATTTGGTGCCCATAAAAGTGGGGCTTCTCCACAGAGCAAGACTTGAGTTTACCGGCGTTCAGCTGTAACAAGTTGTTTTTCATCCATTGCGAGATGGCCAGCATGCCGGAAGAGAAGGTGGATTGGGCAGTCAGAGATGTCTTACCGAAGGAGTAGGTAAGTTGGGTGTCATCTGCATAGGATATTGCGACAAACCCATAGTTCCTCAATAGAACCGCTAAGTGGGCTATGTAGATGTTGAACATAGTAGGCTTAAGCATGAACCTTGGGGTACCCCCTTGGTCAGTTCTTTCGGGTTGGACCGATATGGGCCCAAGTTAATGGCCTGGGAGCGATTGGAGAGGAAGCTAGTCATCCATTGCAGTGCCACTCTCCCGTTCCAAGCCTCCCTCAGTCTCATGAGCAAAGTCTGGTGATCAAATGCGGCGGAAATATCTAATAGCACTAGGAGAGTGGGTTGGCTTTGATCTAATGCAAGCCTGCTGTTATTGGTAACAGCCACCAGGGCTGTTTTTTTGCTATGTTTGGGTCAAAAGCCCGATTGGGACGGGTGCAGGTAGCCGGCCGAGTGGTTATGGTCGGATAGATG
The DNA here is from genome assembly GCF_964263255.1 of Lissotriton vulgaris. NCBI lineage: Eukaryota > Metazoa > Chordata > Amphibia > Caudata > Salamandridae > Lissotriton > Lissotriton vulgaris. Next base: position 43,143,751 of record NC_141691.1, on the reverse strand, counting down.
TTTGTTGACATGTTTTTCCAGAACTTTGCTCAGATATGGTAAGAGGGAGATTGGGTGGAGGTTTGAGAGATCTTCCTTAGGTGCTTTGGTATTTTTCCGGATTTGGATGATCTGAGCCGAGTTCCATGTTCAGAGTAGGTGGCCTTCCTTCAGAGATTATTTTAATAGGGAACAGATTGGATCTAATAGTGATTTTGCAAGAGAGGCAGAAATTCCTGCAGGTAGCACATCGAGTGGGGATCCGGATTTTACCTTGCTCACTATTATTTCAGTCTCTTCTTTCGTTAAAAGGGAGAAATTCAGCAGCATTTTTAACCTAGGGCTAGGAGGAGGAGCTGTTGTGATGTCTGCTGATGGGGGACAGCTGGTCGTGGCAATCTTATTATAGATGGTATCTATTTTCTGTATGAAAAAATCACTTATTTTGGCACAGAGAGATTGGGAGAAGCTTTCTTCCGATTCGCAGACTTTGGGACTGGTGAAAGTTTTCAAAATTTGGTACAGGGCTTTAGGAGTGTTTTCAGCTTCAGTTGTTGGGCTATATGGTTTTCCGAGCACGCTTTATGTTTTTGTGATATAGAGAGAGAGCATACCTAAACATTTCTTCTTCATCTTTGAGGTGGGTATGGCGCCATCTTCTTTCAAGGTTTTTGCAGCCGCTTTTTTCCTTGTGAAGTTCTGAGGAGAACCACGCTGCCTGGGTTTGTCTGGGTTTGGTTGAAACTGTTTTTAATGGGGCAATCAGTTCAATAGCAGCTAAGGCTGACTTGTTGAAGTGGACTAGGCTTTCTTTAATGTTACTATGTGGTAAGTCCCTAAAGGGTGTGAAGGCTGTTGCAAAAGATTCTGGATAGATTTTATGCCCTTGTCTGTAGGAAGATTGATTACGCGGGACAGGCCTCTGTAATTCTCTAAGTCCTATAATTGAAAGTCGAAAAGTGCATGATCAGACCAGTTAACTGACTTTGGGGCTTCGCATGTGAGGAGAGGAGAGTTGGAAAAGATAATGCCTAAGGTGTGTCCTGCTATGTGAGTAGGAACATCATTAATTTTATTTAGATTCAGTGTAGCGAGGTCGGCCAAAAAAAGATGACGTTTCTGCTTTCTCAAGGCATTCACTATGAATATTAAAGTCTCCCAGCAGCATAAAGTTGCTGGAAGAGATCACATGAGGGGCTATCAACTCCATGAGTTGAAGAGAGAATTTGGCCATATGACCCAGTGGCCGGTAAACCAATGCCCCTTTCCAGTTGTACTGAGGTGAGAGATCCATCCTGAATATCAGGATTTCAAACTGTGCATTAGTACGCTGTTCTAATATTGTAATTTTCGCTCTATCATTATGAATGATGGTGATCCCTCCTCCAATTTTGATCTGCCTGTCGAGTCTGTTAATCCCATACCCTTCTGGTACAGCAACGGCAACTCGAGGGGGGCTAGTCGGTTTAGCCATGTCTCGGTAATAAAGCCATAACTCACACAATAGGGGAGAGGGTCAAAAAACTATCCACTACCCCAAACCCCCTAATATGACACACAGAGGGGTAGAGAGGAAAAACACCTGACACAAACAAAATAACAGGTGTTTAGTGACAGAACTAATGAGTTTTGAAAACTGCCCTCACTCACAAACAAATGTGTGTGACATGCTTCATCATCGGGTCCGCTTACAAAACACCCTGGCATAGCCACGCACAGGACGGAGCATAGGGAGGGGGAAAAGAGACATACACAAAACAACACAAATGTGACAGAACAGTGATAACACAGTGAGTCTCATCCTGTGACTGGGTACCGTGATAGAACAAGGTGCAGCATTAGAAAGTGCTTTAAAACTGGCTCATGGATACCTTAAGGACACTTAGGCATGGGTTCCACAACCAGGATTAAAAAAGTGAAGGATGGACAGTGTTTAAAGAGAATGTCAAGTTCCCAAAACACCCATCCTTAAACTACCAGTGCCAACATGTTTCGACCGTCTTACTGTGCCCCTAATAAGCAGGTCTCCCCGGTCTTCATCAGGACGTCTACCCGTCCCAGTCCACCTCTCCACCTTACCTTAGTCAGGGAAATAGATGGAGTAAAAGGGATCAAAGTCGATCAAAAATGTGTGGAGGAAAGTACCGCCATCCTGGGATGCAACTACTGGAGAGAAACATAGTGTCTTATGCTATACTGTATTTTACTTGATATTACAAACCACCAATCATGTATGCATGTATCTTAATATGTCCCCACCTACTACTAGATATTTCACGATCGTTGTATGAAACAAACCCTCATTGCAGCTTGTCTATAAGCTAACTGCCCTTCATACCACAATACAGTTTCACTAATTAGAGATCAAAAATGAAAAAACGATATATTGCTGCTAAAAAGCCATCGTTATCTCCTATAAAAGGGCCAGCTGTTGTTGTTCAAATCACGTTTATATAAGGGAGTAAAAAAGGGAGTATAAGCGGTCACATCCCCAATTTTACGGCGGACTTACAGAGTTTATTAGTAAATTAAACTCAAAAAGGTGCCCGGCAGGGGATACTCCAAAGAACACAACCTGTGTTTGGGAAGAGAAAGGAGGAAACCTATTAGTTGTTTAACTAGAGAAAGCCATAACCTTCATTTCTGGAGTCACACTGAGGGTGTTATATTTTCTTTTTCCTCTGAAAGTAATACGCTTCACTAGTTAACTCAAAGTGGTAAAAAACAACAAACTGAACAGTGACACCCCAACTCCTTACTGTTTCGATGAACGTCCACACCAATAGTGCCTGCTCCTATGGTGCCGCGTAGGGTAGCACGCACAAGCCGGCTCCGCCATTATATGAAGCTCTTCCGCATACGCCCCTTGATCCTCGCTAAGGAGAGCATGCATGATAGTGCGTGCTCACATATGGGGCCGCTGGGAGATGTAGTATCTCGAGGGGGTTACCACGGCCAACCCGGATGTTACACAATGAAAAATTAGTATTGCTCGGGCTGTATAAGTCATTGAATATATTCTAGCCCAGAGATTGTGATACGAGCACTCTACATCTAAAGAATCACTGCGTATAAAAATGGCAAAGACTCGGTAGCATTTTAGGGACTATGTTCTAACCCCCGAGCATAGTTCCTCATACTGTGTCGCATACTAAGTGGGTACCTTAACCCCATCCATTATATGGAAAATCAATTAAACAGATGATCGAGAGCCAAAACGGAAGAGTATATTTATAGCTGAAGGAGGGCATGGTCACTCCAGAGATTAAAAGTGACCGCTTTCTGAGATGTACCAAAAGTGAGTTAGTAACAAGTGTTGTCAGATAACACCAACCCTCATTCCAGGCATCTAATTCTCCGACATATCCATATTATGACTCCACCCCCACGTGTGCAGACAAGAGTGCGGGAGGTGGACTAGACAGTCAACAGCAGTATTGTTAGTAGCAGAGAGACGTGCGTTCACTTGTTACGTAAAATCAGAAAGACCAAGTGGAGGTTCACCTGCTAAGGGCTTGCCATGGTATATCATAATTTATCCCCACAATATGGCTCTTTAGCCGGTAAACCCATTTTTGTTCTCGCAGCAGGAGAGCTCTATTGGCATCCGCCACATGCACTCCTAGCTGTAGTTTCTCGATGACAGTCCACTTCAACTCTTCTGGGGTGTGCCCTGCCTCCAGGAAGTGTGTAATCAGCTTCGTACTAGATCTGCCACATCTAATAGTGCTACGATGTTCTGTGATGCAAGTCTTCACCTTCCTGCTAGTCATGCCAACATACTGTTTGTGACATGGGCAAGTGATCAAATAAATGACCCCCTGTGAGTTACAATTAGTATGGGATCTCTGTTCCCAAGGTGAAGGAAGACCCAAGTCAATGCACTTTGTATTGGAAGTTAGGTGACATACACTGCATGAGCTACACAGAGTATGGCCCATCAACCTAGGTAAGCCTGTGATTGCAGCCATGCCCCCGGTCTTAGGTGGAGCCCGTTGTCTTGTGTGAACCAATAAATCTTTAAGATTTTGGCTTATTTTAAAAGAATACAGTGGTGTATCCATATTCAAGCCACCAGAGTTCAAGATCTTCCAGTTCCTTAGCACAGTCCATCTGATCTGTTGTGAGGAAGTGTTAAATGTTGATACAAACACTGTTTTTTGTATTACTGGTCTGATGATCTTAGACATCAATGCTTCTCGATTGACATTGGTGGCACTCTTCCTGCCTCGTTTAATAGCCAACATCGGGGGTGTTTGTATTTAGCAGGTCCCGTATCTCAATTGCATGTTTAGGGAGGGATCTCACATTTCCCAGAAAGCCTTTCAAGCTTTGCCAGGGGTGAGTGAGCTTATCTTTAAGGGCTCGAGTTCGGGTCTACTACTTTCAGAGCAATTAGTTAATCTGTGTTGGTGTTGGGTTTTCTGTGCGTTTTGGGGTCATTTGGCCATACATTTGCTAAGGCTGAGTTTGTGCTTTGATACCTGCAGTGTAGGCAGGAGAAAAATCCTTCTAGATCTTGAAGGTGGTGTGTTTTATTGTTATGACAATGTTGGGGAGAGTAGCAGTAGTTTTCCCCAATAAGCAAAAGCTCTGTCTTGGAGTAGCTAAGTTTGTGGTGCATATCTTGGGCTAAATGTAAATGGGCAGGGTCCGTGGTGGCTGGCGGCGGTCTGGCAAGGATGAGCTTGCCTTTGGCAACTGCCACGGCCCAAGGAGGGAGTTTCGGTGGGGCGGAGAGTCGGGGCAGGGGAGGGGGTGCAAAACACTGGAGTATGGATAATTGAAGCTAAGTAAACAATTTAATAAATAAAACAATTTTTGTAGCGCTCCCTGCATCGCATTTTGCAATGCAGGGCGCGCTACGAAATTCATTTTATTAATTACATTGTTTACTTACCTTCAATTATCCATAATCCAGTTTTTAGCACCCCTCACCCTGCCCCTCCCCCGCCCCGCCTCTCCGCCCCACCAAAACTCCCTCCACAGGCCGTGGCTGTTTGGCACCCTTTGGCACGTGCGCAGGTCTGCTGCGTGCTCCGGTTTTCATCAGCTTTATGGGGTTCAAGGCGGAACTAGAGCGCAAACCACCTCCCTGCCGGGAGTACCTCCCTCCTCTCAAACGGGATAGTCCATAGTGGACCTAGGAGGATGGCTCGGGGGAGGCAGCCAGTTGTACTAGTGAGTCAAACGTTAATCTTAGGAGGAACATTTAAACAAAAAAATCTTAAAACAACGCCGCTATTAAAATGAGTAGAAAACCTGCTTTTAGCAATTTAGCAGTTGCTGTTCACCGGAGATCAGCCAGTTATTACAGGTACTAAGTAGGAGGAGCGGCTAGCGTAATGTGCCACTACTTGCTTGTACATGTCCGCTGCACGCTCCGGGTTCCATCAGCTTTATGGGGATCAAGGTGGGACTAGAGCGCTAACCTCCTCCCTGCCTGAAGTACCTACATCAACACTCACCTTAGTAGAAGTAGGCACTGCTGAGAGGCAAACATCAAAATGCCCACCTACCACCAGTACATCTGACATTGGCAGTGCCACCAGCATCAGAAAGTGGACCTCCCCAGTTTGGGACTTCTGTACAGTTAGCAAGAAGGATCAGAACTTTGTTACATGCTCCATTTGCAGATTAAGTGTTAGTTGGAGTAAGCTTGGTATAAACTATGGTATCAAAGACCAAATAACTCATTTGAGAATACCCCACATGACGCAGAGAGAGGCGAACCATAGCGGCCAAAAACCTAAATGTGATGTTAGTGAAGGGGATGACAGCATCCTGAGCAGGGAATACGATCTGCTCACAGTGAAAGGTGAAGAAGAGGAAGAAATGTTGTTACACACAGCAGCCTTTCCACTGCAGTGCAGTAGTATTCCCTGCATCAGCAATATCACAGTGGCACAAGACTCAGGTCTAGACACAAAGGCAAGAGTATACAGTGACTGCCCTGCTGAGATGCACATTGAGCCTACACTCGTCTGCTCTCAAGAAGTCACCTGAATCAGTGGCACCAGAAAAGAAAAAATCCAGACTACTAATTGTGGCATGTTTAGGTAGGAGTGGTAGTATGAAAGCAACTACCCAACGCATGCTTAGACCAGGCGAAAATGGCTCACATGTTAACTCTGGACTTCCCCCCATTTTCTTTTGTGAAAGGGGTGGGTTTTTCAAAATTTGTAGAAACCATCTGCCCGAAATGGAAGATTCCCAGCCAGTCATATTTTGCCAGAGTAGCTGTTCCAGCACTACATCACGATGTGCTGGAATAGCTTGGACAAGGTTTGCAGCAGAGTGCTTTTCACATTAACCGCCTGACAGCAAACATGTGGACCAGTTGCCAAGCCACTGATTACATGTGCATCACTGCTCACTGGATCTCTTTTGTGGGAGTTATAGTAATTATATCTGCAGGTGTTGATACTGCTGAGATTTTCAATGGCGCTGGGAAGCATGTGGCAGTAGTCATATTCGCCATGGGGAAATCCCATACTGCTGCAAACATCTTGGAAGACTTTAACAACAGGGTCTTTGAATGGCTGTGACCAAGAGGGCTTAACATTGGTTGTGTTGCCTCGGAGCATGGCAGTAATATAGTTAGGGCCATGGCAGATGGTGGCTATTTCATGGTCCTGTGTTTGGCGCACTGCATTAACATCATTGTACAAGACTTTCTCAGAAAAGAACACAGAGCCAGCAACTTACTGACTACCTGCAGAAGAATCTGCACACATTTCAGCCATTCTTTTAAAGCCCGGAAGCAGCTGAGGTCATTCAGCTTGATAATAGAAGCCAGTAAAGCACTCATACAGAAGGTGCCAACACATTGGAACTCAACAAATTACATGTTGCACCATTTGTTTGAGCAGTAAAGACTGATCAATGAATATGCCATGAAAAGAGGGGACACAACTGTGAAAGGCATGATCATTGAGATGGACCAAGAGGCCTAGTCAAGTGCCAGACATAGATGCTGCTTTCTTTTGAGTTTTTCACACAGGAAGTCAGCAAGGAGAACCATGGGTCCAGCTATCTCATTGTTGCATATGCTACAGGAACAGCTAAAGGAGGTGTCTTAAATGTACTTGGTTGTGGATGAAAAAAGAGAGGCCTATAATTTGCTGGAAAGCCTAACCCTTTGACTATCAGTTAATACATAAGTGCAAAGAGACATTGTGTCATCCAAACACTCCATCTGTGCCACAATTCTTGATTAACCACGGGGCTTATAAAATCATGGTCGGAATCCATTCTGGTCGCCAGTCTCCATCTTGTTACCGCCCAATATCCCTGCTAGACTCCGTAGGTAAAACAATGAGGAGGATTATTTTAGAACGATTGCAGCAATGGGCAGGTGACAATAGTAAGTTAAGCAACATATGACTTGGGTTCAGAGAAGGATTGGGTACTAGGGACCAAGTTTTAAATTTGACCCTACTTACAGGCAAATATGTTAATGCAAAGGATGGGAACCTGCACATGGCTTACGTCAATCTTACTGCAGCATTTGACTGTAAGCCACTCTAAACTATGGTTGATCCGGTCTGAAATGGGAGTAGAGCCACCCCTGTTAAATTTCCTACGGAACTGTATTCTAACGCCACTGCCAGGGTGAGGTTCGTAAGAACGGTGAACTCATGGCCTCATTTGGTGTAGAGAGGAAGGTAAGGAAGGGCTGTGTCCTGGCTACCTTCCTCTTCACCCTATACACAAATGGACCGGAGCGTGCCATGTTGGAGGGGAGCCAGGACCTACCTTTGAAGGATAAATGCCCTATTCCCGCCCTGTTTTTCGCCGATGATGCCGTGATTTTAGTCTGAGCCCCCGTAGAATTGCAACGCTCCCTGACTAGATACCATTTGTTTTATAGCAGAGTTAGACCTTAGAATAAACATCAAGAAAACTTTTGTCATGTCTATTGGACCCAAATTTAAGAAGATCAGGGAGATCTTTATTGAAAATACTAAATTAGAGAACACCAAGACCTATCCCTACCTGGGCGTACTAATAGACAATAAATGCTCCTGGAGGCAGGCTATTGAAACTAGAAAATTACTTTTTATTAGGGCAACAATAGCACTGGTCAAGTTCGCCCAACAGCTCGGGAAAAAGTCCCCGACTGAACTGATTAACATCTATCGGGCAAAATGCTTAACTATGGCGACTTATGGAGCGGGAGTGTGGGGTTACGGCAAGGTTGAAATCCTCCAAAAGGTAGTAAATAACTTTCTAAGATTTCTCCTCACTGTACCCCGCACCCCCTCAACATATAGCTGCCATCTGGACTTGGCTTGCCATATTTAACGGACATAGTCAAACGGAGTCATAGTCATAGTCATGAAATGAGTGGCAGTATACAAGTAAGTTTGGTAGAGCTAAACCTCCCATATTTGAACTTCTCCTGAGCTTTTTCCAGGAGATTCTGGAGGACTTGGTGTTCCAGATAAAAGAACCAATTTTTCCCTGCAATTTGGCAATGTCAGGTGCCATAAAAGATAAAGGAATCAAATTAAAAAGGAAGGTTATTTTTGGTAATATGATCATTTTTATCAAATTGACCCTCCCATAGATATTTAGAGGGAGGCTTGACCACCGCTGAAGCAAACCGCACACATCTTTAGAAACTCTAGTCAAATTGATTTTAGATATATCTCCAATTTTATGGGCCAGATGGATTCCCAAATACCTCATTCGAGGCTTGGCCCCTTGTGTCCCCACTCACCCAATCAAAACTCTTCCCTCACTTTTTTCAAATCAACACCCTTCCCCCTCTGCCCTTTCTGCCCTTTTTCCATAGCAACTACCTCCTGACAGACCTCACATGTTTACAAATTCACACAACAATGGTTTAAATGAACTCTGAACTCTCAGTACACCTGCTAATCCACTGCAATGTTTCTTAAAATCATTTTTTCTTAACCATTCAAATTACATCTTTCAAAGAACACATCCATGCACCCTAACTTTCTGTTTTCAGCAATGGAAATCCACTAATCACTGCTACTGAATCATTAGCACTCAAACTCCACAGTTTTTTTTCTTTACAAACTCCTACGGTTTCAACTGCCATTTCATTCCCACACTTCATCTGACTGCAACAGAACCTCCTCTCACCATGTTTTCTGTCTGGATTCTTGGACATAGCTACATCTACTGGGCTCACAGGTATGCTGATAACAGAAATTTACACAACCTCGATTTACAAAATGTGGAAATCAAATGGATTGGCCAGAGAGGATTGAGATGTCACCAATTGATACCATTGGTGAAAACCTTTTTGCATTTGCCAAACCCTGACCTCATATTAGTGCACTGTGGAGGAAATGATTTGGGCACTTTAACTGGGGTAGGTCTGGAAATGCTCTTAAAGGACATCTTTGAGCAATTAATGGCACTTTTTCCTCAAACTGCCTTAGTATATTCCAATATATGCCAAAGACAGAAATGAAGGTGGTCCAATCAAATTTGTCCACAAATTGAGAAAGCGAGGAAGCATGTAAATAAGTCTGTTTCAGCTTATATGAGAGACCATGGAATGGGCGCCATCTACAACAATAACTTGCGTTACTACATGCAAGATATCTACAGAGGAGATGGTGTGCACTTCTCAGATGAGGGAAACAGAGTTTTCATACAAAATGTAAGACTGTGTATTGGTACCTACTTATAAGTACCTAGAACTTACACAGAACCCAAAAGCTCTTTTCAGAGCTACCTTAACTATAATTACTCTTTCAAAATTTCGAATGTACCTTTTTTCACAAATTTTCACTTATGTTCGCTTCCAGGTTCGCTACCCGGTTCGCGTACCGGCAGCTAACCGCGCGAAAAATTAAAAAAAAAATTCCAACATATATGAGCCACCCTCAGAAAACCTAGGGGGTCAGGATACGTCTCCCGTGCCCCCTTATACCCATTTCCCACATTGTTTTTCCTCCACCTTGTGATTAAATTCAACCGAAACACAAAATGCCGAACTCCCGTTACGCTACGGGTGAGCGACCCGGTTCGCGTACCGGGAAGCGCTTCTACCGCGAAAAATTGAATTTGTTTTATTTGCCCCACGAGACCCTTTAATAACCCCCACAGCATTCCTAGGGGATCAGGAGGGGTCTACCTTGCCCCCTTTCATTAAATTCCCCCTTCGTTTTTCTCCTCTTCTTGTCTCTCGATCCTACCGAGAGACAAGATGGCGGCCGGTCGGGACTGTTTAGAATGTTGACAGACACCGGAGAGCCAATCAGCTTCACTTCGCAAAGTTCCGTCACGCATCAGGTACGCGAACCGGGGAGCTAACCGGAGCGCTGTCACAGATATATCTGTTTTTTAAAACGTTAATTTCTCAAAATCCACTGGAGCACATATATTGAGACATAGCAAAGGCACGTCGGGCAAACCATATCTACAATTTTGCCAAGTTTCATGTAAATCCATTCAGCCGTTCGAGCTAAAAGTGAGTCCAACCGCCCTATGGAAAAATGAATGGAAAAAACGCGTTTTGGGACCCCCCTTTTTTCTTGGCCCCCCCTTGACGAAACCCCCTAAATTTTCATGGGCTGCTCAAAAACAAAATGTGCCATTTTCCTGAAAATTTCTGCCAATTCCTTCCACAAACGCTAAAGTTATTTGACATAGAATTTTCAGCAATCCCATAGGAAAAAAATCCTAACTATATATACCTACTGGCGACCGCCAGTAGGTAATATATGTATCATTGTCATGTATATTGATCTTTGTACTGGGGTGAATGTAAGACATTGTTCTGCATTCTGTCCATCAACTGTGTTTTTTGCAATTTTCACCCCGAGTGGGCTGGGTATGCTCAGACGTGAGTCCCAGGCTCTCCACATCACTGGAGTCAAGCTATCCAGGCTGAAGAAGGCTGATAGCCAGAAACCGGTCCTTGGATGCTTGATTCCGGTCTAGGAAAGACATGGCTTGGTAGTTCGGGCTGGACTGTTCCCATGAGGCACAGGGTCAAGACTGATTTGCATATAGCCATTGTCTGACCTAGGGTGGTGTGGAGTGCAAAAAAACTATGGATTTAGGCCCAGATCTTTGTACTGGGGTGAATGTAAGACATTGTTCGGCATTCTGTCCATCAACTGTGTTTTTTGCAATTTTTACCCCGAGTGGGCTGGATATGCTCAGACGTGAGTCCCAGGCTCTCCACATCACTGGAGTCAAGCTATCCAGGCTGAGAAGGCTGATAGCCAAAAACCAATGGATTTAGGCCCAGATCTTTGTACTGGGGTGAATGTGAGACATTGTTCTGCATTCTGTCCATCAACTGTGTTTTTTGCATTGTTCTTTTGAAAGAAGGCACATTAATTTTCTCGGAATTCTGAGGAGACAAAAACTTGCAGAGACAACTCCACTTATCTGGTCTCCAAATGTGAGTCTGTCAATAACAGTCAGCCACCGGTTCTTCACTTTCTTGGCAAGAACTGGGAGAGTACCCAGTTCTTCCAGCCACCAGTCAGGTGTCCAGAGGTTCAAGTTTTTTTCCAAATATAATAACCTCTGTCTTTCCTGAATTTAGTTTCAGGCAGTTAGATGACATCCACCCCAAGATAGCTTTCATGCAGTCATGGCATCTTATTCCCGTTTCGGCTTCCTGGCCACGATGTAGGGATATCACTATTTGCATGTCATCAGCATAGGACGTCAGTTGAAACCCAAAAGATCTTATTAGGGCTGCAGAGGGGACACAAAGTGTGAGGCTAAGGGAATACCCCTGCGGAACACCGCATGGAAGGGAGAAAGGTTTAGACTTATTTTTATCAAAATCCACTGTTTGGATTCTATCAGTAAGAAAGGATTTGAGAAGGTTCCAAGCATTGCCTTGAAACCCTGCTTCTCTGATATACGGTCCATCAAAACCTCATGATGAACCGTATCGAAGGCCGTTGAGAGATCCAACATGATCAGTATCACTGTGCCTCCCTGGTCCGAGGCCTCTCTTACCTCCTCTGTTGATTTAATCAAGGCCAACACTGTGCTATGATCAGCACGAAAGCCATATTGAGTTGGATCTAGTATGCTGTGTGTCTGGAGAAACTGGAGAAGTTGGATATTCACGGCCTTTTCTAACATCTTAGCTGCAATAGGAAGGCGTGAGATAGGCCTGTAGTTGTTTGGGTCCTTCGGATTAAGGTTTTGTTTTTTGAGCAGTGGGAGAACGGATGTGATTTTTCATAATTTGTGGAACTGCCCTGAGTTAAGGATGGTATTGAACAGGGGGGTAAGAACCTCATGACACCCAATTCTGGTCACACAAGAAGACATGTACCCAGCCTAGGAATGTGACTGTCTTCTCCTATATCATGGAGAATGTTGTGGGGCTGAGCCTTCCACTCACACAGTGATAAGTTGGCATGGGTTTATTAGAAGCTTAAACGCCATTTTTACTTTCCTGCTTTGCTTTGACACGACACGCACTTGCAATATTGTTTAGAGAAGGCTGAGTATTTTGCTTCACATGAGAATAACTTGTTATGCTACATTTCTAGACTGCCTCGCTAGTTTAGTCTGTACAGTGAGAGCCTGGGCAGTCAAGGTTATCTTGGACACTGTGTCTGGTATTCGGAATGATCAGCGCACGTTTTAACCTAACACATATGCAGCTGTGGCCACCTCTGATACTGGCACGTTTAATAATGCACTGTGCTGGCATGAAAAAACACACTTGGAGAACATTTTGTATGCTGAGAGCTTGTGCAGAACTCGATGTGATCCACTTCTGCTGAGTACCAGAGGTATGGGGCCACCCATGTAATCCTATGAGACTTTCTTTAGTTATAAAAGAGCCTGCTAGCTAAGGAGGGTGAAATCTAGGTATATTTTAAACCTGTTTCCCTTTAGCATTATAAGATGCTTTCTCCCTTTGTATTTTATGGAATAGTAACAATCCTGACAACCTTGTTTCTGATAATATGTTTGCTTGTATTATATAAGGTACTGCGCATGAGATCACGGCATTGGAAATAAACATTTCAAACTTGCTAGTGTCTCTATTTACTACTTGTTTTGGAACTGATGTAAGTTTGTGACAAAAGAGTGCTCTTGTTTTCCACCTTACCTGAGGTAACCTAAGTTGCATGTTCTGGGTTGACTAATAATTGGTGATTTTGCTATAGGACGAAGAACCAATGAGTCACTGATGCTAGTCTGGTAGGGGGTTTGGGTACTAAGGTGAGTTTTGGTACTCCCTAATTCACTAAGGGCCTAAGTCTGTGTAGGAGCAGAATCCCTGCAACAATAGTAAAGAAGAACTTCCTATGCTCGACAGGGACAAATCTGTGTCACTAAACCCTGAAAATTACAACACTGTCAAACCTTTAAGGCCCTAGTCTTTTTCGAAAACCCAGTGTCTCATCCCAAAATAAATCTATTTAAAGTTCCTTAAATATCCCTTTTAGTAAACTGTAGCACCACTGCTCTGAACACTCACTTTAAAGCAACCTGTGGTATTGTACCAGGCAGAAGCCAGGCAAGGCACTAGGACCCAGCTGAAGAACCAATGGCCATGTAGTCACTGACTGGGGTGGAGTCACAAGGGAGGAAGGGAAAGTGGAAAAGGAGGAAAAAAGGGCAGTGATGAGAGAGGGTGGAGGATAGAGAACATGATGTATTGTTGTCTAGGAATAAAACATCTTACCTGATGCTCCATGTGTGGCATCTCTTTCACATAACTGAACAATCTGTGGGATTACACCTTCATATCATAAAGGCCCTGAGCTATGCTGTACATTAATGAAGTCACAAGAAAGTGCAGCTGCATCTCAATAACTGTTTGATCTTCCTTTCTGCAGATAAGGTAGAGCCAATAATATGAAGAGGGAAAACCAGAGCTTGGGGACACATTTTATCCTGAAGGGCCTTTCCGAGGACCCCAACATTAATATTATGCTCTTCTTTGTATTTCTTTCAATCTACATGACCACGCTGATTGGAAACAGCATCTTGATTATTGTCAGCAAAGTGGACAGTCGTCTCCACACACCTATGTACTTCTTCCTGAGTAACCTCTCCTTCTTAGACATCTGCTACACTACCAGCATTGTCCCCGAAATGCTGGCCATTTTCTTGCTAACAAATAAAACTATTTCTTTTTTGGGATGTGCAGCACAAATGTACATCTACCTGTCCTTGGGTGAGACAGAATGCATCCTCCTTGCCGTCATGGCATACGACCGCTATGTTGCTATTTGCAACCCCTTGCACTACATGACCATCATGAACAGGGCAGCCTGTATCAGGATAGCAGCTTCAACTTGGATCGGAGGCTTCCTTCTGTCCATAGTTCATGTGGCACCCACATTACATCTCCCATTGTGTGACAATAAGATTAACCACTTCCTGTGTGAATTGGAAGCTGTTCTGAAGTTGTCCTGTATTGACACCTTCATCAATGAAGTCGTCATCTTTGTCGTTGGTGTGCTGATATTGCTGATCCCCGTGTTCCTGATTGGAGTCATTTATCTTCGCATCCTTGTGACTATTCTCAGAATCAAATCCACAAAGGGACGATCCAAGGCATTCTCCACCTGCGCCTTCCACCTGACAGTCATCACCATTTTCTATGGCACTGTCATCCTTATGTACATGAGACCCCATTCAAGCCACTCTCCCAACTTTGATAAAATGTTATCTGTGTTTTATCTTATCGTGACACCGATGGTAAACCCCATGATATACAGTCTGAGGAACAAAGACGTCAAAGGAGCCTTGCAAAAATCAATAGGAAAGTGTGTATACAAAGAAATGTGATAGACTTAGAATGCAGTGACTTAAAAGTGTCATATTGGTCTGACAAGTGCTGTGCATTGGCAATGTAAGATGAACTGACCTGAAAATGGTCACAACATGCCTCAAATAATTCCTATTCAGGGGCAACAGCCAATGTGTGTTTGTGTGTGGAGTTTGAAGAGTATTTGCTTATGGATTTGGAGCCAGCAGCGTTCTTTGAGGTGAAGAGTGATGTGAGTGTGGGATGGGAGATTGATGGTTTACCTGCCAATGAGTTTTTCATGTTCTGGAGTCTTCTGGTCAGTTGAGCATTAATTCCAACATAGCTTTAGTTGCCTTCGACCTGTTTGCTGGCTATAAGGGCCTGTGTAAAGGTGTTGATTGCGAGCCATTTGAAGATCTTCTTGAGCACCTAGAGCGTGTAGAAGCAGGAGCTGGAGATTGAATTCACTTGACTGGTCATGGGGAATTGGTTGTTGATTACTATTTGGAGGTTCTTTCATGGGTTGCATGGAGTGATGTGGGTCTGAGTTCAGCAGTTTTAACAAGGTCTAATTCTAATCACTACCATTAATCAACCTGTGTGGACACTCATTCATTCACTATTCTTAACACACTGAACTCATATACGCAAAAAAGTCCAAAGTTTATTATTGATTCCCAATACATGTTCAAAAATTACAATGCTGAATCAGAATGACCTGAGAGGTAAGCATGAAGAAAAGAACACAATTGCATCCAGTTATTTACAGATACTGTAAACATTTGCATAAAAAGGTGTGCAATTTAAAGTTGTTGATGCAGCGTTTCCGTGGACGAAAGTCAATATACCAACTTCTTCAGGACTCTTACTTATTGACAACAATTATCTATAAATAATATACATAAAACATAATTACATATCTCATGACATATTTACATATACAGAGTCCAGTCCGCTACTTCACCACTCTCACAGGTGTACACTCACATTCTGTCTATACCACTATCTTATGGTAATGAGCAATTCTCATTAAATTCCATCATGATACTATTTCAATAAACACTACTATTAAAAACAATTGTTAAAAATATGTTTTAAAAAAACCTCATTTTTAACTAAAACTTTTTTATAAGAAACAACGTATTTTCCAAAAGGACAAAACTTCAAAAATTCTAATACTTTACGTGAACGGCCATAGATTACCATTTAGCATAGTTGTTCAGGTTTAACATTTTATACTTTTCATGCTCCCTAATAGTTGTTAATCCTCTATAAAGAAAAAACAGATCTTAGTATTCTATATTTTATATATAATTTGTGTAAACTTTCATAATTTCTGGCATATATGGTTTTTGTCTTCTCCTTTAATTGGTCCTTCTGAAATGAACATCAGGTGTATATAAAAAAGGACAAATCCCTTTGAAATCAGTAGGACCTCTAAGGTTTAAAATAAGACAATTCAGAAATTGAGCCTCCCCTTACTAATCGGGACACTCCTCTTTTTTACTCAATGTGGTGCTCACCTCAGGTAAAACAATGTTTTTCCTTTCCCACTTTTTTTATTGTGGTATACACGTTAAATTCTAGTCATAAGGGGTGCATTTGCTTTGCACAACCGCCAAACTTCTACTTGTCTTGGTCAGTTTACACCCTTCAGATATTTATAAACATGAAAAGGAGGTCTTATTTGATTTCAAATTTAAATGGGGCTACATCTATGTAACAGCATTCACATTCCTACTGTCGTAATTTGGCAGTGATCGGGTTAGCGTTAAGCTTTGTTACACGAATTTCCCCTTATATTGACTATGGTGTTCGGAGGCCATTTTGAGAACACTGGCGTCCATTTTACATGAACGTGCTGCCTCGTGGTCAGAATGCCCTTTTGTCCTACCTCTGTATCAATGACCACGTAACTTGCCCAGCAACAGGCTATTTTTAGTACTGGTCAGTCTTGCACATGCGCAGTCAAACCCTTTGTATTAGTGGATGGTCATCGCTTAGGAATGTTCCCCAAAACTGACCAGTGGTGTTGCAACTCTGCCCATGAGTTGGCTGTGTTCCAAAAATGTCCTTATATGTACCTAAACTGAGTAAATGTGTTCCGCCCACTCTTTTTATTACTGTAAAACTGTATAAAAGATGTCTTGCGCCGATGTTCGGTGTGATACTTCTTGCATTGCCGAAGGGTGCTGTAGAAATATACCACCACCCCATGGGGTCTTAATAAACTTGTTCTTTGTATTTTCCAGTTTCCGTGCCAACGTCTGTTTATGGTGTAGCGGGTTTTGCGGAGTATGTAGGCCTGGAGAACCCAATACCAGTCTCCATTTCTTTGTGGTAAGCCGAGGCAATTTTGCCAATTAATCCTGATTTACCATGGTGTCAGTCATCTCTAATGAGTAGACCAAAACCAATAATTCATCCCACTGCGATTGACATTCACATCCCAATATTTTCTAATGAGTCTGCACTAGTTATCACAGTTATTTCTATTAAAGCCAAATTCACCTGTCTTCATTTGTTAGATACAAACTAGGCTTCCCCCGGCACTTGCTGGATATAATGTTCTCCCCACGTTTAATGTTATATTTTAGAGCAAGGTTAAACTTAAGAATTAGTTACTGTCCTCCGATGGTTTATTTATAGAATCTAAAATCTCACTGTGATTATTTTGCCCGAAGCAGCTGCCCATCCTTGCCTCCATGTACGTGAGGAATGAAACCGAGTCACACTCCTCGTCCTTCTTTTATATTCAAGAAGACTAAGACACATGTTTCAACTTCAATTAATCTTTATTTACAAACGCCTGACATGGATCCCTGAGTTCATCAGGCCACCAGGTGGAGTTCCAGAGCAAGGAGTCTTTGCCATCGATTACTACATGTGCCTTCTCTGCAATGAGCTTGTGATGGTTTTTATCCATCTGGTGACTTTAGTCATGTGGGTGGAGAAATTGTTTAAGGTGTTTGATGTCTTATCGGAGAGAAAGTGGAGGAACTGGGACTCGTCAGCACAGGATATAATGTTGATTTGTTGAAAGTGGATGAAGCTGGTGAGCAGAGTCGTTTAGGCATTTAACAGAATGGAGTGGACTGATGATCTTTGTGGAATACTATAAATGAGGTTGACGGCATCCAAAGTAAAGGAGGTCAGGCAGACCAACTGGGTGAAGGCTGTCAGGAAGGAAAAAATGCATCTTGGGAGTTGATTATGGTCCTGTTCAGAAAGGCTCCGAACGGTATCTTAATCTGTTGAATCTGATTCGGAAGCCTTGTTTCAGACTGACTTGGACACATTTCCGTATGACCGATTATGATCTCCAGAAACCGTTCGGGCAGTTCAAATCGGTTCCAAAAGGCATTCGGTCAGCACAAGCCTTTTGGAGCCGAATCGTACAGCTCCATGAACCTGGTTTACGAACAAGTGAGTAAATGACTGATTCGGAACAGCCTATCTGAATCGGTCTGCCCGACACAAAACGCCTGTCTGAATCTGTCTTTGGGGTCTCTTAGCAGGCCCCTCTTCACCCAGTCCTCAGGGTACCCATGGGTCCCCCCTTTATATGAATGCACAGTGTGGCTGGCACCATAGGGTGCCTGCCACAGGGTGCAAGGTTTTCACCAACCACCCCTTTGTTCAATGGGAGCCTGTGTTCTCGCTCAGAACACAGGATCCCATTGAAGTCATTAGGAGTCAGAACAAACAGTGTTCGGACACACCATAAACGGTCGGTTGGACTACCCCAACCCGAGTCATTCGAAAAGCATTCCAAAGCTGATTTGGTTAGACTGTTTTCCATATGAAATTGTAATAGGCCCATATGTGTGATACCCTGGATGCCATTATTATTCAGCTCACCATAGACATAGAGTGTGATTTTAGGGATGTTAGATGCACACATTTCTTCTGGATCAGCATATTGTGCACTACACCTTGTTCTCTTCCTCATTGGCTGGGCATTTTTATTTGATTTGCAGCCTTGTGTACACTCACTATGCAATAATGAGGGCCATAAATGTAGATTGATGATTGAGACTATTGCTTCTGTCATTCATGTCTGAAGTGAACTCAATCAACATTCATATGCAATTTGTGGCTCAGACCTTTTGCATTTGACAGATGTTTTAGTGTTAGATATACGTGGACTTAATAAGTCTGTTCATGAGTTGCTTACACATAAATCATATTCTAGGGGTGCCAAAAATATTTATTGCACCAGGGAATTTCACAAATTTAAAAACTGCACAATATGCAACATTTTCTCAATTCTGTGAGGTTTCAAATTGCAACATTTTCTAAATATTTCTTCAGGCAATTGTGCCCAAGGAATACATATCATGCAGGAGACTGGTTATAGAAGAAAGTATTTCATGGAAAACATTCTATTCTTAATCCAGTCCATTTGCTGGTATATTGTGTTTTTTTAAAACGTAAGATATTCCCTCCCAACATACTTTCCAGCACAACAGCACAAAATTAGGTTGACATAGTTAGCTCCATACCTTGAATTTCATCCACTCCTTTTGTGTTTACCTGTAGCCCATCCTCAGTCTTCCTGCATACATTATGTCTCCCATTTACTGCTAGTTGCTTTCATTCCTTGTCTTCTCCATTTGAGCAGGCCTTACAGCTCTATTCAACTTCTTTATTAATTATGTTGCTACTACCAACTTTTTAAAATCTCCCATATCTCAATCTAGTATTGGAATCAAACCTTACATGACTGCTGATATGTCACAAAGTTCCACTACATATATCTCAACAATTTCCATTTATTTATCTTTAATCCTCAAAGATCATCCAATCCGAAGTCCTTGTTTCCGACTGTATCGCAAACACTTCCAAACAACCGATTATGATGCCTATAAACAGGTAGGGCTGTACAAATCAGTTCCGAAAGGCATTCGGACAGCTCGCGTCTTTCGGAGCCGAATCATACAGCTCTATGATCTCGGTTTCCGAACAAGTGAGTACAATGACTGATTCGGGCAGCCGTTCAAATTCAGTTTCTCTGGAATGAATCGGCTGCCGGAATCTGTCTTTGGGGGCCCATAGAAGGCTCCCCTTCACCTAGGACCCTCGGAATGGGGCCCGTGAGGGTAACTAGGAAATCCTACTTTCCAACAATGCACAATGTGGCAGGCACCATGTGGTGCCCCCCACAGGATGCACGATTTTCTCCAGCCACCCCTTTCTTCAATTGGAGACTGTGCTCTCGTTCTGAACACAGGCTCCCATTGAATTCAACAGGAGTATGACCGAATCATGTACGGAAGCACCTGGATACATCAAAATTGCTTGGTCGGACTCCCCCAAGTCGTTCAGAAAGCATTCAAGAACCGATTCAGTAGGAATCTTTTCCGAACGAGATCGAAATCGGGCCCTTAGTTGTGAAATATCTCCTTTGTGGCGGTGAGATATTTTACTGATTTTGCCTATCTTTGTCAAAAGGACAGTTTACTTCCACTCCTCCAATTCCGTACAGTTACATGTCCTGCACAATGAGGAATTTATGTCCTGCCATATATTCTGCTCAATGTAGGATTTTACTTCAGAATGTCAGAATTGCCAGAGAAGCCACACACTTTCCATTCGCCACATGACAGAAGTTGCGCAATATGAAAGGAGACTTTGAGAGGAGTGATGTGTAGCTGTGCAAATGGATAAGATTATGATTGGAGGTGTATGCCTCAGCCCTGTTTATCTGCAGAAAGACATTGCCACAGTTGCCTGAGGAACCATTTGTTTTTTTCTACATACACCATCCCCTACAGAAGCTTTTGTTGATTGTTTCTACCCTATAAAATTATAACAACACAATCAGTGTATTTTTGAAGAAATCAACTACATGTCTCTGAAAATACAGATTGGTTTCTTTCATTTCTTTTAATTTGTTTTGTTATCTTATAAAATCAACGGTCAACCAGAAAACTAATATTTTGCTGCATCCCATGTACCTAGTTGCTATTAACCAGCTTCATATCCCAAGGTTCCAGCAAAGAATGACCGAAGAGGTGAATTCGAACACTAAATAATGGCCCAGCATTTCAATATTACAATGCAGCAGTCATGGAATGAAAACAAGCCCACCAACCGCCAATTGTCTTATGTTTCTGCAGACCTCCCCTCACTTTTTACACAGCTTCCAAAGCAACAACACACCGGTCCATACCTTGTACCATTCATCCATGGGCAGGGCGAGAGCAACCCTCCAGTGTTTTGCAATGTCCCTTTTTTCCAGTAGCATACCTGTGAAAATGAGCCTATCCAATGCCCAATTTCCCCATTTGTCTGCTGAGCAGGGCAGTTTGTGGACTTAGAGCTTTGGGTAGCCCCGTGACCTGTACAAGCGTGGTACGCATCCTCTGCCAGTAGACCTGAATTAGAGGGTACTCCCACACTACATGAAAGAAGGATGCTTCTGTAGCTCGACATCTGAGGCACTGAGCATCTGCACCCCCATCATGCACAGCCAAGATGGCATATACTAAATATGGTAGAAGTAATTAAAGTGCATCAGGTGGAAGTGGGATGAAAAAAGCAATGGGCGGGCAGCTATTTTAACCTCCACCCAGTACTCTTCCTCCAAAGCGCCCTAGTCCTGTTCTCATTTCTTATGTAAGAATTTTAGGGGGCCAGGGGTATTGACAACCATGACTCGATAAACTGAAGAAATAACCTTGGTGTTATTTGGATTCAAGTGGGTTAAGTATAGGGACCCTTGTTAACTCTGCCTTATTGACCTCTGTGGTATGCCTTAGTTGTAGGTATCTGAAGAATTGGGAGTTATGGAGTTCTAAGTCTGGAGATGGTGCACCAACCACAGTGACTCCCCTCCCAGACACCTTCAATTTATAAAATCCCTAAAGTATCTCAGGGTTTAAATCCTGACAGTGTAGTCCCAGGTGGCAACCAAGTTCCGTGCCATAAAGGTGTCTCATTGGTGATACGTTTGTTCCTGCCCATTCCCTTCAGGGTCCTTCATCAACAACCTAGAGAGATCCTCATAACCTGTGAGAGAGACTGAGGGACTTGTCAGCTGTACATTATCGACAGCAGCTGAGGGATACCGAGGGTCTCCTTCTCCAATCAGACAGTCGGTCGACCTATCATCTAAGAGCAACTCATTAATAGCCACATAGTAGTACAGTCTAATATCAGCAGTGCCTAAGCCACCATCATATGGTTATTGTACACATTTAGCAATTGAACCCAATGATTATTTCTAATGGCAAAGTTTTGAGGAAGCCATCAGGGAGAGGGACGTGGAAATGTTGTAGAATGTAAAGAAGTTGGGGTAACACAATCCTCTTAAATATGGTCTCCGCCCCATGATGGAAAGTTGTAGTTTGCTCTATTTATCCAAGTGTGGTCTAATTTTGGTCAGGTAATGGATTTTTGTAATATGAATTTCAAGGTACTTAAATTCAACTGCACCTTAGGAGCTCTTCATGGTCTCCAATGGTTAGGGTGCATCTCACCATGCAGTAGAACTACCATTGGCTTGCAAAGTTAACACATAGTCTTGAGGCATCCCCAAAGATGTCTAGTATATGGCGGATCCTAGGGACAGAGAAGGAGGGCCTGCTTACATTAGGCGAGACGTTGTCCATGTAAAATTCAATGCAATCCTCCTGGCCATGACCCAGCGAATATCCCAGTATGGAGCATCTAGTCTGACTCACATTGCAAACCGCTCAATGGTAGAGCGAATAGCAGTACGGACATTGGACATCCCTGTCTCTGAAAGGGTTCCGGCAACACCCTGTTTACAGACTTTTAGCCAAGGAGAAGAATATAGTAATTTCTTATAGGATTTAAAGAGGGTGTGAGGAAATCAGTTTATTATATGGTGTGGTTGTGTGACCTCACCATTTAATAAACTCACCAATCCAACTTGCATCCATTTAGGCTCATTTGCAAAACCTTTGTTCAACCCTGAGCAGTCAGTCTTCGTCAAGGGAAAATTGGAAAGTATGTAGAAGTACCAAACTGTTAGATAAAAAAGAAACATGATACAAAGCACCAATTTAGTGAAATAGATCTGATTTTTATTCGTTGTAAGCCACCAAAAAAAGGAAAATGTACCAGAGAGTTCTGGAGATATAAGTTAATAAGCACATAGTAAATCATGGCTTTTCATTCAAATGTCTCAGAAGATTTGGCAACTACTGTGGTGGGAGGTTACTTTGAAAACTTTTGTACAGTTGTAAACTACTAATCTGGCCACTTTCGGTGACCACCTGTGACAAAGACCAAGTCATGGGCACCAATGAGGTTTGGTTGGAAAGTTATTTCACAGTCAATGCAGCCTCTAATCCAGGTCCAGGTTCTATGGGCGAAGCACCCAAGCCTTCTATTGAGTGGTCCTGGTGAAAATGATACAGGATGCTAACGATGCTAAGGATCCTGATCTGTTGACAAGAGACTTCCTGGGGCTACTCCTCCATCCGCTGTTACAGTGGGATGATGTGTGCCACAGGGGTCGATGTCCCTTGAAGTCTGGTTGAAGGTCATTTCAAAACAGATTCCCTTTATCTGGTGATAACCCCTGACTTGAACGGCAAAACTGCACTCTGACCGCTGATCTGGGTCCAGGACACTTGGCACATGTGTCAAGGATAATTTTGCCTACCAACTCACTAAGGTAGACTTCTTTGGCTTTTGTGGCCCTGTAGCTTTAAGAGGAAGTCAGATAACTGACTCTTGTAGTCACCCTTTCTGGCTGAGGGGGGGTGACTCTTACTTGAGTAGGGCACCATAGGCACAATCCTCTCTTTGCTAGCTCAAGGAGCAGCAGGTGCAGTCTGGTCTTGGTGCCTCCTCCGTTTTCTGGGTCCAGGTAACAGCAGGGCAATCTTTCATCAGTTGACTCTTCAGTACAGGCGTGATCTGAGGTATGTGTTCCAGCGGTGCTCTTTATATGCACAGAACTTACCTTCAGGGAGGAGATGGGCTACCTGGTCCTCTCCCACCTGATAAAGACTTCCAGCATATAGTGCCATCTAGCTATCCCAAAATGTAATACTCTGCCCACTCCCAACAGGATCCCTCTCTTGATGTGTGAAGCTCAGTAGTCCACCCAAGAGGTGTGGCTACCTGAGGGCAACATGCAATCAAGTTTGGGAACAGTGTCCCCCTCTCTGTCCCTGATGCCAAAATGTCTACCAGAGCTAAAGAGCAGCCCCTCTTCTGTGTGCCAACCATTTGCCCTTCAAACACAGCTTCCTACTTGAAGCTTGCCTTTTGGGCACAGACTCTGCTTGCCTTTCCTGCCAGTTGATCACACCTCCCTCATAAGGGCAGAAGACTTTCTTGGGGCCAGCAACCATAACCGGTCACTGGAAAATGTTGGGCTACAGCATGACAACTTTTTAAAGTCTCCATACACTTAAAAATGACATTAACTTTGACTTGAGCATAAGGTCGGAATTAATGCAATGATTCTTTTGATACCTTGCAGTACCAACTTTAGTTGTTCCATTCAGAAGTTATCACTGCTCAGTAGTCAGTGGTTAACCTGTAAGCGTCAAAGGGCCTCCTAGCCTTTCTACAGAACAAAAATTAGTTTTTTTTTACTATTAGAACATGTAAATACACATGGTCCACTTTTTAATATATATTACCCTGCCTTAGGGCTTGAGAGGCCTACAGGGGGGAATCACATATATATTAAAAATGAAGGCATGATCGTTGTCATTATTTAAACAGAAACCTTTTGCTAGCAGTTTGAAAACTGCTCTGGCAGCCAGCAATGGCAGGCAGGGAGTCATGCTTTGCCTTGTCATACTTAGGTTGGCACAATAAGTGCTGCAGTCCAAGAGAGAGACTTTAACATATACACCCTAGGTACCCCTAGTGCCATATACTAGCAAGTAAGATAACTTATGCCAATTGTGGATCAACCAATCAGACATACATGTTTCAAGGGTCAGAGGACTGGCACAGAGTCCTGTTTGGCAGGACTCAGTGTACCTGCAGGGTCAACAAGCCAGCAGCATCAGTCCTAAATTTTGGTAGTGGTCATGCAAAAGATGCATTTTATTATGTGTCCCCGGGATGAAAGGTGATATCTAACTAATCTACACCCTGGGCCTTTTCATATTCTTACCTAAAAAATCTGGAATGGTAAGCTGCATTGGCATGGTCAGTCCCAGGTCTGTGTTCTACCATAAAGTCCATACCCCTTAGAGATACCCAGTAGAGAAATGGACCACTTCACCCACTTTGGGATCTCTCCTCTGATCTGCATAAGCCAGCTGAAATGTCTATGGTTACTTTTAACTCTGAAGTGAAAACCTAACATGTAGGATCTCAGCTTCTTCAGGGTCCATACCACAGCAAAGGCTTCCCTCTAAACGGGACTCCAGCGCTGCTATCCGAGGGCAATCACCTACTAAAAACAGCAGCTGGTTGATGGCCCCATTCATTTACCCGTGCCAACATTGCCCCAATCCCATGTTCAGAATCATCTGTCTTGACAATAAATTCTTTACTGAAAGCAGGCACCTTTTGGACAGGTGCTGTGCACAAAGCTTCCTTGAGGGTGTTCAAGGCCTTTTCACACTGCACAGTCCAGATAATGTTTCTGGACTGTTTCTTAGAAATGAGTTCTGTCAATGGTGCTACAATGGAAATGTACCCCTTCATAAACCTTCTCTAGTACCAAGTCAGGCTGTCAGGAAGCCTTAGCAGCCTCCCAAACCAGGATAGTCTAGATCTTAGGCTGAAGAGGTTGTACATGGTGTACATCCACTTGTTGACCCAAGTACACTAAAATCCTTACTTGTGAAGCAGGAACATATCACCCCTTAAGGTTTCAGGGCACTGAGGGCCATCAGGGAGATTAAGAAAGAAGTTTCCCAGATTCACAGTATGCGGAGCTGAGCTGCCACCGGCACCAGTGATCGAACCATAAACCCGACACTCCAGAATCAGCCACTTTGACCACTGCGCCACACCTCTCCCACCACTGAGCCTTGCACTATCTAGCACGTACTTGCCTTGATAAACAGTCCAGCCTGCTATATTGCCTGAAGTACTCCCTAAGGTGAACCAGGTGTTCCTCCTATGTGGAACTTAATACAGAAATATCATGCAGAAAAGGTGCACTGAAACTTTCTAGTCTTATGAGAACTCTGTTCACCAGCCTCTGGTAGGTAGTAGGTGTATTTCTCAACCCAAAGAGCATCACCTTAAACTGGAAGTGGATTTCAGGAGATAGAAAGGGATGCCTCTCCTTGGCTCCTTGGCAGTAGCTTGAAGACAGACCAAATATATTTAGGTACTTGACAGCCCTCAATTTATCTATAAGCTGATCTGCTTTAGGTAAGGGGTGAGCATCAGTCTTTGTGAGTGCAATTTGACCTCTTTTGTCTATAATGAACCTCATCTCAGTTGTCCCCCCTTTTGGGTTTGGTTTAGGTACCAGTACCACTGGGCTGGCCCAGGGACGTTTGCATGGCTCAATCACCCCATGCTCTAGCATCTTGTTCTGACAGCCTATTAATTTTATTCTTGACAGGCAAGATGTCACCTGTGTCCACATCATGGGTACATCAAGATGTCAGGCCTGGGATCATGGAAATAGATCAGTCATTTTGCTGTTGGTCTGTTAGAGAAGAGGAGGGGACAAATCAGAGAGACTTTCTTCTTCTTCCCCTCATTGTGAATCAATAGTGCATAAAGCAATTGTGTAAAATGAAAAGTGTAATCTGTGTTCCACTGGCCCAGCGATAACAATACATGTGGTTTTGCTGCCATTGCTCCCTAACACTCTCTGTAGTGAGTGGATATGTATTTTCTACAAGATTGCACCAAAGAGAAGAATGGAATGGGTATGAGAGATAAAAGAAGAGACTGGTTCATGTTGCTTCATACCGGCGGTACCTTGCCATGTTGTTTCACACTTGTTCAGCCTCATAGTCTGCTCTCTGATCCTGGGTTGCTATTGTGCCACTGTAGTAGATTCTGAAGGGATGAATATAACATGTTAATAGGGTTGCTCATACATCACATCACTGATATTAGATGTGCACGTTGCACCACATCTCCCTTTGGTATCCTCTCAAAAAGAATGTAGTGCCCAGCAGCGATTGCACAAGAGAATGCAAGGTGCTGCAAACTAGGTTTTAAGGCTCAAGAGTCTTACCTCACCAAGGACTGTAGGGTTTTATATCAGGAGTGACTTTTAGCCTCTCTGGGTAGTTTCTCTTGAGGATCAAAGTTACAAATGTATGAATGCCTTGTCCTCTCCTTTCCTAGGATGTGCACTTGAAACCTGAGGGAGCGATTTTATTAATGGAGTTACCACCGAGGTCATGCACTGCTGAAAGAGCTAAGTCTGCATCGCTGACAGTACCACTGCAGACTTGCAGGAGCTGTATGGTGATGTCCTAGAGTGTCTCCTACTTCTGAGCATCCTTTGCAAAGAAATGCATTGCAGCAAGGGTGTACCTATCATAATAAGAACATTTTGTTGTGAAGGTTATGGAAGAGCTGAGTCATGAACAGTCTGAGTCATGCACAGGATACCGTCATGCACAGTGTTTAAGTCTATGGAGGAAGGGCTGAGTCATGCATAGGATTCAGTCATGCACAGTGTTTAAGTCTATGGAGGAAGGGCTGAGTCAAGCAAAGGATTCAGTCATGCACAGTGTTTAAGTCTATGGAGGAAGGGCTGAGCCATGCATAGGACACAGTCATGTACAGTGTGTAAGTCTATGGAGGAAGGGCTGAGTCATACATAGGATACAGTCATGCACAGTGTTTAAGTCTATGGAGGAAGGGCTGAGTCATGCATGGGATTCAGTCATGTACAGTGTTTACGTCTATGGAGGAAGGGCTGAGTCATGCATAGCATGCAGTCATGTACAGTGTTTACGTCTATGGAGGAAGGGCTGAGTCATGCATAGGATGCAGTCATGCACAGTGTTTAAGTCTATGGAGGAAGGCTGAGTTATGCATAGGATGCAGTCATGCACAGAGTTTATGTCTATGGAGGAAGGGCTGAGTCATGCATAGGATGCAGTGATGCACAGTGTTTAAGTCTATGGAGGAAGGCTGAGTCATGCATAGGATTCAGTAATGCAAAGTGTTTAAGTCTATGGAGGAAGGGCTGAGTCATGCCTAGGATTCAGTCATGCACAGTGTTTAAGTCTATGGAGGAAGGGCTGAGTCATCCATAGGATGCAGTCATGCACAGAGTTTATGTCTATTGAGGAAGGGCTGAGTCATGCATAGGATGCAGTGATGCACAGTGTTTAAGTCTATGGAGGAAGGCTGAGTCATGCATAGGATTCAGTAATGCAAAGTGTTTAAGTCTATGGAGGAAGGGCTGAGTCATGCCTAGGATTCAGTCATGCACAGTGTTTAAGTCTATGGAGGAAGGGCTGAGTCATCCATAGGATGCAGTCATGCACAGTGTTTATGTCTATGGAGGAAGGGCTGAGTCATGCATAGGATACAGTGATGCACAGTGTTTGTCTATGGAGAAAGGCTGAGTTATGCATAGGATGCAGTCATGCACAGTGTTTAAGTCTATGAACGAAGGGCTGAGTCATGCATAGGATTCAGTAATGCAAAGTGTTTAAGTCTATGGAGGAAGGGCTGAGTCATGCCTAGGATTCAGTCATGCACAGTGTTTGTCTATGGAGAAAGGCTGAGTTATGCATAGGATGCAGTCATGCACAGTGTTTAAGTCTATGAACGAAGGGCTGAGTCATGCATAGGATTCAGTTATGCAGAGTGTTTAAATCTATGGAGGAAGGGCTGAGTCATGCATAGGATTCAGTCATGTACAGTGTTTAAGTCTATGGAGGAAGGGCTGAGTCATGCATAGGATGCAGTCATGCACCGGGCCGATTCGCAGAACTAGCTGAAGACAAAATCCTAAACTTACTACCATTTTGGTATTCAAAGAATGCACTTACTCATTTTGGTATTCACAGAAGTTAGGAGTCCTAACTTTAGGACTCCAAAATGCCTTCTGTGAATACCGAAAGTCTTAAAGTTAGGATTTTTCTCAGTTTATGAGTAGTAAAGGTAGGACCTGAGACCCAGTTTCTCACAATTACTCTTTAACAATCCCTAGATTATCCTAAATCAATTCCAGAGTGATTGTGCCACCTATATGCAGTGTAAGAGAGAAGCTTGCATTGTTACTTCTACTCTGTCTCTTCTGAATGTGAAGCCAGCACTGCACTCATTCTGTGTGTATAGGGCACGCTTGCATTGCTGCAATCCATACTGTAAATGAAAGTGTTGCTCTGGCTAGTGGTATATGATTTTTATGTTTCGGATAAGCTTACACAGGCCTGCACTGTGATGATCCATGCTGTATTCCTTGATGGGAGAGGGAAGGCTGCAATGCTATTGCATATGGCTTAGCTGTCTTTTGTGTGATAGATTCCTCTGCATTTCCTCTCCTGTGTTTGCCTCAGAAACATTCAACTCCAAATGAGAAACCCCTCCAGATTTTACCATTTTTTTCCCCTCCTTTAATATTTAATAACGCTTTTCTCCCAGCCTTAATCTCCTCTTTCAGCTGCAACTGCTGCAACTGTACAGGCATCATGCTAATCAAACTTAAAGTTGACAAACTATTTACTCTTGACTCATGCTCTATTAAGTAATTGACACTAGATGTGTTTGAACCCTCAGGAGCTAAGCATGTCAGAAACAAAGTACCTGCTTGTGGCAAATGGATCGTACCCCAACCTTTACACAAACATTGGGTCCACAAAAGTCAATCAGAAAACTGAGCACTTTAGGGGTAATTCTGAATTGCAGTCTCTCTCTCATACCAACATTAAATCAGATTTCCTAACAAAGCTTCTATATTGTGAAATGCCCACACCAAAGGACTTCTAACCAGACTATCCTCTGTAAATCAAGCTATTGTCAGATTTATGGTTCACATTAAGTCCACACCAATGTCCCACACCTTGAAGCATCTTTCCTTCTTCTCCCAGGTTACAGAAATGTCAGAGTCCACCGGTCTTCCCAGTCCAGCCATCTGGACTTGCTTATCATCAGCAATGGAATCCTTACATTGGATGCCTCCGAGGAGACACATGGCATTAATCGTCTATGGAAACTTGATTCCCACGACAACTAAAAGAAAACAACAATCAATCAGTGTTTTGAAGAGCACTAAAGTCCTGGTACTCTTATCAGCATAATGACACGATCAGGCATACAATAATTCACAGGTACCAGAATGCACAGTTGATTCTGGTTTCAAACTGGTCTGTAGTGTAATTGTGTGCGTGAGGGAACCTTGTGCATAGGTTCGGGAAACCTGCTGCCCTGCTATACATGTTTCTGAAGGGACATTTTCTCTGCTCATGACTTCAAAATGCTTCTTCAGGGTATGTAAGGATACTCCTACCAATGTTGTTGTGGTGTATCTCTTTTATGCCAGATGGAATACTGCAATTCTTATGCCATGGTGCGCCTCTTTTTGTGCACAATACACACTTGAAAATGTATTTTCACTTCTTATAAGCTGTTGTTCAGTGGTGCTGTCATTCATTCATTCCTTTAATGGCGAGGCCACCACTTGTGGAATTTTGGAGGTTGTACACATATAGGATTAAATGCACTATAACCTCACAAGAGGGAAGAGATGTGCTACACAATTGTGTAATTTGTGCTTTGTTTCAATGTATCTTTTGTGGTGCCCTAGTACATCTATCAGAGAGGTTCCCTGTCGGAAATGAACATTTCTTTCCCACTACCAGAAGGAGTTAAGAATATTATGAAAGTAATAATAAAAATAATAACAACAGCAATAATGATATTAATAATAACAGTAATAATAATGATAATAGTAATAATTATCATAATCACAAGAAACTATTCATATTAATACAAATAATAATGATAATGATGCTAACACTGCTAATAACAATAATGAAATAATAATGATATTAAGAAGAACAACAACAATAACAATTAAAATGATAATAATAATAATAACAATAATAATAAAAATACTAATATTATTAATAATGATAATGGTCAAGTCTTAAACGCTACACTAACCTACCTTCTGCCCTTATTATGAGTGACTTTTTAAAATCCGTATTTTTCTCACACACACAAACATAAGGCACTTGGGGGCAATTACGAGTTTGATGGTACGACCGCCGCATCTGCATCCTTCAGGACACCACAGTGCTGGCCGTCTACCACCGATGTTATAACGGGTTGTGCTTTCTGAAACGCCAACTGCGGCTACTGCACTCTTCCTACCAGGCCTGCAGCACTCTGCAATCTTGCCAAGGCGTCTTCCAATGCCATCAGGGATGCGGTATACCCGCTGAGTCCATTATAGCTGCACATTCATACTGGCAGTTTCCCAGCGCTGGTTACCCAAAAGCAGTAGACTGCCAAGGTACGCTTGCAAAATAACCCCACAGTAGTGACCATTGGATGGATTGAAAAACAACAAAGCTGATGTGTTTTGGCCAAGTGGACAAACCTGCAAATGACACTATAAAGCACACCCCAACCCTGACCATGTTCCTTTGCTTCTCAATTATAGCCCACAAGGCACCACCGCTTTGTGCATTTTCAGATAAGGCACCCCTTTTTTCATCTTCCCATTTTGCACTCTCCACCACCTGTAATTTTTGTTTTGCACCTCTTTACCTGTACCACTTGTTTGTTTTCCCTTTCATCTAGTCACTCACATTTTAATTTTTTGCCTTCATGCCTGGCCACAAAATCCATGGTTCTCTGAGGCAGAGTTGACAGTCATGGTGGATGATGTCATTAGAGTGGAGCTCCAATATTTTGGTTCCCAAGTCCAGCAAACTCCTCTCAGTAGGAAAACTGAAATGTGGGACAGGATATTCAGCAGAGTGAATGTGTTGGTTTCACCCTGTGCACACAGAATGACATTAGGAGAAGGTGGACTGACCTCAGGTTTATGGTGTGTTAGATGTGGGGGTCACTAGTTGGCAATGGTATTCACCTTTGTCCAAATAGGGAACCTTACTTCTAAGTCAGGATAAGGGGATTACACTCCTTATTAACCCCTGCTCACCTCTTTGGTAGCTTGGCACGAACAGACAGGCTTATCCCAGAAGCAGTGTGTTAAGCATTTGTGAATATACATAGTAATACAGTGAAAACACTACAGATGGACCCAACACAGGTTTTAGAAAAATAAGTATTCTTTATATAGTCTTAGCACAAGTCCACAAATGACAAAAATCCACAATACTACACTTAAAATTACTTAAAAGATGGTTAAAGTAAATGCAACAAAGTTCTCATCAAAGTACCTGGATGCGTAACGCAAAGTAAACAAAAGGCTCGCAAGAGGGGAGATGCGTCGGTTCCGTGATCCGGTGGAGATGATGCATTGTGCCTCACTGCTTGCGCAGAGTAGAGGATGTCGTGATAAATACCAGTGCAGAAGTGATGCGTAGATTCTCGGTCTGTGGGCTCATTGCGGTGCATAAGATGGCGCCTTGATGCGATGCGATGATTCAGTTGTGATGCGAGAAGATGGGGCCCTTGATGCGGCGATGCAATGACAATGCGATGACGCCCTGGCAGCCTTGCGATGACTCTGTACTTTGGAGCCGTGACAGGCCCTGCGACATGCTTCTCTGGTGATGCGATAGCGACTCTCACGTTGGCGTCATGCTTCTCCGGTGATGAGACAGCAGGCAACTTTGATGAACACACGCTTCCAGGGAGATGTGGCGAAGGCTCACTTCTCCGGCGATGCAATGATTTAATCTGCGGCGGCGGCACGCTTCTTGTTGATGTATCGCGCTTCCAGCTCCCAGCGCCACGCAAGTGTCTGGAGTCCGAATTCCCAGCAAGGAAATTCAGTCGGGAGCTGGAGGTGAAGCCTTTTGTCCCTGAGACTTCAGCAGGAGGCAAGCACAGTTCAAGCTCTTGGAGAATATTCTGTAGATGAAAGTCCTTACAAAGTTCCTTCTCCTTTCCCTTGGCAAGGAAGCAAACACTGCAGGCCAACCCAGCAAAGAGCACAGTGGCAGAGGGGCAGTACAACTCCTGCAGCTTCCTTTGTTCTTCTCCTTGGCAGAAAGGTTTCTTGTCCAGAAGTGATCTCATTTCTTGGGATCAGAGTCTCAATATGTATACCCCAAAATCCTTTGTTCTTTGAGCACTTTGTTTACATGACTCTCTTCTTCCTTTCACTATGCAGCGCAGAGACATCAGCTGCCCCACTGGAGGTGGAGCCAGCACAGGGGAGGGAAGATGTAGCTCTGGAGCACTCTGTTGACATGATTCCTCCTATCCTTTCACAGTGCAGGGACAAGCCATAGGAGGTGGAGCCAGCATTGTAGAGGGAAGGCCCAGCCCTATTCAGGCCCCAGGTGCAACTCCTCTCTTCCATCTAGATGCAGATCTCTCTATTCACCACTGGGCGGACTCACAATGTCTCCTAGAATCCCCCAGCCCTGTCACTCTACAGCATTGTAGAGGGAAGGCCCAGCCCTATTCAGGCCCCAGGTGCAACTCCTCTCTTCCATCTAGATGCAGATCTCTCTATTCACCACTGGGTGGACTCACCCTGTCTCCTAGAATCCCCCAGCCCTGTCACTCACAAACCCAGACAGGGAATACACAACCTAGCAGAGGCAGGCCTGGACAGTTCCTGAAACCTATATTTTTTTCAGTGAATATATATAAATTTGTGTATTTTTACATTGCTGATGGGCCTGACCTTGCCCTATGGCCTCTGCAGCCCTGATTAACACCTCATTAAATCCTGCTGTGCTGCCTAAATGAGGTGAATCAGCACAGCAGGAGAGTTTAAAGAAGTGAAATTCTGTCCCTATTTCTAAGACAGCTGGTCAAAATGTAAGCCTGCAAATCACTATGATGTAGGGTGAACAACTGGCATGGGTGCAAATTCAGGACAGTGAGTGTAAAAATTCAGGACAAAGGCAATTCAGGACAGGAGGTCAAAATTCAGGACAAAAGGAATGTTTTACAGACACATCAGAAGAAGTTGTGCAATAGTATATAAATAAGTAAATAGACAACCACTAAAGTACAAGTGAAAATAATTTTATATTAGGTTTATTTATTTATTTATTATTTGAATTTGTAGGGCGCAACAGCTACCTAAAAAGGGTTTCCCGGCGCCAGACGGACTTTGTGCTGAGAAATGGCAGAGCAGAGAATTATTGATTGAATAACCAAGTCTTTAAGGCTCGACGAAATTTAGTGTATACAGTTTCCTTACGTAAAGCCAGGGGGAGAGTATTCTAAAGGAACAGACCTAAATGGGAAAAAGATCTTCCCCCCATCCTGGCCAGTTTGACTCTAGGCACCACAAACGTACACTTGGATTCGGACCGCAGACAGCGGGTGGGAACATAGGGGAGACAAGTGACTGAAGATACTGAGGTGCAGTGCCAGTTTTGATTTTGAACATGTAGCTCAGGGCTTTGAACTTAATACAGCTCTCCACCATGAGCCAATGTAGACCGCGCAGATGTTCCGATGTGGAGGAGACTTTGGGTGCCCTGCAGAGGAGTCTAGCCGCAGAGTTTTGAACCAGCTGCAGTCTACGGGTAACTGCCTTATTAGATCCCAGGTACAGTACGTTCCCATAGTCAAGTCGTGAGGTGCTGAGTGCGTGGACCACTTTTTTTTGGGTGGCAGCGGGTAGCATCCAAATAATTTTCCCTAGCAATTTTAAGATGGCAAAGCAAAGGGCAGTGGTTTTAACTGTTTGCTGTTGCATGGTCAGTGCATCGTCAATTATGATGCCCAAATTTCGGACATAGCTGGAGGGCTTTGGGAGATTACCCATCTCAGCTGGCCAGTGCATTTGACTCCAAAGGTCTTTATTTTTGAGATAATTGTACACTTCATGGTTTTTCAGTATGTGTGCAGCTTTAAGCAAATCTGCAGGTCTTTTTGTGGTAACAAAACCGCCCCCACCCCACCATTTCAGCTCCCAGAGAAAACACCAGATGCCCTGTTCGGTCAGTCTGGCCTTGCTATCACCCTCAAATGGTGCCCCTCATCTTCACATAGACCCTCTCTCACATATATTAATTTTTTTTTATAGTGCTACTCATCCAGTTATGTAGGCAGAGTGTTGAAGTATGTAACAACACACACATATTATATATAGACATTGACTTATATAATGTGAAAATCATTGTATAGGAAATGTTGCTTAAGATAATGGGGCTTACAATGTGTAATCATACTCTCATCCATCCTTCAGTCTTTCACCATTCATTCTGTCCTTCCATCTGTGCCCATCCATGTCCATATTCAACCATTTAAAAAACCTATCCATCACGTCTCCTTTCATCTATCATTTCACTCACCCATCCATCCACCCTTTTACTCATCCAACCATTATCCATCCATCCACACTTTCACCCTATCCATCCATACACTCATCCATCAACTCTTCCTCCTATCCATCCATTCACTCAGCCATCCATCGATTTACCTATCTAGCCATCCTTTCACTTACTCATTCATCCACCTTGTCACTCATCCTTCGATCCATTCACCTGTAACTCAAGTTTCAAGTTTAATGTATATTGCTTGATTAATTAAAATCATCACAATGCCCCCCCTACATAAAAAAAATGAGTTGCATCTACTCAGGCAGCTAGTAGTGTCATTATGCAAGCAATCATATTACATCTGTGCTCTGTCTCCCATGCATTTCAGGTGTATACAATTCTATTATTATAAAGTCATACCAAAACTGTGTTTAAGATCAGGTTACAACAGAGAAGTTAAAATTATATGCCAACAAGTAAAAGCATGGGGATATGTTGCATGCAATTATGATTAAGGATCGTCCGCTTGCGATAGGCAGCTATTGACTGTAGTGTAGTTCCTATTTTCCCTATAGGCCCTGCGCATTGGAATAACATAAACAGCAGTGTAGACTTAGGAGTGCGGTCCTCTAGGTCTCTACTGACTATGTTAGACTTAATTGGGGTTGTACCAGCTATCTCAGAGGTCACTGGAAACTTCCTTGACTGAATAAGAAGTGATCAGCTTCTTTGGCTCAGACAAGAAGGGATTCAGTTTTCCAACAACCGCATTAACATGACAACTTTGCTCCTCAGAATAAGAGTCAATCTCTAGAGTCGTGTGAAACAGCTATTTCACTCAGTCAGTTCGTGCAGAATTACTTTCACCATTTATGCAGAGAACGGAGAGACATGCGTTTTCAATAAAAAGGTATTATTTATTGAACAGTCTTTCTTCTCATGCAAGAGAAATTAATTGCCACGATTGCAAGACTTGTTATTATAAAAGGTGCGTACAGTAAGAGTAGTATTACGAAATAATACTGTAAAAGCATTGATATGGTTTCTTAGCCATAAGATGGTTTAAAATGAATAAAATATATACATTCATATATACATTGACTAACAACCTCAACTGGTGCTTCTAACTACGCCTACCCCAATGTACCTGACCTAAGCCTAATACGTGGGAGGGAGTAAGTAAGTAGCAGGTTACGTTTAAGTTGGTTTTGCCAAGAGCTTGCTTCAAGAATTCTCTCTAAGGGTTTAGTCAGCACCGTACCTCTGGAGTAGAATGTAGGAGGTCTAGTTTCTCCTCTCAGGACTCAATATTCCAGTCACCCGCAAGGGTAGGCTTGAAACGCCGGAGCTGGATTTTCTCGGCAGGAGAAAAGACAGCGTCTTTCTCAGCGCATCAAGGAGGAGGGGCAGCGTCTGTGGGCTTCTCGCATCTGCTGGGCTCTCTGCAAGGGGACAGCTGCTCTGCTCCAGTATTCACAACCACCGTGTTTGCTTAAGGCAACGTCGGTATTATTTATAGACGTCAATAAAGATGTCACTAAGAACTGGTCGTTCTTACAGTGCTCGTTAGGAGTTCTATTACAAATCAAAACAAAGCAAGCGGGGCTTTCCCAGGTTGCTGGAGGTTTGGTATGTGGCAAGAACTCGGTGTGCTATCTAGGAATCTAAGGAAGTGACTTCTGCTGTGTCATGGACTGTCATGGACTGCAGAGGCGACTTGCTAAAATAAGGTTCTGAATATTATGCCATTATAGGGATATGTATTGATTATAGCTGTATAGAGGCATAGGGTCATGCTATATTGATCGGGGTCCTAGATAAAACACAACACCCACTCCACGAATTTATGTCCATCAAATTACTAAAAACTAAAGCAATAAGATGCACGTGTATTCCTACCCACCCCAAAATACATTTTTGCATTTGAAATGGTGTATATGAAATACATGAAAATGTAGATAGGTACTGTACGTTTTTAAGCATAGTAATCATTCAAAAATTATTGCATATTTCATCAGTTGAACGATCTTGCGAAAAATTACACATGAAATGTCTCTTAATACAGAAGAAGGGCGAGACCATTCCATCACGTATAAATACAATTGCTGTAAAATGTGCTAGAGGCCGATGTAATATATTGTCTCTAGATGTACTAAAAATAGAAGCTCTGTTCTTTATGAATAGTTCTACTTTAAGCATAAGCATTTGTGCCAGAAAAAAGGTAAATATTTTGAAAAATTGTCTGATTCAAAAAAAAAATTCTTTCATGGGGAGCAGAAAAATAGAGTTCCAGACGCTTTTCAGTAGTTTTTGTTTATCAAAACCGAAGGCCGAATTCAGAGTTCATGGGAACGCTGTGCGCCGGATTGTTTTTCAAAATTCATTCTTTCTGTTCAGGGGAGAACATCATATCAGACAGGCTCTCAAAGAATAGGTCTACATATTCAGGTGACAGTTCGACCAGGTTTGATAGCGCAGTAACCTGGCAGTTGTGAGAATGATTGCTATCATCGGTGTCTGGATCAGCAATGCTCACAGAAGGTCGTACCTGGGTGATGCTGCTTTCATTTCTCGCTTCACTGCCGCCACCTAGTCGTAGCGCAGGAGTCTCAACGAATGCCGTCATCAGGATTGGTAGCCACTGGGGACAACACGATGCATGAGCCGTTACAGGACTTAGCAAAGTATCGATATCCATTGGTACTGCTGATGGTAGTGCAAGACAGGTGTCTAACACGCATTCTTCTCCGCATTTCATAAATCGAAGCACAGGTAAGATGCAGGTCTGCCATATAGGTCTGAATTAAAGAAACCAGGTCATGTTCAGATCTTTCAGCCTGGCCAATCTAAGGACCTCAGTTATGCGGTCTCGGTAGGGCATTGCTAGGATCATTTCTTCCATCCTTGCCGGAGTCATGTCTGAGTTTTGGCTTGCCATATCGGAGCAGAAGGGTCAAAAATAAAATCCCTGCTACGAGCCCTAAAAGTAGTGGTAGGCCGCCAAAGACAGAATGGACAAAATTGGGAATAATGCCCAGAACTGCTTTGAATGGTGTTAGCAGTCCCGAAGAAATCGTCTTAAATACATTCGAGATACCTACGGCATCCGACATATTTAGGATTTGGCTGAGCATTTCTGTGAAATGCACGGGGCAATTTGTTGATAAAAGTTCATGTATCTCCGATGTTGTCCTTGCAACTTGGAGATCATACGTCTCTTTTGATGACGTGATGGGCACTGTTGTCTGCAAAAGCACAGACTTCATTCTGCTTAAAGTATCAATTCGTATAGAAGAGACTTTCAAAGGAGGCCATATCGGAGACTCGGAGTCTCCAGGGCCGTTTGGAAACAATGCTTGCATACAGCAAGTGACCATGGAAGTCACGCTTACGAGATATGCTTTCCCTGGCACCAGGCCACAACAGCTGTGGTCCGTTATTAGAATGTAACTCCCGTTAGAGAGCTGCCTAAAGAAAGGCTCTATCTGCGTTGCAGGTGTGACGTGCTGGTGGCATGAAACGTTGTTTGAAGTCCCTTCACAGGC
This sequence comes from Lissotriton vulgaris, assembly GCF_964263255.1. Lineage (NCBI taxonomy): Eukaryota > Metazoa > Chordata > Amphibia > Caudata > Salamandridae > Lissotriton > Lissotriton vulgaris. Next base: position 43,105,178 of record NC_141691.1, on the reverse strand, counting down.
CCCATGTAAGTTAATACCCTGGCACAAAAGTATACCGCTTAGTGAATGTTTGCAATTTTCACCACTAAGAAATACATTTTTGCTGTCGTCACTATAGCATGTGTGTGTATATGGTAATTTCCATGATGACTTAATGTACCCTTTACCCAACTTTTCATACTGGCCTGCCGGTATATACTCAAGACAATTTTTAAATCGGAAAGTTGTTATCGGAATAGTGATAATCCCATGTATTATCCATTCAATGACAGGTCTTTCTGACATTGTCAATGGTAATCTCTCAAGTTTTTCAATGCTCAGAATTGTTTAGTCTGCTCCTTTTTGAGCCCAACTGATTTGTTTATCAGTAAGGTTAAAGACAGAAAACAATGACGTTATGTTGATTAGACGCCATGGCACATAGCCTGAACGCAGATTTTGCAACGTCCAGCCGAGCTGTACAATAGAACGTAATTGGGACTGGCCATGTTGTAACATTAGCAGGTCCTGATCTATTATATCAATGGCAGATGATATAATACTGTCCAGTGAATATATTCTGGAGGACAGAGTCATTAACCCATTGTCCACAACAGAAAGTGATTTTTCCAAATTAATAGGATCAATTTCTCTTATTTTTTCTGCTGTTTCAATTTGCATTACTTTCCATGCCTCGTCTTATGCCGCATATACACTTGCCGCTATGAAACGTTTTTGACGCTGTTTGCGTGGTCCCATAATGAAATCACGCAAGTCAGCACCTTCCTTAAGTAAAGATAAGTGTTGCTTAATTTCTGCCAGTGTGGATGTTTCTAGCCATTCAAGGCAGAGTTTCCCTACACTGTATGTTGTTACGATCCCTGGATATTGTCTCAGGGAGTATCTAGGGTCTGGTCTAGTCATTTTTAACCCCTGTGTTTTGTTCAGGAATCTATCTTGACAGTTATTAGTGTCTGTTGGCCAGATTAACCACTTGTTCCAATCAGGATGTGTTCTGTTTAGATGTAAAATTTGGGATACGTCTATTTCAATATCTGTGATAGCCTCATCATGTATTGGCTGTGGAGTAGACGGTTTGTTTAAGTCTTTTATCTTAGCTAGGCCAAGACATGTGGTTTGGTGAATTGTGTCATTTAAAAACAGTATTTGTTCTGGGATCATGCGAACTCGAAATAATGCTTCTAGGCCTTGTACTTGCCAATCTTTTGTACCCCAGATCGTTTTTGTTTCAATGTTATTTTTCCAGAAGTCAAAACCAAATGTAACCATTTTTTCATAAAATGCTTCTGAATATATTAATTTAGTATTTGTCAGCATGGTTGTCGTCCCTGTCTTATCCAACAGTTTATAATAAAATGTTTCAGCATTACTTGTGTTAAACCCTGAGAAGTATTGGAATTTCTCATAAAACGTTTTTGAACTGCTTTTTGGCGGTGTTGCACAATGTTCCCATTGATTATTTCTATAAACATTTCTAGGCTGAGCAGATTTATGCAAATAGTGGTCTGCGTAATGGGTGAAACAGTACATCTGTTCATAGCTAGATTAACCTTGTAAATAATCATGTTCTGTAAATTTTGCTGACATCACTAAATCCAACATCATATTATTTATACTTTCAAAATCCCAATCATCAGAAAATTTACTTGGTTTTATAAAGTCACTTAATGAAACCTTAAATTGGTGAGGATATTTCAAGATTTCGTCCGGGCCATAAATTTCATAGTCAGTCTTGTCCCAAACTACCCCGCCGGGTATTGAAATGGCTGTGACATTCACTGATGATAGTTCTCTTTTCTCGATGTGAGATGACTTGTGAGGTTTTAGAACTAAGTTGATGTTCTGACTTGCTGTGTCCATTGAACTGTATTTTCCTTCAATGAATTTTCCCAAACAAAGTATCATGATGAGTCAAAGTAGCAGGAAAAATACACCTAGCCCAAACCAGAACTTTAACCATGGAGCAAAGTATCCTCCTGATTGTTCGCAAAAGGGAAGAACACCGCTGCCCTCCCCAACCCTAATTTTTTCACTTCTTTTGCTCCTGTTGAGCAGTTTGGCATTCCCTATTTTTGTTTTTGTTCTGATAAAAATACCCCAAAAAATTAAAAACGTTCGGAAAAAGAAAAAAAAAACTAAAAAAGAAGAAAAAACCCAGTTCTTTTTAGAATTACCTCCAATTTTTCAAAAAGAGCTATATTTTTTACAAAATCAAAAGGAGTGAGTGAAGTGGAGTACAGTGAGAGAGGAAAGGAAAATGAGTGAGGGAGCAAAGAAAGGGACGAGAGGGAAAGGGAAGTGAAGTAGGGGGACTGAGAGAAGGTGAGTGTGGCAGGTGAGTGAGGGGAAGGGGAGTGAACATGGGAAACGAGGATAAGTGAGGAAAGCGGAGTAAGGGAACGGGGTGAGGAAGGGTAAGAGAAGAGCAGTGAGGTTGAGGAAAGAGTGGTGATAGAGAGTGGATAAAGGCAACTGTGCGTGAGACAAGGAGAGTGAGGGAGTGAGGAGACAGAGGAAATGAAGGAAAGATTGAGAGAAGAGGACTGAGTGACGGAGCAAAGAAAGATAAGTGAGGGAGTGTAGGTGAGCTATACGGAGTAAGTGTGACGGAAGAGGAGTGAGAGAGTGAGGCGACGGAGGTAGTGAAGCTTAGACAGAGGGAGTGAGTGAAAGAGAATGAGGATATAACAGGACAGAGGTAGTGAGAGAAAGAGTGAGTGAAGTGGAGTAAGGAGAGTAAGGGAAGGGGAATGAGTGAGTGAGCGAAGGAAGGAAAGAGAGGGTAAGAGGACTGAAGCATAGCTACTGAGAGAAAGTGAGTTGGGGATGAAAGTAAAGGGAAAAGAAGAAAAAGATATGGAATATGGGGTAGTGAGGGAACGAGACTAAGAGAACAGGAGTGAAAGAACGGCAGAGAGTATGAGTAAAAAGGGATGAAAGAGGGTGGATAAAAGTGAGTGAGGGTAAGACAAAGGGAGTGAGGAAGTGAGGGGATAGAGGTACTGAAGGAAAGAGTGATAGAAAGGGACTGAGTGAGGGAGCAAAGAAAGATAAGTGAGGGAGTGTGGCTGAGTTATAGGGAGTGACCGTAAGAGAAGAGGAAAGAGAGACTAAGAGGACGGAGAGAATGAGGCTAACAGTGAGAGAATGAGGGAAGGGGAGTGTAGAAGTAAGAAGACAGAGGGAGTAAGAGAAGGAGTTAGTGAAGTGGAGTAAGGAGAGTAAGGGAAGGGAAAAGAGTGAAGGAGCGAAAGAAGGGAAGAGAGAGGAAGGGAAGTAATACAGGAGATCTGAAAGAAAGTGAGTGTGGAAATGTGGCTGAGTTATAGGCAGTGAGCATGACAGAAGAGGAGTGAGAGACTAAGAGGACGGAGAGAATGAGGCTAACGGAGAGAGAATGAGGGAAGGGGAGTGTAGAAGTAAGAGGATAGAGGGACTGAGAGAAGGAGTTAGTGAAGTGGAGTAAGGAGAGTAAGGGAAGGGGAATGAGTGAGTGAGCGAAGGAAGCAAAGAGAGGGGAAGAGGACTGAAGCATAGCTACTGAGAGAAAGTGAGTTGGGGATGAAAGTAAAGGGAAAAGAAGAAAAAGATATGGAATGAGGGGTAGTGAGGGAACCAGACTAAGAGAACAGGAGTGAAAGAACGGCAGAGAGCATGAGTAAAGAGGGATGAAAGAGGGTGGATAAAAGTGAGTGAGGGTAAGACACCCCTGGTGTGTGTGTGCGCACATTTCTCATTACCCAAGCATATGGTTGTCATGTTATTTGGTCAGGCTGTGGTTTTTCAAGTGCACTGAATCTCAACCACTTTTTTTCATAATTCCTACTTTCAAACTGCCATTTCATTTCCACAACTCATCTGAATAGAAGCACATCTACCTTCAAGATGCCAAAAGTCTGGTTTGTGGGTCATAGTTTTGTCCACTGGAGTGAAAATTTGCAAGTAACAGAGGTATATACAACCTTGATTTACCAAATGTGGAAATTGAGTGGATTGGACAGAGAGGATTAAGAAGTCACCAATTGATACCATTGATAAAATCCTTTATGCATCTACCACAGCCTGACCTCATAATTGTGCACTGTGCTGGCAATGACCTGGGCACTTTGACTGGGGTAGGTCTGGAAATGCTTTTAAAGGACATCTTTGGGCAATTGATGTCACTTTTTCCAAGAACTGCCTTGGTATTTTCTTAATACAGGCCAAAGGCAAAAATGGAACTGGTCCAACCAATTTTGTCCACAGATTGAGAAAGCAAGGAAACATGTGAATAAATCTGTTTCTGCTTTCCTCAGAGACTATGGTATGGGTTCCATTTACCACAACAACTTGCGTTACAACATGCAAGGCATCTATAGGAGAGATGGTGTCCATTTTACAGATGATGGGAATAGAGTCTTCCTTTTGAATGTGAGACTCTGCATTGGTACCTACTTGTAGGTACAAAAAACACCCACATAACACAGCAGCTCTTTTCAGAGCTACCCTACTTCTAAGCACTCTAAATTATTTTTTAAGTATAATTTTTTACACTGTTTTTCCCCGTGGTGCGCTCAGGGTGCGCGCACCGGAGAATGCACATGGGAACGCACCCAGTGCTCACCCCGCAAATTAAAAAAAAAAAAAATAGTTTTTGGGCACTTCAGGGTCCTTCTAGGACCCCCTCAGAAAACCTAGGGGGTCAGGGGGTATGTACCCTGCCCCCTTTTAATCATTTCTACCTTATAATTTTTACCTCATGTGTCTCGATTCTACAGAGACACAAGATGGCAGACTCTCCGGACTGTTTAGAATGTTGACAGACATCCGACAGCCAATCAGCTTTCCGCTCGCGCACTCCTGTGTCACGCCTGGTGCGCTCCCCGTTTGCGTACCGGTGAGCGCTTGGAGCGCACCTATAGATATATATGTGTTTTTGAAGTTCATTTTCAAAAAAAACACTGGAGCAAATTTCACCAAATATACCAAAGCCACATCTGCGTACCAGTCCCTACAATTTTACAAAGTTTGGCGTAATTCCGTTCAGCGGTTCGAGCTGTAGCCGTGTCGGAACGTCCTATGGAAAATTGCATGGGGAAAACACGTTTTGGCCCCCCCCCTTTTTTCTCAGCCCCCACTTCACGAATCCCCCCGAAACATTCAGGGAAGGAGCGGAGCGGAACTGGCCAAAATTTGGGAAAATTACACGCAAATTCCTCAACTGGTGCCAAAGTTATTCCCAATAGAATGTTGCGGATTTCCTATAGTAGCCAGGTCCTAACTATAACTACCTACTGGCGACCGACAGTAGGTTTTATATATATATATATATATATATATATATATCTCCATCCACAATTTGCCACACAGGGAGCCCACGACCTTAGCAGGGCGGCCAGTGCTGCTGGTGCGAGGCTTCCAGCATTAATATTCAAACAATCCCTCCTTCACGCTGGAAAAAGGTGCACCGGCTCTGGCTGAGTTGCAATCAAATTCATTTATTTGTGAAAAAGAACAGGGGCAGGAAGCTCACAATCCCAACGTTTCTGCTCGGAAGAGCCTTGATCAAGGGAAAAAGTCTTTGCATTTTGAATTGCCCACGTGTTCCTTTTTAAAGCGCAGGCCGTATTCTTTTGCAAGTTGCGCAGGGGAAACAGTGATACATTTTGAAAGGAACGTGAACAGCGCTTTTAAAAGTCTATAACCTTCAGTATTTTCGCGCTGAAAACATTCTTCTTGGTTTTGTATTTTCCCTTGCACAATAAAAGTCAACTTCATCTGCACAGTCTGTTTTTCCATTTTTCACTCATTTCATGAAAGCATTGACAGCCTGCAAAACCGGAATTTCTTCCATATGCTTCCCTTACTTGCCACAATCAGAGAATCCAGTGTTACTCCGAGGGCAAGCTGGTCGGGCTTCAATGATAAACTTCATCCACAATTTGCCACGCAGGGAGCCCACGACCTTAGCAGGGCGGCCAGTGCTGCTGGTGCGAGGCTTCCAGCATTAATATTCAAACAATCCCTCCTTCACGCTGGAAAAAGGTGCACCGGCTCTGGCTGAGTTGCAATCAAATTCATTTATTTGTGAAAAAGAACAGGGGCAGGAAGCTCACAATCCCAACGTTTCTGCTCGGAAGAGCCTTGATCAAGGGAAAAAGTCTTTGCATTTTGAATTGCCCACGTGTTCCTTTTTAAAGCGCAGGCCGTATTCTTTTGCAAGTTGCGCAGGGGAAACAGTGATACATTTTGAAAGGAACGTGAACAGCGCTTTTAAAAGTCTATAACCTTCAGTATTTTCGCGCTGAAAACATTCTTCTTGGTTTTGTATTTTCCCTTGCACAATAAAAGTCAACTTCATCTGCACAGTCTGTTTTTTCATTTTTCACTCAGCCAGAGCCGGTGCACCTTTTTCCAGCGTGAAGGAGGGATTGTTTGAATATTAATGCTGGAAGCCTCGCACCAGCAGCACTGGCCGCCCTGCTAAGGTCGTGGGCTCCCTGCGTGGCAAATTGTGGATGAAGTTTATCGTTGAAGCCCGACCAGCTTGCCCTCGGAGTAACACTGGATTCTCTGATTGTGGCAAGTAAGGGAAGCATATGGAAGAAATTCCGGTTTTGCAGGCTGTCAATGCTTTCATGAAATGAGTGAAAAATGAAAAAACAGACTGTGCAGATGAAGTTGACTTTTATTGTGCAAGGGAAAATACAAAACCAAGAAGAATGTTTTCAGCGCGAAAATACTGAAGGTTATAGACTTTTAAAAGCGCTGTTCACGTTCCTTTCAAAATGTATCACTGTTTCCCCTGCGCAACTTGCAAAAGAATACGGCCTGCGCTTTAAAAAGGAACACGTGGGCAATTCAAAATGCAAAGACTTTTTCCCTTGATCAAGGCTCTTCCGAGCAGAAACGTTGGGATTGTGAGCTTCCTGCCCCTGTTCTTTTTCACAAATAAATGAATTTGATTGCAACTCAGCCAGAGCCGGTGCACCTTTTTCCAGCGTGAAGGAGGGATTGTTTGAATATTAATGCTGGAAGCCTCGCACCAGCAGCACTGGCCGCCCTGCTAAGGTCGTGGGCTCCCTGCGTGGCAAATTGTGGATGAAGTTTATCATTGAAGCCCGACCAGCTTGCCCTCGGAGTAACACTGGATTCTCTGATTGTGGCAAGTAAGGGAAGCATATGGAAGAAATTCCGGTTTTGCAGGCTGTCAATGCTTTCATGAAATGAGTGAAAAATGGAAAAACAGACTGTGCAGATGAAGTTGACTTTTATTGTGCAAGGGAAAATACAAAACCAAGAAGAATGTTTTCAGCGCGAAAATACTGAAGGTTATAGACTTTTAAAAGCGCTGTTCACGTTCCTTTCAAAATGTATCACTGTTTCCCCTGCGCAACTTGCAAAAGAATACGGCGTGCGCTTTAAAAAAGGAACACGTGGGCAATTCAAAATGCAAAGACTTTTTCCCGTGATCAAGGCTCTTCCGAGCAGAAACGTTGGGATTGTGAGCTTCCTGCCCCTGTTCTTTTTCACAAATAAATGAATTTGATTGCAACTCAGCCAGAGCCGGTGCACCTTTTTCCAGCGTGAAGGAGGGATTGTTTGAATATATATATATATATATATATATATATATATATATATTACCTACTGGCGGTCGCCAGTAGGTATATATAGTTAGGATTTTTTCCCTATGGGATTTCTGAAAATTCTATGTCTAATTTCTTTGGTGTTTGTGGACGGAATTGGCTGAAATTTTCAGGAAAATGGCACATTTTGTTTCTGAGCAGCCCCTGAAAATTTGGGGGGGGGTCGTCAAGGGGTGGCCGAGAAAAAAGGGGGGTCCCAAAACGCGTTTTTCCCATGTTCATTTCCATAGGGCGGTTGGACTCACTTTTAGCCCGAACGGCTGAATGGATTTCCACGAAACTTGGCAAAATTGTAGGGACTGTTAGCCCGATGTGCCTTTGCTAGGTCTCAATATATGTGCTTCAGTGGATTTTGAGAAATTAACGTTTAAATCAAGATATATATCTGTAACAGCGCTCCGGGCAGCGATCCGGTTCGCGTACTTTTCGCGTTACGGAACTTTGCGCACGGAAAGCTGATTGGCTCTTCGGTGTCTGTCAACATTCTAAACAGTCCGGTGCAGCCGCCATCTTGTCTCTCAGTAGGATCGAGAGACAAGAGGAGGCCAAAACAAAGGGGGAAATTTCCATAAGGGGGCATAGTAGATCCTCCCTGACCCCCTAGGTTTTATGTGGAGGTTTTAAAAGGGCCCAGCAGGGTCAAAAAAATTTTTTTTTTTTTTTGTGCGCGATGAGCGCCTCGTACGCGAACCGGAAAGCGTTCTGGGCAGCGTACTATAAGGATAATAGAATGATACACTTTTCAAAGACTGTATGTTAATTGTTTGTTGTTTTTTTTTTTTTTTTTTTGTTTTCTTTATTTGTAAAGTTTTTTTTTTATTTTGATTGTTTTTCATAATTTATTAAACTTTCTAACATTTCAGTGTCTGAAATGTCATTATTTTCTTGAAATATTGTTTGCAATCTGTGAGGTTGTAAAATGTCCTCATTTGCAAGGAGGGCATCTACTGCTTGGACACATTGCAGCAGTTCATTATCCAAGCTTTCATCCATAAATTCCATGTCAATTTGTTCAATCAATTCCTGGCTGCTCTCTTGCAGGTCCATCTCAAAAGAAACTTGGTTTTCGCCTTCCATTTTGCCTGAAATTTGGATTAAAAAAATATATATTAGTAGAGATAGGGCACTGTTGGGATTAATTTTAGATAGGCAGTTTTTATCAGTGAATTTATCTTTTGGCAGTGTATAGTATCAGAGTGGAAATAGGACTATAAAAAAGTGTATGTGATGTAACCAAGACAAGCCTAACTCCATTCATAACTATAACAGAGAAGTCTATCTAAATACATTACTACTACAGAGGGATAGTGTATATCTAGCAGAAAAAGTCTACTATATTAAGTTATAGTGCACAATATATTTCATTTTTAAAAATTATAACTTACCTTCACAAAGAAGTTGAAGTTTTTGGAAGCTATTGAAATGTGAGGTACAACAAGAAGTAGTAGTCAAAATGGCTGTGTTTCCTTCTCTTCCTTTATATATATACAGGTATATAACCAATCAAATGTCAGGTAATAAAAGTAGAAATTGAAAGTAACATTTTCATTGGTTGTCAATTCCCACAGTTCAGATGTGTTTTGTGAAGTAATTTACCTCACGGTACTTGGAGAGGTCTACAGGCTAAATGGCTAAATGAAATTTCAATCAAATTTGTGAGAATGAAAGTGATTGTTATGTAGTATGAGCTAATTTATATTTGGTGAGAGTGTCTCTAGTCGTTTTTCTGTAAATTACTTTCCCACCTTTTTTTTGGACCGCTTCCCGGGAAGCGGTCCGGTCTGCGAACTAGGAGCGTAACGGGAGTCCACCATTTTGTGTTTCGGTCGAATCAAGGTATAAAATGGAGGGTAAATAATGTTCTGAATGGGTAGAAGGGGGCATGGTACAAGTATTTTGCCCCCCTACGTTTTCTGAGGGTGGCTGAGGAGGACTATATGTGCGAAGAAAAAACTTTGTTTTTGAAATTTTGCGCGGTTAGCTTCCAGTTCGCGTACCGGATAGCGCTCTTTGAGCGTAGTTTGTTGAAAATTACAGAAAAAAAGTTAGAAAAAAAATAATAAAAGTGTGTGATCAGATGAAGGGTAGCTCTGAGAAGAGCTTTTGGGTTTATGGTACATTTAGGTACTTATAAGTAGGTACCAATGCACAGTCTTAAATTCAGAATGAAAATTCTGTTGCCCTCATCTGAGAAGTGAACTCCATCTCCTCTGTAGATATCTTGCATGTAGTAACGCAAGTTATTGTTGTACAGAGAGCCCATTCCATGGTCTCTCATGAAAGCTGAAACAGATTTGTTTACATGCTTCCTCGCTTTCTCAATTTGTGGAGAAAATTGGTTGGACCACCTCCATTTCTGTCTTTGGCATATATTGGAATATACCAACGCAGTTTGAGGGAAAAGTGCCATTAATTGCTCAAAGGTGTCCTTTAAAAGCATTTCCAGACCTACCCCTGTCAAAGTGCCCAAATCATTACCTCCACAGTGCACTATTAACAGGTCAGGTTTTGGCAAATGCATAAAGGTTTTCACCAATGGTATCAATTGGTGACATTTTAATCCTCTTTGACCCAACCACTTAATTTCCACATCTTGTAAATTGAGGTTAGATAAATTTCTGTTCTCAGCATACCTTTGAGCCCAGTGGATGTAACTATGTCCAACAATCCAGACCTTAAACATGGTGGGAGAAGGTTGTTCTGCAGTCAGATGAAGTGTGGTAATGAAAGGGCAGTTGAAACAGTAGGAGTTTCTAAAGAAAAAAAAGTGTGGATTTCCAATGCTAATGAATCATTAGCAGTGATTGGTGCATTTCCATTTCTGAAAACAGAAAGTTAGGGTGCATGGATGTGTTCTTTGAAAGATGTAATTTGAATGGTCAAGGAAGAAACATTTAATGAAAGATTGCACTGGATACGCAGGTGCACTGAGAGTTCAGAGTTCAATTGAAACATTGTTGTGTGAATTTGCAAACATGAGAGGTCTTCCAGGAGGTGGTTGCTATGGAAAAAAGGCAGAGAGGGCAGAGGGGGGAAGGGTTTTGATTTGAAAAAAGTGAGGGAAGAGTTATGATTGGCTAATATGAGAGATATGTGAAATGAATATCTGTATTTCTGTGCTTTCAATAGCTGCAGCCTTTGGAGTGCATCCTTTTTCTTCTGCTGAAGACAATTTGGTGTATTTCTGAGACTGTTTTCAAAACTCAAAAAATATTTGCTAAGGTGAGAAAAGATTTATTTAATTTAGATAGAGAATAGTATGATTTAAGGAGAAAATGATGAAGAAAGCTGTGTTTTTAAAATGTGGTTTTGTCTCTAGTGATATACTAATAGAATTAGTTTCTTTGAGAAATTGTAATTGCATATTCGGTGTAGCATTCTGGCATACAGTAACACAAGTTATTGTGGTACATGGAGCCCATTCCATGGTCTGTTATGTAAGCTGAAACAGATATGTTGTTTTTAAAAACGATTTTAGAAATCAATTACATTTCTGGATATGTACTGCTAGAGCTTCATAGGTTGTTTTGGGCCATATTTATAAGGCATTTGAGTGTCTTTGATGTTATGTTTTCCTTTTAAAATGGAAAGTGTTCCTCATGGGGCAAGTGTCTTGTAAATACGCTCCCACTTGTGCTTTGCAAATTTAGATTTTGATTATGGGAGTTACATAGCCATGTTAATAATGTCCAAACAATGGTGGTAGGGCATTCAAGAAAACGCTTTCCTGTGTCTCTAGGACATTTTCAGTCCTTTCCTCTTGAATACAGGTATACAATTGATTTATATGCTGTGTTTAAAAACGAATTTTGAAATCAATTACATTTCTTGATATGTACTGTTAGAGCTTCATAGGTTGTTTGGGGTCATATTTAGAAGGCATTTTAGTGTCTTTGATGTTATGTTTACCTTTTTAAATGGAAAGCGTTCCTCATGGGGCAAGTGTCTTGTAAATACGCTCCCACTTGCGCTTGGCAAATTTAGATTTTGATTATGGGAGTTACCTAGCCATGTTAATAGTGTCCCAAAAATGGTGCTAGGGCATTCTAGAAAACACTTTCATGTGTCTCAAGGACATTTCTAGTCATTTCTTCATGAATGCAGGTATACAATTGATTTATATGCTGTGTTTAAAAACGAATTTTGAAATCAATTAAATTTCTGGATATGTACTGTTAGAGCTTCATAGGTTGTTTGGGGTCATATTTAGAAGGCATTTTAGTGTCTTTGATGTTATGTTTACCTTTTTAAATGGAAAGCGTTCCTCATGGGGCCCTGAGCAGTTCTTAGCCATGTTATTTAATGGGAAGTGGATAACATGGCTAAGAGCATTTGCTGGAAAATGCATGAATATCGCTGACTTTTCAGCGATATTCATGCATTGCGGCCGTTTTTTTTCGCATTTGCGAGCAGTTCTTAGCCATGTTATCCAATGGGAGGTGGATAACATGGCTAAGAGCATTTGCTGGATAATGCATGAATATCGTTGACTTTTCAGCGATATTCATGCATTGCGGCCGTTTTTAATCGCATTTGCGATAAATCTTGCTAAAGAGAAAATGATGAAGAAAGCTGTGTTTTTAAACTGTGGCTTTGTCTGTAGTGATATAGAAATAGATTTTGTTTCTTTGAGAAATTGTAATTGCATATTCGGTGTACCATTCTGGCATGCAGTAACACAAGTTATTGTTGTATATGAAGCCCATTCCATGGTCTCTTATGTAAGCTGAAACAGATATGTTGTTTTTAAAAACCATTTTTGAAATCAATTACATTTCTGGATATGTACTGCTAGAGCTTCATAGGTTGTTTAGGGTCATATTTATAAGGCATTTGAGTGTCTTTGATGTTATTTTTCCCTTTTTAAATGGAAAGCGTTCCTCATGGGGCAAGTGTCTTGTAAATACGCTCCCACCTGTGCTTGGCAAATTTAGATTTTGATTATGGGAGTTACATAGCCATGTTAAAAATGTCCCAAAAATGGTGCAAGGGCATTCAAAAAAACGCTTTCATGTGTCTCAAGGACATTTTCAGTCGTTTCCTCTTGAATGCAGGTATACAATTGATTTATATGCTGTGTTTAAAAACGAATTTTGAAATCAATTACATTTCTGAATATGTACTACTAGAGCTTCATAGGTTGTTTGGGGTCATACACCATTTTTGGGAAATTATTAACATGCCTATGTAACTCCCATAATCAAAATCTAAATTTGCCAACCGCAGGTGGGAGCGTATTTACAAGAAATTTGCACCATGAAGAACGTAAAATAGCATAATAGACACTCAAATGCCTTATAAATATGACCCAAAACAACTTATGAAGCACTAGCAGTGCATATTTCCAGAAATGTATTGGTTTTCAAATAATGACTTACTTCATTGGTAGGCCTTCACATTTTTTTTTACCTTGGTTTTTTTCAGTGAAAATCTTATCTGCAACCATGTGTTGGCCTCACCTCAAATAAACAAAACAGGTGATGGACCGAATGTGGATCAATGACACTCATTCACCCCAGTCTAAAGATCTGGGCCTAAACAAACCTTTAGATAGGCTACATCTTATCGTCATCCTGAATTAATCATTTAAAATATTAGGGAGTGATTTATGATTGTTCTATGCCTGTTTTGTACCATTGAGTGTCATTTTTGTGATGCAGTGCTGGTGGAAAACATTTGCTATGTTAAATAATTAGTAGGGCATTAAGTTTTAGATGACTGTTATTCATTTACTGTTTGGTAATAGTGGTTAATAACATTTTTTATTATATTTTTCCACAGATTCAACTGCAGATTCTTTCATAGTTTGGAAAATGCCTACAAAAAATAGAATTAGAAAGGCTAGAAAACGTCAAAGACAGCAGGATGATGTTTTATTGCAGCAGTCCTCTTCCCCAAATACTTGTCAAAACACCAAGAAAGGTCCGGGTAAGAGCACGAAATCATTCTTAAGAAATATTTGTAGTAAAAAAAGTTTTTCTCCAAAAAATGTTTCAGTCCACAAAAAGAAAAGCAATTTAAATGGAAAGGAGAGACCCATCAAAAATGTTACTGGTAGAGGAAGAGATAAATCTGTGCATGATAGTAGAAGGAAACAACAGTTTAGGGACATTCGAAATCGAATGTTCCGTAACAGGATAATAGTTAATTTATTGAAAAATATTAAAAAAAAAGGCCAACAGAAAGCGGCATTTTATAAGAAGAAGAAAAATGTAAAGAAAATTATTGATCATGCTTTTGAAATTAAGCGAAAGTTGTTTATTTTGGTAATCAATAGAATTAGGAAACTAAGCAAGGTAATTTCTGATTTCAAAACAAAAAGTAGATGGAAGAGAGTAGTAAATCGTACTAACTTTTGTGAAGTTTTTTCCGGAGAATGGATGCATAGTTCAAGTTGTGAGGCATTTTTTAATGAGGAGAGTTATTTTCAGGATAATGATTTGGTGTTTGCAGTTGACACCAGTGGTCGAGCTTATGAAGTGAAGGATGGTTGTCCAGTTAAAAAGAACAACTTGTGACAACAGAGACAGAAGAGGCGCTAAGTGATGAGGTTTTAGGAAGACGTCCTAAGGGTCCTGTGTACATTTGGAAGTGTAGTTCTATTTGCAGTGTGCGACAGGTTTCCATCAATTTGCTTTGTGATTTTATACGGACATTTAATAAGAAAAGTTTGAAGCAGAAAATGAAGTTGTTGCAAGATTTAGATCCTTGCAGAGTGAGACAAATGACAGGTTTGCGTGGTCATTCACTGGCTTGTCTTTCCAGGAGAGTATGCCAGAGTGTTTTTCATCATTTCAGGATGCTAGCAGTGCATCATAATAAAGTGAGAAAATTAGTGAGAATGTTGTATTATGCTAAGAGTCCAGCAATTATGCTTAAACAATTATGTGCTGCTCTTTTGCATGGTTCTGAAATAGATGTGAAGAATATTTGTGAAGAAATTGAGTTTTGTTACTTTGGTAGTAGAGATGAGAATGTTCAAATTGACCCAGAAGTAGAGGGTTATGTTGAAGATAATATACAGGTTTCTAGTTCAGATAATTTTCAGAAGGAAATTGCCACGTTTCAGATGAAATCAAGTGAGAGGCCTAATTTCACTTGTGTATGTTGTCGACGCACTTATTATAAGAATCAGACTAAGTTAGTGGATTTATATGCAAAAACTGAAAGGGAAAATAATAGTGAATGGAAGGATTTTGCCACATACTTGATGGTAGAAAATTGTTTTGATTTGGGAGTGGACCAACGTGTGTGTACTTATTGTTGTAATAAATTAAATCAAAACCAGATGCCTGCTAGGGCAGTTCATAATAATCTGGAATTGGTTGAGATTCCTTCAGAATTGAAGGATTTAAATACTTATGAATCTATTTTGATTCAAAGTATCCATCCCTTTCAGGCTATTGTAAGAATGGAGCCAAAGACAGGGAAGTTGCCTCCAGCAGATTTACAGAGAGGATTAAAGGGAAGAGTTTCATTTCATAAAGCTTTATTCGGAACAATTAAAACATGTCCATAAAAGCACAAATACAGACGATTCATACATTTCTTAGATGCAAGCATACATATACATACAAATTAACTAACAAGATACACATATAACATATAGCAAAATATCCAGAGGGGGATGGAATAAATATTTAAAAATGTGCAGAAATTTTAATTTAAAAAACACATACTTTTTCTGGCGCTAATTGCTTTATATAAAAAGGATGCAGTGAAAAAACAAATGTCCGCATGATTCAGATTAAAAATCAATTTCATAGCCTCTGTTGTGTCTCTCACTCCAAATCTAATGAATAATGGCAGAGAGGATTAAAGGGAAGAGTTGTTTATTTGCCTCTAGATTTGAACAAAAACATTAACACAATTGGAGTTGAGAAAGTGGAAGAGGAACCTCTGGTTATCTTGGTTAATGGGGTTCCGACAAAGAATAAGAAAATATGGCAAGATTTAGTGGATGTTAGGAAAGTGAAAAATGCAACTTTGTATTTGAAGAAAAATAATAAGTACTATAAGAATGTATATGTTGCAGAAAAGGAAGTAAGTGATGAAGAGGATAGCGTTTTGTGTGCTGGCCAAATTGAGAAAGTAGAGGTGTCTAATAGTGAAGAAATATATGAACATTATAGTGTTCATCCTTTGCATTCCAAGGAAGTCATGGGGAATGCTATTGAGTTGTTTCAAATGAAACAAGCCAAAGGGAGTCCCATTAGTGTTTGGGAGGAAAGTTTGGAAGCTCGGTGTTTCCCACAGCTATTTCCCACAGGTTAAGGAGGAAGATATGATGAGCGACCTCATCAAATTCCTGCGTCTGAATACCGGACTTTACGATTGTATGCAGAAGATCCTAGGTTTCGTCAATGCATTCCCTATTTGTTTCATCTCTTGTTTGAAAGCGATCTGTCAGGACTGTCATATGCAGTGAACCACATTTTAAAAAGTGGTATACAGATGCGAAACATCTCGGCAAGTGACTTTATGCATAAAGTCAATGTCCAAGACAGTATTTTGGATTCTCACTTAATTAATCTCATGGCGTGTCAGCGTGGTACTAATGAGTACTGGTACCGTCGTCATGGTGATTTAAAATGTATGCTGAGGAACTTAGGAACTCCAACATGGTTCCTCACTCTGAGCTGTGCCGAGTATGGCTGGGAAGACTTACTTGAATTTCTACGAGAGGCAAATGGAAATATTGAAAACATTGAATTCAAGACACCTGGAGAACTGTGTTCTTTGGATCCAGTGAATGTATGCAGGTACTTCAATCATAGATTTGAAGCTATGATGTCTTTCATCACAAATAAAAAGAATCCACCTCTTGGAGAGGTGTTGGATTTCTTCTGGAGAAAGGAGTACCAAGCAAGAGGTGCCCCTCATATACATATGTTGTTGTGGATCAAGGATGCACCTAAATTTGGAACAGATCCGGATGACTTAGTGATGAATTTCATAGAACAGTATTCTACGTGTGCTGTTCCAAACGCAACGGAGAAGAAAAGCCTAAGAGAACAAGTTCTACGTTTCCAAAGCCATCGTTGTGGAAAGTACTGTCGTCGTAAATTCAGAAACAAGGACAAGTTCTACACCAAATGTCGTTTCAACTTTCCACGACCGGTGATTTCTAAAGGAAGAGTGAACAGTTTGATGTCTTCGCTACAACATAATGTGACGAGGAAATCCCCCAAGAATACATACAATTTGAAAAGGAACGAAGAGTCCAAGTACATCAATGACTACAACCCAGTGATTTTGTCCATGTGGAATGCTAACATGGATATACAGTTTGTGGCTGACAACTGTATGGCTGTGGCTCGGTATGTGACATCTTACATCACCAAAAAAGAAAATACCGAACTGAAGGATATGTGGGAGGACATTTCCCATGAAAAGAGCCTCAGCAAGAAGTTGTACAGTTTCAGTCTGAAGATGTTGTCGCATCGAGAAATCGGAGCTTACGAATGTTCTGATCAATTGTCTTCAGCAAGTCTCTATGCCAAATCCAGGAGTCTCGTTTGGGCGAGTCTTGGTCTTGCTGCAACGCGAAATCGAGTTCTAAAACCTGTCCGGGAAATTGAGTATTTGGCAGAAAAGGAACCAAGCAGTACCGACATTTTGAAGACCAACATGTTGGATACATATTATCCAAATCGAAGCAGTCACCTTGAGAATGTTTGTCTATATGAGGTTCTCCAAAATTATATATTCAAGAGGAACATCAAAGAAGATATTGAGAAAGGAGTGTATGCTGTAATTGGAAGTGAGGGATGCCTGGTCAAGCAAAGAAAATGCCAATTAGTAAACCATCGAAAATTGAGTGGTGAATCTCCAGAAAAAAATGAGTTTTTCTATTTAGCACTTTTGCAACTTTTCAAGCCTTGGCGTGCAGAAGAGGAACTGCTTGGAGATTTCCTCTGTTACGAAGACTCTTTCAATGCAGCCAAGGAGTCCATAGAATGTCCTGCTTTTCCTAAATATCAAGAAATGCTAACTTTGGAAATTGAGCAGGAAGCAACGATTGCAGCCGAGATTGCCAGAGACAGTTCTCAGGACAGTCAGAGTTCTGTTTCATTGAGTCAAGATCCACTTGGAGGACCTATTATCGAAAATGAAGCTGCCACTGCTATGAATGAAGTAGAAAGAGCCATGGCACATGCTCAGGAGGATTCAGTTAACTTAGAAGACTTGGAAAAACAACTCAACGTTGAGCAGAGGAAAATATATGATGAAGTTACCAAGGAAATTGAGCACGGATTAAGTCATGAGAAGAACGAGTGCTCATGTACATCGTTGAAGCCTGTCCGACTGTACGTGAGTGGAGAAGCGGGAACTGGAAAAAGTTTCCTCATTAAAGCAATCTCTTGTTATTTGCAGGAAAGGACTGAGTCATCGCTGTCTTGTGTTGTCACCGCTCCTACTGGACTGGCAGCACATAACATTAAAGGTATTACTTTGCATCGTCTACTGATGCTGCCGGTGGAGCATGACAACAAATTACAATACAACAAGTTATCTGGGGATGCTTGCTGTGAAGTTTCAAGAGTCTTGAGGAAAATGAAACTACTTATCATTGACGAAGTAAGCATGGTTTCCAATGTCATGCTTGCCTTTGTGCATTTGAGAATGCAAGAAGTACTTAAAACTGAATATGATGTGTTATTTGGTGGCAAACACATCATTGTTTTCGGAGATCTTCTGCAGCTGACACCAGTAAAAGGTCAACCTGTGTTCAAAATACTCACGCATGAAGATACCAGGAAGTGCCTAGGGAGCATTGGCAACGTCAATATATGGTTAAACTTCAATTATGCTGAACTGCATGAAAATATGCGTCAAGCAAAGGATGAAGATTACAAGAATATTCTACAAGATATTAGAATTGGAAAAGTGACCGAGCATGGGAAAGAAGCTTTAAATGCACGATTACTGTCAAATTTATATCCCAAACAAGAGATTGTGCCTGAGAATATTTTTAAGAACATTACTGAGAAGAAATCCGGGATATGTTTGATGCCAACTCTTGCAGAATGTGCCATCTTCAACAACAAAATGTTGAATTTAGAAAAGCAAGAGATTGTGAAACTTGAAGCTATCGACAAATTAGAGCATATGGGATCAACAATTATTTTGTCAGACAATTTGAAATCAAAATTGGATTCATTAGAGAAGACTATATCTAAAACAGCGGGTTTTGAAAAGACTTTGAATGTGTGTTTAAATTGCCGAATCATTTTGAGAAGGAATTTACATGTAGAAAGAGGTCTGGTAAATGGATCAATGGGTAATGTTGTTGATTTTGAGAAATACAGAAATAGAGATGGAATAGAATTTTTAAGAATTAAATTTGATGGCATTGAGGAAGTACAGCAAATTGGTTGTTGTTCTGCTAGGTTTTTGCTTGTTAAAGACTTATATGTTCGCCGTAAACAGTTTCCTGTTTGCTTGGCATATGCGGTGACAATCCATAAATCGCAAGGTTTAAGTGTAGACAGTGCATTGGTGAATATTGGCAGTTCTGTGTTCAAGGAGGGTATGGCATATGTGGCATTGTCACGAGTTAGAACTTTATCGGGATTGTACTTGATTGACTGTGATGTCACAAACATTTGTGCGGATCTAGATTGTGTTAAGGAATACAATAGGTTAAGAAGAGAGTATGCGCCACATTTGCCTCAATATCCTTTGTTTGAGAAACGTGTGGTAGGCCGGAAACGTAGAAATATCAGTAATAGTAGGGAGGTTGTTGCAAAAAGACTAAAAGTCAATGAACCGAAAATTGTTAGCAGAAAGAAAGTGGATTCTGTTGAAGATGTTGTCGGTTTTCAATTTGAAAACAGTTCTGGTGTCAACTGCTATGCAAATGTAGTGGTTAATGTTCTCTTTTCACTAGAGAGTTTAAAAGAACAGATTCTGTTGAATTCAGAACAAATTTTATGCTGTTTGTTGAATTCTGTTTTCGAGAAATGTAGCACTGATCGAACAAAAGTAGAAAGTGTGTCTGAAGTTCGTTATCTGTTAGATGAATGTTCAGGTCAAACAGACTTCTCTGATAATAATCAGCAAGATTGTCAGGAGTTTTTAATGTATATGCTTGATATATTGCAAGATGAGGGTGTAGATGTAGATCACCTGTTTGGGCTTTCTTATCAATGGCAGCATGACTGCGAGAACTGTATGGTATCAAGTACTACTAGTGTAGACTCAGAAAGATTTATATATTTAACTTTGCCAGACAGTAAATCAGTGTCCTTTAATAAGCTAGTAAATGCAGCGGATCACAACATGGAGTGTAGCCAATGTAAATGTGATATGATGTCAACATTATTTATACGTAGATATGGCCAGTATGTCATTTTAATGATCCAACGATGTAAGCCTGATGGATCAAAATTGTCAACTTTAATAAAAAAAATTGTGGCTTCTCAGCTGTCAATATCAGGGAGGACTTTTGTAACTGTAGCAATTATCTATCACGATGGTCCTTCAACAACATCAGGACATTATACAGCTTACTTAAAGTCTCGAAACGGCTGGTCATTCTGCAATGATTCTGTTGTAACTTTCAAAAAAAAATTGCCGTTTGACCTTAAAAATTCTTACCTGGTGTTTTTAAAACCAAAATTTTAAAGAAAGTTTTTTGGGATTTCCTGTGAGGAATTGGAAATTGTTCATCACGTAGAGGGAATGTAAGTCTGCAATGCTGTCTAGATTATTGGTCCAAAACTTTTAATTATAATGTCAATTTTAAAATCCAACTATATAAACCTGATGCAAGTAAGTCTGCTTCATAGTAAGCAGTATCAGTGTCATAGGAAAAGGAGAACATGAGTGACAAAGAAGAGTAAGATATTAGTAGTCCAGGATTGTGAAAATATTCTCAAATGTTTTCTTTTTGAAAGATGCGAAAATAGAAAATGACGGGATTTGATTTGAAGAATTACAAGATTTGCGAATCGCTGCAACATGATTTGGCCTAGTGGAAACATGTGATAGAATGTGAGAAGTCTTTTTTTGTATGTAACATATTTTTCGAAATGATGGAGGTTTTCTTTCAGAAAGTGCCGGGCTGAAAATATTTATAGCACAACAGAGTGGATGCTGTTCATAGGAGATCCTTTGACGTTATTGAAAGTAAGTTAATTTTAAGGAGTTTTGAATTCAGAATTCTTAGGTTGTATGGGTTTTTTAAACACAATCATTTTGATTGTGTTTTTTTTTCCCCGCTGTTACATGATGAATACCTTCAAATCACTGATTTAAGTGAAATTTGATACATTCTGAGAACAGCAAAAATAAACCATTTAACATGTATAATTAATGTTCTGCTTTTTGTACTTATGATATACATTTAGAAATGTGAGGTAGATATGGAAAAGTGAGTCTTCTGTAAGTGTCAATTCTAATGCTTACAGTGCTGTACTTCTGGGTACTGTTTTTTTTGAAAAAAAAGAAATAGGCCTCACCTCTAAGAAAGCTCTTGAAAGCACACATCTTATTTGCATCCTGAAACAATCATTTAAAATGTTAGACACAATTTTATGATGGTTTTACATCTCTTTTGCGCTGTTATTGCATCACTATTGTGAGACATAAGCAATGCAAAAGAAGCATCATGTTTCAAAATAGGCCTCATTTCATCAGCATGAAGATACTGTTTGTTTAAAATAAATATCTTTAGGATTGTGTACGGGTCGTAGAGAAGTAGAGGTTTCTGTAAGTGTCAAAGTTGTTTAAAAACTGTTTCTTCTTGAACCTTTTCCCTTCTTTTTTCTAATTTTTAAATACATGTTTTAATATTTTTTGAAATGTTTGTTCTCTCATTTACAGATTGAATATATGAAAAATTTTCTTTAAAAGTTATCAAGAATTATAAGGTAAATGTTTTCTACTTTTATAACCCGCATTCCACTGCTGATGATGTCACTGACTATGTTATGAATGATGTAATAAGTGGGCATGTTTTACTACAATGGTAGGTCTTCACATCTATTATCTCCTCTGTATTCTTCAACAAGCATAAATTTGATATGCAACCCAGAGTACGGTTCACCTTAAACAAACTTTTAGAGAGGACACACCTTATCGTCACCCTCAATCAATCATTTAATCTATCACATTTAACATCTATTAGTTCTACTGCTTCATTTCTTTAATCTTTACTTTCCTGTGTTTGCTACTTCTCTCATTCCTTTCTCTATTACTTAATTTTTCTACTCCTTCCAGTATTTTTCTCACTCCCTCTCTTCTCATACTTCGTCATTATTATTCACTAATTCTGTCTCTATTAATGTTACTGTTTCTGAATGATCTCCAAAAATTTTTAAAACAAGAACAGTAAGTATAAGGATAGGAAAAGACATTTATGTTACAAGAAAGACAGCTATAGGAAGTAAACAAAAAAAACTGTTACTCGCAATCCACTGCTGATGATGTCACTGACCATGTCAAAAATTATGTAATATATGACATGATCAGAAGTGAATTGCGGGTAACAGTATCTTTTCTTTACTCCCTATAGCTGTCTTTTTTGTAACATAACTGTCTGTTTCCTTTCCTTATACTTACTGTTCTTTTTTAAAAAAAAATTTTTTTGGTTCGCTCAAAGTTCGCGTACCGGAGTGCGAACTGGGAGCGAACTAATAGAAATAGAGCTTGGCAGAGTTCAAAGAATTTTACCAATTTTTTTTAATAATGGGGAGGTAGTTCTGAAAAGAACTTTTTTTTTGTTTTTGTTGTTTTTTTTTTATTTTATTTTTTGAACATTTTTTATATTTTTTTGTTTTTTTCTGAACATTTTGTATTTTTTTTTATTTTTTGGGGGGTAGGGGGGAAACAAAAATGATTCAGTGAAAAGGGCTCAACAGGAGCAACGAAAAAAAGAAGAATTTATTTTTTGGGGCGTTTTGGGCACACATGATTGTTGATGGCTCTCATTATAAGGGTAATGCTACTTTCGCAGTAGCAAAGTGTCTGGTTGCACCACACACAGACTTGCTTCACTTCCCCCATGTTGATTTGGATGTTCGGGATCACCTCCCTCACCTCCGGTCCCGATACCTCCTGAACAACAGATCTTCTCGCCATTTTTCGGGGATTTTGTTGTTGGTCGCGAAGCTGGGCATTGCTGTAATTGTTAGGGTGCCACCGACCCATGTGCCTGTGCATTGTATAATTCCCATAGCTGTACTTTTTGTCAGTGCCCCTTGAAAGACGATCGCCGCAAATACGGCAAAAGACGTATCTGGCATTGACTTTTTTTTGGTCAGCTGGAAATTTAAAAAATTGCCAGATGTAATTTTCTTTCCTGTTATATCTCCTGGGCTCCTCTGGCAAAAACTCAGGAATTTCTTCTTCTTCCTCCTCTTCTTGATTTTCCTCCTCTTCTATAATTAGTGAAGCATGTGGTCTTTTCTTCCCATGAGGAGGTGGAGGAGGTGGTGGGGGCACACTGGCTGAAGCAACCATTGAAGCCATTGCTGAAGAATCAAAAGGGGTCTTTCTCTCACCAAGATGAAAGTCAGAGTGAGGAAAGAAGGAGGGGTTTTCATCATTTGGGAGAAGGAAAAATTCTAAACCAATGAAAAGTGTTAATTTTACATCACATGACCAAGTATTACATCATTAGGAAACCAAAAGTGAAATGAACCAATGAAAAGTGTTATTATCGAGTCACATGACCTGTTGTATTTACGTTTCGCGCTTTGCTCCGCTTTCCGGTCCACTTCCGGGTCCGCTAACTTGGCGCGTCCAATGACGTATTACGCGATAACGCAAAACGTCATGCGAACGTAACAGTTACGCTAAAGGAACGTTTACCGGTTCGCGTACTAAGCCGCGGCTTTAAATTGAGCTAACGGGAAGCTGACCGGTTCGCGGACTGGGAGCGAAACAAAAAAAAATGTTTTAAAAAAATTGTCTAAAATACATGAAAAATATATTTCAAGATTTAAAGGAGAATACATTTTACAGCTACAGATATTAGCTTTTAAAAAACCATTGAAATTCAATGAAAAAACCATAGGTTATAGTCCATATATAGTTAGGAATTTGCATTTACAAAACCTTTAAAATTCAATGAAAAAACCATTGGTTAAAGAACATATATAGTTAGGAATTTGCATTTACAAAACCTTATTTTACTCGCATAAAACCATTGAAATTCCATATATAGTTAGATGCGCTAACTATATATCGCGCACCCGCAATCCACTGCTGATGATGTCACATATTACATCATTCATGACATGGTCAGTGACATCACTGATGACATCACTGATGACAACTCAAATGACATCACTGATGACATCTCAAATGACATCACTGATGACATCACTGATGACAACTCAAATGACATCACTGACAACATCACAGATGACATCATTCATGTGTTAATACGATGAACCTCTACAGACTCTGATAGATCCTTAGATACACTCAGTGAAAACAGACACTCACAGACTGTCACTCATCCATGGAGTTACTCATACACCTAGACAGTCATGCAAAGAATCAAACACACCTCCAATTCCTCAACTATACAGTTATACACACCTTACTTATTGAAACATATTCTAATACATATTTACTCTCTTATACAATCCTTGATACATGTTCACAATGATCCATACAGCCACTCACACATTCACTGGCTGTTATGCACCGTTATTTATATATGTCAACTCTCACATGTACTGTGTTTTACATATGTACTTACTTTGACATGTAGCACTGAGATATCCATTCACTCACCAATACACTCATGCACACAGTCAACCGCCCATATAGCTGTTTCCACATGCACTCTTGAACTGATACACCTAGTGAATCAACTGCTTACACATCTATGCACAGAATCACACACCTCCCAGCCACCCACACACATACTCAGTCTCCCATACAAATACTTGAGCAACCAATGAATAACCCATATAGTTATTTATATAGCTACTGATCAACACATGCAGAAGTTTACAGAACAACAGATATAATGATACACAAATTAATACAGTTTAATCACTAACCTATGCACTCAGTGAGACACATTTAATCACTCACTCATACAGTCAGTCATGCACCTACTAAATCCTTCATCCAGACACTTATACATCCACTCATTCTTCAATATGTAAGACATATTTTAACTTTACAGAAACATACAGTCACTGGATGTTGTGATCAGTGATGTCATTTGAGTTGTCATCAGTGATGTCATCAGTGATGTCACTGACCATGTCATGAATGATGTAATATGTGACATCATCAGCAGTGGATTGCGGGTGCGCGATATATAGTTAGCGCATCTAACTATATATGGAATTTCAATGGTTTTATGCGAGTAAAATAAGGTTTTGTAAATGCAAATTCCTAACTATATATGTTCTTTAACCAATGGTTTTTTCATTGAATTTTAAAGGTTTTGTAAATGCAAATTCCTAACTATATATGGACTATAACCTATGGTTTTTTCATTGATATATATATATATCCAACACACCGTCACTTTTCTCGCGCTCTGGACCAACTCCAGCCAGGAAGAAAGCCAATGGACACGGACCAGTTATAGTGCTCCAAATTTTATTTCAGGTGCAGTAGAAGTCTCATAACGTTTCGGCTCGCAAGAGCCTTGTTCACATGACAATGTTCAACTTAAAAAAACACCATTTTATACTGCCAGTGATTGGATGATATTCGTCACATGAGAGGGTAGTGTTACATCATAGTAGACATAGAAAACATACTGGCAGGTCTTTAAGATACATTTTGCAAAAAATAATAATAAAGACCACGGTTTGGGACATAACATTACGGTAAAATACCAGATTGTTGCCCACAAATACCATCAATTCAAACAGAGGTAATCAAACAATGTATCTATATCAACACTTTTTTCTCCAATACCCTAGGACTTGTATTGTCTGATATCAGTAAAATACCAAAATTTATAATACAGTATTCACAGCAAGCTGTTATACAATAAAGTGCAAGTGCATATCGTTTTCATATGTGCAAAACCTGCAATAGTGCAAATTTAAATGTGCAATAACTGGCAATAATGCAAAACTCGCAATGTGCATAATACCGCATAATAGTGCAAATGTTTGCTGCCATCAGCTCAAGGGGAACCCAACCTACTAAAGGGCCCTCACTCTGGAATGCTGTATACTGCACATCCAAATTCATACAAATATCTAACCACAAATATTTTAAAATATGGTTAAAAAGTCAAAACAGTATCAAATATTCAGTCCTATATAGATAAAATGATGATAAAATTCAAACACAGCGGTTAGATTATTGAAAACCCTCTGTTTCCAAGTACTTATATTATCATGTCACTACGTTAAAAATAATTATCACCGTGAATTGAGTGCATAGTTGGTTGGGTATACGAGACTACCAGGGAACAAGGACCCGTTACGTCTACCTATATCCAGCCATACCCATCAAATGTTAAAACCTAATTCATAATCAAATAGCAGCAAGTACAGATTAATATCAGATTCAAAACCAAGAACTTGTATTCCATATGCTACATCATATGTTTCCCAGCCGGGCTAAAAATACAGGAATAGTCTGGATAACATATCAACAGTGTATTAGTATGAAATCAATCAAGGTAAGCATGTATAAAGGTCCTCCGTTACATTTAATCCCCCCGGACTCTTGGTGTTAAGCAAAAGGATATATTTAGTCTCAAGTCTCCTCAACTTGCTCTCTCTATCTCCACCCCTTCTGCTGGCTAGCACTGAATCAATTACCCAGAATTTTAGCAAGCTGTTATTGCTCTGGTGGGTTTCCCCGAAGTGTCGGGTCACTGGGTATGTGTTATCACCGTTGGTGATTGCACGCAAATGCTGTAAAATGCGCTTATGTACAGCATGCTTCGTGCTGCCCACATATCTCAGTAGGCAGGGGCATTGGAGAACATAAACCGCAAATTCGGTTTTACAGGTTAAAACCTGTGTGATGGGATGAGGATGGTCAGTGAAACCATCAATCAATCAATCAATCAATCAATCAAAGCATTTATATAGCGCACTACTCACCCAGAGGGTCTCAAGGCGCTAGGGTGGGGGGGATCCACTACTGCTCGAACAGCCAGGTCTTGAGTTGCTTCCTGAAGGCGAGGTGGTCCTGGGTCAGGCAGAGGTGGGTCGGGAGGGAGTTCCAAGTTTTGGCGGCGAGGTAGGAGAAGGGCCGTCCCCCTGTGGTGGCTCTTCGGATGCGGGGGACGGCGGCGAGGGCGTGGCCTGTCAATCAAAGCAGGCGTTTGGGAGCGTAGAAGTTGATGCGGTTGTTGAGGTATCCTGGGCCTTGGTTGTGTAGGGCTTTGTGTGCGTGGGTGAGGAGACGGAAGGTGATTCTCTTGTTGACCGGGAGCTAGTGCAGGTCTCTCAGGTGTCCGGAGATGTGGCTGTGACGGGGGATGTCCAGGATGAGTCGTGCTGAGGCGTTCTGGATCCGCTGGAGTCTCTTCTGGAATTTGGCGGTGGTTCCGGCATAGAGGGAGTTGCCGTAGTCCAGACGGCTGGTGAGGAGGGCCTGGGTGACCGTCTTCCTGGTCTCGGTGGGGATCCACCGGAAGATCTTACGTAGCATGCGCCGGATGTTGAAGCACGACGAGGAGACAGTGTTGACTTGTCTGGTCATGGAGAGGGAGGAGTCCAGGATGAAGCCCAGGTTGCGTGCATGGTCTGTTGGTTTGGGTGCGCTGCCTAGGGCGGGGGGCCACCAGGAGTTGTCGCAGGCGGAGGGTGAAGATCCCAGGATGAGGACTTCCATCTTGTCCGAGTTCAGTTTCAGGCGGCTGTTCTTCATCCATTTGGCTACCTCTTTCATCCCTTCATGAAGGTTGGCTGTGGCGGTGGCGGGGTCGTTGGTGAGGGAGAGGATCAGCTGGGTGTCATCGGCGTAGGAGATGATGTTGAGGTTGTGCTGGCGTGCGATGTCTGCGAGGGGGCTCATGTAGACGTTGAAGAGGGTTCGACTAAGCGAGGAGCCTTGAGGAACGCCACAGATGACTTCGGTGGCTTCTGATCTGAACGGGGGAGGCGGACTCTCTGTGTCCTTCCGGCGAGGAAGGAGATGATCCACTCCAGTGCCTTCTCCTGGATTCCGACGTTGCTGAGGCGCTGAACTAGTGTACGGTGGCAGACAGTGTCGAAGGCCGCAGAGAGGTCTAGGAGGATGAGGGCTGCTGTTTCTCCATTGTCGGGCAGGGCTCAGATGTCATCGGTGGCTGCGATCAGGGCGGTCTCGGTGCTGTGGTTGGCCCGGAAGCCAGACTGCGAGAGGTCGAGGGATCCGTTTTTCTAGAATGTTTGTTAATGATTTTATATAACTCATTGTGTTGCCTACTCTACCCTGTTATAATGCGGAACTTGTTCTTTTCCATATCCAATTTATTCTCAGTCTCCCCAGTTTCAATTAATGACTGCTTTACAGTCCTAGTCAGGAGTTCCTCCCTAGTTTGCATCATGGATTTTTCTATGGCTTTATTAATCACTTGTCTAGAGTAACCACGTTCCAAAAAACGTTTCATGCTGTCCTCTTGAGCCAATTTAAGGTCTATGGAGTTACTGAACACTCGGCGTAGACGAAGCATCTCCCCATAGGGGATGCTCGAAATTAAATGTGCAAGGTGTGCACTAGTCGCATGGAGTATACTGTTTCCTGCGGTCGTTTTCGAAAAATTCTGCTTTCAAGGTGCCCATTGTGAACATATAATTCAGTATCCAAAAAAGTAATGGATTCTTGGCTAAGGGTGGCAGTGAATTTGAGGTTGAGATTATTATCATTTATGCTTTCGATAAAACTCAAAGCTTCCTTCCTACTAACTCTCCAAATGATCATCAAATCGTCGATAAAACGATACCATCTAATCAGGTTATTATTGATAATTTCTTGGTAGTTAGGTCTGAGGACCAGCTCCTCCCAAGCCCCCATGTGCAAACATGCAAAGCTTGGGGAGAAGCTGGCCCCCATTGCTACCCCCTAAAGTTGGCGATACAATTGATGATTGAACAAAAACAAATTGTTTGCAAGGCAAAATTGAAGCATGCTCAACAACATTCTGCTATGGTCTTCAAATTCAAGTCCTCTTCTCAACAAATAATGTTTCACTGCTGTAAGACCATCAGAATTTGAAATGCTGGTATACAGCGCTGTTACATCCAAAGCAATTAACCAGTCTCCCACCACCCATTCAATATCCATGATTTTGGTTAAAAAATCCCCAGTATCCTTGATATATGAGTCTAGGTTCCGCACATAGCCCTGCAAAAAATAGTCAATATATACAGAGGTGTGCTCCAGAAGACTGCCTCTAGCAGAAATTATGGGTCTGCCCGGTGGATGTAGGGGATCTTTATGCACCTTCGGGAGAAAGTACAAAATGGGTGTGATCGGGTGGTCAGTTTTTAGATATTTCTATTCTGCCTCGCTGATGAGTTTAGATGTCTTCCACTTGGCCAATTTTTGATGGTAATCTGTTTTGACTGATGTTAATATCTGCATTTGGACACGTTCATAGCATGTACGATCATTTAGTTGAGCATAAGCTTCTTGGTCATAGTTGGTCCTGGACATAAGGACCACATTGCCCCCTTTGTCACTTCCCCTCACAATGACATCCTTATCCTGTGATAGTCTTTTAGTTAATGCTTCATATTGCTGAATACGATCCTTAAATTGACATTTCTTTATGTTAATGGTTTCACCATGTAGTTGTTTTAAGTCCCCCACCACACTCTCATGGAAGATATCTATATTGTCTCTAGGCAAAACTGGTACAAATACGGAAGGTGGCCTGAATTGGGTTTCTATTGCAGTTCTGTTACCCCTTTCATCAAACATGTTTCCCTCATCCATCAAATTACTTTCATAGCCAGCTCCTTCAGTTTCCCAAAGCTCTGTGATGATTTTAGTACCTTGAGTGGAAATCATTGTGTCGCTGTTCAGATTCATAATTGGAGCTAGATTATTTTTAGCCCTGTCCTTCAAACCATAGAATTTCCGTAGTTTTAATTTACGTACTACTTTGTAAACATCACAACGTGTGGCCGAGTAGTTAAAATTGCGAGGGGAAGCGTAGGTTAGTCCTAATTTGATGTTGATTTCAATGGTGTGAGGTTGACGATAGTGCGGTTTTTGTCCCCCACTATTCCTGTGCGGAGGCTGATCCCTGCCCCTGTCCTCGTCCTCGTCCCCATCTTTTCCTCTGGAATCCTCCTTTTTGCCGCCCTGCTTCTTTTACGCCTCCGGTAGTTTGCCCGTTTGTGATTTGACCTGTCTGTGTCCGCGGCCTTAATGACTTTAGTCTCTTCTGACATAAAAAAGCAATTTCCTGGCCAGGAGAGGGTTTGGGTCCTGTTTCTATATCAGAGCTAAAGGTAGAGTTGGATGAGGTCATGGAGTCCGATTGCGCCTGTTTTTGGTGAGAGATCTTGGATTTGGGCAGAGGCGGTTTAACTGCTCCCTTACAGAGTGAGTCATATTTACGAGAAAGCGTAAATATCTGACCCAACTCGTAGTCATTACGATCTCTCGCAAATTTATATGCTTTCCTTTCTGTAATTTTAGATTCTTCCTTTTTAAGGTGCTCATTCATAGCTTTTAACAGACGTGTCCGCTCCTCCTCGTCCCCCATGGCTTCCAATTCTTCCTGGATGTTAGCTATTTAGTTTAACAATTTAGCTCTATCGATGTCGGCATATTTAATCAAAATTTGGACCTGACGTCGTGATGCGTCCAAATTACATTCAGCCCACTCCCTCATGAGCTCAGGATTGGGGTCCTCATATGTTGGAGCTGTTAATATGCGGAGACCTCGTGGTATGCGGTTTACCTCTATGTAGCTTTGTAACGATTTTGACTCCCACCATTTTTGACTGTTCTAAGCGGGATTTCTTTTCAAGTACTTTAATTAAATCCTTCATTGCACTGTTACTGCTGCCACTAGCGTCATCATTAATCCTCCCTCTGATGTCAATAGGGAGGGGGGTGCTATCAGAAAACATTGTGGCTGCCAATGTCTCCCGGTCCCGAACATTGTCATTAGACATCCCTGCAATGCCTCCAAAAAGTGAATAAATACAGCGTTCTCACTAGCACAGATAGAATATCAGGCAGCGTACTCAGCCGTGCACGGTAAATTCTCTCCCACCACACCGACCAGCGCGCTTACTTGATCTCGTGTAAGAGTCACTCGGAACTTCAATCTTCCGGGCCGCGGGATCGCGGACTACCTCGACCAAGAGTTCAATTTACCAGCGTCGACATGCAGTTCTCTCGGCTGGTGGGGGTCAGGCGCCTTACTGCTTCCGGAGTAACCACATCCAGAACAAAGTTCAGGAAACTGCTTCCGGTTCAGGCGTCGTCCAATTTCAAGAAGGGTCTTGTGTTAAAGCCGGTCCGGAAACAACACGGCTGAAATATCCAACACACATCCGACAGCCAATCAGCTTTCCGCTCGCGCACTCCCGTGTCGCGCCTGGTGCGCTCCCCGGTACGCGTACCGGTGAGCGCTTGGAGCGCGCCTATAGATATATATGTGTTTTTGAAGTTAATTTTCAAAAAAACCACTGGAGCAAATTTCACCAAATATACCAAAGGCACGTCTGTGTACCAGTCCCTACAATTTTGGAAAGTTTGGCGTAATTCCGTTCAGCGGTTCGAGCTGTAGCCGTGTCAGAACGTCCTATGGAAAATTGCATGGGGAAAACAGGTTTTGGGACCCCCCTTTTTTGTCATTTGAGATGTCATCAGTGATGTCATCAGTGATGTCACTGACCATGTCATGAATGATGTAATATGTGACATCATCAGCAGTGGATTGCGGGTGCGCGATATATAGTTAGTGCAACTAACTATATATGCGAATTTCAATGGTTTTGTGTGAGTAAAATAAGGTTTTGTAAATGCTAATCCCTAACTATATATGGTCTATAACCCATGGTTTTTTCAGTGAATTTTCAAGGTTTTGTAAATGCTAATTCCTAACTATATATGGTCTATAACCTATGGTTTTTTCAGTGAATTTCAATGGTTTTTTAATAGCAAATATCAAAAGCTGTAAAATGTGAAGTACGTGGTAGGTAAAAACATTTTCCTGTTTATGCACGCTGATGTGCTTTGAACGCTGCCCCCCCTCCTCTTTTCTTTTAGGAGTATTCTCTCTTTGCAGATAGTGAAGGGTAGGTAATGCAGGCCTTTGCCCCCGTTGTAATCCGTCGTGCCTGCTTCCCTCTCCATTTGATTGATTGTTATCCTAGCATTTATTGTTTTGGAATTGGTTCTCTTTGGTTCATTCTCTATTTACAAACAAGCACAGAGTCGCAATACTCTGTTTAGTCTATGCAGATAGTGAAAAATCGTTAAACAAAACAAAAGGAATCAAGCAAAATCAGTAGGCCACTAATGGGATCTCTTTTTGACCTCGCTAAAATAGAAACATTAGGAACAACCCCTCATGAGAAATACGAAACTAGTGAGAGGAACTGAGCTCGACGCCATGATGGCTGCAAGACAGCTCGGCTCCGCCGCCCACCCCGCCCAAAACAACGACAAACGCTATGCAAATATTATAAATATATACAACACACCAGCAAAGTAACAGGGTAAAACGTTTTATTAAATAACTATTTACATGGCAGCCTGCTGCAACATCCATCACTGTTCCTGTCGAGGTAGCATAGCTGGCGGCCTAGGGGTGGAGTACCATTGTGCAAATTGCCCGGGGACGACACCATGCACCTAGGCTCGTCCCCAGTACATCCAGAGGTGATGTCCGACAAGTTGTGTGGGGGGATGCCTTGCTGATGCCGCCACCCCCACCACCACCTTCTTATTGCCTGATCCGGCTAGCTCAATCGATCGAGCATGAGACTCATGCACTCTGATCTCCTTGGCCTCAGTCGAGCATCAATTGTAAGATTTTCATAGGTGAGTGTAGGTTCATGGTTTTCCATCCACAGACTAAAAGCCTGGAGTGGGAGTGAAAGAACAATAACTAGGTAAGAAGGAAGGCAGAGGTTGTGGTAAGGACTCTGGATATAGTATGTTACTTGGTCCCTGAGATGCTTCGATGTCACTGCCTTGCACAAATGGCATAAGTCCTGGATGTTGGGTGCCATAGTTGAGGGTTCCGAGCAGCGCTTGTAACACTGTCTGAAGCTTATTTGCACCTGCTGCAGCTTCACTTTTCTCAAAGTAAGTGGGGGCTGTTTGTGGACCTGACTGCATTGGAAAACAATGTGATGCGGTGCCTCCCTGAACCGCTTGACGGAGGCCCCCGAGATAATTGCGCCTGCTCCACACCTTGTCCCACAATCCGTTTGACCTGAAGACACGTCCTGCGGTGCCCTGGTCCGACCATCACATATACCTGTGCCACGAGACGGCGTGGGGTGCAGTAGAAGGGAGAGGCGGCGCGAACGAGCCTCCCTCACCTCCCCAGGTGGAGGTTTCTCAGCTACACCCCAGCGCTTCACTCGACCAGCTGAGTTGCGCCCGCTCTTGCGACACAGTGCCTCGCTCGGCCAGCTGAATTGCGCCTGCTCTTGCTATTACAACGTCTCACCCGCCATCCAACGAAATTGCACCCAATCTTGCGGTACAGTGACAGGCGGCTGCTGCGGAGCTCACGAAATGACGGTCGGCTCCACAGACTTGGGCCTGGCCTGCAAAGATGGCTCTGGGCAACCGTGGAACTCGGACGCTTGACTGCTAGGGCATGGGCCCCATTCCCAAAAGAGTCCCCTCAGCCTTGAAGATTCTACAACAATCAACGGGACCCCCGACTCCTGTAGACTTCCGGTGGGGAGCGACTGCCATGATTGCTCGCGGAATGGCCACAACGTAGCCACGAGATTGTGGTGCTCTCATGCTGACGCCAGCTTCAGTCTGAAACATCCAGAAACACTGTAGACTACCAATTCGATCAGTTTCGGTGGAGCCCCAACGTGACCCGGTAGAGAAGAACTTGCCCTCCCCTCTTTGATTGATGGTTCTTGTTGCCTGTCCCTTCTCTTGTCATTTAACATAACTTTTTGGACTGCTGAAAGGGGTTGTGTTCCGACCGCTGGTTGGTGGAGACATTTTGACTATATTCTGGACCTGCGTTGTTGCGTAATGCGTCATATGAAGCGCTGCGTTAGCGCACCCGGAAGTTCTCCGGTGCGCGAGGCGCAGCTTCTCGGAAACGATCCAGAGTGCGGCGCGCAGCGCGTAACGTAAGCATAACAGGTCATGTGACTTGTTAATAAAACTTTTCATTGGTTCATTTTACTTTTGTTATTCTAATGATGAAAGGCTTGGTCATATGACCTAAAAATAACACTTTTCATTGCTTTCGAATATTTTTTTTTCCCAAATGATGAAAGCCCCACCTTTTTTTTTCTCACTCTGACTTGTAAAGCAAAGGACCCGGATTCATTTACAGTTTATCACTAACAATGTTCCAGGCTAATGTATTTTCCCAGGAAATTTACAACTGTCCTGCAAGTAAAATATTCCTATTTCGAGAAAAAGGGCGTTTCTTAGTGCCATGAGGGAGCCGTTGAACAAAAGAGGCTCGGTCTGCTGTCTTAGTCGCTGATAGGCATGAATATCGGATTCGTATCGATCACTTTATGTTGCAGGAGTGGAAAACACAACAGCCCTTGACCGTTTATCCTTACTGCGTTCCTGCGTATTATACCTTTTAACCGTCATGTAATTGGACTGCTTTATTTCACTTGCCTTTTACTGATTCGAAAACAGTGGTTATTATTCAAAACTTTACCAATCTAGGTACTACTACCATGTTTTGTTTTAAAAACCTTTATTGTGAAAATGTCAGTATACAAATACGGGCCTATAACCAGGTGGGCCGGCCACGGAGCAAACTGGAATTGTATATGATGAGGGGACATTTACACTGTAGAAGAACGTAACGGGCAACCCATTAGGTTGCAAGAACTAAGGTGTCTAACATTTGCGGAATCGGTGGACGTACATTTTATAATTAAAGTATGACAGGGCCAGTTACAATAAAATTATCTAGATATACATTTGCGGGCAAGTACCATGGGTGACGTTAATTCGAACTTTCAATAGTACAGTAATCAATACCACATCAGAACTTAATATCAATAGGGATGTCCAAATGTTCAATCAATTCTCGTCCCCGCCCGTCATGTGCTTCAAAACTGCATACGTATCTCGTGATATCAAGGTTGGGCAACCACTACACAACAAGGAGTTACGAGTCCCATTTATACCGGCGCCATTTTGGGCGAGGCCGGGCAGGTCCAGGATATAGTCAAAATGTCTCCACCAACCAGCGGTCGGACCAGAACCCCTTTCGGAAGTCCAAAAAGGTTCCGTTAAATGACAACAGAAGAGATAGGCAACAAGAACAATCAGTCAAAAGAGGGGACGCTTTCGGGAATGGGGCCCATGCCCTAGCAGGCAAGCGTCTGAGTTCCAAGGTGTCCCAGGGCCATTTCAGTGGACAAGGCCCAAATCCAAAGAGCTGGCCACCATTTTGAGAGTCCTGTTGCAGCCGGCTATCACTGCACCGCAAGAGTGGCCGCAATTCAGCTGGATGGCGGGTGAGTCACTGTACCGCAAGAGCGGGCGAAACTCAGCTGGATGGCGGGCAAGACGCTGTACTGCAAGAGTGGCCGCAATTCAGCTGGATGGCGGGCAAGACGCTGTACCGCAAGAGTGGCCGCAATTCAGCTGGATGGCGGGTGAGTCACTGTACCGCAAGAGCGGGCGGAACTCAGCTGAATGGAGGGTGAGGCACTGTGCCGCAAGAGCGGGCGGAACTCAGCTGGAAGGCGAGTGAAACGCTAAGAGGCACCCCACTGCAGATGAGGTGCCTTCACCTGGGGAGGCGGGAGAGGCCCATTTGCGCCACCAACCCCCCCCCCGGGCACCCCACGCCGTCTTTCGGCGCAGCATTGTAGGATGGCCACACCAGTGAAACTTGCTGGACACCACCTCGGTGTTATCCGGATCTCGGCGCGTTGTGCTGCCTTCGGCCTACTTTAGCAGCAAGTGCGGGCGCAACTCTGCTGGACGGCGAGTGAAACGGTAAGGGGCGCCGCACTGCACATCAGGTGCCTCCACCTGGGGAGGCGAGAGAGGCCAGTTTGCGCCGCCTCCCTCCCCCCCCCGGGCACCCCACGCCGTCTTTCGGCGCAGCATTGTAGGATGGCCACACCAGTGCGGCAACTTGCTGGACACCACCTCGGTGCCATCCAGATCTCGGCGCGTTGTGCTGCCTTCGGCCTATTCGCACATCGGTCCGCTACTGACGCCGCCTCACAGGCCAACGGATTTTGTAGGCTTTTTATAGCCCAAAGCCGCATAACAGGTCATGTGACTTGTTTATAAAACTTTTCATTGGTTCATTTTACTTTTGGTTTCCTAATGATGAAATGCTTGATCATATGACCTAAAAATAACACATTTCATTGGATTAAAACATTTTTTTTTCCCAAACGATGAAAGCCCCACCTTTTTTTTTCTCACTCGGCAATACAAAAAGGTTCCGTTAGATGACAACAGAGGGGACAGGCAACAAGAACCATCAGTCAAAAGAGGGGAGGGCAAGTTCTTCCCTACCGGGTCACGTTGAGGCTCCACCGGAAGTCATCGAATTGATAGTCTACAGTGTTTCTGGATGTTTCAGACTGAAGCTGGCGTCAGCATGAGAGCACCACCATCTCGTAGCTCCGTCGTGGCCATTCCGCAAGCAATCATGGCAGCCGCTCCCCACAGGAAGCCTGCGGGAGTCGGGGGCCCCCATGACTTTTGTAGAATCTTCAAGGCTGAGGGGACGCTTTCGAGAATGGGGCCCAAGCCCTAGCAGGCAAATGTCCGAGTTCAAATGTGTCCCAGGGCCATTTTAGTGGACCAGGCCCAAATCCGAAGAGCCGGCCGCCATTTTAAGAGTCCTGTGGCAGCCGCCTATCGCTGCACCGCAACAGTGGGCGCAATTCAACTAGATGGTGGGCGAGACGCTGTAGCCGCAAGAGCGGCCGCAACTCAACTGGATGGTGGGCGAGACGCTGTAGCCGCAAGAGCGGGCGGTAAACAGCTGAATGGCGGATGAGGCACTATGCAGCAAAAGCGGGCGGAAAACCACTGAATGGCAACTGAAACGGTAAAGGGGCGCCCCATTGCAGCAGAGAAGCCTCCACCTGAGGAGGCCCGTTCACCTCGCCTCCCTCCCGCCCCCCCCCGGGGCACCCCACGCCATTTTTCGGCGCAGCATTGTAGGATGCCAAGACCAGTGCGGCAAGTAAAGGACATCACCTGGGTGCCGTCCAGATCTTAGCGCGTTGTGCTGCCTTCGGACTATTCGCACAACAGACCGCTACTGACGCCACCTCACTGCAGACCATTGTTGCTTTGTTTTAATTTTTTTTTCTAACGTGTTTACTTTGTTGGAGCGTTGTATATATTTATAAGTTATTAAAGTGTTATAATCCTACTACTTTGTTGGAGTGCTATATATTTTTAATGTGACACATAATTGTGAAGACTTTGATATACAAAAAGGCATCCCTGGAATCTTCCGCTTCAGGCTATGTCCCACACACCCTCACAGTGAGAATCCCCTCCCCAATCACAATACAGGATCGTTATCAGATAGTAGGAACGCGTGTGGTGTGACGGATCTCATGGGGTGGGGGCCTTGATCTACTGTAACTCCTTTGAAGAGAGGTGATTCTTTACAGTTGGGGCCATAAACTACTTCAGGGCTAGGTGATAGCCTGGAACCGGCCTGGACAATCGGACACAGAGGAAGAGGAGTGTCAGAGGATGCGGTAGTGAATAGGGTGAAAGGGAGGTGTCGGGCGGGCACGGGGTGTGATTCTCAGGGAAAAGCAGCGCAGATGGGGGGAGGTTTATGACCCATGCATGAGAGAGAGAGCGGGGGTGACCAGTGCGTGGGGGAGATGCTTGCGAGGGTGGGGAGCCATGCTGAGGATCGGCGGCGTGCAGAGAGTGGGTCTGGTCAATGCATCTAAAATGGCTGCCGTGCACGACAAAAGTGTGGCATTGGAAAAAAAGCAAGATGGCGCAGACAATGTTTATCAATACGGATTAATTTATAACAATTGTTTTTAACAATATATTTACTCGCAGTGTCAAAATGGCGGTCAACACTTCCTGATTTCCTTCGAATCAAACGTTAACAGGCTCACGCGCAGCCGCTGGAAGACAAGTATCAACATATATGAGCATCCTCAGCCACCCTCAGAAAACATAGGGGGTCAGGATACGTCTCCCGTACCCCCTTATACCCACTTCTCACATTGTTTTTCCTCCATCTTGTAATTTAATTAAAACGAAACACAAAATGGTGAATTCCCGTTTCGCGACCCAGTTCGCTACCCGGTTCGCGAGCCGGGAAGCGCTTCTACCGCAAAAAATAAAAAAAAATGTATTTGCCCCACGGCACCCTTTAATAACCCCAACATCATCCCTAGTTCGTTTTTCTCCTCCTCTTGTCTCTCGATCCTACCGAGAGACAAGATGGCGGCCGTTCCGGACTGTTTAGAATGTTGACAGACACCGGAGAGCCAATCAGCTTCGCTTCACAAAGTTCCGTTACGCGAAAAGTTCGCGAACCGGAGCGCTACCCGAGACGCTGTCAAAGATATATCTGTTTTTTAAAACGTTAATTTCTCAAAATCCACTGGAGCACATATCTTGAGACCCAGCAAAGGCACATCGGGCTAACAGTCCCTACAATTTTGCCAAGTTTCGTGCAAATCCATTCAGCCGTTCGAGCTAAAAGTGAGGCCAAACGCCCTATGGAAAACTCAATGTTAAAAATGCGTTTTGGGACCCCCCTTTTTTCTCGGCCCCCCTTTGACGAAACCCCCCCAAATTTTCAATGGCTGCTCAGAAACAAATTGTGCCATTTCCCTGAAAATTTCAGCCGATTCCGTCCACAAACGCCAAAGTTATTAGACATAGGATTTTCAAAAGTCCCATAGAGAAAAAATCCTAACTATATATACCTACTGGCGACCGCCAGTAGGTAATATATATATATATATATATATATATATATATATATATATATATATATATATATATATATATTACCTACTGTTGGTCGCCAGTAGGTAGTTATAGATAGGACCTCGTTTCCATAGGAAATCCACAACATTCTATTTGGAATAACTTTGGCGCCGGTCGACAAATCTTTGCGAAATTCTCCAAGAGGATGGGGCGCCCCGCTCCGCTCCTATCCTGAAAGTTCCAGGGTAATTTGTCAAGTGGGTGCTGAGAAAAAAGGGGGTTCGCAAAACGTGTTTTCCCCATGCAATTTTCTATAGGGACCTTCAGACACGGCTACAGCCTGAACTGCTGAATGGAATTACACCAAATTTGGCAAAAAGGTAGAGTTTGGTTCCCAGATTAGGCTTTTTGTTAAATGGTGTAAATCTGTTCAGTAGCTCCTAAGAAAATTAAAAGAAAAATCATAGATCTATCTATAGACGAAGTACCGTACTTGTACCATTACGGGCACAAGCTGCATGCTAATTGACTGTCAACTGTCTGTCAACACTCCAAACCAGGAAGTGTTGGCAGCCATCTTGTGTCACGGTAGAACTGATGCACAAGAAAACTGAAAAAAAAGTGTGCAAAAGACGCAAAGGGGACAGGGTAGAAACACTGTGACCCCCCTAGGCCTGCTCAGGGGTCCCACAAGGACCCTCAAGGCCTAAAATATATATATATATTTTTTTAAATCGCATTGTACGCGTATGGTACCCGTACGGCGTGAAAAGAAATAAACATGAAGCCCGCTTTATTGGTATGTTGCCCCCGGGGGGGACAAATCCCGGGGGCAATGTATTTATTTGTAATGGGGGGCCCAGAGGGGGCTTTAACACTATGTATGTGGGGGGCTCACGCCCCCCCCCGCTGCCCCGGGGACCGCCACCCCGGGGTTTGTATTTAAAAAAAATATACCTGTGGGGGGCTCAAGCCCCCCCACATACCCCGGGGACTGCCACCTCCCCGGGGAACTACATTTTAAAATTAGGGGGTCCATGATGGACCCCCTAGGCCCGGGGACCACCACCCCCTTGGGCTTTTAAATGTTGGGAGGGGGGCCACGCGGCCCCCCTCCTGGAGCCTTGTGGTAGCCTCGCGGCTCCCACCCTACCAAAGCAAACTGCTTTCCTATTTGGAAGAGAGAGCAGGTTAACCTGCTCTCTCTTTCAAATAGGAAAGCAGATTGCTTTTTGTAAGGGGGAGCAGCATGTTAGCTGCTCTCCCTGACAAAAAGCAATGCCAGCTCCAGAAGGACACGGGGAGCCGGCAGGGACTGTGAGGGGATTGGGGACCCCCCCCCACGGTCCCCAACGAAGAGGGTTGTCCCCGGGGTAAGAAGTGGCCCAGGAGGGGGGCCACGGGCCCCCTTCCTCAAATATATATTTTTTTAATGAAAAAAAGGAGGAAGGCTGGCCCCAGGGGATGGGGTCCCCAGGGCAAGAAGTGGCTCAGGAGGGGGGCTACGCGGCCCCCTCCCCCCATTTTTTTTTTTTAAATGAGGCAGAGCTTCGGTGGATGGGATTTGGCCCCCGGGGGGGCCACATCCCGGGGGCAATGTATTTATTTATAATGGGGGGCCCGGAGGGCTTTAACACTACATATGTGGGGGGCTCACGGCCCCCCCACTTCCCCGGGGACCGCCACCCCCTGGGTTTGTTTTAAAAAAAAATATACCTGTGGGGGCTCAAGCCCCCCCACATACCTCTGGGGACTGCCACCTCCCCGGGAACTACATTTTAAAATTGGGGGGCGTCCATGATGGACCCCCTAGCCCCGGGGACCACCACCCCCTGGGGCTTTTAAATGTTGGGAGGGGGGCCACGTGGCCCCCCTCCTGGAGCCTTGTGGTGGCCTTGCGGCTCCCACCCTACCATAGCAAACTACTTTCCTATTTGGAAGAGAGAGCAGGTTAACCTGCTCTCTCTTTCAAATAGGAAATCAGATTGCTTTTCGTCAGGGGGAGCAGCATGTTAGCTGCTCTCCCTGACGAAAAGCAATGCCAGCTCCAGAAGGACACGGGGAGCCGGCAGGGACTGTGGGGGGATTGGGGACCCCCCATGGTACCCAACGAAGAGGGTTGTCCCCGGGGTAAGAAGTGGCCCAGGAAGGGGGCCACGGGCCCCCCTCCTCAAATATATATTTTTTTTAATGAAAAAAAGGAGGTAGGCTGGCCCCAGGGGATGGGGTCCCCAGAGCAAGAAGTGGCTCAGGAGGGGGGCTACGCGGCCCCCTCCCCCCTTTTTTTTAAATGAGGCAGAGCCCCGGTGGATGGGGTCCCCGGGGCTAAAAGAAGCCAAAGGAGGGGGGTATGTCTTCGGTACGCGTACCGTACGACGTATGATGCCTGATTTGTAAGGCATACCGTACGCATACCTATTTATCAAGTTTATGTGTTTAGATGTTGGGTGGCTCTAAAAAGAGCCCTTGTGTTTATTGGGAGATTTTAGTACCTACAAGTAAGTACCGATGCAGAGTCTAAAGTTCATGAAGAAGACTCTGCTCCCTTCATCTGTAAAATGTACACCATCTCTCCTATAGATGCCATACATATTGAAATGCAGAATATTTTTGTAAATGGACCCCATTCTATTGTCTTGGAGAAAAGCAGAAACAGATTTATTCACATGCTTCCTAGATTTCTCAATCTGTGGACAAAATTGATTGGAGCAGT
Organism: Lissotriton vulgaris; assembly: GCF_964263255.1. NCBI lineage: Eukaryota > Metazoa > Chordata > Amphibia > Caudata > Salamandridae > Lissotriton > Lissotriton vulgaris. The sequence goes on along the minus strand of NC_141691.1, from coordinate 43,063,826 downwards.
TCCATTTCTGTCATTGGCATATGTTAGACTACACAAAGGCAGTTTGGGGGAAAAGAGACATCAGTTCTGTAAAGGTGTCCTTCATAAACATTTCCAGACCTACCCCAGTCAAAGTACCTAGGTCATTGCCACCAGAGTGCACAATTATGAGGTCAGGGTTTTGGATATGTAAAAGGATTTAACCAATGGCATCAATTGGTGCCACTTTAACCCTCTCTGTCCAATCCATTTAATGTCTACATTTGGTAAACCTATGTCTTTGTGAATTCCTTTCTGTTCTGCATACCTTTGGCTCCAGAAAATATAGCTGTGTCCCACAATCCACACTCTAAGCATCTTGAAGAGAGGTCTGGATACACTCAGATGGTCTTTGTAAATAAAATGGCAGTTTGAAAAGTAAGATTTTTCTAAAATGGTGGATACGATGCAGTTTTGAAAAAAGAAAAGAAATGATTGGTTATTTGAAATCATTTTACATGGAAAACTAGAGTGCAATTTTCTGTTTTTTAAAAGCCTGATATTTATTGGTAAACAAAACCTTATAGAAAATAACATTACTTAAGATAAGCTGGTATATTGGAAAGTCAAGCACACTTGCAGTTTTGATTTGCAAGGTTGTTTGATGAACTTTTCACCTGTGTGCTCATTTAAGTGTTTCCTGAAGTTTTCCTATGGTAACAGGAAGAAGGCAGAATGGGGGTAGGGTTCAATGTTTTGTCAATTGGAAAGGCTTTAAAAGTTCAAGCAATAGAAATGTGTTTCCTCTTGATTTAATGTGGGAATAAATGTGATTTGTTATTTATATTTATATGTGTGTAGATTGAGTGTGTAGACTGAGAGTAAAGCTTTGTTATTTGCCATAGGACTGCTTGACCCCCTTGGCCTGCTATGGGTGTCCTACAAGGACCCTCAAGGCCTAAAAATATATATATATATTTTTTTTAAATTGCGTGATAAGCGTATGCCGTGAAAAAGAAAAAAAACCTGACTGACACTTTTGTGGTAATTAGCCCCCGGGGGGGCCAAGTCCCAGGGGCAAAGTGTTTATTGTAGTGGGGGGCCAGAGGGGCCCCCAGCCCCGGGGACCACCACCCCCAGTCCTTTTTTTAAAAATATTGGGTGGCCCAGAGGGCTTTCACATTATGATTGCGGGGGGGCTCACGGCCCCCCACAGCCCCAGGGACCGCTACCCCCCGGGGCACTAACTTTTTAAAGTGGGGGTCTGTATTGGACCCCCAGTACCACTACCCCCTGGGGCTTTTAAATGTTTTAAATGTTTTGAATGTTAGGAGGGGGGCAGCCCGGCCCCCCTCCTGGAGCCTTGAAGTGGCTGTGGGGACCACCACACCCCAGGGCCGGCTCCTTCAGTGTCCCGGGGTGCCTACTCCCGGGACACTGTAGTTTGGTATGGTAGGGTGGGAGCCTCAAGGCTCCCGCTCTACCATAGCAAACTGCTTTGTATTTTTGAAGAGAGAGCATGTGAACCTGCTCTCTCTTCCAAAAACCAAAGCTGATTGCTTTTCTGCATTGGGAGCAGCTTGTTAGCTGCTCCTTTTGCAGAAAAGCAATGCCAGCTTCCGAAGGACGCGGAGAGCCGGCTGGGACGGTGGGGGCATTGGGGCTCCCCCGATGGTCCCCAATGTTGTATATGAGCTTCGAGGGATGGGGTCCCCAGGGATAAAGAAATTAATGTTAGTGGCTATTTTTTTTACGATAAAATTAGAGTACGCGTACCATGCACGGCCATACAACATATGCTGTGAGGCTTCTAAGTCGTCCCGTTCACATACCTTAGCAAGGAAAAAAAAAAGAAAAAAATATATTTTTCAGATACCTATAAAGCTTATGTGTTTAGATGTTGGTTGCTTCTAACAAGAGCCTTTCTCTTTATTGGTACTTATAAGTAAATACCTATGCAGAGTGTAAACTTGTTGAGGAGGAGTGTTTTACAGTATGCTGAACTTTTGACCTCAGTGGTCAGTTGAGTTTTGCATGATCTGTTAGTATGGTAACAGTACAAAACAAATTGGGGGTAGGGTTCAACGTTATGTCAGTTGGAAAGGGTTCAAATGTTCAGCCAATAGAAATGTATGTTTTGGTCTGAAATAATGTGCGAAGCAATTTGATTTGTTATTAACATGTATATATATGTAAATTGAGAGGGAAAGTGTGCTATTTTCTGGTCTTGCTAAGAACACTGAAGTAGAGAGATTGTCTATAAGAGTATCTCCTGTGTGACTGGCATTCTTTTTAATCTAAAAATTAATTTGAAATATGAGTTGATAACTTGTAAGGGAATGTATGTGGAACATTTTGTTTTTAGTAAGAGTAATGTGTGTATCCTTCTAAAGTGTGTAGAATCACATTCTGAGTTTGTCTGCATTTGGATTACCATTGTGATAAAACCCTTTGGTAAGTTAATGTGTTTGGTGAGTCAGCTTTGTGCAGTAACGTGCAGTACTAAAAAATGTAGAATGTGTGCAGTCACTTTTTCAGTTCTAGAGTAGTGAAAAGTGTTGCTTGTTTAGAATTAGGCTTGTGTTTCAAATCTATAATTTTACAGTCAGTATACATACACTACTGCAAACTCTCTGGGGATGATTTACAAGCCTCTTGCGCCTCTTTGTGCTGCCATTGCGTCACTTTTTTGATGCAATGATGGCACGAATAATGCAGCAAATTGCTTATGTATTTGCAAAATGAGTCAGCGTTGTGCAGTGAAATGTAGAAGTTATAAACATGGAATGTTTGCAGTCACTTTACCGATTCTAGATTAGTTAATGTGTTTTGGTAAAATGCAAGGTTTCATATTTTTTGTCTAGAATCACACTGTGCGTCTTTGTGTATTTTGGAATTATTCTGAGTGAATCATTTTTTTTATGTTTTGTGTTTCTAGACACATGAGTGCTTAAATATCTATCCTTTTTTGAAGTTTTGATAGAATTAGAAACTAGTTATTGTTTTTGTATTTGCAAAATGAATCATGGTTGTACAGTAAAATGCAGTATTTATATTTCTGGAATGTGTGCAGTCATATTGGGTCTTCAAGAGTAATTAATTGTGTTGCTTGTCTAGAATCAGACTTGTGTTTGAAATCTACAATTTCCCAGTCAGCATATATACACTGCTGCATACACTCTGGGGCAGATGTACAAACCCCTTGTGCCTCTTTGTTGTACTATTGTGTCACTTTTTTGTTGTAATGTTGGCACCAATAATGCAGTAAATTGCTTATGTATTTGCAAAAATAATCAGGATTGTATAGTAAAATGCAGCAGTCATATATATAGAATGTGTTTAGTCACTTAACCGTTTCTAGACTAGTAAATGTGTTTTGATGAAATGCAGGGTCTAATATTTTTTGTCTAGAATCACACTGTACGTCTGTGTGCATTTAGGAATTATTCTGAGTGAAGCATTTTTGTATGTTTTGTGTTTGCAGACACATAAGTGCTTAAAAATCTATCCTTTTTTCAAGTTTTGATTGAATTAGAAATTAGTGATTTTCTTTGTATTTGCTAAATGACTCATGGTTGTACTGTACAATGCAGTATTTATATTTCTGGAATGTGTGCAGTTATATTAGCCCTTTAAATTCAGTCAGGCACTCTCCTTGTAGAACTGTTATCATTCAGTCAGCACCCAAGCACTCATACAGCAAAGTAGGCCTTAGGGCATGGACTGCTTCAAACCCCTATAGACTATGCATGCAGTCTTATATGCACCTGCAAACTCGTCCTTTATACCTTCAATTCCCCAGTCTGTATCCTTACACTTCTAGCAAACACTCTGTCACAGCTGTTTCAGTATTGTAGTGAGCTATTCAGCAGTATGTGCTTATCTATGCACTGTGCTAAAACTGAAGCTGTTATAAATTCAGTCTGGCACTCTCCCTGCAGAACTGTAATCATCCTGTCAGTACCTAAGTACTCATGCAGCAACGTAGGCCTTAGGGCATGGACTGCTTCAAACCCCTATAGACTATGCATGCAGTCTTCTATGCACCTGCAAACATGTATTGTATACCTTCAATTCCCCAGTCTGTATCCATACACTTCCAGCAAACAATCTGTCACTGTTGTTTTGTATTGTAGTGAGCCATTCAGCAGTATGTGCTTATCTATTCACTGTGCTAAAACTGAAGCATGTATAAATTCAGTCAGGCACTCTCCTTGCAGAACTGTAATCTTTCAGTCAGTACCCAAGTACTGATGCAGGAAAGTAGGCCTTAGGGCATGGACTGCTTCAACCCCCTATAGACTATGCATGCAGTGTTCTATGCACCTGCAAACTTGTCTTTTTTACCTTTAATTCCCAAGTCTGTATCCTTACACTTCCAGCAAACACTCTATGCTTGCAGTCTTCTATGCACCTGCAAACTTGTAATTTATACATTCAATTCTCCAGTCAGTATCCTTACACTTCCAGCAAACACTCTGTCACTGCTGTTTTAGTATTGTAGTGAGCCATTCAGCAGTATGTGCTTATCTATACACGGTGCTAAAACTGAAGCTGTTATAAAATTCAGTCTGGCACTCTACTTGCAGAACTGTAATCATCCAGTCAGTACCTAAGTACTCATGCAGCAACGTAGGCCTTAGGGCATGGACTGCTTCAAACCCCTATAGACTATGCATGCAGTCTTCTATGCACCTGCAAACATGTATTGTATACCTTCAATTCCCCAGTCTGTATCCTTACAATTCCAGCAAACAATCTGTCACTGTTGTTTTGTATTGTAGTGAGCCATTCAGCAGTATGTGCTTATCTATACACGGTGCTAAAACTGAAGCTGTTATAAATTCAGTCTGGCACTCTATTTGCAGAACTGTAATCATCCAGTCAGTACCTAAGTACTCATGCAGCAAAGTAGGACATGGACTGCTTCAAACCCCTATACACTATGCAAGCAGCCTTCAATGCACCTGCACACTTGTCTTTTATACCTTCAATTCCCCAGTCTGTATCCTTACACTTCCAGCAAACACTCTGTCACTGCTGTTTCAGTGTTGTAGTGAGCCATTCAACAGTATATGCTTATCTATGCACTGTGCTAAAACTGAAGCACTTATAAATTCATTCAGGCACTCTCCTTGCAGAACTGTAATCATCCAGTCAGGACCTAAGTAGTCATGCATCAAAGGAGGCCTTAGGGCATGGACTGCTTCAAACCCCTATAGACTATGTGTGCAGTCTTATATGCACCTGCAAACTTTTCTTGTATACCTTTGATTCCCCAGTCTGTATCCTTTCAGTTCCAGGAAACACTCTGTCACTGCTGTTTTAGTATTGTAGTGAGCCATTCAGCAGTATGTGCTTATCTATGCACTGTGCTAAAACTGAAGCAGTTATAAATTCAGCCAGTCATTCTCCTTGCAGATTTGTAATCATTCACTCAGTACCCAAGTACTCATGCAGCAACGTAGGCCTTAGGGCATGGACTGCTTCAAACCCCCTATACACTATGCATGTAGTCGTCTATCCACCTCCAAACATATCTTTTGTACCTTCAATTCCACGGTTTGTTTCTTTACACTTCCACCAAACACTCTGCCACTGCTGTTTCAGTATTGTAGTGAGCCATTCAGAAGTATGTGTTTATCTATGCACTGTGCTAAAACTGAAGCACTTATAAATTCATTCAGGCACTCTCCTTGCAGAACTGTAATAATTCAGTCAGTACCCAAGTACTCATGCAGAAAGTAGGCCTTAGGGCAGGAACTGCTTCAAACCCCTATAGACTATGCATGCAGTCTTCTATGCACCTGCACACTTGTCTTTTATACCTTTAATTCCCCAGTCTGTAACCTTACACTTCCAGCAAACACTCTGTCACTGCTGTTTCAGTGTTGTAGTGAGCCATTCAGCAGTATGTGCTTATCTATGCACTGTGCTAAAATTGCAGCTGTTATAAATTCAGTCTGGCACTCTCTTTGCAGAACTGTAATCATCCAGTCAGGACCTAAGTAGTCATGCAGCAAAATAGGCCTAGGGCATGGACTGGTGTGGCTCACTGGTTAGAGGCGGCAGACCCACAAGCAGAGGAAGGCCCGGGACCAGGGTTCAATCCCAGACGCAGCAGAGTCATGAACCAGGGTCAGCGGACTCGATAATTCTCACCTCGGTGCCTACTCTAACCAGGGGTCACACTCGGCAACTCTGGGCATTAGCCTGCCTCATCTCCACAACGGCCCCCCACAAACTCCGGGGATGCCTGGTTTCACCTTGGAGATACCCAGGAGGGAACATCTCACAGGGAAAGCCAGGAAGGGATCCCCAGCGGTCTATAGCGCCAGGACGCCTCCGGGTAGCAGTGCGCTTTACAAGACACTCACATTTACACATTTACATTGACTGCTTCAAACCCCTATAGACTATGTGTGCAGTCTTATATGTACCTGCAAACTTCTCTTGTATACCTTCGATTCCCCAGTCTGTATCCTTACAGTTCCAGCAAACACTCTGTCACTGCTATTTCAGTATTGTAGTGACCCTTTCAGCAGTATGTGCTTATCCATTCACTGTGCTAAAAGTTAAGCACTTATAAATTCAATCAGGCACTCTCCTTGCAGAACTGTAATCATTCAGTCAGTACCCAAGTACTCATGCAGCAAAGTAGACCTTAGGGAATGGACTGCTTCAAACCCCTATACACTATGCATGCAGTCTTCTATGCACCTGCAAACTTGTCTTTTAAACTATCAATTCCCCAGTCTGTATCTTTACACTTTCACCAATCACTCTGTCACTGCTGTTTCAGCAATGTAGTGACCCTTTCAGCAGTATGTGCTTATCCATTCACTGTGCTAAAAGTGAAGCAGTTATAAATTCAGTCTGGCTCTCTCCTTGCATAACTGTAATCATCCAGTCAGTACCTAAGTAGTCATGAAGAAAAGTAGACCTTAGAGCATGGACTTCTTCAAACCCCTATGGGCTATGTATGCAGTCTTATATGCACCTGCAAACCTGCAGAGAGGTAGACCTCAGTTTCGACTTGTGCCTTTGGCATATCTGGTGTCAATCTGTTCAGTAGTTTCTTTGAAAATTACAGCTAAAGTTATTTATATATCTATGAGAGCTGAGGATCCGCGGATTGTGCGAGGATTGGCCTCTTAGGATAAGAGCACCGTCCAGATCACGTGCTGAATTCTAATTGGCTGTCAAGCGGTTGTAAACATTCGAAACCAGGAACTGTTGACAGCCATTTTGTGCCTCGGTAGAAACAAGGGTGAAAAAGTCTGTGAAATATGTTGGCAAAACATGAACAGGGGCAGGTTAGACACAACCTGACCCCCTAGGCCAGCTCAGGGGGTGACATTGGGACCCGTAGGGCAAAAACAGTAAGTATTTTTTTTAACAAAAAAAGTTGCGATATGCGTTAGGATCCGAGCATTTGGTCGCTGAAATAAACAAAGCATGTATTTTTGAGATATATATCAAGCTTATGTTTATAGATGTTGGGTGGTTCCAGAAAGAGCCCTTCTGTTTACTGAGAGATTTTAGTAATTACAAGTAAGTACAGATGCAGAGTCTAAAGTTCATGAGGTAGACTTGGTTTCCTTCATCTGTAAAATGTACACTATCTCTTTAATAGATGCCATGCAAATTGAAACACAGATTGTTGTGGTATAATGACAATGTTCTATAATCTCGTAGAAAAGTAGAAAGATTTATTCACATGTTTATTCACTTATGTGCGTAGATCAGGTGTTCTAGTCTTCCCCTATCTTGATGACTGGTTGTAAAAGGTGGGCTCGCCCCAGACAGTCGTCTCCCACCTCCAGACTATGATCGACCTCTTGCACCTGCTGGGGTTGTCCATCAACGTGCCGAAGTCACACCTGTGCCCCTCTCAGAAGCTCCACTCCATCGGAGCAGTTTGGGACTCGGCGCAGTTTTGGGTTTTTCACTCCGAACAGCGGGCTCTGGATATTCAGGCTCTGATTCTGATCTTTCAGCTTTTATATCAGGTCTCAGTCAGGCTGAAGCTGCGGCTCCTGGGGCTGAAGGGCTCCTGTATCCTAGTCGTGCATCACGCAAGGTGGCATGTGAATAAATATAAACATCGGCCACGCAGTTTTCGTCCCGTAATACACAAATTTCAGGGGGTGGTGGTTCCCAGGGCTTGAGGGGGGGTCGTTGAAGCCCACATACGTAATGTTATGCTGGTGGGTTAGACGCGAAAGTGGTGCAAGGGGGTTGTAAATCTGGTACACAGTGTTTTGTTTTACTTTGCTTTCCTTTCTGTGATGTAGAAGATCCTGGGTAAATATAACTTTTATAAAACTATAACTGGAGCTATAACTAAGAGGTAACAATACAAAAAATAACTAGAACTATAACTAACAAAACAATATGATAAACAACAAATTACATGGAGTCCAAAATAAGTATTGTAATTAATCTGGAAAGCAAAAAAGAAAATTAGTGTTTAAAATTAGATTGATGTGACTAAATGTGGTCAAACATTACAAGTCAAAGTAACACTTGACGATATATATATTTTGAAAAATGTTTCCAGTGTGCCTGAAACACTTCGACTGTCATTGTACATGCAGACTTTGGTCCACCCTTTTTATAAATTTTTGCAGTATGAGATACAACGTCGTACCTCTTTTATTCACCTTCTACTTTCTCCTTTGAAATTGTTTTGAAAATTCGTTAACAACAATTAAAGAGAACATTGTCTGCATATTTTTAATAAAGCATTTGACACAATGCATAGTGACACCGTATTTAAAATATGTTTTTAAATTAATTTTCGCAAGTCTTAAAAAAGGTGAATGCATAAAAAGTTACTTTCCGCATATGCAAGACTGCTTTCAAGAGGAGAGCCCAAAAAAGAGGACTGGTGTGGAACTTCAAGTCTGCGGAAGCACTTGCAGACTAGGAATCCCATCAACTTTGCAAGGGAAGAGTTAAGGAGATTAAGAGAGGCTCCTCCTGCTTCATGAGGAGGCCAGAGTACCAGTAGAGCAACACCGTCAACCTCTACTGCACAGCCTAATATTTGTCCCCAATTTGGAACACTTTAAGAAAAAAAGAAAGAAAGTTGGGAGCTCTGAATGCCATCCTAAAACTTAATCATCCATTAGTTATACAGAGATCCACCCTGTATCAGACTCATTTGTAGAAGTGTGAATTTGAGATTATCTGTCACTGAAAACCCCTCAAGTACTTATATCCATTACTTTTTAGCTTTGTCGAGTAGTCGTATTGTGAGTATTTACCTTAACGTTGTCCGTAAAAATATTGTGAATGTGCATGGCTTCGGACAAATAGTAAATGCCATATTTGAGACATTGGTGTAATCAGCTGGAACAGGAGGATATAGTTTTATCCATCTCGGCAACAAACATTCTGCAAACTGAAAAAAGAGTTAAAAATGTATATGTTGTACATATGTCCAAGATTAATTTAAATGTACATCAAAACATTTGTTCTCAATCGGATTGGGGATGAAAAGCAATTATCAGACGTTCTGCTTTCACGAGTAGACCCCAATAAAGATGACTGGAGTGGAACTGCAAGTATGCAGAAGCACTTGCAGACTAAGAATCCGGTCAACTTTGCAAGGGAAGAGTTAAGGAGATTGAGAGAGGCTCCTCCTGCTTCATGAGGAGGCCCAAGTACCAGTGGAGCAACACCGTAAACCTCTACTGCACAGCCTAATATTCGTCCCCAATTTGGAACCTTTTGAGAAAAAAACTAAGAAGGTTGGGAGCTCTGTATGCCATCCTAAAACCTAATCATCCATTAGTTATACAGAGATCCACCCTGTATCAGACTCATTCGTAGAAGTGTGAATTTGAGATTATCTGCCACCGAAAACCCCTCAAGCACTTATATGCGTTACTTTTTAACTTCGTTGAGTAGTTGTATTGTGATTATTTACCTTAACGTTGTCCGTTAAAAATTTGTGAATGTGCATGGCTTCGGACAACTAGTAAATGGCATATTTGAGACATCGGTGTAATCAGCTGGAACAGGAGGATATAGTTTTCTTCAACCTCGGCAACTAACATCCTGCAAACTGAAAAAATAGTTAAAAATGTATATGTTGTACATATGTCCAAGACTAATTTAAATATACATCAAAACATTTGTTCTCAATTGGATTGGGGATGAAAAGTAATTATCAGAGGTTATATTTGGAAAGCAAAATAGGAAATAGCATTGCATTATACAAATGTTAGGCCAAGATTGGTCACTCACTTTATTTACATTGCAATTTTGGACTGATAACATATGGAGTCAAGTTATTAAGGGGTAACCCAGTATCCCTCAGAACCTGGGAAATATAATTTAGTATATACAATGGTTCCGTCGGGTATGAGAGCTGATTGCTTCAAACTATGTATGAATCATTCAACATATACATTGGCCATGGTCATGTCAATTAGCATGTCCTCTAGAATAAATCCTTAAATGCAAATCCAAACAAAAAGACAGGGTAATTATAGGTTTTAATCACTGAATTATTTTTCATTCATAGGAACCCTGTGATACTGCATAAAGAGTAAATCAATAGTCAAAATACTTTATAATGAACGGCGCATCAATTTCAGTGGGTGTAATGTGACATATTGTGCACAAGTGAAAGAAATACAGTGATTTATATACAAATGAGTGAGGAGGGTAGGAGAGGAAGGGAAAAACACTCTTCAGGGCCAGTTTTACTGTTTGGTAATTATTCATTCCCGTGTGCCACATCAGTTGGCTTGTGTTCGCTGGATTTTCATAAATGGGCCAATGATATTCTATCTTCAACGTTTCGACCCTGTGGACACCTTATTTGTAGGTCTGGTGCTGGTCTTCTTCAGGACGGGGGGAAGGGTAGTGATATTGCGCCTAATGGAACTTTATTGGTTGGACGGTTGGGGTAATTACGAGTATTCTCCCGTTAGATTTTCTGCTTTTGGAATGATCAATCCTATTAGGGGAAGTCGTGTCATGCGTATACACTCTTCAGAAAAAGTTTGTTTCCTTAGGAAGCTCCTCGTGAGTAAACTACAGCCGCATATTTTGCGATCTGAAATGGGCCCACCAGCGAATTCTGTGTAGCGATGTTTGCTGGGCAGGAATCAATGGTTGGATTGACAATGACATGTGATGTTCACCATTCAATCTTTTCAAACACCATCTCATCAGCAATAGTTGCCGCCCTCCCGACACATGCTACACTAATGTAAATTGCGCATTCTGCAATGTCAGAACTACAAAAGAAACAAACAGAAGTACACATCCTGCCGAGGCATGAACTGAAGAATGCCCAGGTCCCCGGAATAATTATTCACACCCCTACGCTGGCATGTCATACGGAAGCCAAGCCCACTTTGCGTACGTATAAATAGAATAACCACGACGCCACACGACCCTCTTCTTCCAAACTGCCTCAGGTGATATGGCTGCATCCACCTCGCATATCACAATGCGCAATAAAAAAAAGGGATCCATGATGTGTACACCATCCTGGTAATCAACACTGGCTCTTAATTGTGCGCCTTACTGTCTGTCGTCTTTAAAAGGGATCCATAATGTGTACACCATCTTGAAATCATCACTCCAGCTGAATTATGAGCACTGCTGCCCGTACTGTTTGCTCACACAAGAATGAGGGCAAGTAAGCTGAGCGGCTTGGGTGCATCACCCTGGCTGTTCAGGTGCGAACAAACAATGTTGCAGTGCATAATGATGTGATCTTTGACTGATTCAGTCTCATCTCTTTCTCATTTTAAAGACCTGCTGGACTGTACTGTAGGCCTGAGCCAGCAGGCAGCACTGCCCTACAGACACCTGTTGAGGGTGGTGCTGCAGGAGGGGTGGGGTTCATCAGACTGAGTGCGCACGTGCAAATAAACAATGTTGCCGTGCGTAATGATGTGATCTCTTACCTCATTCAGTCACAGATGTCTCACTTTAAAGACCTGCTGGCCCATTCTGTAGGCCTGAGCCACCAGGCAGCACTGCCCTACAGTCACATGGCGTTGGCTTTTAGGGCACTGTAAAGAGCTTGTTGCTAAGTGTACATGCACACAGCCTTCCGCCACTGCATTACACACGCACATTATGCTTCTACCATGCTCTCTGTTCCTTTCGATATCAACCTGCGTATAACTTTTTATTTATTTATTTATTTATTTATTTGTTTGTTTGTTTATTTTAAAGGCTTTATATAGTGCTGGCTGGACACAGGAGTATCACAGCACTTTACAAGTTACATATTAGACTCCGTTAAAATGTAGCATTTGAGCACTTGAAATATTAGAATGGACAATTAGCACATGTGGCGCAGAATTTGAAAATTGCAAAACATGGAAGACCAAGGTTAAACAGCAGATCGAAGATAATAGAGAGATGGGATGGGATAGAACTGAATAAGGCAGAGTGGGGGTGGAAGATCAGAGTCCGAGTAAATTAAGAGCCCCAGTATTGGTTAAGAAGGAGCAGCTTGAGCTGTTTTTCGAAGCGGGGGTAGGAGGGGTTACAACGTAGCTCTTCAGGGAGAGGATTCGAGACAGAGGGTGCATTTCCCGAGAAAGAGCGAGATTGTGTATATTTCTTTTTTAGTAGAGGAGGGACAAGGATAAAAGCGTTTGTGCTCCTCAGTGATCTGGTGCAGCCCGCTTTGTGGAGTTTTTCGGAGAGGTAAGATGGGGTATTTTGATGGAGGGCTTTGTGGGTGATGCAAGCAGTTTTATAGGTGGTTCTGCCTTTAACCGGGAGCCATTTGAGGTCCTTGAGAACAGGGGAGATGCGGTCAAATCGTTTGCAGCCAGTGATAAGCAAGGTTGGGAACGGATTTGATAGGGGCAAGGTAGACTTTAGGAGTTCCTGCAAGAGTTGCATTACCGTAGTCAATTCTTTATAGGACCAATGATTGCACTACCGATTCAAAGTCATCGGTTGGGATGAAGGGTTTGATTTTTTTGAGGTGCTGCAGAATGAAGAAAGCACCTTTGGTCGAGGTTTTTATGTGGGGGTGAGACTGAGGTTCTGATCAATGCTGATGCCGAGGGATTTAACAGAGTTAGAGATGGAGAGAGAGCAGCTGAGGGCTTTGATGTCTGATACCCAGTGAAGAATGGGGAGCGGGTTGCTTTTGGGAGAGAAAATAATGATTTCTGTTTTTTTAGGGTTAAGTTTGAGGTGGTTTTGATGGAACCATATTTGGATCTTAGACAAGGTATTGTTGAGATGTAGGATGCCAGCATAGGATTTGATCCTATAGTAAAGTTGGGTGTCGTCAGCATAGAGGTGGTAACTGGTTTTCCCTTGTTTGAGAATGAGGGTGAGGGGTTCCATAAAGAGGTTCAATAGTGTGGGTAGGAAAATGGAGCCCTGGGGGACGCCCATGGTGACAGATAGAGATTTGGAAAAGCAATTGCTGATTTTAATGTGTTGTGTTCTATGTTGGAAGAAGGAAGTGAACCACTTAAGAACAGCTCCGTCAAAGCCAAAATGGTCTTTGAGTGTGTTGAGTAGGGCAGTATGGTTAACAGTATCAAAGGTTGTAGAGAGGTCAAGAAGAATGAGAAGGGAGGATTCACCTTTGTCTAGGGTACGATGGATGTCGTCAGTGATGTTGAGCATGGCTTTTTCAGTGCTACAGCCCTTTCAAAAACCTGATTGGGAGGCATCTAAGAGGTTGAATGAGTTGATGTGATAATCCAGCTGGCGCAGGGCGCATTTTTCCAGGGCCTTAGATAAGAAAGGAAGGTTAGAGATAGGGCGTAGGTTATTTAAGTCATTTGGGTCGGCTGAAGCATTCTAAATAATGTGGTAATTTGACCTAGTTGGAGGGATGCAGGAACCATACCAGTGGCAAGGGTGGAGTTGATGATGGAGGTCCAATAAGGGGCAATGATGTTTTTAGATCTTGAACTAGATAGTTTGGGAAAGGATCTCTGGTATGTGATGATGGTTTTCATTTGGAGATGATGCTAAGGATATCACTTTCAGTAATAGGACTAAAGTTAATCCAGAAAGCATTGTTCTTTAACTGGGGTACAATTGGTGGGGTACAGCATGGGTGACAGTGGTGATGAGTTCAGTAGAGTCCAGGGGGGGAAGGGATGGCAGGAGATACGGGGAGAAAGTTAGGGAGTGGAGGTAGTTTATGTGGGGGGTTGGAAGGGCGAAGGATAGGTCAATCTTTTGAATTTGCCTAGGAAGTAGCTAGAGATTTCCTCACATCTTTTAACCGAAGCCGGAAGATTGGAGGGGGGGCGTGAAGTAGTTTGGTTTTTAACAATGTTAAATAGCTCTCTCGGTCGATTTTTTGCCAGGTCAAGTTGAGAACGGAAGAAGGTTGCTTTTTCGTCAAAGATATGTTTTTTATAACTGGCCCTACCGGCTCTGAGTAGGGTAAGATTAGAGGAGGAGGGCTGTTGCCTCCAAGTGAGTGACTGTCTGAGAGCTCGCCTTTCATTGTTATGGTCGGGTTTGAACCAGGATTTGGATGGTTTGCTTTTTTGTAGTTTTAGTTTGGCTGGTGGGATTCGGTCCAGGACCTTGGCGATGGATCTGTTGTAATGTTCCATAAGGTCATTATTGTTGTGGGGGAGAGGAGTAAGTCGTAGGTGGGCTTTAATTTTATTCTCCAGCTCACTCGGGGGATAAGGTGAAGATTTCTGGTAAGTTTCATTTGTTTAGTTGTATTAGAGTTGGGGGTATGGAGCTGTTGATCGTCAAGAGGATGAGGTAGTGATCGGACCAGTCAATGGGGATAATGTTGGAGAGAACAGCCAGGTCCTTGCTTGTGATGACTGCATCAAGGGTGGCACCTTTGTTGTGTGTTGGAGATTTGCAAAGGTGCTTCAGGTTGCTGATGTCAAGTAGGTCATTAATAAGGTTGATCGAGGGGTCAGCAGTTTTATTCCAGTGGAGGTTGAAGTCCCCCAGGAAGAGGTTACAAGAGTTGGTGACCACTGATTGGATAAGAAGATCGGATAATTATTCGACAAAGGAGAGAGGGTTGCCAGAAGGGTGATAAATAATATGCAACCGAATCAGGGAGGAGCCCTGAATAGTGAGATCAGCACTCAGATATTCAAATCAAAAGTAGATAGGTCAGGGTGCGGGACAGGTGTGAGTAGGAGTTCATCTTTATAAATTATGGTGAGGCCCCCACCAATTTTGATAAGCCTATCTTTTCTGAGGATGGAATAACCTGGGTGTGTGAGAAGGTCCAGGATAGATGTGGAGTGGTCATTTAGCCATTTTTCTGTCAGAAATGCAATGTTGATGCTTTCACTGATTATGGTCTCCGCAATTTCCGTAGCATGGCAGGAAGCTGATTGGCAGTTGACCAGCATTCAGTTGATGGGTTTGGAGTCAGTCATTTTAATGGGAGAATAGGAGTGGATGGTGGTGAGTTGTTGCGGAGGACTGGGTGAAACAGGGGAGGGAGGCGTCCTACTTGTTCCAAGGATCACAGGGATAGATGAATGAGGTGGGAGAGAGTTTGTAGTCAGTGTGTAGATGAGGTGATAAAAATTGCGGCCAGGAAGGACAAGGGGGGAGATGGTTCAAGAAATGGGGTGGTATGCTAGGGTGTTAACTTCAGGGCGACTCGAATGAGGAGTTTTTGATATGGTTCATTGGTATGAAGTCCTGGGGGTAGGTGTGACTAGAGGGATTCATTGAGGCAACATCAATTACCTGGTGGGGAGCTGAACAGCAGTTGGCCAACATGCAGTTAAGGGGTTTGGCGTCAGTCGTTTTTGTGGGGGAACAGGGGTGGATAGTGGTGAGTCGTTACGGAGGCCTGGGCGAAGCATGGGAGGACGGGGTCTTGCTTGTTCCAAGGATCACAGGGCTAGATAAATGAGGTGGGAGAGACTTTGTGGTCAGCGAGGAGGTGAGGTGGTTTAACTTGAGGCCAGGAAGAACAGGGGAGGGAAGATGGTTTGAGAAGAGGGGTGGTTTGCTAGAGAAATTGCTGCTGGGCAATACGGGTGAGGAGATTTTGGTAGGGGGAGTAGCCCCTTGAATGTAGGGTACAGGGTTCGTATGTACGATGTCCTGGGGATAGGTGCGACTGGTAAGATTCTTAGTGGCGTGGGATATAAAATCATTTTTGAAGGAGGAGAGTTATAACACGAGGGTTGAGAGGTGTAGTTCAATATTTAGGGGAGACTGAGTAAGAAGAGTGATGGGGAGGAAGGATAGGAAATCAAGTGGGGGAGAGAATGGTTCCAGTTGGTCAAAAGTGGAGGATTGGGGTGTGTGAGGTGGGGTGCTGGGAGCTGTTAGCTAGAGTGGGATGGGTGACGGAAGAAATGATTGGGGTTATTAATGGAGCTGTTGGGGGATCAGGGGAGTGAGTTAGATGACGATGTGGGTGTATTAAGGTGACAGTGGGAGAAATAGTAGGACTGCTAGGAGAAAAGGTGGAAGGAGTAAATTGTGCAGCTGCTGGGGTGTCGGGGGCAAGAGAGCTGGCCGAGGGAGGGTTTGGGAGGCCGAGGTGGTTTTAGGAAGAGCAGGAGGGGGGAGGAAGTAGATGCAGCCATGTGAAGGTATATATGAGGGTCTGGAGTTTCAGTGTCTATTTTTAAATTCTGGACCAGCTAGGTAGGGATCAAGGAGTGAGGGGGTAAGGGGGTCACTTGCGTTTGGGGGAGAAAGGTTAGCCGATGAGGTAGAGGGTCGGTTATGGAATAATGAACTGAAGTGGTGTTCAAAAATGGTGAGGTGGTGATCAGATGCTTGAATGAGGATATTTCCTGATTTGAAAATAGAGATGTCGATTTCACCAGGGAAAGTGGGGGAAGGATTGATGGAAAGTTTCAGACCATAAGGGATTTTACGGGAGCTTGTGATCGGAAGGTGGCAGAGAAAGGTACTTTTTCCATTTTGAGGGGCGTTTAGTGTAGAAGATGTACTTAGTTTTAATGATGGAGGGTAGGCTAAGATATTTGTCCACAAATAGAGTTTCTTGATGGCAAATACAAAGTTTGAGTTTGAAGTTTTTCCTAGCCATTTTTGGAAAGGTAAGAGGCGTAAAGGATAGATTGAGAGTTGGGTCCATGTTTAGTGATGGGCGAGTCGTGTGACAAGTGGGTAAGGTTGAGGGGTAGCATGATGAGTCAGTGTAAGAAGACGTGGGTGAGGGGATGACTGAGGGTGGTGGATTGGGGTAGGACTTGCTGGACCAGACTCTTTCTCGCGGACCCCAGTGTCCTAGACAAATGGCAGACGGGAGGGTAAACACTAAGGGCTAGCTGCAGTAGGCCGATGCCCTATCTCCTCCTCCATCTCTTCTTTTGACTCTCCCTTCCCTTCTCCCTTCCAACCACTCCCCCTCCCTCCCATTCTCACTATCGTCCTTTCATTCGGTCTACCTTTCTTTACCTCTTCCACATAGCACACATACTTATGTTTCATTTTTGTCTTGCAGGTTTTCCACGCTGCTTCTACAAGAATCCAACCTGCGTTTTTATAATATACTGTTTGTTCTATTAAAATTACGTTTCTATATACTTGTGTTTTAATAAAGGTTACTTTTTTCAAATAAATTTATGAGTGTATAGGTCTTCTTTTTCTGACAACACTAGTCTAGAGTTCATTGTGAAAATCATCTGTTTATAGGAGGATATGAGGGCAAAACTCTCTTAATTTACAGTGTACCTACCAAACATAATCTACCTGACTATTACACAAATGAAGCCTGGGTAATTCTACAACTGCAAGGGTTCTATGCGTGTATCACTTTATACCACCATGAGTAATGCCCGTGTGATGACAGAACCAATAAGGCACCGCCTAGGACCACCGAAGCTTCAGGGACTGCCGAGGCCCACCCTGCATATTTAATTAAAGCCCAGAGTGTGGCGATCCCCGGACTTCAGTTGGGTTCAAACCCCCCAATCAATTACTAAACAATACCTGGAAGGTGGCAGTCCCCTAGGCTGCGAAATGTCTCTGTGCCCTTCCGCGCCTAATTTACATGTGACATTAAGATTCCCATTCCTACAGAGACCCTGCAATATAATAATTGGATTGGGCACGGAACATTACCCACCAGGGGCTTCATTTAAATGAACGGGTGAGACCCTGCTTTTTTTTTTGTTTCTTTTTTCTCTCCATTTTTACCATCCGCATCCCCTCTATTAAAGTTATACAAGGTTTTCTTCCTCTCGCTTCAAGTAGTCAAACAAGAATTTGCTATCACAGGGTGGAAGCCATGTATCAGCCCTCTAATAGCAAACACAAATGTCCAGCGGATGCACACCACAGGACATTGTATGAGCTGCGCCTGAGAGGTAGCTCTCCCTATGACCATGATGCATTTGTTAGTATAAACACTTATAAACACTACTTACACACGTGTAGTCCAGCAACCAGAGTGTAGTGAAGAATCAGAGGAAGCACAAAATCTAAAAATATAAATCCTACCAGAATTCGGATGACATAGTTCAATGAGCTGACGACCCTGGCATGAGTAGAAACAGCTACACAAAGAAAACAAGTCTTCAGCACAATTTTGAAATATTGGTGAGTGGTGCCTTCTTTTTACCTTCTCCAGCTCATCACCAAATTTATGTAGTGAAGAGGCATACAACAGTGGATCCAATAACTAGATGCGTTATAGGAAAACAAGACACCTGAAACAGCCACCAACAGGGGCAGACAGCAAGGCAGCCATCTTCTCCAGCACCGTGTACAATCTCTGGAAGGTTCCCCTCATGACAGTCCAACATTCTAACATTACGGGCCATATTATCAAGGAACGGCAATACATTATCACCGCCTTAGCGGCAGGAAACTGCAGCTAAAGCGGTATAAGGGGTTGATAATATGCCCTTGTGAATTCCCATAGAAGCCCAGGTTCTGGTGTCCCTGTATTGTATAAACGCAAACTAACACTACTTCCACAGGTATGCTACAGCGCCCAGTGCACATCACTTTACAGCAATGGGCTCACGATTTAGGCTCACGGTTTAATCCCCAATTCTTCAGACCAGTAGGAGTAAGTAGTTTGCTACCCACTTACTATATACTATGAATGGATGATAACACTACTTACACAGTTATACTACAGCGACCAGTATGGTATGCTACAGCACCCAGAGCCCATCACTTTACAGCAATCAGCTCGCTTTGATCCTCAACTCTTCACACCGGTAGGCTCAAGTACCTGGCTTCCGGCTCAGTAATTCGCTTCCCACTCCCTGTATGGTATCAACGCCTACTAACACTACTTGCACACATATACTACAGCGCCCAGAGCCCATCCCCTTACAGTAATAACCTCGGTTTCATCCCCAAGTCTTCTCACCGGTAGGCATGAGTACTTTGCTTCCCGCTTCTGGTATAATATAAACACACACTAGCGGTCAGTAGTTCGCTTCACACTCCCTGTATGGTATGAACACCTATTAACACTACTTGCACACGTATGCTACAAAGACCAGAGCACATCACTGTACAGCAATGACCTCACGGTTTAGGCTCTCGGTTTCATACCCGAGTGTAGCACCATATCATATCATCACCATGTCACTCTCAGCAACACTGCACTTTCAGACTGGTAGCAGTGACTAATTTGCTTCGCACTCCCCCACAAAGTTTACAGTGCTCCTACCCTCCTGTCTTACTTTTTTCACCCTTTTTTCCCCTTACTCCCTTCAACTGAATCACAAAATGGTGGCCAACACTTCCTAGTTGCAACCGCTTGCAGCCAATAAGCAGCAAACTCCTGCTCGTAACGCCTCAGCCAATCAGATGGCAGAATTCCGAATTATCGATATCTGTAAATTTATATATTTCTCAAAAACTACTGAACGGATTTACACCAAATAAACAGAAGCGTGCTTTCTACACCAAAACTCTTCTCCCTGCCAAATTTGGGATAATTCTGTTCACCTGTTCAAACTGTAGCCTTGTCAAAAATTTTCTATGGAAATTAACATGGAGAAAACACGTTTTGGGACCCCATTTTATCTCGCCCCCCCTTGACGAATCACCCCCAAACTTTCAACAAAGGAGCTGATATGAACAAAGAAATATTTCTTAGAATTTCATGAAAATTCATCAAATGACACCAAAGTTAAAAGCAAAACAAGAAATGCTCATCCTATGGAAATTCGGTCCTAACTCTATAACTACCTACCGGCAACTGCCAGTAGGTAATAAAGAACAAAGCAGAATATTTCCTTAATTCTTATAGCTTTCAAAACTTCTTCCTATTACTGTATTTCTAGTTCTCCATATAAACATTTTTTTAATATTCAAGTACACATAGAAGTCAGAAATGCAACATATTCTATCAACACACTTTCTAGAACATTCTACAACACGTAGCAGTTAAAAGTTCATACATTTTTATAAACCTAACGATATTTTTTGCAACATTTTCTCAAACATTTAACGGCACATGCAGGTTAAAAGTTCATAATTGTTTTAAGTTTGAACACTGCATTCCAAATGCAAGTAGCAGGTGTGGTTGAGTTGATCACATTGTATCCTATAATATGTACCCCACGTTTAGACTGCTTTTTCTTAACAAATCACAAAGATTCTTTTCCACAAAATGAATATGCACCCTACTTTTCAAAAACAATGCTTTTCATCTCCCAATCAGGTACCGTTTTGTATGTGAATAGAAACTAGTTCCCCATCTTTAAACATATCTCTTATTCTACGAAGGAACTGCATGAGCTACAGACATCTTTTCATACCTTTCAGCCATACCTTAAAAATGCTAGTGTGGATCGTAGGACATAGCTATGTTTTCTGGTGCAAGAGGTATGCAGAACAGAGACGTATTGACTTAGACCTCGGTTTACAAAATGTGGATATTAAATGGTTTGGACAGAGAGGATTGAAGTAGTACTGATTGTTGTCTTTGGTTAAAACCTGTTTGCATCTCCAACACCCTGACCTCGTGATTGTGCACTGTGGTGGAAACGACCTAGGCACATTGACTGGGTAGGTGTGGAAATGCTTGGACACCTTTGAACAATTGATGTTACTTTTGTCTCAAACTGTCTTTGTATAATCCAATATATGCCAAAGACAGAAGTGGAAATGGTCCAAACAATTTTGTCCTCAGATTGAAAAATCCCAGAAGAAAGTAGACAAAGCTGTGTCTGCATACCTCAGGGACCACAAAATGGGCTCCATCTACAACAACAACATTCATTTTAATATGTCGGATATCTACAGAAGTGATGGAGTACACTTCACTGATCAGGGAAACCGAGTTCTCCTGAATAACTTGTAGCTGTTCATCCGCACTTATATGTAGCTCCAACTAATGAACACAAGGGCTAATTTTAGGGCTCCCATATAACTTACAACTTAGGCTCGCTATTTTAGGGCCAGATAATGTCAACTCCCAGACCCTCACAAACATTTATTCTCCACACAGATGTGGAGCAGCGGCCAGACCATCCAACTTTGCAGCACAGACCTCTCGCTTTGATCCTCGGCTCTACTCACCCATGGGGCAAGTAGTTCGCACTTTACAAATACCGTATTGATTTACCTTTGCACTCCCTATACAACACCACCTAAGCACCATATATAGGTTGAACAGGTGTGGCACAGCTCCCAGAGCACATGACTTCACAGCATACCACACACAGTCTAGGCTCAGAGTTTTATCCCCGAGTCCAGCAGCAGCTCAACTTAACAGCATGACAGGAAACACTTAATTTTCATACCCTGTACTTTCAGACTGGTAGGGGTCAGTAGTTCAGCGGCTTTACCCCGAGTCCGGCAGCAGCTCAGCTTATGCCCCCAGCGACATCAGACCTGGAAGAGTGAGTACTTAGCACTTCACAAATACTGAATTGATTTGATACATGCAAATTTACCTTTGCACTCCCTCTATAACACCCCATAAGCACCATACACAAGCTACAATGTTTGAAACGAAAGTTCATCCAAGTAGCTATAACTACATGCTCATACTTCTTGGACAGGTATGGCACAGCGCCTAGAGCACACGACTTCACAGCATATGACACATAGTTTGTGCTTACCCTTTCATCCACAAATCCTGCAGCAGGTCAGCTTAGCACTATGAGACTCTAAATAATACCTTTCAAATTTTCCGTACCCTAGGACTTTCAGACCAGTACGGGTCACTAGTTCATCCTAGTTGCTATAAACACATGCTAGAACTACTTCCACAGGTGTAGTGCAGTGGCCACGGCACATGACTTCACAGCATAACATACAGAATTTAAGCTCACATTTTAATCCCAGAGTCCGGCACCAGGCTCTAGGCTATACCTCACTTAATTTCCATAACCCACCACTTTCACACTGGTAGGGGTGAATACTTCGCTTTGCTACCCCTCTATAGCACACCCTAAACACCCCAAAGAGGTTACAGTGCTCCTACCCTCCTCTTTCCTACTTTTTTCCCCTTACTCACTTCAAAGAATTCTCAAAATGGCGGCCAACACTTCCTAGTTGCAACCGCTTGCATGATAAGCCAATAAGCCGCTAAGACAATAAGCAGCAAGCTCGTGCTCGTAACACCTCAGCCAATCAGATGGAGGAATTTCCAAATATTGATATCTGTAAATTTTGACATTTCTCAAAAACTACTGAACGGATTTACACTAAATAAAGAAAAGTATGTTTTCTAGACCAAGACCCTTCTCCCTGCCAAATTTGGGGTAATTCCGTTCATCCGTTCGACCTGTAGCCTTGTCTAAAGTTTACTGTGAAAATGAACATGGAGAAAACTCGTTTTGGGACCCCCCTTTTATGATTTGATTTTGATTTGTCAACTTGTAGAGCGTGTGAATGCCCATGGGCGTCTTGGCGCCCCTTGTCGAATCAACATAGGAACTGATATCAACAAAGAATTCGTTTTGAAAATGTTGCGAAAATTCGTCAATCGGTGTAAAAGTTATTGGGAATAGAATGTTGCAATTTTCCTATGGTAACTAGGTCCTAACTATAACTACCCACTGGCGACTGACAGTAGGTAATATATTAATATATATACAGCAATCAGTAGACCTAGTTAGCAGATAAATTGATAACCATTGATGCTACTTTTTTTTGTCCCCCTCAAAGTTCATATAGTCCAATATACAACAATAAATGATTTCAGTACAGCCCGGTCAGACCATGCATCATCGCAGGATGAGCACACGATAAACGCCAAGCGTATCACTAACTCAGTACACCATAAGTAATCACCACATGCCCTTGTTAAGGCAAAATTCAATAGTCAAAACACATTTTTACCAGTCTGGTCTGCCTGGACCACACATCATCGAAGGCTGCACACAAAGCGCCCCTACCTCAGTGCACCACAACTCATGACTCCTTTACGATAGGGCAAAAACAGTAAGACATTTTTTTTACATAAAAAAGTTGCAATATGCGCTTAGAATCCGAGCATTTGGTCGCTGAAAAAAACAAAGGATGTATTTTTTAGATATATATCAAGCTTATCTGTATAGATGTTGGGTGGTTCCAGAAAGAGCCCTTCGGTTTACTGAGAGATTTTAGTAATTACAAGGAAGTACCGATGCAGAGTCTAAAGTTCATGAGGTAGACTCGGTTTCCTTCATCTGTAAAATGTACACTATCTCTTTAATGGATGCCATGCATATTGAAACACAGATTGTTGTGGTATAATGACAATATTCTATAGTCTCGTAGAAAAGTAGAAAGATTTATTCACATGTTTATTCACTTATGTGCGCAGATCAGGTGTTCTAATCTTCCCCTATCTTGATGATTGGTTGTAAAAGGTGGACTCAACCCAGACAGTCGTCTCCCACCTCCAGACTATGGTCAACTTCTTGCACCTGCTGGGGTTGTCCATCAACGTTCCGAAGTCGCACCTGTGCCCCTCTCAGAAGCTCCACTTCATCGGAGCAGTTCTGGACTCGGCGCAGTTTTGGGTTTTTCACTCTGAACAGCGGGTTCGAGATATTCAGGCTCTGATTCTGAACTTTCAGCTTTTATCATGGGTCTCGGTCAGACTGAAGCTGCGGCTCCTGGGGCTGAAGGGCTCCTGTATCCTAGTGGTGCATCACGCAAGGTGGCATGTGAATAAATATAAACATAGGCCACACAGTTTGCGTCCCGTAATACATACATTTCAGGGGGTGGTGGTTCCCGGGGCTTGAGGGGGTAGTTGAAGCCCACATACTTGTAATGTTATACTGGTGGGTTAGACGCGAAAGTGGTGCAAGGGGGTTGTAAATCTGGTACACAGTGTTTTGTTTAAATTTGCTTTCCTTTCTGTGTTGTAGAAGATCCTGGGTAAATATAACTTTTATAAAACAATAACTGGAGCTATAACTAAAAGATAACAATACAAAAAATAACTAGAACTATAACTAACAAAACAATATGATAAACAACAAATAACATGGAGTCCAAAATAAGTATTGTAGTTAATCTGGAAAACAAAAAAGAAAATTAGTGTTTAAAATTAGATTGACTAAATGCGGTCAAACATTACAAGTCAAAGTAACACTTGACGATATATATATTTAAAAAAAAATTCCAGTGTGCCTGAAACGCTTCTACTGGCATTGTACATGCAGACTTTGGTCCACCCTTTTTATCAATTTTTGCAGTGTGAGATACAACGCCGTACCTCTTTTATTCACCTTCTACTTTCTCCTTTGAAATTGTTTTGTAAATACGTTAACAACAACCGCTTAGAGCAGGCAGACCCTGAAGCTGAGGTCAGACCCGGGACCAGGGTTCAATTCCCGATGCTGCAGGGTCTTGAGCTCAAAAATGTCCATGGACTCGATAATTCTCGCTTCGGTGCCTGCCCTAATCATGGGTTCACACTCTGCAACTCTGGGCATTAAGCTTGCTTAATCTCCACAACGGCCCCCCGTGGCGGGATGCCTGGCTTTCACCTTGGGGATGCCCTGTAGGGGCTATCTCACAGGGGAAAGCCAGGATGGGTTCCCAAGGCAAGCGTAGAGATGGCTCCCGGTGATTCGAGTGCTATATAAGAACATACAAAAAAAATAAAAAAACATTGTCTGCATATTTTTAATAAAGCATTTGACACAATGCATAGTGACACCGTATTTATTATATGTTTTGAAATTAATTTTTACAAGTCTTAAAAAAGGTGAATGTTTAAAAGTTACTTGCCGCATATGCAAGACTGCTTTCAAGAGGAGACCCCAATAAAGAGGACTGGTGTGGAACTTCAAGTCTGCGGAAGCACTTGCAGACTAAGAATCCTGTCATCTTTGCAAGGGAAGAGTTAAGGAGCTTAAGAGAGGCTCCTCCTGCTTCATGAGGAGGCCCAAGTACCAGTGGAGCAACACCGTCAACCTCTACTGCACAGCCTAATATTTGTCCCCAATTTGGAACCCTTTAAGAAAAAAAGAAAGAAGGTTGGGAGCTCTGTATGCCATCCTAAAACCTAATCATTCATTAGTTATACAGAGATCCACCCTGTATCAGACTCATTTGTAGAAGTGTGAATTTGAGATTATCTGCCACTGAAAACCCATCAAGTACTTATATCCGTTACTTTTTAGCTTTGTCGAGTAGTCGTATTGTGAGTATTTACCTTAACGTTGTTCGTAAAAAAATTGTGAATGTGCATGGCTTCGGACAAATAGTAAATGCCATATTTGAGACATCGTTGTAATCAGCTGGAACAGGAGGATATAGTTTTATCCATCTCTGCAACAAACATTCTGCAAACTGAAAAAAGAGTAAAAAATGTATATGTTGTACATATGTCCAAGATTAATTTAAATGTACATCAAAACATTTGTTCTCAATCAGATTGGGGATGAAAAGCAATTATCAGACGTTCTGCTTTCAAGAGTAGACCCCAATAAAGATAACTGGTGTGGGCAAGGTTGTATTTTAGCCCCCTTTTTATTTTCCTTATATATCAACAATCTGGATATGGAATTAGGCAAATTAAGAGCGGACTCCCCTCAGATAGGTTCTCACCCTGTTCCCAATCTGCTGTACGCGGACGACGCAGTGCTGTTAGCCCGCACCCCAAAGGCCCTGCAGAAGCTGATTGATTGGTTCGTCAGTTTCATGTACTCACTTGATTTATATGTAAATCCATTCTGGATAAATCCTATGTAATGTTAGCAGGGGCCAAAGCCTGCACAAATTTTACGTATAGGATAGGTACCCATAAAATAGGCCGGGCTCAGTCTTTTACTTATCTGGGCTTATTGTTTGATGGGTTATTAAACTTCAATTTGTTAGTTGAAAAACACTGCTCTAAATTGGTGGCTGCAACAGGGGCGATAACGAACTATGGGCGGAGGTTGGGACGATGGTCGCCCGAACAAGTGATGAATCTCTATAGATCAATCTGTTGCTCCAAAGTGACTTATGGGGCAGAAGTCTGGGGGTTTGTAAACACTGAAAAGATACAAGTGGAAGAAAATAAATACATCAGAAAGGTATCAGCGCTGGGACGCCTCCGGGCAGCTATTCTGCGCTTTACAAAACTCATTTTCATTTCATTTCATTTCAATAAAAACCCCGCAAAGAACACCGGCCCTTATCGTACACGATGAATCAGGTGCTGAGTTCATTGAAGATTTAATAAAGATTAGACCGCTTCTAGCCTGGGTGAAGATTTGGATCAATGGGGAGGCAGCTCTTAGCAGGCAAATTATTTTAGATTGCCTGAAAAGGGATAAGGGAATGAACATCCCCTGGCTTAGATATGTAAAGACCACACTGGAGGGCATGGGCTGTCTGAACCTCTTTGTCAACCCTGAAAAAATTACTACCTTTGACAAAGTGAGAGTGAAAAATATATTCAGGGAGCAGGCTGTTAGAGAAGAATCAAAAGTTACAGTCCGTGCCTATAGAGTACTAAAAACAGAAGTGGGGATGGAACCCTTTTTAGCTCTATTGTATAATGCCCAAGAAAGATTTTATATGACGCGTTCTAGGCTCAACCTTTTACATCCCCTCCTGGCAAACCCAGCAGGTTTTACTCACACAGTAGAGCAGAAGGGTACCTGCGGCTGCGACAATAGGTCTCCGCAGGATACCCTTCATTTTGTATTGTTATTAAGCATGGGCGAAAAATCCGTTCCGCTCGTGGATTTCGCGGATTTTCGGTAAATTCGCAATCCGCGAACTCTTGCGAATTTGCCGAAAATCCGCAAATTTGCACGCGGCGGATTTTTTTGCTTGGTCATACAATATTGCGGCGCGCAGCGTTCACTTACTGTTATTCAGCGTTTGCCG
This sequence comes from Lissotriton vulgaris, assembly GCF_964263255.1. Lineage (NCBI taxonomy): Eukaryota > Metazoa > Chordata > Amphibia > Caudata > Salamandridae > Lissotriton > Lissotriton vulgaris. Next base: position 43,036,625 of record NC_141691.1, on the reverse strand, counting down.
AGTTGTTTTTCTCGATATTTTGCGAGTGCTGCGCCATTTTGGATCTTGCTGCGGGATCCCGCGGGAGTTTGGCGACCGCGAATACGTAATCGCGGCTTGCCACCTTGCACAGCACGCATCGCGAGAGATCGCAATTGCGAACACGTAGATGCGGCGGGCAGCAACAATCTTGCACTCGCAAAATTACAGAATTTGCAATTCTGCACAAGAAATCCACCAGCAAGCAGCATAAACCTTCTGAAAATGATGATTTTTATCAGAATAACTCCTCAGGTTGACATTTACCTGCACTTTTTTTTGCAAGGAGTCCATTTTGGGGTGGGGAGGAAGGAAGTGCCCCACAGTCTCCAACTTCCTGTTCCTGTCCAGCAGGCTCCTCCCAGTGCTTTCTTCATGTGCTGGTCACTTTCATTTGGATCTTGACCTGGAAGGATTACTTTTTGTGGATGTTGCTGGATATTTGGATCTGAGGCCTTTTTGACTTTCTTTGGATCACTTTTGGATCAGAAATTTCACAAGTAAGTTTGTTTGGGGCATTACAGTTGCTGCAACTACAATTTTGGAATTTTCGATTTTAGGGCTGTTGTTGGGTCCTTTTGCCCAGGGGTATTGAGTGGTGCATGGACTGAGTCTTTCTGTGGGGTCTCTTTAATGTAAACATCATGGAGGGCATGGATGGCATGGGATTGTGATGATTTTTGTGTGTTTTTCGATTTTTTGGGGTGTTCATGGGGACTGGCCATGTGGGTGGGGGCCATTTTGAGTGCTGGTACAGGCAGGCCCTGGCCAAGTGCTGGGAGGCAAGGGGCCATTTTGAATGCAGGCAGTGTTCTCAGGCCTGCACCCTTTTGCCTAGCTTTCATCCATTATGCCCAGGGGTAGTGAGTGGTGCATGGGCCTAGTCTTTCTGTGGGGTGTCTTGAACTTAAATATCATTGAGGGCATGGATGGCATGGGATTGTGCTGATTTTTCTGTGGTTTTCGATTTTTTGGGGTGTTCATGGGGACGGGCCATGTGGGTGGGGGCCATTTTGAGTGCTGGTGCAGGCAGGCCCTGGCCATGTGCTGGGAGGCAAGGGGCCATTTTGAATGCAGGCAGTGTTCTCAGGTGTAGGAGAGTAGGGTCTGCTATCCTATGGAGACCCTATTTTTTTGCTTTTTGCTTCGACTGCTCCCAGCAATTCCCTAGGCCCTAGGCCTAACCACTGTTCGATTGGTATCTCTTATACCACTTTCTTAATATATGGTTTGAGTGTCCAACTGCCCTCATCCATAATTGTGCAACTTTATATGTTATACTGTGCTTTTGATTTAACGCTTGTGCCCCTTTGCTCATAAAGAGTACTGGGGATTATTTTAGAAATAAACACATATATTTTTATAATATATACTTGTGTGGTGTCCTTTCATTTGATATTACAGGATTGTATGTGGTAAAACAGCTCGCTTAACACGACCTCTTAAGTTAAGCCTTTAAGGCTGCTTAGTCCATGCTACCCATAGGATAGCTTGTCTAATAAGGTTGACTTACAACCAGACACCATAAGGGATTGTTTGGACTGATACAAGGTGGTTCCAGAATCGGAAACATCATATATCAGGCCAACTTCTCACATTGGTGCGCAGCGGTGCGGATTTGAGCTTGCTGTTGTTTTACCATTGCAATCTTTTATCAAATTGAAAGATCACATCAAGTACCTTAGGTATATATAAATCAACAGCTTAGCATATTAAGTTCTACTGAACTTAGTAGTTGTAGATTAAAGGGATTAGCACACCCTGACTACAACTCACTAGCAAGGTACAGTAGGAAAACACTTAGTGTAGGTAAGTGCACCACATATACACCTAAGCGTGGGCGGAAAATCCGTTCCGCTCGCGGATTTTGCGGATTTTCGGGAAATCCGCAATCCGCGAGATTTGCGGATTTCCCGCAAAATCCGCAAATTCGCACGCAGCGGATTTTTTTGGCGGCGCGCGGCGTTGGTGATACAATTTTTGCGGCGCGCGGCGTTTATCATCGTTTGCCGAGTTGTTTTTTTCGATAGTTTGCGAGTGCTGCGCCATTTTGGATCTTGCTGTGTGATCCCGCGGGAATTGGCGAGCGCGATTACGTCATCGCGGCTTGCCAGCGAGAGTTTGTCAACGCGAGTACGGCGAGATCACGTCTCGCGGTACTTCGCAATTGCGAGATTTGAGATGCGGCGCGCGAAAATATAAATTTGCAATTCTGCACAAGAAATCCACCAGCAAGCAGCATAAACCTTCTAGAAATGATGATTTTTATGTGAATAACTCCTTAGTTTGACATTTGCCTGCACTTTTTTAGCGAGGAGTCCATTTTGGGGAGGGGGGCAGGGGGGTGGGAGGAAGGAAGTGCCCCATAGTCTTCAACTTCCTGTTCCTGTTCAGCAGGCTCCTCCCAGTGCTTTGTCCATCTCCTGGTCACTTTTCATTCGGATGTGGACCTGGAAGGATTACCTTTTGTGGATGCTGCTGGATCTTTGGATTTGAGGCCTTTTTGACTTTCTTTGGATCACTGTTGGATTAGAAATTTTACAAGTAAGTTTGTTTGGGGCATTACAGTTGCTGCAACTAAAATTTTGGGATTTTCGATTTTTGGGCTGTTTTGGGGCCTTTTCCCAGGGGTACTCAGTGGTGGGTGGACTGATTCTTTCTGTGGGTTGTCTTGAACTTAAACATCATGGAGGCCATAGATGAATTGGGATTGTGCTGATTTTTCTGTGTTTTTCGATTTTTTTTTTTTGTAAAATTTTGTGTTTTTCGATTTTTGACCTGTTGTTGGGGCCTTGACCAGGGGTATTTGAGTCTAGCATGGGCCTAGTCTTTCTGTGGGCTGTCTTGAATTTAAACATCATGGAGGCCATGGATGGAATGGGATTGTGCTGATTTTGCAGTGTTTTTCGATTTTTGGGGGTGTTCATGGGGAGGGACATGCCATGTGGCTGGTGGCCATTTTGAGTGCAGCTACAGGCACTGGCCATGTGCTGGCAGGCAAGTGGCCATTTTGAATGCAGGCTTTGTTGTTAGGCCTCCAACCATTTTGCCTACTTTTCAACCTTTATTTATGCCAGGGGTAGTGAGTCTTGCATGGGCCTAGTATTTCTGTGGGTTGTCTTGAATTTAAACATCATGGAGGCCATGGATTGAATGGGATTGTGATGATTTTGCAGTGTTTTTCGATTTTTGGGCCTGTACTTGTGGCCTTTTCACCAGGGGTATTTGAGTCTAGCATGGGCCTAGTCTTTCTGTGGGCTGTCTTGAATTTAAACATCATGGAGAGGCCACGGATGGAATGGGATTGTGCTGATTTTGCAGTGTTTTTCGATTTTTGGGCCTGTACTTGTGGCCTTTTCACCAGGGGTATTTGAGTCTAGCATGGGCCTAGTCTTTCTGTGGGCTGTCTTGAATTTAAACATCATGGAGAGGCCATGGATGGAATGGGATTGTGCTGATTTTGCAGTGTTTTTCGATTTTTGGGCCTGTACTTGTGGCCTTTTCACCAGGGATATTTGAGTCTAGCATGGGCCTAGTCTTTCTGTGGGCTGTCTTGAATTTAAACATCATGGAGGCCATGGATGGAATGGGATTGTGCTGATTTTGCAGTGTTTTTCGATTTTTGGGGGTGTTCATGGGGAGGGACATGCCATGTGGCTGGTGGCCATTTTGAGTGCAGCTACAGGCACTGGCCATGTGCTGGCAGGCAAGTGGCCATTTTGAATGCAGGCTTTGTTGTTAGGCCTCCAACCATTTTGCCTACTTTTCAACCTTTATTTATGCCAGGGGTAGTGAGTCTTGCATGGGCCTAGTATTTCTGTGGGTTGTCTTGAATTTAAACATCATGGAGGCCATGGATTGAATGGGATTGTGATGATTTTGCAGTGTTTTTCGATTTTTGGGCCTGTACTTGTGGCCTTTTCACCAGGGGTATTTGAGTCTAGCATGGGCCTAGTCTTTCTGTGGGCTGTCTTGAATTTAAACATCATGGAGAGGCCATGGATGGAATGGGATTGTGCTGATTTTGCAGTGTTTTTCGATTTTTGGGCCTGTACTTGTGGCCTTTTCACCAGGGGTATTTGAGTCTAGCATGGGCCTAGTCTTTCTGTGGGCTGTCTTGAATTTAAACATCATGGAGGCCATGGATGGAATGGGATTGTGCTGATTTTGCAGTGTTTTTCGATTTTTGGGGGTGTTCATGGGGAGGGACATGCCATGTGGCTGGTGGCCATTTTGAGTGCAGCTACAGGCACTGGCCATGTGCTGGCAGGCAAGTGGCCATTTTGAATGCAGGCTTTGTTGTTAGGCCTCCAACCATTTTGCCTACTTTTCAACCTTTATTTATGCCAGGGGTAGTGAGTCTTGCATGGGCCTAGTATTTCTGTGGGTTGTCTTGAATTTAAACATCATGGAGGCCATGGATTGAATGGGATTGTGATGATTTTGCAGTGTTTTTCGATTTTTGGGCCTGTACTTGTGGCCTTTTCACCAGGGGTATTTGAGTCTAGCATGGGCCTAGTCTTTCTGTGGGCTGTCTTGAATTTAAACATCATGGAGAGGCCACGGATGGAATGGGATTGTGCTGATTTTGCAGTGTTTTTCGATTTTTGGGCCTGTACTTGTGGCCTTTTCACCAGGGGTATTTGAGTCTAGCATGGGCCTAGTCTTTCTGTGGGCTGTCTTGAATTTAAACATCATGGAGAGGCCATGGATGGAATGGGATTGTGCTGATTTTGCAGTGTTTTTCGATTTTTGGGCCTGTACTTGTGGCCTTTTCACCAGGGGTATTTGAGTCTAGCATGGGCCTAGTCTTTCTGTGGGCTGTCTTGAATTTAAACATCATGGAGGCCATGGATGGAATGGGATTGTGCTGATTTTGCAGTGTTTTTCGATTTTTGGGGGTGTTCATGGGGAGGGACATGCCATGTGGCTGGTGGCCATTTTGAGTGCAGCTACAGGCACTGGCCATGTGCTGGCAGGCAAGTGGCCATTTTGAATGCAGGCTTTGTTGTTAGGCCTCCAACCATTTTGCCTACTTTTCAACCTTTATTTATGCCAGGGGTAGTGAGTCTTGCATGGGCCTAGTATTTCTGTGGGTTGTCTTGAATTTAAACATCATGGAGGCCATGGATTGAATGGGATTGTGATGATTTTGCAGTGTTTTTCGATTTTTGGGCCTGTACTTGTGGCCTTTTCACCAGGGGTATTTGAGTCTAGCATGGGCCTAGTCTTTCTGTGGGCTGTCTTGAATTTAAACATCATGGAGAGGCCACGGATGGAATGGGATTGTGCTGATTTTGCAGTGTTTTTCGATTTTTGGGCCTGTACTTGTGGCCTTTTCACCAGGGGTATTTGAGTCTAGCATGGGCCTAGTCTTTCTGTGGGCTGTCTTGAATTTAAACATCATGGAGAGGCCATGGATGGAATGGGATTGTGCTGATTTTGCAGTGTTTTTCGATTTTTGGGCCTGTACTTGTGGCCTTTTCACCAGGGGTATTTGAGTCTAGCATGGGCCTAGTCTTTCTGTGGGCTGTCTTGAATTTAAACATCATGGAGAGGCCATGGATGGAATGGGATTGTGCTGATTTTGCAGTGTTTTTCGATTTTTGGGCCTGTACTTGTGGCCTTTTCACCAGGGGTATTTGAGTCTAGCATGGGCCTAGTCTTTCTGTGGGCTGTCTTGAATTTAAACATCATGGAGGCCATGGATGGAATGGGATTGTGCTGATTTTGCAGTGTTTTTCGATTTTTGGGGGTGTTCATGGGGAGGGACATGCCATGTGGCTGGTGGCCATTTTGAGTGCAGCTACAGGCACTGGCCATGTGCTGGCAGGCAAGTGGCCATTTTGAATGCAGGCTTTGTTGTTAGGCCTCCAACCATTTTGCCTACTTTTCAACCTTTATTTATGCCAGGGGTAGTGAGTCTTGCATGGGCCTAGTATTTCTGTGGGTTGTCTTGAATTTAAACATCATGGAGGCCATGGATTGAATGGGATTGTGATGATTTTGCAGTGTTTTTCGATTTTTTTGTGCTCTACAACTGAACTGATGTTCCTCTGTCTTCCATTTTTTTTAGGTGCACAAGACTCAAGAGAACCACCAGTGCCAGGAAGAAGTCCTGCAGCGGTGTGTGTGTGCAGCATAACGTCACGTCTGGCCTCAGACAACTCTACAATTCGTGCAACTGCGGCCTGCTGTCTGACCTGCTCTGAAGAAGATGGCCCCAAAGAAAGTTCTCCGTAGCTCCTCTAGCAAGAAAGTTGCTAGTAAGGAGCAGAAGAAGCAAGTTACCAAGGAGGCTGGTGTGCCACCCGCCACTTTTTTTGGGAGCAAAAAAAAAAGTACGCCTGCAGCAGCAGGATCTGCTGGGGACCAACCTGAGAGCAGCACCCCTGCTCCATTGGGTTCAGTGCCTCCACCACCACGCCAACTTAAGTCAAAGCCCTTGAGTGCTTCAGAGGCAGTCAGTGTACTTCTCCAATCACCATCGACCAGTGATGTTGGCTCATCGCAAGAAAGTAGCAGCAATGTCCCTGAATCAACACAGGTTGTTGTAACTCATCTGACAAGTGTTGAACAACCACAGCCGCAACAACAACACCATGTGCAAGTACACGCCCAAGTACATGTGGAAGGAGAGGCAGCAAAAGGAGATGCGCAAGCAAAGGTGCATGGACGTTCACAAGTGCCCACAATAGTTGTTCCTCCCGAAGTAGGGGCACATTTGGAAATCGACATTGAAGCTGAGGTATCATTGGAAGCCACTCCTCCTGATGATCATTCATTGTCTTCCACATCCCTAGCAAGGAAAAGATCAAGGGGGGTGTCTACATCTTCTTCAAGCCCACCTCGTTCTGATGCAAGTGATCTGTCTTGGGAACCACAACTGCGGTCTGACAGTGAGGCAGAGGCACACCATGATCTGACACCGGTACCTCCTAAGCGTAAAAGGAAGGTCGTCCAAAAACTCAAACCTATGGAGTGTGATGAGGCTCAACAAGAAGTGACAGATACTGCTGGTGATGAAGCCTCTCACGATGACGACGAGCCAGTCATCACAAAGGTCACTGCAGCCCCACCGGGCATGCAGCAAAGAGACATTTTGACCCTATCCCGAGAAGCTGCTGAGCGTGATGATGATGTCGGCGAGGAGGCAATGGAAATGGAATCATTAGATTTGGAGTTAAGTAGTACACCAAAACCTACCGCTTCCATATTTCTTCGCAAGAAGGTACCCACCTCGTCCTCGACCTCAATTCGTGGTGGTGAAAGTGCAAAACGTACTGAAGTTCGGCAATCCACATCCTCCACTTCATCTGTCATTAGCAGCAGGACCACCACCACCAGTATCGCCGCCTCCTCCGGCCCCCGAAGACATTTCAAGTCTCCAGTTTGGGACTTCTTTAGTGTTTGCCCAAATAAGGAAAACATAGCCATTTGTAGCCTTTGTAAGCTTCGATTTAGTCGTGGTAAGCTTGGTTCTAACTATGGTACCGGAGGCCAGAGAGGTCATCTTGAGAGAAGGCACCCTGTCCAATGGTTTCCGCACCTAGAGGCGGTCAAGAAAGCCGGAATTGCACGTAATGAAAACGTTGATTTGTCATCTGCTGATGACGAGGAGGTAGAAGAAGACGATCCAAACACTTCACTTACACCCAGTTCCCATGTCAGCAGCACACCCCATGGGAGCCACACTAAGAGTGTGGGAGAGAGTGAGACATCAATGCGGAAAAGTTCATCAGCGAGCGTAACTGGGTCGAAGAGATCATCATCCCGTAAATCATTGGTCCAGGGCAACATTAAAAAGATGTTGTTTACAGAAGCGCAATATGAACGCAACCACCCAATGACCCGTCTGTATAACACTAAGCTGGCTAAAATGCTAGCTCTGGACCTTCTCCCTTTTTCTTTTGTCGAAGGGGTTGGTTTTCTAGAATTAGTGACAGCGCTCTGCCCTAAATGGAAGGTTCCTAGCCGGTTCTATTTTGCCCGAGTTGCGGTTCCAGCACTACATGAAGATGTTCTGAAGGCGATTGGGGCAGCTTTGCAGAAGAGTGCTGTTCACACTATACATCTGACAACAGACATGTGGACCAGTGGCGCAGGCGCTGATTACATGTGCATCACTGCACACTGGGTCTCTTTTTCAGGGGCTAAAGCAAAGCTAAACTCAGGTGTTGACACTAACATTGTTTTTAAAGGTGCTCGGAAACATGCGACACTAGCCATGTTTGGTTTGGAGAAACGTCACACAGCAGAAAACATTTTGGATGTCTTTAACACAAAGGTCCTTAACTGTCTGTCCCCACTAAAACGCAAGGTTGGTTATGTTTCCACGGACAATGGCTCCAATATAGTTAAGGCCATGAGGGACGGTTACTATTTCAGAGTGCCGTGTTTGGCGCACTGTATAAACCTGGTTGTCCAAAAATTCTTGGGTAATAAACTCAGTGCAGCGTACAGTGTATTGGAGAACTGCCGAAAAATTTGCAAGCATTTCAGGCATTCTTTTAAGGCCCGCAAGCAGCTGAGGAGCATGCTATATCAATGTCAAATGCCAGTGAAAGCACTCATCCAGGAGGTGGTAACACGTTGGAACTCAACCTTCTACATGCTTGAGCGTCTGTATGAGCAGTATACGCAACTCGATCAATATTTCTTGAAAGAGGGTATAGAGGAGCTGAGGATGGGTGGGCCGCAATGGAACATAGTTGAAAGCCTAACACGCATGCTTCGTCCTTTTGAGGTCTTCACGCGTGCAGTCAGCAAGGAGGACTCTAATTTGGGAAAAGCTATCCCATTGTTGTACATGCTGGAGGACCAACTGAAGGAGGTGTGTTCTGTGTTTCGAAAAGATGACAAAAAGAAAGACTCTTCTTTGCTTCTGGCTGAGCAATTATTAGAGCTCCTACAAGGTGATGAACGTCTTCAAAAGATCCACTCAGAACAGCATTACATTTGTGCTACTATTCTGGATCCACGCTACAAAAAGGCGCTGGCAGGCAGAGCATTCTTTTCTTTTGCTGATGAAGATGTTACAAAGTACAAACGTTGGCTAGCCTTGTCAGCCAAGAAGTTTGAAACAGAACGGCTGGAAATTGAAGGAAATGGCAGTACATCAGCAGGCCATCCCCAGTCAAAACAATCCACTTCTGCACCTGTGGCTGTGGCACAAGTGACCTCTCAGCCGTTAAAGACACCGGCAACCGCATCATCTGCACGAAAGACAGCAGAAACATTGGAGGCTGAAGAGGATTGGCTAGCTCTGCGTGGGTTTGGTTCTCAAAAGGCCAGAGGCACAGCAAGAGCTACGCAAAGTGGAGGAACCTTGGAGGAGGACCTTGAGTCGATGGTGAAGGACTATCTGAATGACTCCACAGAGGTCTATGTTAATTCTGACCCATTGGCGTATTGGCATGGGAAAAAAGAATTGTGGCCACAGCTCACCAACCTGGCTTTAAACTACTTGTCTTGCCCACTCGCAAGTGTGTCTTCTGAACGGGTTTTCAGTGCGGCTGGTGGGATTGTAACTCCCAAACGGAGCCGCCTCTCGCCCAAAAATGTGGAGAGGTTAACAATGATCAAGATGAATCAGCACCTCATACCACCAGATATAAGAGTACGAGAGAGCGTGCCGGATGAAGAGGAGGTGGCCAGCACCATAGATGAGGGAATTTCTACTCTGTCAGGTGGCACTGACCTCACCCGGGCTGAATTCGCAGAGTATGATGACGAAGCCTTATTCTTATTCCTGGACCGTGATTCCGACTTCGAGCCCTGAAAATGAGACAACGAATCAATAACTTTCTTTTTCATCCTTATTCACTTTTATTCCTGTGTGTCTGTCTTTCTTTGTTGTGCACAGTTAATATAATTCAAACTTTAATCAGATTATCACAAAGACAAGCCCATCAGCAGAACTGTCTTCACTTGTTTGCTAATTTATTTGAAGGTGCCGCAGTCTGCATTCCTCAGGTTCACAAGTTCAGAAGAACATGCTCCTCTATCCTCCTCCTCCAGACTCCTATTTCCATCAAAGCAGAGGGCTGGTTTACGCCCAATGAAGAAAGACTCAGCACTTGTGGGGGTGTTGTTCTACCTCTTTGCAGGTGAGTTGACGGGTCTGGGGCCATTGCTGGGAAGCACTAAAAGTGGTTTGTGCCAAATCCGAGGCGGAAATTTTTTTGTGTTTTTGATGACTTGCTTGCCTTTGAGGTGCTCTTAGGGGGGGTTCCGTCTGTTTGTGGGTGAGTTTCATGGTCTGAGAGCATTGCTGGGACACTCTAATCTTGATTGCATTTGCTTTTCAGGAAATCCGTCGTGCCAACCCCGACTTATGGCCTAGCTACGCAGCGCGTTTGGACCGAAGGCCCAGAAATATTGCAAGTATGAGATTTTGCTTTTGGCCTGTTTGGGGGTGTTATGCTTCTTGGCGGGTGGGTTGCCGGGTCTTGGGGCATTCCTGGGAAGGTCTAATACCGGGTAGAAGTGGTTGGGACAAAATCCAGGCCGATTTTTTTTGGGCTATTTCAGACATTTTGCTCTATGTAGCGTTTTCGGGGGCCTGTTTGGGGGGCTTCCTGGTGTTTGCGGGTGAGTTTCGTGGTCTGGGAGCACTGCTGGGACACTCTAATCTTGATTGCATTTGCTTTTCAGGAAATCCGTCGTGCCAACCCCGACTTATGGCCTAGCTACGCAGCGCGTTTGGACCGAAGGCCCAGAAATATTGCAAGTATGAGATTTTGCTTTTGGCCTGTTTGGGGGTGTTATGCTTCTTGGCGGGTGGGTTGCCGGGTCTTGGGGCATTCCTGGGAAGGTCTAATACCGGGTAGAAGTGGTTGGGACAAAATCCAGGCCGATTTTTTTTGGGCTATTTCAGACATTTTGCTCTATGTAGCGTTTTCGGGGGCCTGTTTGGGGGGCTTCCTGGTGTTTGCGGGTGAGTTTCGTGGTCTGGGAGCACTGCTGGGACACTCTAATCTTGATTGCATTTGCTTTTCAGGAAATCCGTCGTGCCAACCCCGACTTATGGCCTAGCTACGCAGCGCGTTTGGACCGAAGGCCCAGAAATATTGCAAGTATGAGATTTTGCTTTTGGCCTGTTTGGGGGTGTTATGCTTCTTGGCGGGTGGGTTGCCGGGTCTTGGGGCATTCCTGGGAAGGTCTAATACCGGGTAGAAGTGGTTGGGACAAAATCCAGGCCGATTTTTTTTGGGCTATTTCAGACATTTTGCTCTATGTAGCGTTTTCGGGGGCCTGTTTGGGGGGCTTCCTGGTGTTTGCGGGTGAGTTTCGTGGTCTGGGAGCACTGCTGGGACACTCTAATCTTGATTGCATTTGCTTTTCAGGAAATCCGTCGTGCCAACCCCGACTTATGGCCTAGCTACGCAGCGCGTTTGGACCGAAGGCCCAGAAATATTGCAAGTATGAGATTTTGCTTTTGGCCTGTTTGGGGGTGTTATGCTTCTTGGCGGGTGGGTTGCCGGGTCTTGGGGCATTCCTGGGAAGGTCTAATACCGGGTAGAAGTGGTTGGGACAAAATCCAGGCCGATTTTTTTTTGGGCTATTTCTGACATTTTGCTCTATGTAGCGTTTTCGGGGGCCTGTTTGGGGGGCTTCCTGGTGTTTGCGGGTGAGTTTCGTGGTGTGGGAGCACTGCTGGCTATATATACTTTACTTTGCAAGAGGTTTGAAGCAAATCCATGGTGGCTGAGGGGACTTAGGGCCTAGCTGCAGAGCGCGCGCGGAGTGATTTGGGAAATTTGTGAAAAAGTGACTAAGTCCCCATTTTTGTACTTTTGCTCTTTGGCTGTTTGGGGGTCTTCTACTCGTTTTCTCCTGGGTTGACGGCTCTGGGGCCATTGCTGGGAAGCTCTAATACCGGATAAAAGTGTTTTGGACCAAATCCCAGGCGGAATTTTTTTTGTGTTTTTGATGACTTGCTTGCCTTTGAGGTGCTCTTAGGGGGGGTTCCGTCTGTTTGCGGGTGAGTTTCGTGGTCTGGGAGCACTGCTGGGACACTCTAATCTTGATTGCATTTGCTTTTCAGGAAATCCGTCGTGCCAACCCCGACTTATGGCCTAGCTACGCAGCGCGTTTGGACCGAAGGCCCAGAAATATTGCAAGTATGAGATTTTGCTTTTGGCCTGTTTGGGGGTGTTATGCTTCTTGGCGGGTGGGTTGCCGGGTCTTGGGGCATTCCTGGGAAGGTCTAATACCGGGTAGAAGTGGTTGGGACAAAATCCAGGCCGATTTTTTTTTGGGCTATTTCTGACATTTTGCTCTATGTAGCGTTTTCGGGGGCCTGTTTGGGGGGCTTCCTGGTGTTTGCGGGTGAGTTTCGTGGTGTGGGAGCACTGCTGGCTATATATACTTTACTTTGCAAGAGGTTTGAAGCAAATCCATGGTGGCTGAGGGGACTTAGGGCCTAGCTGCAGAGCGCGCGCGGAGTGATTTGGGAAATTTGTGAAAAAGTGACTAAGTCCCCATTTTTGTACTTTTGCTCTTTGGCTGTTTGGGGGTCTTCTACTCGTTTTCTCCTGGGTTGACGGCTCTGGGGCCATTGCTGGGAAGCTCTAATACCGGATAAAAGTGTTTTGGACCAAATCCCAGGCGGAATTTTTTTTGTGTTTTTGATGACTTGCTTGCCTTTGAGGTGCTCTTAGGGGGGGTTCCGTCTGTTTGCGGGTGAGTTTCGTGGTCTGGGAGCACTGCTGGGACACTCTAATCTTGATTGCATTTGCTTTTCAGGAAATCCGTCGTGCCAACCCCGACTTATGGCCTAGCTACGCAGCGCGTTTGGACCGAAGGCCCAGAAATATTGCAAGTATGAGATTTTGCTTTTGGCCTGTTTGGGGGTGTTATGCTTCTTGGCGGGTGGGTTGCCGGGTCTTGGGGCATTCCTGGGAAGGTCTAATACCGGGTAGAAGTGGTTGGGACAAAATCCAGGCCGATTTTTTTTTTGGGCTATTTCTGACATTTTGCTCTATGTAGCGTTTTCGGGGGCCTGTTTGGGGGGCTTCCTGGTGTTTGTGGGTGAGTTTCGTGGTCTGGGAGCACTGCTGGGACACTCTAATCTTGATTGCATTTGCTTTTCAGGAAATCCGTCGTGCCAACCCCGACTTATGGCCTAGCTACGCAGCGCGTTTGGACCGAAGGCCCAGAAATATTGCAAGTATGAGATTTTGCTTTTGGCCTGTTTGGGGGTGTTATGCTTCTTGGCGGGTGGGTTGCCGGGTCTTGGGGCATTCCTGGGAAGGTCTAATACCGGGTAGAAGTGGTTGGGACAAAATCCGCGCGGAAAAGCCTTTAGTTTTGGCACTTTTTGTAACTTAGGGTTCGTTAGGGTTAGCCCTAGCAGCAGGATTGCATGTGTATCGGGGTGTTCTAGATTTTTCAAACTGAGTTCTGGGGTCTTAGAGCACTCGTGAGAATGTGTAATTTTGGTTGCAAGTCATTTGAAGAAAATCCATGGTGGGAAAGGGGGGATTTGGCATAGTTAAAGAAAGCCTTTGCCACTATTCTTAACTTAGGGTTCGTTAGGGTTAGCAGTATTTCTATTGCATGTGTTTGAGTGGGGGGGATTTCGAGTCTTGGAGCGATGCTGGCTATGGCTACTTTTGCTTGGTTGCTTGCAAGTGGTTTGAATACAATCCACGGGGGGTAATGGGTAATTAGGGTACTTCGGCCTACTTTTACTTTCAAAGTAAGTTTTGTCTCCAGTTTTCTGCTAGGCCTCGTTTTTTGGGTGGGAGCACTGCTAGGAAGATCTATTTTTGTTCTAAAACACAGTTTACAGTACACCTAGCTTGAGGGGCAAGATCCGCTACATTAATTTGCCCATACTTACTTATCCTTCAAAAGGTGACTCAGAGTACGCACTTTCAAAAACATTGTACTGTCTGTCTACTAGGAAAAACAAATTGTGACTTTTTGCACTCCACAGCCTACATACCTTATATTTATTTATCAGTGGTGTTGTAATATTATATCACTTCCTGTTTTTCGTTGAATAATTACAGGCCGGGTTTCAGTCTCTGCAATGGGGAAAAAAGGATGGAGTCAGGCTTCACAGTAGCGAGCCACAATTCAGCATCAGGCAGGCAGTGGACAGGGTGTCTTCTGGTGACCAACATCGGTGGACGAAGCGTCGGCTGCAATGGAGGAGTGCCGCTAATAGGAGGATTTTTTTTCTGCGGGCAACTTACTTACCACTTCCAACAGGACCACTACAACCACATAGATACAGTATCCCTTGCCTTTTTCTCTGACTGTGACTGCATTTCTTTGCTCTCTCTCGGCTTCTACATTGATCCCTTAACACATCACTTAGTCCACTCCACTATCTGCACCACACATAGTCATTTGTAAGTGCTCCTACGTAATTCGCAAGTCGCAGCACGCCCCAGGCCGTAGAGGACTGGGATGGCCCCAATGATGAAGCATGTCACCAAGGGGCAACCCTGGTGAGTGAGGGGACACCTAGAAAAAAAGCAATTTCTCCTTTTCTATCTACTATACCTTCTGTCAGGTTACGCAGCCCCTAAGCGCCTACCGTACTATGAAACTACATTTCCCATGAGTAGGCGGGAGACTTGCAGACTATTTAGTGAGACTATATGAGAGTACCCTTGTATGTTAGGACATCACTTCACTGATGCCTGTCTTGTCTTCTCTTACAGGTATCCTTTCCCTGCTGACCCTACCTTTACCCATCCCACATTTTTTATTTTAGTTTGTTATTTTTCTCCCTCGCCTAATGCCTCGAACACCCTGTGTTTACACTTCTGGGTGTTGGTGACATTTGGAGGTGGAACCATATTTGCATCGACTGGATCACGGGGAGTAAACGTGACACCTTCCAGACCAACCCCATTGAGTGTTGTTGTGAATGGATTTATAGTGACCAGCAAGGCTCTCGGGTATCTGGCTACAGAGACCTTATGTTGAATATAGTTATCAATAATTCCACACAGGCCCTGTACTGTCGCATTCTTTCTTTCCACAGTTGTCGATGATATATTCTTACTCTGCTTGACAAAGAACCATTGCTAATGTGAAAGAACTTCAACCGAATTAGTAGTTATACTTTACCATTTGTTAGGCTACAATGTGGCACTGCTCTACTGTACTTCTGTCACCTGCTATATTCTCAGTTGTACCGTTGAATTGCTCAGGAGGACAAACCAGATTTCATTTTCTTTTTTTTCATAGGCATGCAACTGCCACTGTGTCACACCACTACTACCACCGCTATGAGGAAATTTTATCCGACCAAGATTGCCAACGTTATTCGGTGTTTCCCGTGGAGCCAGCCCTGGGCCTAGCCCTACTTTCAAACACAAATTACAGGTAAGATAAGCGTTTGGTGGTTTGGGGGTATAATGGAGTATTAGTACGAGAGACGAGAGCCTGAAGGTAGTACTACTAAAGTCCTAGGACTCTTGGATTCACTTCACTTAGTCTGTGAGAGGCACTTAGTGTTGAAAACATTTGGGCATTTACACTTAAAGGAAGAAAATGGAACTAAACTTTCAGGAAAACAGTCAACGTTAAACCCCCACCCACCAGGCAAGCAGTAAAAAACAGGTATGCTCAGATAAAGTTTGAAAAAGTATATTTATATCCCTAACAAAATAATCTCCCGCAAGACCCTCCCTAACCCCAACGATTGTCCTTCAAAAGTCCCCAAAAACCCAACTCCCAATTCCCACCCCCCAAAAGTCTCTAAAAAAGGGGCAAGGGACACTATGGGTGGATGCTGTTAACTTTTTGGGCCAGGGCATCATGCTCCTCGCGGAGCAAGGCGAGCTCCTGCTGAAGGCGGGACACCATCAGGGTAGTGCGGCGCAGGCGTGCCTTCACTGCCTTGCAGGTGCAAGGCCTGTGAGAAGCAGCTGTTGGCCTTGCTGCTCGGCGGTGGCGTTTGCCTTTGGCAGCCCGGCTCAGTCTCGGTGGACCACTGTGCTGGGTCACGGTGGCAGCCGGTGAGGCCACGGAGGACGACGTTGTCGTTGTTGTCGACCGCACACTTTCCTCGTCCTCCAGGGCCACCAGCCGCCGATATTCCGCAACAGTGGCCTCGATTCTCCGTAGCCGGGCCGCTCTAGCCAGCTCCTTCCTCCTTGTTCGTTTGGAAGGAGAACCTATATGAAGAAAGAAAGACATAGTCTGTAACCAATGCTCTTTAAGATTAACTCAATCATTCAGCAGAAATGTGTGCTGCAGTACAACTAGCAACTTGCAAGCGCATTACATAACTATTGAGGCCAGTATCTATCTAACCTCACACTTCTTCATCCTTGCTCTAACATTAGTGGGAGTTTAAGGAACAAATTCTATGAGCACTGTGGACTTCCATTGGAGTCGACTATGAAAGTACACCAGTCTTATTCTTCTTCTTGTCTCTTGTTTTGGAAAATTGGTACGTTATTTTCTGCAAGCCGGCATAATGCCAGCGCGGTAAACTTGCACCCGAGAAAAAGAGACGCACGCCATGAGGAGTGACCTAGACTTGCGTTGCCGTTGCGTTACTGTACCCGTCCAGTACATGCAGGTGGTGAATCTCTTACTTTTCTATTACGGGTGGCACTGAGAATACTCTGTTACAACTCAAGGGCTACTGCTTAATTAATTTAACTTTCACCCTACAGTGGAAATGAGTACTAGAAATGGAAAATTGAAGAAGATAAATAATCTGATTATCTATCACTTCACATGGGATGTTTTTGCTTATATATGGGATGACTTTAGGTGCTTTGCTTTTTATTGAGTGACAGGCAGTGATACATCCACACATGAATGACTGAGTACTACTAAACTTATTAAGAGAGGTAGGGAGTGGCCACCATAATAACCGGATCTATGCAGTGCTTGCAATACAAACTACTGCTACTACTTATGGTAGTATTTGGACAAAATTAAAAGTTCTTTTCCTTGCCTTTCCTACACTGGAACGGACGTGCGGGTGCAGTGTTACATGCTCTTCAAAGTTACACTTAGTTCATCCACTGACCATCTACTCTCTCTAGATCATGGGTACTCACAAACTTTCTCTCAGGGGCTACATTTACAGTGTAGTTTGTGGCCGAGGGCCGCACTGGTGGGGGCGGAGTCAGAGGGGGCGGGGCTAAAGCAAAACGATAACTTGTGACCATGAGGTTGCACACAGGTCCCTGCAGCAGATGCCCTCATCCACTGAGCCACCAGACCCAGCATTTACATACATCTCTCTCCCTCCTGCTGTCCCTCCTGCCCTCCCTCCATCTCTCTCTCCCTCCTGCCCTCCCTCTCCCTCTGTCATCTCACTGTGTGTGTGTCTATCTGTGTCAGCCTTCAGCCCGGGTTGAGACCGCTTCCTCAACGCGCACACACAGACAACAACACCAAAGTACTTAACAGGTCTTTAAAAGACCATTAACATATTATTGAGGCTTTGTTTGTTTTAGCGCCCCTGCTTCTCCACCCTGACAATCACTGCTTGCCCGGCCCCACAGAGCAGAGGCTTTGTTCTATTTCACCTCTTTGTGGCCTTGCATCTCCACTCTGCTCTGTGGGGGCCGGGGGAGCAGTGATTGTCAGAGTGGAGATGCAGGGGCGCTAACAGGTGAAATACAAAAAAGCCTCTGCTCTGTGGGGGCCGGGGGAGCAGTGATTGTCTGCAAGGTCTGCGCACCGCCAAGGAAGGCTTGCCGGGCCACCACCGGCCCGCGGGCCGTACTATGAGTACCCCTGCTCTAGATACACATATGCTATCTAAGAGTCAGATAGTAGCATGATCCAGGTATATGGACACATACAGTTTCTGTGTCACCCACCCAGGCTGTTGTCCTTCCACCCATCATTGCTTCATCATTCACCCAGCCATGCATCTCATATTCTTGCCTTCCCAGCTAGTCTTCAATCTCAATAAGTAAGGAATATATAAGAGCTTACCTCTGGCCGCCACCACCGTCTCAACTCTCACAGCCGCCGCCGCCGCCTCCTCCCCTGATGATGAATTGCCCTCCGCCTCCGTGTCGAGCACCACCACCACACTGGCCCCGCCACCAGATGTTCCACCTACAAAGTACATTTAAGAATCTTAGAATAAAGCACTCACTAGTCACTAGTATTTGGTCTAGGAATGAAGACATGTGAAAACAATGTAATTTGTGACTGTCTACGTTAAAGTTAAAAAAAATGTCCCTTTTTCCAGGGAAGGTTGTCTTGCTGCACTTTTTGGCACAACTGATGAAGGCTGATTTTTTAACACGCACCATTTTTCTCCACACAGACAGAAGATGGACTTCTAACAACAAGATCAAGTTGAAACCAGGTGAGAGCTCGGCTCGACCACAAGAAATGTCTTCAATTAATCGTCAGCACTAACCACTTTTCCATTATCAGTTAAACGTTTAGTTTTATTATGACTTCATTTTAATAAATGTGTTTACTTTTAATAAAGCTTTTAAATTTAAATACAATCTGTGTTTTTTGGTCCTCCAGACTAGAGTGACTGAACGAAAGGTTTTGCAATTTTTGCAAGCATGAGTCCAGATAGAACACTTCAAAAGACATTATGGACAATCCCAGAGGACTGCACTAAGTTGATAGAGCTATTGCTGACTAGAATCATGGGAGTTTCGCCAACCGTGCAATCTTAGTTAGCTACACAGACAGACTAATAAGAATAATCTAGTAATACCACAGGGAGTCATAGTAGAGGCAGGATAAGAATTTAGATACAGTCTACAAGAAGAGCAAAGACAATTTTGAAAAAATTCAAATGAGGAACGCTAGGAAAAATAGGTACTAGTCTAAAATGAAAACTTACTGGGGCCAGCAGAGGAGCCCTCGCCTGCCCGATCCTGGCCCTGTTGATGAACAGCATCCGCCGCCTGCTGCTCCTGTGTCCTCCTCTCGCCCCTGGGGGGAGCTGACGTACAACATGAAAGAAAGAACAGAAAACATGGATGATTGTTGCTTGTCAATGTCAACCAAATCAAACATTTCAAAAGAACAATAACAAAATATTTCCGCTAAATTATATTGATTATGGTTACTTTTTATTTATTTGCGGACCTGTGACTTCGAAAGTCACGTAACTCACTAAACAAAGTACTGAAACGTTCACCTAGGACTGGCAGGCAGCAGTCCGCAGGCAAGACGCAAAGTGACAGACAAACTCCATTGTGATTTCAGTCAGATCAGTGACAACACTAACAGTTGCCTGCTACATTACCAGTCATTTAAATAGTCAAACTATCAATCCACCGCCACTATTTTTCTTATTGTCAGGGTTACAAAGGAAGGGGCAGATTTAAGCCCTTGCGGCTCTTTTGCGCCGTTCTTGCGTGACTTTTGTGACGCAGCAGCTAAACAAAAAAGGGCGCCATGGTGCGGCGTATAATATTATAACAACGTGACGCATTTGGGAGATGCATCCCGTTATAAAGCCCTGCGCCATCAGGGGGCGTTCCGGCGCAAGGGAGGGCATTCCTGCGCTGGAACACATCCTAATAGTGGCTGAGGGAAATCTACAAAATATCAATCAGTCACCTTTAGGACAATGATGCGTCACACAAACCCTGCACCTGCTTGAAGCAGACGTACGGCTTGACCCAGCATTGGGGAGATAGGGTACCCCAGAGCATTGATGGAGCTGCGCCATCGTTGCGACGCAACTCCAGCAGTAAAGCTTCGGTGACGTTTTGGGCCCATGGGGAGCCGCATTGCAAATACGGCGCACCATGTTTGGTGGTGGTAGCGGGCCGCACAATTAATGGCGCATCCCTGCTACTTTGCAGGGATGCGACGGTAATTGCAATTCTGCCCCTTAGGGGCATACTTACTTACGCGTTCTGGCGCATCTCCAGAGATGCGCCAGATCAAATGCGTCACGCAAAACTACCCTTGCGACACGGCAGATGTGCCTCATTTACAATGCGGCGCGCCCTGGCGCAAGGGTAGGCACTTGCGTGACGCATCTCGTCACGTAAGAGCGGCGCATCGCTGGAGTCACGTCGCCAACGCAATGCAACTCCAGTAATGCTCAGGGCCACCCAATACTTTACATGCTGTGTCAGTCCTTTCGCCTGCTTCGAGCAGACATAAGGAATTGAATTGACGTAGCAGCGTCGCAGAAGTGCCTGCGTTAAATCTTGTAGATTTCACGCAGGCAATTTTGCGAGGCGCACAGCCGCTGGACCGCCCACCCTGCGTACTAGGAACGCACCCATTGTGGTGCAGGCCCATGGCTTTATAACGTGACGCATCTCCCTAGATGCGTCATGCTGTAAATGACTTGCAGGGATGCGGCACGTTTACGCCGCTGTTGCGTCACGCAAGGCAACGTAAACGTGGCGCAAGGGGCTTGTAAATGTAATCTGCCCCCTAGTGTCTAGCATTACGCAGTTCTGTTAAGTACACTCATACATAATAGTTACTCAGGCCAATGAGACCACGAAATAGAAAACAAATAAGCATAGTAGCAACCCCACTGAGAAGGAGAGCAGTGCACCTGAAATGCACAGAAGATTTTGAAATATAATTTAACTACAATGTAATCGTCATCAGCGGCATTATTGGCTTGCTCCATGTAAAAAACAAATATTTGCAATACAACAACACAGAGCAGGAGAAAACATCATAGTAGTGAGTGATTAAATGCCAATGGCTACTACTACTCACCAAGCCCGGGGATCTCCAAGCCGAGCTGGTCCAGCAGGTCGCGCTCGCGGTCCAGGAGGTCCGTCCAGCGATGGGTGACCTGGCTGTAGGTGCGCTGGACCCCGTAGAGGTGGGATATGGCCCAGCACACCTTCTCCCACCGCTTCCGGCGCTCCCGCATGTTATAGCCGCCGGCCGCGATCCTGCCGCCTCCCGCGATGGTCCTGGGCAGGCGGCGCTGGACGAAGTAGACCAGCGCGCCCACTTCCTCCGGGCTGAATATCTCCCGGCGCGTCACCTGCTCCCCCCTCGATCTCACGCCTGCTGTCCTGCCACTGGGTCCAGCACTACTCCCCGCCGCCGCTGCGGCCCTCAAGTGCCTGGGCAGCTTCACGGCGCCTGGCTTGACCATGGTCTGGGCAGGTAAGGTAGGAAGAAGTAGAAAATTAAGAAAGAATAGGATAGGGAAGAAGAAAAGAAAAGAGTTTACAAAAGTAGTTTAAAAGTAAAGAAAAATAGCAGAAAAGACAAAAATATACAGCTAGGAAAAGAGAGGGATAGATAAGAAGCAAAATCGTAAAAAAAAAACTGAAAACAAGCAAAGGATGGGAAAGATATCAAGAGGATTAAACACCATGCCCAGACACAGGAAATGAATGAAAAACAAGATGGCCGGCGCCCGTTTCCGAGCGCGAAAGTCAGTTCGCGCGAGATTTTCCTCGCGATCTCGTGCGAACCTCTAGATTTCCCGCGCGATCTCGTGCGAACCTCTACTCGCAATGCGCTTACTGCGCGAGATTATACATAGCGGGCGGAAACGGAAATACGTCACGCAAACAAAATGGCCGCGCCCGTACTCGACCTTGGGGTAAATTCGCGTGTTGCGCTGCAAGCGGCTCGCGAATACTGCAAAAAAACTCGCGAAACAACAAGCCGCAAAAAAATAAAATGCTCATTCGCACGAATTGGCGGCTTCCGCGGTCGGTTTCGCACGACGCCGCGCCCCGCGAATAGCGCGAAAAAAACCGCAAAACGATTTCAGCAAAAGCAAAAGCAATGAGCAGGTGCAAAAGGTCAACCTCATGATTTGTAACGATTCTTTGTATTGCTTCCTGAGGGGGCCCTCCAGAATTCGGTTGCCTGCTTGCAACTATTGTGTGACCCTGCTCTGACCTTAACTGTATGCCACAAAGGTCCTGATTTACAGCTAAAGGAGCAGACAAGCAGGTGCCAGGCTGGAACTTTAAATTCTTTCAGTGACACATTAATTAGCCCCTAATTCATTATTGTCAGTTGGGGCAGGGCAGGTGTTGTAACTAATTTTGCAACAATGAAAGCACTTAGCAAGTGCAAAAGATCACTAATCAGGGCGCACTAAGGAAGCAGGTGCCAGCTAAAAAAATATTCTGTGACACATTAATCAGCCCCAAATTAATTCAGGTCACTTGAGGCAGGGAAGGTGTGCTTTGCTTTGCCGAAAATAATGTACACTGGACAACCAGAGGGTGTGGTGATGAAACAGAGGGTGGCATGGGTGGGCCAGAGGGTGGCATGAGTAGTCAGAGAGTGGCAGTGGTGACAGAGAGTGGCAGTGATGAAGAAGAGTGTCCCAAACAGGCTGGACATGTAGAAACAACAAGTTCGCAAAACTTGCGACCCGACAGGTAAGTTCGCAAATTGCGAAATTGTAAAAACCCTCGCGAACTGGCAGAAACACGGGCGAACACAAAAAAAAAAAAAATCCGCAAATTCGCGGGAATTCGCGGATTTTGCGGATTGCGAATCCGCAAATCCGCAAAATTCGCGAACGCGAGATCCGCAAAATTCGCCCATGCTTAGTCCCCACATCTTGGTTCCATTCCATAATCTCGGTCTTATCTTTGTATATATTATAACCTGAAATTTCACCGAATGGTTCAGCCTGGTCCACTAATCGAGGGATAGCTTTAGCGGGGTTAGATGTAAACATAAGCAAATCATCGGCATATAGAGCAAATTTTTGTTCCAGATCTGCTATTTTAAATGGGTGGATCAGAGAGTCGGACCTAAGTTAACCAACAAAAGGTTCAATATAAAGATTGAACAATAAGGGTGACAGAGGGCACTCTTGTCTGGTGTCACAGGATATTGTAACCCCGTCTGTTAAAGCTACATTGACTAAAATTCTAGCCTGATGGTCTGAATAAAGAGACCTGACTGCTGAAACAAAGTAAGAAGGAAATTCAAACCCAGATAGAGCTTGCCATAGATATGACCAGTTCACCTGGTCAAAAGCCTTATGTAATGTAAATGTAATGTAAAGGCATACTTGTGGAGCGCGACTACCACTCCAGGGAGCATCTAGGCGCTAAGTACCCCAGCCAGATGGAGATAGGCCGGCTGACTAACGGAGTTCGGAGGGTCCTATACACTCAAACTAAAGCTCTACAGGCAGTATCAGTAAGGGCAAAAATCCAGGTTCTCAATTCTTTCCTAAACTGGATTTCTGTGGGGAGTTGCCGAAGCTGGAGTGGCAGCCTATTCCATGCCTTGGAACCCAGGACAACAAGGGGCTTTCCCCCTTTGGTGGCAAGCCTAAATTTAGGGGTCACCAGTAGGTTTTGGTTAGCGGACCTAAGGCTCTGTGCTGGTAGATAGCGTTTCAAGCCCCTTGACAGGTACTTTGGTCCTTGTGAGTGAAATGCTCTGAATGTGATGACTAGTATTTTGAAGAGGACACGTTTGTGGATTGGGAGCCAATGCAAGGCATTAAGTGCGGCTGAGGCAGACAACCTCCTAGGCCAGCCCAGGACCAAGCGGGCGGTTGCATGCTGGACCATCTGCAGCCTGTGGAGCACGGTTTTATTTGCTCCTGCATACAGGCTGTTGTAGTAGTCCAGTCTAGATGCTATGAGTGCAACCGCCACCGTTTTCCTTGCTGCCAGTGGGAGGAGGTCAAAGAATTTTCTCAAGCCTCTGATAATGTTGAAGCAAGTGCCAGCCACGGTCACTGCCTGTTGTTTAAACGACAGGGCGTCGTCAAATTTAATGCCCAGGTTCCGGGCGGAGGAGATGGTATTTGGAGGAGCTTCTGCATCTTCGGGCCACCACTGTTTAGGTGAAAAACGATTTTGATGGCCAAACGGTTTTGCCCGAATTGCATTTTAGATGATTGCTCCTCATCCAATCAAATATGGCAGCAAGGCAATTTTTAAGATTTTCCTCTGCACTGGGCAGCTCCCTATCTAGTACTAGGATGAGCTGTGTATCGTCAGCGTATGAGATTGTGCTGATCTGAAAAGAGGAAATAAGTTCAATCAGGGGGACCATATGTAGGTTGAATAATACCGGGCTCAAACTGGAGCCCTGTGGCACCCCTATGTTGATAACCTTCTCCTCAGAGCAGAACTCTCCCAATACGGTGACTTGCCTCCTTTGGCTGAGAAAGTTTTCCAGCCATGTGAGGACTGTTCCCCCTATCCCTGATTTTGCTAGGCGGTCAATCAATATGGAGTGTGAGACCGTACGGAGAGCCGCCGATAAGTCAAGCAAAATCAGGACGGCTTTCTTCCCTTGGTCCATGGCGGCTCGCAGGGACTCTGCTGTAAATAGGAGGGCAGAATCTGTCGAGTGTTTGGACCTAAAACCTGACTGGTTGGTATGCAGAATCTCATTATCCTCTAGGAATTTAGTAAGTTGTTTATTAACAAATGTTTCCGTCAGTTTGAAAAGCAGAGGGAGTAATGAAATGGGACGGAGGTTGGACAGGATTGTCGGGTCAGGTAAGGGTTTTTTCTGTAGCGGTTTAACAGCAGCTAGTTTCCATTCCCTAGGGATCTCTGCGGACACCAGTGAAGAATTAATAATGCCATTGATGATGGGATTAGCTTCCTCTACTAGAGCATGTAGCAACGTCGGAGGGCAGGGGTCAATGGGGGATCCCGATTTACTCGCTAAGATAGCTTGGCCTGACTCTTCTAGGGTAATGAGGCTGAAAGTATTAACACTGGCAGCCTTAGGGTTCTCTTCGAAGGACCCAGTGGCCGGGGAGAGCTTCGGTTGGGGGAAATCTTTAACAATGTCAAGGACTTTTTTTTCAAAATAGTTGGCAATGGAATTACAGAGGGACAGGGAAGGTGGAATCTCCTGTGAAAGCACTCTAGGACTGTTGAAGCTATTTACGATCTTAAAGATCTATTTTTAGCGGAGGATATTGCCTCCAGGTGATGTGCTTTTTTAGCCAATTAGATCGAAGCATGGTACTGCCTCCTAGCCTTTTTGTAAGTATTACGGGC
Source organism: Lissotriton vulgaris (assembly GCF_964263255.1). Taxonomy (NCBI): domain Eukaryota; kingdom Metazoa; phylum Chordata; class Amphibia; order Caudata; family Salamandridae; genus Lissotriton; species Lissotriton vulgaris. Next base: position 43,011,684 of record NC_141691.1, on the reverse strand, counting down.
ATCAGCCTCGTAATTTCAGCGCCACCTCCGTTCCAACATTCTTACTTCGCCTAATTCCACTTTTAAGGCGAGTGAGAACCATGGGGCACTTTTTTTCTTGGTGCCTTGTTGGTTCTCTGCTCCCATGGCAACCATGGGTCCACTGAGTTCTGTAATCCAATCACAGAAACGGTTGTTATCTGTTGAGGTGTGTCCACTCAGTGAGGGTTTAATATTATTTGCTTTTTCTAGAAGGTCTGGGTCGGCGAGTATCTTTTTCCAGTCTGGTTTAACACGACTAGCTGTTTTACTGGTGTCTTTCCCTAGCACATTATCTCCTGCTACGAGGTCAAATGGAATAAGTTTATGGTCTGACCATGTTTGGACACGGGGGGGTTTGACCGTCAGGGTGTCAGCATTGGAGCAGATGCAGTCGAGCATATGGCCCGCTGTGTGTGTGGCCTCCTGAGTCAACAAGGTTAGTCCAAGGACGTTAATTATATCCATGAAGCAGGTCACCCCTAGGTCGCTCGGGGAATCTAAGTGGAGATTAAAATCCCCTAGCAGTGTAAAATTTGCAAATCTAAGCGTAAGATCACCCAGTACCTCTCATACACTCTCCAGGAAGTCTTTGGTTTGGCCTGGAGGGCGATAAACCAGGGCACCTGAGAAAGTGAAGGATTCATGAATGTGAAGACAAAAGGCCATGCATTCCGCTCCTTTGATGTCTGACAATTCATGCTTGGTACACTTCAAGGAATTGCCGTGAATGATAGCAAGCCCACCCCACGTTGTTCCTTTCTATCCAGACGTTGGATCAAGTAACCTTGCGGGAGGGCCACTGCAATGTCAGGATTGCACCAGCCCTTTAGCCAGGTTTCTGTTACAAGAAGCCAATCTAGTTCACTCTCCGTAACTAGATCATAAATGTTTTTCGCATTCTTGCACATCAACCTGGCATTTATGACCCCCCTCGCAGGACAGAAGGCCCGACCTCCCTTTAGGCACTTGTTCAGGCACGAACGATGCCTTGCAGTGCCGACAACAGACTGGGCCATTCCAGGGGTCCGGCTTCAGGGCTTCAAGGCATTGGATAGAAAGTTTGTTTAAAGATACCATAAAGTCCCTGGATAGACATGGTTTACTGGGTGGAGGGTCAGCCTGATCAGCCCTCGGCCCATCCGCGGCACGGACAGGCACAGACGGGCTTACCTTAGGCGCACCTTCGGCGCGCAATTGGTGCGCCCGCTGCGCGCGTCCGCTGCGCGTCGGCCCTATGTGAGTGTAACCACTAGACCGTCACCTCCTCCAAAATTGCCCCCGGAAGTGATTGTGCTTCACTTCCTGTGTTTCGCGCTACCAGGCTCCCTCCACAACAAACAGCACAAACTGCGGTGGAACGGGGAGTAAGGCGGTGGACAAAACAGTAGGTTCACCCCAAAGTAATATTCTTTCCCTGCAGCATTCTAGCAATGTACAAGCCGTGATTTCAGCAGCGGCAGCGTGATCGGATCTCCGTGTCAGAGTAGTAGCAGGGTAGCAGCATCAATGGCTACCAAAGTCAGTGGAAGTTTTTTATCTGTTGCCACATCTATTGCCGCGATAGCTTGAAAAGTTAGTTCATTCAACTGCCGAACTGGAATAAACCCTTTCTGATCTTGATGAACTATTGTTTTAATAATTATTGCTGTTCTTGCTGCCAACACTCCCGCGAAGATTTTATAGTCCAAATTTAACAAAGAAATTTGTCTATAAGACTCAATTTTTAGCAGGTCTTTGCTGGGCTTAAGGATCAGGGTAACTGTGGCCTCAGACCATGACTTTGGAACAGCCTCACCCAATAGATATATTCTATTGAAGAGATGTGTTAAAACAGCGACTACCTTATCGAGCACTACCAAATACAACTCTATTGGAAGTCAACCTGGGCCGGCTGCCTTGCCCCTGGCCATTTTCTTCATCTGAATTTTAACTTCACCCTCTGTTATGCTAGAACATAGCAAGGCCCTATCTGACACCGAAATCTGGGGCAGCCCTAGCTGATTTACCCAGTCTTTAGCTCTCTGAGGTGAAAAAAGTATCTTCTTTATATAGATCTTGTATAAATATTCTTGCCTCCTCCCTAATTTGGTCATCGTCATATATGATGGCTCCTGTGCTGCTCTGAGATAGGCTTTTAATTAGATTTCTCATCCTATCTGTCCTGGTTTTCCAGGCAAGAAGGGAGCCACATTTGTCGCTATAGGAGAAGTTTTTAAGTTTACTGGCGTCCCACCTTACTTTTAAAATCTTATCCAAGCTTGCTTGAAATTCTGCCCGCAACCCATCCAACTCAGATTATAAACGTGGTACTATATCCTGGTTACATGCCAACGCCATCTGAAGCTCTTGCTCTTTTTGCTTAATCATAAAGAGGCGCTCTTCCTCCAGCTTCCTCCTAGATTTATTTCTATTAAACATCATTTTACTCAATAATCCTCTTAAAACGGTCTTAAAGGCCTCCCAGACCACCTGATCTATTGCAGTGCCACAATTATATCTAAAATATTCCTCTACATGTTCCACCAAGTCCAACTTTACCTCCTCCATCAGTAATAGGGTTCTATCCAGGGTCCACCGTCTCTGACATTCTTTTTGCTTAAAGTTAACAAACAGCTCCACGACAGAATGATCAGAAAGTAGGGCTGGAATGTATGAAATGGAGTCGACTACTGGAGAAAGGGATCGATCAAGTAAAAAAAAATCAATTCTGGAGTGGTGTTTATACTTCCGTCTGTAGAAGGAAAAGTCCCTTTTACATCCGTTTTTTGCTCTCCAGATATCCATCAAATTAAACTCTTTGATGATATTTCTCAGCTTCAAATGTGATTTACTGGGGGGAGTATATATAACCCTTGAAGTGCGATCTAAAAATTAATCCGAAATCAAGTTAAAATCTCCCCCTAAGATAATGGGCGCCGTCATATCAGATAGACTGGTGTTTAGTTTCAGGAGAGCCCCTGGGCCATCTTTTTTAGGCCCATAATAAACTGCACACACAAATGGGGAGCTCCCCATTGATAGTGAAGCCACCATCCACCTCCCAGATTGATCTGTCTCGACCTTCGCTACTTTAATCCCTGCATTTCTTCTAATTACTATTGCGACTCCCCTAGTATTACCCTTTTGTTCAGAGCAGAAAAGATCCTGGACCCATCTAAGCCTTCCAAACCCTAACTTACACTCCTGTGCTTCTAAGTGGGTTTCTTCTAAAAGGCAAATATGGGCCCCGGAATTATTCAAAAACTCGCACACTCTAAACATCTTTCTCCAATCTCTTAACCTGTTAACGTTCCAGCTAATTATCTTGATTAAGAGTGATTGTTGTTTGTGAGTGTGTTGATATGATTCATGTGGGGTCAGGCAGTGAGACTGAATGTTTATTGTTTACCTGTAACTATGATTCTTGATTGTGTCTGTGATGAAGAAGAGGCAGAGTTCAGTCAGCAGGCTGATTGGAGTGTCATTGGGAACAATGCCAACATTAGCAGGTCATTTTGAAGACCAAGGTGAGTGTAGCAGAGTCATCCATAGGACAGTGGAAGATGTTGTTCCTAGGCATGATGGTAAGCACAGATCCAAGCAGAAACTGTCCATTTGGCCAAAGGAATGCTACCGCTGACTTCTTTGCAGGAATGTGGATTCAGCCACATCTTCCTCCTCTGATGTGTCATGTGCCTCCCGTGTGGGTGATGGTGTATTGGCTGGAGGAGTGTGAGGCTGTGAGACATCACAGGGGTGTGAGATGGATGTGAAAGTAGCTGCAGCATTCATCTTTTCCAAATGATGAGTCATCACTGTAGTGATGATGAGCTGCAGGGCTTGCAAGACTCCAACAATGTCTCTATTGTATGCAGCCATGGCTGCCAAGTGTGAGGCCTGCATCCGCTCCATGTTCTCCATGATCTTTCTCATTTCCCGCAAATCCTTGGTGAAATCCCTGGAGTCACTTTGACTGGACAGTTGTTCTTGTCTCGGAGTCAGTAGTCCAGCGATGTCAGCCATGGAATGCTGGAGAGCATGGAGCAGACTGTGGGTGCCTGTGATGGACTCTAGGTGGACCCTAATGGGACTGAGACACCCACAGACCCCATCTACTTTGGCTGCCAGGCTGTCAAACCCCACCCGCACCTGACCAGCCATCTCTTGCTGGGCATCTACTGCACGACGTTGAAATGTTAGAAGTGGGTCCTCAAGGTCCTGGGAGACAGCTGTGGTGGTAGGTGCTTGCTGCTGTATGTTTTGGTTGGGGGTGGAGCTTCCACGATGCTGCTGGATGTCCCAGCTTCCTGAGATGGGCTGCCAATGGAGTTGAGCAGCTCTTGGAGGGTTTCTTGGTCGATGGTTGAGATGTCTTAATCTTCATCATAGATGAGGGGGACAGGCTGTGCCACAGGAGGTGATGTTTCTACCTCTGCAATGTCAAGGGGAGATGCTGCTGTATGTGTGTCTCAAGTATAGTAATGCACAATACAGTACACCTGGAACAAATCTAAAGCGTTGGGAACATAAGATTTCATATATATTTGCAAGTTAGGCTTCATGTTTTTCCTTGCATACATTTCCTACTAGCCTCCTATTGTCTTCACCCTTGTGAGTATAGGGCAGCGTGTTTTTATATAGGTGTTGCAGTGTGGACACACAACATGACACCCATTTCCCTTACCTCTCCCACCACTTAAAGTGTGTATGTGTGCCTTGGTTACATGGCAGTGATTTACAATTGCTTGTAAGTGATGGTAAGCCAATATCACCACCCCAACATCACAGCAAGTGATCTTGGCATGGGGATGGGTGCTTAGAAATATGCACAGCTGATGGACACATGGCTGATACATGTAATTCTGCTTAGGCTGATTGGATGTCTTTGTTTATCCAAGGATGTTTGCACACATGACTGCCTATGCATTTGATCACTGCTACTGTTGACTTTTCCCAAGGACTGGTTTCCATGCATGTCAATGTCTAATGGCCATCTAACACCAGGACTGTGATTTCTGTACAATACTGTTTACTACAGGACACTTGTTGATAGTTTGATGTGGATGTCTGCATTTTGATGTATCATGTGAAGGTGACATATAGCAAGTTGACATGCATATGTGCAACATTGTAAATCTTGCTCTGTGTCATACTCAGGCCCGGACTGGCAGTTGCGGGCACCGGGCAATCCCCCGGTGTGCCGCAAGGGTGGGGGCCGGTTTTGGGCTCCTGGGGGCCGTTTTTGTTACAGGGCCATTTTTGCAGCAATGCTGCAAAAACGTCCCTGTAACAAAATCGGCCTAAAATCGGCCCTGGCAAAGAGTGTGTGGGGGGGGGGCGGAGGTGGGGGTGAGGGGGCCGGCCGAGCACTTTGCCAGGGCAAGTTTTGGTTCCCAGTCCGGCCCTGGTCATACTTCACTTGACATGCACCTTGAGAGGGACGGTATGGGTCAGTGAGCATGGCGCACACACAAAACATGTTTTATTTGTAATGGAACACATTCCTGATTTGTATAGTCTTTACACTGTACTTTGGCTTGCATTTCCCTTCTACTCATAGTTTTACATCACATTGGCCATTCAGTTTGTTGAATTTAGACAATATTGTCTTTGTACCTGAGAGCCACAAGGGTACATCCTTGCAATGCATGGGGGATGCATGTGGTAAGCTACAGAGACTCAAAACATGATTTGTCCCTTTGAATTGAATCGAATTTGAATTTGAATTGAATTTGTTTATTGTACAGTTAATAAAAAATCACAATTTTAAAATGTACAATTGTATAAAAGGCAGTCAATAGAAAAAGATAAAGTTTAAAAGGAGCGAGTAGATTCACGTGGTTAAAATTTTAAAAATCACAAATTGGATTGATGCTGTCCATTAAGATTGGAGGGACTAGGTGCATTCTGTTGTTTTAATTTGGCTAGTGCTTCCGGTAGACCCTGTGGCTGTCTCTATGTCCAAAAATTTTGTTGTCCTGCAGTTTAACTGGGTTTCTACAGGGTTAAAACAAAGCATCACAGCCTGTCTGCAGCTTGTTATACCCTTCTGATTCCATAAGGCTCGAAGCAAGGAACGTCTTATGTCCAGAAGGTTTGTGCAGATACAGATGATGTGTATGAGGTCCTCGTTTCCGGAAGAACAAAGTCAGCAACAATTTGCTGTGTTTTCCCTTTTCTAGGGTGCTAGGTGAGGCGTTATAGGTATTTAACCGCAGCGCATATTGAGGAACTTGTTTTTTGTTATTTGTGTGAGACCCGTTGTGAGATACTGTTGTGGTTTGAGAGCTGTGTAGCCTTTCAGCCCCACCCATCCTTGCGCTCTCTTGGCTAGGGTGGCTTTGTCCTCATTAAATGAGACCATCTTGGTGACTTTCGATACCAACTTTTTGAAGGTACCAAGATCGGTTGGTAACTCCCATAGGTTTGATAGTCCTAGGGTCTCCAGTGATTCCATTAGATAGTTCCTTGCTGGTGAGTTATCTCTGATGGACAGTTCAATCCAGAGGTGAGCATTTAGGGATCCATGCTCGGCGTCTCTGATTTTCTGCCAGGTTTTTATTTATACGCCTCTTCTCTCCACCGTTTGCTTCTGCAGTCCGAATTCAAGGCGGATTTGAACGGGCGATGAGTAGGTAGGCAGGTGGAATATTGCCCTGTATGCTCGACTGATGGTGTTATCTAATGTCGTTGCGTCTTTTTCAGGCATGGATTCACTGCCGTAAGTGAGCATTGGCTGTAAGCGAGCTTTTATTACCTGTAGGAGGGGGCCCAGTGTCCGGTTAGGAAGAGCTTTCTGCAGTGGCTTTATCGATAGGTGGAATGTCGTGCCCTTCCGACGGATAGCCTCTAGTTGTTGTTTGAATGAGCCATTGCAATCTAATATGACTCCTAAATATTTTTAAGAAGCAACCTGCTCTAGCCTCTGTCCATCCATAAGCCATGTGAAGCTCCGTTTTCTATGGTGATTCATTGTCATGATTTTTGTTTTGTTTAAATTGATTGTTAATGAGTTGGTTGTGGAGAACGCATTGGTTTTGTCCAGGAGATGTTGGAGGCCGATTGGGGACCGGCTGATGAGCACTACATCATCTGCGTAGAGAAGATTTGACAGTATGATGTTGCCCAGCCGTGGTGCATGAGATTTGACTGTCTCCAGCTCGCCAGGGAGATCTGCAAGGAAGAGGTTGAACAGCATAGGGGCTGGGACACAGCCTTGTTTCAGGCCTTTGCTGGTCCTGATTTCTCTTGAGAGGTGCGTACCAGATCCCAGTTTGATCCTGACCCAGGTGTTGGTGTATAGCATTATCAGCTGCTGTAAGAATCGGCCCGGAATTCCCCATTTGTTCAGTTTCTGCCAGAGTTTGTGGCGGTCTACGTGATCAAATACGGCGCTGTAATCGATGAAGCACAGGAACAAAGAGCTCTTGGTGGCTTTTGCCGCATCTGCCAAAAGAGTTAACGCCATGATGTTCGTCGTTGTGCCCTGCCCGCTGCGAAATCCAGTTTGGGTTGCTGGGATGATGATGTTTGCGGTTTCCCAGGATGTTAGATCCTCCAGAACGAGGGCCGCGTAATACTTTGCCTCGGTGTCGATTAAAGCTATGAGGCGATAGCTGCTTGGGTCGTTCCTGGCGCCCTTTTTATAAATCAGGCTAATTATCGAGCCTCTCCACGATGTTGGTATGGTTGTTGTTTCCCTTATGTTTTGAAAAACTGGTGCCAAGATCTTGCTCCAAAAAAGTGCATCGTTTTTATATAATATTGGCGGGATCCCATTGGGGCCGGGAATCCCTCAAGTTTGCTTTTTGAGATTTTTTTCCTAATCCTGTCTGTTGTTTCTAGGTGTAGATTGTCCTCTAAGATTACTAATGGGTTGATGGATATTGATAGATCTCTGTCTGCAGTTGGATTGTGGGGTGGGGATGATTTCCTTTTGCGGATTGGGATCTCTTCTTTGTTAAATGTCCTGATCTTGTTGAGGCTCTGGTGCGCATCGTCTAGCCAGTCACCCCCTCTGGAGTTGGCCCCTTTTGGATCAGCTGAGTTGAAGTGTGCGGATAGGTGGTTGGCCCAGTCCGTTTCTGATATATTGGAGTTAATGCCTTTATGGCCTGGCTGTTGGAGGTTGTGGATTATTTTCCAGAAACTAGAGCTGTCCTTTTGTTTGAAGCTATGAACAATTTTTATCAATGGATCTCCTTTCTGTTGTCTTTTCCTTTCCCAGGTCAACTTTTTTAGTTTTGCTTTTAAGATGCGGAGCTCCTTTATAGGGACTTCGTTATTAGGTTCTTTTCGGAGTTGTTTTAGGGTCTTTCTTATTTCTCGTTTTATGTTTTTCATCTCTGGTGTTGCCTTTCCGTTTGAAAACCGTGTAGTGTTCCCTTTTTGGGTTTTTAGCTGAGTTGCATGTTTGGCTCCTAATTCTATTACAAAGTCTGCCCAGGCGCTTAGCAGGTTTATGTTTGAGCGGGATCAATCAATCAATCAATCACAAGAATTTGTATAGCGAGCTGCTCACCCGTAAGGGTCTCAAGGCGCTGAGGGGGGGGGGGGTCGCTGTTGCTCGAACAGCCAGGTCTTGAGTTGTTTCCTGAAGGAGAGGTGATCCAGGGTCAGCCGTAGGTGGGTGGGGAGGGAGTTCCATGTCTTGGCTGCCAGGTAGGAGAAGGATCTTCCTCCGACGGTGGACTTCCGAATTCATCGGACGGAGGCGAGTTAGGTATGCGGATCGGAGCTGGCGGGTGGGTGTGTAGAAAGAGAGGCGGCTGTTGAGGTACTTCAGGCCCATGTCGTGGAGAGCCTTGTGTGCGTGGGTGAGGAGTCTGAACGTGATCCTCTTGCTAACGGGGAGCCAGTGCAAGTCTTTCAGGTGGGCTGAGATGTGGCTGTGGCGAGGAATGTCCAGGATGAGTCGTGCTGAGGCGTTCTGAATTTGCTGAAGTCTTTTCTGGAGTCTGGCTGTGGTTCCAGCATAGAGGGTGTTCCCGTAGTAAAGACAGCTGGTGACGAGGGCCTGGGTGACCGTCTTCCTGGTTTCTGTGGGGATCCATCGGAAGATCTTTCGGAGCATGCACAGGGTGTTGAAGCAGGAAGATGAGACTGCATTCACTTGCTTGGTCATCGTGAGGGAGGAGTCCGGGATGCCTGGTGTATGATGGTTTTTATTATTATTATTATTATTATTTATTTTTGTAAAGCGCGTAGTCACCCGGAGGTATCCCAGTGCTAAAAGATCCTATCTTCTAAGATCAGTGGGACAAGGGAGGGAAAGGAGGGAAAGGAAAAGGACGGGGAGAGCGGAACGGAAGAGCAAGGTAAGGGCCAAGAGTGATTCACTGTGGAAAGAGGTGGGTTTTGAGCTGTTTCCTAAAGCGGAGATATTGAGGTTCGAGGCGCAGGACTAGGGGGAGTGCGTTCCAAAGTCGTGCGGTATGGACTGAGAAACGCCTTCCTCCTGATCGGGCTCTCTTGAATTTGGGGGTAGTAATGAGGTGTTCTGTGTCAGAACGGAGGGGTCTTAAGAATTTGTAGGGTGTGATAAATTTCTTGAGAACAGGGGGGCCTTGATTTTGTCGTAGTTTGTGGGCCAGACACAGGGCCTTAAATTTGACCCGCTCTCTTATGGGGAGCCAGTGGAGGAGTTTTAGGGCCGGTTTGGCCGATGCTCTGGCAGGGTATTTGTGAGAATCCGGGCCGCGGTATTCTGAATTCTCTGAAGTTTATTCAGAGTCACCTCGGGGGCGCCCAGGTATATCACGTTGCTATAATCAAGCCTCGAGATTAATAGGCCTTGAATTAGCAACTTTTGGGAGTCGGTGGGCAGGAGGGGCAGGACTTTCCTCAATGATTTCAGAAGTCCGAAACAAGTCCCGGCCACTTTCTTTGCCTGCACAGTGAACGAGAGGTCGGTGTCAAGCCACACTCCCAGACTCTTTACTTCCTCTCTGGGTTCGGGAAGCTGGCCCAGACAGGCTGGCCAGATGTTCGGGGACAGTGGGAGTCCTTTTGGGCCGAGGAGCAGAACCTCCGTTTTTGACCCATTTAGTTTTAGGGCAGAGGTGTTCATCCAGTGATGGACCTGCACAAGGCAATTAAATAGGTCTGCTGGTTGTTGTCTGGGGTGGGATAATGATACAACCAGTTGTGTGTCGTCAGCGTAACTGACGACACTCACTCCGAATGGGATGATGACCTCCTCCAATGTGGACATATAGATATTAAATAATGTGGGGCTCAGGGAGGAGCCCTGAGGCACACCACATTGGAGGGGAATTTCGGAGGAGCAGGCGTTGTTCTCCCAGATCTGATAGGTCCTTTGAGCCAGGAAGGATGTAAGCCAGGCTCAGGCAGAGCCCTCTACACCGGCTCCCTTGAGTCTTTTAATGAGAAGTCGGTGGTCAACGGTATCGAAGGCCGCGCTTAGGTCGAGGAGGATCACTGCCACTGATCCTCCTCCGTCCAGTAGCGTTCTGGCCTCCTCAACCGCTGCTAGGAGGGCGATGTCCGTGCCCTGCCCTGGGCGAAAGCCCGTCTGGGAGCTTTTTAGTATGTTATTGACTTCCAGGAACTGGGAGAGTTTTTTGTTAACCAGTTTTTCAGCAATCTTGCTGATTCCTGGGAGTAGGGAGATGGACCTATAGTTAGCCAGGTTTTCGGGGTCGAGGGAGGTTTTTTTAACAGAGCTTTCACGACCGCCGCCTTCCAGCTTAGTGGTACAACTCCCTGTTGGAGTGAGGTGTTAATCAGATGAGTCACGGGGGGATGATCGTGGAGGCTACCTTTTTAAGAATTCGGAGCGGAGCGGGATCCCTAGGAGAGCCGCTTTTTATGGATGTTAACGTGTTTTCAAATTCTTCAGTCGTAACTTGGCCCCAAGAGGAAAGACGGCAGGGTATCGGAGGTTGCAGGGGATCGTGTTCCTCGCCCAGAGTTTTTGCACTGGTTGATAGTTCCTCAGACTCTGTGGTCTTACACCTTATTCGTTTATAATTGGAAGTGTGTTCTGTGCCTATGTATCTCTTTTCTACCACTTTATTCTCGCAAGACACATCTAATTTAGCTTCTAATGGGAGGTGGTCGCTTTGAGCACTTTCACCTATCTTGAACGAGCTGATTTTCTTGTACAGTGGAAGTGTCATTAGCATGTAGTCAAGGTGTGAGGATGTACTTGAGGAGTAGTATGTTGGAGCTGGTGGGATATCCTCTGTGAACCGTCCGTTGAGTACTCTCAAGTTTAGGTGCTCAAGGTCTTTCAGTAGCTGGATTGAGGTGTTTGTGTATTTGTTTGGAAATCGAGTCGATTGACTTGGGATTTCCCAGACAGTGTCCATTTCCTTTATTATGTCGTCTGTTGCGTTGTTTCCGAGAGGTGAAGGTTGAAGTCTCCTGCCACAAGTGTGTTCTCCATTTCCCTGTCCTCCATAAGTCTTGTCAGTTCTTTGGCGAGTTCCCTGGACCCCGAATGTCTGTGCTTCGGGTGTATGTATATATTGATGATATGCATCTGTTGGGCTTCCTGGTTTTTTGTAATTGTTACTGGTAGTGCCTGTATCGCATTTGGAGGAGTGAGGCTTACTTTTATTGCTTCTGTTGCCCCAATTGTTGTTATTGTGGCAAATGTCGCTAGGCCGCCGGAACTGTGGCCATATTGAGAGCCTCTGGTTGCCGGGTGCGTTTGGGTTGTGTAACCTTGTAGTGGTATGTCGTTTGTTTCCCACGTTTCCTGGAGAAGAATCAGGTCGAAAGATTTTAAGTGATTTAGTGTTTCGGGATCCTCCAATTTGTTTGAGAGTCCATTGATGTTCCAGGTGCATATTTTAATTATGGGGAGGACAATAGGATTGGAAATTAAGGCTGGTGTTCTTTGTCAATTAGTTTCACCGCCAGCTATGGTCCGTGTTATTGATGTTCTGTGTGGTTCTGAGTGGTGGGAAATTAAGTGTTGATGATATGATAAGTATTTCTCTGGTTCTGGGGAATAGCTGCGTGCTCCTTTCAGTATTGATTTAGCTGATTTGAGGCGTTCTTGTTTCTATTCTTCGAGGAGCAGAGTGGGATAAGCGGGTCTTTTTACTGCTTCAAGCTTAATTCCCCACTGGGAAAATCTGAGTGATTCCTCCATAATTGAGTTTTCTACTTCATTTGTTATCCATGTGCACTTAGTTGTTTCATTGCCGTGTGGATGTGGGCTGGGAGAAATTCAATTGCAAGCAGATCAGAGGTGTTTATGATTTTTAATTTGTCAATTGAGTTGATCAGCTTCAATATGTTGCCCCTGTTTAAAGTATCCACTCTTCCTCTGGATTTAGATTCAGTGATGAAAAGGATTGTATCTGAGTCGGATTCCCCTGGGGGCTGTGTTGGCTGATGTGTATTTTGCTTATTTTCGCTGGGCCCTCTTGGGAACTGGGTATTGAGTAATATGGGGCTTTGATTGGGACTCGCCCGCTGAGATTGGTTCATCACCACCCCCTTTTCTAAATCGAGATTGGTCCTTGGGCTGGCCACTATCAACTTTAGTGATGTTTGCAGTCCGGGGGTTCCCCTTTAATTCACTGCGAGTGGTCTTGATGTTATGGCAGGAACATGTGTTTGGGATGTTGATGGTTAAAGGCTTTGTTCTGTTTTTTTCAGGCTCTTCTTGGGCCTTCTTTCCGACAGCCAAGGTCAGTTGCGTTGACGTTGCTTGGTGTTCACTTTGGCCTTTGTGGGCCTGTATTGGTGAGTTGTTGAATGTTGAGTTGTTTGTTTGGGCCAGAGGATTCTGCTCTGACTGTTTGCCGGTTTTCTCGTTCGAGAACTACTGGGTTCCCGTTCCCGCTGCGGTTGGCGTCTTTGCGTCTGGTTTAAAGTGGGGTGAAGGACTTCTTTGCTCCGTGTGGTGCATGTTGGCTCCTAGCAACTCCATTCCCCCCGGTGTAATTGGCTGACAGTTCTCTTCTGTGCAGGCCGCTTCTGCTAGCTTCCTGTTCCTGCCTTTTCTTTTTTGTTTGCGTCGGGTGCGCGCATTCGTTGCGCTTCCCAATTGTTCATCGTATCCTCTTACTAGAGTATTCTGAGGAGACTCTTCTGATAAGGTTTTGGGATTTGATGGCTGGCGCCGTTGCTTGATGGCTTTGTTTGAGTCGTTGCCATTTCCTGGTGGGCTTGTGTTAGGAGATGGAGTGGCAGGCCTGGCCTTTGTTGTGGGGAGCTTTGTGGTGTTCAATTTTATGTCCTCCAAGAGGTTTCCCAACATCGTGGGTAATGAAGATAGTCCCTTTGGGAACACGGGTCTGAATATCATGAAGAAGCAAAGAGTTAGCAGAGTGTGGCATTGGCCTTCTAGGCACAACACCACGCTCAGCCAAATTGTCAACACAGGGCTGCTTGTCATTGACAACAAAGAGATGCAGCCCTCTGAAATTCCCATCGCTGTGGCCAACTTCACAGGCCCACACTGATGCCGGCACACATGCAGTATTGTGCAGGGGTGTATGAGTAGAGTTGAAGATTGTACATGGGCAAGAAGGGGGACCTTACTGCACATGCACAATCTTCCACAAAGCAGAGGCACCCCTGCGCAATACTGCATGTGCGCCGGCATCAGTATGGGTCTGTGAAGTTAGGTCACAGAGATGGGAATTTTACAGGGCTGCATCTCATGAAGACGCAAAGGGGCATATTGCCTGGAGAGTTTGCAGAGTGTGGCATTGGCCTCCTAATCACAACACATCGCTCAGCCAATTTGTCAACACATGGCTGCATATCAGTGACAACAATGAGATGCAGCCCTGTGCTAACAATTTGGTTGAGTATTGTGTTGTGGCTAGGAGGCCAATGCCACACTCTGCAAACTCTCCAGGCAATTTGCCCCTTTGCATGTTCATGTGGCCTTATTTCTTACACTAAAGCATATGCTGCTGTATCTCTACTTTTAAAGGCAAATTCCAGGCCAGTGACACCATCATTATGTGTCTTTATATGTATTCAACAACTATGGTGACAGGCCTCTATCCCCCCAGGGACGCAATGTGTGTTGATCCGTAGACAGTCTTGGTGCACACTGAGGGATATTTAGTTGGACATAACTGACATTAGTGCCCACACCCGCCTCCCCACAGTGCCTGGTTGTTACTCACCCTGTCGCTGATGTAGCTGGTCATGTGCAGCACTATCCTGTCCCTGGACTCCAACCACCGACTCTTCACAGATGACCATGGACACCTGTTCCTCCAAAGCATCCAGCTCTTCCTGTGGCGCTGAACTCCCACCTCCAGTCTGCAGTGCTGCCTGGCGATTTTTGGCCAGTTTCTGCTTGGTCTTGTGCTTAGCATCATGCCACCGCTTCTTGCAGTCAGTCACTGTCCTCTTGATGTCTGCTACAGCATTTCACTTGGCTACAAGGGACTGCCATATTGCATTTTCGGTCCCCAATGACACCATGGAGCTGACAGACAGCTGGTGTTGGTTGTCTGTCACCTCTGCAATCAGGATCTAATTTTCCTGCTGGCTGAACCTGGTTTTCCTCTTCCTCTTTCCCTAGGTCTTTGGCTGGTCACTATTTTCATGTTGGGGTTATGATTTTTATTGCAATGACATAGGTGTTAACGTGGACTATTCCCGCCGCGTTGAGAAACTATTGCTGTGTAGCGACGTATTGTACATATGTTGGTACCATGGCAATAGTGTTCGGCGTGATGTGGCGATAAAAAAATTGCGGCTAACGAATGTTAGCATTAGCTAGCAGCAGTTCTTGTACAGACCCCCCTAAGTGTGCGTGGATGGCGTGCTTGAGTTTGCTTTTTTTGCATCTAAAGAAAGTGCTGTACGTAATCTCTGAGTGTCTAAAAATGTGTTCTATGAGAGAAAGTGTTTACTGCCTGCTTGCACGCGCTATTTCTGTGCTGACGTGGTTTGTTTGGCGTACATGCTATGCTTTCGTGTGTGTGCGGTTGTCTGAGCAGTGTGTATGCTGAGTGCCGAGGTATTGGGTTTAGGGTCAGAAGGTCCCTTGTCCACCCGAAAAAGTCCAAAAGGAAGCGGTACATTCTTGGGAACTTGGACATGCAATCATGGCAAGGTTGGTGATTAAAAAATAACATAAACACTGCACTGCGCAAAAAGCCAAATCCACATAGCAAGCACTACTCAAAAACACATATATATTGATTAACATTATCATCACTTACAGCCTATATTGTCTATCTTACCCGCACTTAGAGTGTTACAAAACTAAGCAAGGATTATAAGTACAAAGTGTGTGTTTAAACATTGCTTGCAGGTTTTCAAAACAGACAAATAAAAAGCAATATCATTTACAATGCTAATAGCTCAAACTCTTGTAAATGCGAGACATATTGCATTACAAATGTATGTTAAACCGATCCTAGGATGCTTGTTTCCGGTCCAGGGATGTCCCTTGGCAATCCCCTGAGTGTTAGAAGCCCCACATTTGTCTCTCGCTTTATTGTGACTTGCTGAACAACATCTATATATGCTTGAGCCACAATAAGGAGTCTTTGTAAATTTGTAGATAGATTGAGTGGTCTTAATAGGCACAGTAAAAGTGCAAGCGAGTGTCTAGCCTTTTTAGAGATACTCCCAACGAAATGAGTATTGCTGACATTTGTGTTTGTTTGTCTCTGTTTTGTTTTTAGTGTGCCTTTCAGATTGATGATTACAATCGCACTGGCTGAGATTATAGCAAGAAAAACTAACTTTTGGAGCATTAAGCTATGCTCAGGTCCCTCGGCAGCTGGTATGAGTGAAGTGGGATTCCAGAGGGTAAATATTACGGATATAGCAACACACATTTGGCCTGAAAGGGTGGCTGATTGGGTTTTTAATGTTTTTATTAGGTATTGGTATGCGATGGTAGCTACCAGCCTTTTTAATTCAAAAGTCCACGCCTAATATTTAGGAAAAAAATTGCGAAAAGGTGTGCCAGTTGATTTTAATCACATCTGTTTGTCACGAGCAGAGTTATAGGTTCTGCTACCACGTTCTTTTCACTTCTTGGCTTTTTCTTTGGACATATTTTTATCTTCTTTTTGATCTGAATGACGACCAATGATGAGAAAAGGGTCCCATTCTGTTCTCCACACATTTTTTTGAAGAGATTTTTCTGCTCTCAATTTCATGTGGTGGATGCACTGCATAGATTAAGGTTTCAGACATCCTGTGTTGTTGTTCTATGCGATTGTCAAGAGTTGTTGGTCAATATGTTCCTTTTTTAACTCTCTAAAAATACCAGATGTATTGCAGTAAATACCCCCGATGAAATGATAGTGGATAGGGGAGCGTAACAGAGATTATGTACATGAGACTGATCTGTTGCAAGATATACTGACGTTATTTACGCCCAAAGGACAGGGTTTACTGGTTGCTGATGTTTTCTGAGTGGAGGGCAACCCTGTTCTTTCTTCTCCCTCTGAGCTCCTTTTTGTGATAGTCCGGTCCAGGGATGACCTGGCTTGGCAGTTCAGGCTGGACTGTTCCCATGAGGCACAGGGTCAAGACTGATTTGCATAAAGCCAGGTCTAAACTGGGGTGGCATTGGGAGCAAAAGAATGATGGATTTAACCCAGATCTCTTGACTGGGGGTGAATGTTTTTATTTGTTCTGCATTTGTCCATCAACTGTGTGCCTTTTGCTTTCTCGCCCTAAGTGCGCCGGGTATGCCCAGACATGAGTCCCAGGCTCACTGTGTCACTGGATTCAAGCTATCATGTCTGATGAGGGGTGAAAACCCCCAAACTGGTCCTAGGATACTTCCTTCTGGTCCAGGGAGGACCTGGCTTGCAGTTCGGGCTAGACTGTTCCCATGAGGCACAGAGGCAAGACTGATTTGCATATGGCCAGGTCTAAACTGGGATGGCAAGGTGAGCAAAAGAATGATAGATTTATGCCAGATCTCTTGACTGGGGGTGAATATTTTGATTTATTCTATATTCCGTCCATCAACTGGGTGTCTTTTGCCTTCTCGCCTTAAGTGTACCGAGTATGTCCGGGCTCACTGTGTCTCTACATTCAAGCTATCCTGGCTGATGAGGGATAAAACCCCAAAGCTGGACCTAGGATGCTTGTTTGGACTGTTCCCAAGAGGCACAGGGTCAAGGCTGACTTGCATAGGACTAGGTCTAAACTGGGGTGGCATGATGAGCAAAAGAATGATGGATTTTACCCAGATCTATTGGCTGGGGTGAATGTTTAGATTTGTTCTGCATTCCGTCCATCAACTGTGTGTCTTTTGTTTCTCTTTTCCCAATACCTTCCCATGCACAAATATCTCTTTTTTCTTTCTCTCTCTCTCTCTCTCTCTCTCACTCTCTCTCTCTGCCTTTCTGTGTCTCTCCCTCCCACCTCCCTCTTATGCATCACTGAAGATTGGTGTTCGTGATGCTGGTCGGCTATCTTGACTCTCAGCAGTTCTCCATCTCACACAAACTGCAGCGGTAACAAAATTGTATCTGATCATTAGCACCTCCTTTCCTCCTCTACTGTGTGCAGCATGTAGAGCTGCATCAGCACTTTCTACGCCATTTCCTGTGTCTGTATTAGATAAAAACACATGTCTTTACGCTCTTCTCTTCACAGAGTCCTGTGGATTCATTGAGGATCAAATGGCATCAACCAGTGTTCAGAGGAGGGATCAACCTGCACCCACAGGTAATTCTGATCTGGTCTGTCAAGGCCATCCTTCGAGAAGGTATTGGGATACAGTCTGATGGGGTCAGCTTTCATCTAGAGGTGGTCTTCATACCGTCTGGCAGGGAATATATCCTAGAATGGTAATCATTACACAGTATGACACAGTAATGCTTCACCTAGAGAGTCACACTTTCAACAGCGGTAATCCTTGCACAGTACGACACAGCCACACTGAACCTAGAGGGTCACACTTACAGCAGCGGTAATCCGTACAGAGTATGGCAGAGGCACTCTGCACATAGAGAGTCACACTTCCAGCAGCATTAATACTTACACAGTATGACACAGCCATGCTGCACCTAGAGGGTCACACTTCCAGCAGCGTTAATACTTGCACAGTATGACATAGCCACGCTGCACCTAGAGGGTCACACTTCCTACAGCGGTAATACGTACAGAGTATGACACAGCCACCCTGCACATAGAGGGCCATTCTTCCTACAGTGATGATCCTTACACAATATGACACAGTAACGCTGCACCGGGAGGGTCACACTTGTCACACCAGTAATACTTGCACAGTATGACACAGCCACACTGCACCTAGAGGGTCACACTTCCAACAGCGGTTATGCTTGTACAGTATGACACAGCCACACTGCACAAAGAGGGTCACCCTTGCCACAGCGGTAATCGTTACACTGTATGACACAGTCATGCTGCACCTAGATCACACTTCCCAAGGCGGTAATCCATAACACAGTCATCTTGCACCTAGAGGGTCACACTTCCTAGAGCACTTATCCCTCCATAGTATGACAGAGCCACCTTGCACCTAGAGGGATACACACTTCCTACAGCACTTATCATTGCACAGTATGACACAGTAACGCTGCACATAGAGGACCACACTTCCTACAGCAGTAATCCTTACACAGTAAGACACAGTCATGCTTTTCCTAGAGGGTCAACCTTCCTATAGCGCCAATCCTTTCAGTGTATGAGAGAGTTATGCTGCACCTAGTGGTAATTATCACACAATCTTACAAGATCACACTTCCTAGGGGGTAATGCTTATACAGTATGAGAGAGCCGGGCCGCACCTCCAATGGTGGCAATCCTTACAGAGAATGAGAGTCAAGCTGCACCCAGGGTTAGTTATCATGATATCTGGCTGGGTCCTATTTGCTACATTGATAATCCTCAAACAGGATGGGAGAATCACCCTGTACCAAGTTGTAATTATCATATCACCTGGCAGGATCACATTTCCCATGGTGGTAATCCTTACAGGGCATAAGATAGTCATGCAGACCCTATGGGCAAACACCATACTGTCCAGTAAGGCCACAGTGGTAATCTTTGCACAGTATGAGAAAATTACACTGCACCTAGTGTTAAATATCATACCGTATGGAAGGGTCATACTTCCTATGGTGGTAATCCTTATAGTGTTTGAGAGTCATGCTACATGGAGTGGTAATTGTCATACAGACTAGCCAAGGTAATCCTCACACTGTACAAGAGAATTATTCTGCACCTAGGGGTATTATCCCACTGCCTGGCACGCCCACATTTGCTGTGCCGGTAATATTTCCAGAGTATGAGCGGGAGTCAGGCTGCACCTAGGGGTAGTTATCATACAGCCTTGTAACATTACACTTCCCTAAGCGGTAAGGCTCATGCAGTACGAGAGACACACACGCTGCACCTAGGGTTAATTATCATTTGGTCTGGCAGGGCCACATTTTCACCGGCGGTAGTCCTTACACAGTATGAGAGAGTCACGCTGCACTTATGATTGCAATCCTTATACATAATGAGAGAGTCAGGCAGCACCAGGGGCACATTTTGGTACCAGGCGTGGCTGGTGCAGGTAAGACCAGTGGTGGGGGGGGGGGGGGGGGGGGGGTCACAAACAACAGAATAGGGAAAATCAAATCAAATAAAAAATAAAAACACTTACCTTGCGCTCGCCACATCACCGTACCAATGCAGGCACTGTTGCAGGGATGATTGTTTTTGTGCAGGAAGGGACATCTTCCTGCATAAAACAATCATGAGAGGCTTTTCTCACTTTGTATGTATGCTGTAGAATGCAGCAAAAATAGAAAAGGGAAAAACGAGTGAAAATAAATGTATTTCTTCTTATTGCAACTCCCGTACAGCTCCCCTGGGGAGGCCGAGCCTTTTGACGCATTCCCAGGTTCATAAAATCTCATAAATCCGGGAGTGTGTCAAATACCATGGGTGTTACGTGGGGATACCCCCAGTAACACCCATGGAACGCCTCCCTCTTGCAGGGTGATGCCTCAGTCCATATGTGCAAGGCCATGTAATGCCACACAGGGTGATTTTCATGTGGTCTTTTAGATATGGCCCTGCAGTCTGCGCCGCCGGACCATCACTAAACGTGATGTCCTGGCAGCACAGGGGGCTTGTAAAGAAGCCCAGAGTCTCTGCCCATGCCCTGGGAAGCCAAACACTTGATATAGCACATATTGAGAGTCCCTGATCAGTCTGAAAACATACCAAGAGTCCCTGGAAGAACACGATTTATTGTATGGTTAATAAAACCATCAAACAAATATAACAAGCATTGCCAAAGACAATAGGCCCGGCTTGCAGTTAGAGCCCCTTCTTAAACATTCAAGAAAAGCCTACAATTATGGGGAAAAAACAAAAAGACTAATGCTGCATACAATAATCTGAGAGAGAATTTAGGGGCTCATTATGATGGCTGATGGACCATAACGGTGATGGGACCATCCGCCAGACGTGCGGCGGTCCCATTGGTCCAATTAGGATGGGTCCGCTATACTGGTGAGTGCATCCTGCCCTTTTACCATTTTGGACGGTGCTGCTGTCTGCAGCACCATCTGCAATGGTAAAATTGCATGCACAGGATTTCCCTGCACCACATGGCAGGCACCCAGCGATGCTGCCACTTGGTGCAGGGAACTGCAGGGGGGTACCATGGGTACCCCCCAAGTGCCTGCAAGCACCGCCAGCCTTTTCACGATGCCGCCATGGAAAGGCCTTTCACCACACACATCCTAATATGGCTGGCTGATGTCTGCTAGGCACCGCCACCATATTAGTTGGCCAAATCCGCCTGGCCGGCAATTGTAATGATTGCCATCCGGCGGAATAGCGGCGGACGGACTGTGCATCCACCGTAATACCCACCACCATTGTAATATGGTGGGGGTATTTCACGTTACGATGGCGTAATGGTTGCCACCACCGGCTCGGCAGTGGCAATCATTACACCATCGTAATAAACCCCTTAATGTGTGACAATTCAGTGCACTATGGGATGTAAAATAGTCCCTCATGCATGGTGCCACAACCCTATTCCTACGGCCACAGGGAAAGCAAGAGTTACTAAGCCGTGCCATTGTGGGTGAGGTCTTTTACTCCTGATGTCCAGGACCCGGAGTACCATGGGCTCTGTGTAACTTAGCTAAGTACCACTTCAGCACTTGACTTTCAGTCAGGGTCGGCTCTAGGGGGTGCGACTCGTGCCACTGCAGTGGGTTCTGACTTTAGGGGGAGCCGTGTTTGCAGGTATATTATAGTTTTAAAAGCACCTGCTGCAGCCTTCCTTCCATCCAGCAATTTCCATACAACAATAAAAATGTCAAGGTAACTCCAGTGATTAATGTTCTTCGAGGAATGAGATTGAAGGTTTGTCTAATGGAAGTTTTGATTCATCATAATGTAGAGCAGAGGGTTAATATGCCTGCTGCAAAGAACATGTACCATGCAGATCACAAAGTATATATAATGTAACTAGGTCAGTGCTCTTGTCAGATAGATCCTTTTGTTACTAGCAGTGTATATGTTAAAATCCTAATATAGAAAAGTGAGCTAATAACTGTCATCAAAGACCTGCATGCAAACTGCAAGGTGTGGATTAGAGCATTACGATTTTCCCCCAGTGTTTCATTGTTATATTGTTGCAAAAAGGGTACATTTTGGCCAAAAAAAATAATTCTTAATATTAAGTATAAACCCCAACCATGATGGTATGTTTTAAATTCTGAGGTGGTGCTTCTGCAGACCCAGTACTTTTAAACAATACTATCTATCAGTATGGATGACATGTCACTTCTACACCTTGTATTCCTCTGACTTACGTAGCATTCCTATATACTGTTTACACACATATGATTGACTGTCTCTGTGTAATGTGTGTTTGATGTAAAGTGCTCTTACACCTTACAAACATTATTAAATGTATCTGAGCAGGAGAGTGATTATGGAGACTTCAGAGGCAATGTTAAAGGGTGATAGTGAGGGAATCCGAGGCAAATATGGTCATTCAGGGACGCCAACAAATAGGATTGCACAAGGCGCCACCAGTGCAAAAGCCGGGCCTGCTCTCTTGGATAGAGTGGGCCGAGCAGTCCAAGGCTTCTTGCGGAGGAGGAAAGTGGGCTCAAAATTCATTAAGTAACCAGAATAAATGACGTTTTAGTCAAATACTCGCTTTTATGTAAAAGAATGATTTATCAATAAACACAACTTACAATACAGCACATTATGCATAATATACACACTTTTCTTAAGGTAGGTGTGCTGCAGTTACCTGGGTCAGCTTCAAGTTCAACTTCCCCTTCTAAGGATGGTAGTTATTCTCCATTCCTGTGTGGCAATATCCACGCTCGGCCTCAATAGAAGTCTTAAAAGTTCTACAGTGGGTTCGGCAGAAAATAACATGTCCACGCGCTGGAATACTTATGTCAGAGTAATTCTTTTCAGGGCCTGAGGGTCCAGTGGTCAGTCTTGCCCACTATAGTTGGAGTGGCAATTCAGAGTCCCCCTGTGCCCTGTACGGCCCAGCAAGGAGCACCAGTCTGGAAGCTGCTGTTGAAGCAACAGAAATCCACAGTGCACATTCAGTCCTGCAGTAAGTCTTTTTCTCCCAGACTCGGGCGCTCCCTGACTCAGGCGCTCCCAGACTCGGGCACTCCCAGACCCAGGCGCTCTCAGATTCAGGCGCTCCCAGACTCAGGCGCTCCCAGACTCAGGCGCTCCCTGTCTCAGGTGCTCCAAGACTCGGGCGCTCCTAGAATCGGGCGCTCCCAGACTCACATGCTCCCAGACTCAGGCGCTCCCAGACTCAGGCGCCATACAATGCTCATTGAACTCAGTTGTAACTGCAGTTCTTCCTGGACCACACCACCCTTCCTGACATACAGGGGGCCATCACTGCACATACAGGGCAGCTACCCTTAGTCTTCAGCTCAATCCCCTCCTGACATAGGGAGATCACTGGCAGCACAGATGAGGCGATGGCCCTCTTTGGGTCACAGTGTTGCAAAGGGCAACACCCCTCATCACAATGTGGGACCAGAGCGGCAACCCTTACTCTTTGCAGCCGTCACCTCTTGGCATCAGGAGGGTCGCGTGGTGCACACTGGCAGATGGCCTGATTGGTGTGGCAGTCTAGTCTTCTCCATGGCTTCTACCTGACACCTAGGGGCCGTCTCAGCACACAAGGCACACAGCTGGCTCAGCACGCTGATCTTGACAGAGCAGAATCTCTCGTCTCACACTCTGCTCCTGGGATCATCTGGGTAGGGCCCTCACTGGACCTGGCTTCCTCCTGGCAGCCTCCTTCTCCTCACAATGTCCACTGGTCTTAGATAAGGCACAACCTGGTGCTACAGACATGTGTTATTTCTTCTCAAGGTTGATGTTTCCTCCCCCATCATAGGAGACTAGAAGACTCTTAGTCCACAGTCCTGGTCGCAATAGTCAGAACTGGTGCTGATCTCCTCCACGCTGGTGTAAAGGTTTAGGGCTAGATGTACGACCATTTTTGCATGCACAAGCAGGTTGGCAAACTCACAAAATAGGTTTTTGCGACTCGTTATTAGAAAGGGACGTTCGTTCCTAATAGTGAGAGCAACTCTATGTAAGAATATTTTGTGTCCGTAATTGTGGACGCAAAACACTCGCAAATTACCACCCTTTACAAGAGGGTGGTAATGCATTCGCAAAAAGGAAGGGGTTACCAGGGGACCCCTTCTCCTTTGCAAATGCAGGCAAAAAATTTTTTTAAGGGCAGGCAGTGGTTCCAGGGACCGCTCCCTGCCTTTAAAAAAATGAAATTAAAACGTTTCGATACATTTTTTAAATGCATCCCCTTTTCCTTTAAGGAAAATAGGCTGCATTAAAAGAAAAACAACTTTATTTGAAAGCAGTCCCAGACATGGTGGTCTGCTGAGCCCAGCAGGCCACCGCACCTGGGAGGCCTGCCGTTCCCAATGGGGTCGCAAATTGCGAGAGGCTCATTAATATTCATGAGTCTCTCAATTTGGGACCCCATTGAGAATCGCTAACAGTGTGAAATACACTGTTGTACAATGGAAATAGCGCCTCGCAAATAGCGAGTCGCAGGAAACTCACAATTTGTGAGGCGCTATTTCCACGGTTGTACATCCGACCCTAAGTTTGAAAATTGGGAATCTCAAGCCATTCTTTTTATAAGTCATTTCCCGGCATCAATGTGATGTAATGGCATGTTTACTAATCTTTCATGCAGTGCAGGCCAGCAAGCCTCTATATCTACATCTATAAAGATATAGAGCATTTCCTCTCTCTCCTTGCGCTGCACCCTTTGTGCTGCCTGGTGCCAATAGGGGCACCCATGCTGATCTTCCCTTACACAGGTTGACACAGGTAGCCAGGTAGAGTTTAGTAGACTTCTTTATTGGTTCATACAGATATGTACATCTGTCCATATTCCAGATGCCAGCCTTCCCTCCAGCCCCTTCAGCTCTTACACCAGCCCCACCAGGAGCAGCCTCCCTGCTCCTCAGCCCATCTCCAACTGTCACCCACTCATCCAAACAGGCACTCAGGCATTCCACGCATCACAGTTGCTGCCCTTGCGTTGTGTTACTTTTTAGAAAATCTGGGCTAGGTGGCTCATTTTTAGACTTTGGTGGATATTCCATCACAAATGGGGTGGATATTCCATCCACACTGTTGCACGTGGGATAAAGTACCCATTGCTGTGTATAAGAGGATATTGCAAGTCACCGAGGGGTTCAATGAGCATATAGAGTTATGAGGCTGCATTCCAAGTCCCTTTATAAGGTTATTCAACTCTGCTGGGGCAGACAATTTCCTTACCATGTACGACAGGGGGTACTTTATACCTTATAATGCATGGTCACATGTTCACCTTTCTTGCAAACCACTTTAATCCTTGGTGCTTAGCTCTTTCATATGAGAGCGAGAGCATTTTGCAAACATTAAGAATAAAAAAAGAATCTATAGTGCAAAATTAAACACATCAAAAAAGCTGTTAGATATTTGTTGCAAAAAGATATTATAATCGGTTTAATATATGTTATTTAAAAAAAACGGAGCAGTAGGTGTCTCTGACACAATATTGTAGTAAAAAATATTGTTGACAAAAATATTGTGTCAAAAATATTGTTTAGCACCATATCGTGCTCCTACACATGTATTAGAAAATACATTTTAAATTCTTTTATTTTTTAGATGATTGTTTATGTGCAGGAAAGAGGACCTTTCTGCACATAAATAGTCATAGGCAAAGTGATGTTTCTATTTGTGCTGCACAAGGCAGTACTCATCAAAACAGCAAATACAAGGAGAAATACAACATTTTTTCCATATTTCGCCGGTTTAAGACCAGGTTTTCCCTGGTCTTAGTTTTGGCGCTGCCTCCTATGTACGCCTCCCCTGTAAATAGGGGGCAGCATCAAAATCAATGGGTATTGCGGTGGAACGCCCACCACAACACCCATTGCTCCCCTCTTTCACGCTTTTACTACATGCCTTATTTCCGTTCAGTGGCTTAATGCTGCCTTGCAAATAACGTGAAGCCCCTATCGCCACCAGAACATCATAAAAGTGACTTTGTGGTGCCCCCTAGTTTCCAAAGATGAAGCATTTTGTGCTTTGCTAATAACTTTGGCACCATTTGACAAATCTTCACAACATTTTCAAAACTAGTTTGCCATTCACTTCAACTGTTTTGAAAGTTTTGGGGGCGACCAGGGTAGCTGAGGGTGGGGGAGGGTTCTAAAGGTCTCAAAACACATTATCCCCATGCAGTTTTCCATATGAATTTTAGACATGACTACAGTCAGAACCGTTAAACAGAATAACACCAAATTTGGCAGAAAGCTAGATCTTAGTCCAGAAAGATCTCTTTTTTGTAATTTGGTATAAATCCGTTCAGTAGTTTTGGAGTTATTAAAGAAAAAATAAATATAGATATTTGTGCAGAGCCTAGCACAGATCTTATGGTGAGATCTGATAGGGAGTGATTGCAGCCATCTTGGGACTCAGGACTCAGCCTGAGTCCCAAAAAATACATTAAAAAAAACCCACAAGGGAGCATGGTGGGACTACCCTGACCGGGTTGCTGAGCTTGATTGCGGGGAAGATGGCGGCTTTCAGTTGAAGCTTCGGGAGGGAGAAAAGGCTGCAGCCCTTTTTCATATCTCCCCATGTACATCTGTAAAGCGCAATGCTGGATTGCTCTATCAGAAGTGTTGGAGAACCCATGACAAACAGTTCTTTCACCCAGAGACGCAACCCGATGCACAGAGCGCCGAAAGGCCTTTGCTCAGATGCAATCTCATGTACAGATTCACACGGAAAATATAGTCAATTACTAAATGACTTAGATCATCATTATGAGGTACTGTTGTTGTGCTTTGGTTAACTAGAGTGAAGACAAGTGTATTGTACCTTCATTCAACGCTTATTAAGTCTCACTCTCACCTATAGCCTCACCAAATCTGAAGCAATAAAAACTGTTCTTTTGAAAAGTATCTCTCTTCTATTCAATCCTGGTATTTTCTCACCCCTCACACTGGTCTGAGCAATTGTTGTCTTTTTTCATCAAAGAGACATTGATCTTTTCTTTTTTTAGCTTTGTGACATGCTTTATTATTTCATCAACCTCAACAGGTGTGTTTTACGGTACCTCTGAATAAAGTTCTAGGTAAGGAAAGTAAAAAAATAATAAGATATCTTCTGGAACATTTAAGAGTCTACAGGTTATTACTACATGCTAAATCTGAGAGAAATACTATCCTAGCTTGGGTACTACTGGATATTCATACTTAAGACTCAGCCTCAAATTAATTGTATTCTTTTTTTTAATATCATTGAACTGGATCTTGCACAAAACAGAGGAACATTCAACTTACTTGACCACTCATGCTGTCATATCCGTAGTCAAACACATCATTCATTTATCATGCAGTGAGACTTTAACGTCAACTTCAGTCAACATAGATTCCTCAACCACTATGACAGACTCCCCAAATCTTCCACCATCATCAATGGATACTCTATTTAAGGAATTGTTAGACATTAAAAATCCAATTTCTTTGATAAATAATGGAGCATCTGTGACTACCCTGCAAGTACAACCTTTAAGGGGAGAAGTTAACCAATTTCAATTGCACATGCAAATAATTGATGAGTGCCTCACTGAAGTTGAAAAACGTCTTGATCAAACTCTCAATGACGGTCAAGACATCTGGTATCTTCAACAAAATAATTGATATAGAAAACCACAGTAGAAGAGAGAATGTCAGTAGTATTGGTCTTCCTGTACATTTGGAAAAAGAAGACATCATGCAATTCTTAATTAAATTACTTCCCACATTGACCAACATTACCTTCACTCCTCAACGTGAATTATAACGTGCTCACCAAGTATGGTCAAGAAACTCTACTCGTACAACTTAACCTCATCACACCCTGGCTTGCTGCCACGCCATCAATATGACCAACAAATTATCACAGAAGCAAGGAAACATGGACCATACACCTATGACAAAGTGCAAATTATAATTAGTGCAGATTTTTCAGCTCTCACTAACATCAAGAACACATATTTCTTAGCACTCCTCCTTAGACTGAAGATAAGTCATAAAATATGGACTCCTGGGTATGGACTCCTGGGTATGGACTCCTGGATCCAGCACCCATGATTGTAACTTATCAGGGAAAAAATAAGCAATATTTTGATCCTCACAAATTAGAATATTTTCCAATGACCTAGGTGACAATAAATCAAAAATGGAACATTAGGCTTCTTCCTCATCATCTGCATGTCCCGCAAACAAAACTTTTACCTCAGACTCAGATGATCAACCCCATTATCCTTGTCAGTGCAAATTGCTCTCCCCACCTCACAGCTCCACCTGGTAGCCCACTGCACTCCAGGTTCAGTGTTCATGGCCCTTCTCCACCCACAGGATCCTGCCTGCTCCTCATACCTGGTGGTCCAGAGGGGAGCCTGTCTCTTTTTTCTGTGCTGCTGTTTCTGTTCTGTTTTCCTTCATAGCCTTTTTCTGTCCTTTTATTTGCTGTTTTTATTTTCTGTTCTGTTTTCATATTAGGTTCTTTCTTATAGCTTTTGATATTTCCCCTTCCCTTCTCTGTGGGCCCCTTCCCGCCTTTGCCACTGCTTTCTCCCCGTGGCCCGCCACTTCAAGCACCTATTCCTGCCTCCCGCTTCCCAGCTGACCAGCCCTCCCCCCTCCTGAACACTGCTTAATGATGGCTGCTACAGGGTGCAGGAGTGACCTCACTGACTTTGTCAGTGTGCATTACTCCCCCTGCCAAGCAGCTCCATCTGGCTATTATTGTCCTTTCTTCTTGACAGTCGACATAGAACAAAGTGTCCAACAGTGGTGTGGCAACAAGGTGTGTAGCCCTGACGAATCTGTCGAAACCTTTGAGGCAGAGAAACATGTTGGCGATAGGTAATGGTATGCGATGGTAGCTACCAGCCTTTTTTAATTCAAAAGTCCACGCCTAATATTTAGGATTAAAATTGCGAAGAGGTGTGCCTGTTGATTTTAATCACATCTGTTTGTCACGAGCAGAGTTATAGGTTCTGCTACCACGTTCTTTTCACTTCTTGGCTTTTTCTTTGGACATATTTTTATCTTCTTTTTGATCTGAATGACGACCAATGATGAGAAAAGGGACCCATTCTGTTCTCCACACATTTTTTTGAAGAGATTTTTCTGCTCTTAATTTCATGTGGTGGATGCACTGTATAGATTAAGGTTTCAGACATCCTGTGTTGTTGTTCTATGCGATTGTCAAGAGTTGTTGGTCAATATGTTCCTTTTTTAACTCTCTAAAAATACCAGATGTATTGCAGTAAATACCCCCGATGAAATGATAGTGGATAGGGGAGCGTAACAGAGATTATGTACATGAGACTGATCTGTTGCAAGATATACTGACGTTATTTACGCCCAAAGGACAGGGTTTACTGGTTGCTGATGTTTTCTGAGTGGAGGGCAACCCTGTTCTTTCTTCTCCCTCTGAGCTCCTTTTTGTGATAGTCCGGTCCAGGGATGACCTGGCTTGGCAGTTCAGGCTGGACTGTTCCCATGAGGCACAGGGTCAAGACTGATTTGCATAAAGCCAGGTCTAAACTGGGGTGGCATTGTGAGCAAAAGAATGATGGATTTAACCCAGATCTCTTGACTGGGGGTGAATGTTTTTATTTGTTCTGCATTTGTCCATCAACTGTGTGCCTTTTGCTATCTCGCCCTAAGTGCGCCGGGTATGCCCAGACATGGGCCCCAGGCTCACTGTGTCACTGGATTCAAGCTATCATGGCTGATGAGGGGTGAAACCCCAAAACTGGTCCTAGGATACTTCTTTCTGGTCCAGGGAGGACCTGGCTTGCAGTTCAGGCTAGACTGTTCCCATGAGGCAGAGAGGCAAGACTGATTTGCATATGGCCAGGTCTAAACTGGGAAGGCATGGTGAGCAAAAGAATGATGGATTTATGCCAGATCTCTTGACTGGGGGTGAATATTTGGATTTATTCTGCATTCCGTCCATCAACTGGGTGACTTTTGCCTTCTCGCCTTAAGTGTACCGAGTATGTCCAGACGTGGGTCCCGGGCTCACTGTGTCACTACATTCAAGCTATCCTGGCTGATGAGGGATAAAACCCCAAAGCTGGACCTAGGATGCTTGTTTCTGGTCCAGGAAGGACCTAGCTTTGCAGTTCAGGTTGGACTGTTCCCATGAGGCACAGGGTCAAGGCTGACTTGCATAGGACTAGGTCTAAACTGGGGTGGCATGATGAGCAAAAGAATGATGGATTTAACCCTGATCTATTGGCTGGGGTGAATGTTTAGATTTGTTCTGCATTCCGTCCATCAACTGTGTGTCTTTTGTTTCTCTTTTCCCAGTACCTTCCCATGCACAAATATCTCTTTTTTCTTTCTCTCTCTCTCTCTCTCTCTCTCTCTCTCTCTCTCTGCCTTTCTTTGTCTCTCCCTCCCACCTCCCTCTTATGCATCACTGAAGATTGGTGTTGGTGATGCTGGTCGGCTATCTTGACTCTCAGCAGTTCTCCATCTCACACAAACTGCAGCGGTAACAAAATTGTATCTGATCATTAGCACCTCCTTTCCTCCTCTACTGTGTGCAGCATGTAGAGCTGCATCAGCACTTTCTAGGCCATTTCCTGTGTCTGTATTAGATAAAAACACATGTCTTTACGCTCTTCTCTTCACAGAGTCCTGTGGATTCATTGAGGATCAAATGGCATCAACCAGTGTTCAGAGGAGGGATCAACCTGCACCCACAGGTAATTCTGATCTGGTCTGTCAAGGCCATCCTTCGAGAAGGTATTGGGATACAGTCTGGTGGGCTCAGCTTTCATCTAGAGGTGGTTATCATACCGTCTGGCAGGGAATACGTCCTAGAGTAGTAATCATTACACAGTATGACACAGTAATGCTTCACCTAGAGAGTCACACTTTCAACAGCGGTAATCCTTGCACAGTACTACACAGCCACGCTGAACCTCGAGGGTCACACTTCCAGCAGCATTAATACTTGCACAGTATGACATAGCCACGCTGCACCTAGAGGGTCACACTTGCCAAAGCGGTAATACTTGCACAGCATGACACAATCACGTTGCACCTAGAGGGTCACACTTCCTACAGCGGTAATACGTACAGAGTATGACACAGCCACCCTGCACATAGAGGGCCATTCTTCCTACAGTGGTGATCCTTACACAATATGACACAGTAACGCTGCACCGGGAGGGTCACACTTGCCACACCAGTAATACTTGCACAGTATGACACAGCCACACTGCACAAAGAGGGTCACACTTGCCACAGCGGTAATCATTACACAGTATTATTATTATTATTATTATTAAATGTAATTTGTAACCGCGCAACTTAGCCCAGTGGGCGTCAAGGTGCCTAACTCAATATATAGCTGAAACCACCAGGTGACCGAAGCTTACTGGTAGGCCTTAATGAAGCACCAGGTTTTGAGGGCTTTCCTAAAGAGAACCAATGAGGGCTGCGATTTAATCTCCAGAGGGAGTGTGTTCCATAGTTGGGGTGCCAAGACGGAAAAGGCCCTGTTCCTCCATCTAACCTTTCTAGAGTGAGGGACCACCAGTTGGTTCAGCTCTAAAGAGCGTAGACATCTGCTCGGGACATACCGAGAGAGCAGAGACCCAAGAGCATCGGCATGACCAGCCATGAGAGCCCTGTAGGTGAGGCAGAGGAGTTTAAAGGACACTCTGGAGGCAATAGGGAGGTATGAAGGCTCTTCATTTCCAAGGTAGCAGATGACAGCCAAGGCAGGGCCAGCACAAATCGTGGCGCGGCATTATGCACAACCTGTAAACGCTGAAGAAGACCCTTGTTGGCTCCGGCATAGAGTGAGTTGCAATAATCAAGCCTTGAGCCAACAAGGGCAATCACAATCTGCTTGCGCGCCTGGGGGGAGAGGTAATGAAGGATTCTTTTAGGGGTCCTAATGACACCCCAACAGGTGGCCACAGTCCTGTTGACCTGAAGCTCCATAGAAAGCGAGGTGTCGAAGATGACACCAAGATTCTTAGCAGATTTAGTGGGAGTGGTGCAGGTGCCTAAAGATGAGGGCCACCACTCACCCGACCACATGTCCTGGTCCTTGCCAAAGACCAGGACCTCTGTTTTGTCGCCGTTCAACTTTAGGGAGTTGAAAATCATCCACTCAGCAACGAGTTGCATGCAGGACCTAAAGTTGGACGCGGAAATGACATGGTCATGCTGCACCTAGATCACACTTCCCAAGGCGGTAATCCATAACACAGCCATCTTGCACCTAGAGGGTCACACTTCCTAGAGCACTTATCCCTCCATACTATGACAGAGCCACATTGCACCTAGAGGGTCACACTTCCTACAGCACTTATCATTGCACAGTATGACACAGTAACGCTGCACATAGAGGACCACACTTCCTACAGCGGTAATCCTTACACAGTAAGACACAGTCATGCTTTACCTAGAGGGTCAACCTTCCTATAGCGCCAATCCTTTCAGTGTATGAGAGAGTTATGGTGCACCTCGTGGTAATTATCACACAATCTTACAAGGTCACACTTCCTAGGGGGTAATGCTTATACAGTATGAGAGAGCCGTGGCGCACCTCCAAGGGTGGCAATCCTTACAGAGAATGAGAGTCAAGCTGCACCCAGGGTTAGTTATCATGATATCTGGCTGGGTCCTATTTGCTACATTGATAATCCTCAAACAGGATGGGAGAATCACCCTGCACCAAGTTGTAATTATCATATCACCTGGCAGGATCACATTTCCCATGGTGGTAATCCTTACAGGGCATAAGATAGTCATGCAGACCCTATGTGCAAACACCATACTGTCCAGCAAGGCCACAGTGGTAATCTTTGCACAGTATGAGAAAATTACACTGCACCTAGTGTTAAATATCATACCATATGGAAGGGTCATACTTCCTATGGTGGTAATCCTTATAGTGTTTGAGAGTCATGCTACATGGAGTGGTAATTGTCATACAGACTAGCCAAGGTAATCCTCACACTGTACAAGAGAATTATTCTGCACCTAGGGGTATTATCCCACTGCCTGGCACGCCCACATTTGCTGTGCCAGTAATATTTCCAGAGTATGAGCGGGAGTCAGGCTGCACCTAGGAGTAGTTATCATACAGCCTTGTAAGATTACACTTCCCTAAGCGGTAATGCTCATGCAGTACGAGAGACACACACGCTGCACCTAGGGTTAATTATCATTTGGTCTGGCAGGGCCACACTTTCACTGGCGCGGTAGTCCTTACACAGTATGAGAGAGTTACACTGCACTTAGGGGTATTGAGCTTACTGTCTGGCAGGATCACACTTCTTTTGGTTGCAATCCTTATACAGAATAAGAGTCAGGAGCACCAGGGACAAATTTTGGTACCAGGCGTGGCTGGTGCAGGAAAGACCAGTGTGGGGGGGGGGGGGGGGGGGTCACAAACAACAGAATAGGGAAAATCAAATCAAATAATAAATACAACCACTTACCTTGCGCTCGCCACATCACCGTACCAATGCAGGCACCATTGCAGGGATGATTGTTTTTGTGCAGGAAGGGACATCTTCCTGCATAAAACAATCATGAGAGGCTTTTCTCACTTTGTATGTATGCTGTAGAATGCAGCAAAAATAGAAAAGGGAAAAACGAGCGAAAATAAATGTATTTCTTCTTATTGCAACTCCCGTACAGCTCCCCTGGGGAGGCCGGACCTTTTGACGCATTCCCAGGTTCATAAAATCTCATAAATCCGGGAGTGTGTCAAATATCATGGGTGTTACGTGGGGATACCCCCAGTAACACCCATGGAACGCCTCCCTCTCGCAGGGCGATGCCTCAGTCCATATGTGCAAGGCCATGTAATGCCACACAGGGGGGTTTATGTGGGAACACCCACAGTAACACCCATGAAACGCCTCCCTCTCGCAGGGTAATGCCTCAGTCCATATCTGCAAGGCCATGCAATGCCACACAGGGTGGTTTTCATGTGGTCTTGTAGATATGGCCCTGCAGTCTGCGCCGCCGGACCGTCACTAAACATGATGTCCCGGCAGCACAGGGGACTGACCATGCCCTGGGAAGCCAAACATTTGATATAGCACATATTGAGAGTGCCTGATCAGTCTAAAAACATACCAAGCGCCCCTGGTAGAACATGATTTATTGTATGGTTAATAAAACCATCAAAAAATATAACAAGCATTGCCAAAGACAATAGGCCAGGCTTGCAGTTAGAGCCCCTTCTTAAACATTCAAGAAAAGCCTACAATTATGGGGAAAAAACAAAAAGCCTAATGCTGTATACAATAATCTGAGAGTAAATTTAGGGGCTCATTATGATGGCTGATGGACCATAACGGTAATGGGACCGTCCGCCAGACGTGCGGCGGTCCCATCGCTCCAATTAGGATGGGCCCGCTATACTGGTGAGTGCATCCTGGATTTTACCATTGTGGACGGTGCTGCTGTCTGCAGCACCATCTGCAATGGTAAAATTACATGCACAGGATTTCCCTGCACCACATGGCAGGCACCCAGCGATGCTGCCACTTGGTGCAGGGAACTGCAGGGGGGTACCATGGGTATCCCCCAAGTGCCTGCAAGCACCGCCAGCCTTTCCACGATGCCGCCATGGAAAGGCCTTTCACCACACACATCCTAATATGGCTGGCGGATGTCTGCTAGGCACCGCCACCATATTAGTGGGCCAAACCTGCCCGGCCGGCAATTGTAATGATTGCCGTCCGCCAGAATAGCTATTCAGCCGGACGCACCGTGCATCCACCGCAATATGATTGCGTTTCAAGAGAGAGAGAGAGCGACCGGTATGCGAAGGAGGCACAACAGGTCCAGAGTAGGCTCTGCCCAGAAAAGCTGGTCAACCCCTTGCCACTTCACAACCTTGGAGCATAATACTGCTTATACCAGCGTGTTTTTAGAAGGGAATCCCCCTCTCACACATAGAAAAAGACTTTAGGGCGTGTATACACATAGTCTGAATTACACACCCACTAGTTTAATTACATACACTTATTTTTATTAGTTCTGAAGAAAGCCAGCATATTCATAAGGCACTGGCTGAAACATGTTGACTTACTAATGGATGTGGGAGGTCGTAACTCGCCTCTAACATCCAACAGCCTTATTTTTAACCGCTGACGGTGGCCCAGGTATTAAAGTCTAATTCACCTTTGGGTACTGGGACCCCCGCCAAGCCGTTTTAAATCACATTCATAACACTCTTCACCGCACACTCAGCAACATACCTGCTTCGCGGTAATCAGGCGTCGAAGCACACCGGGACACGCTAGGTGTCACTGGGTGGGCCCGATGATGAAGCATGCCACCAACTAGGTTGGTGGGTGAGGGCTTCATGAGCACACTCACCAGGTGCTCCTACCCCATGACAAAACATACTTGAGTCCTTGACTTTTGTTAAACTCGTAATGCATAAGCTAGTCTCCTTTTGATTAACTATACATCCACCGCAATTCCCACCACCATTGTAATATGGTGGGGGGTATTTCACGTTACAATGGTGTAATGGTTGCCACCACCGTCACGGCAGTGGCAATCGTTACACCATCGTAATAAACCCCTTAATGTGTGACAATTCAGTGCACTATGGGATGTAAAGTAGTCCCTCATGCTTGGTGCTACAACCCTATTCCTAGGGCCACAGGGAAAGCAAGAGTTACTAAGCCGCGCCATGGTGGGTGAGGCCTTTTACTCCTGATGTCCAGGACCCGGAGTACCATGGGCTCTGTGTAACTGAGCTAAGTACCACTTCAGCACTTGACTCTCAGTCAGGGTCGGCTCTAGGGGATGCGACTCGTGCCACTGCAGTGGGTTCTGACTTTAGGGGGAGCCGTGTTTGCAGGTATATCATAGTTTTAAAAGCACCTGCTGCAGCGTTCCTTCCATCCAGCAATTTCTATACAACAATAAAAATGTCAAGGTAACTCCAGTGATTAATGTTCTTCCAGGAGTGAGATTGAAGGTTTGTCTAATGGAAGTTTTGATTCATCATAATGTAGCGCAGAGGGTTAATATGCCTGCTGCAAAGAACATGTACCATGCAGATCACAAAGTATATATAATGTAACTAGGTCGGTGCTCTTGTCAGATAGATCCTTTTGTTACTAGCAGTGTATATGTTAAAATCCTAATATAGAAAAGTGAGCTAATAACTGTCATCAAAGACCTGCATGCAAACTGAAAGGTAGGGATTAGAGCGTCACGATTTTCCCCCAGTGTTTTATTGTTATACTGTTGCAAAAAGGGTACATTTTGGCCCAAAAAAATCAAATCTTAATATTAAGTATAAACCACAACCATGATGGTATGTTTTGAATTCTGAGGTGATGCTTCTGCAGACCCAGTACTTTTAAACAATACTATCTATCAGTATGGATGACATGTCACTTCTACACCTTGAATTCCTCTGACTTATGTAACATTCCTATACACTGTTTACACACATATGGTTGACTGTCTCTGTGTAATGTATGTTTGATGTAAAGTGCTCTTACACCTTACAAACCTTATTAAATGTATCTGAGCAGGAGAGTGATTATGGAGACTTTAGAGGCAATGTTAAAGGGTGATAGTGAGGGAATCCGAGGCAAATATGGTCATTCAGGGACACCAACAAATAGGATTGCACAAGGCGCCACCAGTGCAAAAGCCGGGCCTGCTCTCTGAGATACAGTGGGCCGAGCAGTCCAAGGCTTCTTGGGGAGGAGGTAAGTGGGCTCAAAATTCATTAAATAACCAGAATAAATGACGTTTTAGTAAAATACTCGCTTTTATGTAAAAGAATGATTTATCAATAAACACAACTTAGAATACAACCCATTATAAATAATATACACACTTTTCTTAAGGTAGGTGTGCTGCAGTTACCTGGGTCAGCTTCAAGTTCAACTTCCTCTTCTAAGGATGGTAGTTATTCCCCATTCCTGTGTGGCAATATCCATGCTCGACCTCAATAGAAGTCTTAAAAGTTCTACAATGGCTTCAGCAGAAAATAACATGTCCACGCGCTGGAATACGTATGTCAGAGTAATTCCTTTCAGGGCCTGAGGGTCCAGTGGTCAGTCTTGCCCACTATAGCTGGAGTGGCAATTCAGAGTCCCCCGGTGCCCCTGTACGGCCCAGCAAGGAGCACCAGTCTGGAAGCTGATGTTGAAGCAACAGAAAACCACAGTGCACCTTCAGTCCTGCAGTAAGTCTTTTCCTCCATACGGAGGCACATCTTGGGTGCTCCCAGACTCGGGCGCTCCCTGACTCAGGCGCTCCCAGACTCAGGCACTCCCAGACCCAGGCGCTCCCAGATTCAGGTGCTCCCAGACTCAGGCGCTCCCAGACTCGGGCGCTCCCAGTCTCAGGTGCTCCAAGACTCGGGCGCTCTCAGACTCAGGCGCTCCTAGAATCGGGCGCTCCCAGACTCACCTGCTCCCAGACTCAGGCGCTCCCAGACTCAGGCGCCATACAATGCTCATTGAACTCAGCTCAGGATGTCCTAGAAGAATGACCCTCTTCCTGGTCCACACCACCCTTCCTGACATACAGGGGGGCATCACTGCACATACAGGGCAGCTACCCTTAGTCTTCAGCTCAATCCCCTCCTGACATAGGGAGATCACTGGCAGCACAGATGAGGCGATGGCCCTCTTTGGGTCACAGTGTTGCAAAGGGCAACACCCCTCTCATCACAATGTGGGACCAGAGCGGCAACCCTTACTCTTTGCAGCCGTCACCTCTTGGCATCAGGGGGGTCGCGTGGTGCACACTGGCAGATGGCCTGATTGGTGTGGCAGTCTAGTCTTCTCCATGGTGGCTACCTGACACCTAGGGGCCGTCTCAGCACACAAGGCACACAGCTGGCTCAGCACGCTGATCTTGACAGAGCAGAATCTCTCGTCTCACACTCTGCTCCTGGGATCATCTTGGTAGGGCCCTCACTGGACCTGGCTTTCTCCAGGCAGCCTCCTTCTCCTCACAATGCCCACTGGTCTTAGATAAGGCACAACCTGGTGCTACAGACATGTGTTATTTCTTCTCACGGTTGATGTTTCCTCCCCCATCATAGGAGACCAGAAGACTCTTAGGCCGCAGTCCTGGTCGCAATACTCAGAACTTGTGCTGATCTCCTCCACGCTGGTGTAAAGCTTTAGGGCCAGATGTACGACCATTTTTGCATGCACAAACAGGTTGGCAAACTCACAAAATAGGTTTTTGCGACTCGTTATTAGGAAGGGACGTTCGTTCCTAATAGTGATCGCAACTCTATGTAAGAATATTTTGCGTCCGTAATTGCGGACACAAAACACTCGCAAATTACCTCCCTCTTCAAGAGGGTGGTAATGCACTCGCAAAAAGGAAGGGCTTCCCAGGCGACCCCTTGTCCTTTGCAAATGCGGGGAAAAATATTTTTTAAGGGCAGGCAGTGGTTCCAGGGATAACTCTGGGCTAGGTGGCTCATTTTTAGACTTTGGTGGATATTCCATCACAAATGGGGTGGATATTCCATCCACACTATTACACGTGGGATAAAGTACCCATTGCTGTGTATAAGAGGATATTGCAAGTCACCGAGGGGTTCAATAAGCATATACAGTTATGAGGCTGCATGCCAAGTCCCTTTATAAGGTTATTCAACTCTACTGGGGCTTACAATATCCTTACCATGTACGACAGGGGGTACTTTATACCTTATAATGCATGGTCACATGTTCACATTTCCTGCAAACCTCTTTAATCCTTGGTGCTTAGCTCTTTCATATGCGAGCGAGAGCACTTTGCAAACATTAAGAATAAAAATAGAATCTCTGGTGCAAAATTAAACACATCAAAAAAGCTGTTAGATATTTGTTGCAAAAAGATATTAAAATCAGTTTAATACATATTATTTAAAAAAAACGGAGCAGTAGGTGTCTCTGACACAATATTGTAGTAAATAATATTGTTGACAAAAATATTGTGTCAAAAATATTGTTTATCACCATATTGTGCTCCTACACATGTATTAAAAAATACATTTTACATTCTTTTATTTTTTAGATGATTGTTTATGTGCAGGAAAGGGGAACCTTCCTGCACATAAATAGTCAGAGGCAATGTGATGTTTCTATGTGTGCTGCACAAGGCAGTACTCATCAAAACAGCAAATACAAGGAGAAATACAGCATTTTTCCCATATTTTGCCGGTTTAAGACCAGGCTTTCCATGGTCTTAGTTTTGGCGCTGCCTCCTATTTATGCCTCCCTTGTAAATAGGGGGCAGCATCAAAATCAAAGGGTGTTGCGGTGGAATGCCCACCACAACACCCATTGCTCGCCTCTTTCACGTTTTTACTTCATGCCTTATTTCCGTTCAGTGGCTTAATGCTGCCTTGCAAATAACGTGAAGCCCCTATCGCCACCAGAACATCATAAAAGTGACTTTGTGGTGCCCCCTAGTTTCTATAGATGAAGCATTTTGTGCTTTGCTAATAACTTTGGCACAGTTTGACAAATCTTCACAACATTTATAAAACTAGTTTGCCATTCACGTCAACTGTTTTGAAAGTTTTGGGGGTGACCAGTGAAGCTGGGAGGGGGTTCTGAAGGTCTCAAAACACATTACCCATGCAGTTTTCCATATGAATTTTAGACATGACTACAGTCAGAACCGTTAAACGGAATAACACCAAATTTGTCAGAAAGCTAGATCTTAGTCCAGAAAGATCTCTTTTTGTAATTTGTTATAAATCCATTCAGTAGTTTTCAAAAAATAAATATAGATATTTGTGCAGAACCTAGCACAGATCTCATGGTGAGATCTGATAGGAAGTATTTGCAGCCACCTTGGGACTCAGGACTCAGCCTGAGTCCCATAAAATACATTAAAAAAACCCACAAGGGAGCATGGTGGGACTACCCTGACCGGGTTGCTGAGCTTGATGGCGGGGAAGATTGCGGCTTTCAGTTGTAGCCTCGGGAGAGAGAAAAGGCTGCGGCCCTTTTTCATATCTCCCCATGTACATCTGTAAAGCGCAATGCTGGATTGCTCTATCAGAAGTGTTGAAGAACCCATGACAAACAGTTCTTTCACCCAGAGACGCAACCCGATGCACAGAGCGCCGAAAGGCCCTTGCTCAGATGCAATGTCATGTACCGATTCACACAGCAATTATAACCAATTACTAAATGACTTAGAATGATCATCATTATGAGGTACTGTTGTTGTGCTTTGGTTAACTAGAGTGAAGACAAGTGTATTGTACCTTCATTCAACGCTTATTAAGTCTCACTCTCACCTATAGCCTCACCAAATCTGAAGCAATAAAAACTGTTCTTTTGAAAAGTATCTCTCTTCTATTCAATCCTGGTATTTTCTCACCCCTCACACTGGTCTGAGCAATTGTTGTCTTTTTTTATCAAAAAAACATTGATCTTTTCTTTTTTTAGCTTTGTGACATGCTTTATTATTTCATCAACCTCAACAGGTGTGTTTTACGGTACCTCTGAATAAAGTTCTAGGTAAGGAAAGTAAAAAAATAATAAGATATCTTCTGGAACATTTAAGAGTCTACAGGTTATTACTACATGCTAAATCTGGGAGAAATACTTTCCTAGCTTGGTTACTGCTGGTTATTCATACCTAAGGCTCAACCTCAAATTAATTGTATTTTTTTTATATCATTGAACGGGATCTTGCAGAAAACAGAGGAACATTCAACTTACTTGACCACTCATGCTGTCATATCCGTAGTCAAACACATCATTCATTTATCATGCAGTGAGACTTTAACGTCAACTTCAGTCAACATAGATTCCTCAACCACTATGACAGACTCCCCAAATCTTCCACCATCATCAATGGATACTCTATTTAAGGAATTGTTAGACATTAAAAATCCGATTTCTTTGATAAATAATGGAGTATCTGTGAATACCCTGCAAGTACAACCTTTAAGGGGAGAAGTTAACCAATTTCAATTGCACATGCAAATAATTGATGAGTGCCTCACTGAAGTTGAAAAACGTCTTGATAAAACTCTCAATGACGGTCAAGACATGTGGTATCTTCAACAAAATAATTGATATAGAAAACCACAGTAGAAGAGACAATGTCAGTATTATTGGTCTTCCTGAACATTTGGAAAAAAAGACATCATGCAATTCTTAATAAAATTACTTCCCACATTGACAAACATTACCTTCGCTCCTCAACGTGAATTATAACATGCTCACCAAGTATGGTCAAGAAACTCTACTCGTACAACTCAACATCATCACATCCTGGCTTGCTGCCACACCATCAATATGCACAACAAATTATCACAGAAGCAAGGTAACATGGACCATACACCTATGACAAAGTGCAAATTATAATTCTTGCAGATTTTTCAGCTCTCACTAACATCAAGAACACATATTTCTTAGCACTCCTCCTTAGACTGAAGAAAAGTCATAAAATATGGACTCCTGGATATGGACTCCTGGAACCAGCAACCATGATTATAATTTATCATGGAAAAAACAAGCAATATTTTGACCCTCCAAAATTAGAATAATTTCCAATGACCTAGGTGACAATAAATCAGAAATGGAACATTAGGCTTCTTCTTCATCACCTGCACGTTACCCAAACAATACTTTTACCTCAGACTCAGATGATCAACCCCATTATCCTTGTCAGTGTGCATTGCTTTCCCCACCTCACAGCTCCACCTGGTAGCTCTCTGCACTCCAGGTTCAGTGTTCGAGGCCCTCCTCCACCCACAGGATCCTGCCTGCTCCTCATACCTGGTGGCCCAGATGGGAGCCTGTCTCTTGTTTCTGTGCTGCTGTTTCTGTTCTGTTTTCCTTCATAGCCTTTTTCTGTTTTTTTATTTTCTGTTTTTATTTTCTGTTCTGTTTTCCTTACTTATTTTTCAGTCCAGTATTTGTGGTCTGGTTTGATTTTTCCCCTTCCCTTCTCTGTGTGCCCCTTCCCGCCCTTGCCACTGCTTTCTCTCCGTGGCCTGCCCCTTCAAGCGCCTATTTCTGCGTCCGCTTTCCAGCTGAACAGCCCTTCCCCCTCCTGAACACTGCGTAATGATGGCCTCAACGGGGTGCAGGAGTGACCTCACTGACTTTGTCAGTGTGCATTACTCCCCCTGCCAAGAAGCTCCACCTGGTAGCTGTCTGCCCTCTGCATTCCAGGTTCAGTGTTCGAGACCCTCCTCCACCATTAGGCTCCTGCATGTGCCTCATCCTTGGTGGCTTAGTGGTGAGTCTGTCTCTTGTTTCTGTGCTGCTGTTTCTGTTCCGTTGTTTTCCCTCATAGCCTTGTTCTGTCTTTTAATTTTCTGTTTCTATTTTCTGTAATGATTTTATGTTCTGTTCCGTTTTCACTCTCTGTTCTGTCTTATAGCCTTTCTTCTGTCTGTTATTTTTGCACTGGTTCACTTTTTTCCCCTTTTCCTTCTCCGTGTGCCCCTACCCTCCCTCACCTCACACAACTGACACAAAGCCAACAATCCTTATTTAGCCCTGTGAATCCGTAAGGGCCATGTCGGGAAAGTAGACATCACCCGCAAGAGCCGTTAGCAGCGCCTCCAATGAGGAAGGGAATGACCTAAACACAAGGAAGCCCATCAGGAGCCAGTCATTGGCTCTTGCAACTGTGCCCCACTATGCTAAACATGACAAGCAGGTGGGACCAAACTCAACAGCGAGTAATGAGAAACAAAGCCACAAAAATAAGCCTACCGTGACCATGAGATGCTGCGCGGCACAAGAAAATCCTGTGAATTACCTCACTCGACTGGTGCCACAGAGATTTAACATTTGCTACAGCCCAACGTAGTGATGACATCAGCGCAACATACCTGGCATCATGGGAATGGAAAGTTAACATCAACTCACAGAGAAGGCTAGCGAAGCAGGGTTCTCCACCGGCACTGAGGTAACATGACAGTGACATGGCATACTGGCACAAGGGGCAATGCTTCCATGCAAACAGACTCACAGGGCAGTTGAATAAACATGTGGGACATACACTGGCCCACACCTACACAACATGGTTTTTGGTAAATCAAACTGTACTGGACCACAAGGTTGAGTGGATGATCCAGACACATCCTGCTGCACACAGTGAGGCTGCAATTCCCCACAGAGGCCGTGGTTGTGATGTCCCACACAATGTCAAGCCGTGGTATTTGCAATGTGTTAGGGTCAAGGTTTACACACATTGATGCATTCACCAGAGTCAAAACTCAACTACAGATGACTGTCAAGAAGGATGACTGTCCTGTCATGGGAGTGGGGCAACATGAAATTTGAGACATGGTAATGTTACATGTATGTATGGTCCGACAACATGCGCATTAACATTTTCCACATATTTGAAACCATACCAACACAAAACAGCCTGTTTGTAATCCTTACCCAAACTGACATTTTAACATGTCTGTGCATGTACCGCTGATTCGGCTGACGTTGCTATCTTCATGAGGAATAGCAGGAGGACTAAGATGACACCAACGGACAACAGGCAGGGCGACCTGGATATGACAGTAACACAAGAGGTCA
This sequence comes from Lissotriton vulgaris, assembly GCF_964263255.1. Classification (NCBI taxonomy): domain Eukaryota; kingdom Metazoa; phylum Chordata; class Amphibia; order Caudata; family Salamandridae; genus Lissotriton; species Lissotriton vulgaris. The sequence continues at coordinate 42,968,582 of NC_141691.1, read as the reverse complement.
CGTTCAGAATAATTCCTTTCAGACATGGTCATTTATAGTACACTAAGAATGTAGTACACTTGTACATTCCATGTTCACACATTGCACGTATGTTTGTGGCATCACATCAGCACTTGTGTGACACTGCACAACAAACAACAAAGTGACATTGCATACAGTCAGCTGGACACACAGTATGCTACACATGCCACTCCATGGTACAAGCTTGCACAATATTTTACTAGGACTCACCATCATGAAAAGATGAGCTGACTCCGGATATCATCCTCCTCCTCCTCCTCATCGCTTGCATCCTGGCCAAGGCCTTCATCCTCAACGGGTGGATGTTCCAGCTCATCAGGATCCAGGATGAGTGGCAAGGCCTTCTCAACTGCCATGTTGTGCAGCATGCAGCACACAATGATGATGTTACACACCTTGAACGGAGCGTATGAGAGGGATCCACCAGTCTTGTCGAGGCACCTGAACCGGCTCTTCAAGAGTCCAAACGTTCTCTCTATGACTCGCCTGGTCTGCCCGTGTGCATTGTTGTACCGCTGGTCTGCAGCTGTTCTAGGGTTGCGGAGCGGAGTCATGAGCCACGGAATGTAGGGATATCCTGTGTCTCCTACAAATTGACATCATGGCAATGAGTGTGTAATGTGAAGCCGTCAGAGAAATACATAAAATTGAGACATACATGAGAAACAGAGTTTACCCACCAACAAGACATGCCCGATGGTTGCGCAGCTGCAGCATCATCTGTGGTACGCTGCTACGCCTCATGATGAATGCATTGTGGCACGATCCTGGAAAACATGCACAAACATGTGAAATCAGCATGTTAGCAAGACACACCACCAGGGCATTTATGGATTGGTAATGTTTCCTGTTGCGGTAGGCCTGCTCCTGAGCTTGTGGTGGCACCAAAGAAACATGTGTTCCATCAATGGACCCAATTACATGTGGCATTCCACCCAGGGCATGGAAATCACCCTTGACACCTGTCAACTCTTCTGGAGTAGGGAATTTGATGAATTCATCAATGTGACTCAACATAGCAGCTAACACATCACGTAGTACATGGCTGAACATGGTCTGGGACATCCCCCCCACATCGGCTATGGTAAATTGGAACGTACTTGTGGCAAAGAAATGTAGGGCTGCCATCACCTTTACCTTGGGTGTCAGCGCAGTTGGATACCTGTGTCGTGGTAGGAGATGTGGTTCCAGCCTGTCCGTCAAGTCCTGAATCAAAGGTTGAGTGAAACTGTATCGGCAGATGCAATCACGTTCCCTCAAGGCATCCAAGTCTGGCAACGGCCTTGGCAGAGGGGGTGCCCTGCACAACATGTTTGTGGAGAAAGGTGAACAACTGTCAGCCAACAACTATTACAATGTATATAGCACAAGCAACAATGCTTCAATACATCAAATCACCATTGAGTCTGGCATGGGCTGTACATCAAGGACACATATGGCATCTGGCTGGCACTCCTCCATTAGAACTTATACACTTGTTGTCTGTGAAAGGGACATGCCATGCACACTAATGATCTGCTGGGCTGGTCTGAGTGAGCAGGAAAATGTATCACGTCTGTGACACACGTCACGTGACCTGCATGAGAAGGTTGTCAACACATCCAGACAACCGACTGCAAGGCACACACCCACGTCACATTTGCTATCAATTGGACAAATCTGTAATATTGTGAATGAGGTGTGCATTTGACTAAACTACACCACAGCCATTATCAGAATGCAGACCTGTATGTTTGTGGACAAAGTTATATGATGCCATCACACACATGACCTGTTGAAATGGCCCTGTGGCATAGTGTGCGTACATGGGAACCCTTGCAATCACTGCACAGACCCATCATAGATGCACCTACAGCAGATTAAGTATACAGGATACAAACAGCATGACTAATCTTTCACATGGCACACACATTACATTGTCACACAGGGTCATGCTGGGCGTCAATTTTACAAGTGAGACAGTGCCCCTGTCCCTGGCATCATTTGACAGATGCCCGTACTGAATAGTGTGCTATCCCAATGTTGATGTGCATCACAACATGTTTATGAGGTTACTTATGTGACAAGTGTAAAGGTCATGTGAACCACATAGTGCCCCATCACAAATGAAATGTCTCAACAGCTCATCACACATCAACTGTGCCACATGATCACATGCCCTGTTCTATATCACTATCTGCCACACCTAGGGCCTGCTGATGTGAGGATGCCATGCCAATATATACATCGACATCCTCATTCTGACCTTACACCTACATCCCTGCCATGTGTTTTCCTGGTATCATAATTGTAATGGTGCCATGCGTAAGCTCGTAAAATGCACCGTACACATGCATTCACTAGAGCGTGTCAAACGCCCAGTACCCCAATGGTACGTGCGTATGTATGGGTCGTTTCACTATTACATTTGAGCCACACGTGAACGGAGCGCACCCCAATAGTACGTGCGTATGTACGGGTCATTTCACTTTTGCATTCGAGCCATACGCGAGCGGAGCGTACCCTAAGAGTACGTGCGTGTGTACGGGTCCTTTCACTTTTGCATTCGAGCCATACGCGAGTGGAGCGTACCCTAATAGTACGTGCGTGTGTACGGGTCGTTTCACTATTCCATTCGAGCCATACGCAAGCGGAGCGTACCCCAATAGTACATGCATGTGTACGGGTTGTTTCACTATTGCATTCGAGCCATACGCGAGCGGAGCATACCCAGCCATTGCCTGTGTGTGTGCGGGACGTTTCACTATTGAATAAGTTGCATTCGTGACGGAAAACACACCGTACTTGTGTGGGGATCCCAGAAAATACATAGGGAACATCTAGGGGACGAGTAGAATGCCCAGAATGCAGGCTAGTTGTCAAGGAAACAGAGATTTGAGTGTGTTCTACAGGTGTTCAGAAAAATTCAGTTGGCCAAAACTATACAATGGTGCAGAATTTGTTGTGGTGCTCAAGCTCTTTTTTTAAACTATGCAAATGTGTGTCATGGCCTTATGTGTAATGGGATTGGATGAAACATAGGATGCAAACTAATCTGGCCTATCACACTGTACTCCTTGGACTGACAACCCCTCAGCACACTGATTTAAGGCTGCATGTGGCTGTGAGAGGGCACTTGCCTGCACAACATTGGAGTGGACAACACTGCTGTCTCTGCATTCCCTGGACCCTGATTTTGTTCAGTGAGGAGGAGAACAAGGCCCTGCTGGTTGCCCTCCTGCCAAACTACAGCAAGCTGTATGGAAGACCAGGGGAGCAGGTGAGTGATGACTTCACTACCTTGGACTGTGCACCTGTTGTGTGTGTGACACAACAGCCATTGTGTATTTAAGGAACAGAGATGCAATGTTGTTTGGAGTGAGTGCCTGGTGTGTACATTGTGGTATCTACCCTGCAGTGAATGACGTGGTTAAATAGTGTTTTCTGCTTACCTGCATTGTGCTAACTGTGACATTCAATGCAATGTGAATGACACTTTCTGCTGTGCCACACCTTGCATGTTTTTTTGACATGATTTACTGAGGTGTAACAGTGTTCCCCCCAGAGTGACAGATGAATGTACTCACGGTTGATGATTGTTTTTCATGACCTGTGTGGATGTTGGACAAATGCATGCTTTGAAGTAATGGACATTGAAGAGTGTGAATGTTCTTTGTCACCTGGCTAATTGTGTATGTGATATTTTGCAACACTGATGCATGACGTATGCCACAGCTGTACCCATCTGATGTGACAAGTATGCAGTGCTGTGTGCATGACTTGGACAGTTAGCATGACGCCTGTGTCACATCTTTCTAAAGTGTGACATGTGTAAAGTGATGTTGTATACACTGTTGACAATGACAAGCAAATGATCTGTGCCAGGGTGAGCATGTGTGGTCTGCTGATGGCTCTTAGGTGTGGTGGGATATGTGACAGCATGTCACGTGCTGTCCACCACCCTGAAGTAGCATATCTTGTTCAGTGTGTGCCATTCTCAGGGAGTGGTTTGCACCCCTTATGGCATCTGTTGCCTTTCAAAGGCATGTAGTGCATTGGTGTTTGCTTACAGGCCACATTCACATGGACAATGATGCAAGTCCGGTCAGCATCCTATGCCCTGTTGTCATCGTCAATGTGGTGCAAGTGTGTGTCTTTGGGACATGGACCAGGTGTACTGATGTTGTTTCACTTTACCTTCCTGACAGGTATCTGCCTATGAGAAGGGGGAGATCTGGCTGGACATAGCCAGGGCTGTCAGGAGTGAGGGGGGCCCTCGCCGAAGGATCCGTAACATCAGGAAGAGGTGGCAGGACATCCGGTGCTGGACCGGCCGTATCGCCCGGGTCCAGCTGAAGCTTGAAGCTCCACGCCGGCATGGCGGCACCCGTCACCTCACCCCCCACATGCTCCGGGTCCTGGAAGTGGTTTTTCCAGACCTCCATAGGCAGTTGCAGGAGGGACAGCAGCAAGGAGGGGGTAGGTACATGTCTGTTTGTTGTCATGTGTGTCACATGCTACCTGCGGTGCCCAGAAGCCTGGTAACACTCCCACAGTTGGGGTGGTGTGGTCAGACAGGCAATTTATGCATTGTCATTTTGATGACCGACATTCAGCTGATGCTCTTTTACATCCCTTCCCCTCCTCCACATGTGTCACCTGCTTTGGGTATTTCATTTTTGCGCATGTACTCATAGGGTGAAATGTATTAGTATGCATATTGCTTAGCACATCATCATGTTGGAGGGAGGTCTCTGACACGTGTTGGTACCTTACCTGTTCCATGACCTGTGCACTGTGTTTGCCCTTCATGATTTTTTGGCACTAATCATGAGTCTCAACATGGAGTTCAGCACGGGTCTGCCTCAGGGGCCTTTGTACCTGGTATACTTTGTATTTCTCATGTGTTAGCTACATGTGCACACTGTCCATGTATACAATGTTTGGCTTGTGCATACTCACACTGGGCAGTGCGTGTGTGCATAATCAGAATAAAATGTTGCTGGTTGTTTGTGACTAATATGGGTGGGCTGCCACACGAGGTGACCTTGGGTTAATTTAAATTACTGCACAGTTATTGATACCCTGATATTGACTTTTCACTACTTCAGCTGTATCAGTCACATTGACGGGGTGATGGGGTTGTTGTGCAGGGGAGGTGTGATGGGCCAGCCTGTTTCGCCTTGTCAGTGGTGAGCTGTGTATGTAATTTCTGATGTGAACTCATCACTATGCACTTACCCTGTGATGCTGGACAATGCTGTCATTGTTGGATTTAGAGGCTATGTTGTTGGCTCACAGAGATGATTGTTCCACATAGATTTGTGCAACATGTATGTATTGGGGGTTCAACACAGTTTTGTCTTGGTGTGCACACTACTGTATTCACATTTCCCATGTGGTTGAGGGTGTGTCAACAATGCAGCGATGTTTTTAATATTCACAATTGCAGGCAGATTAGCGTAGGCATTTTTAGGATTTTGTACATGTGGGCCACTTCACTTGACAGCCAGTGTGTGTTATGTGCTAGGAACTGTATGATCTGGTGATAGATGCCCCTGTGAGGAGTGTCACAATAGTCTGTGGTGATGGAGGGTGTCTCTGAACCAATCATATACTCACACCCAGTCAACAGGTCAGGGTTTTATCCATCACCTTTCTGTTGCACACTCTGCCCCCCAAGTTCAAACATGGTCATGTGCAAATATGTCTGTCCATGTGCCTAATGGGAACAGTCCAGTCAAAAATGTCAAGCCATGCCTTCCCTGGACTGGAAACAAGGTTCCTGGGACCACTTTCTGGCACTACAGCCGTCTTCAGCCATGCTTTTTTGTATACACATCTGTGTTTCACGCAAGCCTGGCTGTAGACGGCTGTGATGCCAGTGAGAGGTGATAGAAAGCTTGTTTCAGGTCCAGGGATGGCATTACATGGCAGTTTGGGCAGGACTGTTCCCATGTGGCACAGGGTTAGATAGATTTGAACATGACCATGTATGTACTGGGGTGGCAGAGTGGGCAACAGAACGGTGATGGATCAACACCTGAGCTGTTGACATACAGTGGCTCATCATTGTGACTCTCATTCAAATTGTGGCCTGGTCTGTTATTTGTATCTTTGTATACAAGGAGCATTGTGTCTATTACAATTGCGCAGTACTGGACTCAAATATGTGCTGAGTTATGTGGCATGTGACTCATGATGCATGCCATGATTAGAAATGTTCCCAAATTATTTGATGATCATATGGCTGATATGTACAGGTGACTGATATATATGTTTTCTTTCTCCTTGCCAACAGCATCATCACCTGAAAGTGGAGGAGACACAAGCACGGACTAGGCAGAGAGACCTAGCCAAAGTGCAACCAGCTTTGAGGTGTCGGAGGGAGGCAGTGGCACAGAGGGTGAAGGGAGTCAGGCCGCCGGACGTCGTGAGCAAGACACCTCATACCATACAGACGGCTTGCCTTCAGACTCCCAGGAGGAGGGGGAATATGCAGCAACAGCATCTGCACCCACTATGTCTGTCCCCTCCTCCTTCTCACCCATCTCCACCCTCCCAGTTGCTAGGGTCCCTTTGGTCTGTGCTGCCCCCGTGTCTCCTTTGTCCCCCGGCACCACAGCCCCTGTCCCTATCTCCCCTGTTGCCCTCAGTGCCGAGTGGACCTACACCGGCAGATTCACGTTGGTCAGACGACCATGCTGACTGTCCTCCATGGACAAACCAAGATCATGACACAGTTGTTGTCATTCATGGAGGGCATGTCATCTGACATATCTGACCAACGTCGGAGTTTATCGTCCATAAACTCAACACTGACGGCAGCACTTGCCATTCTGCAGTTTCAACCCCCCTCCTTCCGACCCATCCACATACCCCTCTCCCATACCTGTCCAACATACACGCAGACGCACCAGATCACACACCCCAACAGGAACACCCAGCACACCCACACGTAAGTCGAAACGCAGACCTCCAGGCACCCAATCTCAGGGGGATGTACGCACACCCACAGGGACAGGGGACAGACATCACCCACCCACCCACAGACACACTGCACCTGACTCACAGCCCTCTACCTCCACTCCCATTGTGTCCCCGGGTTCAGGTGGTAGCCTGTCAGAACTGGCAGCAGTGTGCAGCGTTGAATATGTTGCCACCTTTTGCGCTGCAACTGCCACTGTGGAGGAATCCTCCCCACCTGCACCAACTACACATACCCTTCCCTCTCCTGTCCCTGCGGTGCCGGACACTGACTCCAATGATGCCCTCTATGTGTCCACAGACCTCTGACTCCACCATGTGCAGGCAAGTTTTGAGCTGGACTCATTTATTTATTATTTTCCATGATGGCGCTGAATAAAGCATTTTATTTTTCATTCTAAACTATTGCATTTCAGGCAATTTCTTTAGGTGCTGTGTGCCTATGAGGGGGTCTAATGTTGATGTTTTGGTATTGTGAAAGATGTCTGTTTTTCTGATGGGAATGAGGTGGACCATGGTATCTCTGTGCTATCCCAATGTAGCAGCACATTATCTAGATTGGTGTGTGTGCAGTTTACATACAGACATTATCCAGACATTATCCAAAAGAGTGTCCCTTCTTCAGTGTCACATGAGATCTTCACTGCAGACAGTTGCACAATTGTTGTGGTGACTTTTGTATGGATTTCCCCTAGGATTGTACATTCCCTTTGGCAATGGCCATGCGTGCTCACAAATGAAATCAGATAATTGGTCATTGCCATCCATGCTACTCCCTGTGCTTGGGTTTGTAATGTATAGTACTGCATTCGGGGGGTCCATCATAATTTTTCACACTATGCATGACAATGTTGTCCGCTTGACCTCATGATTCAGATTGTAAACTCGGAACTTTGTGCACACAAAACACATTTAGGTGCTTTGTATCTAGGGGTTTTGTAGCCTCTTCCTTCCATGAGGGAGTACATGTTTCACGAGCTGGCCATTCACATCATGTCCGGGATGTACATGACAATTTATTAGTCCATTTGTGTTTCATTTGTTTGTTGGTCTGTTACATGACTACACACTATTGAGTCATGATGGAGGGGGGTGAGTGGCAGCTAAATACATGGGTGGATATGCATGTGGGATCTGACAAGAAAAACACATGTGGTGTGTCACCCAGTGTGTGACAGGATACCATTCTACGTGAAGTAGGTCACTGCTGTGAGTGATGTGTTGATATGCAACTATCATGAGTATTACAGGTTAGGGATGTACACATACAGGCATGTTGTTGTTGTATGCTGTTGGAAATGCACACCCCTATGACTGAGCACTGCTGGGAGTCATATCTACACCCCCTCCTAAACCTGGGCACTGCTGGGAGTCCTGTGCCCCCACCCCTATACTGTCTGGGCACTGCTGGGAGTCCTATCTACACCCCCTCCTATTTCTGGGCACTGCTGGGAGTCCTATCTACACCCCCCCTCCTATTTCTGGGCACTGCTGGGAGTCCTATCCAGCCACCCCCTATACTGTCTGGGAACTGATGGGAGTCCTATCTACACCCCCCTCCTATATCTGGGCACTGCAGGGAGTCCTATCAAACCACCCCTCCTATGTCTGGGCACTGCTGGGAGTACTATCCAGCCACCCCCTATACTGTCTGGGCACTGCTGGGAGTCCTATCTACACCCCCCTCCTATGTCTGGGCACTGCTGGGAGTCCTATCCAGCCGCCCCCTATACTGTCTGGGCACTGCTGGGAGTCCTATCCAGCCACCCCTCCTATGTCTGGGCACTGCTGGGAGTCCTATTCAGCCACCCCTCCTATATCTGGGCACTGCTGGGAGTCCTGTGCACCCACCACTCAGATGTGACGCACCGTACACATACATTACAGACGTGTGTGCAATGGCCATATACGTGAGCGTGTGGTTCACAGTACCCCGACGTTAATGGCGTATGTGCGGCACGTATCACTATTGCAATGGTGATATGCGCGTGCGTGTGGCGCATCGTTCCGCGACATTAATGGCGTATATGCGGCATGTATCACTACTGCAATGGTGATATGCGTGTGCGTGTGGCGCAATGTACCCCTACATTGATGGCGTATATGAGGCACGTTTCGCTGTTGCAATAGTGATGTGGGCGTGTGGTGCACCGTACAGGTATACTTAGGTTGTTGTGGTATGTTGTACTCACCATCTGCGCCGTCGTCGGTTTCAATGTACGAGGTCGTAGGCGTACAGGACTGGGATGACACGGACGTTGTGGTTCATGTCGTGTATGTCGCGTACCGGGCTGCGGTTCGGGCCGGAATCTGCTTTTACGACAGTTTTCAGCTCTCGTAGCAAAATGGCCGTACGGAGTGTCGTCAACACGGATCGTACTTCCTGGTCGGACGTAGCGTACTGCATCAGCCGGATACAATCCGTATGTACTTTCTAGTTGTATGGTGTTTGGTACGAGTCGTACGGAGTGGTGCTTTGGGTTCGGATAGTACTTGCTTGTTCGTACGGGGACGTTGAAGGTGTACGATTCGTATGGGAAAAACGCTCCGTACAGCTAATCGGATCGCTTTTTCCCGAATCGGAATCGACCCCAAAGTGTTGAAAAATAAAACAAAAATATATTTATTATTAAAAATTAAAAAAATACAAACTTGTTACAATGTTAAATACATATCACAAATACCTACAAATATTATTATAAATAAAATACAAACATAATTTTCATACAAATACTATTTTTATTTAGAAATTATTTATGAAACAAATTATTTATTACATACATTTCATTTAGTAACTTCCCACCATATAACACCAGAAAACTCACAACCTGCAACTAAAAAAAATATTTACACTATTGATATATATATCCACCAACAAACTCATTTTCATTAATTATATATTATTATTAAGTAATTACAATTTAAGGACTTCCCACAGTATAACCCCGCAAAACACACAACACACTCATACCATTTAACAAAAAAGAACATAAAAATTATTGAATGAATAATTAATAATGATTTTAGAAACTATGAATTGCTTAAAATGAATTTCCTTCTCACCACATACTTCTGCAACCCACATCTCAAATCTAAAAAAAATCTAGAAAATTATAATTTAATTGCACAATTAACATAATTCTTTATCAATTAAACAAATATTATTATTAAAAAACAAATTATAATTCATTAAAATTAACTTTCCACCCTTCACCCCTATAATCTCCACAACCCACACCGAAAATAAACTATAGTAGTACATCACAACCACAAGATTCTGTGGGCCCACGCAGACTACTGTTCTTTGCCTACGCTGAGCTCCAGTAGGTCACAGAATTGGAAATGAACATCGATTATGCAAAGGCAGAGTACATCATTGCACGCAAGGAGAGGTGTAAGAGGATGATGCATTGCATTTGGGCGGCAAAAAGGATCATCATTATGAAGGTGATCGAACACTACCGACAACTGCCCTGGTGTCCCTAACTCCGTGCATCGCGACACATGGATGTGGGCCACTGCTGACTGCTGCCTCCGGCCTACACTGTGGTCCAGTAGGGCACAGAGTCTTGATTTAGCAATGTCTGAGTTCATATCAGTGTACCGGCATCATCGCAGACTGCATCCCCTCTCAGCCCCGGTGCTACTAAGTCTGTTCCCCGACATTCATGGACTCTCTGTGGTCGTACATTGTTGGCATCTGAGTCTATGGAATAGGGGGTAGTTTTCATCCTCATGTAGCTTATACCGAATTTCTGGTGGCAACAAGGCTGTCTCTTTCCACTCCTCCATTTGCTGCTTCTGGATAACAACAGACCTCTGCATCATGCCCTGGAGGACACCTTCCACTGTCCCCCGCAACCCTCTGCCACATTCAGCTTTGACATCGATGAGGACCCACTCAGTCCACCTGGCCCTACCTCGGTGCACCGTAAGTCACCGTCCCTTGGCCTGTGCTGGCTGCTGTGCATCTAGGGCCACTACCTCTGTGCTGGTCAGGTCTGAGACCCCTTCTTCTGAGATATTGGATGGCATCTGAGGTGATGGCCTTGGGGTCATCAACGCCATGTGTCCGTGGCCCTGTTCTGTCCACTGCCTCCGCCCTCAATTGCGGCCCACCACGGCTCACACATCAAATTGAGTCTGACTGGCCTGGATGTCGCATCACCGAAGGAGGCACATGCCACATCTGCCAGGACCAACTCCAATCGCCAATGGCCAGTGTTGAAACTGTCATACTGGCAGACTGACAGAGTTGCTCGCACCTGTTGTGGAGGCCATCCTCTGCCTGATCCCCTGCTCAGCACTCCAGGTGCCACTAACTCAGTGCACCATGAATCATCATCCATTACTGTTTTGGGTATGTGCTGCGGAGAGCTCACGCAGCAATGCCCCCTCAGGCAGTGTGGGAGACATGGGACTTCGATGATGAAGATGATGCAGGTGTGACACCCCCCCTCTGCAGCTGCGTCAGGAATGTCCAGAAGGGACAAAATCCTAGACATTTTCTTCACATGAGGGTGCTCAGCTCTAGTGCACCAACCTCAGTGCACTGAAACTCATGAACACTTCTGTTTGTATGTTGGGTGACCTCTGTACTTGTTCCGCCTCCCTCCATGTTGCTCAGCAGTTGACTCTGTTATGCAGGTGTTTTCAGTTTCTGTGGCACTGGTGTCCACTGTTCAAGTTGTTGCCAGCACCAAGCACTCTGTGCAGGCTGGCTTACACTCATCCCACATACATCCAGCCCTGGCGTCACTGTATATGTGGCCCTGCCAATAAAGGGGCCGGGCACACATGCCTGTAGCCAGTTCAACATAATATCTGTGTGTCCCTGTGGTCTTGTTGTATGCATGAGGGCCCTGGGCCCTACAACATTACATTGTGCTGCGTACAGTGGGTGCAGACATGTCACCACAGGCAGCGGGTTGGAGCTTGGACATGTAGCTTTGTCGCCACCCACTCAATTCGTAAGGGGAGTGACCTGGGCCATCATACACACAGCAAAGTGGGTGTGTTACTGCTATTTGCGTGCCCCAGGGCATGGTTCTGTACTGTGAATGTGCTTCAGTATGTGTCTCTATAGCAGTGTAGGTCTCCTTTGTGGGGTGTAGGTGGTCCCTGAAGGATAATAGATCCACATATGTGTTCTAGTGCACCTTCGATGGGTCCGGACTCCACCCGCACCTGTTCGGCCACCTCCTTTTGGCGTTCTGACACCTGGCATTGGGCTGCCCATGTGTGAAGTGTTGTGTGCCAGCCCTGCTTGTGGGTGCTTCCTGCTGTGTGGTCTATTGAAGAGTTTGTGTTTTCCTCTGAGTAGCTTGGCTGCCCTGGTCCTGGTGGTGGGTTGAATGGGATGTCCATTTCCTGTTGTAGGGCGTCGGTGTCGAAGGTGTGGTGGTCTTCTCCGTCATCACAGATGTGTGGTCTTCTGTGGTATGCTGGGAATTGTGTGTTCCTCTGCATTGTGAAGGGGCAATGCATTTTGACATTGTGTTCACATGTATGTTGGTGCATTGTTCTTGTTTACATGCAGACCGTACGACAATGTACATTGTGACTGTTTGGGAGGTGCAGGATTTGGATGTGGGACCGTGTACATTTGGACTACATGATGGATGGGAGGTTGTACGCATACATTTCCATTTCACAGTTTCCAGCTCTCTCAGATGTAGAAGGCATTTTTCTGTAAGTGTGCGGAGCCAATTGTGTCCTCTGTTCTGTAGTGTCGAGTTTGCGCATTGTACCACATTGTCGTCAATGTGGGTGTGCTGTTATTTCTATGTGTGTGTGCTGCAGTGTGCCACGGGGATCAGGGACATGATCCAGGGTAATTGTGGGTGTGCAGTGTGCTGCACATTGTTGTGCATGTGTCATTGTGCCCATCCTCCCCCGTCCCCCAGTCCCTGGCTGTTACACAGCCTGCTGATGTTGTGTCAGGTCCTCTCAAGGTGTGTCCGCACTCCCTACTCCTTGCACCGTCTCCACACGGTTTCCTCCAGCTCCTCCTGTAGCACAGGACTCCCACCTCCTGTCACTGTTGCAGCCTTCCTGTTGGCAGTGGGTTTGTGCCTGGTTTAGGATTTCACATCATGCAAGCACCTCTTGGCCTCCTCGACACTCCGACTGCATTCCATGTGGTCTACTTGTGGGTCAGTTGATGGTAGTGTCCTGTCACCTCTGTGATGCTGATCTAGTTTTGCTGCGGACTGCACCCCGTCTTCCTCTCCCACTTCTCCTTGGCCGTACCCGTTGTTCCTTGTTGGTGGTCTGTGGGGGCTGTGGGGTTCGCATTGTCCTCTGCGCTCGGTCAGGGTGCATCCATGTTGCTACACGCTTTGGATTGTTTCTGGCGTGTTGTTTTTGTAGTTTTTATAGTGCATTTTTCTGCCAGATGCGTGGGATTTGCAGGCCTGTCGCTGGTTTTTGCTGCATTTTGTACCTCAATTGGCCTCATCACAAGATTTTTTGCGTTTGCGTTTCACATTTTTGCGGCCTGGCGTTGGTTTTTAACGCAGATATTTGATGCGTTATCTGGTGATTATCTCATGGTACCACCAGATTGAGAATGCTTGGTTAACATGGCGTAATTGTCCCGCGATAGACTGCGATGTTGGATGTTGCTTTAAGTTACTTTTGTGATGGTTATCAAACAATCTTGAGAATATGACCCTTGGTTGAATACATAGATTACTATGGATTACTCATGGAATACATTGGATCACTTCTGGAAAGTAATGTTTGAACTTCATTGGATTGTTTGATGTTCGAATACATTTGACCCATTGTGCATCATGGGTTTCACGCGCACAGATGGAGCACATACCAGGAGTGCACGCCCTTATCACCGCCTTAAGTATAGAATAATTTGAAGGGTTTGACATGTTAGTGTGCAAACTACCATTTTTGATTTGGCATAACCCTCCGCAAACCGCCATGTGGTCGTGTTTTTCTCTCGGGGGCTCGCCAAAGTAAAGTAACCCTGGGCGGGTAACTCCGCTCCGCAAGCTAAGTTTGCAGACATTTGCCTACTCCGTTGAAAATGCAGAGGTAGGCAAAACTCCGACTCCTTGGTGGAGCGGAGTTAGCCTGCCCCTCCACCCTCCCAAAATATTAAAAATATAAAAAAGAAGGCACTTACCTGCGTGGCTCCTGCTTCCCCTGCCTGGCTGCTCTCCTTCCTGCTCCGTGCGTCCTTCTTCAATGAAAAAAGCCCTACGTAGTACATCTTGCACGTGTGCATGTGCAACCTAGAATTTGGATCCCCTAGTGAAATTTTCTGTCACTAGAATGGGTCCCCGTGAGATTTCTCAATGTGGGCAATTATAGCAACCATTTGTGTTGAGTAAGCTGCCGCTCAAGTAGAAAATATGCTCAAGCAGCAGAAAGAAGCAGCACCCTTGTGCGCACCGTGTGGTGCCTTTGGTGCAGATTTTACATAGCAGAACAAGCTCCCAGTGCTAACAATCAGCACAAGCAGCAGCGCAGCATGCAAAATCCGCCCGCTAGTGAAACTCTGGGGAATCTCGCTGAGTTTTTATGCAACTCTGTGAAATTCCAGAACGTGACACTCTGTGAATTCTGCACACCCTTATCTATAATACACAAAGAGTAGGTGACCAGTAATAGTGCACAATGAGTGTCACTCATCATTCTTTTACCTCACTGAGATTCCCTGGGGACACATAGAATTGTTGTCTCAGCAAATAATATACTGAGAGTCACTGGCCATAAATGAAACACTGGTATTTACTCTTTGTAGGAGGCTGGCTCTGTATATACTATACCAAATTGGGTATAGTGTGCACAGGGTCAAGTGGAACCCCAAAGGTAGGCAGAGGAAAAAGTAGATAATACCTTACTCTCTATTGTGGGGTAGTGTGGGCAAGCAGTAAGGCTTTATCAGAGGGTAGTGTTAAGCATTTATTGTACACACCTAGTTAAGAAATGATTACACACACTCAAAGTCTGAACTCATACCAATTGTGTTTGTATAAAAATATTTATTTTGTCGTATTTATTGCTGGAACCAAATCATAAGCAGAATCGTACTCTCAAAGGCAAGGCATCACAATTATGCATTTGACATTGAGTTGATCTTGATAAAGGTTTGTGAATTTTGACAAAACAGTTGTAATTCTGTTTCAGTTACTTTTCTTACTCAACGAGGTATCCTTAGATATCACTCTGGTACATTTCCTAGAAGAAAAGAAATAAGGTAATGCATTTTGTTTACAAATACAGTGTTGCAGGGTTACTCACAAAAAACTCTTAGTCCTGGGAGAACAGAACTGAGGTTGTGGGTCCATGAATATGTTTTGGTCAAATGGGCACTAGGTTTCCACCACCAGCGGCACAGAGGTGGCCGGGTGCGGAGTGCAGGAACCGCGTGTTAGCCTACGGGCAAAGCAATCTCGTATGTTCAGGACTGCGGAGTAGCATGCCTCTTGCCCGGTTGAGCAAAAGCTCCTGGGGTTGAGGTCAACACTGAAGGGCCCATTGGCCAGCACACAAACTACACCTCCAATGGCACAGAGGCAGCAGGGTGCAGGATACTGTTGTCAGGGATCCAAGGTTTCTGATGGGGGACCTTCAGTCTTGGTCGAAGCTGCAGACTCAGTCAGGGATTCCTGATAGGAGGTCATCAATCTTTAGGAGTTGAAGCCTTGTGACTGCAGGGAGTCGCAGATGGAGTCGGTCGAACTGTCACAGTCAGACTTCTTAGACCGCTTTGGTCAGAGAGGCTGTCAGGGGTGCTGCCTTCACTTGTGGTTGGGGGGAACTTCCAAGTAATAGTTACTGGCTCAGGTTAGAAGCTTGTGGCTGTTCAGGGGTCACCAGATCCCAAGTAAGGATCACTGGGGAGACCTCCTTAGGTTATCTATAGCTCGGGCTCAGGGTGCCGGGTGCAGAGTGGTGTGGACTCGTGAAGTCGGCAGGAGTCATAGTCGGTTTCTTTTGTGCAAGTCTGGTGCTCACTGGATACAGGGTCTTTTGGGTTGCGAATGCAGGGCAGATCCTCCAGGTTCTTGTAGGCTGCTGGCTGCAGGACACACCAGGGTTTTGCTGGAGGAAACTGAGGTCAGGAAAGTCTGGTAGGGCTGGGGCCAAGTCAGTTGGAGTCCTCCTCTTCTTCTCTCAGTGCGGCTGATCGGTCCTTATTTTTGACACTTCTTGTCGGCTCTGGACTGAGGAGGCAAGGTGCACAGGCGCCCCTAAATACTAAATTTAGGGGCATTTCAGATAGGTACAGGTCGGGACCAATGGGTCCCTTCCTTGGGGTGGATATACGCCCCTAGTATGCCACCCTCTGGTGGGAGGGGGCATAAGCCTCACTCTGGTTGTTTGAGTTCCCCCTTTTCAAGATGGCGGGACTTAGAGTTGTGCTTCACCTCGCTTCCCCCACCTGAGGTGTGGGGTTGATCCAGGTGGGCACACCTTTCTTCCTATCTTGGTTTCCCCGCTGATTCTCCCGCCAAAGGGGGGTGGTTAGCACCGGTGGCGACCAGTTGCTGGGTATAACAAATGGTTTAATCAGCTTGCAAAGGCGGCAAGCCTTTGAAGCATCCCTTTCTTGGACCCTGCCCATCCTGTGGTAGGAGGCTTGACACCTCTCCGGTGGATGTGCTTTATTTCAGGACCCCAGAAGTGGCAGCCTCTTGACCCACGGGTCCAAAAACATGTCTGGTGATGGCAGCTGGCGAGCGGCCACTCAGCCAGGATGCTAGAGTTAGGTCGTTTTTTAGGGGGCATCTCTAAGATGCCCTTGAGTGCATTTCTCATTAAATCCCACACTGACATCAGTGTGGGTTTAATGCACTGTGAAGTTTGATACCAAACTTCACAGTTTTCAGTAAAACCATTATGGTGCTGTGGAGTTGGTAATGACAAACTTGTATACCATATAGTCTTTATGGTGATACTGCACTTACCATATCTTGAGAATTTATTTAGACACAGTAGTGGTACAGGGCTCATGCATCTGTACCCTCACCACTTGTATAGTGCTCCTAGCTAGAGGAGTAGCTTATCTATGCCTGGGCAGTGGATTGTAGGCATGTGATGTGTGTCATGTGGAGTCTTCACTTTGCTCTGTAACAAAACACACAGTAATAATGGCATAGTGTGTGTGTAAAGGTAGAGGGCCTCTATGGGTGGCACAATAGGTGCTTCAGCCCATAGAGGCCTTCCCTGGTCACAGTGCCCTTGGTCCCTATGGTACCTTTTACAAGGGGCTTACATGTGGCCAGAGAGTTTCCAATTGGGTTTTGCAACTGTACAGTTTAGGCTAAGAACATAGGCCCTAGGCCTAGGCCCTAGGCACCTGGTTGTCAGGTACCCCGGACACACTCAGTCGAAGTGCATCAACATCAGTCAAAAAGTGGGGGGCAACCATGCCAATGGGGAACTTTCCTACACGCTACAGTTCTGGTATACATTAAAAGCCACTGGCCAGTGCTGTTTCTAACTGCTAGTCAGTGTCTCATCTTGGAATTCACTGAAAGCCAAATACCTATTTATGGCCCTCACTGAGACTCACAGACTAGTCATGGTGCACAATGGTAGTCACTGGCCATGAATGCTGCACACTGATATTTACTGACTAGTCATGGATACACTGGAACTGACCTGATAGCGTTGTCATACGCTGTTAGTAAGTGTCCCATCTTGGCATACTAACTGCTTCCCCGCGGGCGCAGGCCGTCCGACGCACACGCACACGCCCACCATGACGTCGTATGTCTGGGGGCTGCCCGACGCATGGTAGTGGCTAAAGTCAAAGACCATAGTACTCATTGAGACTCAGAAGCTAGCCATGGTGGACACTAAGAGTTGCTGGATTTGTCGGGTACACGCAGAGAATCAGAGTCGGGGTTTGACACAAACAGAGAGTAACCGGCCAGAATGCAAACGCTGTGAGAGGCACTGGCCAGTTTTGATAACATTGAAAGTTGATAACTACACCTGCCACATGCAAAGAATTGCTGTCTAGGTCAGCATACACTTATAGATAGTAATAAATGTTGGTATACACAGCAATCTGTGCTGGTCTTAATAGAATCTGAAAGTCATTGACCAATGTTGGCACAGATGGGGGTACTGGTTACCCTAGCACAAACTAAGATTCTCTGAACAGTTGTGGCAAATGCTCAGAATTAGTGCCTTGTCCTGGTACACACTCACAGTCATTGACTGGGCCTGGAACACACACAGAGTCACTTACTGGACCAATCAGACATTCAGAGACACTAGCTAGTCCTTAAACAGACTCAAAGACACTTACTCGGGATGGCTCGCACGTCTTGAGACTTTCAAGATGGCTGACTGGTGAGGAGTTTGGGCGGGAGCTCCCTGGGTAGGGATTGCCTTTTTGGCTCTAATCCCCTTGAATCTACCCCCCCTTGGACCTTTTTACACACCTGGGGTTCTTTTGGACTGTGGTCCTTCGATTGGCCTAGTCCCGCGATTGAGTTTGTACCTTCTGAAGAATCATGAATAATCTACTGACCACAGAGCCCTAGCAACATGGCTGATGCCCGGTGGAGCTGCGTCAGTAGCTACAGAGTAGAATGGCTGTGGATCACCTCTACAGCCATCACCTACCCAGCTGGACATTGGGCACAGTTTCCTCATCTCTCTGCTGTGTCTCCTTCCTCCCTCACCTTCCGATGTAACACTGATGATCGGCCGATGGGGGAGCAATTTCAGCACGGCCGTTGCCCGGCTGTTGAGGGGATGGGCTGGTGATCACCACTCCCACCGTCTCCTGCCTCCTTGGCTGGATTGAGGTAATATAAATTTTATGATCAAGTTATGTTCCCTAGCGCGTACCCCACCGACTCCATGTACGAGTTGAAGTGCATGTAACTTCCCTCCTGTACCAGCTATGAAGACGCAAATACATTTGCGTCCAACGTTAACTTGTCCTCTTTCAGACCCACCATGAATGGGTTGGATGGTCCGTTCCTAAGTATGCTATGCCAACGTCTTTTTGAAGTGTACTCCTACGTTTTTCAGCCTGGCTGAAAGTAGGCCCTGAATCTCTGCCACCGAGCCTCTTTTCTGGCTTCTGACTGCGAGGGCCCCTGCCCAAGCAGCCCCCGTACCCGTGAACTCTGACTTACTTCTAGCGCGGCCCTCCGTGCTCAGCTCAGCCTGCTGCCTGCCAAGATTGACTATAACCTTCGAGTTATCTGTTTCCCTCCCCGAAAATACATTCCAGCCTGCTAGTTTCAGTAAACATCCTTCCTCAGCTGCAGGGCTAAAGGGCCGACCTGTCTCTATGCAAGTAATTCATAGCCTCCGTTGCCATGCTTTCATGGAAGGCCCCTCGCCCCACGCTTCTCATACAGACACTCAGGCGCTTATACACGCACTCACAGCAAGTATGGAATAGCTTCTGCTCTAGAGACCTTTCTGCCCAGATAGCTTAGTTCCTAAACATCAGATATCAGATATGATAGAAGCACAAGTTGATCTGACATGCCAGACTTCTGTCTCTTTCCGTCAGTGTAAATGTCAAGCCCCCTGCACCCCGTCAATCACACGTCATGCAGCTGCGCGCGCATCCAAGCTTCCGATTTCTGCTGACATTGCAACATTCTGTTAGCACCACCCCTTGGTGCCACCCACTTGCGTCACCTATCAGTGACGTTTCTAGCACACACCTCTAGTTCACGCCTAGTTTACGCCTAGTTTATGCCTCTTGATGATGTACTAGTACCACGTGTATACTGTTATCTCGTCTTCTCTCAGCTGTTACGCCTCTTACATTGAACATTATGATGTAAATCAAGTATATAAGCTATGTATTGTCAATAAACGAGAGCGCGCTCATCTATCCCTTCTGACACCCTGTGTGGTGGTCAGAACATGATATCCTGATTCCTTTATGAGGAATAAAACCCTTAGAAACTCTTGCACCACGGACTCTGTTTTCCTTCATTCTGATTGAGTTATTATTGATTAAGTACTTATCTGCATAGAAATTAAGAGAGTAAATTAATTATTTACGTCATTTTGGCGCCCGAATAGGGACCCCTCCCCCACCTCACGCGCCGGTTGGCGCGTTGCATGCTGTGTCCCCTGCCATCAGTTAGATGGAATACACGTGTACTGGCAGGATTTCCTGCATCTCCCTCTGACCCACGGAGGTGACGAAGACTGCAATCAGTGCCCAGACGAGGCGGTGAGGAGTGCGGAGGATCCCGACCAGAACCCAGCCGAAAGAAGCAAGGTCCGAGGTGTGAAGAGGCCCACCAGTTTTCCGAAGTTTTCCGAAGTTTTCCGAAGTTTTCCGAAGTTCCGAGCCGAGTCCAGTCGAGTTTTCCGAGGCCTTCTGTTTTCCGTGCTTCCCGGTGAGTACCATTGCTGGGTCGTATCTAGACGGGTTTGGGTACGCAAGTCCGGTCTGCACTGTTTGTAGGCAGTGTATCTGTACTGTTTAGCAGTATATCTAGTATTCCGAATTTCTGAAATTCTGCACTGTTACAACAGTGTATCTGTACTGTGGAGCAGTACTTCTAGTATAGAGGGGTAGTCATCTATGTTTTAAATGTTTTTGTAATTAATGTCGTGGTATGAAAGTGATTGTTTTTGTGCATTATTGTGTTTTCTTGTATAAATAGTTACAGTCGACATTGAGTATCAAGGATCAAGCATCTCAGTATCAAGTAGGCACAATGCCGTTTTTCAACAAGTTAAAGCAGATAGGAACTAGGAAAGGGATGTTAGAGGAAGAGATTCCAATCCCCCCTAGGGACACTCCAGGTAATTTTATGTACAATAAACATGGCATAGACGCCATCCTGTATCTAGAGTTATGGACCGATTATACCAAGCACCTAGAGGAAAGATACCGATGGCCAGTTAACGGAACATGGGATGCCGAGTGCATCATAAAGGTAGAAGAAGTATTACGGAAAAAGAAAGCCAGACAATCTCAGAAAGACGCCATAGAATTTTGGCGTAAGGAATCACGTAAGCGTGCTGAAAGAGCACTCCGTAGAGAAGACAGACTTCAAGAATCAGAAAAGGCCCAAGAAAACGAATTAGTTACTGAGGGAATTCGAGTAAAATTAGAACAAATAGATCGTATCCAAAATAGCCAAGTGAACAACATGTATCTTTTGGCCGAAGGTACCCCTGACGCCATTTCAGAAATACCGAAAAATTTGCCGTCACCATTGGTTCCAGCTAAAGTAATGCACAAGACTACTAAAGACATATTCCTAAATTCCTATCTAGATGATGTAGCACCAGCTTACACCAATCTGCCTGTTCGTGCCCTGCCTATAGACAGGGACGGGGGTGGTACTCCACCCCCAGGTCACGTTCCGCCGGTACCGCAACAGACTTCTCCTGTTCCGCCAGCCCCGCCACTTCCCCTACTCAAAACTGACCTACCGAAACCACGTTTGCCTGATCCACCTAAACGACAAGTTCACGTTCAGATACAGACTCCGCGGAGAGATAATGCCCAAGCATCCGCCTCAGGAGGTGCGACAGCGGGTCTACAGACCCCGCCACCGACACACAGATTGCATTTAAAAGACACACAGAATCCTTTCCAGTCTCCCCACTACTCATCCCGGCTTGAGGCATTGAAAGATAGGATGTCATTCTGCAGATATGATCCAGTACCCGGAACAGACGATCTAATGGTATTAGCATCACTGCGCTTAAGATCTGCCACCGACAGCTTGTTATGCTGTGTGGGAATGCAGGAAGCCCTCGACAGACTATACAAATTCATACAGACAGGGAAAGACCCCGACAGTGTCCAAGCTGCCATGTATAAACAGAAAGTTGACATTCAAAAACAGATATTACGATTCTTCATTAATTGTGTAATAAGAGAACGAGACAGGCCCGGAACAGATCAAAGTGAATTAGACGCATTGAACAAGTGGGGCCAAAATATAGCAGAAGCAAAACATGACAAGGGGACTTGCATAGCCGCTATGTCCCAGAAAATTAGAAAGGCAGTATTAGCTGCACACCAGGAAGAAACTGATAAAACTTCCTCCGAGGAAGAAAATGAAGATGAGACATCAGGAAAGTCTACAGACACTATAGCATATGTAGGTAGGGGAAACTACCTTAGGAAAGGTGTCCGTCCGGAGAGCAAGAGAGTTTTCTTCTCTGCCTTAACAAATCCGAATTCTGCTGAACACCAGTTCCAGGAAACTGATAAACGGCTTCGAGATCGAGTTGGGTACCATGTACTCAATTCTATGGATGAACAAGAACTAGCCCGATCAGCTGTATCATGGGCCGAGAATGCAGACATATATAATGATGATACCGTAGCACAGACATTTCTGAACCTCTCCCCCGACGAACAGAAATTAGCAGGTGTATACATGATTCAGCACCTTCTCATTAAATACAGAAAACATTATTCCGATCCAGGTCCCTTACACGAGACACTAGAAGCACTACTGATGGATAGATGGAGAGGCTTAAGTACCAAATTAATTCAAATAATTCTAGAACAACGACGCAGATATGATACCTTTGTAAGATCTGAATATGTTCCCGCCCCACCTCCAGAGAGGAAAATGTACCATATGCAGTGCGGGGGTGGTATTGAAAGTCAGAACCCCTTACGAGAAGTGCACCCTGTTATGGGTGAGGATAAGGTTTTGAAACGCGTGTATGTACACACGCCTCTGACTAAATTAGAACTGTTAGAAATGAAGAAATTAGTCCCGTGCCATGATAAAGACCCTGCAGGTTTTCATAGAGAGCTCAAAGATATGTTACTGATGGGAGACTACACGTATGATGATATCATGAAAATGTTGAAAGTATTACTGCCTACGGGTATATTCGAGAAACTGAAGGAAAAGGAATGGGAGGTGGGAGACACAAAGATTGCCTGGGCAGAAATAGAAGAAGAAGAGAAAAAACGGGTTCCAGGGTTAGGCCTTGGGGACAAAACTAAAGCATTACCAGGTTTGATAGTACAGGTCTTGCCCAGATTGTTGACAACTAGAAAAGAAGATTGGGACGCAATCTCGTCCTGTAAACAGAAACAAGATGAAGATACTAGCGACTTCTATTCAAGATTCGAGAAATGTTTTATTATCAATAGTGGCCTCCAGCCAAGTAGCGAGTCGTACCCACATCTTTTTGTATCAAAGTTAGTCGAGAATTCCCTACCGTTAGTTAAAAATAGAGTGTATAAAGTCGAGAGTACATGGCAAGCAAATACGCCATCCCAGATGTTACAAATGTTACAATATCACCAGAATAGAATTAGGGAAGAACAAGATCAGGAACAGAAACGTATGAAAGACACGAAAATGAAAATGTTAGTAGCTCAGACGGTCCCATCCGACAGTCACAGAAAAGGTACGACCCAGACAAGTCACACTGCAGCTCCTGTTAAAGGGACATGCAATTATTGCAAGCAGCCAGGTCACTACGTACACGAATGTCCAGTTCTGAAACATAACATAGCGACAGGTAAAACTAAAGAAAGACCGCATCCGCCTAGACAAGACCATAACCAGCATCAGTCTACACAGAATACACAGCCTATGCATGCATCCGCACAGACAGCACAGACCGTAGCAGTACCACAGCCACAGCCCATTGCTGCAACTCAGCAAGTCTCACAACAGATGTACCAGTATGCCCAGTCTGCTTACCCCGAATATTCCCGATATACATGAAACAGCCTAGAGAGGGAAGGTGGCTTGCCTCTTATTGAGATTCCTGTAGATCAAGAAGGTCCTTATGTACACAGTCAAGTATTGGGGAAAGACAGAAAGTTTTTAATTGACACAGGGGCAAGTCGCACTACAATAAGTCATGACGAAGTTCCAGGGGCACCCCTCTCAGGCTCACAAAATGTTTCCCTTGGTTTTTCAGGACAGCCTATTGTAAATGAAGTATCAGAACCAGTTCCCCTGGCTGTGGGTCCATTATCACGCGTTACAGACCTGTTACTCACAAAATCATGTCCGGAAAATCTGTTAGGAATTAAAACATTGAAGGCTCTAGGAGCTATAATCTGCTGTTCCCCGGAGGGAGTTAGACTATTTCTGCGGGATTTCAAGGGTCATTACGTTCTTCGTGAGTTTGACGTCAGATTGAAAAATGTACCTGATTACTTGTGGGCAAAAGGCCCAACTGATGTAGGATGTATGCACATTACACCATACCGCGTTACACTCAAGGCAGGTGTTGTATTACCCAGAATCAGACAATACAAGTTACCACCCGATGCTGTAGTGGCTTTACTGAAAATCATTGAAGAGCTCATTGCCCAAGGAGTGGTCGTCGAAACCGACTCCAATATCTGTAATTCACCCATCATTCCGATTCTTAAACGTACTGATCCCAATGCCCCGCCAGTATATCGGCTGGTGATTGATCTTCGAGAATTGAATAAATGCATTATCCCACAGTATCCTGTGGTCCCCGATATATCATCTCTATTGACTGCTATTGATTCAGAAGCAACGTTCTTTACTGTAATTGATCTCAAGAACGCCTTCTTCAGCGTGCCTATTGATCCAGAGAGCCAATATCTCTTCGGATTCTGTTTAAATGGACGCAGTTTCAAATTTTCGCGCGCACCTCAAGGATTCACAGAAAGCCCCAGCATCTATAGTCAAGCACTGAAGAGACAACTAGATTGTATTCAAATGCCAGTTAACACCGCTTTACTACAATACGTCGATGATCTGCTGATCACCGCACGAAGTGAGCCCGAATGTGAAAAAGCATCACTGACAGTTTTACATTTCCTGGCCGACAAGGGACACAAGGTGTCTCCTTCGAAGCTACAATTCTGTGTTCAGCAAGTTGTGTACTTGGGTCACTTGCTGTCCAAAGTGGGGAGACAGCTCACTCCCGATCGCATTCAGTTAATTGCAAATATGCCACAACCCCAGACACAAAAGGAAGTGCGGGCCTTCATAGGCCTCACCTCGTACTGCAGACAATGGATTCCCCAGTATGCATTTCTAGCTAAACCACTCATCCAGTTAACGACACAGGAGGCAGCGACTTCGACTGCCCTCCCTTGGACTCAGGAACATACACAAGCTTTTGAAGACTTAAAGAAAGCCTTATGCCAAGCACCAGTTTTAGCAACACCATGTTACAGCAAACCGTTTACACTTTTTGTTACAGAACGTGATGGTACAGCGTTGTCTGTCCTCACTCAAGATCAAGCAGGTTCACATAAGCCTTGTGCTTATTTTTCTAGTACATTGGATTCAGTAGCCCAAGCACTCCCTGCATGCTTAAAGTCAGTAGCAGCAACAGCGTTAGCAATAAGACAAAGTGATTCAATTGTTTTAGGTCATCAGTTAACAGTTCAAGTACCACATTCTGTAGAGGTTTTGTTAAACAGAACCCAGACTCAACACTTAACTATAGCACGACTGACAGGTTATGAATTAACACTATTCCAGCCACACATAGAAATCAGACGTTGCAGCATCCTGAATCCAGCAACACTGTTACCTACAGTTATGACAGATCCAGCTCCGCATGATTGTATAGAAATAATTAATGCAGTAACTAAGCCTAGACGAGACTTAACAGATGTCCCATTGACAAATCCAGACCTGACACTTTATGTGGACGGTTCATGCATGAGAACAAGTACAGGAGAATTAGTGGCCGCGTATGCCGTGACCACTGAAACTGAAATTAAAGAAACACATCGTATTGACACACTGTCTGCTCAAGCAGCAGAGCTCATCGCTCTGACCCGAGCTTGTATTCTAGCCAAGAACAGAAATGTTAACATATACACAGATTCCCGCTATGCCTTCGGAGTTGTACACGACTTCGGAGTCCTCTGGCAAGAACGAGGTTTTCTGACTTCCCATGGGGCCAAGATACAACATGGCCCCCTCATTCAAGCACTGTTAGAAGCAATACATTTGCCCTCGGGCATATCGGTCATGAAGTGTAAGGCACATACTAAAGTCACAGATTCTGTTTCCCAGGGTAACGACCTGGCAGACCAGACAGCAAAACATACAGCACTAACTCACACCCAGATTACTGACATAACAAAAACAATAGTACCAACAAAGTGTATGGCAGTTAGAGATCCCGCCCTAGACGTAATTGATATCCAGACACATGCTACTCCAGAGGAGATAAAGAAATGGACTGAACTAGGAGGGATTCAGACAGATCAAGGTTGGGTGACGAAGGGAAAATCTATATGGTTTCTCCCCGACTCAATGGTTCAGGTCATGATAAATACAGCACATAGCCCGGCCCATCTAGGAGAGAAGGCGATGTTAGACAGTTTACAGAATCTCTGGTACAACAAACACTTACGAGCAGCAGCAAAACAGAAAGTGCGTACTTGCATGATCTGTTGTCAGTTCAATCCAGGTAAAAGCGTCCCTGTTGAGCAAGGTGGATTTCATCCTCCCGATCACCCTTTTGAAGTCCTCCAGATGGATTATATCCAGATGAATAGCTGCTGAGGATTTAAATATGTCCTTGTAATTGTTTGTGCTCTGTCCCGTTGGACCGAAGCATACCCAGTCCCAGACTACACTGCTCCGACCACTGCCAGACAGTTGGTTCGTGAATTCTTCCCACGGTACGGTTTGCCCCGTGTCGTGTATTCAGATAACGGACAGCCGTTCTCGTCCGAGTTGATGAGACAAGTTTCCCTCTTGCTAGGATATCAGTGGAAGTTCCACTGTGTCCGACATCCCGAAGCAGCTGGCCTTGTAGAAAGGCATAATCAGACACTAAAAATCCGTCTTGCCAAGATCTGTCAGGAAAAAGGAGTCGACTGGATAGTGGCCCTGCCTGTGGCCCTATTCTACATGAGAATGGTCGCCCACTCAAGATCAGGGCTATCCCCGTACGAAGTGGTCTTTGGCAGACCACCGAAAATGTGGGGGACGCCCATTCCGAAAAAGATCACTGATGTTGATTGTAACATGTTGACAGATTACCTTGCCTCCTTGATGTCTGCACTCCAATCATGTCGTTCACAGGTTGCCGCAGCCTTCCCTGACAATACCAATGTAAAGGCGCATGAGGTCCGTCCAGGGGACCTGGTACTCGTCCGGAATTTCGACCGGAAAAGTCCGCTGGAGCCCCGCTGGAAGTCTCCGAAGACCGTCCTCCTTACCACAAGGACCGCTGTGAAGATCGAGGGGAGAAAGGGGTGGGTCCACACGAGTCACATCAAACTATGCAATGAACTAAAAAACGGACTGAAACAGGACTCTGACTCGTCCACCCCCACCAAAGACTGTGTTGAAGTAAAAGACGTTACCGTCTCTAAAAGAGAAAAGACTCCCCAAGAATTATACCGAATGAAACTCCGATCTAGCAAGTCAGACAGTTTAATTGTTTAAGTCCTCCCCTAGGTGAATCGGTTAAATAGTTTCTGACATGTATCCCCTAGATCGAGATAGAGAGAGAGAGAGAGAAGAAAAGAAACGTACATACTGTAAATCACTGCGTAGTCACTGTATAGTGACGTTGTTAATAATGTTTTTTCTAAGTATTCTAATTATTATTGCCAGCATTCTGCTACCTATATATTGGCCTATTTTCAGGCGTGAACAATCTGCTTACAATGTTTCTGCTGAACACACTTTTAGTGAACTTCCTGCACATGAACTCTCTTACAGACTTGCGCTGCGCAACAATACATTCATTAGTATGTTACACCATTCCCATCAGACAAATAATGCCACCGACTGTTGGATATGTGGCCGACTCCCTCCCTACCAGAATTACAAGGGAGCTCTGCCCCTCTTTCCGTACCCATTCACTCACAATGGCTCCTGTGGAGCATGGTTTAAAATAATTAATTCCTTAGATCCTGATACTGCTGTTTTCGAGGGGGGCTGGGTTTGGGGAAACTTGAACTTAGTCCTGCTCCACGTCTGTTATCCTGATAAAGAGGGACTTCCCACTCGAATAGGAACTGATCTAGAAAATGAAGTATATGGATTAGGTAATTACACAATTAGCCTTATGATCCTTACTGTTGAATCCGAAGCTGCTCCAGTTTTGCCCCATATGTTAGTATTACCAGTCACAGGTGAATTATGTGTTAGCAAGAAAGGTTCAGTACACGTAGGTCATAGTAAATGCACTACTGTGGTCGAGTTCAGTGACCATGGTAAATCGTCCTTTAAAGCTACCAGTCATTCTTACTTTGTTTGTGGTCATACCGCATACATTAGCCTACCTCCAGATTGGGATGGTACCTGTTACATTGCATTCCTTCTGCCACCTGTTTTTCTAGCTCCCCCTGATTACCATAGAAATACGAATCTAGCACCGAATAGACCCAAAAGAGATATTCCCCTTGTCGACTACACAGAAACGGCATGGGAACAGTACACTGACTTTAATAAAGGATTCTTTTTCTTCCTAGGCCCTGTCCAAAACAGTAAATTAATACGCAGATTAACGAGAACACTTGAAGCAGTAGTACATGAAACTGCCTCCGCCTTAGGTAACTTAACAGAAGAGCAATCTGCTATGCGGGTTGTTGTCCTTCAAAATCGTCTTGTGATTGACGTCATCTTGGCAGATAGAGGTGGAGCCTGTAAGGTCATCGGGTCAAGTTGCTGTGTTTTCATTCCACAAAACGCACCATCCGTCTATCAAGCTATTACCCGTTTGCATAAAATTGCAAATCAGATACATCAGAATCCAGGCACCTGGACTTGGTCCGGTTGGTTCTGGACAACGTTAACAGCTTGGGGATGGAAGATCTTATCATTCCTAGGCATTGGCCTTGTTATAGTATTCAGTTGCTGCCTGTGCCTACAGTGTGGGCCAGCGATATGTGGACTGTGTGCCACATCCTGCATTGAGCATTCCAATTGTCTCTCAAACAGTCAAAGAAAGAAAGATGAACATATAATGTTACAAGAACAGACTGATAGATTCATGAGGATTGATATATCATGAAGGGTCCGTAGGGAACAAGGAGGGAATGAGGTAATATAAATTTTATGATCAAGTTATGTTCCCTAGCGCGTACCCCACCGACTCCATGTACGAGTTGAAGTGCATGTAACTTCCCTCCTGTACCAGCTATGAAGACGCAAATACATTTGCGTCCAACGTTAACTTGTCCTCTTTCAGACCCACCATGAATGGGTTGGATGGTCCGTTCCTAAGTATGCTATGCCAACGTCTTTTTGAAGTGTACTCCTACGTTTTTCAGCCTGGCTGAAAGTAGGCCCTGAATCTCTGCCACCGAGCCTCTTTTCTGGCTTCTGACTGCGAGGGCCCCTGCCCAAGCAGCCCCCGTACCCGTGAACTCTGACTTACTTCTAGCGCGGCCCTCCGTGCTCAGCTCAGCCTGCTGCCTGCCAAGATTGACTATAACCTTCGAGTTATCTGTTTCCCTCCCCGAAAATACATTCCAGCCTGCTAGTTTCAGTAAACATCCTTCCTCAGCTGCAGGGCTAAAGGGCCGACCTGTCTCTATGCAAGTAATTCATAGCCTCCGTTGCCATGCTTTCATGGAAGGCCCCTCGCCCCACGCTTCTCATACAGACACTCAGGCGCTTATACACGCACTCACAGCAAGTATGGAATAGCTTCTGCTCTAGAGACCTTTCTGCCCAGATAGCTTAGTTCCTAAACATCAGATATCAGATATGATAGAAGCACAAGTTGATCTGACATGCCAGACTTCTGTCTCTTTCCGTCAGTGTAAATGTCAAGCCCCCTGCACCCCGTCAATCACACGTCATGCAGCTGCGCGCGCATCCAAGCTTCCGATTTCTGCTGACATTGCAACATTCTGTTAGCACCACCCCTTGGTGCCACCCACTTGCGTCACCTATCAGTGACGTTTCTAGCACACACCTCTAGTTCACGCCTAGTTTACGCCTAGTTTACGCCTCTTGATGATGTACTAGTACCACGTGTATACTGTTATCTCGTCTTCTCTCAGCTGTTACGCCTCTTACATTGAACATTATGATGTAAATCAAGTATATAAGCTATGTATTGTCAATAAACGAGAGCGCGCTCATCTATCCCTTCTGACACCCTGTGTGGTGGTCAGAACATGATATCCTGATTCCTTTATGAGGAATAAAACCCTTAGAAACTCTTGCACCACGGACTCTGTTTTCCTTCATTCTGATTGAGTTATTATTGATTAAGTACTTATCTGCATAGAAATTAAGAGAGTAAATTAATTATTTACGTCAGGATCACAGTTGCTTGACCTCTTGCTTTGCCTTTTGGAACTTTGTATGGGACAAGTGAGTCATGTTCCCCCTGGCGGGGGTGAATTGGTGGGAATACCGTGTCACTGCGAACCGGTACCCCCCGAGCTTGTTTTCACTATTTTGACTCTGAGGAGGTGCGCCCTTCTGGTACCCGCTGCTGCCTCCCTCCTCCTGGAATGCTGCCTAGGCGCCCAAGCTGACTTCCCCTGACATTACGGCATGCTGAATGACTACACTGCTGCCCCTGTTTGCCCTGAGCGTGTGCACATTGATGAGCCGATTGAGATCGGTGCTCTCTAGCCCTCCTCCCTCCTTGAGTCTGTGGCTGACCCCCTTCCAGTCCTTCTCCGTTGATCTGCCCCTTGTGGTTTTTTGGATTGGATTTTTGTGTATCCCACCTGTTTGTGATAATGCTATCAGTGCCCGTGAACCGGGTCCTCCATCTTGGCAGTTTCAACTGATTCTCTTGCCGCTGGCCTGCTCCTTGCGTTGCCTGCTTGTCCTTTACCTGAAGTTGACCCCCCTCATGGTTCTCCTTCACCCCTCTCATCTTGTACAGTCACCGCAACACTGGATGTGGTGATTGCTGGTCCGCAGCCGGTTTGTTTTTACTTTCTCTTTGACTTTTTGGTTCCCATTAAGTTCTCTCCCACTTGTGGTCTGCCTGACCCGATCGACATTTCAACCCCTTTTTTTACTTTTCCCCTTCTCCCTTCTATGACCCATAGGATGTGTGTCTATGTTATGGTATGCCCAAGGAACTCAAGTTACTGTGTAACACTGTTTTTTTCCTATGTTATGCTAGGTTCCCGTAACGGATATCATTTGTAACTCGCTAATCTTCATATAAAGCGCTCTGATACCTCTGGGTATAGCCAGCACTATATACAACTCTGCAAATAAATAAATAAAATAAAAATAAATAAATCTTCACTGGCCCACCTTTATAAATTCCCCCATGAGGTTGTACATCAAGTACTGAAGAGCAAATAACCCTAGTAATAAATAATGCTGTTTTATTTTATTTGCAGTTGTCTCAGAGCTCCATGGCTTGAAAAGACAAGCTATAACCCTGGGAGTGATGACAGCGGTTAGCACCCTCGTAACCATCATTCTTTACCGCCTGGGTAAGCAGCAGTGAGCAGATCTTCACACACCTGACCAATCTATGGCCCTCCTCTGCTTCAGATATAGCTACAAAACAGATATTTTTGTTAGGAGCAGGCAGCATGGACTGGACGAAGGTAATGCAATTTGTAATGCAACATATGTACAAAATGGTTGCATTGCTATATGTACAATCACAGGAGGTAGTAAAATTACCTGTCTGATGAATATTAATTAGGACGGTCGTATTTTGCGACCCCCTTTATTAGCTGTGAATGCAGGGATGAAAACCCACAAGGAGCATCAGACCTCCATTCTTGTATTTGCATTTATTCTATCATTAGCTGTAAAGCCAGGGGCGAAGGCCTGCTAGGACCAGCAGACCTCATTATTGCATTTGCTTTGTGAAACTTTTGACATTAAAGGGACTGGTGCTGCTGTTACCAAAATTACATTGGAGAAGATATCGGTGAGAACAAACAGTGGAACCCTTGGCCATTGCCTGTTACCCCTGTGATCGAATGACATGACTTTCAAAGGGATAAGTGGTCCCCTCGGTACCCTTTCTCCTTTGCAAAGTAGTTACTACCTCCTGTAAGGTTTTGGTAACTGGTCAATGGTTTGTTACGGCAGTTACAGTGAGAAACTATTGTGCCTACAATACCAAACTGCATTTAGGAAGGAACACCCTTTTTACAGCCCTTCCTAATTGTGATTTGATGTGTGTCAAAACCTATGCTTTTCAAACAAATTTATGACACAGTAAATGGACATTTTGGGTGGCGAACCCGTGTGATTTTGTGAATTGTAGGTTTTGTGATTGTAAAATGGCTTTGCATATTTAACCCTAAATTGGGCTTCTGAACCATAGACTTGCAATAGAGCCTATCTGCTTTCATTATGTAAGTCCATTGTTAATTTTCAGTTTTAAAGTATTTTCGATTGGCCCTTATTGCTCTAAGAATTGGCTATGTGCTATGACTATTCTGTTCCAGATGTCTATGCATATAAATGAAGTATGTGACCTTGTTTAAGTTTTGTATCTATGAACGTGGTATGTATAGAGCACTGACATAGCTGAAAGGCAACATAGGTTCAAAGGCGAGATACAGTCATTTTGTGATTGGAGAGTCAGCTGTTTATTAATAACAAATGAGAACTGGTACTACATTACGATGTAAAGTTCTGTAAGGAGGTGGATATTTAACGCTTTCTTAAATAGAAGCACAATTGAGCAGTTCTGGTTGTTATGGGATTGTTGTTCCATTTCCTAGATGCATTGATGAGAAGGCCTGTTGCCTTGTTGTTGATTGTTCCACCTCTTTGTCTCCAGTCTGATAGTGTCCTTGCTGTAGGTCCACAGGAGATGGTGGTTACTAGCTAGACATGCAGGGACGCCGGTCGTTAAGGCTTTGAAGATGATACAGATGGATGCATTGATAGAAAAGGATTTCTGTTTTGGTCAGATTAAACTTCAGTTAGGTGCTGTACATCCCAGTCTTTACGAGGTACAAGAAGCACATTAAGAATTGGGGGCCTCATATATGAAAAGTGATGCATCGCTGCCTGAAAACAGCGATGCGTCACTTTTCATTGCGCCTTCTTGCGACATGCTGGATGCGTCATATTTACAGTATGACGTATCATTTGCAAGGAGTGTCTCAACTAGTCCAAATATAGATCCTAATTATCATGGTCATTCTCTTGTATTGTAATATCAATCGAGTCAGTCATTTCTAACACTTTACAAATGTTTACATTGATAGTGTAAAGTGCCTCTTAAGTGCTTGTTGTTATTACTGGAAGACTATGTAGACCCATTTTGGTCTTGCTGGAGAGTACCTTTGCTTCATTGCTCCTCGCACATTCTCACAGCTGTTTATTCTTCCAGTCTGTACCCACTCTGTCTCTCCTGGTCCTTCTGTCTTGCAGTAGAGCGAGAAATATTTTACAATCCCAAAGCCCGGAGCTCTGCCGATCTCCAGTCTTATGCAAAGAGCTGTGTCGGTCTACAACATGCTGTTCAAAATGATGACCAGTCATTCCAGACTTCTGTAGCCTCTCTTCTGAAAACCACTCAATGCCTCCGTCCAGCTGAAAAGAATGATATTCTATTTCAAAAAGGTATGTGATTGAAGAGTATGTGTAATGTGCGTGCATAACATGGGAAGGATGAGTGACTTTTGTGGTGTGAGGCAGGTGTGAGGCAAAATCAGTAGAGCTGTGTAATTCATGGTAAGTTAAGTACACACTCAGCACTAGAACCAACCTGTTATGCAGACGTATCATAATAAGGTATTACTTTATATCACCTTATAAAAACCATAGAAATTCACTGAAAAAAGCAAAGGTTAAATTGGATTAATACGGATCACTGAAAAAATATCGAGGGTCAAAATATCGACTGGCAAAAATATCGTGGACAAAATATCGACAGTAAAAATATCGAGTTTGTATCTACAAACAGGTAAGTGCAAAAATATCGAGTACAAAATATCGTTTACAATAATATAGTTATAAAAAATATCGACTTTGTTAAAAACAGTGTTTAATTAAATTAATATTAAAATTTAATTACTAAAATATACTTTAAAATACTTAAATTAAATTATAATAATTACATAATAAATAAACTTAATAAAAATAATTTTTTACAATCATATTTGGAAAAACACATATATATAATAACATACTATAATTAAATAAGATACTATTATATTAGCTTACAATACCAGAAGTGTAAAAAATACTATTCCCACTCCAAAGAGTAATGACGGTCACATTATCGACTTGCAAAAATATCGTTTAAAAACTGAAAACTGACCCTGAACCCTAAAAATACCCCTTTACCCAAAAACCCAAAACTGACCCTGAACCCTAAAAATACCCCTTTACCCAAAAACTGAAAACTGACCCTGAACCCTAAAAATGCCCCTTTACCCTAAAACTGAAAACTGACCCTGAACCCTAAAAATACCCCTTTACCCAAAAACCCAAAACTGACCCTGAACCCTAAAAATACCCCTTTACCCAAAAACTGAAAACTGACCCTGAACCCTAAAAATCCCCCTTTACCCATGAACTGAAAACTGACCCTGAACCCTAAAAATACCCCTTTACCCTAAAACTGAAAACTGACCCTGAACCCTAAAAATGCCCCTTTACCCAAAACCTGAAAACTGACCCTGAACCCTAAAAATGCTCCTTTACCCAAAATGTATCAATATTATTTAATTACCAATTAATTATTAATTAACAATAACAATAAAGTTAATATATTAGCACATTAGCTGTAATTATTTTAATAATTAATATTATTTTTTCCCAATTAATTACTTAAAAATAACACAAAATTATATATATTAAAAATGTACTCTAATTAATGTAATTAACTAATTACAATTAATTAATTACCAATTAATTACTAATACAAAATATGTACAAAATTATATTAATTAATTAACTAATTAATATTAAGTAATTATCAATTAATTATTAATTAAAAATATTAACAAACATATATTAATTAATTAATTATTATTAAATTACTTCCCACCCTATTCCCCTATAAACCCACAACCCGCTACAGAATTACATTACGCAATTATTATAAAAACAAAATTCATTTAATAAAATATTTTATAACATTAATACACACTTTTCACACATATTATTACATAAAAATACACTATAAAATATTATATATTATTAAAAATTCGATATTTTTGCTATCTATATATTATACAGTCGATATTACTTCACTTACCTGAAAAACGATATTTTTGTAGTCGATATTATGTCCAGTCGATATTTTGTCCAGTCTATATTTAAAACTCGATATTATGTCCAGTCGATATTTTGGAGTCGATATTTTGTCTGTACACCGATTAATACATAGGTCTTCTAGTGATATCAAAAACTAATGTTTAAAAAACACAAAAAAACACTGAAATTCACCAGATACACTTACCTGACATAAGTGTAACTTGCACCGCTGTGATGCACTGCGTATGATCACACATAATCACATCACTGTTGACATCTAAAATCTGTGGCGGGGCAAGTTATACTTATGCCCTGCGTGGACTCGGTCAGTGCAATCAAGATGTCATGCTCAGTCAGTTTGATCTGGGGAATGGTTTGCAGGATCCACAGAGTTATCTAAGTGAGGACAGTTGGAAGTTCACACCCTTGACTCTGGCATTGATTGAGATGTGAAAGGAAGGTCTGTATCATGTATGAGACCTTAATTTCTCATTTTCTGTGATGTGTTTCGGGTAGAACCCCAGATTTGTAGGCCAATTAAATGGGTTTGTGATGTGAAGGGTTCTGACTTGAGCTTGTTCAAACAGAAAAGATTGTTTTCATCCAGCAGTGATTTGATTTATGTGCATATTATGGGGACTTAGGTAGCTGCTCTGTACTCAATGTTTTAATTTAGATAGCAAATTCATAAGCCATCTGTTAATAACTGCAATTGTTTCATGAATCTGCTAAAAATGTGTAAGGCACTTCCAATGTGCGTACCTCGAATCAGATTTATCAATATTTCCCAAACACAGCAAGACAACCTGGTGTGCTGCGTTAAAGGGAGAAGGCAGAAGAGCAGCATTTATGCCAATATCTGAAGCATTCCTGCTCTCTGCCTGCACTAGTACTCAGTGGGAGTGCCGCTCCCAATCGGTGATTGTGCCTCATAAATCAAAGCAAATGCCTGTGTGCATCGAAGCACACCCCTTGGTGCATCAACTCTCCAGACTCCTGCGCCAGAATCACGGAAAGCCGCAAGGACGCGCCTCCTACCGCTGCCCCCCCCCTGCGGCGCTATGGTCGTCCCCTGGACCGTAGCTGGAAGCGCACGGTGTCCCCAGCCAGCGGAGCTCACTCACAGAGCCGCCATTCCACAGCACGGCATACCATGCCCCCTTACTTGTTATGGTTAAAAACATAGCCTGGCTAGAAAAGGATACAGTGGTCCTATAAAGCACAAGGTGATGTTTTACAAGAAGGTCAACATGTTTCTTGCCTCATTACTGTTGAAAAAGTAAGACAATTCATTAGTACCAATGTCCTAATCTACTCTTGTGTGGGTCGGTGACAAGTGTCTGTGAGTTATGCCGTGCCCTTCAAAAGATCAGTCTAGGATACAGAATTCCTTAAGGATAAAATCTGAACTAAAAAGGAAGATAAAGAAAAAAAAATAAACAGAACAAACAGTAGCATGCTGTGCATTGCAGACAGCTGCATGCTCAGGTCGTCGTCATCCCTATATTACAGGTGTGGAGCGCCCTGCTTTAAGAATGATTTATAAAAATATACCGCACACCAACAAGACAGACACTTAACAGTCAGCGGAAGCTCAAAGGTATGGCATGGGGACAGAAGTGGAGGCAAAGGCCACTGTCCCAACTAAGAATGTTTGCCAAGTTTGGGAACATTGCACTCTAAGAATAAATGGCAGAGCAGAGCCGTTTCCAGTGCCCTGTGGCAATAATATGGAAAGAATCAAATGGTTGAGACCATCAGAAACAGGAAATGCTAGCAGGAGCAGTCCATTGGAGCCAGTCCTGGTAGGGAGGGCGGGTCGGGCCTGTATACTCACGTTGTGCTGCAAGCACATCTAGCAGTCGACTTACCCCTCATTCTGCCAACTCGAAAGTGACCTGAGAGGCGAAAGAGTGGTCATTTAAAAGCATTTGCAGATTGACCGATGCAGAGCAGGTATGTGAGAGGTTGCGTAGATAGATAACTGCATCGTTGATAGAACAACATCCAGCAGGCGCCATCTTGGAAGTGGCATGTAGTTAAATATAATGATGGGAGAGTCTCTTCTGAATGTAATAACATTGTGGGGAGGGGATGGGTGGGTCTAGGATGGCATGACAAACAGGGGGGCCCAAAGTTGATATGCCTGCAGGAGGTGGGCCTGATATCATATTGGCAGGTCGTACTGTAACAGGCGCCATATATATAGTGGCTAGCTAAGCTAGTGAGTGCCCACGAAAAACCCTTACCATAAAGTAGGACTCTGAGGGGGCGTTCGGTGGCGGATGCCATGTGGGTGGTGGCATTGGCTAGCCCATACTGCTGAGAATACGATATAAAAAGTGTGACCAGGGTTATAATGATAACAGCAGGCAGAGTGACAAACGTGTATGAGTGAGCAGCCCAAAGTCAAGTGACAATCACATACAGTGGACCCATGTCACAGTGTGCAGGGGGGTTTACACTGGGGGCAATACTGCCCTTAGTGGTGAGAGGGCTAAAGAAGACAAATGTCCCTGTACTGCACAGTTGGGAGCTTAGGCTGGCAATAGGCAATAGAGGTTAACACACACAACAACCAGCCCAAAGGGATACCCCGTTGGCTAGCCTCTATGAATATGTAGGTGAGGGTAGGGGCACAGTAGAAACCCCCTATGTGGTGAGGTAAGGGAAGGGTTCAAATGGTTATCTAACCCCAAAGGATATTATCTTTAAGAGAAAACAGGCTTTGCAACAAGGTTTTTACCACTTTGTACCTTTACCACACATTTTTTACCAAACATTTTTTAGAACCCATACGCTCTTGCAACATATGTCTTTGCCACGCATTTAAGGTAAGTTCGAGGTTTTGGGGCTCTCCGCCACAAATACATTATTGATATATGCTGGTGCTGGGCTAAGATTTAAATAAAGATAAATTTGCACCAACTTTGGGTCTTGCTGGTTCCTGTACTGCTGATCGGCTGAACTTGCTGCATTGGTAAATTTACGGGAGCGCCACGTACCTCGTATTCCAGCTGGGAAAGCTTCCCCGGCTTTTTGCGAGACCCCTCCACGCTTTGGGCAAGCTGCGGCAAGAAGCCACGTTCCTCTCAGGAAATTTCCAAAACTCCGTGTTCGGAGACGCTGCCACGCCCCAGGGTACAGCGGATCTGCTTGCTGGCCGTGTCTTGAGGGAAAACCGGAAGTGGTTCGGAGGCTTCAGACCAGCGTCGGTTGGTCCGGAAATCCTGAGCTCACCGAGCGAGTACCAGGAGCGGCTGCTTCATCGGACTGCAACATCCCCTGTGTGGAGTTCCGGAATCGTCTCCCTGCTGCACTGCCGGTAGGAAGGTTTTGGAGTGTACTTGTTTAATAACCTTGCCCACGGTAGCACTATGTCCGTAGACACGTTAAGGGGGCACATGGAGGCGTCCAAGGGCATGTTTACGGACCCCCCGGCTGGGGTGTCCACTACACATCCCAGTTTAAATGCTGCACCTGAACAGATCTCTGGAATTAAAGAACGTTTTAAACGTCTAGAAAAGTGTAGCAAAAGCGAACAATCTAAGTGGTGGGAGAACACATCGCTGTCAGGTTATCTGGAGGTGGGGCGCGTACCAAGGGGTTTGCGCATTCTATTAGCCCCCTCGTACGAAAAACCTGACCCCCAGATGCTAGCGGATTGGGCGCAATGTAACCTGGAGAATTCCAAACGCCTGATGGGCATTCTAATCCAGTATGCCGAAAGCGATAGGGTCAAACTGTTAGAGGAAATAGACACAATCAACGCAGAAATCGATAAATTTCCTCCCTCTGCTGAAATAACAAAATACAGAGACGAAATGACAGTTAGGCTCAAACGCGAGGAAGATATCATCAAGAAGAGAAAGGCATACAAGTTCCAGCGTGACAGACTGGATTATGAGAACGGCCAGATCTTCACGTTCGCTAAACGATATGACAAAATCAAACAGCGACATGGAAAGGAAGCTTTGAATAATGCTCCCACCACAAGTTCCAACACGGGTGCATCTTTAACATCAAGACAGACTGAAATATCCTCAGTTTCAGGGGACAGTTCACAATATGAGAGTGAGTCTGACTCAGAGATTAGGCGTCAACAAATGTTGGGGTTTCACAAGTTCACTCCAGCACAAGAGATGGAAATGGTCCAACAGGACCGAAAACTCACTCTACGTTCTGGAGCACAGGCATCCGCCGCCAGCGCAACAACAGGAAACGCGCAGAAAGGCGGGCCAGCAACAAACGCCGCAAACGCAAGTGGCAGGCCAAAGAAGCAGCGCACCAGAAAACAGTGGAAGAAACCACAAGTAGCTCAGCCTCAACAATAGCTACTATAGAGGTTTCTCATCCTGACTCCCAAGCTGTCATCAATTTATCGGACACGATTCTGACCCCTAAGGAAAATTCAATATTATCGTTGGGCTTATCATACAGTCCCAAAGGAGATTTTGACTATGCAACCACGAAGATCGATGTATTTAAGTTTGTTCGTAAACTTAAACTACGCAAACATTTTGCATCACATACTGGATCAAATCTCAATTCTGTGGACACAAGTGAAGTAACTGCTCCTATAATGAATGCATCGAGTAGTGAGTGTGATACTACCGTGTTAGGAGCAGCCTTGACACAAGAATTCCTGGAACTCCAGCAGGAGGAATTGGGTCCAAACACTGAGAGTCAGACAGCGTTGGGCGGTGAACCATTACCAACGGCCTGTTCAACTAACTTCAAAACAAAATCCAAATTTTGTCCCCTGATGTTAAAAGACAATATAGATATATTTCATGATCGGGTCACCTCACAGCTGAAGGAGCTACAGATCAAAACTGCTAACCGAACCAAACGCTACGACCATAGAGACAAAGAATACCACACTTTGATCAAGAAGCTAAGAGCAAATAAGAATTTGGTGATCAGACAATCTGATAAAGGGGGCAACGTGGTCTTATGGCCACGTAGAATGTACTTGGAGGAAGCCCACAAACAACTCAACGATAGAGAATGCTATCGCCACATTTCTATGCAAGAGGCTCTAAAGGCAAGGAATGACACCTACCTCAAACTATCTGCCTGGAGAAGCAAGGGCTTATTCACAATGGATGAGTACAAGTTTCTCAAAAAAGATTACCCGGTCATGCCGGTGATCTATTTCATCCCTAAAGTACACAAGAACTTACATCAACCCCCTGGCAGGCCTATAATATCTGCTTGCAATAGCCTGCTGGAGAATATGAGTAGATATATTGATTTTTTCTTACAGGACTATGTAAGAGGCCTGCCATCTTTCATTCTGGACACCAGTGACTTATTGAGAAAGATTCAAGATTTCATATGGAGCCCCAATTATGTTCTGGTATCTATGGATGTAACATCGCTTTATACCAGCATATTCCACATTGATGGCTTGAGGGCGATACAACATTTTCTGGGGAAAAGAGACACTTGTTTCCAGGATCATTCTAAAATGTTGTTGGATATGATCAATATCTGTCTTGAGAATAATGTTTTTCTGTTTGCTAACCAGCTTTTCCTACAGACCAGGGGCGTGGCAATGGGGGCCTGCTTCTCTCCCAGTTACGCCTGTCTACACATGGGGTACTGGGAGGAGCAGGTCCTGATGAAACAATTTGCTGCCGTTATGAACACCAAAGTAAAACTCTGGTTAAGATATATAGACGACCTGGTTTTTGTATGGGATGGGACTGAGGCAGGGGCTATGCAATTCATAGAAGAATTGAATAACAACAATCTGAATATACAATTTACAAGCACCCTTAGCAAACAGTCCATCGTGTTTTTGGATGTGGAGATCTTTGTCCATGAAAGTAGCCTTCAAACAAGTTTATATCGTAAGCCCACAGCAGGGAATACACTGCTACACCCTGAGAGTCACCATTGAACACATCTGATACGTAGCATCCCATATGGGGAGATGCTTCGTATTCGGAGAATTTGTAGCAGTGATCATGAATGCCGGCTGGCACAATCCCTCTGTAGGGCCCGATTTATTGAACGTGGCGACAAAATAGAAACCATAGATAATGCAACCAAGAGAGCTAATAAGGTTGATAGACTCACACTCCTGGGCTCAGGTAGTGCTCAATCTAAAACCATAGGCGCAAATTCATGTGAAGAGACCAGACTGATTATGGCATACAACAACCAGCATAAAAGTATCCATAAAATAGTCAAAGACAACTGGTTCTTAGTCTCCAGTGATCCGGTTATCGGACCTCTCTTGAGTAAACATCCCAGCATTACCTATCGCAAAGCCCGTTCTATGAAGGACAGTCTTGTCTCTAGCAGCCCCGAGGTGGTCTCTGGTTCATGGCTTAGTGAGAGCAAAGGCTTTTTACGGTGTTCTACCTGTAAAGCCTGTAGACATGGCATCAGTAAAACGGAGGTTATTACCCCTTTATCGCCCTTTCCAATTAAAATCAAACAAAAATTAAACTGCAAATCAGAGTTTGTAGTTTACGTTCTGGAGTGCCCGTGTGGCCTGAGATATGTAGGCAGCACTCGTCCACAAGTGCACAAGCGTATATTACAGCATCTGCGAGCCATCACCCATGCAGATGCAACATATCCAGTAGCCAGACACTTCGAGAACAAACATGGAAAGGATGCGTCTTTGTTAAAGTATTTTGCGTTAGATTGTGTTCCTCCCCAAAGGAGAGGCGGTGATAGAGAGTCCCTGTTACGAAAACTTGAGACTCGCTATATAATACTGTTAGATACCAAGGCACCGCATGGTCTTAACATCGGGGAGGACTGCCACACCTATCTGTGAATATGACAATACTTTAGTTTGCTAGCTCTCCTTAACTCTGTGACCAGCGATGTTGTTATTAGGTCTGCACCCCCTTCTTTTGAACTGTGGCAACTTAAGTTTATTTGTTTAACCTGACCCTTATACCCTCCATGACCGTTACTTTCTTTCATATTTTGATTTATTATTATTATTTTCACTTACATGGTAGCACTTTATTGCCATCACAATATTTTGCACTAACAGCATATTTGCACAGTGACTTGTATATATCTCAGGTTATGGTACTTGCCCACTTGGGCATCATTGCATATTGTTTTGATTCCATGCCAACGGAACAACACAATTAGATTAACTTTGCATAAAAACTTATAATTTTAATGGTTATATTTTATCATGTATATAACTATTTATTAGGCTTTTAAACTTTTATAACAATTTTAAAAGTTTGTTGTATCCGTTGCCATGTATAATTTCATGTAAAATTATGAAATTTTCCTGAGTGTTACATTTTGGTCGTTTTTAAACTCATTGTATTAACTGAAATTTATGACCAATATATGACATCATGTGCAATACCGGCATTCATGCCGTAATGCAGCTTCTGCAAAACCTTGGAAACATTGAAAGTATTTTGTTTGTTTCTATGACACGTGATGGCACTTCTGCACTTTAAATGGGTGATCAGCCCTCGTGACGTTGTCATGTGATCAAGGCTATCTCTAGCCGAAACGCGTCATGGCGGACTGGTGCTGGGCTAAGATTTAAATAAAGATAAATTTGCACCAAAAAAAAAAAAAACTGGTGCTTGGCTAAAATTTAAATAAAGATAAATTTGCACTAACTTTGGGTCTTGCTGGTTCCTGTACTGCTGATCGGCTGAACTTGCTGCATTGGTAAATTTACGGGAGCGCCACGTACCTCATATATATATATATATATATATATATATATATATATATATATATATATATATATATATATATATATATATATATATATATATATATATATATATATATTACCTACTGGCGGTCGCCAGTAGGTATATATAGTTAGGATTTTTTCTCTATGGAACTTTTGAAAATTCTATGTCTGATAACTTTGGCGTTTGTGGATGGAATTGGCTGAAATTTTCAGGAAAATGGCACATTTTGTTTCTGAGCAGCCCCTGGAAATTTGGGGGGGTTTCGACAAGGGGGGGCCGAGAAAAAAGGGGTGTCCCAAAACGCATTTTTCCCATTCATTTTTCCATAGGGCGTTTGGCCTCACTTTTAGCTCGAACGGCTGAATGGATTTACACAAAACTTGGCAAAATTGTAGGGACTGTTAGCCCGATGTGCCTTTGCTGGGTCTCAATATATGTGCTCCAGTGGATTTTGAGAAATTAACGGATTTATCTGTGACAACGTCCCGGATAGCGCTCCAGTTCACGTACTTTTCGCGTAACGGAGCTTTGCGAAGTGAAGCTGATTGGCTCTCCAGTGTCTGTCAACATTCTAAACAGTCCGTAGCGGCCGCCATCTTGTCTCTCGGTAGGATCGAGAGACTAGAGGAGGCCAAAACGAAGGGGGAAATGAAGGAAAGGGGGCAAGGTAGACCCCTTCTGACCCCCTAGGATTGATGAGGGGGATATTAAAGTGCCCCGCGGGGCCAAAAAAAACCAAAAAAAAAAAAAAATGGTGTTTCGTTTTAATTAAATTACAAGATGGAGGAAAAACAATGTGGGAAATGGGTATAAGGGGGTACGGGAGACGTATCCTGACCCCCTTCTGAGGGTGGCTGAGGATGCTCATATATGTTGATACTTGTCTTCCAGCGGCTGCGCGTGAGCGTTTTTTTTTTTTTGCTGCGTGACGTCTGTTAACGTTCGATTCGAAGGAAATCAGGAAGTGTTGACCGCCATTTTGACACTGCGAGTAAATATATTGTTAAAAATAATTGTTATAAATTAATTCGTATTGAGAAACATTGTCTGCGCCATCTTGCTTTTTTTCCAATGCCACACTTTTGTCGTGCACGGCAGCCATTTTAGATGCCTTGACCAGACCCACTCTCTGCACGCCGCCGATCCTTAGCATGGCTCCCCACCCTTGGAAGCATCTCCCCCAGGCACTGGTCACCCGCGCTCTCTGTCTTATGCATGGGCCATAAACCTCCCCCCATCTGCGCTGCTCTTCCCTGAGAATCACACCCTGTGCCCGCCCGACACCACTCTTTCACCCTATTCACTACCGCACCCTCTGACACTCCTCTTCCTTTGTGTCCGATTGTCCAGGCCGGTCCCAGGCTATCACCTAGCCCTGCGGATGTAGTTTATGGCCCCAACTGTAAAGAATCACCCCTCTTCAAAGGAGTTATAGTAGATCAAGGCCCCCACCCGATGAGATCCGTCACACCACACGCGTTCCTACTATCTGATAACCATTCTGTATTGTGATTGGGGAGGGGATTCTCACTGTGAGGGTGTGTGGGACTGAGCCTGAAGCGGAAGATTCCAGGGATGCCTTTTTGTACATCAAAGTCTTCACAATTATGTGTCACATTAAAAATATATAGAACTCCAACAAAGTAGTAGGTTTATAACACTTTAATAACTTATAAATATATACATCGCAACAAAAACAGTAAACACCTTACATTTTTTTTATTAAAACAGAAGCAACAATGGTCAGTAGCGGTC
Organism: Lissotriton vulgaris; assembly: GCF_964263255.1. NCBI lineage: Eukaryota > Metazoa > Chordata > Amphibia > Caudata > Salamandridae > Lissotriton > Lissotriton vulgaris. The sequence goes on along the minus strand of NC_141691.1, from coordinate 42,924,040 downwards.
TGTTGTGCGAATAGTTACAAGGCAGCACAACGTGCTGAGTTGTGGACGGCACCCAGGTGAAGAACCATCCCTTCTTTAAACCCCATGGTGACCAACTATAGTATATTCTCTATTTCGTTCCCTTGCCATAACAAGATAAAAGTTTTGGGTTATTTATGGAAGGGAAGACTTTTTGTTTCTTCCAATTTTTTAAAAAAAACAAAGGTTTAAGGAAAGGCAACCCTTAATGTGCATGTTTTCCACAGAAATTTGCCTTTGAAAACTAGAGGCAATAAATAAGCCAAAATCTGTATTTTGTTTTTGGATACACATGTTATTTGTGTCTGTGTTTTCATTTTTATGCATGACTTTATATGGAATGTTTAAAATAACTTATGATGCAACTTAACAGGAAAGATCACAAACATTTCAATGAGTGCTATGTCCCAGGTTTACATAAAGTAGTGTTTACCTAGAGTGGTGCTGTGTAGGACACTCTGAATGGAAATTAACCAGAACTATAACCATAACAACAACAACAAAAACAATAATATAACTTTTATGCCCAAATTACGCAAAGATTTAACCAATCTGCTAAAGGGGGGAGTCGCCATTTCTTTTGATAATTTATTCACCCATCCGTAGCCTCTCTAATCTCCATTACAATGTGTTTGTTGCTGTCGCTAGCTGATGAAAAAACTAAAGTGATAACTTCCTCATCCTTAATTTGTCTTTCTTTGTTCCTTAAGATGTCATCTGTGTCAACCTCTTCCGAGAATGCTGATGCGTTAGGGATTTCCTTGTGTTTCTTAATAGCATTGGTGTCTGCACACTTCTTTGTCAATTCTGTGAACATGACAGCTGCTTCATAGACAGACGATATCTTTGTTAAGTCATTAGTGTTAAGTGTGTCTGAAACTACAGTGCCCTTCTGTTTTACTTTCCTCAGACACTACAGAGTTTTGTGTGTTGTTCTTCTGAGCGACAATTATTCCAGAGGTTTCAGGTTCACTTGTTTTGTCCTGCAGTGAGTTAACAGCTTCAGAGACTTCATGTTTATTTGCTATGTCCTGCTGTGCGTCAACTGCTTCAGAGACGTCAGCCTCATTTGTTATGTTTGACTATATCCTGGACCTGCCCGGCCGTGCCCAAAATGGCGCCGGTATAAATGGGACTCGTAACTCCTTGTTGTGTACTGGTTGCCCAACCTTGATATCACGAGATACATCTGCAGTTTTGAAGCACATGGCGTGCAGGGACGAGAATTGATTGAACATTTTGACATCCCTATTGATATTAAGTTCTGATGTGTTATTGATTACTGTACTATTGAAAGATCGAATTAACGTCACTCATGGTACTTGCCCGCTTTTGCTGCACTGTGCCTCGTCAGTAGCGGTCCGCTGTGCGAATAGTCCCAAGGCAGCAGAACGCGCTGAGATCTGGAGGGCACCCAGGTGATGTCCAGTAAGTTGCCGCACTGGTTTTGGTATCCTACAATGCTGCTCCGAAAAACGGCGTGGGGCGCCCGGGGGGGGGGGGTGGGGGGGGGGGAGGCGGCGTGAACGGGCCTCCCCAGGTGGAGGCTCGTCTGCTGTAGTGGGGCGCCCCTTTACCGATTCAGTTGCCATTCCGCCCGCTTTTGCTACACTGTGCCTTTTCCGCCATTCAGCTGTTTACCGCCCGCTCTTCCGGCTACAGCGTCTCGCTCACCATGTAGTTGAGTTGCTCCCACTCTTGCGGTGCAGCGATAGGCGGCTGCAACAGGACTCTTAAAATGGAGGCCGGCTCTTCGGATTTGGGCCTGGTCCACTAAAATGGCCCTGCGACACCTTGGAACTCGGACGCTTGTCTGCTAGGGCTTGGGCTCCATTCTCGAAAGCGTCCCCTCAGCCTTGAAAATTCTACAAAAGTCTTGGGGGCCCCCGACTCCCGCAGGCTTGCGGTGGGGAGCGGCTGCCATGATTGCTTGCGGAATGGCCACGCCGGAGCTACGAGATGGTGGTACTCTCATGCTGACGCCAGCTTTAGTCTGAAACTTCCAGAAACACTGTAGACTATCAATTTGATGAGCTCCGGTGGAGCCCCAACGTGACCCGGTAGGGAAGAACTTGCCCTCCCCTTTTTTGAGTGATGGTTCTTGTTGCCTGTCCACTCTGTTGTCATCTAACGGAACCTTTTTTGATTGCCGAGTGAGAAAAAAAAAGGTGGGTCTTTCATCGTTTGGGAAAAAAAAATGTTTTAATCCAATGAAAAGTGTTATTTTCAGGTCATATGATCAAGCCTTCCATCATTAGGAAACCAAAAGTAAAATGAACCAATGAAAAGTTTTATTAACAAGTCACATGACCTGTTATGCTTACGTTACGCGCTGCGCGCCGCGCTCTGGATCGTTTCCGAGAAGCTGCGCCTTGCGCACCGGAGCACTTCCGGGTGCGCTAACGCGGCGCGTCATATGACGCATTACGCGACAACACAGGTCCAGAATATAGTCAAAATGTCTCCACCAACCAGCGGTCTGAATACAATCCCTTTCAGCAGTCCAAAAAGTTCTGTTAAATGACAACAGAAGGGACAGGCAACAAGAACAATCAGTCAAAGAGGGGAGGGCAAGTTCTTCTCTACCGGGTCACGTTGGGGCTCCACCGGAACTGATTGAATTGGTAGTCTACAGTGTTTCTGGATGTTTCAGATTGAAGCTGGCGTAAGCATGAGAGCACCCAATTCTAAAACAGTAAATGCTTGGATAACAATCAATCAAATGTAGAGGGAAGCAGGCACTACGGGTTACAATGGGGGCAAAGGCTTACGTTACCTACCCTTCACTATCTGCAAAGAGAGAATACTCCTAAAAGAAAAGAGGAGGGGGGGGGGGCAGCGTTCAAAGCACATCAACGTGCATAAATACGAAAATGTTTTTACCTACCACGTATTTGACATTTTACAGCTTTTCATATTTGCTATTAAAAAAACATTGTAATTCACTGAAAAAACCTACGCGTTACAACTACGTTTGCTTTTTCAAAAACCTTTAATAAAAATGTTGGTGCACAAATACGGGCCTACAACCCTGTGGGCCGGCCACGGAGCAGGCTGGAACTGTGAATGGGGTGCGGGGGGGTATTTATTTGTGGAAAACATAACAGAGTCAGTGGTCGTTGATTTCATAGTAAAAAGTGCGACAAGTGCAACAAAATCATATCGATAATTCATTGTGAGCAAGTACCAAAAGTGTTGACAATTCGAACCTTCAATAAATACAGTAATCAATGATGCATTAGAACTTAATATCAATTCATTGTCTGAACGTGTATTCAGTACCCGTCCCATGTCAATTCATTGTTCGAACGTATAATCAATACCCATCCCGGATCAATTAAATGTCCGAACATATAATCAGTCTTATCCCATATCAATTCATGTGCTAAAAACTGCATACATATCTCATGATATCAAGGCTGAGCAATCGGGGCACAACAAGGAGTTGAGAGTTTCATTTGTACCGGCGCCATTTTGGGTGAGGTCAGGAAGGTCCAAGTATAGTCAAAATGTCTCCACCAACTCGTGGTTGGACCGGGACCTCTTTCGGCAGTCCAAAAGTTTTTGTTGAAGGGTAGCAGAGGGGACTGGCGACATGAACCATCAGTCAAAGTGGGGTGGGAGGCAACAATCTCTCCTACCGGGTCATACTGGTGTCCCACCGGAACTGATCAAGTTGGTAGTCTTGCAGGATTTTGGTCATTTCAAGACTGAGGCCAGCGCCGGCATGAGCGCGCCGACGTCCCGCGGCTACGTCGTGGTCGTTCCGTGGGTGATCATGGCAGTCATTCCCCATCGGGGGTGTCTGCGGGGGTCGGGGGCCCCCGTGGCTCTTATAGAATCTTCAAAGTTGAGGAGAACGTTTCTGCACGCAGGACTCATTTTCTAGGTGAACTCAGAAGCGCCGTTGCACCGCAACAGTGGACGAGACCCCCGCTGGGTGAGCGGAGCATCATTGCCTCGCAATAGTGGACAAGACCTTTTGTTGGGTGAGTGGAGCGTTAGGGGTGCAGCTGAGGGGCCCCCACCTGGGGGGGTGGGAGAGGCTCATTCGCGCCGCCTCTCCATCCCAGCGCACCCCACGCCGACACCTGGCGTTGATATCCGTGATGTCCGGACCAGGCGATAAGAGGGGGGGGGGTCGGAGGCAGAGGCAAGACATCCCCCCCGTGGCCTGCAGGGCGCCGCTTCAGGACCGAACGAGGAGCTCATACCAAGCCGGGGCCAGACCAGGAGATACGAGGGCATGGGAGGGGGGGGTCGGTGGCATGTGCAAGACATCCCCCCCCGTTGTTGCAGCCATTATTTTAGAAAGAAGAGGGATCCGGTCGGCCTCGGCTCTTCTCCTGGCCCTCCTTACGCGACGACCTCCCCGGCCGACGGCTGCCAGCAGGACTCGCCCTACACGTGCCGAAGGCCTCGTCTTCCGGATGGGCGTAGCCGCGAACCTGTTGCACTTCGGGAGATTCCGGAATGGGGGTAGGTATCTGCTGATTTGTATCTATTTCATGTTACCGTTATTGGGCGTGGTGGGCGGCGGGACAGACATGCTTGGAGCAGTGGGGGGGTGGCGGAGCCTAGCTACCTTGTGGGTGCCGTAACGTCAAGCTTGGCTTCTCTTACCACTTTCATGTTTCTTATTTCTAGCGAAGTCAAAAACTCATCAGTGGCCTACTGATTTTGTTTGATTTCTTTCCCTTCCTTTTCAAGTGTGTTTCATGCTAAAGTTTCTGTTTAACAGGATACAGTGATTACTTCGTATTTTACATATGTCTTCTTTATTAGGGGTACCCTCCGGTTGAGCCAGATGATGTACCTCTAATAAATGGTCCGGGTGGATCTAGTTTATCAATCAGTGGGGAGTAGATGGGCATGACAGATTACAACGGGGGACAAAGGTCCGCATTACCCACCCTTCACTACTTGCAAAAACTAGACAGAATATTTCTATTCCACGTTATTTGCAAACAGAGAATACCTCGAAAGAACTATTCCTCGAACAATAAATGTCCAGCCAATCAATCAATCAGTGGGGAGAAAAACAGGCATGACGGATTACAACGGGGGACAAAAGTCCGCATTACCTATCCTTCACTATCTGCAAAGGGAGACAGAATATTCCTATTCTTCTCTGTTTGTAGACAGGGAATATCTCAAAGAGCAATAATCGATAAAAAAGTAGTAGGATTATAACACTTTAATAACTTATAAATATATACATCGCAACAAAAACAGTAAACACCTTAAAACATTTTTTATTAAAACCGAAGCAACAATGACAACTAACAGTAGTGATATGCTGGGCGGGTGATGGAACTGGGATTGTTAATGGAAAAACATCTACAGAGAAAGCTATTGGTGAATTATACTTCTCCGGAAATTTAAAACTCACAAATATTTCATTTGTGTAATCGTTTCATAAACATGTACATTAAAAAACTAAATACGCTCCACTGTTTTAGAAAATCTTTACAACTTGCTAGATCACCCTTTAAAGTTACAACTACGAAAACCTACTTACTTAAGCTGTTGAATTCGGCTTCAAATGTAAAGCATAAGTTCAAGCTAGCATATCATATGTCTAAAAGGTTTAACATAATTGATATGCAAATTTAAATACTACCCTTTCTTAATGGTGACACCTTATCTCTCCAATATCCGACAATTTCCATGAGCAAAGCAAAAGAAATTCTGAGGCCCTGAAGAAATAAGGCTTACTGTGGGGTTCAACTCAATCTGGTGTTTGTTTGGGAGATTCCATGTTTTAGGGTGATATTCTGTGACAGGGTGCAGGCACCAGAAGAATTTTAGCCTAGTTCATCACATTGGAGAATGAGGGTCTGGGAAAATATCTAATCTGGTGAAGAACCATTCCTTCTTTAAACCCTATGGTGACCAACTATAGTTTATTCTCTATTTCGTTCCCTTGCCATAACAACATAAAAGTCTTGGGTTATTTATGGAAGGGAATACTTTTTGTTTCTTCCAATTTTTAAAAGAAAAGAAGAGGGGGGGGGGCAGCGTTCAAAGCATATCAGCGTGCATAAATACGAAAATGTTTTTACCTACCACGTACTTGACATTTTACAGCTTTTCATATTTGCTATTAAAAAACCATTGAAATTCACTGAAAAAACCATAGGTTATAGACTATATATAGTTGGGGATTAGCATTTACAAAACCTTAATTTACTTGCACAAAACCATAGAAATTCGCATATATAGTTAGTTGCAATAACTATATATCGCGCACCCGCAATCCACTGCTGATGATGTCACATATTACATCATTCATGACATGGTCAGTGACATCACTGATGACATCACTGATGACATCTCAAATGACATCACTGATGACATCCCTGATGACATCTCAAATGACATCACTGATGACATCACTGATGACATAACAAATGACATCACTGATGACATCTCATTTGATATCAATGGTCACATCACTGATGATATCATTCATGTGACAATACAATGCATCTCCTCACACTTTAATATAACCTCTGTTACATCAAGTGTGAAATACAGAATATAATTTTTTAAACCATTGACACACCAACACTAGTTACTACATACGCACTCACTGATTTCTATGTCTACACACACATTCACTCATTCACCCATACAATCATTCATACATACAATCACTCATCTTTATAACACTATCATATGCACTCATACACCTATACAGACACTCACACTCTGCCACTCATCCATGGAGTTACTCACACACCTAGTCAGTCCTGTAAAGAATCAATCACACTTCCATTTTCTAATCAATACAGTTAAACATAGAGTACCTTACATTTTCAAACATATACTAACACATACTTACTCTCTTATACAATCAATGATAAAAGAACACAATGATCTGCACAGAGTCACGCATCTCCCAACCAGCCACACACACACTCAGTCTTCCATACAAATACTTGGACAATCAATCAATAACCCATATAGTTACTCATATAGCTACTGATTAACACATGCAGCAGTTTACAGAACAACAGACATAATGATGCACAAATTAAGACAGTTTAGTCACTAACCCATGCACTCAGTGAGACACATTTAATCACTCACTCACTCATGCACCTACTAAATCCTTCATCCAGACACTTATACATCCACTCATTCTTCAATATCAAGACATATTTGAACTTTACAGAAACATACAGTCACTGGATGATGTCATCAGTGATGTCATCAGTGATGTCACTGACCATTTCATGAATGATGTAATATGTGACATCATCAGCAGTGGATTGCGGGTGCGCGATATATAGTTATTGCAACTAACTATATATGCGAATTTCTATGGTTTTGTGCGAGTAAATTAAGGTTTTGTAAATGCTAATCCCTAACTATATATAGTCTATAACCTATGGTTTTTTCAGTGAATATATATATATATATATATATATATATATATATATATATATATATATATATATATATATATATATATATATATATATATATATATATATATATATATATATATATATATATATATATATATATATATATATATATATATATATATATATATATATGTATATATGTATAAAAACAATGCTTGCCAAAGGCATACATTGAAAAAGCATATGAGATCTATGAAAATGCAGGGTAATATATCTGTGGTGAAGGCATGCAAAGTGTTCACCGGAGTTGTTCCGTCATATGCCCCTTGTTAAGCCCAGTGTGTTGGTTATGGCCAAATGGAAAATCCAATTTTGTTCCTTGTGTAAGAGTGTTTCTTTGTTCATCTGTGGGTGGGCCTCTAGTAAATCATTTGGAGAGTGCTATTGTTCCAGGTATTGAGTACTCATCCTGGTCGTGATCTTTTTGTAACGTATTCCGCCGCAAGTTTTTTGTGTTGCAATTTGTGTATCATTTTTGGGTCCAGACTAGTGTTTGTTCCTGATGGATCTCCTTTGTGTGTTTAGTCTGGGTGCAAACACCAAATGATCCACACAGTTAGTGGCCTATTACTGGCAGGAGGCTCCATGTTGTTCGGTCAGTGTTGTGTAGTCCTGGGTCTACTATGTACAATAGTATCTTTGATGTTGTTCATGAGTTCAAAAGCAAAACATGGTTGGGTAAACAAGAGGGACCCGGTTTCAAGTATGGACCAGTATGGACCAGTGTCTCTTGATGATTTTCTTTATTTTGTTGGAGTTAGGGGTGAATGATAATTCGCAAGTCAGAACGTCGTCTTGAGTGTGTATGCATGGTTGGTCTTTGCCCTTTTACCAGAGTGTGCTTCCAAATTAGCTATCAGGGCCCAGGCATGTTCATCATAGCTATTAATGGAACTGCATTTGTGGCGCAGTCAAAAAAATTGCCCAAAAGGTAGGTTATCTCTCAAGTATTTTGGATGATAGCTGTCATATTGGAGCAGGCTGTTACAGTCCATGGGTTTCCTATAAGTGGGTGTGTTCATCCTTCTATCTCGGAGGAGTCCAATAGATTCAGGATGGGAAGTTTGTCTGCTGAGCTGTTATTGTTGTATTATTCCATTCACAGAAAGTGTTACAGGTTTCCATGTTGTCTTGTCAAAGAATGAGTATGCCGTCTATGTATTGACGACATATGATGATGCAGGCAGAGAAAGTGTTGTCATCGCATAGGATATTTTCATTTTCAAAATTGACCATGTGCAAACATGCCAGATTAGGTGTGAATGTCAATGTCCCCTGTGTCTGATGGTCACACTTGTCTTGGAATTGAAAAAAGTTTTCTTTGAGTGCGAGGGTGGCACACTCAAGTATAAAATTAACTGGAATCAGGGAAGTCCAATTCTCAGACAAAAGAGTGTCCTCTATAACTTCCGAGATGGCATCCTGTGAGGTATTTGTATAGGGAGCCTCGACATCGAGGGTCACCTGCAGATCAATGTGATTTGTATCATTGATCTCTCTCTATGAAAGGAAGGAGTCCTTGTAACAAGAGACTGTAAGAAATGGTCACAAATTTTGATAGGGCCACAATTAGCGACCTTATCCCAGATACAATGGGATTGACTGGTGGCAGAATAATTCCCTTGTATATCTTGGAGAGGGCGTAAATATAAGGGATCCTGAGGTTGGTATAGACCAAAGACTCTGCCTCATTCTTACTTATCCACCCTGGTGCCGCGGAAAAAGTGAGTAAAGATATTATCTGTGCTTAGTCTCATGGTGGGGTCCTGGGCAATTGGGCAATGGGGGTGCATTATTTCTTGCAAGCCAGTTGTCATGGGCATTCAGGATTATAGTCGGCAGCTTTCATAATCACAATGGTCCCTCCCTTATCAGCAGGTTTTATTGTGATCTTGGTGTTGTTCTCAAGGGACGGTACAAAAGGGGGTGGTGATGGACGGAGCATCCGAATCAATCAAACACTCACACCCAGTCAAAAGATCTGGGTTTAATCCATCACCGTTCTTTAGCCCACTCTGCCACCCCAGTTCAGACATGGCTATATGCAAATCAGTCGGACCCTGTGCCTCATGGGAACAGTCCAGCCCGAACTGCCAAGCCATGTCATCCCTGGACCGGAAACAAGCTTCCGAGGACCGGTTTCTGGCATTCCAGCCGTCTTCAGCCCGGCTTGCTTGAATCCAGTGGCAAACTGAGCAAGGGACTCACGTCTGAGCATACCCTGCCACACTTATGGCAGCCAAAAGTGGTACAAAAGGGGGTGGTGATGGACGGAGCATCCGAATCAATCAAACACTCACACCCAGTCAAAAGATCTGGGTTTAATCCATCAACGTTTTTTAGCCCACTCTGCCACCCCAGTTCAGACATGGCTATATGCAAATCAGTCTGACCCTGTGCCTCATGGGAACTGTCCAGCCCGAACTGGATTAAACCCAGATCTTTTGACTGGGTGTGAGTGTTTGATTGATTCAGATGCTCCCTCCATCACCACCCCCTTTTGCACCGTTCTCAAGGGACGGCATGGTGCCTATTTCCAAATTGGACATGTTATGAAAGGTAAACTACAGGGAGCATTTGTCCACATCCTCAAGAACCACCTGTTTGAATGTAAGTACCCTGTGTGATCCAGAATCAGGGTTCGCTGCGCGAGGCTTTAAGGCGTATTCTCCAAATCAATTGGTGGAACTCGTAAGTAGTACGGAACGTGTCATCTTTTGGGATGGAGACAAAGCACAGCCCTTTATACAGGACAGCTGTCTAAGTGCTTGATAGGGTTTTTTTGGAAAGGTAGACTTTGAGTTTTATTTGTTGATGGTCTGACTCCTTGTCTGCTGTTGGGATTCTATAGGTGGTTCCTGTCACTGTACTCCCTTTTGTTGTATACCTCTTCTTCTTTCTCTTCCTATGACCCAATCTCTGCCTAGAAATGTGGAAAGGCCTGTGTAGGGTCTTGGAGGTATATGTGGTACTGGTGGGGCCACATCACTGGGGGGGGGCCTTATATGGGGCCTGCCAAACCCAAAGAGCGGATAGGTGTGCCCCACAGGTTCTCATCACTCCCCCAACTGCCTGAGCTGGAGTTGATACTAAATTAACTATTCCTTCTATGTGAGGTGTTACTTTCTTCAGAAGAAGTGCCCCCCCCATAGAGGAGTCCTCCCATAGATAAAGATAGACGCTCTCCTTCTCAAACTTTTTAATGTCTTTTTGAAACTCATTTTTTTTGCTTCATCAGGTATTCTTTATCCACGGAGTACCCAGAAAAATAAAATATCCCCAATTTAGACCTATAAATAGCGAGACATATATGAGTAAAGTGAATTACTCCTGTCCTTAATATGAAGTGCATTGGGAATTGTACCCCTGGGGAAAATGTGCACAAAATGGTGCAAAATTATAAATATTACAGAAAGCTTTTAAAGGAACATGGTCAAAAACAACACATCTACCAGTACTGGCTTATTCTTCTCATTTATCCTTTCTATGTTTTTGTTTACCTTTCATGCTTCTTCCATCCCTTCTTTCTTTTATCTTCCCTTTGTTTTTATGCATATTTCTTTTCATCTTTCTTTCATTCTATTCTTCTCTCACTCTATCTGACCTTTTTCTAGCTTTCTATCCTTCTTCATATCCTTTTATGCTTATCATGCCCATGTCGTTGCTTTGCACCTTTTTTTTTAATATTCCATCCATTCATTATTTATTTTTTCTCTACTTTCCTTCAGCCGCCCATCCTTTCATCTCACAATCCTGCTCTGTTATTTCAATATATGTGTCTGCTTTCCTTTTCCCACTCCTTTAATTTGCATTTATTTTGATGTTCCTGCATTTTCTCTTTTCCATCCTTCTTTATTTTCTTCCTTCCTTTTTCGTCTTTTACACCTGTTTGCCTTATTTCCCCAGTTCTTGTGTGCCCTCTTTCCTTCATGTTTCTTTTCCCTTCCTTCATTAATTGGCCTTATTTCTTCTCTTTATGCTGTCTCACTTCCTTTCCATATAACTCACCTTTTCTGAGACATTTTAATATTTATTTTTTCTCTTTGTCACTGCTTTAGGCCACTTTTACATTTTCTTTTGGCCTCCACTCGCAGCTGTGTTATTGTAGTTTATTCTTGCAGAACTTGTAATGACCTGCGCCAAACAGATGCGTCATGCTTCTGTCTATCTTTGCGCCACAGTGCGGGGTATTGTAAATACGAGGCATCCACAGTGGCGCAAGGGTTTTTTTACATGTCCCAAATTAACTGGCACATCCCTGCTAATATGCAGGGATGTGCCATTTCTTGAAAACCTGCCCCAGGATTTTTGTCTGCATTTCTTTTGTTTTCTGGAAGTGGTTACATATTTTTATTTATTTATTTGTATTTAATCATCAGTATTAAGCAACCTAAATATTTTATAATTAAATAACAAAGATGTACTATTCTATATATTTTAACATTCATTTATATATCATTATATTTATAGCTATTTTAAGTATTTTAATTTAACATTATTTCTTATATGGTGTTTTTTTCCCTTCCTCCATTACTTCCTAAGGGAAGACATTGCAATACCAGTGGTTAGCCATTGGTAGTGCTGGTCATACTACAACAGTGTATAATACTACAAAAGTGTAAGCTATTACAAAAGTGCCATTTATGAATACCACAAAGTAGTCAACTTACTTAAAAGTGTAGGGTAAATTTGTGAATCAGGCATGCTTTGTAAGAGAGTAATTCTGCCCAGATGAAAAGAGGTGTTGTAGCAGAAGAACCAGCTTACAGGAAAGATGCCTGGCTAGAAGGCATCTCTACTCTCAATATATTAATAGGGTTAATATCACCAGAATATCAACTTATAAATAAGCAAAAACTGGAATATAATTCTATCTGCTTCGCTGTTGCTGTGTGAGGTATGGACATCGCATCTCGCCCCCTCTTTGGCGATGAAAGTTTTCTAAAATCAAAGCAACGTTGCCGGCCTAAACTGATGCCCCAGCCTCTTTCACTATTTCTGTCTATTTCCCTCTCTCTTTCTCTCTTTTACTCTCTTGATTCATCCATCTCTTTCACTCACCGTCCTCCTTCTCTCTATCTCTATCTCTATCTTATACTCTCTTTCCCGACATCGTCTAATCTCTCTAGTTTCCTTTTTTCTCTCATTCTGTCTCTGGCTTGCCTCCTCTCCCTCTTTCTCTCTCTGTGCAGTTTCTCCTTCTCTCTTCCTTTTTCTGTTTCTCTCGTTCCCTCTAACCTTGTGCCAATGGACAATATAGCCAGAATTCAAAGACACACATTATGGCTGCTTTACAAAAGTATTACTGAGTAATGGGATTCATAATGCAATAATATTACAAGAGTAATATTGCACATATTTTCTTTTTCCTTCACTCTTTTTCACTCTTACTCACACTCTCTTCCACTTCCCCATCTCCTCATTTCTTGATCTATTTCTGCCTGTACCCCTCTTTCTATTTCACCGTGTATTTCTCTCTATCTGCATTTCACTCATTCCCTCATCTCTCTCACAGGTCCCTTTATCTCGCTCTGTGTCTTTCATGCTCTTGTAGTCTTTCAACTCTTTGTCTCTTTCTCTGTCTCTCTCTCCCTCTCTCTCTATTCAGCTTCCCTCGCTGGCTTTCTTGTTCTATCTTTAATTTTACTCTCTTACCTTTTCCCTTTATCCCTGGCTGCCTGTAGCTCTCTGTCTTCTGAGTCCTTCTATTTAATCTCTTTCGCTCACCTTCTCTCTCTCTCTCTTTAAATCAGTCCCTCTTCTTTTCCCCCTGCAGCACCGACCCAGTGTGACCAACATCACAAACAAGGAGGAGCCGGTGGACAGAACTACACCTGTGCAAGACACAAGCCAGGAACTGAAGATTCCTCTTCCTGGATGGGTGTATTTCCCTACCTGAGAGAGACATTATGTCTCCGTGCAGGTAAGTGGACTTTATATCAATGTTTAAAGCTTGTTTGTTGGTTTAAAAAATATAGTGCCAGAAATTAAACTTTAAGCACCTTAAAAGGAGTATTGTTAGGTTAAATATCTTTTGTTGCCAGGCCTCCTGCCTTTTATAGATCAAAAACCCATTGAAATGCAAGAAACATCCAGAACAAAAGACCTCTGAGAAAGTTAAGCTCGGCGGAAAAGAAAAAATGTAATAAAGAAAGGGAAATAATCCAGCCCAACAGAAAACATGGCCTAACAGAAAGCATGAATATCTAATGGTGGAAAAATGTAAACCCCTGCCTCAGAGATGTACAACATAGGTCCAGAGGGTTAGACCCATACCATTGGATAACTACACGAGATACCTTTACATGCACTCAAACTATTATATCATAGGATAACTGCATGAGATACCTTTACATACACTCAAACCATTATAATATAGAATACCTACATGAGATACCTTTCCATACACTGAAATCATAATATCATGGATTACATATGTGAAAGGCATTTACATTAGGAGTAGGCCAAATATTTCGTACCACTCTCAGAATTGGCAGAATTTTGACTACTCCGGAGTTAGTTTTTAACACAGAGGTCTGTCCAAATTCCACCAATAGCCGCATGGCAGACTTTTCCTCCTTCAAGGCTCCAGATATGAGAGCTGGTGAGCATGACGAGATTTAGCGTCCCCTACCGACATTTTCTAATATGGGTGATTGCCATTGTTTGTGAGTGGTTCTGGCTAGACGACTATCATTTCAGTAGATAAGATCTGCTGCAGCTCAATTAGATTTTCTACTGAGAGTCAGCAAAATCACCTCTTGCTTCTTTCTGCAACCTCTTCCCTATTTCTCCACATCTGTTGCTTCTTTCTGCACTTCTCTTGCTTCCTGCTCCCTGTCGAGAATGTTGACCCAGCAGTGCTTTAGCTGCTGTACATTGCACCTGCCCGAACCTCTCTGTGGAGCTGCATGCACGGGCGATGTATCCTCCAGTGGTGCTGATGCTCCAACAGGAAGTAGATGCTACTGGGCCTGCTGTCTGCAGCCAGCACAGAGGGGAGGTGGCGCTACACAAAAAAAACTTTGCTGCCAACTCCTTCTTTACAAACATCGCCCGGGGCAGCACACCTTGGGTCGGCACCACCCTCATGGATGACGTCCCTCTGCTATGGCGTTGGGTGGGAAAATAATGAGCTAAGAGGGGAAAGGAAGGGAAAGTAAAGACAAAAAAAGGAGGGGAAATAAACTAAGTCAAAAAGTTAAAAAAACATGAATAAATATAAACAAAAACGTAAAAGATGCACACTATTAAGTTAAAATTTGGGGCAGAAAAGTATAAAGGAGGAGGATAAGATAAACAAGAGATTAAAAACTAGGCCCAGCACAATTATTATTATTATTATGTTTCTTATATAGCGCCTGAATCGACCCCCGAAGGGGTATCTCCGCGCTTGCCTTGGGAACCCGTCCTGGCTTTTCCCTGTGAGATTCCAGGACCACGTAGTGCTATTCCCAAACAATTTTGGAGCACACAGATGCACTCCGCATTCCCTAAGCAACGCGAACAGGCCCACTGGCAGATCTTGCACTTGACGTTTGAAGGACCAAAAGTGTTTGGTTAGTAAGCTTGGCATGTGGCTAGAGTGACTTTTGGATGATCAAAGGGGTCTTGAATTCAGTTATCTCTTTAAGTAAAATCCAGGTGCAATTTGGTTATTACATTTACTAAACATGAGTCCAGAAGCTCAATTCTTTACCCGTTGTATTTTGACAAGTGTCTCTTTCCTTTTTAAAAATGTACATTTCTGAGATTTTTGTAGCTTTAGTTTGCAAGTCACACACCGCCTACCCCAAGCTATAGATATTCTACCTTGCTGGATTTCCTTTAGCTACAGATGTAAACTGGCAAGAGCTTAATATTTTAAATCCCTACTGTTTTGTTGCTTTAATTTACTACTTGCCTGCTTAGTGACTGGCTCAGTATAACTTTTGGGAGTTTTTTTGCACTGATGACAAATTGTTTTCTTTTTTTCTCCATTTCTTCTTCATATCTTAAAGTTAGCTCAGCTCTTTGCATCTCTTAAATATAGAGTTTGGGAGTAATCAATTTGTTTAGTGTCCAGCTTATTGATGTGATCCAGCATGTGGTGCTTTTGCCTGCCAATATATCAGCCACCCACCTGTGCAAGACATCCGTGCCATCTCCTCCTCTCATCTCTGGCACTCTGTGCCATGTCCTCCTCTCATCGATGGCAATCTGTGCCATCCCCTCCTCTTATCTCTGGCAATCTGTGCTTTCTGGGTCTTCTTCTAGTATTTGCACTTTCCTCACATCATGTAGCAACTATGTATTTGTGTTTATCTCCGATGCCTTCTGAAAACCAAAATGCTTTATCCATCGATCTCATTGGCATCAAGAGAGGCTTGGGGTGGCACGTGAAGATCCGCTGTATAGCTCCGGGACAATCTGATTTTTTAATCATGCAGTAACCTGGAAACAGTGAAAACTGCAGTAATTACATCATTTTTGTTGCCGAGATATACTCAGCTTTTCCAACTAGTTTGATCAATGTAATGTATTTCACTTCATAGAGCTTCACATTATTTGAACTTGTTTTATAGGGATTATCATTGATTTTTTACCCTTTTAGTGTTATCCACACCAGGTAAGTTGCTTCGGGGATGCCAGAGAATTGTCAATTGATGTTACCTCCTGTGATGTCACTGCCTGTGATGTCACTTGCTGCAAGGTTACTTATTATGCAAATTATAAAGGCCCTTCATGTTGCTATTTCCTAGTATTGGCCCTGGGGGTAGGTGGAAATGAGACACTGCAGTCAGGAATGTAGGAGCAAGTGACACATACACTGCTCTCAAGTTTGTGGAGGTGGGTGATACTGAGACACGTACGTCTGCCAGGTACGTGGGGTAGTTGACATTGAGACACCACTGCCAGGTTTGTAGGGATAAGTGACACTGAGATGCTGCTGCCAATTAAATAGGGACGGGTGACACTTAGACACCTCTACCAGAATATAGGGATAGGTGACACTAAGGTACCTCTGCCAGGTTTGTAGGGGTGGGTGACACAAAAACTCAGCTGTGAGGTATGTAGAGGTGGGTGTGTAGGAGAGTAGGATCTACTTCTTATGGTTAACCCCCACTTTTTGCTGATGTATCACTGTTTTTGACTAACTAGGAACCCAGTCTATCTGCTTTCTCCACTAAATGTATTGCATGTACAGTACAGAATGGAATCTGGGGTACCCTTATCAGTCCCTAGTATATAGTACACAATGTACCCAGGGCATAGGTACCCAAGAGGCCTCCCAGGAGCTACAGCATGTATTATGCCACCCCTGAGAGGCCTTTCAAAATGACACCACAGGTCTACTACCACAGCCTGTGTAAGGAGGTGTATGCACCCCTTAATTAAACATAGAACACCACCAGTAGCATGTAGGGGTAGGAGACACAGACAACTCTACCAAGTATATGGAGGAGGGTGACAAAAATCCACCACTGTAAGTGATGTAGGGGTGGGTGCCACTGATAAATCAATGCCAGGAATGTAAGGGTAGGTGACACTGAGACACTTCTGACAGGTATGTAGGGGTAGGAGACAAAAGACAACTTCACCAGGAATGTAGGGGTGGGTGAAACTGAAATACCTCTGACAGGTATAGAGCAGTAGATGACACTGAGATGCATCTGCCATCATGTAGAGGTGGGTGACACAGACACGTTTGCCAGGTATGAAGGGGTAGGAGAGGAGACATAGACAACTCTGCCAGGTATGTTGGGGTAGGTGACACTGAGACATCTCTGACAGGTATGTAGGGTTTGGAGACAAAAGACAACTTTGCCAGGTATGTAGGGGTGGGTGAAACTGAGATACCTCTGACAGGTATATCGTAGGAGATGACACTGAGATACCTCTGACAGCATGTAGAGGTAGGAGACACAGACACGTTTGCCAGGTATGAAGGGGTAGGAAACACAGACAGCTCTGCCAGGTATGTAGAGGTGGGTGACTCTGAGAAATCTCTGTCAGGTATGTTGGGGTAGGTACAACTGAGACACCTCTGACAGGTATGTAGAGGTTGGAGCCAAAATACAACTTCACCAGGTATGTAGGGGTGGATGAAACTAAGATACCTCTGGCAGGTGTATAGTAGTAGATTACACTGAGATACATCTGCCAGCATGTAGAGGTAAGAGACACAAGCACCTTGGCAAATATGTAGAGGTATGTAGAGGTGGGTGACACTGACAAATCACTGCCAAGTATGTTTGGGTAGGTGAAACTGAGACACCTCGGACAGGTATGTAGGGGTAGGAGATAAAAGACAACTTTACCAGGTATGTAGGGGTGGGTGAAACTGAGATACCTCTGACAGGTATATAGTAGTAGATGACACTGAGATAAGATACATATACCAGCATGTAGAGGTAGGAGAAACAGACACCCCAGCCAAATGTGTAGAGGTGCGTGACACAGACACGTTTGCCAGGTATGTAGGGGTAGGAGACACAGACAACTCTGCCAGGTATGTTGAGGTGGGTGACACTGAGAAATTTCTGCCAGGTATGTTGGGGTAGGTTTTACTGAGGCACCTCTGACAGTTATGTAGAGGTGGGTGACACTGACACAAAAGTGCTAGTTTGTAGGGGTAGATAACAGTGAGACACCTCTGCCAGGTATGCAAGGGCAGGTGACACTGAGACACCTCTATCAGCATGTAGGGGTAGGTGACACTAAGACACCCCTGACACATATGTGGGGATGAATTACACAGACACCGCTGCCAAGAATCACTCACAATGCCTACATCTCCTTCAGTAGAACAATTGTTAGGTTATTTGTAAATCTGAAATGTTTAAATGCAACAGACTACACACGCTGGTATCTTAAAGTGCCCACAAGATCCCACATGAACACATCTTTTCTGAATTTAAAATACACAAACTGACATCCTCAAATTGCCCGTATATCTGGTAACAGAGCAGTATGGATGCTGGTGTGTTTTTGGTAACAGCGTGGCATGGATGCTGGCGTGTTTTTGATAACAGCGTAGTATGTATGGTGGCGTGTATTTGATAACAGCGCAGCATGGATTTTGGTGTTCATTTGGTAACAGCGCTGTATGGGTGCTGGCGTATATTTGAAAACAGCGCAGTGTGGATGCTGGCGTGTATTTGGTAACAGCGCAGTATGGCTCTTGTCGTGTAATTGGTAGCAGATCAGTATGGATCTTGCCATGTATTTGGGAACAGCACAGTGTGGATGCCGGTGTGTATAAGGTAACAGCGCAGTATGGATCTTGGCGAGAATTTGGTAACAGCACAGTATGGATCTTGTCGTGTAATTGGTAGCAGATCAGTATGGATCTTGCCATGTATTTGGGAACAGCGCAGTGTGGATGCTGGCCTGTATTTGGTAACAGCGCAGTGTGGATCTTGACCTGTATATGGTAAAAGCGCAGTATGGATGCTGGCGTGTTTTTGATAACATATATAAATGAAAAACAATGTCCCAATAGGAAATAATAAACAGTCAATTAAATATGCATGCACATTGCATTGCTAGCAAGGGAAAAAGGAGACTCTCTAATACACTTTCAAGCAAGGTAGTAAATCATCTTGTTTTATGAAGTAGAATTATGGTCGGAATAATACAGTTATAAGCAGCACTACATATATTCAAATTAGATGACAACCAAAAAGAAACTTGGTGCTCTACAAAAGTGACTGTGGTGCAGGTGGCGACGCAAGTGAAGAAGTGAAACAGCAGAAACGGCGCACTGTGAGAGGGTGCAATTATCTACAGTGAGTGGTTCGGATCATGTGACAAAGTGAAATCACAGATACAATGTTATATTTCCATTTTTTGTTTTTAGGAACCACAATATAGAAAATGCGCCTATTAATAAGCTGTGTAGTCGACGGCGTTTCGATCCATGTAAATAAGGATCATCATCAGGACTTGGCTGTCTTGTTTGGGGCGTGCTGAAAAAATGGACGATATTAGATGATCGTCAGTGATTGAGTGGTGACCTGCACGGGGGCTAGGTCTAGAAGCGCTGGGCGGTCATCTGTGATCCGCCAAACCAGCACGAGCCCTCAGATCAGCGTGCCGGCACCGGAGTGAATCTGCAGATCTGTAGACCGATGCTGTCTGTAACACTGCAGTATGGCTTCTGGTGTGTATTTATTCTACTGAAGCAAGCAGGGTGTGAGGTGACTGGTTTCATGGGACTGTATTTTGTGAGGCAGAATCCCGGCACCCCCCCCAGCCTCATCCCTGTCTTCCTCTGCACATCCTTCCTGCTCCCCTCTGACTCGTCCCTGTTTTTCCTTCCACAGATTGCTCTGGTCAGAAGGATGTAAAGGCGGACATCGTGCTGTTAGTCAGTATTTATTTCAATGGATTTGATGATGATTTCCTCCTCATGAGGTCCTTCCTGGAGGCGGTTATGGGGGGCTTCCACGTGTCCGCAGACTCCGTGCAGTTCAGCCTGGTCCTGTACAGTGATGATCTTCTGAGTGAGGTCCGCTACGAGGAGTCCCCCAGTGTCCGTCGCCTGGCTCACATCCCGCGCCTGCGGACCTTCAAACAGTTGCCCATTCGCACCACCATGGGGGCAGCCCTCACCTACATCAGACGGGAGGTGCTGACCGAGAGCGGGGGGGCCCGGCCCCACGTGCCCAGGGTCCTGATCCTCATCACAGCTTGGGGGTCATATGCCAATGTCACAGGTCCGGCCCAGGAGCTCCAGAAGGCGGGGGTGGAGGTCTTTGTTGTTGGTAAGTGGGAGTGGAATATGCAGCACCGGGGGGATCGGCTGGAATCCATGGCAAGCCCCCCGGCTGCAGCCCATGTGTTCTTAAGGGTGTACTATGAAGACCTTCAGCACTTGGTGCCAAATCTGACAGAGTCCGTCTGCCTCCGGGTTCAGTACACAATGAATACCATAAAACACAACTTGCTGGTATCCAAGGAGGACACTCAGGCAGGAGAACCTTAAATCACAGAAGCCTCCCTGGACCCTGTCTGTCACTCCCTTCACAGACAGAAAGCCCACCCTCAGACTTTCGGCAGTGAGGAAAAGACACAGATGTTGGTGACAGAAGAAATATTGGAAGGCAGCTGTCTCTCACCGCCCTGCATTTAGGGAACAATGTGTGTGCATGTTTTAAAAGAGATTTTAGAGTCTATTTAAAACTTCAGGGAGATTGGAGAACTTTAAAGCATTTAGGATTAGAATTTCGAATTTTGTAGTGTCTAGCTAGGCACAGTCTAGTGTTCCACCTGCTGATGTAACACATTTCACACCCACTCACCACAGGCATCACCAGTCAGGTGATCCTGTCAATAAAAGGGGCCGGGCGCACACGCCTGAGGCCAGTTCTGCACCATAAATATATGTGTCTGCGTGGTCCTTTATGCTAATATATGGGCCTAGCGCCCGACAACTTTACACTGGCGACGAGCGGGCTAATCCCGCATGTGAAGCCGCTTTTCTTTTAATGTGCTGAAGGGTGGAAAGTGTGTATCCTGTGCTGAAAGCACCCCCTGGGAAGAGGCAGAGGGCACCCGATCCGCTTTTATTTTCTTGCACCAGCAGTCTGTGGTGCCAGCTCAAGCCTGCAGCAAACAAAGCAAAAGAAGCTGCTGCAACAGCCTTGTATGTGGGCAAAAGTGGAGGCAGCCTGCGAAAGCAGTCAGAAGCACGCCAAACAGAAGTGTCCAGGAACAGGTTGAAGAGGTGGCTGGACAGATCACCAGGAACCACCAGGATCACGGTTACCACGAAGAGGACAGAAGAGCCCCAAGTCCGAGGTGCAGGACAGATGCACCCAGAAGCTTGACTGCATGAGCAATCAGCCGGGAGAGCAAGACCTACTCGAAGAGGAGGCATGCAGAAGGCATCAAAGAGAAGCACTGCGGTATCCATGAACAAAAGATGGTGTCAATGGAAATTTCCAAGAGGAAGTACAAGTCCTACTGACAGGACAGATCTGAGACGGGTCCACAGCAACGATGAGACCGTCTAATAAAATTCCGACAGGAAGTACGTGTCCAACTGACAGGACAAGCCTGAGACAGGCTCACAAGAAAGGTGAGACCGCCTGGGCGCCCAGCGAGGTCTATGTGACACCAACATGAGACACGCGGCAGAACGCCACCTCCAAGTGAGATCCTGGTCGAATGAGAGAGAAGAGTGACATGATGCCACTCTACGGAGAGAGAAGGAACAGTGGCACAGCGCCATAGGGCAAACAACCACCGCAGGCGTGCAGGAGGAAAGTAGCAGAGCGACAGGGCAGGAGACTCATATCACCACCGGAGGAGCACACCCAGAGACACCAGACAGCCACTAGCTGTACCGAAATGCGAGAGACAGCCCACAGAGAAGTCCCAACTGGAAGTTGCAGCTAGCGCAAATCGAGCTTCTCTCCAAAGCGTCCCAGTGAGACCGTCCAGTCCTGAAGTCAGACGACACCCCTGTGTCCCACCGCACATGACATGAGCGAAGGACAACCTCAGCAAGATAAAGTAAAGCTGCGAAGCCCCTCCAGTCCTTCTCGCTCCAAAAACCACCCAAGACAACAGACTGCCACCTACTGCCCAACTGAGAAACAACCCCATTTATCACCACCACCAAGGAGCATTGTACCACCAACGTGCATCCACACACTTCAGACAACTGGACCAGGCCGGTCTAAAATAATTTGCCAAGACCAACTAAAACATCATGACCATGCGGACCGACGCTCCAGTGATGCCTGGCTGATGGCCTGTAGAACCTCAATTGGTGCTATTTGTTGTTTGCTTGCTTTCTTCTAGGTTGGACTTCTGTTCTTTTTTCTCTCTTTTCATTAAGGTGTGGGGGATGTAGTGTCTAGCAAGACACGGTCTAATGTTCCACCTGCTGATGTAACACATTTCACACCCACCCACCACAGGCATCACCAGTCAGGTGATCCTGTCAATAAAAGGGCCGGACGCACGTGCCTGAGGCCAGTTCTGCATCATTAATATTTGTGTCTGCGTGGTCTTTTATGCTTTTATGGGCCTAGCGCCCGAAAACTTTACAGATGGAGATCATTTACAGACTAAACTTATCTTCTAGATCATAGAATTGGCCCTCCCCTTCATTTCATGTCTCATTGCAGCTGAAATATGAAATGTGACTAAATATTCTGAACCTCATTAACAAACGTTTACCGTGGCAGCTGCATTGCCGTGCGTCAAAAGAAAGAGCCTGGAAGTGCACCACCATGATGGTGCATTCCCATCCTTCACCCCGGCGCCAGCGCACTAACAGCAGTCGTACACCAACGCAGACACCCTTGTGCCATGTTACAATAGTGCCTGGGATGTGGAGACGATTGTTTTTGTGCAGGAAGGGGCACTGTCCTCCACAAAAACAATAATTAATGCAATTGTCCTCTTTCTAAGCATGCTACAGAATGCAGCACTCATAAAAAGGGAAACAAGCATTTTCAATGCAATAGGTCTCGCAATTGCGAGATTTTGAGCTAAATAGTATTGTAAACAACAGAGCCTTTTATTTAAGTTTTAAAAACCCGCACGGTCTGCCATCACACTTTGACACGGCCAGCCATCGCACTCTAAAGACACGCCTCCTAGAAGCCGGAATCCAAGAGAAGGCCCTTGATTGTATAATAAAAATGCATTGTCATTTACAGTACTAATTGGTCACAGTTTGAAAACTGCAAAACCTATTGCATTGCAAATGTTTGTCATTTACAAGCGTTCCATGCTGTGCTTTCATGTTAATAGAGACCATGCCCCTTTATTTGGAAGCTGTTTCTAAAGAAAGGTCCGCAGCCACTATTAAAGTGAAAGGGCTGTATGGTGCGCCTTTACAAAAAAGCATTTGTTTGTCAATTTGACAAACAAATGCTTTTTTGTAAAAGTGCCCGTGAAAGAGTGCATGATGCTATGAATGTTGCAGGAAAGTGTGTCATGCCTGGGGTAATGGTATGGGATTGTCATGAAATCTGTAAAGACCTATCTGGGTTTGGATTTCCAGCTACTCCCAATTTACCCAGGGCTTTCAGTGAAATGGAAAGAGTAGGGGCTTTCTCAGAGATGTGTGGCCAATATAATTAGGGTGTGGCTTAAATATACAAGCTAAAAATGTGAGCTTAGCATGGCTGCCGCCCAACTTTGTACTTTGCTGCACTGTCATTGCATACAAATATATAATACTGATACAACAAGTAACATTACACCTACAACATGCTAGGGCTATTGGCTTTGCCAATGGTTGTTGTTTGTGTAAGATAGATCAGCAACAACTATGGCTTCCTTGTATATAACAGTGAAAATGCTCCCGTTCTGAAATGATGTGACTGAAAGAACTATAACAAGTCTCTTTGAGGTTACCGCAAAAGCAGTGACGGGTGGTACTGCTGCAGAGGTAAGATTTTCGTTTTCACCCTGAGGGCAAAAATGGAGAGCTTGATAGAGACTCGGGGGCATATCATCAAGAGGGGGTGATAATTACGCTAAGCACACTTGGCGCTAGGATAATTATTGCCTCAAACTCTGAATTTTATCGCAGCGATAGCATGCTATCAGCAACGCTTATCTCCACAGCGAAAAAATTCAAAGTGCAAGCTGCCTACCTGTGTGATTATCGGTGGAAATCCAGCGATAATTGCACAACTTTTGGGGATAGCTTGCTAATCAGGCCTCACATACTTAGCCATACTTACCTTCCATAGGAGATTATGGCTAAGTCAGTTTCAAAGCAGGCGTAAGGAAAGTAGTGATAACAGAGGTTATTGCTACTTTTCTTGTCACTATGCTGCTTTGCGTGAGGCTTGATAATAGGAGAAATGTCGCTTAGCGACATTTCTCCCGTTATCCTGGGGAGGAACACACACGTGGCATCTCAATAGAGATGCAAAGCTAGGTGTTGAGGGAAAGGGCGAGTAGCATGGATTTGCGCGTTAGTGTGTCCTTGCTAATAGCACGTTATAATTATCGCCGCTTTTCATCCGAAAACGGCCGCAAAAGCGGCGATAATTTTTTAACGCCCCCTTGTTAATATGCCCCTCAGTTTGCCACCTGCTTTATAGAACTGCTGAGATGGAACACAGCAGGACCCTCTTAAAGCCCTGGCCCAGCAGAGTCCACAGCTCTTGACTCACTTGGGATGAAGTAGCACACACAATACTGCCAGTAAAAGCATGCCCTGTCCAGCTGTGCCCCTGCATCTGTGCGGGGCTGGGACAACTCACAGTGATGCCGAGTCACTTTTGGTGCAGGGCAGGTTAGTTCACACAGAGGCCCAGAAACTGCACACGCAAGATTAGCCAGGACGGAAGGCAGCCCCAGCAGGCCAACCAATAGGATGATAGCAAATGTAAAACCATGGAGGCGCAGCTCTTGTTGCAGTTGTATGTAGCGCCAACTCCACACAAAGATATTGGAGCACTTTGCATGAGCCCCGGTTACATTGCACAAGATCAGATTCCCGTTTTGAGGCATGGGGAGCCGTGATTTGCTCAGAATCACAGGATTTTGAGCACACTGCGAGATTCCATCCTGGTTCTAAAATTCCAAATTCAGCAGCTCTGGCTGTTACAGCACAGTCAGCCCTGCAGCTGGACAGACATGTGGATGAAGATGCTCAGCACCATTAAACAGAGTCTTGCTGGTGGTCGTTGTAGCACAGTGGGCACCAGGCCCACATGCTGGAGGAATAACTGCACGGACACCCTGAGTAGGATACTGTAACCGGCCCAGGGCACGTGAGCCGGCCCCTTTTATTTGCAGAGTCACATGACCGGTGACGCCTGTGATGGGTGGGTGTAAAGTGTGGGTGCAAACAGTCAGAACACTAGAACGTGTCAAGCAGGACACTGCATCCGTCTCTGACTGAAGAGGCAGGGACAGCCCGACATACCCATCATAGTCCTGAAACACCACATGTGCTCAAGTACACAAAGACAACAAAATGAGCGCTTCAAGGGGAGGGGCAGATGTGGCGTACACCTCCAGTACTATAAGTACTATAAATAAAACAAGTTTTAACTCTCGCCAAGCTCAGTGGGGTGCCCGTCATCATGATAAAAATTGTAAATGTGCGGCAGCCAAGGATCGGTGCGACATGCAGCACTGCCATGTCCTTGATCCCTATCACACAAGGAAACACCACTGCTCTGCCCCTCACGCCATGACACATCCCTCACTAATAAATCCATGAGACAACCAGTTGCAAGCCTTAAGTCCTACATTCAACTAGTTGGTTCCTTGATCACTTTTGCCCCTTGGAGCGCTCCGTCGCACCTGTCTTCCGGGTGCAGGTGTCAGACAGAAGTCTCCGGGCTGTTTTTGTTTCACTGTAGCCTGCAGCACAGCTTCAGCAGCTTTGCCTCCAACTGATGCTCATGCTAGAAGGCATCCATTCACCTGCGACTGCCGTAACCTAAAAATACAAAGTTCAGTAAAAGAATTGAAGAAAAAAGTAAGTGTAAGGCTGGTGCTCCTTGGCTTTGACTGGAAATGAAGCATCGGCTACATGAACAACTTAGGAGGCAATGAAGAAGAGCGACATGGGAGTGATCCAATGGTGCCTACAGCAGGTCTTGTGGACAACAGCGCATGCGCCCTGACTTGGCACAACCTAAAAAACAAGAAAAAATAAAAATATGCATTCCCAGGTATACGAATCCTCTTACATCTAGGAATGTTTCAGATTCCATTGGTGTTGCATGGGAACACGCACAGCAACACCCATGGAACGCCCCTTTCATGTGTGTGTTCTGCATGAAAGGGGCACGTATTTACAAGGCTTCTACAAGCAGTATACAGAACTCACAAATCCCCCTCCTTGGCCACTCAGCAAGGAATTCTTTAGATATGCTTCCACAGGAGCCTGCCATGCCAAGTCCCACAAGATTGCCCACTCTTGTGGGATAAGATCCCAGTTTTGTAGTCCTTAGTGGGAAGAAAGCAGCCAAACTTGACAGAGCTCTATGAGTTCCGCCCGTGACCCCCCTCCTCTGGTTTGCTTACCGTTGTCCTTGTAGAGAGTTACTGCTTCATTGGCAGTCACAAGATCCTGGTTAGCTCCTCCCCCACCTGACCATGATTTGGTTTTACTCCCATCATTACCTGGAACCTGCTGAAGAAGAAGAGAAGAGAGGTTAATATTTGTGCTGAGCGGGCACGCCTGGTAGGGCAAAGCCCAGCTTCCTAAGGATAAACAGAACACGTCTACCTGCAGTAGCCATACACAGGGTGGCATCACCCGCTGCAACAACCCACTAACAGTGGTGGAGAGCGGCCCCTGCAATTGTAAGTGTTTTCATCACAGATGTGTGGTGCAGTGGCTAGGGCGACTGACTCCGGAACCCGGACGCTCACGGTTCGATCCCCTGCGGCAGATCAGCCCAGCACCATGTGACACTGGGCAATAGCTCGCTTAATCTTCCCGACGGCCCCCAGTGCCTTGACACCTTCGGGAAATTGTTCACGCTTTACAAATACTGGACATTTACATTTACAAAAAGCAGATGAGAAGGTAAGCTGTTTGGATCTGGTGAGGGGAGTGTGCTGCTCATGGGAATGGGGGAGCGTAACTCTAGACTGTGTTTTGTTTCTTTATCGTCACAAAGGGGAACCAACTGCCTCGTTTTACAGTAATGTGTATCTTCATCAACATCAAACACACAAAAGGTGATGGTAGGAATGCTTTCCATAAGTCTAACCACTGGCAATCACTCGGGGGAGCATCACAACGCATCATTCTTTTGCCGACAATGCCACCTCAGTTTGGACCCAGCCATATGTAAATCAGTCTTGACCCTGCTTCAATAGGAACAGTCCACCCCACACGGCTAAGCTAGGTCCTCCCTGAACCGGAACACGAGCAACCCAAGACCGCTTTTGCTTCTATTGTGGCTCCCCATTTGGGTGTGCCTTGGTTCCCATTGTTAAGAGTAAAGGGGTCCCAGTGAGAGAGGAACACATTATTTAAAAGCCATTTGAATAAATCTAGTCAACAAAGAGTACATCTATAATGTTTAATTCACATTATAGGAAGAAGGCAGTAATAAGCAATTACAAAGCATACAAAAATATAGTTGTATAGGTGCCCCTGGGGGGAGGAGGGACGTGATGTTGTGAGGGTAAAGTGGGGGGGAATTCGTGACAGTAAAAACACGATATTGATCAAACAGAAGTATGAGTTCAATGTCAAATATTAAGTGAAACAAGTAATGAATCAACACAGAAATTCAAAAAGCACATGCCCCAATGTCCATATTATACAAGCATAGTGGGTTGGACGGGGCTGTGTTCAAAGACAAGGACGTGTGTCGACGTTTCGACCCTATGGGAGCAGGAATGGTTGGGCTCCTTGCACATGGGTCTTCATCAGGACGGGTAGGGATGGTGGGGCAAACAACCTATTATTAAAAAGACGAATTAGATATAATACTTAATAATGAGCAAATCACAAGTGTGTTGTGGGTAGACACATAGTATACAAAAAAGACGTACCTGAATAAATCAGTCTAGGAGGTAAGAATTTCAGGAGAAAAAGTCGATGACGAATATTCTATCCTAAGAAAAATCATTAATGTACCCATTAAAAATATATTCAGGCTGATTATATCCATTAGATTAAGGGTGGAGAAATTGTCGTCAGACTTACTTAATAAGTGAAGTCCGGTTTTCAAGGTAAAAGATCCGAGTACTGGATAGGGAAAGCCACTCAACAAATCTATACATAAGAGGACCAGCATTTAAAATTGGGCCAATTCGAGAGGAAAAACTCGGAAAAAGAGTTCAAAGGAGGCCGGGCTTACCGAGTAGCGTGAAGGTTCTTGATAAACCCAGTAATAGGAAGATATGGTCTGAATCAATCAGGAGCAGTATCCTGTAGTGGGAAGAGAGTAACGGGGCGCCGTTAATATTTGATTGGCGAAAGACCCATCAAAGTGATAAGTTGAGGGAGCCAGTAACTGAGAGGGCTTACCGGTCAGAAACAACTCGGCGTCTCTCTCGGGAACCTCGAGGAGAATGAGGAACTTCCTGATGCCGTAGTTGACATGGCAACAGGGGGTCACGTGGGTTGGTGAAATGGAAGAAAGACTTCGAAGAGTCGTTCGTAACCAGGGAGATCAGATTAGTTAGGGTGACCATCGGAAAAAAGACTAACAATTCCGGAGGAATGGGTTACCAAAGATTGGTTCCCATTGAGCAATTGCAAAGCTTTTGTGCGTTATTTATAATTATCACCATCCCTGCCACTATCAGGTCAGGCTTTGAAGGGCAGGTGTTTATCTGAAATGAGGCAAGTGCTTGAGTGTCTGCACAACTCTACAAAACTTCCAATGTATTAAAAGTAACCGGACAAAATAAATATAGCGGTATACTGTGTTCATGGAAAAAACCCAGCTAAAAAGGCAACTCTGTCACCTTTCTTAATTAAACAAAAAATCATACATGCCCCCGCTGTAATAGTATGGATGCCCATGTTCACGACGTGTCCTATACTAGGTACTTGGTTAGGTGAAATTGAAAAGTTTCTGAAGCTATCGCCGAAAATAAAAACGAACCTTACCGCACAACTTATGTTGCTTGGAGTCAGTAATAATAATGCGCCAGAGGACCACCGTCAATTTATTTTATTTTATAGCTATGGCAGTGGTCGGAATATGTATTGCCTCAGCTTGGCTGGCTCTCTTGGCACCCGGATTCCAGCAGTGGTTAAGGAGGCTATTAGCCACCATAGAAAGGGGTATAGAAAAAAAGGGCCTGAGAGCAAGAAGATTAGGGGAAATCATCTGGTCACCCATTAAAGGATGGATGGAAGGAAACTAAATGCATAGTATACTACTGGCACTCTATCGGAATATCGAAAAGATACATGCTCACTCTCAGGTTATTTGTAAGTCTCTCCCTTAATATTGAATTAGTTATTGTGTTACATGTTTAATTTGCAGACTTTTATTTCATATGTTTACCCCATAGGTTACTGTTTTTGTTTTTCTTTCTATTCTCATGAAATTTGTATGTATTTAATAAAAATTAAAAAAAACAATCATAATCAGGGCAGCAGGTGAAGTTTTTAGATCTCATTTGATGCTTCCTGGTCTCTTGGTAAAACATCATTTTAGGGAAGAGAACGAGGTTACAGAGTTTCATTAACTTCTTTACCGGACGAGCCAGTGGTAAACCCACAGACTGGTTTTTGCACATAGAAGAATAAGTGAAACGTAGGCAGGACAACCAAACCTGGCACCCTGCCTCAGTCTGGCCCCTAGTATTGCCACTCCAATCTGGAACCAGAATCTTCTAAATTCTTTCCCTTATTGTCTGCCAGTAGATAATGCCTGTCTCATTATACTAAACCCCCTGACAAACTTGAATATGATGGAATGGCCCAATTCAGGATTTTAAGGGTGTTTGAAAAATGGGCTGATCTGAGGGCCCAACACGTTTACCATGCTGTTATGTATTCTTTCCAGGATTGGTGGCATGTTCCACTTAGTATTGTACCAGAGATTGTTTTGCTGCCATTTGATATTGCATTGTAATCTACCTATTATTTCTGTTCTTGGTGCATTTAAATGTTTATGTCTAAATATGCCTGATGCGATTAGCTTCTAGCTGAAGTGTATTTAATTAAAGAATTAAGCAAAATATAGAAGTTTCCATGTTTAGTATAAATTAGGGATACCTGTGGTTATTGAAATGTATTTAAAGTTATTATACCAAATGTTCTTGTTCTTTATGTGGTTTTCCACACAGGTAAATACCTGGAAATGTCCTGCTTTTCTCTGGTGACCGCTCTTTCAGGCATTGTGGACCTTGGCTGTGCCCCTGCATAAGAAGCCCTCTGGTGAAAATAGTAGCATACAATGGGGACAGGTCCCCCCAAAGCAGAGGCTTAAGAGTAGACAACCGCAGTATTGACCCATTCTTGGGATCTGACCTCTGACTTGATAGTCACTATACACCATATCTAGGAATCTATTCTGAATCTGCAGATTTTTATTTAATGTTATGCAGATTTGTGGAGCGCACTAATCACCCTTGAGTGTATCCAGGCGCTTGAGCAGGTGAGTGGGTGCCTGGTCCCCATGGACCACATTATTTGAAAAGCCAGGCCTTCAGCCTCTTGCGGAACTCAAGACGTGAGGAGAGGCCCTGATGTGTTGAGGGAGGTCTCAAGCAGTGAGGAGCGGCCCTGATGTGTTGAGGGAGGTCTCAAGAAGTGAGGAGAGGCCCTGATGTGTTGAAGGAGGTCTCAAGAAGTGAGGAGCGGCCCGATGTGTTGAGGGAGGTCTCAAGAAGTGAGGAGAGGCCCTGATATGCTGAGGGAGGTCTCAAGAAGTGAGGAGAGGTTCTGATATGTTGAGGGCAGTCTGAAGAAGTGGGAGAGGCCCTGAAGTGTTGAGGGCAGTCTCAAGAAGTGAGGAGTGGCCCTGATGTGTTGAGGGAGGTCCTTCCATGTGTTGGGTGCAATGTAGGAGAACAAGCGACTTCCTGCTCTACTTTAACTGCAGAGTGTGGGTGCGAGTGATAGTGAGGCAGAGCATGCGTGTTTCTAAGTGTGTGCACCTGTTTAGATATACTGGTCCTATATTGTGTAAGGCCTTGTATGTGTGCTTGAGGAGTTTGAACCGGCTATTCCCTTGAATGGGGAGCCAGTAAAGTTCCTTGAGGTGAGGTGCGATGTGTGTGTGGCGCTAGAGGTCCAGTATGAGTCTTTTAGCGGTGTTCTGAACGGTTTGAAGTCTTTGTAGAAGTTGCTTGGAGATTCCGGCATGAAGTGCATTGCCGTAATCAGGCCTGCTGGTGATGAATGCTTCCATAATGGTCCGTCTGGTGTTCCATGGCAGCCACTAAAAGATCTTATGTAGTATGTGTAGCATGTGAAGGTGCTTGCGGGGTTTACTTGTGGCGTCACGGTGAGCTTGTCATCTAGGGTCATCCATGGATTTCACGAAAAGTTGGTGTTTGTTGGTATTGGTCCTCGAACCGATGGCCACCAGGTGAAGTACCATGGGGAGGTCACAAAGGATCACAAACTCTTGTAAGTCCATCTAATTTATGTAAAACGAAAAAAGATATAATGGTTCAGATGGAGGGCACAAGCAGAATTAATTTAGCAGGTTAATTTGCTCAAATTGATAAAGTTATGGATAATCATGAAAATGTAAATAAAAGTATTGACTATTGACCCCTCAACGTATACGAGTACAAACTTATCTGAGGAATTAATATAATTTAAGGAAAATATAGAAGTTAACTTGATTTTGCAAGGGAAAATACAACAGAAGGGTGGCATGAATCTAAAATAAGGAAAAGGAAGAGTAGAGAGAGTGCAAATAAAGGTCTCCAGTTGATGTGCTGGGATAATACTCATGCAGATTATACAGAAGAGTCGGATCTCATACTAAATTTAAGCAACCCAGTAAATGCTTCTCCACCTGAAAGACGTAAGGTGGGTAAGGTGGGTATAAATAAAAAAAAGTGTAAATAAAATACATTTTAATGAAACTAGGCAGTGAAAAGATTCCACAATAGATACTTTATTCGAAGATGATAAAATGATGACCCCTGAAGTGATATAGGTACTGACTGGCTATATACCACAAGGAATCCATAAACAGTTTATTATTACTGAAGAATCGCAAACTAATTTGATACAGGAATAGAAACAACAGTAAATAGGCTCACCACACAGATATTGACTATTCCGGAAAGCGAAAATCTAGAGCCGACTTGAATAACTGCCAACTACCTGACCATACAAATAGTCAACATATTTGCAGACTGGTCACCAAATCTTTTTGTAAACAATTTTAACATTCTTTTTATCCGAAGTGCATGCCAAGGCTGTTAAAACATCTTCAAGTCAAATTGTTCTTCTTACTCTTCCCAATGAAACGGTGCAAAGGACCAAGTGGCCAAATGATGTGTCACACTCCACTCTCCAACAATGTGGTGAGCAAGGATCTAACATCAAGAGACAAAATAAGGTGCTTGGGATTTGACATTACAAGAAACAAGAGAAAGAGTTGACAACAACATCATGTATAACGTCTTGGAGAAGAAATTAACGTGCAATGTACTAGTGACATAAACATGAAGCAAACTGGCAACTGCATGAATAGTAACTTATACATGTGAGTAGGTGAGTGATGTTTATTATCAACACTGGCTTTTGAGATGGGGATAGTCACAGGGCCACCATAGAAAATGATGGCTGAGCTAAACTGCAGCAAATTGTCTCTTTTGACATCGTTAGCCCCCGCTTTTTGCCTGATGCCTGATGTGATTTCGATCTGTAAGTTCCCTGGGTCCCTGCTCACCAGGTTTCCAGTGCCAAATTTCTTTCCCAAAATGATACCACGATTGACACAACGTCAGCCACCCCTGTAAGTCTCACGTAAATGATACCCCTGGCACCTAGGGCATGGGTACTGAAGGGTGTCCATAGGGGATGTAGCACGAATCGTGCCACCCAAGAGAACCCTCACCAAGATCATGCACAATGCCATTGAAGGCTGCATGCCTTGGTGCAGAGAAAACCAAAGAGTCAACATGGCACACAGCCCTGTGTGCCATGTGTGCCATGCCCCTATACACTGCATGAGGTATAGATGTCACCCCTAATGCAGGCCTACAGTCCTAAAGCAGGGTGCTTTATATCCCATGTAAGGACAACCCTACAATCAATCAAGATTTATAAAATTAGGCTGATCACTCAATAGGGTATCTAGTCACTTGCAGATCCCAAAGGCTTATTTGAACAGCAAGGTCTTGAGGGCCATTCGTAATTCCGGAAGTGAGGTGATGGTCGGGAGGAGGTGGAGGAGGCTGCTCCAAGTCTTTTCTTTCTATGTGGTAGAAGGTGTGTCCTCCACTTCTGAGATATAGATATAGGGAGTACGGGCAAGTGAAAGAGCGGCCAAGCATAGTCTTCAAGACGGTTGGTGGAAGTTCAAGTGGTGGTTAATGTAGGCGGGTGCTTGGTTGTGTAGAGCCTTGTGTGCATGGGTTAGCACCTTGAATGGGCATCTCTTCTGTATGGGGAGCCAGTGGAGTTGCCTGAGGTGAGGTGCGATGTGGGTTTGTCAGGGAAGGCCGAGGATGAGTCTCTGTAGGAGGTGTGTGGCGATTTCTACGTAGAAGGCATTGCCATAGTCCAGTCAGCTGGTGATGAGGGCCTGCGTCATGGTGCATCTCATGTGTAGGGGTAGCCACTTGAAGATCTTACGTGAGGAAGCAGGTAAAGGAGACGGCATTGATCTGTTATTTTATGGTGAGCTTGTCAATGATGATTCTGAGGTTTATGGCGTGGTCGGAGGGAGAGGGTGTGGTTCGTAAGTCTGATGGCCTATCAGGAATTATTCCATGTGTTGCTACTGTTGCCCAAGATCAGCACTTTCCTCTTGTCTGTGTTAAGCTGCAGGCAGTTCTTGTTCATCCAATCAATGATGTTTATCATGCATCTGTGGAAGCTGGTTCTGCTGGTGGTGTAGTCGTCGGTAAGTGAAAGGAGGAATTGTGTGTTGTCTGCATAGGAAATTATATGGAGACCACGGTATCTGACGATGTTGGCCAGTGGGGGAATATGTGCATTGAAGAGAATGGGGCTGAGGGATGAGTCATAGGCAGTGGCAGCTGGTGACATTTGAAATCGGTGGAGCCTAAGATTTGTGTGTGAGTGCACCACGGTGAGCGAGTGCAGCGAGCGAGCACAAACAACCCAAGAGGGGTTTGAGGCGGTTTACCCCCAATAGTTTTTTTTAAAAAGAGTCGGCAAATGGTGCATTTTCAATCAAATTTGAGAAAGTCAACACAGTTTTCAGGTCCTCTTTGTTGAGCTTAGGATACTCTTCCACAGCCTCATTCAGAGCTT
This sequence comes from Lissotriton vulgaris, assembly GCF_964263255.1. NCBI lineage: Eukaryota > Metazoa > Chordata > Amphibia > Caudata > Salamandridae > Lissotriton > Lissotriton vulgaris. The sequence goes on along the minus strand of NC_141691.1, from coordinate 42,889,717 downwards.
GCTCAGAGAAGGAATGATCATATTTTGCAAACTGATCACTTTGCAGTAGTAATGGTGCACTCACTAAATATTTCGTAAAAGAAAAATGTTCCAGTGCGTGCACAATTATAATGTCACATACCTCCTTAGCAATTCGGACCAGACTGCTGATGTTTTTCCTGCGGTTTGAGAAAGTAGAATCCTTTGGCAGTCTGCTGTCTGCTGGTAGCTCTTTGCACAAAGACTGTATCAATGTATCATTTTTGTAACTGGCTTTATAATATGTCGACATAAGGCATTATTTCATGAAATAAAAATAGAAAGAACTGAAACTCTTTGTCTAGTAGCGTTCTAGCAAGGCCACAGGCTTCATTCCGACTTTTGAATTCAAAGTCAGCATTGGCTTCTATGGCGTAAAAACATTTCTCAACATCATCTGTATGTTGGAATATTAGGTTGATTGTTAGTATGTGAAAGGTCCAACGAGATTGGGGCCCCGATGGATGTCTTTTGGCCACAATTTCCTGAAGTGCTTCTAATATTTTGGGGGAACGTGAGAAGAATGCTGCCTTGCCTACACATCCAAAAAGAAAATTGTGCCTCTGAGATCTTTGATACTGCCTGTTGCATATTAACAATAAGTTGGTGGGGGTAACAGTGCACATAATGGGCATAAGGGCACACATCTCTTATTCTTTTCCGTACCCCAAAGAGGCTTCAACTCATTACTGACGCACCATAATAGCATTGTGCACTACGTTTTTTGCTTTTGAGGCTGCTCTGGAGAAATCAAGTTTAGTTCACAAAGTATAGCTGAAGTAATGGTTTTTGCACTAGAGTCTCTTAAATGTGTGAAACCATAGAACCTCTCCACAACTGTACTGTCATTGTTGAGGTACAGAAAGACTAATATGGACTGTATTCTGGGGCCACATCGGTGGTGTCATCAGCCTGAATAGTCACAAAGTCTGTGTTTTGCACTTGTTGACCAATATGGCTTCTCATAATTTCTAGCAATCACTCAAGGAGTTCATTTTGTATGATTTTAGAGGTGCCTTAAAGACTGTAGCACTTGCTAAATGTGCTTCCATTTCATGGTCTATGATTGCTATTAAATCCATAAGGCCTCTGAATATACCAGGATTTGAGGAACTTTCTGATTCGTCATGCCCCCGTAATGCCAGTTTAAAAGCACCACAGAAACAAATGCAATCAATTATTTTTGACAGTATGTATCTATTCCTATTACCTGGTCCATTGTGTTTCTGTATTGATTTGCCGTATGCGTCACTTATGTGGGCTTCAATCTGTGTGTCTCCCAACATTCCCAGTCTCGTCGGGTTTTCCATATGGATTCCTGTGCTTCAAGCAGACAGAGAATTTGTTGATGTACACCCTATAAGCCAATCAGCATTCGTGTACCAGGTGTTTCAGAATGGCCATCTGTAGGTCTTCCCTCTGTCTTGGGAAATTTGTTGTAGTTTTAGGTTGGGTCGGTCAGGTCGTAATTGCTTTACACTTAGTTTGTCTTTACGTCTGAGTCTAAGGTATGGCGTCGACGGTAGCTGCTCTACTTTATTCATGGATTCTTACCAATATTAAAGTTACCTGTCAATAATCAAAGTACAATGAATACAGCTTGGTGCAAAAATATCAATTTGTTTGTATAAATGTATATCTTGTTCATTATCGCAATATATCTCCCACAGAACCCCTTCGCACAAAATGACTGTTAAAAATACAGCCTTATAGCCTGCTGGCTTTGGGTGCCATACTGGTTACTGAAGGCACTGAAAAAGACACTGCTTGAGGGCCTATAGCAAGGCAAAGGATTGATAGTGCCTTTAACAACCGTTATAGCCCAAGGCATAGGGCTATAAGGATATTAGTAAATTCCATCAACTGAGGGTAGAATGTTGATAATTAAGTGGAAAACAGAAAAACAAACATTGGAATTATGTTGGAGCAGAAGGTACACTCAACCTTATTTTGCCTGAGCCAATTCATTTTCTTCAATGGAGCTCCAAGCATTCAAATCTATCCTATGATATTGATAACACAGTTCCATGCCTCAAATTGATATCGATATGCACACACCCCACCCACCATCTAGACCACATACATAGCTATTAACTACAATGTAAATAAATATAGCATCAGTTTCCTTACTTTAAATGCTGGGGTTTGCTGGATTGTAGTGGTGAAAGAACAGCAAAGGAGGTTGGGGCCTCTTGGTCCTTGCCCAAAAATTAGGTAATGCTTGTCAGGCTTTACCAGGTGCTGCAAAGAAAAATATAACATTTAGTCTACTAAACACAAAATTATAATCCAAAGTCAAGCGATGCCTCATCATGCCTGTGAAAACCATTTTAGGTGAGAACTGAGAAGGGGTTCCATTGAATACCAAGTTTCACGTTTTAGTGTTGGTAATTCAGTCACAGCAATGCCATAAGTGTTGGTTACTATTTCTCAGTACGATATAAAAAATGAGAGGGTTTTTCTATTTTGTAATGGGCTGTTCCAAGTAAACATTCCTGTCACTGTGGTGTGCGCAGTGTGGAAGTGGAGCAGCTGGACACTGAATGGGGGCTCAGGGCGTAGGATTAAACATATAAATAATATGCTGATTAATGGTGTGAAAATGTGTTGTTTAAAAGGAGCATGAGGACAGTGCGACAGCCTATCCGCTAGGCCTCTTGTGTCACACATGCAGGCTGTCATCACTTCCAATCTACACTCTGGAATTCCACATTGCTTGTCTATCTTCTTCTATGTTCTCACACGTCACAGGCTTTTGCTTTTCACGGGGCAAACATGTCAAGGATATCTCTGCTCCACATCTGTTCCATAAGTGACAACTGTCTTCCTCGTGTTTCCCTGTCCAGCCTAGGGGGTGCCATGTAACATGGAATGTGGAGTTTGTCCTTCTTTGATTGAAATGTGGACTGATGGGAGGTGGAGGGAAAGAAGGAGAAAACCATAGCGCCCCGGGTGAGACTTCATGTGAACTGTGGGTACAAAATATTGGCTGCACCGAAAAACATCTTCGAGGAGATTGCAACACTATGTCTCAGCTGGTTTTCCGCGTCCTTTCTATGACGTGCTATCCCTTCCTTGGGCATGACGTACTTCCTGTGACAGACCATGGTCTTAGGAGTCCAGAAAATAGAAGAAAGCTGCAGTAGGTATTGATAGTTCAGCTGTCTATTGTATATTCTTACTTGGTTCAATATGGCTACTTGGTGTCTGTAGTCCTTTCTTAGTGTTTCTATCTTCTAACCTTAGTGTGTTCTATCTGGTGTGTGGATTTTCCTGCTGCTTACCTATTTGTATTGATTCAATGTTCAAAACCTTATTGTACTTTCAAATTCCTGGTGGGATTTGCAGAATGAAAGAAAAGAGCCATTCATATGATAGGCCCCATCAGTACTCAAGACACTTTCCATTGAATGTATCAACAAGATGTGAGTCTGCTGTTCTCTGCGAGGGTAAAGCCATTACTTTCTAGAGTCAATCACGTCCCATCTGGAAATGGAACAAAAACAGGCATTTTAAAATTATAAAATGCCACCTACAGATATTTAATAAAGTGTTTAACAGATCGGTTGGAAAACTAGTGAGCAACAGAAATCCAAGCCACTGCCAGGTGATATTAAAAAAAAACATGCTTAAATTAAAAAAATGTCAGGAAGACGATTTTTTTTTTCTTGGAGTTGATTCAAGGGCTTGCAGTTTCTTTTTAATAAGTGGAGAATATAAGAGAAAGTAATAACACAAAGGGGGATATTCACAAGAACGTGTGATAAACATCGAAAAATTAGCTTACCACAACTTTGCATATCGCCGTCTATCGTGGGAAAATAACGCAGTGTCAACGTAGCATTCTCAACACGGTGGTACCATGTGATTAGCTCACAAGAACGCGTCAAATGTCCACGAGAAAGTCAACGCGATGCCGCAAAAATGCGAAACACGAACACAAAAAAACTTGCGATGAGGCAAATCGTGATACAAAAAGCAGTGAAACCCAGCAACAGGCCTGCAATCCCCACACATCATGCGGGAAAGGGCACCATAAAAACGAACAAAAACAAAGGGCAACAAAAAGAAATGTCGTGGCAGCATGGATGCACCCGGACTGAGTGCAGAATTCAACACGAACCCTACAAGCCACACAGACCACCAGCAAGGAACAACACAGACGGGGAAGGCGAAGGAGAAGAGAGAGAAGAAGATAGGTTGCAGCCGCAGAAAAACCAGATCAGCGTCACGCAGGTGACAGAACACTGCCATCAACTGAAATAGATTTAGACAAACGTGAATGCAGTCGGAGTGTCAAGGAGGTCAATGGAGTAGGCAAAGAGGCGCTAGCATGATGTGAAAAGCCAAGCACAAACCCGCTGCCAACAGGAAGGCAGCAACAGCAACAGGAGGTGGGAGTCCTGCGCTACAGGAGGCGCTGGAGGAAACGGTGCCACAGTCTAAAGTGTGGAAATGATGCAAGGAGTTGGGAGTCCGGACACAGCTCGATAGGACCTGACAAAATATCAACAAGGTGAGTAAAGACCAGCGACTGGGGGCGGGGGGAGATGGGCACAATGGCACACATGCGCAACGATGTGTAGCACACTGCGCACCCACAATAACCCTGGATCATGTCCCTGATCCCAGTGGCACAATGCAGCACGCACACATAGCAATAACAGCACATCCACATTGATGACAATGTGGTACAATGTGCAATCCCGACACTGCAGAACAGAGGACACAAATGGGTCCGCTCATGCGCAGAAACAGGCCAATTATATCTAACATAGCAGGAAACTGTGAGATGGACATATACGCGTACAACCTCACATCCGTCATGTAGTCCAAATGTCCACTGTCCTACATCAAAATCCAAAACCTCCCAAATAGTTACAATGTACATTGACATACAGTATGTATGTAACTAAGAACAATGCACCAACATACATGTCAACACAATGTCCACATGCATCTCCCGTTCACATTGCAGAGGGACACACAACACCTCCAGCAGAGCAGACCAGACAACTCATCAGTGACGCTGGAGCGGACCACCACACCTTCGACATCAATGCCTTACAACAGCTCATGGAAATCCTAGGCAACCCAGTCTCAGGAGCACGGCAGCCAAGCTACATAGAGGAGAGCCCAGCCCCTGCACAGACCACACAGCAGGAAGCAACCGTCACCACGGCTGGCTCCCAACAATTCACGGAGGCACACATGGCATTCCAATGCCAGGTGTCGGAATGTCAAAAGGAGGTGGCCGAACAGGTGCAGGTGGTGTCAGAGCTCTTGGAAGCCGAACAAGATCACATATGTGGGTGTCTAATTCCCAACAGGGACCATCTACACCCCACAAAGGAGACCCACACTGCGACAGAGACACATGCATTTGCACATTTCCTGTACTGAATCAAGTCCAGAGCCATGCAATTATACACACACACCCATGCTGGACCTGCGTCGGATGGCCCAGTCCACCTCTCCTACGTATTGAGTGGGTGACCACAAAGCTACATGTCCAAGCTCTTACCAGCTGTACACAGCACAAGGTAATGTTGTAGGGCCCGTGGCCCACATGCATACATCATGACCACACGGACAGACTCAGATAGTTTGTGGAACTGGCTACGGGTACGTGCGCCCGGCCCCTTTATTGGCAGGGCTATATACACAGTCACGCCTGTGCTAGATGCGTGTGGGGTGAGAGTAAGCCAGCCCTCACGGAGTCGTTGGGGCTGGCAACAACTTGAACAGTGAACACTATGAAAACTGAAACAGAAAACACCAGCATTACAGAGACAACTGTGGAGCATCATGGTGGTAGCCAGAGCAAGTACAGAGGTCACCTAATATGCAAACAGAAGTGTCCGTGAATTGCAGTGCACTGAGCCTGGAGCACCAGAGCTGAGCACGCTCAAGTGAAGAAATTGTCCATGATTGTGTCCCTTCGTGATATTCATTATGCTGCTGCAGTGGGGTGTGTCACACCTGCATCATCTTCCTCATCATCGTCCCAGGTCTCCCACACTGCCTGAGGTTACATTGCTGCGTACCCGCTCCAGAGCACAAAACTCAATCAGTAATGGTCCATGGGTTGCGGTGCACTGAATTAGTGTATCTTGGGTTTCCGAGCAGGGTATCAGGCAGAAGACGGCATCCACGACAAGGGTGAGCAACTCTGTAAGTCTTTCAGTACCAGTGTTTCGACTCTGGCAGTTGGCGTTTGGAGGTAGTTGTGTGTGCCTCCTGCGGTGATGCAACATATGGGCCGGTCAGGACTCGAACCTAGTGGACAGCTGTTGAGGCCGGAGCCAGCGGACATCGCAGGCATGTGTCGTTGACTGGCGATGCACAGAGTTAGTGACACCTTTTTTACTCCGGACTGAAACGCGTCTTCCTCTTACGCCTCTCCTTGCGTGCAATGATATGACCATTGGGAAATCAAGACTCAGTTCCAAATCTGTGACTAACTGGACCATAGTGTATGCCCAAACCAGTGGTCAGCAAGGGACCACAGACAAGTGTGGTTGGAATGCTATACACAGAGTTAGTGGCACCTGATCGAAGGGAGTACAGTGACATCAAACATCCCATGAACATATGAACTCGGCCACCATGTTATCAAGACTCAGTTCCAATTGTGTGATCTACTTGAACGCAGTGTAGGCCGGAGGTGGCAGTCAGCGCTGGTAAACCACTGTTATGCCAGCTCCGCCCGCTACTCTAACACACAACATTGGAATGGCATGTGGAGATGATATGTGGTTGACAGAGGTAAAGGCATCAGAGCTGAGCAGGTGTGCAGGCAGTGACAATGCAGTGTCCTGCCTGGTACGGACATTGTTGGATTGGTGTGGGGCCTGCTGGCCCACAGTGTAGATCGAAGGCAGGAGACAGCAAGGGCCCTCGGACAAGTTTGGCTAGAATGCTATGCACAAACTTGGTGGCACCACATTGAAGGGAGTAAAGAGATATAAACTCTGCCATGAAATGTGTCCTCAGCCATTGTATAATCAAGACTCAGTTCCAAATGTGTGACCTATTTGTCTGCTGTGTCTGCCGGTGGAGTACGTCAGCGAGAAAGGAGTGCCACGGGCTTGTGTTGCGGAGGCTGTGATGGTCTGAGGAGGCTGCCAAGGTCATGGGCCTTGGGCTTGGAGCTTGCACCGGCACGTGGTGGGCCTACTTTGACACACGTTGGTTTTGGCAGGTGAGCAGTGAGGCCTGGAAGCGCAGGGGTGGGCAAGACGGGTCCGGGGACCTGCAGCCCAGGGTGCAGCAGGCGCACAGGATCGCAGGCACCGTTGCACACGGCAATGGCCTTATGGCAGGGTGAGAGGTGCTGCCCTGGCAGACACATTGGGCATTCCGGAAGAGAACCACGCCCAGAGCTATGTACTTTTTATTCACACCTCTATGCTAGCCTTGCGTACGCCGGGCTAGCCCACTTCGCTCCCGCTTACAGGGGGATGACTTAACAAGCTTCATTTCTGCGATCTTCCCCACTGTCTGGGGTGACATGGTTGCGTCCACTGTCCAGTACACTCCAAACACCAGCACTGTATGTCAACATGGATATGTCTGTGGTCTGAATACTGCAGTCTGTCCAGCACATCCAGGCCACACTTGGCATTGTGTACATTCTCATTCACAGGCCACTTGCCTCCTCCACTCATGCCTGGTTCCCACCTCTCCCCACAAGCTGCTATTGTGTGGCTGAGGTGCCATGCCATTTATGGCTCATGTACATGGTTAGCCCAGGTTACCGCAGTAAGTTGTGCTGTCGTGTCTGGTGCGTGGGCATGTTGATTCGCATGTTGAATGTGATTTTGTAATGTGTGCATTCCCGGAGTTGTGAGTTGTATGATTGTGAAGTTGTGTGTGTGGTATGTTAATTTGGTTCTTGCCAACGAGCAGAGCATTTCCATAGGTGCCATCCTGGATGCGTATAGCACGAAAAAATACTCCAGTGGACCACGTGGTGGTCAGTTGAGTAAAATGTAGTAACTGTACCTGTGGTCTAGAGAACAAAAAAGTAGGAGCGACACGAATGGTGATAATATAAGGTTGTGTCTAGCGCAACCATGTATGTGGGGGAAAAAACTAGCATGTTTATATTACCCTCACACACCCTAGTGGTGTCATGCTTCATCATCGGGTCACCCCGACCCCTACAAGTCGCAGTGGGCTCGACCACAGTGTTGGGAAGCTCTTATGATATATTCAAGGAAGGGGCTTTACGTAAGATAAAATCACCCAGATAGATCCCCGGTGTCCCTTTATTTTGGGGTCTATCTGAGAAGTTAAAATACTGTTTAGAAATTATTTATACAATTGGGTCATGTCAGGATATTATGGTTCTATGACCCTAGTGCCAACATGTTTCAGTCCACAGTGGCCATTAAGGTCCGGGACTTTCTTCAGGGCAATGACTGCCCCCTATGTGAGGAAATTCAGGATGGGATTCCCTATCCTAACAATGTAGTGAGCTGCTCCTCAAAGTATAGAATGTGCTGTGTGTGTCAGCTGCCAGGCTGCGTCTGGGAAGAGAAACAAGAACAAACAACATAATATACTTATATGCAGAAACTGTTTTCTGTAGTGATATAAGTGGATGTGAACATGTACCACTTTTGTAAGCATGCACCATACTATAGTGCCTGCCTGTGTAGAGGTATCAGCCCCTAATTGTGCCATTTAAGTACATGCCTCCGTGACATATCAGGGATTACGTGACGGAATGCGTGTCTCAAAGGCAACAAAATCGCATACTGATATCATGCATCCATTAGCGACTAAAAGAATATCAACATAACACATGCACCCAATTGGTTAGTCTCAATCGTATCCACTCAATTAGTAAACGCTCAATTGTTCTAATACCATTCGTTACATCACTCATTACGTCATGCACATATGCGTGGTTAAATACTGTACCCAATTAGGGAAGTCGGCTTGCTGCACATAGGACCAGGAAACATGTGGGTGGTCCTAGTGACATGAAATTGTGACGGGATTACCATGTGGTGATCGCAATCAAGAATTGTCAGTCAGGATCGCGATGTCTCGCCGAACGCACTACGTGCAGCGACACTTACTTCAATTGAAGGTCTCACCCTGCAATGTTCCTATCCGTTCCAGTCCTCGGCTTTAGTTCTGGGCAGCCGAAGTGCTCGGAGCGTGTGTTAATAAAGACAGCTAGCGGCATTGGAGGATGCCGTCAGTCGCGCCCCTGTGCGTGCATCATTGACGTGATGCGTCTTTGCGTATGCGAGTTGTGCGGGGCGGAAACGGTTGGGAATTGTAGTTTTTAAAGTCCGTGTGTAGTTCTACATTATTATAATGCAACAGATGCGTGTGCATAGCACATAGGGCGGAACAGGTTGGGAATTGTAGTTTTTAATTACGTTTGCAATGCTACATAGGACTGGAAATTAGTGGCTGGTGTTTCTATATACAGGGGGTAGATTAAAACCAATGATTATAACCTTATTAAGACCAGATGGCCAAGACTATGGGAATTTTAACAAGTTAGACCTCATTACAGATAAATCAAGAGAGATATGCTCAATCCAGACAAACGATGTTGGTCATCAATCCAGACAAACAATGTTGGTCATCGGGGGGTGGAATACTCTGATTTACTTGTTGAGTTGGCTCCAGGGTATGCCATTGTTAAGACCATTAGTATGGGTTTTTAAACGGTAAACCCAACATTGCTCCCTTTGCAGGAGTCTCTTTTGAAGATTACCCGTACCTTTCACCTGTTCAATAACCGTCCATTGTAGGTCTGTGTCTTTGTGTTGTTTTTTCAACATAGTGGGCGGTTAATCGGGTGGCTGTAATGGCTCTCCTGATTGTGCTCCTCTGTTCACTGATACGTATTTTTATTTTTCGGCTAGTCATACCTATATACATAAGTCCACAAGGGCACTTAATGAGGTAGACCACTGATTCCGAGTTACAGTTAGTATGGGATCTCTGTTCCCAGACAGTGCGTAGCCCCTGATCTATAGTTTTTGTTTTTTCAGTGAATTCACAGGCCACACATGCGCCACAAGGATAGTATCCTGTCACTGGTGTGGTGTTCCATAGTGTTCTTTGGTTGTCAATTGTGGGGTTGTAAGAATCTGTGTGGGCCAAGACATCTCTCAGGCTTTGATTTCTTTTGAATGAGAACATAGGTTTCTCATATGTCAATTTGTTTGATATTAGGATTGGCCATTTTTTATTTATGATTTTTTTTGATGTCATTGGATGACTTATTGTATGTGGTGACACAGATGATTTGTTGAGGTTGTATTTTCTTCTTGTCTTCTAGTAGAGCTTCACGTGGGATGTTACGCGCTCTCTTTTTTCTTTTTCAATGAGGTTATCAGGGTAGTCTTTTTCTTTCAATTTAGATGTGAGTATCTCTGCTTCTTTTTTATAGTCTTCAATTTTGGAACAATTTCTACGGATTCTTAAAAACTGTCCCACAGGTAGATTTTCTCTCAGGGACCGTGGATGTGCGCTGTTGAATCTCAGTAGACTGTTTTTATCAGTCGGTTTTGTGTATAAGGAGCTCTCCAGGGATCCATTGTGTGTTGTTATATTAACATCTAAAAAAGGAATGTTTTGTTTGTTCCTGTTCAGGGTGAAGTGTAGATATGGGTTCAATCCATTGATCAAGGTTGCAAAATTGTCAATGCTATTATCATCGCCTCTCCATATGACCAGAATATCGTTGATGTTGCGGTACCACTTACATATGTTGTTAGTGTAAGGGTTTGGAGACCATATATGTTGGTCCTCAAAGTGAATTGATCTTCGAATCTGAAGAAATTCTCACTTAGTGCTAGTCGCATAAGAGAGGTTATCCACTCAATCGGGGCTGCCCACAGCCATTCCTCCTTCCTGAGGAGTTCTTCAATTACCCCAATACTTTCTGTTTGGGGTATACTGGTATACAGTGCTTTCAAATCTAAGCAGACCAAGCAACACTCTTCTGGGTTGTACTCAACGTCTGTTAATAGCTTAAGCAGATGCTTGGTATCCTGTACATAAGACGTTATGCGTCTCACTAAAGGTCTGTATATAGTGAGAGGGGCTCAAGAATTGATCCGATGCCGGAGACGATTGGTCTGCCTGGGGGTGGTATTTTCCCTTGATGGATTTTTGGAATTGTATAAAACATCGGTGTTCTTGGGTCCTCCTGATTTAGGAATCTGTGCTCCTTTTTTGAGATCCATTCTCTCTCAAGTGCATCTGAAGGTATTGTCCTGATGGTTTTTTTGAGTCATTGTGTTGGGTCGCGGTTGATCTTCCTGTAGAAATGCGAAGGCGAGACATCGCGATCCTGACTGAAAATTCTTGATTGCGATCGCCACATGGTAATCCCGTCACAATTTCATGTGACTAGGACCACCCACATGTTTCCTGGTCCTGTGTGCAGCAAGCCAGCTTCCCTAATTGGGTACAGTATTTAACCACGCATATGTGCATGACGTAATGGGTGATGTAATGAATGGTATCAGAACAATTGAGCGTTTACTAATTGAGTGGATATGATTGAGACTAACCAATTGTGTGCATGTGTGTTGGACTTGGCCCTTATAGCAGGTTCACCCCTAGACTTTTTGCTTGTAATGGTGACCTGGTGATGGAGATTTTTGGGTTCTGCGCACTTTCACTGTGTCCCAGTGGAAAGTGCGTGCGCACTTTGAGTGCATGGGATGAGATAGGCCTGCCCTCCCACAGGAATGCATGGGGAATGTATGTGTCCCTGGTAGTTCCTGATGCGTGGGGTGTACAGGTTCGAATTTGATATGTGCGCACTCGTGAGAGTGAATGCTTGGCAATGGTGTGTGTTGCATGAGTGTGTCATATGTAGAAGTGCCACTTCTAGGAGTTGGCATATTAGAGTAAAATGTGTCTGGCGTGTGATTGGCTGGAGTAGGCTGGTGAGTCTGGCTCCAGGAAGGCTGGATGGGTCTGCCCGGTGGTGAGTGTGAGATTAGCATGTTGATGGCTGGGGAGGAGTGCACCTGGTCCCTGATGGGCCTGGACTTTCCCCACACAATGCTGGCTCCGCCCCCTGTGGTGCGACTGATGACCCTAGCCCTGCCAGTGAATGAAATGGGTGGTTGAGCCATCAAGAGTGCTCCAAAACCAGCTGCAACTGGTTTCTCCCCCACCCTGCACCTACAGACAAAGGATCTATGTGTATAAAAATGGGGCTGTGTCCCCACAGAGGTTGTTCTCTTCCAGGATCCTGAGGGGGCTGTTGCTGGGCCAGAGGACCGCCACTTGGATTGTCTCCCTGCCTGGAGACCCAGTGAGCTGGCTCTCGGGCCCAGTTTTGCCCCCCCCCTGCCTACCTAAGGACTTGCTGGAACTCTGTCCTGCTGAGGGCACCTGGGAGCGCTTTGGACTTTCCCTGTAGCGCCTGGAAGCGCTGGATTTCCCCTGTTGCGCTTGGGAGCGCTGTATTCCTTTGCCTAGTGCTGGGAGCGCTTTGTTTGCCCCTCTAGCGCTGGGAGCGCTGTATTTGCCATTGTAGCGCTTGGGAGCGCTTTTTGCACAGCCGGTGCCCACCCGGCATTTGCCCGTCTAATTTGCCGATTTCGAAGCCCCTGGCGAGTGCCCACCTCGCCAGGGACCGTGCCGCTATTGTCGTGGCCATAGCAAGAGCCCACCTCGCCTTATATTTAAATTAGAGGGTTCACCGCCGCAGCCCGGAGTGTTTTGAAAACGTTGCCGGGCCGCTGCCAAGTGCGACCCGGAAGTGCCCGCCTCCCTGCTCGGGGCCCCGCTGTCATTGGCGGACACCCGAGGCAGGAAGCCAGGCAAGCTGCAGCAGGACGTGGCCAGATCTGTGGCAACCCGGAAGTCCCTCCCCCACAGCCCGAGAGAGGAAGCCGGAAGCTGCTGCCTGCCGGGACTCCCATGTGAAGGGAGAGCCCCGGGGAGAAGAAGAGCCTCGCAGAGAAGGACCCCAACGCCTGCAGAGTCCCCCGAGGATAGCCCGGTGAGTGTAGAAGGGCTGGGAACTCCCGCGGGGTATTTTGCTGTCTCGAGTCCGGGAGTGACTCCAAGCAAGGCAGCATTTGTTGTTGGGGCCAGGAGGCTCAGGGGCCATTGTTGATTAAGAGCCCGGAGAGGCTCCAGAGACGGCCGCATTTTGTGTATGCGCATCTATTCCTGAGAGCCCCGTGAGGCTCAAGAAGGCGCCCCAGTTGTTGGCAGAGCCACAGAGGCTCTAGAGGGCATTTCTTTGTTCAGGAGCCCAGCAAGGCTCCAACGACGGCCATCCTGGTGTAGAGCCCTGAGAGGCTCAGAGGGGACATTCTTTTTGTGCAAAGAGCCCAGCGAGGCTCAAAGGGGCCAGTTGGTTTGTGCCGAGCCTGGAAGGCTCCAAAGTTGTCCCCCCCCATTGCTTCACAGCTGCCCAGCACTTTGTGGGCAGCTGCCACGTTTAGGCCCCCTGACATTGGACACAGGGCGTCCTAGCCCTAGAGAGGTCAGTTGGCCTAGGGACTGCCACAGGTGGTGGCTAATGTGATTTTTGCACTATTGTGTGTCCTGCACCTCTGAATGTATTGTTGATGCATCATGTGTTTTCCTCCCCTGCACCTCTGAATGTGTTTTAATGCGTCATGTGCTATGTGCTTACACCCCTACAAGTATTGTGATACTTAGGTGGTTGTTCTTGCTAGTACAGGTGGTGCTAGTGAGGTCCTGGTTCCCAGTAGTTACTGGTTGTGGACTTTATATTCTATGTTCTAAGTGCTAATTCTACCTATTGCTAAGTTCTAAAAGTACTGATTCCTGACAGTGGTCCAGGTGGCCATGTCTTGTACATATCCCCTGTAAATTCTGCCCGTGCCTGTTGGCACATTGTAAAGTGTGTGTGTTAGACCTAGGGTATCCTAGACTACATAGGGTAGCCTGGCACAGTAGTGGATACAGCTAAACTCAAGGCGTTGGTTAAGTGCTTACAATTCCCACTCACAGTAACCCAGTGATTAACCACTAAAATAAAAGACACAACACCAGTCTTAGGAAAATACCAGTACCTTTTATAAAAATAATATACTTTCTTGTTCTTGTTTTAAATAAAAGCAGTACACAAATAATTTACACAGTTCTCATAGATCTCAAATCACATTCAATACTTTTCCCAGTCAGAATATAAGAATCAAGGGTACATTACAGTTGGAATTGATTATAGTTAACTCTACCAGTCTACTCCTTTAATCACTTGTTACAGAAGGGTACATTCACATTACAGATTCAGTGTGCCACTTGCAGTGATATTAGCCTGCTTCAGTAGTTATTCTCAATAAGACATTGCATCAGACTCCAGCATCACTACTCTGCATTCAATTCTGTAAATACCCTGGGATATAAAACTAGACCTCAGCATTAATTAACTTTGGATTCTGTAGTGTGCTCTTATTCCTCCTCTCCACAGCTGAGAGTAATAACCAGAGTTAAGTTATCCCCAGTTCTCAGAACTTCCCAGGGGCCCCTCTTCCCTACTCCTTACTTTAGCGTGGGGACGATGTTGTCCCAGTCCCCACGCGTCACCGCTGCCTTAAGGCTCCTTCTGACTTCACTGCCTCACTTTCTCTTCCTCCCGCCGAGCCAGCGCTTTGCTTGGGGCTGGGGCGGTGGAACGACGGTGAACACAACTCCCCCCTTCCTGCTCGCGTCAGCTCCTTTCCGTGACACTCGAGCGGGGAAGGGCAAAGACGAATCCACACACCTTGGCCTTCCTTCTGCTCCTCACCAGGAAGGATTGGCGCCCTCTGCGCGGCGGTCCACAGACGATCCAGAGACGCTCCCTCGGCGTCTCTCCTCAGGCCATACACTTCCTCACCGGGCATGCGCGGAAGCGCTCGCTCTTCTCCCGCCTCCTCCGGCGGCCGCTCCCAGGAAGGACGCTACTCGCCTGGACCTGCTCGGTTCCCGGCCCCTCTTGCCTTCAGGAGCGGACGTGCTCAGGGCATGCGCGGAAGCGCCTCCGCACTCTCCAAGCCTTGGGGTGATATTAACGCGGCCGGTGCCCCCGGGGTCCCGCAGACGATCAGAGCAGCGCCGCTGCTCTCCCTCAGTCACTTCCCTCACCGGCTCCAGGGGAAGTATGTCCTCGAGCGGCGCCCTCGCTCCCCAGGACGTTTATGGCTTCACAGACCCACGTCTTCACCAGAGCACAACAAGGAACTCCAGCCACGTCACGGGGCTCACAGCTGTTCTTCCACGCTGGTAGGTGCAGCGCTGGGCATTGGCAGTTAGGGAAACCCTCTACTCAGAGCGTCCTGTCAGGATTAGTTGGGGCTCAGATTTAGAAGGCTCTTCCTTCTCAAGTAGATTCATTTCCTTATCAGCAGTTGATGTTTGGGGAGGGATTGGTCAGAGGCTGAAGGGGGAACGTCTCTCTGTAGTGACTGT
Source organism: Lissotriton vulgaris (assembly GCF_964263255.1). Taxonomy (NCBI): domain Eukaryota; kingdom Metazoa; phylum Chordata; class Amphibia; order Caudata; family Salamandridae; genus Lissotriton; species Lissotriton vulgaris. The sequence goes on along the minus strand of NC_141691.1, from coordinate 42,874,270 downwards.
CTGCCTCAAAGACAAACTAGCTGCTCCCAGTGCGTCCACCTCCTCTCACCACTGCCTCACTCCTCCACTCTTGGGTCAGCACAAAATGGTTGCTGGTCACTGGCCTTTTATAGGGTGGCCTGAGACCTGCAAAAGTCACTAGTTGATTCCGGAAAGTTCCTCATGTTAGCTTATGGGCCTGTCCTCCAGTAGTGTCCGTTATGGCAGTTGGTGGACACCATTTTAGGTTTCTGGATGTCCCTAGATTTTCAAGAGGCTTGACTAGGCCTCACAGGTTATGAGGGAAAAATGGCGTCATAGCCAAGGAACGCCTAGCCCCCTGACAGCACTGAAAAATCCTGGTGGACATGTATAAAAAAATAAAAACAGAAACTCTGGGAGGCTAAGGGGGACAAAAATAAATAATAATGGTTAGAACATCCCCAGAAGCAGACAGGTCTTAGACGCGTCCCCCCCAGCTGAAAGTGGGGAGAACTACCCAACCCCTTGGGAGTCCTCATCACTAAGGCGGAAATACCTGGATAGACCGTCTGCATTGGCATGGTCCGTCCCAGGCCGGTGTTCCACCCTAAAGTCCATTCCCTGTAGGGAGATGGACCACCTTAGCAATTTGGGATTCTCCCCCTTCATTTGCATCAGCCAACGAAGGGGGCGGTGGTCAGTCTGAACCAGGAAGTGCGAGCCAAACAAGTATGGCCGCAGCTTCTTCAGAGCCCAAACCACCGCAAAGGCTTCTCTCTCAATTGTACTCCACCTCCTTTCCCTGGGGAGTAGTCTCCTGGACAGGAAGACCACGGGTTGATCCAAGCCCTCATCATTTAGCTGCGATAACACTGCCCCAATCCCATGTTCTGACGCATCTGTTTGGACAATGAATTCTCTAGCAAAATCAGGGGCCTTGAGAATGGGAGCGGAACACAATGCTTGTTTCAAGGTCATGAAGGCTCGCTGGCAAGCCTCCGTCCAGACTACCCGTCGGGGTTGTTTCTTGGAAGTAAGTTCAGTGAGGGGTGCCACAATGGTGCCATACCCCCTCACGAAGCGACGGTAGTATCCAGTGAGGCCCAGGAAAGCTCGGACCTCAGTTTGAGTCTTGGGGGGCTCCCAGGCGATGATAGCCTCAATCTTTGCCTGGAGGGGCTGCACCGTCCCTCTGCCCACCAAGTGACCTAGGTACACCACCGACCCCTGTCCGATCTGGCACTTGCTGGCCTTGATTGTCAAGCCAGCCTGTTGCAGGGCATGAAGAACAGCTTGCAGGTGCTGCAAATGGTCCTCCCAGCTGCTACTGAAGACAGCAATGTCGTCCAGGTAAGCAGCGGAAAAAGCTTCCATTCCAGAAAGGACCCTGTTCACCAGCCGCTGAAAAGTGGCAGGGGCGTTCTTGAGCCCGAAGGGCATCACACGAAATTGGTAGTGTCCCTGAGGTGTAGAGAAGGCTGACCTTTCCTTCGCCTCCTCGGTAAGGGAAATCTGCCAGTACCCCGAAGTTAGGTCAAAGGTACTTAAGTATTGGGCAGCTCCCAGCCGGTCAATAAGCTCATCCGCCCGGGGGATGGGATGTGCGTCAGTCTTGGTTACTGAATTTAAGCCTCGCTAGTCCACACAGAATCTCAATTCAGGTGTGGTGCCTGGTGGGGCAGCTTTTGGTACCAAAACCACCGGGCTAGACCAAGGGCTACCAGAAGGTTCAATCACTCCTAGCTCCAGCATCTTGGCGACTTCACTTTTGATGCTGGCCTTCACCTTGTCCGACAGCCGGTAGATTTTAGACTTCACAGGTGGGCTGTCTCCTGTGTCCACGTCATGGGTACACAGGTGGGTCCTACCCGGGACAAGGGAGAACAGAGAAGAAAATTGCTCCAGGATCTGGCGGCAATCACTCTGCTGTTCAGGAGTCAGGGATGGCGAAAGAATCACTCCCTCCACCGACCCATCCTTTTCTTGGGACGAGAGAAGATCAGGGAGAGGTTTGCTTTCCTCTTCCTCTGCTCCATCGGTTACCATCATTAAGACAACCTCGGGCCTCTCATGATGTGGCTTGAGGCGATTGGCATGCAGCACCCGGTGGGGCTGCCTCGGGGTCTTAAGATCCACCAAATAGGTGGACTTACCCTTTTTCTCCAAAACCTCAAAGGGGCCTGTCCAACGGTCCTGGAGGGCGTTTAGCTCTCCAGGTTCCATTACCCACACTTTCTGTCCAGGCTCCAGTTCCACTGGGTGAGCGTTGTGGTCATACCACTCTTTCATAACTGCTTGGCTGGCCTCCAAGTTGTCTGAAGCTTGCTTCCACAACTTAGCCATTTGGCTCCGGAAGGCCAGCATGTAGCTCACCACGTCCTGGGGAAGCTTCCTGGGAGTCTGTTCCCATCCGTCTTTCACCAGGCTGAGAGGTCCCCGTACAGGGTGCCCGTACAAAAGTTCGAAGGGGCTGAAGCCCACTCCCTTCTGTGGCACTTCCCTGTAGGAAAACAAGAGACAGGGTAGGAGGACGTCCCATTTCCTCCGCAGGCTCTCAGGTAGACTCCGTATCATACCTTTCAAGGTTTTGTTAAACCTTTCCACAAGACCATTGGTTTGTGGGTGATAAGGAGTGGTAAACCGATAGGTAACACCGCACTCCTTCCACATAGCCCGCATGTATGCTGAAAGGAAGTTAGTCCCCCTGTCGGACACAACCTCCTTGGGGAAACCCACTCGGGTGAAGATCCCCATCAGGGCCCTTGCCACTGCAGGTGCAGTGATGGTCCTCAGAGGTATTGCCTCTGGGTACCGTGTGGCATGATCCACCAAAACCAGTATGAACCGGTGACCAGCTGAAGTTGGTGGATCCAATGGCCCTACAATGTTGATGCCCACCCTCTCAAATGGGGTGCTAACGACAGGTAGTGGTTCCAGGGGAGCTTTTAGCTTCACCCCTGTTTTCCCACTGGCTTGGCAAGACACACACGTCCGACAATATGTATCAGACGCCACTTTCATTCGAGGCCAGTAGAAGTGGGGGACAAGCCGGGCAAAGGTCTTGTCCTGTCCTAGGTGTCCTGCCAATGGTATCTCATGAGCCAGTTCCAGAAGAAAGGCTCTAAAGCATTGAGGGACCACCAAGGCCCTGGATGAACCATGTCCAGGCACCTTGGGTTCACTGTAGAGGAGTCCATCCTCCCAGTAAATCCGGTAGCTCCCTACAATGTTTCCTGCTGCCTGGGCTTTGGCCTGTTGCCGCAGCCCCTCGAGAGTAGGACACTCTTTCTGAGCTTTGCAGAACTCTTCCCGGGAAGGACCTCCCTCCACATGCCATTCAGTAGGGATGGGTAGGTTCTCCAGGGAAGCAACATTCTCCCCTGTGGACTCCAGATCCACCTCCGCAGGTGGCCCGTCTGTCTCACGAGGTGGAGATGTCGAGGCAGGGTCCTCCGGCCACCTGTCCTTCTCCTCTCTGGCAGCCGGCTGGGCCATTGTTCCAGGCTCCAGCGTAAGTGAACTCCCCCTTCGGGCAGTCGCGGACCTTGTGCTGACACAAGTCCAGTCAGGGGGTCCCAGCATCTCAGAGTGAGTCTGGTACTCCACCCTCCTCCAAGCATTGTGCTCCATATCATTCCCTAACAGGCAGTCAACAGGCACGGCAGGGCTTACGGCAACTCGAAGTGGACCTGCAACCCCTCCCCACTCAAAGGGAACCTCAGCCACAGGGTAGTGGCCCAATCTGCCGTCAGCCATTACGGCGGGATGGAGTACATCTGGGATGACCTGCTCTGGAGACACCAGCTGACTCCTTACCATAGTCATGCTGGCTCCTGTATCTCTCAGAGCCTCCCCTCTACGGCCATTGATGGTGACCCACTGCTCATACTTAGTAGTATTAGAGGGCAGTTGGGTCTTTGGTACCATCTCCTTATCTCCCAGGGACACTAAAGTGACACCCGCCCGCTCCCCTCCGTTACCCAAAGGCATCTCCTCCCCGAGCACTACACTAGTTATTCCCGGGGCTTTTCCTCCAGTGGGAGGGGGTGGTCTTTTTGGGCATCTCACATCTCCCTTATAGTGTCCCACACCACCACACTCAAAACAATGAACAACCCTTGGCTGCTGGCTTTGGCCAGGGGTAGGGTTGCGAGGGGGGTTACTCTTAGGGATGAATCCTCTGCCCCTTCCTTGCGAAGTATTTTGTGGCCCTTTTGAGAACTCCCTCCTATTTTCTAACTCGGCGTTGGTCAAACCCCTCTCCGAGACACTACTGCTCACTCTGGAAGGTGTCCTAGGGCCTGTTAAAAGGTTCCCCCCTCCCGCCTGGTACAGTGTTGCGGTCTCCAGGACGGTGTCCCTGTCACTTCCCTCAGGATCTATTTCCTCCCCGGAATGAGCCTCCACCCATGCCCGGATACTGGTCAGCAGCTCAACTTTCCTGGCGCCTTTCTTAAAAAACACCCCCTGCTGCTGACACCATTCCTTCAATTGGGTCACGGTATAGTTTTCCAGCTCTTCCACATTTATCTCCATTTCTATTTAGAGTATAAACTTTACACAGGAGAAATCCAAAAAGTGACCTGGGGTCAACCTCCACCCACCACCAGTAGTTAATTTAGAAAAAGCAAAATTTAGATTAGGAGGGCCGCAGGGAGAAAACTCCAGGTGAGGTCCCGTGGTAGGCACTGCGTTACTACTAAGTGAGTGTAAGCACAAATCCGTAAACCCACCGCTGAAACACCAATTATGTTAGACCTAGGGTATCCTAGACTACATAGGGTAGCCTGGCACAGTAGTGGATACAGCTAAACTCAAGGCGTTGGTTAAGTGCTTACAATTCCCACTCACAGTAACCCAGTGATTAACCACTAAAATAAAAGACACAACACCAGTCTTAGGAAAATACCAGTACCTTTTATAAAAATAATATACTTTCTTGTTCTTGTTTTAAATAAAAGCAGTACACAAATAATTTACACAGTTCTCATAGATCTCAAATCACATTCAATACTTTTCCCAGTCAGAATATAAGAATCAAGGGTACATTACAGTTGGAATTGATCATAGTTAACTCTACCAGTCTACTCCTTTAATCACTTGTTACAGAAGGGTACATTCACATTACAGATTCAGTGTGCCACTTGCAGTGATATTAGCCTGCTTCAGTAGTTATTCTCAATAAGACATTGCATCAGACTCCAGCATCACTACTCTGCATTCAATTCTGTAAATACCCTGGGATATAAAACTAGACCTCAGCATTAATTAACTTTGGATTCTGTAGTGTGCTCTTATTCCTCCTCTCCACAGCTGAGAGTAATAACCAGAGTTAAGTTATCCCCAGTTCTCAGAACTTCCCAGGGGCCCCTCTTCCCTACTCCTTACTTTAGCGTGGGGACGATGTTGTCCCAGTCCCCACGCGTCACCGCTGCCTTAAGGCTCCTTCCGGCTTCACTGCCTCACTTTCTCTTCCTCCCGCCGAGCCAGCGCTTTGCTTGGGGCTGGGGCGGTGGAACGACGGTGAACACAACTCCCCCCTTCCTGCTCGCGTCAGCTCCTTTCCGTGACACTCGAGCGGGGAAGGGCAAAGACGAAGCCACACACCTTGGCCTTCCTTCTGCTCCTCACCAGGAAGGATTGGCGCCCTCTGCGCGGCGGTCCACAGACGATCCGGAGACGCTCCCTCGGCGTCTCTCCTCAGGCCATACACTTCCTCACCGGGCATGCGCGGAAGCGCTCGCTCTTCTCCCGCCTCCTCCGGCGGCCGCTCCCAGGAAGGACGCTACTCGCCTGGACCTGCTTGGTTCCCGGCCCCTCTTGCCTTCAGGAGCGGACGTGCTCAGGGCATGCGCGGAAGCGCCTCCGCACTCTCCAAGCCTTGGGGTGATATTGACGCGGCCGCTGCTCTCCCTCAGTCACTTCCCTCACCGGCTCCAGGGGAAGTATGTCCTCGAGCGGCGCCCTCGCTCCCCAGGACGTTTATGGCTCCACAGACCCACGTCTTCACCAGAGCACAACAAGGAACTCCAGCCACGTCACGGGGCGCACAGCTGTTCTTCCACGCTGGTAGGTGCAGCGCTGGGCATTGGCAGTTAGGGAAACCCTCTACTCAGAGCGTCCTGTCAGGATTCGTTGGGGCTCAGATTTAGAAGGCTCTTCCTTCTCAAGTAGATTAATTTCCTTATCAGCAGTTGATGTTTGGGGAGGGATTGGTCAGAGGCTGAAGGGGGAACGTCTCTCTGTAGTGACTGTCTGCCTCAAAGACAAACTAGCTGCTCCCAGTGCGTCCACCTCCTCTCACCACTGCCTCACTCCTCCACTCTTGGGTCAGCACAAAATGGTTGCTGGTCACTGGCCTTTTATAGGGTGGCCTGAGACCTGCAGAAGTCACTAGATGATTCCGGAAAGTTCCTCATGTTAGCCTATGGGCCTGTCCTCCAGTAGTGTCCGTTATGGCAGTTGTTGGACACCATTTTAGGTTTCTGGATGTCCCTAGATTTTCAAGAGGCTTGACTAGGCCTCACAGGTTATGAGGGAAAAATGGCGTCATAGCCAAGGAACACCTAGCCCCCTGACAGCACTGAAAAATCCTGGTGGACATGTATAAAAAATAAAAACAGAAACTCTGGGAGGCTAAGGGGGACAAAAATAAATAATAATGGTTAGAACATCCCCAGAAGCAGACAGGTCTAACAGTGTGTTTTTATCTAATGTGTTTTGGTGTAATACAAAGGCTATTTTTATACATAACCTTGTGTGGAGTTTCCTTTGTGGTGGGCCTTGGGTGTTGTTGCTGGGGTGCGTGCGCAAATACTTAACTCATATCGCCTCCAAGTTTGGCCTTGCTGCTCACGCCACGTTACCTAGAGGGTGAGCAGGGGTTATCTTGGCGTGTAACTCCCATGCCCTGACTTGGGAGTGGTGGTCTCTGACTGACTTTGGCGCAAGCCCTGGCCAGCTGGTGATCCCATTTCTAACATTGGACGCAGCGGTGAGGATAAGGATTTGTGTTTGCGTTGTACCACAGTGGCAACTGGCCACACTACAAAACTCTGCATTTTAGATGACCACATTTTAGGGGATTATTGTTTTTGAAGTTCCATTATTTTCTTCTCCAAAAGGTATCATTGTGCAATTGTGTCCAGTACATTTGTTCCCCTGCCCCGCGCCCAGAGTTTGGTACCTGTGTCACATGTGGTCAGGTTGAGGAATCAGGGGTGGTAGAAACTGCCTTACCAGTCCGAGGGGGGGGTTGTGTGTGAATGAATGGTGTGTGGCACTAGGCAAGTGAGTGTGAGTTCTCTGGGATAGGGAACTTGCTGAACCTTTGTGAATTGTGTACTCCTGTGTTAAGCTCAGACCCCTAGGTTCCCTGTGTAATCTTTTCACCAGAATGTCCGCCAGAATGGAGCCTGCTTTTGATTTCTGTGATCTGTTTAGATACAGTATGGGAGAGTTGGTAAGGTTCTGTGAAGAGAGAGACATAGGGGTGGATGAGTCAGACACTCAGTTCGAACTTAGGAGCAGCCTGATCCTATGGCAAAAGGGTCAGTGGGATCTTGAGCGCAGTGAGGAAAGGGCCCGGGTCTCACACCATGAGGGTGGTGGGTCTGAGGGGAGCCCTGAAGAGTCTGAGGAGGAAGAAGAAAATGATAGCACAGGGACGCCAGCAGATAGTGAGGACCCCATGGATAGGGAGTCCCTTGCTTGGTACAGCGTAGGAGGCAGCGCCTCATCCCTTTCCCGGTCCCTGTCCCCAGAGGAGTGGGTAGATAGGAGGGAAGAGAGGGAGCACCAGCTGGCTATGGAGAAGCTCAGGTTAGAGCATGCCAGGGTGATAGCGCAGCTGGGTGTTCAGGAGAGGATGGCGGAGGCTCAGAGGGCCTTTGCCAGAGACAGATTAGCTCAGAAGGGTAGATTGTCCCCTGAGCGCAGTTTTAATTGTCTGGATTCCCCAGGGAGGGTTAAGTCCAGTGGTGGCAGCTATCTAGACTTCAGTGCAGGAAGTCCCAGTCCACGTCCCCAACGTAAGGTACCTTGTTCCCAAGAGGAGGAGAACAGGTTGAAGTTCAGGAACCTTAGGAAACCACTCCACCAGGAGTGGAAGTATTTTGTGGATGACTGTTCTGATGCAATGTGGGAGTGGCTGGAGGCTAGCTCGGATGAGGAGAGGGACGGAGTACTGAATATGTTTCTCAAAGAGCAGTTGCTCAGTGTTTGTTGTCCAGAGTTGCGCCAGCACCTGTTGAAGTCTGAGCACTTTAGTCCTTGGGCGCTTGCAGAGGAAGCAGCGTGCTGGGAAAGTGCTAGGGGTTCTGTAGAGTCATTGGAGAGTGAGTCGAACAGTAGTGGTACAGGCATCTTCCAGCCAGCGTGGTGGAAGAGGCTCAGTGTAGTCCAGCTAGGTCCCAGTATAGTGAGAAGGGTGGAGAGGCTGACTACCTGGCTCAGTGGAGCAGGAGTCAGTGGGAGGCTGAGAGTCCTCAGATGCCTGAAGCACTGTCTCAGAACCTGGGTGGTTTCTTGAGGAACACCAGATTAGGGACCTAGGCTGTCCTGTTAGTACACTTGAGGAGGATCTCCTAGTGTCTAGGGAACCTGGAGCATCTGTAACTAGACCTCCAGGGGTTCCAGTGTCCGGCAGTGTCGCTCCAGTTGGGAGGGAACAGAAGTCCGAAGTGAGGAGTGATTGGGGGATGAGTTTCCCAGTGGATGCACCAGTGGACCAGGGACTAGCCAGTTGGGCTAGATCTTCTTGGGGGGACCCGGGTGGCGCCACTTCTGGTCTGGGGGACCTTCATGCACTGTCAGGGGGACAAGGGACGGGAGATCTGCACCAGACAGACAGTCACACAACACATGGGTCATGTGTCAGCCTCAGGGGGATGGCGTGTGAGTCCCCAGAAGTCCTGGAGTGCCAGGCAATTATTCCACCAAAGGTTTTAGACCGGAGGTTGGGAGGCCAGGTTCAGGTTCAGCTTGACCTGAAGGGTGGGACGACTGTAATCAGTGTCCTGACCAGTGCTTCTTCCAGAGGTACCGCCCAAGTTGGGAGGAAGCAGGACTCTGGAAGGGGGTGCAGAGGGTGGGAGAGCCCACCTCTGACCCAGGTGCAACCTGAGGGGTTAAACCCTGGGTTGGAGTGGCGTTGTAAGGGTACCCCTCGCAGGAGGAGGAGGAACCCTAGAAGAAGAGGTAGGGGGAGGAGAGCCTTCCCTGAGACTCCTGGTCCGCCTGAGGTTGTAGACCCTAGGCTGGGGAACCAGTGGCAGTCTAGTCCTGTCTTGTAGACAGGAAGAGTGGAGAATGGCTACTATGTGCCAGGGGTTACTACCCCCCACTCTGTGAGTAGGCAAGGACCGGTGGCACCTGGGTGGCCCAGGGCCTGGTCCTGGCCACGGACAGCTTGGGAGTACCAGTGGGGCAACCCAATTGGTCCAGACAGTGGTTTGAGAAGGAATCCCATGGGTTCACCGTGGCGTAGAACAGGAGGGTGTCCCTGCAGTTGCGGGCCCGCGTCCGTGTTCTATCGCCCCAAGCAGGGAAGTCCATCATGGTGGTAATTGGTCTACCCTGCGTTTTGGCTGGAAGGGGGTTGTGTTGGACTTTGCCCTTATGGCAGGTTCACCCCTAGACTTTTTGCTTGTAATGGTGACCTGGTGATGGAGATTTTTGGGTTCTGCGCACTTTCCCTGTGTCCCAGTGGGAAGTGCGTGCGCACTTTGAGTGCATGGGATGAGATAGGCCTGCCCTCCCATAGGAATGCATGTGGAATGCATGTGTCCCTGGTAGTTCCTGATGCGTGGGGTGTACAGGTTCGAATTCGATATGTGCGAACTCGTGAGAGTGGATGCTTTGCAATGGTGTGTGTTGCATGATTGTGTCATATGTAGAAGTGCCACTTCTAGGAGTTGGCATATTAGAGTAAAATGTGTCTGGCGTGTGATTGGCTGGAGCAGGCTAGTGAGCTGGCTCCAGGAAGGCTGGATGGGTCTGCCCGGTGGTGAGTGTGAGATTAGCATGTTGATGGCTGGGGAGGAGTGCACCTGGTCCCTGATGGAACTGGACTTTCCTCACACAATGCTGGCTCCGCCTCCTGTGGTGCGACTGATGACCCTAGCCCTGCCAGTGAATGAAATGGGTGGTTGAGCCATCAAGAGTGCTCCAAAACCAGCTGCAACTGGTTTCTCCCCCACCCTGCACCTACAGACAAAGGATCTATGTGTATAAAAATGGGGCTGTGTCCCCACAGAGGTTGTTCTCTTCCAGGATCCTGAGGGGGCTGTTGCTGGGCCAGAGGACCGCCACTTGGATTGTCTCCCTGCCTGGAGACCCAGTGAGCTGGCTCTGGGCCCAGCTTTGCCCCCCCCCCTGCCTACCTAAGGACTTGCTGGAACTCTGTCCTGCTGAGAGCACCTGGGAGCTCTTTGGACTTTCCCTGTAGTGCCTGGAAGCGCTGGATTTCCCCTGTAGCGCTTGGGAGCGCTGTATTCCTTTGCCTAGCGCTGGGAGCGCTTTGTTTGTCCCTCACCACCCCTTGTTGTAAATATTGTTTGCCCCTCTAGCGCTGGGAGCGCTGTATTTGCCATTGTAGCGCTTGGGAGTGCTTTTTGCACAGCCGGTGCCCACCCGGCATTTGCCCGTCTAATTTGCCGATTTTGAAGCCCCTGGCGAGTGCCCACCTCGCCAGGGACCGTGCCGCTATTGTCGTGGCCAGAGCGAGAGCCCACCTCGCCTTATATTTAAATTAGAGGGTTCACCGCCGCAGCCCGGAGTGTTTTGAAAACGTTGCTGGGCCGCTGCCAAGTGCGACCCGGAAGTGCCCGCCTCCCTGCTCCGGGCCGCGCTGTCATTGGCGGACACCCGAGGCAGGAAGCCAGGAAAGCTGCAGCAGGACGTGGCCACGTCTGTGGCAACCCGGAAGTCCCGCCCCCGCAGCCCGAGAGAGGAAGCCGGAAGCTGCTGCCTGCCAGGGCTCCCATGTGAAGGGAGAGCCCCGGGGAGAAGAAGAGCCTTGCAGAGAAGGACCCCAACGCCTGCAGAGTCCCCCGAGGATAGCCCGGTGAGTGTAGAAGGGCTGGGGACTCCCGCGGGGTATTTTGCTGTCTCGAGTCCGGGAGGGACTCCAAGCAAGGCAGCATTTGTTGTTGGGGCCACGAGGCTCAGGGGCCATTGTTGATTAAGAGCCCGGAGAGGCTCCAGGGACGCCCGCATTTTGTGTATGAGCCTGAAAGGCTCAAGGGGGCATTTTGATCTACTGAGAGCCCACGAGAGGCTCCAGGCGCCGCATCTATTCCTGAGAGCCCCGAGAGGCTCAAGAAGGCGCCCCAGTTGTTGGCAGATTCACAGAGGCTCTAGAGGGCATTTCTTTGTTCAGGAGCCCAGCGAGGCTCCAACGACGGCCATCCTGGTGTAGAGCCCTGAGAGGCTCAGAGGGGACATTCTTTTTATGCAAAGAGCCCAGCGAGGCTCAAAGGGGCCAGTTGGTTTGTCCCCCCCCATTGCTTCACAGCTGCCCAGCACTTCGTGGGCAGCTGCCACGTTTAGGCCCGCTGACATTTGACACAGGGCGTCCTAGCCCTAGAGAGGTCAGTTGGCCTAGGGACTGCCACAGGTGGTGGCTAATGTGATTTTTGTGCTATTGTGTGTCCTGCACCTCTGAATGTATTGTTGATGCATCATGTGTTTTCCTCCCCTGCACCTCTGAATGTGTTTTAATGCGTCATGTGCTATGTGCTTACACCCCTACAGGTATTGTGATACTTAGGTGGTTGTTCTTGCTAGTACAGGTGGTGCTTGTGAGGTCCTGGTTACCAGTAGTTACTGGTTGTGGACTTTATATTCTATGTTCTAAGTGCTAATTCTACCTATTGCTAAGTTCTAAAAGTGATGAATCCTAACAGTGGTCCAGGTGGCCCTGTCTTGTACATATCCCCTGTAAATTCTGCCTGTGCCTGTTGGCACATTGTAAAGTGTGTGTTTTTTTCTAGTGTGTTTTGGTGTAATACAAAGGCTATTTTTATACATAACCTTGTGTGGAGTTTCCTTTGTGGTGGGCCTTGGGTGTTGTTGCTGGGGTGCGTGCGCAAATACTTAACTCATATCGCCTCCAAGTTTGGCCTTGTTGCTCGCGCCACGTTACCTAGAGGGTGAGCAGGGGTTATCTTGGCGTGTAACTCCCTTGCCCTGACTTGGGAGTGGTGGTCTCTGACTGACTTTGGCGCAAGCCCTGGCCAGCCGGGGATCCCATTTCTAACAATGTGTTATGTTGATATTCTTTTACACTAGTCGCTAATGGATGCATGATATCAGTATGCAATTTTGTTGCCTCTGAGACACGCATTCCGTCACGTAATCCCTGATATGTCACGGAGGCATGTACTTAAATGGCACAATTAGGGGCTGATACCTCTACACAGGCAGGCACTATAGTATGGTGCATGCTCACAAAAGTGGTACATGTTCACATCCACTTATATCACTACAGAAAACAGTTTCTGCATATAAGTATATTATGTTGTTTGTTCTTGTTTCTCTTCCCAGACGCAGCCTGGCAGCTGACACACACAGCACATTCTATACTTTGAGGAGCAGCTACTCTGCCCTCACTACATTGTTAGGATAGGGAATCCCATCCTGAATTTCCTCACATAGGGGGCCGTCATTGCCCTGAAGAAAGTCCCGGACCTTAATGGCCACTGTGGACTGAAACATGTTGGCACTAGGGTCATAGGACCATAATATCCTGACATGACCCAATTGTAAATAATTTCTATACAGTATTTTACCTTCTCAGATAGACCCTAAAATAAAGGGACACCGGGGATCTATCTGGGTGATTTTATCTTACGTAAATCCCCCTCCTTGAATATATCAGAAGAGCTTCCCAACACTGTGGTCGAGCCCACCCCGACTTGTAGGGGTCGGGGTGACCCGATGATGAAGCATGACACCACTAGGGTGTGTGAGGGATTTATAAACAAGCTAGTTTTTTCCCCCACATACATGGTTGCGCTAGACACAACCTTATATTATCACCATTCGTGTCGCTCCTACTTTGTTGTTCTCTAGACCACAGGTACAGTTTCTATATTTTATTCAACTGACCACCACGTGGTCCACTGGAGTATTTTTTCGTGCTATACTTTTCTGGGAGGATATACTCCGGTTACTACCTCTCTTACCCTCAGGGTACCTGGGTCATCCCAGTGCCATGTTGGAATCATGCACAATGCCTGGGTAGTTGGCAACGACATTGGTGTAGAGTCCCTGGTGGTCCACCTTTGCCTGCACATTGATGGAATGTGTGTGCTTTATGTTGAGGTAATTGTGTGCATTTTAGGCCGGGGGCAAAAGTGGGACATGTGTGCAGTCAATTGCCCCCAACATGTATGGGAGACCATCTATGGCGTGGAAGCCTTTCTTGGTCTCCAGCTGTTCCTGCGCAGTGTGGGGGAAGTAAAGGTGCTGGGGTACCAAGCTGAAGATGGCATCCAAGACAGTTGTGAAGAACTTTGATGGGCTGGCTGTGAGACTCCTCCGACTCTGGCAGTTGTTGTTTGGAAGGTACCAGTGGCCATCGTGTAGAAATCAAAAAAGGTTCCTAAGGGTCCCACTGATACTTGGTCCTTTTAAACTAACAATAAAGAATTTGGCACAGAAGCTGAAATATAAAAGTTACATCTTTATTAACCTCAAGTGAGTGAGACTACGTCACACAGAAGCCTTAGCAACTATATGAGGCAGTCTAAGGAGTTCAGACAACAGAGGCCTTATATATGCTTAGGGCTACATAGTAAGCATATGACCAAGGGGCAGTCCTGGCTCATGTAAGCATGCACAATGGCTAATATGGGTATACAAGATCTACCTGCTCAACAAAGTGGGAGGAGAGTTACTTCTCCATACAGCAGCAGAATAGCCTGACAGTCATACAGTTTAGATACTCAAGGGGGCGCACCAAAATGAGAGTCCAAATGAAATAAGTAGAGAAATGTTCTTTATTTATCTTTGTTAACAAAGATAAATAAAGAACATTTCTCTACTTATTTCATTTGGACTCTCATTTTGGTGCGCCCCCTTGAGTATCTAAACTGTTTAACTGATCTGGAGAGCACAGCGACGCCAAACAGCAGCTGGTGTCGGGGTTGGCAGCACAATATCAAACTGACTTGAACATAAATCTATTGGCACTGGAGTTTAGGTGCGGCATTTTAAGGTCCGCTGCTGCTTTTTCGTACAAAAGCCTGACAGTCATACTAGAGAAGCAGGCCCTTCTGGGCATGTGCAAAGGTGGAAAATGCTGAATATAGTTTGTCTCTAGGTTAGATTTCAAGAGCAGTTAACAGAAAGGTAGGACAGAGCACATGGCGAACAAACAAACAAAATGGCTGCCAGAAATACAAAATGGCTTTCACAAAGCGGATAAGATAACTTCTAAATACAGGATGGCTTCTGCTAATGCTAACCCATTGCTGACAATTTACAACAATTGGGTGCAGCACAGCCAGCAGCTTTGTCTGAAATGTGATGTTGGTTGTCCGCTGTGGGCAATGATGTTCAGGATGCGAGGATGGTTGTCCTTTTGAGCCTGTAGTGGGCAATGACATTCTCTGGTGGTAGGTCTGTGAGGCTGGTGCATTTTCTGTAGGTCTGCTTCCTTTGTCTGCACTGCCACGGTGGTAGTCCGGGGCGTGGGGGGTTGGAGGGTTCCGGGGGTGGCCGTGGGTGTGGTGGCAGTGGCTGTTGTGGTCCTCTTAGGTGTCTGAGCTGCATGTTCGTTGGCTCCATGGCATCTTTTGCTCTTCAGGTGTGGCTCTATGCTTGGCTCGCTTTTTTGGTGCAGGTTTTAACCTGACTTTACACCCGGTCAGAGCAGGTGTTATATTCCTGCGGCTAATGCGCCTTATCGCCTGTTTGTGTTTTTATCACCGATCTTGCTCGTCATTGAGAATGTTGCGAAGTGATTTGTTCGCTGTTTTTTACACTGGAACACCTACTCTGCATCTCATTAGTGAAAGTTGCCGGGGTCATCTGTGGCGATGATGTTTGCGGCTGCTATTGCAGGTAAACTGGTGGATATGGGCTGTTAGCACCAGTTTGTGAATGGGGTGATGACTTTATCATCACTTTGGCTGTGATAAAGTGCCGATAACTTGGCGATAAATCCTTAAGAATATGCCCCATAGTGCTATGAAGGGTGACTAGTTTAGAACAGCCTGTCTGCACCGAGGTGGAGTATATATTTTCAAAGGCGGGTAAGAGGGGAAAAAATCTCGATACTCTCACTTCTTAGCTGCTGCTCTAATGAAATTCTAACCTGCTACATCTGCTGAACCACACTGTTATTTCATTTTCTATTTGTTCAGCAGATCTAGAAGCAATCTCACACCCAACCTTTCTTTTGGTTATCCATTCACCGTCTTCACCCAAGCACATCTTTTGTTTTCTGGCTGCCCTCACTTTAAGAATTGCTTGTCCTCACTACTCCGGTTCGGCTGTCCTCACAATGGGGCAGATTTACAAGAACTGACTCATCTCTGCATATTAGCAGAGATGCGTCAGTTCAATTGCGTCACGCAACTAAAAACCCTTCCACCACCATGGATGTGTCGCATTTACAAGGCAGTGCACTGTGGCGCATGGATGACAGATGCGTGTCGCATCTGTTGGCGTAAAGGTAACACATTGCTGCAATTGTGTCGCAAGCACGATCCAACTCCAGCAATGCTCAGGAATGCCTATTCCTATCATGCTGCATCATCCCTTACTCCTGCTTCAAGCAGACGTAAGGTTTTGACGCAGTGGCGTAGTAGAAGTAACGCAGTGAAATCTTGTAGATTTCACTGCGTCACTTTTACTAGGCTTTCTAGCGTCGGAACGCCCATGCTGCAGACACTATACCTGACCCAGGCATCATGTGATGCAGGGTTTTACAATGTGACGCATCTCCCTAGATGCGTCAAGTTATAAATATTTCACAATGTGGCGCATTGTTTACAACGCCGCTGTGTCACAGATGTGATGCGACAGTGGCGTAAAGTTGTCTCAAGGGGCTTGTGAATCTGCCCCTCAGCTTCTCTGCTGTGCCAGCGATCGGTCTTGCCGCTGCCTAATCAATCATTAAGGCTGCACTGCCACTACGGCCCTGAAAATAAATGCATGCACTCCTGAGCAGGAACACAATTTCCCTATCATCTACAACAAAGACACTAAGACAGACAGTATGCAATTAATTTGCATCCAATATCCGAAGCCAATCCTTGACGCACTGCCTACCTCCACAGTAGCTAGTTGTTAGTTCAACTTCAATTTAAAAAAAATTGGGACTGAGTGATCTGTGATCACACCTACCTACTTAGTTTTTACACAGGACTGGGTCGATTCGACAACCAGTTGACAGACAGTCAGAGATGAAGGAAAGCTGGCTGTTGCTTGCGACGGTCAAGACAAATGTGACCCACCCGAGCCAGTAATAAACAACAACACGACAAGCTCTGACAACTACTGGGCACATGGCCAACCCAGGAGTGGTTTGCTCCGGACTGTCATGCCCTGAGGGGGGAGGGACATCCAGGCTGGCTGGACATCCCAGCAACTGTAGAAACGCCCAATCACTGCATGCCTTCGCAATAAGCCATGGCAGTGATTGGCCATACTCCATTGTGAGTGCCTCTTACGCACCCTTCCACACTTCATGTGCAGTCCGGACTGCAAGAGGCCGCTGGCAACCCCTCACAGCCAATCCAGATGCTGCTCTAGCAGTGCCAGGATTGGCTTGAGCAGGGATACTCTCCACTCATTAGGAGACAGAGGGCTGCGGAATGAATCAACCCTCGCTCTCCTAATGTGCAGCCTGAGCAAAGCCTAGTGCGCATGCCTGGGCTGGTTGGAGAAATTCTCCGACCAAAAAAAACATGCGCACTTGTGCTGTGTGCTCGGCTTCACCTCCCTCTGCTATTATGTAGACATTTCAATCTGCATGATGACGACTCAACCTGCTGTCCCCGCAACCCCTTCAGAGCCGCTGAGCTAACTGCCTGTCTGCCTCGAGGACGGCATGGCCTGCCACGATTAAAAGATATGTAAATGTGGGTATTATGAACAGCAGATATAGGGACCAGAAATGATTAGTGTGTCAACGCCCCAGCGCCCTAAGGGACACATAGCCTCTAGGTTCATCATATGAGGAAGGAGATGATACATCTATGCGTGTCCCCTTGAATGTTGATGTGATGGATATGCGTGTCCCCTTGAATGTTGATGTGATGCAGTCTTTCAATCAGTGTGTGGTGGGATACAGTGTTGAAGGCTGCCGAGAGGTAGAGAAGGATCAAAGCTGCTGTTTCCGCTTGGTCAAGAAGGGTTCAGAACTCATTGGTGGCTGCAATCAGGGTGCTTTGATGCTGTGATTTCTGCAAAAGCCGGATTGGGAGGTGTTCAGGAGCTGGTTATGCTCCAGTTGTGTCATGGGTTGATTGTTGATGAGCTTTTCCAGTACCTTCTCTGGGAATGGGAGTAGGGAGATAAGCCAGCAGTTCTTGGGTTCGCTGTTATTGGCGGAGCATTTTTTGAGTAGTGGTCTGACTTCGGTGTGTTTCCAGGCATCAGGAAATGTTGTTGTGGTGATAGAGGTCTTGAGTAGGGTGGTGAGTTCCTGGCCGACCCTTTGGTTTGCGTGGTTGAAGACGTGGTGCAGGCATGGGTCTCTGGGAGCTGCTAAGTGGATACTTTTCATGGTGGAGGTGGTGTCCTGGGTGGAAAGGCTGTTCCATTTGTCAGTATGTGGTTCATGTCAGTTAAGGGGTGGCGTATCTGTCGAGGAAGTCCGTAGGTGTTGGTTAGGGTTTGAAGTGTCTACATATGGTTGCAATCTTGTTGTGGAAAAAGTGGGCGAAGTTGTCACACAGCTCCTGTAAGGGTACAGTGTCTAGTCCATTCTTGGATATTGTAAATGCACAGGGAAGCCTTAGAGAGTACATGGGCTGGATACTTGTCAGAATGAATTTTCAAGCTCCATGATGGCTTCACTGTACCCTAAGATGTTTGGTACCAAACATCTTGTCTTAATAATTCCTCACTGTTGCAAGTGTTGGGTTTCTAGTAAATGCACACATGTTAGATAGGAATACCACTAACCCGAATACCTGACCAGCAGGGGTGATGGAGATGCCTGTTCTGCTATCCCCCCCAGTGTTATCCACCAAGAGCAATTTTAAAGCACTCACCTGAGAGATACCACATAGGGAAAAAGGGGGAATGGGATAAAACAAAAAAAGGGCTACAGACAACACCAACAGTACACCGCTTATGTGGTCTGGAAGAAGCAGGATAGTTTGACATGATGTCTGTGTATGCATGTGCCTAAAACAGTTGCGTCACATGAGAATGATCCTGGAAAACATGGAGTGGATCCAATCCTCACAAATGGCTGCTACGGCTGCACACCACAGATATATTGCTGGAATCTTCCATGCCCTGTAGCTGATCATCACAGCAGTGCTGCCTAAAGGTGTGGCACAGATGAATGCTGCTGCTGCTTCAACATGCACATTTCAGCCGCCTGATGTGTCAGTGCCTCACAGTGCCGCAGCCAATCTACCACCATGCACACGGGAGGCACAGGATACATCAGAGGATGATGATGTGGATGAATCTGCATTATTGCAAAGAAGAAAATGGTGGCATTTATCTATACCAGGTGGACTGTTTCTCACTGGATCTGTGATTAGCATCATGTCCCGGAACGTCAGCTTCCACTGTCCCCAGATTCACTCTGCAACACTCACCTTGGACCTTGATATGGACTGCCATAATTTGTGTTGTTCCCAATGACCCTGCAATCAGCCTGCTGACTGAACTCTGACTCTTCCTCTGGACATGTTACCCAGAAAGGACTCTGTCAGGCTCTCCACTGGGCATCTATGGAATGTAGGGGTTGTTTGACCAGGTTCTCAGCCAGTGTTCGCTAAAGTCAATGCACATGTAAGTACAAATATTTAGGTCACACAGATGTGTGTTGACTATGACCAGTCAAGTATAGAAGTCTTAAGAAATGTTGGGCCAGTGAATTCATCAAAACGTACACTGAGGGACATATGATAAATCTTCATGTTTAACTGTGCCCCAGATAGGCAGTGAGATGAACGAGTAAGTGTGAACTAGCTGTGCCTTCATTGCTCCAATACAACATTCTTACAAGATTCCTACATTACCCTTCGTACATGATGGGAATAGGCTTGTGCAGAAATATGTCCAAGTCAGTCATATGCCACAAGTAATGTCTCCATTTAGCATTGCTAACAAGTCTCACACTAAATGGGATGGACAAAGCTTGTTGTGATAGGGGTCATTGCATGTCACATTGCAAGAACTGGGGTGGCAGAGTGGGCTAAAGAATGGTGATGGATTAAACCCAGATCTGTTGACTGGGTGTGAGTGTTTGATTGGTTCAGATGCTCCGTCCATCACCACCCCCTTTTGTTCGCCATAAGTTGGCAGGGTATGCTCAGACGTGAGCCCCTTGCTCACTTTGCCTCTGGATTGAAGCAAGCCGGGCTGAAGACGGCTGAAATGCCAGAAACCGGTCCTCGGAAGCTTGTTTCCGGTCCAGGGAAGGCATGGCTTGGCAGTTTGGGCAGGACTGTTCCCATGAGGCACAGGGTCAGACTGATTTGCGTATGGCCATGTCTGAACTGGTGTGGCAGAGTGGGCTAAAGAACGGTGATGGATTAAACCCAGATCTGTTGACTGGGTGTTAGTGTTTGATTGGTTCAGATGCTCCATCCATCACCACCCGCTTTTGTACCACTTTGTTCGCCAGAAGTTGGCAGGGTATGCTCAGACGTGAGCCCCTTGCTCACTTTGCCTCTGGATTCAAGCAAGCTGGGCTGAAGACGGCTGAAATGCCAGAAACCGGTCCTCGGAAGCTTGTTTCCGGTCCAGGGAAGGCATGGCTTGGCAGTTTGGGCAGGACTGTTCCCATGAGGCACAGGGTCAGACTGATTTGCGTATGGCCATGTCTGAACTGGTGTGGCAGAGTGGGCTAAAGAACGGTGATGGATTAAACCCAGATCTGTTGACTGGGTGTTAGTGTTTGATTGGTTCAGATGCTCCATCCATCACCACCCCCTTTTGTACCACTTTGTTCGCCAGAAGTTGGCAGGGTATGCTCAGACGTGAGTCCTTTGCTCACTTTGCCACTGGATTCAAGCAAGCCGGGCTGAAGACAGCTGAAATGACAGAAACCGGTCCTCAGAAGCTTGTTTCCGGTCCAGGGAAGGCATGGCTTGGCATTTCGGGCTGGACTGTTCCCATGAGGCACAGGGTCAGACTGATTTGCGTATGGCCATGTCTGAACTGGGGTGGCAGAATGGGCTAAAGAACGGTGATGGATTAAACCCAGATCTGTTGACTGGGTGTGAGTGTTTGATAGGTTTAGATGCTCCGTCCATCACCACCCCCTTTTGTACCACATTCCAAGATAGAGCACACCATATTCACATCGATTCGTAATGGCATATATCTACCACCCGCTATTGGAACCGCAATATCTGTTTCAGTGAAGTAGTGTTGGCAATAGGGACATATCC
Source organism: Lissotriton vulgaris (assembly GCF_964263255.1). Taxonomy (NCBI): domain Eukaryota; kingdom Metazoa; phylum Chordata; class Amphibia; order Caudata; family Salamandridae; genus Lissotriton; species Lissotriton vulgaris. The sequence goes on along the minus strand of NC_141691.1, from coordinate 42,853,715 downwards.
TAAAGTGCAAGTCCTCAATCAGTTACTTCTTATGGCTTAACAATGTCTTGGAAATAAGAAACCCTATCATGCTGTGCTCATCGTGAAATGGGAGGGCAATGTGTCTAGGGATGTGTAGTGGACTGCAATTAGCATATAGTCAGATGCTGTACCACCATTTCAAGGGTGGCCTCACTATGAGGCAATGTCAAACGTAACAGCTGGGAAAAGTGGGTATGACATTGGCACTACATGGATCAATGCTACATTCCCCCTCCTGTTTGCTGTAGAACTGTGTTCTGCCTTGTGCTGTGCACATTTGATCTGCAAAATGACAACATTCTGCTTGGGCAGGAAGGTTAGCTTCCCTGCACAGGAACATCCCATTTCCATAATGTTGACACACTTGCATTACGCAGCAAGTGTGCTTATGTCTGTGCATGGTAGATGAACTCTGCGCCAGGCTCATGTGAAATGCAGGTTGGGCCGTAATCTGGTGAACACTGCACATATATCCATCTTCATGATGGATAAGAGTTGCAATGTCAATGTTTGCTCAAGGCCCTGTTCCTACATTGTGTTGTAAATGGGCAACAATGTGCTGTCCATGGCCCTGTTCCACGCAGGTCGCTCCCCACCCCACACAGCACCACCTGTTGTGCCCATGTTCCTGAGCTCACTGCTGTTGCTACCGTGAGTTCGATGCCCTCCTCTACCCACAGGCTACCACCTGTACCTCATCCCTGGTGGCCCAGTGGTGAGCCGTTGGCATCTGTGTGCTCACTCTGCCCCTTTCTCCTGTCTGCCTTCTATTATGATTTACTGCATTCTGTTATTACTGTAGTCTGTTTTATCCCATTTTTATTCCTTTTGTACTGTTTTATTGTGCCCTTCTGCCTTCCGCAAATTCCTACCGTTCTGCTCTGCCATTTCCAGCCGCTGCGTCCCCAGTGGCCCCCCACCTGCTCGCCCATTCGTCCCGCTCCCGCCTCCCAGCTGCTCCTCCCTCCCATCACCCTTTCTTAAAGCGGCTGCTGTGTGGCCGCAATGCTGGTGCACCACAGGTGCACCAAAGGCAAGCCCATCTGCACTTGTCCACTCCTGGAAGGCGCCCAGCGCCAGACCCCATGGCCCCCGTGAACACCTCGACGAACGTTGCCACTACAACACCCGCACCCTCCAAGCACTCAACGCCGGCTGATCACACACCTGCATCCTGCCACCCCGAAGAGCATCAAAGGACCCTTCTCCTGCCAGTTCTGCAGCTTCACCAGCCTCCGAGCCGCAAAAATGCCATTGACTCTGGGCTCTACTTGACACCTCCTCCTCAGACGTTGCCTTCCTGACGGAGACCTGGTTGAACGCCTCCTCAGCACCCGACATCACCATAGCCATCCTGGACGGCTACAAGATCTCCCACAGAGACCGCACCAATGGAGCAGGAGGAGGAATCACCATCATCCACAGGAACACCCTCAGGATCTCGACCAGCTCCGACGGCACCCTCAGCACTGCCGAACACATGTACTTCCAGATCTACATCGACCCCAACACCACCCTTAGAGGAACTCTCATCTACAGACCCCCCCGGACGCCAGCCTCAGTTCAGCGACTCCATCGCTGACTTCGTCAGCACGCATCCCTCGCCTCCACAGACTATCTCCTCCTCGGAGACCTGAACTTCCACCTCGAGAACAACAGCAACTCTGACAATGTCGCCAACCTCAGACTCAGACAGCTCATCACAATGCCCACCCACTCTGCCAGACACACACTTAATCCCATCTTCTCCGCAAGCAACCACGTCACCTTCAGCCCAAAACCGAACTCCACTGGACCGACAGCCGCTACATTCACTTCACCTTCCAGAAACCCAACACGCACCACCACACTCAACTGACACCCGCCGCTGTTGGAGCAAAGTCACTGAACAACAGCTAATCACCACCGTCGCACGAAGCCCACCAACTGACCCAACCAACACCGATATTGCCACCCGCAAACTCGGACAATGGATCGACGACTGCCCCAACACGCTCGCCCGATCAAGAAACCCTCTAACAGACAGATCGACAGAAAGGCCATCTGGTTCACTGCCGACCTCCAGGCATCAACGCAGACCTGGCGAAAGCTCGGGAAAAAGTGGCACCACGACCAGACACCGGATAGCTATGCAGCCCACAAGAGTGCCATCCACAAACACAATCACCTCATCCGAACCACCAAAAGGACCTCCTTCAAGGACTGCCTCAACAACAATGCACACAATAGCTCTTCAATATTGTTAAGGAACTCTCCAACCCCAGCTCCTACACCGACATTCCGACATCGCAAGACCTGTGCGACTACTTAGCCACCTTCTTCCATCGAAAGACCGCAGACATACATTGCAATTTCAACAACCAGACCCCTCTGACAGCCACCAACACCTCAGACTCACCGCCCACCACCTACACCAACCCCCTGCTCACCTGAACCCACGTGAATGACGATGACACCACCAAAATTAGGAACAAAATCCTCTCCAGATCTCTGTCAGACCCCTGTCTGCACCACATCTCCAACAAAGCAAGCTCCACCATTGCAGCCCATCTCCCCGATATCATCAACATCTCATTCAAGTCCACCACCTTCCCGGAGAGCTGGAAGCACTCCGAGATCAACACCTTACTCAAGAAACCCAAGGCGGACCGAGAGACCTCAAGAACTTCCGGCCCATCTCCCTACTCCCGTTCCTGGCAAAAGTAATTGAGAAGATTGTCCAAGGGCAACTAACCCGCTACCTTGAGGAGAACAACATCCTGGACGCATCCCAGAGCGGGTTTCGCAGCAACCACAGCACTAAAACTGCCCTCATCACCGCCACTGACGACTTCAGGTCCCTGCTGGACAAGGGAGAAACTGCGGCCCTCATCCTCTTAGACCTCTCAGCCGCCTTCGATACCGTTTGCCACCAAACCCTATGCACACACCTCCACAATGCAGGGATCCGCAACAAGGCCCTGGAATGGACCACCTCCTTGCTCTCTGGCAGAACCCAAAGTGTCCGTCTTTCTGATCCAAAACCTTAAAGATCATCTGTGGCGTACCCCAAGGATCATCAGCCCGACACTCTTCAACGTCTACATGACACCACTCGCCCACAAAGCCCGATCGCACGACCTCAACATCATCTCCTACGCCAACAACACCCAGCTGATCCTCTCCCTCACCAAGGACCCCTCCAACACCGAAACCAACCTCCATGAAGCAATGAAGGCCGTCAGTGAATGGATGAAGAACAGCCAACTGAAACAGAACTCGGACAAGACGGAGGTCCTCATCCTCGGCTCCACTCCGTCCACCTGGAACGACTCCTAGTGGCCGGCCACACTGGGAGCAGCACCGACACCCACGACCACGCACGCAACCTGGGATTCATCCTCGACTCATTCGCTATCCATGACCAAGCAAGTCAACACCGTCTCATCCTCCTGCTTCAACACCCTTCACATGCTCCGCAAAATCTACAGATGAATCTCCACCAAAACCAGAAGGACGGCCACCCAGGCCCTCGTCAGCAGCAGGCTGGACTACAGCAATGTACTATACACAGGAGTATAAACCAAACTCCTGAAATGACTGCAACGCATACAGAACACCTCTGCACGCCTCATCCTCAAAATCCCCCGCAACAGCAAAATCACACCCCACCTGAGAGATCTACACTGGCTACCTGTCAACAAGAGGAGCACCTTCAAACTCCTCACCCACGCTCACAAGGCACTCTACAACACTGGACCAGCATACCTCAACAGACGACTCACCTTCTACACCCCGAACCGCCAGCTCCGCTCCGCTGACCTCACCCTCACCACCATCCCCCATATCCAAAGAGTGACCACTGTTAGATCGTTCTCCCACATTGCCGCAAAGACTTGGAACACCCTCCCCATCCACCTGCTGCAAACCCAGGACCTGCTGACCTTCAGGTGACTTCTCAAAACCTGGCTGTTTGAGCAGTAGCTGCACCCTTCCCAGTACCTTGAGACCCTCTCGGGAGAGTAGTATGCTTTACAAATGTCTGATTGATTGATCGATTTACTGTCCAACTTTGTGAGTCACACATAAGGTGTTAAACTTCACAAAAGTAAGCCTAAGCATGGGCGTAAAATCCGTTCCGTTCGCGGAATTTGCGGATTTTCTGCAATTTCGCGGTCCGCGAATCTCGCGGAATTGCAGAAAAATCTGCGAAATCACGTGTGGGACGGATTTTCAAAAACTGAAGTACATGAAGGACTTACAGGGTTACAGCAGGTGCCCAAGTTGACGCTAATTTCTTTGTAACAATTTACAAAATGGTTACAAAGAAATTAAACTTCAACTTGGGCACCTGCTGTAACCCTGTAAGTGCTTGCCGAGCGGTGCCTCCAGAGTTGTTGCCTACTTGCAACTATTCTCTGACCCTGCTCTGACCCTCGAAACAGGGTCAGAGAATGGTTACAAGTATGGCACAATGCTCCAGGCTGTCACAAAAATTAAACCACAACAGGAAGCACTTACAGATAAGGAAGCAGGTGCCGGACATGAAGCTCAAATTCAGTAACACATTAACCAGCCCCCGGTTGAGACTGGGCAGGTGTGCTTTCTCCCCATAATGTACAGTGGTGAACCAGAGGGTGCTGTTATGAACCAGAAGGTGCAGTTGTGAACCAGAGGGTGCTGTGATGAACCAGAGGGTGGCAGTGGTGAACCAGAGGGTGGCAGTGGTGAACCAGAGGATGCTGTGATGAACCAGAAGGTGCAGTTGTGAACCAGAGGGTGCTGTGATGAACCAGAGGGTGGTAGTTCAAGTTCAAGTTCAAGAATTTATATAGCGCACTACTCACCCAGAGGGTCTCAAGGCGCTTGGGGATGGGGTTCATTATCTATCGAATAGCCAGGTTTTAAGTTCTTTTCTGAAGGAGATGTGGTTCTGTGTAAGGCGGAGGTGGGTGGGGAGTGAGTTCCAGGTCTTGGCCGCCAAGTAGGAGAAGGATCTACCTCCCATGGTGGATCTTTGGATGCGCGGAATTGCGGCGAGGCCTTGATTGGAGGATCTTAATTGGCGGGTGGGTGTGTAGAAGGATAGTCGAGTGTTGAGGCATTCGGGCCCTAGCTTGTAGAGGGCCTTGTGTGCGTGGGTGAGGAGACGGAATGTTATTCTCTTGTTGACGGGGAGCTAGTGGAGGTCTTTCAGGTGGCCGGTAATGTGATTTTGGCGAGGGATGTCCAGAATGAGTCTCGCTGATGCGTTTTGGATACGTTGGAGTTTTTTCAGTAATTTGGCTGTAATTCCGGCGTAGAGGGTGTTTCCGTAGTCCAGTCGACTCGTGACTAGTGCGTGGGTGACAGTTTTTCTTGTCTCGGAGGGGATCAAATGGAAGATTTTTTTGAGCATACGAAGTACGTTGAAGCAGGAGGATGAGACGGCGTTGACTTGTCTGGTCATCGAGAGTGAGGAATCTAGGATGAAGCCCAAATTGCGTGCGTGATCTGTGGGTGTGGGTGCTGTGCCCAGAGCCGAAGGCCACCATGAGTCGTCAGGCAGAGGGGGATGATCTTAGGATGAGCACCTCCGTTTTGTCTGAGTTAAGTTTTAGGCGGCTGTTTTTCATCCAAACGGCTACTTCTTTCATGCCTTCGTGAAGATTGGTTTTGGCGGTGTTGGGGTCTTTGGTGAGGGAAAGGATCAGCTGGGTGTCGTCAGCGTAGGAGATGATGTTAAGGTTGTGTTGACGCGTGATGGATGCGAGTGGACTCATGTAAACGTTGAAGAGGGTGGGACTGAGTGATGATCCTTGTGGTACACCGCAAATGACTTCGGTAGCCTCTGATTTGAATGGGGGAAGTCGTACTCTCTGGGTTCTTCCGGCTAGGAACGAGACGATCCAGTCCAACTCTTTTCCTTGCATTCCGATGTTGTTGAGGCGTTGTATGAGGGTGCTATGACAGACTGTGTCGAAGGCGGCGGAGAGGTCGAGTAGAATGAGGGCCACTGTTTCTCCGTTGTCCAGTAGTGTTCGGATGTCCTCTGTGGCTGTGATAAGGGCGGTTTCGGTGCTGTGTTTGGCTCGAAAGCCGTTCTGTGAGGGATCGAGGGAGTTGTTGGCTTCGAGGAAGGCGGCGAGTTGGCTATTGACGGCTTTCTCGATTACTTTTGCCGGGAAAGGGAGGAGGGATATTGGGCGGTAGTTTTTGAGTTCAGAGGGGTCTGCTGTGGGTTTCTTCAGGAGGGCGCTGACTTCGGCATGTTTCCAGCTTTCTGGGAAGGTAGCAGAGTTGAAGGAACAGTTGATAACATCACGGAGGTGGGGTGCGATGATGGAGTCTGCTTTGTTGAAGATGTGGTGGGGACATGGGTCGGTTGGCGAGCCAGAGTGGATGGAATTCATAAGGCGGATGGTGTCTTCGGTGGTGATTGGGTTCCAGGCGTTGAGATTGTTAGAGGGCGGTATAGGTTCTGAGGGGGGTGTGGAGGATTGTTCGTTGGTATTGTTTTCGAAGCTGTTATGTATGTCGGCAATTTTGTTGTAGAAGAAGGAGGATAACGAATCGCAGAGGTCTTGGGAGGGAGTGATGTCGTTTGAGGCTGCGGTGGGGTTGGTAAATTCTTTGACGATATTGAATAGTTCTTTGCTGTTATGGGCATTGTTGTCGAATCGAATCTTGAAAGCTGATTTCTTGGTGGATCAAATCAGCTGGTGGTGTTTGCGGGTGGCTGCCTTGAAGGTGGCCATGTTGTCGTGGTTAGGTTTTTTCTCCATGTTTTTTCGAGAGTACGGCAAAGTTTCTTGGATTTTTTAAGGTCATCGTTGAACCAGGGGGCCTTTTTGCTGTCTTGTTTGGTGTGATGGTTTTTCAAGGGTGCTAATTCGTCAGCGCTGTGAGTGATCCATTGTTTGAATTTGATGGCAGCTTGGTTAGGGTCCGATGAGAGGGCGGGTGGGTATTGGTTGAGCGATGTGAGGAGTTGGTCGGTGGTGATTTTGTTCCATTTTCTTCGGGGAATAGGTTGTGGGGGGTTGCGGGTCAAGGTGGTTTTGTAGCTGAAGTGGACACAACTGTGGTCCGTCCAATGGAGAGCTGTGGTGCGATCGAAGGAGATGCATTTGCTGGAAGTGAAGATTGGGTCTAGCGTATGTCCGGCTATGTGGGTGGGGGTGTCAACAAGTTGTTTGAGTCCGAGATTGGCTAGGTTATCCAGTAGGGTGGTGGTGTTGGTGTCGTTATTCTTTTCCAGGTGGAAGTTGAGGTCTCCTAGTAGGATGTAGTTCTCGGAGGCGAGGGCATGTGCACTGATGAAGTCAGTGATGTCCTCGCTGAATTGTTTACGTGTTCCTGGAGGCCTGTAGATGAGGGTGCCTCTGAGTGAGGATCTGGGGTCAGTGTGGACCTGGAAGTGGAGGTGTTCGGCGGTGGAAAGGTTAACGTCGGAGCTGGTCGGGATTTTGATGGTGTTTTTATGGACGATGGCGATGCCTCCTCCTGTTTGGACGGGGCGGTCTTTACGGATGATCTTGTAATTGTCCGGGATGGCTATGGCGATGTCGGGTGTTCATGATGCATTCATCCATGTTTCAGTGAGGAAGGCGACGTCTGGTGATATAACGTCAAGTAGATCCCAGAGTTCGGTGGCGTGTCTGTGGACCGAGCGGGTGTTCAGCAGGATGCACTTCAGGTGGTTAGGGTCGGACTTGTGTTTGGGGTTAGTGGTTGTGGTAAGGGTCTTGACGCTGGTGAATTTGCAGGAGTGGCATGCGAAGGGCCCATGGGTACGTCCTCGGGCAGCTTCGAAGCATTGGGGAGTACGTCCGGGGTTAAGGGCTAGGAGGGTGGCTGCATCATACTTGATGCGGCCAGAGTGCGGTTTGAGGGGGCCAGGGGGTCTGGCACCCAGAGGGTGGCAGTGGTGAACCAGAGAGTGGCAGGGGTGAACCAGAGGGTGCTGTGATGAACCAGAAGGTGCAGTTGTGAACCAGAGGGTGCTGTGATGAACCAGAGGGTGGCAGTGATGAACCAGAGGATGGCGCTGCTAAACTACCCGAGAGCCCTGTGGGTGTGAGCTCCCATACTGCTGAGCTGCCCAGGGGTTGTGAGCCCACGCGCTACTGAACTGCCCCGGGGCCCAGTGGGTGTGAGCCCCCGTGCTGCTGAACAGCCCTCTCAGTGTGAAAATCATTTGTGCTCAATTATCTGGGAGCCCACTAGGTGTGAGCACACATTGTGCTAAGTGCCCCCCTGCCCCAGTACACATATACCCGTACCGCACAGCACCATTATGCTCTTGCACCATGAAGTCTGGTGCCTGGATGCTCCTGATCCGCGTATGTGGTACCACCGTCTGGTACAGTCAAAATGGAAAGTCATAACTTGCTACACAGCACCAATAAACACATGTCCCCCTGGCACTGGTATGCGCATGTACCAGGCGTGGAGCACCCGCATGCCACTGCACCCTACTGCCCAGCGACAGCATATGCCTGTACGGGGCAGTTTAGTATGAGATGGGACATTGTCCAGCAGCAGCAGCTGCACGCGCCTGAACCCACTGAGCAGGATCAGAATGGCTTTGTACCAACACGCGCAGCAGAGCTATCTTGGACATCTGAAGGATTCTGGGGTCCTGTGCCAAACGTATTTTTGCATCCATGAGTTTCCCGAGCGCCATCCCCGTGTAGCTCCTGTGACCAGGAGGCTGCTTTCTCCTCATCTGCTGCTATGCTCGGTCTCTGACCCTTTATAAACAAGATGCATGTGAACTCGCATGGAAGCCCGGCCCGTTTGGCCCTGTCCACCACACACTAGCGGTATGAAACGTCTTCCCGCCCGTCCCCACTATAATGGCCAGCTCACTCAAGGGACCTCGGTGCCTTTTGGCGCGCTGGCAAAGTTACAGGCACACCTGGTCACATATTTGTGCAAATGGCACAAAAATCCACAAGTTTGCGCGAAAATTTGCGAACTCGCGGATTCTTTTTGCCATTTCGCACGAATTCGCGGCCCGCGAATTCGCGAATTTTGCCCATACTTACACAAAAGAGTATCCTTAGCCTAGGGCATAGTTCCTACTTGCCACCATGTAATCCATGCAAGTTTACTGTGCTCAAATCAATGGATCCTGACACTATCCGTCCAGCTAAGTAACATGTCATGACCAGATATGCACATTCAAATGATTGTTCTGTGATTGAATAAACTGTATACATGGTAAAAAGCAACACTCTACCAAATCACTTCTGACATAAGTGCATCAGAATTCAAAACCAGTAAACATTTATTATCAATTAACAAAATGAACTACCCTACACTATCACTAAGCACTATCAATCAATCAGGGATTTATATATCTTGCTACTCACCCATGAGGGTCTCAAGGTGCTAGGGGTGTCAGTCGAAGGGCCAGGTCTTGAGGTCCTTCCTGAATGTGTACATGGTCGGGGAGTGTCTAATGTTCACAGGATGCTTGTTCCAGGTCTTGGAAGGCTCTCCTGCCTGCTCTGTTTCTGCAGATACGGGGGACCTCTGCCAGGGCAAGGTCGGCGAAGCGGAGGTTCCTCTTGGGTACGTGGAAGGAGACTCTCTCCTTAAGGTATTTGGGTCCGATGTTGTTGAGGGATTTGTAGGCGTGGGTGAGGAATTTGAAGGTGACCCTCTTCTCGACGGGGAGCCAGTGGAGGTCTTGTAGGTGTTGGGTCATGTGTTTGTGATGCGGTGTCCTGAGGACGAGTCTAGCTGCAACGTTCTAAATGGTTTAGAGTTAGTGTAGAAGAGGTCTGTTTATTCCGGTGTACACGGCGTTGCCGTAGTCTAGTCTGCTGGTCATGAGCACGCGGGTGACGGTCCTTCTGCAATCAGGGGGATCCATTTGAAGGACTTGTGGAGGATGTGCAGGCAATTAAAACTGGTGGAAGCAACGGTGTTGATCTGGCGGGTCATGGAGAGGGAGGAGCTGAGGATGATGCAGAGGTTTCGTCAGTGGTCTGTGGGGGGGCGCACAGTCAAAATGTCGAATTTATAATATCGACCTACACTAATATCGAGTTTTTAATATCGTAGGGTTAGAATATGGAAGTCAAGAATATCATTGACTAGAATATCGACCTTAAGGTAAGTAATGTCGTTTTTTTAATATCGAAGTAAGTAATATTGTTACCAAAAATATTGTTGTCAATAATATCGATATTTTTTTTAAGGTTATCTATTTTAGTATGTAGTTTCTAATCATTCATTTTTATTGTGTGGTAGTAAGATCACAATGCACAGCTTAGCTGCCTACATCAAGGCGCCGGCAGAGGAAAGAGCTAAGAGCAGTACACAGCGTTTAAGGTCTACATCCCAGGGGACAACCTTGCGGCAATTTAAACCTCATGGAAAGCACAAGGCACCATAGCTAAGATACCACTTTTAAACACCATTAAAATACAATAGAAAAAGTAACCCCATCCCCTCCGTATCAGTTCAAAACCACCCTATTGCCAGCCCCGCTTGCTAACCACTGGGTGACACTTATCAATTCAATTAGCAACTGCATTAGGTAGATCTAACTTATAAGCTGTAGGATCTGTAGGTATTTCGTACATGTTACTACCCTCATGTCCTTAGAAGGGAGATGTAAGACTGGGGCCCATATTTTCGCATATTCTTTGCCCTTCCCTTCTACGCTAAGTGAAAGACGCTCCATTGCTAATAGGTTCCATAGTCTCTGCACCCAGTCTCAATGGTCTGGGACTAGCGAAGACCCCCAATGCACTAAGATCACCTAGCTTGCAGCAAGTCGTGCCAGGGCTATCTGTCTGCCCTTCAATGATTTCAATGGGAAAGACCCAGGATGGAGAAGCCCCAGAAGTGTATGTTCAGGCGCTCGTGGCATGTCATCGAGGATTTCGGACAGTGCCACAGTAAGTGTACTAGGGTACCAGTGAGGCCACACCCCCGCCAGCAGAGGTCTGACTTGGATTTGTCCCAAGACTTAACGCGCTCTGGGGTACAATACCAGAGATGGACCACTTTATACGCTGACTCTGCTCCCGCTGTATTGGAAGCAGTGTGGTTCGCACAGCAAAAAATGAGTTCTCATTCCTTATGTGTTAGGGTCCTCCTTAACTCAGTCCCCCACCTAACTTGTGTCTTTGTGCTGTATTTCTAGGAGCGTGAGGTGATCATAGTATAGAGTTCAGATATGAGCTTACGATCATCCTTCTTACATACAAGACATTTTTTAAAGGTTGTTAAAGGGCGGGACATGAGAGCGAGGTTCTCAGATCGTGTGACCAATGGGCAAGCTGTGAATAGTGAAAGGCATCTGAGGCCGACAGATCGTAGTCTTTGCACAACTGAGGAAAGGGAATCAGGCCATCAAGATCAAAAAGGGGGCCCACTCTTTTGCAACCCTTCTTCCTCCACCGATGGAACGTCGGGGACGCCCAACCTGGTTGGAAGTCGGGATTATCTACAAGAGAGGACATAGGGGAGGGAAACGAGGTCCACCCTTTCTGATGCGCTAGTTGGTCGCATGTCTTGAGGGTCGGGGAGGTGACTGGACAAGAATATATACACCATGCTCTATGTTTGCGTGGAAGCCACAGTCACTTCTGGCTACTGTCTGAACCATAGTTCCAATGCTTGCTGGACAGAGGCCTTTTCCATTCGGTGATGTAGCTGAGACATAACGCTTGGTAATAAGCCCCCACAAGCGGGAAGCCAAGCCCTCCCCTCTCTTTCGAGGAGGTGACCAGCACTGACACGAGTGGTAGTTTTGTATTGTCCCACAACAACTTATTAAGGAGTCCCTGTGGCTTCCGGATGACACCTGGTGGCGGGCTTGCAGAGAGCATCTGAAATAGGTATAGGATACATGAGAGTACTGTCATTTTTACCGCTGCCAATCTACCAAACCACGCCAGTTTCAGACGTGTGCAGTCAAATAGTACCTTAACGGTTTGCTCCAACAACAGTGCATAATTGAGGGCGACTGTCTTAGTGATGGACGAGGTCAGCTGAATGTCCAGATATGTAATGTCCGTATGAACCCAGTGAAAGGTGAAATCCTGTTGTAGGTCCTGAACCTTATCCCCGGGGATAAAAATATTAAGAATTTGTGACTTCGTAAAGTTGACTGTGAACCCCGCAACATCACCAAAGGAAGCAAGTTCTCTAGACAGGTGCTGCAAAGTTGTACAAGGCTGTGTGAGTGAGAGAATGACATCATCTGCATACATCCTAATTTCATGCGTGTCAGCTCCAAATTTGATGCGTGCTATTTCAGGGTTAGACCGAATACATTGGGCAAATGGCTCCATGTTAGAGCGCAAATAAAAGGGGGGAGAGGGGACAGCCTTGCCGTGTGTCCCGGGCAATGGGGAAGAGGCTTGATTTTCAATCATTAACCTGCACCACAGCCATGGGGAGGCGTATAGCAATGTACACATCGGATGAAGTTATCCCGAAAGCTAAAGGAGCGCAGAACTGCAAAGAGGAACTCCCAGTTGACACTGTCAAAGGCCTTCTCCGCGTCAATTGAAAGTAAGAAGGCCTGAGTGCGAGATCGGTGTACCAAGTCAATGAGATGGAGGAGTCGGTTAGTGTTATCTCCTCCTTGACGTGTCGGGATATAACCGAACTGATCCGGGTCTATAAGGCCATCCATAAGGCGGCTAAGCCTTACAGCCAAGATGCTCGCAAATAACTTTGTGCCTATATTAAGGAGAAAAATTGGCCGGTACAACCCACAGTCTCTAGGGTCTTTCCCCAGTTTATGTATCAAGGTGTCGAGGAAATAATTAAAAAGTTTCATTAAAAGTGGAGCCAGCTCCACACAAAATGATTTATAAAACAGCGCCGGAAAGCCATCCGGTCCCAGTGACTTAACTATCTTTAGCCGTGTTATCGCCGATATGGCCTCTTCGATGCGTGTGGCTGAATCCAAGTTGTCAGCCGATGACTTAAGAAAGGGGATAATACTGTAGGAATTTAAATAGTCCCCTGGGGCATGTAAGTGAGCATCCTCTTTCGCATAGAAGCTTTGATAGAACTGACTAAAGGTGTCAGCAATGTGAGCATCCGTGTTGTGCTCCACCGCATTCAGGTCCCGAATGGATTGGATCGCAGATCTCTGAGCTTGCTCTCAGAGCCTATGCACCTGCATCCGCTCACATTTATCCCCACTGAGATAGAATTTGTGCCGCAATCTCAGTAGAGCATGTTCTGCTCTATCTAAGTTCAAATGCTTTAGCATGCATCACCTCGTTTCCAATTCTCTCCAGACTCTCAGGGCCCTGGTTTGTTTATGAACTGCCTCTAATTTACTCACCTCCTTTTCCAGCTCAAAGCGTTTCTCTTTGCGAAGCCGCGCATAGGATGCCGCAATCGCAATACATTTACCTTGCACCACAAGCTCTAGAGCCTCCCATACCGTGGCAAGAGGAGTATCCCCCTGGTCTTTCTCTAAAAGATAATGTACTGTAGTATCTCAGATTCACTTGGTGACATCCTCCGAATGAAGAAGTGAGTCACGGAGGTGCCAATCTGGCGGCGTTGAGCGAGAGCCTCACAACGCGAGCAGGATGGAGATTAGGGAACTATCTGAGAGGGAGCGTGGGGTGATATCTGCAGTGTGCAGGTGAGGGAGGAGGCTAAAAAAAATTCCAAACGCGCATATGTTTTGTGTGCGGCTGAAAAGTAGGTGTAGTCGGGCTCACTAGGGTGCTGGATATGCCACACATCTCGCAATCCACAGTCAGTCAACCATTGTTTCCCTCCTTGTAACAATGTGCCTGTGTTTATAGATCTCTGCACCAACCTATCTAGCTCTGGGTTCATTACCACATTGAAATAACCTCCCACCAGAAGCGCCATATCTGGCGAGGCAAGCACCTCTGACAAGGTTAGAGGTATAAAGGGTTCCTGCCACTTGTTTGGGGCATATAAAGATCCTATCGCCATTTGTGTGTCACCCAATCCCACCCGGACTGCCAGGAACCTGCCCTTGACATCTGCCACAGTAGAAAGTATCTTGCATTGCGCGCGCGCACAGAAGAGTATTGCCACTCCATTTTCCTTGGATGACCCTGAGGACCACACCCGAAGAGGGAAACATCTATATCTCATCTGTTTGGTGTCTTTAGCAAAGAGATGGGTTTCTTGAAGTAAACAAACATCGCTTTCAGCTTTTTCTAAGAGGGAGAGAATGGCAGACAGCTTAACAGGATTATTTAACCCTCGTACATTCAAGCTCTCAATTCTTAAATCCCTACCCATTACGACTGATAGGGGGAGGAAGGCTGCAGGCTTGCCCAAGTTCTATATGGGCAGGGATAGAGAAGGTAATCTAATGCATTCCAGGCACATGCCATTCTTGCACATGAACTGATGCAGAACCCCAAAATAGCCCCCCCCCCCAAAAAAAAAACACCCCAACACAATAGTAAGGAAAAACAACAAAGCAAGAAAGCAATAACAGCAAATCAAAAGTATGACAATAGTTTGTCTCAATGGTCAGATGTTCACGGGGTCAAGGCGCATTCCCAGTCTGAACCATATTATACAGAGCAATCTCCCTGTTGTCAGAGAGCGGTGTTACTGCTCGCCTTCGGACTATTCCCTCCCTCCAGCAACTGAACCCAAAAAGATGCCAAATCTGTGTGGATCAAGGAGCGTCAGTATTGTCTGTCACCTGGGATACCAATGAAAGGGCCGCCTCTCTTTCAAGCTTCCTAGCAGATGGATCCGGTTTGGAGCTAGGTGACGATCTCCCAACATTTGGATGAGCGACGGTGTCACCGTGGGAAAGGGTATGCATTCTCAGTCGGAGCAGGGGGCTGTTCCAGACCCAGCATAGTATAGGCGTCTTCTAGTGAGCGGATCTGCAGGAGTTTTCCATTGAACTTGAAGGTAAGGCAGAATGGATGACCCCATGAGTATGGTATGCCTTGTTCTTGGAGATGACTGGTGATAGGCTTAAACTCTCTGTGTTTAACCAGTGTGGAGGCAGCCAAGTCCTGGAAGAGAGTGAGTTGGAAACCTCGGAATTGTACTGGCTGAAGGTCTTTGGCCCTGTGGAGGATTTGCTCCTTAAGTTGAAAATCATGCACGCAGACAAGGATGTCTGGAGGGGGAGCCTTAGCACCTTGTGGTAGACCCACCCGGTGAACTCGCTCCTTTTGGATCTCCTGACTCTCTTCATCTCCGAGGATCTGCTGAAACAGGGCATTAATGTTAGCACGTAGATCATCTCCCTCTTCTTTCCACAGGACCACCCGTATCCATATGTTATTACGTCTGGAGCGTTTATTTAAATCCGCCACATGCGCCTGTAGATCCAAATTCTGGTCTTTGAGCCGAATCATTTCTTGCTGAAGTTGATGCAGATTGTCCTCTCTACCCAGGTCATGCTCCTCTAAAGTCGTGACTCATTCACCTATGACTTCAACATCCCTGACTTCTCTAAGATCCGAGGAAAGTTGGGAGTGAAGCTCCTGAATGTCTTCCTTGATGGCTGTGAACAACTCAACTATAAAAGCTTTAGTTGCCGGCGCATCTTTATCTTCCACCTGTGAGTTCTTGGCATCTGGTTGAGAGAAGGAGTGACCTGTTGCTTTTTGCATAAGATCCTTAAGGGGCTCGTCCTTTCTATCTCTGGCTGATGACATGGTGCTAAAAGTCTGTTGTGGCCTGCTATGAGGCTCTCCCGGGCTAAATTAAGGAGCGAAACCGCACCGATCCCACCGAGGATCGTCTCTTCCAGGCACACTGATCAGCGACTTAGACAGGGGGTGGGGTAGGATGAAAGGTTGTGCTACATCACAGTTTAGAACTGTGCCAAGGCTCTAGAATTGTGCAGGTGAGGTGGCTACCAGACCTCTTTCGCCGCGATCGTCTGGGCGCAAAAGGATGGTGCAAATCGCTGGCGGGAGACTCTGGATTTAAGAAGTGTTACTGTCGAAGCACTGCAAAGCTAGGGGGCAGGCACAAGAAGCACTTGCATCTCCAGCCTACTAGGGGCACTGGGCATATAGAGAGAGTGCGGGAGGCTACATATATGCATCAATCCCGCTAGGTCAGGTCCAATATGCTAGCCTCCTACTCCTCTGCATAGATCTCAGCCCGCCAAGCTACAGGCCAAAGTGGGAGGCAGGTCTTGAGATGTGGTGCTGTCCCAGCACCACAGATTTGCGGGATAGGCGCAAGCGATATTCAGAGTCACAGCTCACCAGAGTTAAGGGGCATGCATAGGAAGTGTAGGAGGCACCCCATAGGTATCCGCTACACACTTGCAGCAACCGCGTTCTGCCCACTGTATCTTGTCAGGGGGGGGCAGGACTGTCACAGCTCCGCAAAGCGAGACCCCAGCTCCGTTATTTCACCCGCTGAGCTACGGGCCGAATACAGGCCTCACCGCTGCTGAAATGTGGGAGGTCACAGGCTCCAGGCCATGGCAAGTGGTAATGGTATAGGTCCTGAATGTTTAAACACAATTGATTAAGCGTAGGTTTATCTGTTCAAAGTGTGTATGTTGATTTATGTGCCCAGGTGAGTATGGTAAAATCTCAGGCAGGTGATCCCACGCTCTATCACCCCAGAGAACCGAAAAAAAAAGGTTGGTAACTAAAAGGTAACTATGTCTAGTAAAGCTCATTACACACTTTCCCTCAGATGACGGAAAAGAGGTCTTAAAAAGCATTGCTTCAATAGTTCTATAATCATGTTTGGCATGGGCTCACATTGACCCTCTTTAAGAATCAAATGTCTCATCAAAAAGAAATTACTACACCCTATGTTGTACAAAATTGCACAGACAGGTGAGGAGAAAGGCAATGGCACTGACGTGCTGTCTAAAAGTATCCTTTTGGCATCAACATTTCATCTAACTTAGTATCAGACAAATAACAACTTTGACATAAAGTTTTACGTTGAAGAAGTAAACAAGTGCCCTGAGCATTAGACACATAGCATCTACCTTGATAGTAGATCAAACACACCCAATAAATGATAATGCTTGTATCAGATTACTTTCAAACTTTGTTAGTGGGCTGATGTCTACAGAGACGAATTGTAAGTTATTTCAGGTTCTTTTTTAAAGAACCATATGAATATTAGAAGCACTGCACTGAACTAAAGATCTTGAGCAGGGAAATTTTGGTTTCAGTAACCTTGGATTTGGTTGTTCTCTTTTCATCTAACATTGTATTTCAAATGTACCACTCTACACACATAGAATCATATATAAATATTATGGGTAAAGGGGATAGTTTGGATGTTTTTCACCAATGGTTTCTGAGTGATAGCAACAGTCAAGAGTGAGGCTTGAGACTCCCAGAGACCAATTCTCAAAGTTAGACTTAAACCTGAGTTCTAGGTTTATACCTGAAGTCCAAGTTTAGACTTTACGTCTAAGGGCCCAATTCAAAGCGGTAAATCTATACTTCACGTCAGCGAAGGTTTCACTGAAAAGGATTTGCTGCTGCGTAGGAGAACATAGTGGGAGAAGTCATAAAGTCAATCCAACCAGCGATGCACCTCGGATGGATAGGCGAGAAGATTGGTCCCTGTCTATTCCTGGTTCTCAGAGAAGTTTTTGACCAAAATGAAGACCTCGGTTTTGGGATTTGGGCATCTGGGCAACTCCAGCACAACAGACAAGGGTCAAGCATGGATGGGAAACCTTCTGAGAATTCAGGGCTCACTCAGGTTGGGTCCAGGTAGAGGTTCAATATGGTGGAAGCCTTTTTTGTCCTTTCGGCTCTGAACAGGAAGCCATCAAATTAACCCTTGGAATCACTCTAGTAGTCCTTGGTGCAGGTGAAGAAGTAGGGCTCAACAGCAGGGCTGGCCTCTGGGGGTGTAAGGCGGGATCCATGCAGCAAAGCAGTCAATCCAGATACAGCAGGGGTCTGGCAGAGTGCACAGCAGGTCACAGCAGAAGTCTGACATCAGAAAGTCCTTCTGCAGTTCCATTAGTAACCAAAAGAGTTTGAGTGTCTGAGGTCCCTATTTAAGGTCATGCCTATGCAGTGTGAATGCGCTATATCAAAGACATGCTGTATTCATTGTATGGGCTTACAGCCCGCCTATTGGCTTTTTATTGGTAACTTCGATTGTCCTTTAGAATGGCTAGCTGTCTAGTGGGTAATCTTTAATTCTGTTTCTCCTTTTAGTTGGTTGGTTAGTTTTAGTTAGTTACCACCCAGAGAGCATGGACCTACTACAGTATGGCTCCACAACGTGAGTTTAAGTTTTTGTCAAGAACTATTTGTTTTCCCGCTCATGTTTTTGCTCTTTGTTTTTTTTTTAATTACTCTGTCATTTGCCAGTCTTCCAAATACCAGGAAGAATGAGGCAAAGCTGTTCTTTTGCAGCAACTAATATGATTCATATTTACTGTTTATTTATCTGCTGTACAATTTGTGCTGGAAGGAAGAACCACCACGTGTGTACCGAAACTCCCTTAAAAGGAGCACCTACACTTTTGGTTTGCTGGGCATTGTGACTGTTGGGGGCACATCACTTTATGTTTAGACATCATGGGTCTAAACAAAGATGTCTTTATATGTCCTGAAGTTGCTAGTGTGGGGCACATTGTTTCTTGGCTGAACACATTTTGTCTGGTAAAGACGCATTCCAACCATCCCATGTCACTGGCAGAACACACGCTAGCATTGCTAGCATTGCTAGCATTGGAACACTACTAGTTCTTTCCTCATTTAGAGATGCTTCCCATCAAGTTGGACCTGCTACTACCGATTATCACCGCAATTTAAATGAAACTCACTTGTCATGACTGTTCCCACAAGGTCGATTAGGAGTCTCTCTGGATTCAGAGGTTGACATGGCTGTGGGGATGAACTGCAAAATTACCTTATCTCCCAGAGTATATGAGCAGGTAGTTTTTCTGCCTTTTGAAGAAATGGGCTTGTAACTGCAAAACCTTTTTTTTTTAGTTTAGTTTTCAAAGACCTTTGTTGGTGCCAGATGATTCCATACACAGCATGATGCCTACATCCCATGCGGGCCGGCAATGCGCGGTGAGATACGATAGGGCAGTAGGGAGGGAGAGAGGGTACACAGCAAGTCGTCTACAACCACAATGGGCCTGCCACGTCAAGTGGGCAGTTGTAATAAATGACCACAGAAAAAGGTCATAAACCTTTATAATCAAAAGATCTAATAATATAATACCAGTGCCACTATCCACCAATTGCAGCAGATTTAAATGTCTGCATTTGTTGATTCCTGCCTCTCAGGTATGTTCATACACGGTTTGCCCTAGCCCCCATAGATTCCTTTTGGTAATCTTGGTTCTACTCGTGTGCGTCAGTTCCCATCCCTGCCTTGTGTGTCTTCCTTTTCAGTGCGGGAGTCAGTGGTTGTGTCTATGGTTGTGGGGTGTTCCATGAGATAAATCTGGAGAGGACCCCAGATATCTCGTGGGCAAGAGGAGGGTGGTAATAGTTCATTCTAGGTGTGTAACTGTTCTTGGCAGTATATGAGGTCATGGAGCCAATCCTTAAATTTAGGGGCTCTTCCTCTGCCCCATTTACAGGCAATTCATCGCTTAGCAAGGAGGAGTGCCAAGGAAACATATCACCGTATCTTCGCGGGTACCGGTTCAGTGTATCCAGGAGTGCAGTGAGGGGGTCTTTATTTAACCCCGTCATGTGATCTAAAGCTAGAATAACTTCCCCTCAGTATCGGCAAACAGGTGTGCAGTCACAAGCCAGGTGTTTGAAATCAGCACCCTCTTCTCCACATCAATCGCAGTGATCGTTATCCCGCAAGTGGAGGTGATGCAGACGTGCAGGAGAATAGTACAACCGATGTAAATATTTAAAGTGTATGATGCGCAGTCTATTACTGGAGGAGACTTTCCCAGTTTGGCAACAACAAAAGGACCGTTGCTCTTCAGTGAGGGGGTATCCTAGTTCACCTTCCCATTTAATCTTTTCTACGGGGGATTGTGTTCGCTATCGCTTTGGGTGGTGCAGTATAGGAGTGACACCACATGCATAGGGGTGGTTTGTTGCAAAAGGGCGTGCAGGGGGGCATGATAGAAGGCTTACTTGCTGGAAGCATGGGGTGAGGGCCCGCATATCTTGCCTAAGCCTAATGTAATAAAACGGGTCTAAAGGGGTGGGGCAGGAGGTTCTGAAGAATTTCCCTTTCACATAGAGGTTTCCCCAGGTGAGACAGGACAGCTTACGTAACAGGCGTCGGCAGCCTCCTACTTGTGTGACCGGAAGATCATGCCTCTCCTGGAGTGGAAGTAGGGGTGAATATAGTAAGGGACAGTGAGTTCAACAGGCCAAGTCCTTCCAGGCGCTAGTCGTGCAAAGGACAGTGGTGGATGCCCGATGTCTCGGAACCGCCGGGGTGCTCAAGTATGCTGAACATGATGTAGGGGTCATGTATCCATCCTCTATCGCATGGTGAGGGATGGATGGAAGGATTTATCCAGTAAGCTGCAAAATGGGCCAGAGCGCATATGAAATTAAGTTCAAAAGCAGGTATCTCAAATCCTCCGGCTGCAAAGGGTCGTGTAAGGCTGTCCTAATTAAATCTGGCTTGTTTTCCTCCCCATACAAGACAAATCAGTTGGGTTCTGGTGTCTTTAAAAAAATGGCGACTAGGGGCATAAGGGTTGTTCATAAAGAGGTAAAGCAATTTGGGCAGTACCACCATTTTGATCAGGGAATCTCTGCCGGCAATGGAGAAGATGATTCAGAAAAGGGGGTGGTGATGAACAGAGTGTCTGAATTAAGCAGGCCACTCTTACCCAGTCCAAAGATCAGGGCTTGATCCATCACCATGCCAGAAACCGGCCCCCGGAAGCTTGTTTCCTTTCTAGTAAAAGAATTGGCTTGGTAGTTTGGTCTGCCCTGTTCACATGATGCACTGGGCCAGGGACAGACTCATTTGCATGTAGCCAGGTTCTGAGCTGGGATGGTGCAGTGAGCTAAAAAACGGTGATGGATCAAGCCCTGCTCCGTTGACTGGGTAGGAGTGTTCTGCTTAATTCAGATACTCTGTCCATCACCACCCCCTTTTCTGAATCGTTTTGTCCACCATAACCGTGGAAGGGTATGCTCAGACATGAGTCCCTTGCTCACTGCACCATCAGGATTCAAGCAAGCCGGGCCGAAGACGGCTGTAATACCAAAAACCGGTCCCCGGAAGCTTGTTTCCTTTTTAGTAAAAGAATTGGCTTGGTAGTTTGGTCTGCCCTGTTCCCATGATGCACTGGGCCAGGGACAGACTAATTTGCATGTAGCCAGGTTCTGAGCTGGGATGGTGCAGTGAGCTAAAAAACGGTGATTGATCAAGCCCTGATCTGTTGACTGGGTAGGATCGTTCTGCTTAATTCAGATACTCTGTCCATCACCACCCCCTTTTCTGAATCGTTTTGTCCACCATAAGCGTGGAAGGGTATGCTCAGACATGAGTCCCTTGCTCGCTGCACCATCAGGATTCAAGCAAGCCGGGCCGAAGACGGCTGTAATGCCAGAAACCGGTCCCGGGAAGCTTGTTTCCTTTCTAGTAAAAGAATTGGCTTGGTAGTTTGGTCTGCCCTGTTCCCATGATGCACTGGGCCAGGGACAGACTAATTTGCATGTAGCCAGGTTCTGAGCTGGGATGGTGCAGTGAGCTAAAAACCGGTGATGGATCAAGCCCTGATCTGTTGACTGGGTAGGAGTGTTCTGCTTAATACAGATATTCTGTCCATAACCACCCCCTTTTCTGAATCGTTTTGTCCACCATAAGCGTGGAAGGGTATGCTCAGACATGAGTCCCTTGCTCACTGCACCATCAGGATTCAAGCAAGCCGGGCCGAAGACTGCTGTAATACCAGAAACCGGTCCCGGGAAGCTTGTTTCCTTTCTAGTAAAAGAATTGGCTTGGTAGTTTGGTCTGCCCTGTTCCCATGATGCACTGGGCCAGGGACAGACTAATTTGCATGTAGCCAGGTTCTGAGCTGGGATGGTGCAGTGAGCTAAAAAACGGTGATGGATCAAGCCCTGATCTGTTGACTGGGTAGGATCGTTCTGCTTAATTCAGATACTCTGTCCATCACCACCCCCTTTTCTGAATCGTTTTGTCCACCATAACCGTGGAAGGGTATGCTCAGACATGAGTCCCTTGCTCACTGCACCATCAGGATTCAAGCAAGCCGGGCCGAAGACGGCTGTAATACCAGAAACCGGTCCCCGGAAGCTTGTTTCCTTTCTAGTAAAAGAATTGGCTTGGTAGTTTGGTCTGCCCTGTTCCCATGATGCACTGGGCCAGGGACAGACTAATTTGCATGTAGCCAGGTTCTGAGCTGGGATGGTGCAGTGAGCTAAAAAACGGTGATGGA
This sequence comes from Lissotriton vulgaris, assembly GCF_964263255.1. Classification (NCBI taxonomy): domain Eukaryota; kingdom Metazoa; phylum Chordata; class Amphibia; order Caudata; family Salamandridae; genus Lissotriton; species Lissotriton vulgaris. Next base: position 42,831,370 of record NC_141691.1, on the reverse strand, counting down.
TCAAGCCCTGATCTGTTGACTGGGTAGGATCGTTCTGCTTAATTCAGATACTCTGTCCATCACCACCCCCTTTTCTGAATCGTTTTGTCCACCATAAGCGTGGAAGGGTATGCTCAGACATGAGTCCCTTGCTCGCTGCACCATCAGGATTCAAGCAAGCCGGGCCGAAGACGGCTGTAATGCCAGAAACCGGTCCCGGGAAGCTTGTTTCCTTTCTAGTAAAAGAATTGGCTTGGTAGTTTGGTCTGCCCTGTTCCCATGATGCACTGGGCCAGGGACAGACTAATTTGCATGTAGCCAGGTTCTGAGCTGGGATGGTGCAGTGAGCTAAAAACCGGTGATGGATCAAGCCCTGATCTGTTGACTGGGTAGGAGTGTTCTGCCTAATACAGATACTCTGTCCATAACCACCCCCTTTTCTGAATCGTTTTGTCCACCATAAGCGTGGAAGGGTATGCTCAGACATGAGTCCCTTGCTCACTGCACCATCAGGATTCAAGCAAGCCGGGCCAAAGACGGCTGTAATGCCAGAAACCGATCCCTGGAAGCTTGTTTCCTTTATAGTTAAAGAATTGGCTTGGTAGTTTGGTCTGCCCTGTTCCCATGATGCACTGGGCCAGGGACAGACTAATTTGCATGTAGCCAGGTTCTGAGCTGGGATGGTGCAGTGAGCTAAAAAACGGTGATGGATCAAGCCCTGATCTGTTGACTGGGTAGGAGTGTTCTGCTTAATTCAGATACTCTGTCCATCACCACCCCCTTTTCTGAATCGTTTTGTCCACCATAAGCGTGGAAGGGTATGCTCAGACATGAGTCCCTTGCTCACTGCACCATCAGGATTCAAGCAAGCCGGGCCGAAGACGGCTGTAATGCCAGAAATCGGTCCCCGGAAGCTTGTTTCCTTTCTAGTAAAAGAATTGGCTTGGTATTTTGGTCTGCCCTGTTTCCATGATGCACTGGGCCAGGGATAGACTAATTTGCATGTAGCCAGGTTCTGAGCTGGGATGGTGCAGTGAGCTAAAAAACGGTGATGGATCAAGCCCTGATCTGTTGACTGGGTAGGAGTGTTCTGCTTAATTCAGATACTCTGTCCATCACCAACCCCTTTTCTGAATGGCAATGGAGAAGGGCATTGCAATCCATCTGGTGATTTTTTCTGTGAGACAATCAAGCGCTCATTCCATAGTTGTATAGCATAGGTACGTCACTGCTCCGAGATATGACTATCCTGAGGTAGGTAAGTGTATGTCCACACCTCGTGAGTGGATAGTCCGGTTAAAAAGCCTGAGAATGGGATTGAATCTTTCGTCTGGATTATGCAGTTATAATGTACGATGGTCAGCGTATAGGGAAATTAAAATCTGCCTCTCTGGATATATCAGCACATGGTCCTGGAAATGTTGTCGGACCTTGGCCGCCAAGGGTTCAATCGCTATGGTGAAAAGTAGGGGGGAGAGGGGACACCCCTGGATGGTGCATTTGGTGATTTTGAAAGGAGAGGATTGGACACCGTTGACACTGACTCCAGCCTCCAGGCCAGTGTAGAATAAGTCTATCCAGGCGAGGAAAGGAGCGGGGAACCAGATGCATTGTAGGACGAAGGTAAGGTAATCCCATTCCAATGAATGAAACACCTTAGTAGCGTTGAGAAATACTGCTGTGGTGTTCATGTTGGGTTCAATGTTCTGGAGGATTGCAAACAAAGGGCCCAAGTTGTGAGACTTGCCTTAATTTGGTACAAAGCCCGACTGCTCTGGGAGTACCAGGACAGTCATGAGAGGGCTGATGCAGTTGGCGATCAATTTTGCTAAAATTTTGGCATTGACATTGATTAATGATAGAGGTCTATATGATTCACAGTACGAGAATGGCTTGCCTTGAGGTTCCGTGACGATTTGAACCCGTGTTTTCAATGTTGTCGGAAATACATAATATTGGTATCAGCGAACCGCAAATGATCCATTTAGCATATCCTGGTGTTCTCGCTACGATACGAGCAAGAGTACTTCTGTTATGAACACATTTCCGATCTACCCACGGCATCCATCTTAGATCATGGCAGCCATTTTGTGTTTCTTGCCCTCACATACGCAATAACCTCTGATCACTTCATTTCGATTAAGGACACGTAGCCTTAGCCGGAGATTCACCTCTTTCATGACACGTGCACCTTAAACCAGATCACGCTGTAGCTACATGACTCGACAAAGGCTGCCTCCACTGCCCGAGGCCAGCCCAACTGAACTGGTTCTCGTGTCCATTGTCCCGATCATGATTAGGCGGCCGAAGCCGGTAGCCTTGCCCATTTACAACCCACAAACATCTCTTATCCCGCTTTCCTATCTTCCACACCTGGCTCCGTTCCTTTCTTTCTGAATCTTTATTAGGGGGAGGTAACGAAATTTACGATGAGGCGGTCCGACTCCTGAATGCAATATTGACAAGGGATTGTGATGAACTAGTGGGAACCCCTCTTCGTAGATGTTTGGTATCAGATTTTACCGACGGTTCCTGTGTAACGCCAAATATTTATTGTTTAGGACCCAAGGGTTTTGGGAATGTACCAACATGTGAAGAATTCGCCTGAAGGCCAAAATTTAGTATATAAGGAGCAACCCTCTTTGTACAATTTGAACAGGCTCCTAGACACTGCCCATGCGTAGTTTCTGTGACTTCTGTGTCCCTGCAGTAATAAACCTTTGGTCTTTGACGCCACCATCGAGAAGCCTGTGTTTCTGTTCATTTGCGCACCAAGGCAGGTGGAACTCCGGGGTCTTTGGGTGTTGTTCCCTGACACCTCTGGACGGAACCAAAAAGTCCAGAACTCCAATTGGCGCCCAACGTGGGGCGACGTCATTCGGTACCGGTCCAAAAGCCTGAAGAGTTCGAGAAGCTTCGTGTGAAGATTCCTGAGGGAGGCGCCCCACTTCATCGATCCCGGCATATCGCAAAAGTGGCCCGAAGTTCTCTTCCACGAGGGTTCCCGTTCAGGACGGCTGCAGTGGGCCGTTGCCTTGACCGTCGCCCTGTCTTGGACCCGAGGTGCAGTCCTTAGTACGGCGAAACGTGACGGGTTTCTCCTTGGTGACGTCTTCAGTGCCTCAGTTAAGTATTTAGTGGTTGCTAGCTAGTTGGTTACTTTGTGAGGGTTGTTAAAATCCTTTTTGGTTCTTGGTTTGGTTTAGTTTCGTAAGATTATCATTGGTTGTTCTGGTTACGATAATCTATTTGGTTTAGTTTGGGTATCGATACATCAGTTCGTTTTGGTAGGCCTAAGTTCTTGGTTCAGGTGCACATATCTGTTTCTTGTTTTTTTTGTTTTGTGTTCCGGACTGAAAAATGGTAAGTCGGAGAAACTGTATGTTGTCTTGTTTCGGTTGTAACAGTGACTCACGATTGGAGGACTCATGTCTGGTTCCTCCGATTGGGACTCCCCTATATGACTTGTACTGTAAACATGGTGTGGGTCCTATATCTTATAATGAGGTGTGGGTCCGCTACACTGAGAAAGATGGTGTCCTTAGTTGGCCACTGCATGGTAGTTTTGAACCCGAAATTCTTGACAATTTAGAAGCGAAATTGTTTAGGAAGAAAGCCCGGCCGGCAATGTTTGATTCTTTCCGTTACTGGCGAAAAGAATCCAAACAGAGAGAAATTAAGAGGTTAAAGAAGGAACAGAAAGAGAAAGAAGAGTTGACTCTAGAGCAAGCAACTAAACAGTTGCAAGATAACGAGTGTGAGAAGGCCATAGAGGTGGCCATTAGAGAGCATAATTTAGCGATCGACAAGTGCTATCCTGCCTTGCCATCGAAAACAGCTAAGATACTAGAGGACCCCGAAAACGATCCTCTGTTGTCTTATCTGTTACGGTCACCTCCACCGTATGCACAAGGTGCTACGGCTCCACCTTTACCGAATGTTCAATTGCCGGTTGCTGGACAACCTGGTATTCCTGCTCCCGCCCCTCAGAATCAAGTTCCTGTACCTCCTGTGGTTAATGTGAATGTTCCTACGGCTCCTCCTCCTCCTGGGTTGTCGACTTCTATACCTGTATCTGTCTCGCTTACACCTACTGCTCCACAAACTATTTTTCTCGATACTCCTACTGTTCCGCTATCTGTTCCTACTTCCATTGTGTTCTCTACGTCTGCGAGTGTGTTGACTCCACTTTCTGTTCGTCGAAGAATCACTGATTCTGTTTCTAATATTCTGTCTCCTTTCTATAAAACTCTAATTAAGACTCCTACTTCTGACTCTGTTCAGAGACGCAGCCAGCATCCAAGCACTGAGGAACGGGGAATTTTAGATTCCACGGCTCTCTGATGGATTTCGAAGAGTAGGAGATATAATACGAGAGACGTGCTAGATACATTTATGCAGTGGAAGGAACCAACGCAACGGTATGTCTTTGATGAGATGTGTTCGCTGTTACGTGAGGAGATAGAAGAAGACGATGTTGAATCGAATTTAGAAGACTTAATTAAGGTTCAGAAAGAGTTTGCTGCAGGTATGATAGTAGGTGAAAATATAGAAGAAGCGATGGAACTGATCTTAAGTTTTAGAAATGATCCATCTCTTCGTTCACCAAGAGATTTAGAGAAAGGTAAGACGAAGCTAAGTCGCCAATATCCAATGAGGGAGGTTCCTCCAATTTGGCGCGAAGCTGTGCAAGCTGACAATGTTAATGGTATTGTAGCTGCTCCGGCGCAATTCCAAAGGGTGTGGATACACATTCCATGGAAGCGAGCCGAAGTGCTAGCAGTGAAGCAGGCCTTGCCGGACCCGCGTAAGAACCCTGCTGGATTCTATAAAGAACTGACGCAAACAGTTGAGGCTTGTATAATGAACTTAGCAGACATCAATATGTTATTTGGAAATGTAGTTCCTCAACCAATTTGGGCTAAAATTCGTAGAGAGAATCATCCAGTTGCCCTAGGTGGTGATTGGGCAGCTATCATTGCAGCGGATGGTCAGCAAACAGGTGGTGCAAAACCCGAACCCCTAATTGCTAATCTTCGAGGTAGGATAATAGACTTAATGAAGACTCTGATGCCCGCATTACGTGTTAATTGGGACAAGTTATCCGCATGCAGGCAGAAGAAAGACGAAAGTGTCTCCGACTTCTTCACGAGGTTCGAAGAGACTTTTGTAGATCATAGTGGTCAAGATATGAGCACAGAAGGAGGACAGAGACTGTTTGTCGATAAATTTGTGCATAATTTGTTACCTGAGTTATGCAATAAATTAAAGGATTCAGAGAGTGCGTGGGCTGTTTCTACAACTGCGCAAATACTTGCAACTGCACAGTATTATGAAAATAGGGATAAAGAGGAAAAAGAAAAATCAGACAAGAAAACGAAAGATTTAAAAACTAAAGTTCTTTTGCAACAGGCGTATCCGCCTCGCACGAATCAGACTAATATGCAACAGAATTCGTATCAAAGAACAGATTATAGTTCACCGAGGCCTCAATATCAGTGGAACCAGTGTGCGTACTGTAAGAAAGAGGGTCACTACAAGATTGAGTGTCCGATCTTAGCGCAAAATAATGCAGCAGCAGCTCAGAGAGGTCGTGGTGGTTTTGTGCAGAATTCTAGAGGTCGAGGGCGAGGTGTTATGCCTCCACAAACGAATGATCGTCCTTCCAATCACTTTGATCAACGAAATGGACAGTCAGCCCAGCAAAATAGATCTCAACAATATCTTGTTGAAGACTATTGTGAAGTGGATGAGGGATTTCAGCAAAATGGGTACTAGGACAGCCATGGACAGAGAGAGGGAGTAGTATCAGTTCCAGTGGATCAGAGTGGGCCTTATGTCGCAGTAGCAACATCAGGTGTAGTCGAACCGTTTCTGTTGGATACTGGTGCCGCAAAAAGTTCTATCATTCATGCGAAACTCCCTGGCGCACCTTTGTCCGGCTTAACAAATGTTTCTGTAGGTTTTTCAGGCGCCCCTGTTTACAACCCCATATCTGGTCCTTTGTCTATTTATGTTGGACCGTGTCAACTGAAAGCACCCCTGATTTTGACGACAGGTTGTAATGAAAATCTGCTTGGTTTAGACTTGTTAAAACAACTATATGCGACATTGTACTGTTCTCCGGAAGGGGTACAGCTTACATTGGGTAAAAGAATCACCTCTCCGATGTACTTGTCAATGGATGCACTCCCGCCAGAGCTGCGTTCACTCCCTGATTCTCTTTGGGCGACTGGTCCTAATGATGTAGGCCTTTTAGAAATACCACCATATGTAGTAACTTTGAAAGCAAATGTGAAATTTCCAAGAATTCCTCAATACAAAATATCTAGTGAAGGTGAGCGTGCGCTTTTATTGATTGTGCAAGATTTAATTAAGAAAGGAGTGGTTGAAGAAACTAGAGGAAATGTTTGTAACAGTCCTGTATTACCGATTTTGAAACGAACTGATCCTACAAAGCCTCCAGTGTATAGGTTTGTTATCGACCTCAGAGAAGTCAATAAGATTGTGGTCCCGCAGTTTCCTGTGGTTCCAGACATCACCGCCTTGTTAACATTGGTTCCTGCTACAGCTACTTGGTTTTCAGTTATCGACTTAAAGAATGCCTTTTTCAGCATTCCGATAGCCGAGGAAAGCAGAGATATTTTCGGCTTCTGTCTAGGTGGTCGCAGTTTCAGATTTAAACGCGCTCCACAAGGCTATTGTGAGAGCCCATCTATTTACAGTCAAGCATTAAAAAGCCAGTTAGATTCCTTTGTCCTTCCTCCAGGTTCTGCTCTAGTACAGTATGTGGATGATCTTCTAGTGGCTGCAGATGACAAGAAAACTTGCAAAGCAGCTACGATCTCGTTATTACATCACTTGTCCAATTTGAATCACAAGGTATCACCTACAAAAATGCAATACTGCTGCCAAGTGGTGACCTACCTAGGCCATCTCTTGTCAAAGGAGGGAAGGAAGTTGACCCCAGAGAGAATAAAAGCAATTACGCAGATGAGTGTTCCCTGCACACAGAGAGAAGTACGTGCCTTTCTAGGTATTACCTCTTATTGTAGGCAGTGGATCCCAAATTTTTCTCTTTTAGCAAAACCATTGGTAGCTTTGACTGGGAAAAATGTTCCGAGTCCGGTGCCATGGTCTGATGAATGTCAGGAGAGCTTTTCTGAGTTACGAAATGCACTATGTTCAGCTCCTGTATTGGGTACACCTGATTACAGTAAGTCATTCACGCTCTACGTTCACGAGAGAGAAGGTTGCGCGTTGAGTGTTCTGACACAGAAGTTTGGTGATAAACAACGCCCTTGTGCGTATTTTTCATCGACATTAGATCCGGTAGCTAGAGCGTTGCCTAGTTGTTTGAGAGCTACAGCGGCAGCTGCGGCTTCCATTCGACAATCTGCTGGTTTGGTGATGAACAACATGCTAGTGGTCATGGTTCCTCATGCGGTGGATACACTCATGAACCGAACGAAGACACAACACCTTACCAGTGCGAGACTATCTGGTTACGAGCTGACATTACTAGCGAGTCATATTCAGATCAAAAGATGTAATGTATTGAATCCAGCAACGCTGTTGCCGGCTAATCAAGAGTCGTGTGATTCCGAGCCACATGAATGTTGTTTTAAAACGGAGGAAGAGACAAAAGGACGAATTGACTTAAAGGACACTCCATTATCAGATCCAGATGGCACGCTGTATGTGGATGGGTCATGTTTTAAACTGGAGAATGGTGATGTGACTGCTGCTTACGCAGTAACGACTTTGAAGACGATTGTGGAGACTGCAAGAGTGAGTCAGAATTCTGCCCAAGCTGCAGAATTAATAGCTCTAACAAGAGCGTGTGTTTTAGCTAAGGGAAAGAGAGTGAATGTTTTTACAGATAGTCAGTACGCATTTGGCGTGGCCCATAGTTTTGGCCGTTTGTGGAGAGAAAGAGGTTTCATTACGTCCCATGGGACTAAGATTCAACATGGTCAGCTAGTTAACGATCTGTTGGAATCTCTAACCTTGCCGACTGAAGTTGCGATTGTGAAGTGCAGTGCTCATAAAGCAATCACGGATGATGTTGGTCGTGGGAATGCTTTTGCTGATGAGACCGCTAAACAGACAGCTAGAGACATGATGAGTAGAATGTATGTTGCTACGTCCGCAAGGTGGATTGCTGAATCTGGAATGTGTGAGGATACAATGGAAAGTGTGAAAGAGATTCAGAAAGAGGCAACTGAGAAGGAAAAACGTGTATGGAGAGAAAGTACGGGCAAGTTGGATTCGAATGGGTGTTGGATTGATTTGACAGAACAGCAGCGTTGGATGTTGCCTGATGCGTATGTGCTTGCAGTGGTGACGATGGCGCATGGAGTAGCGCATATAAGTTCTAAAGGAATCTGTAAGATGTTGGCTCCAGTCTGGAAGAATGATGGGATCAGTAAGTGTGCAGAGAGAGTGGTGAAAAATTGTATGGTATGCCTGATGCATAATCCCGGCAAGGGAACTCCAACTCCTGCTGGTCACTTCGCTCCTCCTTCCTGCCCCTTTGAAGTGATTCAGTTAGACTTCATTCACATGGATCGCTGTAATAATTTGAAATATGTCCTGGTGGTAGTCTGTGCTTTTTCCAGGTGGATCGAAGCATACCCACTAAAGGACAACACTGCCCTATCAACTGCCAAAATTCTTCTCAAAGAATATTTCCCTAGATTCGGTATGCCACGGATTGTATGGTCAGATAACGGAAGTGAGTTTATAGGGAAAGTTATGCAGAGTGTGTGTGCCGGCCTAGGTCTGAAACAAAAGTTCCACAGTGCGAACCATCCCCAGTCTGCTGGTTTAGTGGAGGGTTACAATGGCACCCTCAAACTGAAACTAGCTAAAATACAAGCATCCACAGGTTTACCGTGGCCAGACGCACTTCCTTGGCTTTGTTATCAACGAGAGCAACCGTACATTCTAGAGTGGGGCTTAGCCCGTATGAGATCGTTTTTTGGCCGCCCGGCAAATATTTGGGGTGTGCCGAGGCCTAAGGAGTTCTGTTCTCTAGAATATCCTATGTTGATAGACTACCTTTACGACTTGACTGCTAAATTGAGTCTTATTCACCAACAGGTTTTCGATGCTTTACCAAAGCCTCCGGAGAGTCCAGGGCATCAGCTGAAACCCGGCGATCAAGTGGTAATAAGGAATTTCGCGAGGACGAAGAACCTTCAGCCCAGATACATCGGCCCCTTCCAGGTCCTGCTTGCAACGAGAACAGCAGTTCGTGTAGCTGGTCGCAAGCATTGGGTGCACGCATCTCATGTTAAGCGTGTACCTTTGCCACTTCCTTACGACGACTGGGTGAAGAAGGGAATTGGTGCCTCCAAATTTGAACGCACACCAAAGTTCATCCCTTTCAGCGATGCCGAATTGATCACTGACACTCCAAACTCTGACTCTCCTCCTGAAAAGACTCCTTTGAACTCTGAACATTTGTCCCCTGCATCAGAAAAAACTCTGTCATCTGCGAACTTGAACACTGCAACAGCTACCAGTGATACGCTATTTGCCGATCAAACAGTACCTGCTAAGCAAAGATACAATTTACGACTTCGTAAAATGGACAAATAAAGCAGGCAACTGCATATTGTGATATTTTGAAATATTGAACTTTTGCCTTCAGCCAGGAAGTTTGCTATTGTTTTATTGTTTTTAAAATTGCCTTGCCGTCTGGGTAGCCGTAGGGTCGTGGCTGTGTGCCTAGTTGAATCTGCGGGGGTCTGACACAAGGTCGATCTTTCTGTTAGTTCTGGGAACTCCCAGGGCTGATAGAGGCATTTTCATCTACATACACATCATCAGTGGTCGCGAGCGGATTGTAGAAGATGGAGCTTCCTGCGCTGCAACGAGAAAATGTGATTTATGTTCGCAGAAACAGACTTTACAGAATTCTTCACAGCAAATGCTTTTTGATGCAATGTGCCATTACATTTTTAATTGTTTTGATAACGTTGGTGGGTGGAATCGTATTCGGTATAAGTTTGATTTTTGTGCCAGTAACTACAGTACCTCCCCTTAATCCTGTTACTTCTACTGTTTCCTCTATACACTCTTTTCACCCGTTTCCTGAACATGAGCAAGCTCGACGCTCAGAATTCATTAACAACACTTTTATACAGCTCTTGCACCAACACCAACTGGTAGTTAACACTACAGACTGCTGGGTGTGTGGCTTGATACCCCACACTATGGATAAAGGCATTCCCTATCTGGTTTTACCTTTCAGCTACAATGGATCATTTCAGGCCCTTCAAACCATCTTTGCTTATGCCCTTGAAACCTATCCTCCGCGTCCACCACGTTCCACTAAATATAACTCTGCCAACAAAGCCTTAGTCCAGGGAATTATTGACATGATCAAGGACGTCAATAATACTCCATCATACCCTAGAGACGAATTGCGAGTATATTTAAGTTGGAATTCTTCAGAGTATCGCCTTAGTTTGGGAGAAAGCAAGCGTAAAAGCTCAACTCCAATCTGGGTCGTACCTCACCGAGGTCAGGTCTGTTTGCAAGGTAATGGGAGAAATCCGAGAGCTCAGCTAGGGAGGAGTGAGTGCGTAGAGACTTATGTGTTTCCGGCTAACTCTTCCCCTGCCTTCCTTACTGCTAGGGGTACCTACTTCATCTGTCGAGACCGAGCATATACATGGTTACCTGCTGACTTTTCAGGTTCATGTTATATTGCTCGATTGTTGCCTCCAACATACACTGCTTCATCTGACTACCACAGGACTAGAGTAGCGAGAGGTGTCTTCAGCAAGGAAGATACCGCTAGTCAGGAAGCTGGAGACTTCTTCAAAGGCTTCCTTTCGTTCTGGGGGCCTATGGCCAATAGTAGAAACATACGTCAGCTAACACGGGTAGTTGAATCTACTATTACCGAAACTGCTGGTGCCCTTAGCAATTTGACAGCTGAGCTTCAGGCGGATAGACTCATGACGTTGCAGAACCGTATGGTTCTAGATGTTATACTTGCAGATCGAGGTGGGGTATGCAGAATGATCCAATCGAGCTGCTGTGTCTTTATTCCTAATAATGCTCCAACAGTCTACGAGGCGATCTCTAAGCTACACAAGATTTCCGACTCTATACACGTAGACAAGGGAAACTGGTCCTTCATGGAGTGGTTTTGGACTCTGATCTCAGCGTGGGGATGGAAGGTTCTAATGGTCATTGGTGTCATCTTAGTATTCTTCTTCTCATGCTGCCTGATTATCCAGTGTGGTCCAGCCCTGTGTAGTCTTTGTGCTGCAACCTGTTTTAGGAAACGACCTGCGTTTGGAGAAAAGGCACGAGAAAGGATGATGATACAACAGCATGTCACTGACCTGATGAGCATAGAATTAGATTCTGACATAGACTGATTAATTGCCTATGTAAGGGCAAAAGGAGGGTCTGAGGTTCCGTGACGATTTGAACCCGTGTTTTCAATGTTGTCGGAAATACATAATATTGGTATCAGCGAACCGCAAATTATCCATTTAGCATATCCTGGTGTTCTCGCTACGATACGAGCAAGAGTAATTCTGTTATGAACACATTTCCGCCCACGGCATCCATCTTAGATCATGGCAGCCATTTTGTGTTTCTTGCCCTCACATACGCAATAACCTCTGATCACTTCATTTCGATTAAGGACACGTAGCCTTAGCCGGAGATTCACCTCTTTCATGACACGTGCACCTTAAACCAGATCACGCTGTAGCTACATGACTCGACAAAGGCTGCCTCCACTGCCCGAGGCCAGCCCAACTGAACTGGTTCTCGTGTCCATTGTCCCGATCATGATTAGGCGGCCGAAGCCGGTAGCCTTGCCCATTTACAACCCACAAACATCTCTTATCCCGCTTTCCTATCTTCCACACCTGGCTCCGTTCCTTTCTTTCTGAATCTTTATTAGGGGGAGGTAACGAAATTTACGATGAGGCGGTCCGACTCCTGAATGCAATATTGACAAGGGATTGTGATGAACTAGTGGGAACCCCTCTTCGTAGATGTTTGGTATCAGATTTTACCGACGGTTCCTGTGTAACGCCAAATATTTATTGTTTAGGACCCAAGGGTTTTGGGAATGTACCAACATGTGAAGAATTCGCCTGAAGGCCAAAATTTAGTATATAAGGAGCAACCCTCTTTGTACAATTTGAACAGGCTCCTAGACACTGCCCATGCGTAGTTTCTGTGACTTCTGTGTCCCTGCAGTAATAAACCTTTGGTCTTTGACGCCACCATCGAGAAGCCCGTGTTTCTGTTCATTTGCGCACCAAGGCAGGTGGAACTCCGGGGTCTTTGGGTGTTGTTCCCTGACACCTCTGGACGGAACCAAAAAGTCCAGAACTCCAGCCTGGTTTGGGCAGGGAGATTATGTATGCCTTTCGCATTGTTGGGGATAATATGCCTGTTTCACGGGCCTCTTCGAAGACATGTCGTAGCACAGGAATGAGTAAGTGGTGGAACGTCTTATAACATTCGGCGCGGAGGCCATCCGGCCCCTGGGTCTTGCCTCATTGCAGCTGCATGATCGCGGATATGATTTCTTCATCCTTGTGGTGTGCCCGGAGAAATTCCCTTTGTCCATTTCCCAGCCAGTGTCCTAAAAAAAGGGGGTGAAATCTACCAAGTGAGTTCTATGTGTCTTATACAGGGTTCTGTAGAAGCTGCGGAAAGCTCCCACGATCTCAGAAGTGTTCCTATGGCCTTCTGCATCTTCGATCTCCAGGACCATCTTAGAGAATCGTGGGGGGTGAATCAGGGGTGCAAGTGCCTTCTCTGGTCTGTCGCCCTCCCAATATCGGCATGCTGTGTGATACTTTCCACTAAACTTACATTCTTTCTCAGCTGCTTCTTGATATTCCGTAATTAAGCTTCTCAACGGAGCCTGCAATTCTGGAGTGGGGGCTGTTTGCATCATATTTTCCCTTTGTTTGAGCTCAGTTTACAATTTGTGGAGCGCAGAGCGGAGATCTCTCAGTATTCCCCCACTTTTTGCAATGCATATTCCTCGGATGGTGACTTTAAAAGCCTCCCATATTGTGGGATATTGCCCAACCGAGTCCTCATTTTGTGGGAAGAAATCAGTTATTTCTTGTTCCAGTCCCTGCTGGAATACTAGATCTAATAGATTTTGTGGGTTGAGGTGCCAGGTATGGAAGGGCGAGTAGGCCTGGGGGGGTAAGAGTGATGAGTGCTGAGGAATGGTCAGAATATGTGCGGGGGCCCTTAGTAAAAAGCCATCCATCTATTTGTGACCAAGATGAGTGGGCGGTTGAGTATTAAGATCCCTCCCAGAGCCGCGGGTAAACATGGCACCAGGCATAGATCAGTTCATGTTCTTCAACAATCGCTTTAAGGGTGTAATGTGTATTAGAGTAGTGGTGTGATTGTGGGTGCGAGAGGTCCATTGTGGGATCTAAGGTCACATTGAAGTCTCCGCCCCATAGCAAGTGTGTGGACTCGATGGATCTTACTCCAGAGTACCCGGAAGAACTCTGGGTCATCAGTGTTTGGCCCTAAGCAGGAGACAAGAGTTATGGATTGAGCTGCCAAATGTCCCCAAATGATAGTGTAGCGGCCTTGGGAGCCTTCGTGGGAAACTATGGGGGTATAGGGGAGAGATTGTTTCACCAGTATGGCTGTGTCACTGGCATAGGAGTATGAAGAGGTTGCCCAATGGGATGCGAACGAGGTAGAGGCAGTGTGGCTGACGTATGTTTCCTGTAGTATCGCACAAGGAATATTATGGCAGTTTAAGTACGAAAAGATGTGTCGGCGTTTGCGGGGTCTCCCATGCCTCGAACACTCCAAGTTAGGAAGCTGTATGTAGTGGGTCTAGGGCGGTCTTCCATGTTGTTGATATCGAGTGTAGGTCCAAGGGCATGGGCATTGGCTACATCCGTTCTGTAGTTGAGTCTTATAGTCACGTATCAATACAGTGGTAAGTGGCATAAAATAAAAAAAGCCCTGTTCCTAGTAGAACACGGTAAAGGGTTCCCCCTCCCTCCTCCCATATCAGCAGCTTAATCCTGCCATGGCCCATTCGCCATGCCCCCTCCCAACCTACCCTTTGCGCCAGATTCCCAACTGGGGAAGGTGGCCTAACCATTAAGGCAATTATAAAGTACAATGCAAGGGACAGTGGCGCAGGCCCCCTCCTCTCTTCCCCTCCCCCTGCTGCCGCCTCCTTTTTCGGTTCTGTCGGCGTATCAAGTGTGCACTGCAGAGTGGGGTATGTTTCTAAGCTGTATCATTCAGGAGCACTTGCAAAGACTGGGGTCATTAGGAAACATTGGGAGGGTTTGTTACCAAGGAGTGAGTGAAGCATTCCTGCTCAGCATTCTCCTTTGGGTACGCTGCTTGTCGAGCATTCCACACTTACAATGAAAGCATACATTCCTGCGAGGATTGCCTGCCGGGTGCATTTGTCTGAGGCCTCCTGATACATGCATGCTGCATTATTAAACGGCCGAATGTGCAGGTGCGCAGAGCAGGGCAGCGAGAACATGTGGTTATTGCGGTGAGTGTTACAGCTGTTCGTAGCGCTGTTCCTGGCGCTGCTGCTGGACCTTCACTTGCCTGTTTGTTCCTGTGCCGCTTCGCCCCATTTGGCTGGGGGCTGCTCTGAGACTCTGGTGTGGAGCCTGGAGTTGGGTGTGGGTGCGAGGCGCAGCGGGGCTGCGAGCGTGTGCAGGGACTCCATTGTCCAGGAGTCCCTGCGTGACCTCTAAGACCTTCCGGTCCGCTCTCCCCGTGGCCCGCCCACCGCCCACAGGAGGGTACTTTACCTCCTCCCTCCGCATAGCTCCTTGGGACGCTTTTGCTGTTCGTAGCGCTGTTCCTGGCGCTGCTGCTGGACCTTCACTTGCCTGTTTGTTCCTGTGCCGCTTCGCCCCATTTGGCTGGGGGCTGCTCTGAGACTCTGGTGTGGAGCCTGGAGTTGGGTGTGGGTGCGAGGCGCAGCGGGGCTGCGAGCGTGTGCAGGGACTCCATTGTCCAGGAGTCCCTGCGTGACCTCTAAGACCTTCCGGTCCGCTCTCCCCGTGGCCCGCCCACCGCCCACAGGAGGGTACTTTACCTCCTCCCTCCGCATAGCTCCTTGGGACGCTTTTGCTGTTCGTAGCGCTGTTCCTGGCGCTGCTGCTGGACCTTCACTTGCCTGTTTGTTCCTGTGCCGCTTCGCCCCATTTGGCTGGGGGCTGCTCTGAGACTCTGGTGTGGAGCCTGGAGTTGGGTGTGGGTGCGAGGCGCAGCGGGGCTGCGAGCGTGTGCAGGGACTCCATTGTCCAGGAGTCCCTGCGTGACCTTTAAGACCTTCCGGTCCGCTCTCCCCGTGGCCCGCCCACCGCCCACAGGAGGGTACTTTACCTCCTCCCTCCGCATAGCTCCTTGGGACGCTTTTGCTGTTCGTAGCGCTGTTCCTGGCGCTGCTGCTGGACCTTCACTTGCCTGTTTGTTCCTGTGCCGCTTCACCCCATTTGGCTGGGGGCTGCTCTGAGACTCTGGTGTGGAGCCTGGAGTTGGGTGTGGGTGCGAGGCGCAGCGGGGCTGCGAGCGTGTGCAGGGACTCCATTGTCCAGGAGTCCCTGCGTGACCTTTAAGACCTTCCGGTCCGCTCTCCCCGTGGCCCGCCCACCGCCCACAGGAGGGTACTTTACCTCCTCCCTCCGCATAGCTCCTTGGGACGCTTTTGCTGTTCGTAGCGCTGTTCCTGGCGCTGCTGCTGGACCTTCACTTGCCTGTTTGTTCCTGTGCCGCTTCGCCCCATTTGGCTGGGGGCTGCTCTGAGACTCTGGTGTGGAGCCTGGAGTTGGGTGTGGGTGCGAGGTGCAGCGGGGCTGCGAGCGTGTGCAGGGACTCCATTGTCCAGGAGTCCCTGCGTGACCTCTAAGACCTTCCGGTCCGCTCTCCCCGTGGCCCGCCCACCGCCCACAGGAGGGTACTTTACCTCCTCCCTCCGCATAGCTCCTTGGGACGCTTTTGCTGTTCGTAGCGCTGTTCCTGGCGCTGCTGCTGGACCTTCACTTGCCTGTTTGTTCCTGTGCCGCTTCGCCCCATTTGGCTGGAGGCTGCTCTGAGACTCTGGTGTGGAGCATGGAGTTGGGTGTGGGTGCGAGGCGCAGCGGGGCTGCGAGCGTGTGCAGGGACTCCATTGTCCAGGAGTCCCTGCGTGACCTCTAAGACCTTCCGGTCCGCTCTCCCCGTGGCCCGCCCACCGCCCACAAACGGTCCATAAACCCAGGTCCGGGTCTCCCGCGACGCGGGACGCGCGCGGGACTAAGCCCGGGGCGAAGACCGGGCAAAGAGCGGGCCGTTTGAGGCCGTTCGAGGACTGAGCGGACTGGACTGGCCTACTCTCTTTCGCCCGCTACTTCCTGCCACAGAGGTCCGCAAAGCTCGCTCCATTCCCTTCTTTTCTTACATATATCCTGTTGTTTGGCCTTGCCCCTTGCCTAAGATATGTGTACTAGAATAACCAGGAGTAAGGCCTCCAAAGGTGGTCACCCAATTAGTGGTCCTATGGACGACTTCATTACCCGCACTAACTTCGCCATCGACCAGGAAATATCCAAGCTCCAGACTCGGGTATCTCTCGAGCTGGCAGCGGCCAGAAGACTTTCTGAAGTCATTGCTACTACCAAAAAATCCTCCCTGGGCTCTATAGCTGTGGCGGTCACTCCAGAGCGTCCTCCCATCCCCCACTGTATAATTTCCCAGGTTGAGGTACACCAAATTCCTCCCCAACTCATCCCTTCCCCACACCACACCCCAAAACCCAATATACTGGAAGTGTGCGCGCCCGTCACTTCGTGCGCCCAGAATGCCATTCCCCCCCTTCCCCCCCCAGTGGTCTTCAACGCCCCTAGCGCCCCTAGTGCCACCCAATTAAACCGGAAGGCTCGCTCTCGTTCCGCCTATTCACGGAAGAAGGCGAAAATTGCGGTGCCACAACACTTGACACCGACGAATGGCCCAACACCCACCATCAAAGTTGCTCGGCCGTATGGGGAGCAGCCACCACAGGAGGGAGTTGGGGTGGGGACAACCATTGATCAATTACCTGCTTCCACCCCAGTGACTGAATGTCCACAGATAGATGGTCTGGGTAACAATGATAGGGAATTTATAGATCTGGTATGGGAATCGCTTAAAAAGCTTCTTTCCCCCTTAGATCTCAGACTTTCACGAATCGAAAACAATTTACTTGAGATGGAAAAGAGCATTATTGCTCTGGCCACTCTCGGTTTGAGAAGTCTTGAGAATCAGGGCCTCCCTGTAGCTGATGTTACTTCTCCAGCTCCCATAGTGCAAACTCACCAAAGCCAGCCCACTATACCGACGATTGTACGCCCGGTGCCCAAACCGAGGACTGTGAAGGTGGACCACATACCTACTGCCACAATCCCCAAGGCCCCGAAGCGGACCTCAACCCACCGACCTGACAATATTAAAGCTGGGCTAACTTCAAAACCCCAGCCTAACAAGGTAACTATACCACCTACCAGGGACTTCCAGGTTAAGAACAATTTTAGAGGGGGCTATATTGACCTTCCCCCGGAAGCAAATGATTTTGTAGTTGTGTTGATGGGGGTTCCACAGATCAGCAATGGCCAATATGAGGATCATTGGTCCTTGAAAAACAAAATAATGCATTGGCTTAATGTCAATAGACCTATCCCCAATGGCCGTAGAAGTAAAGTGCTGATGGTGCGCAGAACTTCCTGGGTGGGCCCAACTAGGAAAACAAATGCGGGGGATTGTATAGTTGTAACCTTTGATGACCCGCACACAGCACAGCACATATGCTCGTGGCCTTGTAGTGAAGGGTCCACTGTCATTCCGAAACCCTTGTCCTTCTTCTATCCCCCACGACCGATCCACAACCAGATGGACAATTGGTCATCAGTCCATCACCAACCAAGGAGAAACCATTTTAACCATCAAGTGGACCCCCTTTCACATTGGAACGGTTTCCCAATCTCAAACAGATTCGGAGGTCTGGAGGAAGTAGATTGACTCCCTAGGCACTCAGGTTCCCACACAGCGGGCAATGTACCATCTTTCCCAGCCCATGGGCGTCCCGGGTCCCTTTGTTCAGGCATCGAACCCTCAGCTACTGTACATCCTTTTGGCCTAGTTCGAACACAACACAGCTCTATTTTTGAGGGGGGTATGTTAGCTAAGAGTAGTGCAGACCAACCCGAGCTGACTGCATTGGGAGCCTTTAGTCCACAAGGTAGGAATGCCCAGTCGGAATCCTCGCATATCCCACCAAAGGCCCCTGTACAGGTCCCACCTGTATCTGTAGGAAGTCAGTCTAAGGGAACCATGGTCCTTACAACCTCCTGCAAAACTTCACAAGATGAGCCCCTTGACAGGTCACCCCTAGCGGCTGTGCCTATTTCAACTGCTTTTGCTTACTCCCCCAGTCAACCTACCACAGCTGTACCTCCTTTAAAGATTGTAAGCTGGAATGTGGCAGGGCTAAACCGGAACTTTGATAATCCCGAATGGAATGTGTTCATAGAGCCTTTTGATATTTGCATTTTGCAAGAAACCTGGACCTTGGACCCAAAACATAGAGCAGGATTTACCACCTATTTTGTCCCAGCTCTTCAACAAAGGGGTTCAAAGGGTCGTCCGTCTGGAGGCCTTTTAATATGGGTTAGAATTGCATTGGGTTTAAAAGTGAGCCATAGGCCCACTCATTCCCCTGACTTGCAGAGGATCTCAATACAATGCGAGGGGGGTAAGACCCTAGAGGTTTTCAACTTATATTTGAGGAGCGCCAGGTGCGGGACGTCAAGCCTACCTCAGACAGGTCTTAGCAACGACCTACCTGCTTGCAAGATTGACTCTTATATTCTCCTTGCAGGCGACTTCAACTGTTGTTTCGAACCGCTGGCAAAGGAGGATATCTTGAACTCCTTTGAAGAAGATACAAGAAGGGGTATCCCGACCTTGTCCCTGGACCCGATTCCCAAATGGACACAAAGTGCGATAGATATCAATGCACTCTGTTTGGAGCATAATTTGAGATCAGTGAATGGCCGCTCAAAATCGGACCTTATGGGAGCTCACACTTACAATAGAACGGGTCACTCCTCTAGAATCGATTTTATCATCCTGAACTATAATTTATGGGCATTCCACTTGGATATGGAGGTTGTTGCATCCTGCGATAGCGACCACAACCCCCTCTGCTTAACCCTCTCTCCAAATTGGCTAAACAAGAAGTACAAGCAAGCACCCATTTGGAAGTCATCCCATGAAATTGTTCCGTCCAATTGTGGTAGGCGTTTGAAGTGGGCAAAAGTTAAAGCTGATGAGGCAAGGATGGCGCAAGCCGGGTCCATCTTGTCAGTGGTGGAGCCTCGGCTTGACGCTATAAGCCCAGCCAGTACAAAAGTCTTACCACTTTTTATTGAGACCATAGTATCACTGAACAAATTGTTTACTATTCAATATGCTAGACCCAGGGTGGGTTCCAAAAGTGATTCCAATGCTAGAGACAATTGGTACTCTCCTAAATGTCGTACTGCCAAGGGGGAGCTTATTGCTGCAGTTAAGAGTAGGGACAAGGTCGCTATTAGTTGTGCGAGGAAATCTTACAAAAAAACAGTGGTTGAGGCAAAGGAGGCTCATGATTACCATTTCTGGTGTGACCTAACTGAAGCTAGTACCTTGAAGGATTCCAAGCGGTTTTGGGATCTCCTAAGAGCAAGGAACAAGCCTGTTGACCAACAAATAACCTGCAATATTCCGGGTGATGCTTGGTTTGCCCATTTCTCCAAGCTTTATTCTGTTGCACTGGACTTGCCTCCCCCATGCCCGGGTCCTTTGGCCTTTACAATAGCTAATTATCTTCCTATAGACTTCCCTTTCACTAGCCAGGAAGTTGAAGGGGCTATTAGGGGCATTGTCCCCAACAAGGCTCCAGGCCCTGATGGTATCCCAGGGGACTTACTCAAATCCTACCCGGTAGTATGGAGCAGATTAATTGCTTTACTCTTGAATGAAGCTCTGTTAGGGGGATCCTTTCCTGACTCTTGGAGGGGCGCAGAAGTTGTGCCTATTTTTAAGAAAGGCAGCAGGGACGACCCAGCAAACTATCGCCCCATAAGCTTGCTGGATTCAACCCAGAAGGTTGCGGGGAAAGTTGTTCTGGGTAGGATACTCCAATGGGCCGACGAGGAAAAGATCCTGTCTGATTTTCAGGCAGGTTTTAGAACAGGGACAGGCACCATCGAGCAAACATTCCGCCTTCTGATGATATATTGGAAGGTGGTGGTGCTGGGAGGGGGTACGTTATATCTAGTCTTTATAGACTTGAGAACGGCCTTCGACCTAGTCCCACGGGAACTACTATGGAATGTCCTCGATGGTCTAGGGCTACCTAGCTACCTGTTGTTCTTGCTTAAAAAATTCCATGAAGGCAATTTCGCCCAGATCAGGTGGGGTGTCCAGGGAGAAAAAACATCTCGCATCCCAGTAAACAGGGGCGTCCGCCAGGGATGTGTGCTTGCCCCCACTCTGTTTTCCCTATATGTCAACGGAGTGGTGGACCATCTGCTGCAACACCCTGCGGATGCACCTACCCTGGCGGGCAGAAAGATCCCAACGCTCCTGTTTGCGGATGACACCCTCCTGATCTCGAAATCCCCAGCAGGCATTCAGAAATTGCTTTCTAGCTTTAAATCCTTCTGTGATAGCAGGGGTTTAGCTATAAATATAAGCAAGACCAAATTCCTTGTCCTTAATCCACCCAAGAAATCCGTCGCCCCACCTGTTTTAGACTCCACCCCCCTGGAGAGAGTCAAAGAGTTTGACTACCTGGGAATTCGCTTATGTGACACAATGAGTTGGAAGGCACACCATCAAAAGGTGTTCCTGACGCACAAAAGGGTCACGGGTGTGTTGCTCAAAGAACAACGAGCCTCCTCATTGAAACCAATCGGGGCAGTGCTAGATATCTACAGAGCAAGGGTTGTAAGTGCAGCCTTATATGGCGCCGAACTGTGGGGCACGCAGAGAGTCGATACGTTGGCAAAGATGGAAAACAACTTCCATAAAGATTTGATGAGGCTACCCCACAGCACTCCCACAATCCCACTTTTGTTGGATGCAGGCACCCGCCCAATTTGCGAGCAAGCAAAACTGCGCCCTCTGCTACTTTGGTCCCGGGTATGGAATGTCCCAGAATTGTGTAGCTACGCTGATGCCCTGAAAGATCTGTTGTCTCTCCCAGGTTGTAATAAGATACCCTGGCTCAGGGAGGTAAAACGATTGCTCTATGAGCTGGGATTGGGAGATGCTTGGGCCAATAAAACAGCACCGCCCAAGCTGCTTCTAAAGAATGCCTACTGGCTATGGGTAAATAATAACAGAATGCGTAGCCCCAATCTTAGCAAATCTGTTGCCCAATTCCTACTAGTTAAAGATCTCCCCTTCAGGGAACCCTACTTGGACCTAATCCACAGTTCTGGAGACAGATCACTCTACTTCAAATTTAGGGTGGGTGTTCTCCCCTTAGGATTGTTTACTTCTTCTTGGAATCCTCCCTATCAAACGGTGCCTTTTTGTCCTTTTTGCGACCTAAGGGTTGAGTCTGACGCCCACCTTTTGTTTGAGTGCAATGCTTATGCAGCTCCCAGATTGAAATGGTTAAAGCCCCTGTGCAGAAGTCTGGGAACAAGATCACACTTAGAAGCACTACGTATCTTGCGCTCTGATCCCCGCCCATTCTTTGCATGCTGCATGGCAAAATTTCTCGGCTGGGCATGGCGCATACGATCTGCAAGAAAGCTATTGATTCAATAATGTCCTCCTTTCTGTGATTTGTTTTTAGATACTAATGTAAACATTTGTAAGGATAGCTTAATCGTGTATTTTATGTATTAATGTCTATTATGATTCCCTACGGTATTTTTATTATGCACCCTTGTAATGATTTTACTTTTTGTACTGCTTTTATGATATGTACCGTATCGAAATAAAGCTATACTACTACTACTACAGCTGATATTGATTATCGCATTCAAATGCAGCATCTTAACAGGAGGAAATCCGAAGGTGTGCTTCGTTGCAACAAATACATGTGCAGCTTGTCTTTTTGTGTCGTAAAGTGCAAACATGGTGTAATATTGAGAGTTATAAGACTCACAAAGAGCCCTTTGCCATTCAGAGTCTCAGGTATGTTTTGAATGTGCCGTTTCTGCCTGCGATGGATGGATTTCCCCTGCTACAGACTCTTTCATTTGGCAGGAAACGGCAACATACATGTCTATTACACTAATAGTCTGCGCGAGCCAGAAACAAACCTTCTTCTCGACACGCTGAGATTGCTTTTCAAGTTGGCAGGTATGATAATGCCTAATTAGCATCTAGAGAAGAACAATGAAAGCTGGACACCCAATTAGACTCCCTTCTTCGAGGACGATTCATACACATTTACACTTCCTCTGGTAGACTCACTGGAAGTCAGCTCGAGGTCTGGAGTCAAAATGCAATGCAGTTCACTGTCAATGCTGCTTCTGTTTTCGTCACGTGCAAAAAACACCTGTTTCTAAGTATTTAAAAAAAGTACTTGGAGGAAGATAAAAACATGGGGCCTCATTTATGAAAAGTGACGCATCGCTGCATGAAAACAGCGATGCGTCACTTTTCACTGCGCACTCCTTGCGACACCAATGATGCGTCATATTTAATGTATGACGCATAATGTCGCAAGGACTTACAGATACGTCAGTATTTCTGACGCATCTGTAAGCGCAAAAGTGACGCATTGCTGGAGTGTGTCACAAAAGTGACGCAACTCCAGCAATGCGTCCTTTCACATGGGGCAAGCCCCATGTGAAAGGGCTTGCGTCAGTCTTACGCCTGCTGTGAGGCAGGCGCAAGATTTTGACGCAACCACATCCTAAAAGTGACGCAGTGAAATCTCATAGATTTCACTGCGTCACTATTACGAGGCTTTTTGCGGGGGAACGCCCCCTTTGCATACATTATACCTGACGCAGGTATAATGTGGCGCAGGGGTTTAAAAAGTGACGCATCTACCTAATCTCTAGTCTGGCAAGTAAACCTCATTCTTAATGACGACAACGGGTTTGTAAATAATGTTGCTGTAGGAGAGTGGGGGCCTCCCTTTGTGGTGGCCCTGTGCTCTGGAGGTGTGCTCTCTGACCCTTCAGGGTTATGCTGACTTCAGTTGTTATCTGGCACACTCCCAAGCCAGTGGCCTGATGAAAAACCATCTCGCAGACTCTCAGTAGCCTTGGTCTGAATGGGGGCCCCGTGCAATGTTGAGTGGCCCCTGTGGACACCCTCTAGAACCTCTTCCATCACTTGCTCTACCTTGGCTAACTTTAGCTCGGTTTAGTGAATGGACAAGGTGAGTCCAGCTCAGCCTGGACACAGCGACAAATCCCACTGTGCAGCTCCATCTGTCCTCTGAAACTGCTCTCCCTGTGTGCCAACTCCTCTGCCTCTTTCTTGGAGGGGAAAAGGGAATCTTGAATACGTAGGGTAGTAAGGAAAACAAACAAAGAGAATTATTTATTTTGAATGCAGTAGGGCCTCAAACTTTCCTACTTCCAATGTTGATAAAACGAGTACCAGCCAGTGGGGATTAAAATCACCTGATATTCACCACTCTAGAGACAATTTAGCTCCTAGTGAACGAATTACGATTGTTTTGCGACTTCCATGTTCCTCTTTGTGATCAAACTGTGTCACTTGCCTTCTTGTCAATACACTTTTCACGGAAGCTTCATCATGGGGAACCTTTCACCTTTTTTTGATACTGCATTTCACCCTTAATTTTACTAATATACTTTAAATATAAAGCGTATTTTTGGCTTCCCTTTACACTTAAGCTTATATGTCTCCTCTTATGAACCGTATATAGTCCCTCAGTCTGAACTGTTTGGCATCTGATTTTTATATTACAAGGGACCAATTGAATTCTTGCCGATGAGGATACTCCGTTGCAACGAAGCTAGAGTATCCTTACCACCAAGAATGCAGTCCGCCTGCTCACTTTAGATAGAGACGGACCTTGGGTTTAATAAGCAGAGGCTACTCTGTCTCTGCAGTGACTGATCCCCTCCAACGGCTATCACCCCCACGAAAACGCTGGCAGTAAGGGGCAGTGAAAACTGCTGAATGCTCTCCTTGCCATGGGAGAGGTATTCCAAGGAGAGGAGAGCACTGTATTTTTTAATTGAAAAAAGAAAGTTCAATTTCGGGATTTTCTTTTGGAAAATCACAAAAGGAAGCCGTTTGATACAGGGCTCTGTCCCGCCGATGCCGTGCCGACACTTCCTGTCAATGCTTTATAAATGGCCACCAGCTTGGTGGTCATTTACAAATCTGGAGGACGATGCCTCCCCCAGGGTGACCGAGTAATTTATTGCATCAGCCTAGCGGAAAAACGGGCCACCCACCAATCTATAACAAGCATTGGCGTAGCCAATAGGTCTCGCATTTCGGACCTTTAAAGTATATAGTTATGCAGCACAATATCCTTGGTGCAACAACATCAAAACATCAACTGTTGCATGGCTAAACACTTATAAGGTTCCAAAGGCGAAACCTATTGGCTATGCCAATGCTTGTTCTCTAGAGAGGCGGAGGGCAGTGTCCCGGTAGTTAAGCATTTTGACTATAATGGGACGGGGAGAGGTCAAAGGAACGGGTCGGTTTCCAATGAGTGGTGCGCTCATTCAACAACGAGCACTGGTGAAAAATCCTCTCTGCCAAACAGCGTTATGAGAAGGCGCTCAACATATTCTTCCATCTTGCCGGAGGATGTCGGTTCCGGCACTCCAAGAATACATAGGTTGTTTCTTCTCGAACGAGATTCTAAATCTTCGTTTTTTGCAGCTATCACCTTCAGGACCTTTTCCATTTCAAGTGTGCATTTTCTGGTGGCCCTGGAGGCGTCCTCTAGGTTAGATATTCGCCATTCTGCTTCAGTTAATCGATCGTCATGTTTCTCCACTCTGCAAGTTAAGCCATCCAGCCTAGCGTTCATAGGGTCCATTTTTTAATCAATGGATGTCAGGCTCAATTGCATCCCCTGTAATAGTTCTTTCAGGTCTTCGGTAGGAGCGTCGGCTGGGACTTCATAAGTCTCCGTCTGGGATCAGGTAGTCTTATGAGTGTCGAAGTTAAGTTTCGGTTGCCGCCCGTCTGGTTTCCCCATTGCGACTGAGCAGGAGGTGCTGCGATGCAGTTGTGGTCGGAGAGGGTCCGATCCGCAACCTTGTTATTTGCATCTATTGTCACGTGGTGAGGGTCTCAAGTCCATACCCAAAGAATCAATTACCTGCACCATCATGGATGACAAAGCTATGCTGATCATAGAACACATCAACATCTAGTTTCGCACCAACAAAAAAAACCCCATCAAAGGTACCCTCACATGCAGATCACCAGGGTCTTAAATGGAATCTCTGAATTCACCACCCTGCTCAAAGTTGAATCTGAACACTACGTCTTCCTGGGAGATCTCAATTTCCACCTGGATGACTCCACTGACTCCAGCTCTGCCAACCTCCTTGTAATATTGGACAACATCGTCCTCGAACAGGAAGTCACTGACTCCATGCGCAAAGCAGGACACAAGTTGGACCCCATTTTTATGCTGAGTAACAGAATCAGATACAGCCACACCTCGGAACTCTATTTATTGAACCAACGCTATCGTTGGATAAAATACATGTGCTAAGATAATCAGTAGAAAGAAGTAGATGAAATTGATTTTGAGAACCAGTAGAGTAAATAGTATATATATTTCTACCATGGTGCTAAGACAGTGTATATATGCTGTAATGCAATTCCTATCGTACCCCTGCAGGACCTGCACTTTTGGATTAAATACACTGTGGGCCTGGTGGCAGACTAACTCTGAGCACCCTCCACGTATGTTAGCCTTGTTTACGTTAGCTAGCTCACAGTGCACTAGAATCTCCTTTTTATCAGAGAGATTTGTTTTCGGCAACCTCAGAACACAACAACCCTGATACCTCAGGCTCGTGGAAAAAATGTCCCTCTTTTCGCCTGGTCACTCGTGATTGCTTATTGGTCCCTAATATTTGATTTTTAATGTTTATGTAGAGTTTATGGATGTCTCATGTTATTGGGTTTGAAATATTTTTTTTCCAGTTTATAGGTGGGTAATGATTGGGGTGGTTTTAGATTTTACCTTCGTCACACTGAGGACCCAAATGTCAACAGTTTATCTATTTTTGTGTGATCAGCACACAGAGCTCACGGGGGCTGGATATAAGTTCCTGCTTGGCACTGTGCTAAAGAATGTGTCTTGAATTTATTTTCTATCACCTGATGTTTTCAAGCTGGAGGGCCATCTTATGACACTCAGCACCCAGCATACAAAACAAGTTCTGAATGTGCAAACAGGTCTACCATGGTCTCGAAAATAGTTTTTAATTCGGAGTTGATTGTCCTTGAGAATGGATTATTTCAGGTGGCTGGCAATAATTCAAAGTTTTTACCTGCTTGGCTATAAAAAGAGTTCATCCCTTGTTGTTTAAGTAAAACAATGCAGCAGTTTTGGACATGAGAGAGTTAACATGTTTGCCCCAGAGAACAGAAAAAAGGTATTATGTCAAGAAATATGACTTACGCTCAAGTGGTAGATATGCTGGTCTCCCTGAGAGTTCAAAGGTCGTGGGTCTGATGGTTTCCACAGGCTGTGGATCTGTTTCTAGAGGCGTTGGACTGGTCTCAAGAGGACATGGGCATAAAGGCCCTAGGAGGCTGTGAGTTTGATAGTCTCAAACACCGTGGGTCTGATGGTTTCCACAGGCTGTGGTCCACAGAGGCCTTGGACTGGTCTCCAAGGGCCAGTGTGTCTGATGGCCTTAGAAGGCTGTGAGTTTGATTGTCTTAGAGGCCATGGCTCTTAAGGTCTCCTCAGACCAGGGATCCGATGATCTTTCGAGGCTATGAGTCCAATGGACTATGCAGCTGGATCCACAGCTGTTCTGGGTACAGACATTAGTCACAGCGAAGTAAAAATTCAGATCATGGGAAAGAGTCCCTTTAACAAGATTTCCCAATCAAATGAACATACAAAAGAACTCTAACACTTAAGTCTTATTATGAATTGTCTACACTTCTCAATATAAGCAGTAACTCCTGTTAACACATACATAACAACTGTGGGGCAGATTTTCAAGAACCGCTCAGTTCAATTGTGTCACGCAAAAAAACCTTTGTGCCACCATGGATGTGTCGCATTTACAATGCGACTAACTGTGGCGCAAGGATTGACAGATGAGTGACTCATCTGTTGGCGTAAAGGTAACGCATTGCTGGAGTCGTGTCGCAATCACGGCGCAACTCCAGCAATGCTCAGGAATGCCTATTCCTATTGTGCTGCATCACTCCTTACGCCTGCTTCAAGCAGCCATAATGTTTTGATGCAGTGGCGAAGTAGATTTGATGGCCGACCCCCTCTCAACTCTGAAGAATGCCTTCCTTTGCTCCTGACATTACCACAGCAACACCCATTGTCTGCAAGATGAAATACTGTGACTGCAACAGCTGACACTGAGGTGGGATCATCAACATACCCAAAGAATCAATTACCTGCACCATCATGGATGACAAAGCTATGCTGATCATAGAACACATCAACATCTAGTTACGCACCAATGAAAAAACAGCATCAAAGGTACCCTCACATGCTGATCACCTGGGTCTTAAATGGAATCTCTGAATTCACCACCCTGCTCAAAGTTGAATCTGAACACTACGTCTTCCTGGGAGACCTCAATTTCCACCTGGATGACTCAACTGACTCCAGCTCCGCCAACCTCCTTGTAATATTGGACATCATCGTCCTCAAACAGGAAGTCACTGACTCCATGCGCAAAGCAGGACACAACTTGGACCCCATTTTTATGTCGAGTAACAGAATCAGATACAGCCACGCCTCGGAACTCACCTCATCAAACCACTCCACAGTACACTTCACCCAGGCTGGAGCTGTTTGCACCACCCCCAGCTGTGGAGTAATTCCCACTGATCCATGGGATCTGAGTGTTTGTT
This sequence comes from Lissotriton vulgaris, assembly GCF_964263255.1. Lineage (NCBI taxonomy): Eukaryota > Metazoa > Chordata > Amphibia > Caudata > Salamandridae > Lissotriton > Lissotriton vulgaris. Next base: position 42,803,278 of record NC_141691.1, on the reverse strand, counting down.
GGACATCATAAACTTTGGGTGTGGTGCATAGACTGATTCCAAGTGCTCCTGCAGGATATGTTGGCCTATAGCCCAGCTAGCTCACAGTGCCACCATAGGCCACTCTAACCATACCATGGAGGGAATGGTTTCTGGCAACCACTGAACATGACAACCCTCACCCCTCAGGGATCATGGTAACAGATCAGAACCTCTAGCTCAGTCATTCATGCTCTTTTGTTCGCAGAGGAGTGTACAGGAAATAAACAGTGGGACGCTTCCACTATATTTATGGAACCAACGCTATCGTTGGATAAAATACATGTGCTAAGATAATCAGTAGAAAGTAACAGATGAGAGTGCTTTCAAGCACCAAAAGAGTAAATAATATATATATTTCTACCATGGTGCTAAGACAGTGTATATATGCTGTAATGCAATTCCTATCATACCCTTGCAGGACCTGCACTTTTGGATTAAATACACTGTGGGCCTGGTGGCAGACTAACTCTGAGCAGCCCCCACGTATGTTAGCCTTGTTTACGTTAGCTAGCTCACAGTGCACTAGAATCTCCTTTTTATCAGAGAGATTTGTTTTCGGCAACCTCAGAACACAACAACCCTGATACCTCAGGCTCGTGGAAACAATGTCCCTCTTTTCGCCTGGTCACTCGTGATTGCTTATTGGTCCCTAATATTTAATTTTTTATGTTTATGTAGAGTTTATGGATGTCTCATGTTATTGGGTTTGAAATATTTTTTTTCCAGTTTATAGGTGGGTAATGATTGGGGTGGTTTTAGATTTTACCTTCGTCACACTGAGGACCCAAATGTCAACAGTTTATCTATTTTTGTGTGATCAGCACACAGAGCTCACTGGGGCTGGATGTAAGTTCCTGCTTGGCACTGTGCTACAGAATGTGTCTTGAATTTATTTTCTATCACCTGATGTTTTCAAGCTGGAAGGCCATCTTATGACACTCAGCACCCAGCATACAAAACAAGTTCTGAATGTGCAAACAGGTCTACCATGGTCTCGAAAATAGTTTTTAATTCGGAGTTGATTGTCCTTGAGAATGGATTATTTCAGGTGGCTGGCAATAATTCAAAGTTCTTACCTGCTTGGCTATAAAAAGAGTTCATCCCTTGTTGTTTAAGTAAAACAATGCAGCAGTTTTGCACATGAGAGAGTTAACATGTTTGCCCCAGAGAACCAAAAAAAGGTATTATGTCAAGAAATATGACTTACGCTCAAGTTGTAGATATGCTGGTCTCCCTGAGAGTTCAAAGGTCGTGGGTCTGATGGTTTCCACAGGCTGTGGTCCACAGAGGCCTTGGATTGGTCTCCAAGGGCCAGTGTATCTGAATGCCTTAGGCGGCTGTGAGTTTGATTGTCTTAGAGGCCATGGCTCCGAAGTTCTCCTCAGACCAGGGATCCGATGATCTTTAGAGGCCATGAGTCCAATGGACTATGCAGCTGGATCCACAGCTGTTCTGGGTACAGACAGTAGTCACAGCAAAGAAAATATTCAGATCATGGGAAAGAGTCCCATTAACTAGATTTCACCATCAAATGGACATACAAAAGAACTCTAACACTTAAGTCTTATTATGAATTGTCTACACTTCTTGATATAAGCAGTAACTCCTGTTAACACATACATAACAACTGTGGGGCAGATTTTCAAGAACCGCTCAGTTCAATTGTGTCACGCAAAAAAACCTTTGTGCCACCATGGATGTGTCGCATTTACAATGCGACTAACTGTGGCGCAAGGATTGACAGACGAGTGACGCATCTGTTGGCGTAAAGGTAACGCATTGCTGGAGTCGTGTCGCAATCACGGCGCAACTCCAGCAATGCTCAGGAATGCCTATTCCTATTGTGCTGCATCACTCCTTACGCCTGCTTCAAGCAGCCATAATGTTTTGATGCAGTGGCGAAGTAGATTTGATGGCCGACCCCCTCTCAACTCAGAAGAATGCCTTCCCTTGCTCCTGACATTACCTAAGCAACACCTATTGTCTGCAAGATGAAATACTGTGACCGCACCAACAGACACTGAGGTGGGATCATCAACATACCCAAAGAATCAATTACCTGCACCATCATGGATGACAAAGCTATGCTGATCATAGAACACATCAACATCTAGTTACGCACCAATGAAAAAACACCATCAAAGGTACCCTCACATGCTGATCACCAGGGTCTTAAATGGAATCTCTGAATTCACCACCCTGCTCAAAGTTGAATCTGAACACTACGTCTTCCTGGGAGACCTCAATTTCCACCTGGATGACTCAACTGACTCCAGCTCCGCCAACCTCCTTGTAATATTGGACATCATCGTCCTCAAACAGGAAGTCACTGACTCCATGCGCAAAGCAGGACACAACTTGGACCCCATTTTTATGTCGAGTAACAGAATCAGATACAGCCACCACTCGGAACTCACCTCATCAAACCACTCCACAGTACACTTCACCCAGGCTGGAGCTGTTTGCACCACCCCCAGCTGTGGAGTAATTTCCACTGATCCATGGGATCTGAGTGTTTGTTGGACATCATAAACTTTGGGTGTGGTGCATAGACTGATTCCAAGTGCTCCTGCAGGATATGTTGGCCTATAGCCCAGCTAGCTCACATTGCCACCAAAGGCCACCCTAACCCTGCCATGGAGGGAATGGTTTCTGGCAACCACTGAACATGACAACCCTGACCCCTCAGCGATCATGGTAACAGATCAGAACCTCTGGCTCAGTCATTCATGCTCTTTTGTTCCCAGAGGAGTTTACAGAAAATAAACAGAGGAACGTTTCCAATATATTTATTGAACCAATGCTATTCTTGGATAAAATACATGTGCTAAGATAATCAGTAGAAAGAAGCAGATGAGAGTGATTTCAAGCACCAATAGAGTAAATAGTATATATATTTCTACCATGGTGCTAAGACAGTGAATATGTGCAGACACATACAATGAGGTAGTAATCAGGCATACTTCTACTATGCAAACCCTACTCTGTATGAACCCACAGTATGTGTATGTGTGAAGCCAATGATTCTCTCAAGAGACAATCCAACCTCATTACCTGGTGGAAGAGAATGTAGGTCCTCGTTTTGGCGTTGACCTGGAAACCACTCAAAAAGATGTAAGACCACTGCGTGGTGAAGTTTCAACATGCAGGGACTCTTGCTGTCAGCTGAAGTGCCACCTTTGCTAATCATATGAAATGCTGATTATCTATAATCCTTGTAGCAACTGAAGACATCAGCACCCTCCTTGACAGAGGAGAGACTGTGGCCCTGTGGCCCAGCCATCAACACTCTCTCTCGCTGCACTCTGGTCCCGCAGACTCAACAACATCGGAATCTAGAACAAGGCCCTCGACTGGATCCTCTCTTTCCTCTCTGGCAGAACGCAATGAGTCAGACTCCCTCCATTCCTCCCAGACTGATACCAACAATCAACAACAATCAATCGATAGTTTATTGTTTGTGATTACTTAAAATCGTTTGGACATACACAAATGGTAAAAACCTTCAACTAAATACCACCCAGTAACAGGGATATGCAATTTTTAAAATCAGAACGACATTGACGATGCGCATAAGTTGTTAACTGAAGTGCAAGTGCTGAGCTACCGGCATATATTGTTATAATTTACATGATAGTTACATTTCCTGGATAGATCTTCCCAGTGGCAAGATACAGTGATATGGATACAAAGCAAAAACCTTCTGCATTCTGTTTTAAAGGAAGTCAAGCGACTAAGTTTGTCAAAAGATATTAAATTAGCTAGCTGTGTTAAAATAAGATGTGCCTGGAGAAAGTGCAAAGCTTTACATTAAAATTTAAAACCATCTTCAAAAAGGTTACTGTTCAATTGACCCATGATTGGTTAGGCATTTAGTCCGCTTGTTATATGAGTTCGTGAAGTGCTGCGGTGATAGTACTAAACCCATGCTGACATTGTTCGTACTTTTTTATTTTTCTCTAAATCAGCTTGCCATAAAAGTTTCCTAACTTCTGGCAAATATTTTAACCCTGGTACGACAAGATTATGAAGGACTCTTCCAACCAACGTATCACTCCTTGTCTGCAAGTGCGAATGTTCAATTAATTAAAAATGGGTTTTAAAAGCAGTCTCCTCAAATCCATACCTGCGGGGCATGCACATACCAGGTGAATTAATGTTTCATTAAAAAAGACTCAAAAAAATACAGTGCGCTGCTTGTTGGTTACTTTTCCAGGAACCCTGTAGGTCTTTCGAATCGTGCATGCCCAAGAATCTATAAAGCTCTTTTTTAACTCAACCCTGAAATAGGCTACTATGTAAGCTTGAGGCTTTTTTGAGTTAATCACAGTCCACCCATGCCGAGGTTTTGAAATAGTTTTTTTATCTTCCCCAAAAGATTTTTTCTTTGCTGCATTATTTACCGATGTACCAAAGTTTACCCGGTCTGCCGTGCTGTCCCATGCCATTTGTATTTCAAGCTCAGCCCATGATTTTCTGAGGTGTGCTCCCCATGAGTTTGGTATTTCTTGATGCATCTGGTTTTTAATTTCTTCCCAGCATAGACTATTCAATGAGCTAGGCTCGGATGATTGAAACTTATGACATAGCTTCACGTAGCCGCTCATGCCCCGGAATTTCTGATTCTGGAGGCCGAATTCCAACCGAACCCCAGCTGGGGAGGCAGGCTTTGGTAGGTTGAAATGGCCTTGTAAACCTTTGTCTCAAGTTTGTTTAGCAGTTCAGCCTCTTTACCGCACTAGATGACTAGGCCATATGACAATGTGGGAAGAATTTGAGCATCCATCACTTTTAAGAGGTGGGTATGGTTCAGGCAGCCCAAATTTTTATACAGTAATCTAAATGCGACGATTAACAATTGTGTTTTTGCTTTTAGGTCCGTTTTGTGTTCCTTGTATGTTGAACCCCGCCCCAATTTTAAGCAGAGGTATTTATAGGACGCTTGCTCTTCTATGGTTACCCCTTTTACGAGCCATTTGAATTTTGTTTTTTTAGGGTCAACAACTTTGGTTTTCTTTTTATTTAGTTCAAAATTTTCCTGGTCCAAATAAGTTGCTAAATTGTTTATTGCTCTTTGTAATCCAATGGGGCTTTGGCTCAACACCAAAATGTAATCTGCGTACTGAAAAAAGGGAATTGGCTCTTAAGACAAATTTGGCGGATGACAAACGGCTGCATGCATGTATTTAATGATGTCTGCAAGGAACAAGTTGAATAGGCCCAGAGCCAGGACACAGCCTTGTTTTAGGACTTGCTGCATGTGAATACTGGTGGTTATACTACACCCATCGCCTAATTTCACACTTGCCCAGTTTTCACTGTGTAGCATAATTACTGCGTACAATTATTTACTTGGTAACCCCCAAGCTTTTTTTGTTTTTCGCAGAGACGATTTCTGCTCCCTCGGTTGAACACTGCTTTCAGGTCGACAAAACATGCATACAACCGAGTTTTCTTTTTTGCTGCTTTTTCAGTTAAAGTGCCAAGATAGCCAGATTTGTTAAGGTGCCCATCCCTGGCCTTACACCAGTTTGAAACTTAGGGATTATGTTCATTTCATCCATCCAATCTGGAAGATGAAGTAGTAGGCATGATCTGTAGAGTTTAGCCTCTACGTCGATCAATGATATCAATCTATATTTTCCAGGCTTATTAGGATCTCCCTGTTTCAATATTGGGTGAATTATGTTATCTTTCTAGGATTTGGGGATGTTGTTCTGTCTGTAAATCTGATTAAAAAGTGGCGTAAGATAGTCTGCCCAAAAATCTGGAGCATATTTAAAGAGTGCATTGGGAAGCCCGTTTGGGCCTGCCGCCCCCTCTGTTTTTAATTGTTTTATTATATCTCTTAGTTGTTTGGTGTCGATCAGGTTATTTGAATTGTTGCAGCTTGTCTCTTGTCCTAGAACTTTGCATTCTGGCTGGGGCTGTGTGGTACTTTTTTCCACATCGGGTCTTTGATCTTGCGATGATTATGAGGCCGTTGTCGCCGTAGCTCGCTTTCATGCTTCGCAGTGCTGTACATATTTTGCACGTCGTCAATCCAGATTGTTTTGCCGATTCCTGCTTCTTGTTGCAGTTTTGAAACCTTTGTCAGATTGTTTATAATGCCACAGAATTCCCTACTATTTGGCAATTTACTTGCCCACAGTAGTTTTGTCCAGCTTATTTCTTTATACGCTGTTTTCGCTTCCTTCAATTTACCATTATCTCTTTTCCTTCACATTCTTCCGGCCACGGCTTGGAATCGCACCTCTCTTGTGATCCTTCTCTTTTCATCTCATGAATCAAAATTAAACCATGGCTCCTTCCTGGTGTCTGTTCTTTTTTTACTTCCGTTAATGGCTGGGAATTTTCGGATCAGAACAAGGCCCAAATGTTCAAAACTTTTTACTTGATCCTCTTCTGTCAGGGGCCTATTGGACTCATGTGTTCCTTAAGTGTGTTCAGTTAAATCTTCATGTCCAATCCTCACCATTTTAATTTCTGCAGGTTAAACTTTTCTACGTGGTGTACAATAGAGGTTTTTTTTTGGACCTGAGCGAGGGTGATGATGATGTTTGTAATATGCAGGAAGTGATCGCTTTCTATGCGTGGGTAGACTTGAAATGAGACTTCTTGGAACAAGATTACTGCTGGTAATAGTAAAGTCGATAGCTGATTGAAATTTTCCACTCAAATGTATTTTGTCCGCTGGTATATCTCCAGGTATATTACCATTCAGGAAAGACAGACCGTGGCTTTCCAACTCACACATTATTATTTGGGATCCCCAGTCCTCCAGCCTCTTTCTTTTGTTCTATTAGGTTACTATTAAAATCTCCTGAGATGATAAAAGGGCATAGTTCATGTGATTTTTGCAGCGCATTGATCAAGTTCATTAATATTATACATTTTCCTTCTGATTCTTTTTTTCCAGATGGACATAAACGTTGACTAATATTAATTGCCAGCTTAAATTGTTAAAATGGAGCTTACCGGTAAGTTTTATAACTTGCAACCAGTTTACCCCAGCGTCTAGTTCTTTTGTTAGCCAACCATGTTTTTGTGATACGTATATCAATAGACCTCCTCTCGAATGACCAATGATTGAGAATCTTTCTGCAAAGGGGTGATGTTCTATATAACCCGCTATTGAAACTGGGTTCATATTCCACGTTTCTTGGAGCAAGATTAGGTCATGTTGCTCAAAGAAAGACAGAGTTTCATGGTTGGGACCCTGTCTTTAAAGTCATGGACATTCCATGAGCAGATCTTAATCATGTTCTGGCTCTTATCCCCAAAGACACGGTCATGCCTCGGGCCTCTCATTAAATCCTGCCCGTTAGTCTGATCTAACTGCCCCTACCTTTTGTCTTCCGAACTTAACCTTGGCTGTACGTTAGGTACGCTTGTTACTTAGTGCCTTTGGCACCCAAGACCAATCCATGCTGTCACCTGTTTGACGTACGAAGTTTAATGGACTCGCTGTTACCTTGACCTCGGTTGAATTGGTTAGCCTTGGTGGCGTAGTAGTTTGGGCGGCACGTTGGCATGTTTTTTTTACTTTTCCCAGGTGTGTATTTCGTTTTTTGATTTGTGTGGTTTGTTAGCAGTGGGTAAGGGTACCTTGGATGTTTGTGGGGCCTCAGCGTAATTCCCCAAGCTTCAAACGTTGATCTTGCTGCATATATCCTGTCCACTATTTCCTTTGAGGACCAAGTTGTCAATGACTCTTCAATGCCTGGGGTGGATGTATATGGTGGAATTCCACGGCTAATAGATCTTGTGAGGATATTCCATTTATTTCTGAAATTTCTTTGAACAGCCTTAGCAGGTTCCCTTGATTCAATATATCTTGCCTTCCTTTGCGGATTATTCTGCCACAAATGTCAGTTTTCATGTATTCTCCCTGGTGTTATTTTGAGAGCCAGTGGCAATTTTTAAAACTTCATTATTTTCTGCTGGAAAAGTTCGGGTGTTTGAAGTTTAAAGGCCAATGTGGGTTTCTTGGCCCCTTAGTTCTTCGATGAACTTTTCCTCTGATGTGACCGGAATACTTACTTCCTTTATATTTTGCTCTGATTTTCCCATTTTTTTAAGTGTTGACGGCTGTGTTGACTCAGTTTGCTGTTCGGTGAGGGAAAGCCTGCAGGTTCTCCCCTTTACATTTGCTTTAACTCGGATCTAGGATACTTTGTTATTTATTTTGTCATGCACCTTATTACCTGGTGTTTTTCCATGCTTCCTGGTTTCCTACTGGGTATTAGTACCCCATTATCTGGACTTATACCTCTGTCACTCTTGGGTGTATTTCTTACTAGGACCTGCGTTGATTTTTCTGCCCCTTCTCCCTTCTCAATTACTTGGATTTGCTCTAATCGCCTCTTTTCAGGTCTAGGGATTTATGTAGGTTCTTTTGTCGATCGGTGGTTAGTTGTTATATAGAGAACCTGATTTGCCTTCTCTTGATTAATGGGGACAAGAGGGCTCAAGGCATTTTGCTTTGTATTAAGTCCATTAAAGTCTGTTATGTGATTTGATTGGCTTGAGTCTGTTATTGAAACATCCGATGTAACTTGTTTCAATAATTTTTTTTCCTTTGCGTAGTTTGATTTGTGAAAATTGAGAAAATGTTCTTAGAACCTAAAGTTGGTTGATTTTTGAACCTACCCTTCCTGACGCGTTTCCTTTGCCTTTTTGTGGCTTTTGCCATTAGCGAGGTGTCGATGGTGCTCTGTGTTGCTTCGATTTGATGGTCCCTTATATCAGGCCAGTTCCTCTGTTTCCTCTTGCTCTGCTTCTCTCTTATCATTACTGCTAGTCTCTTTAATTGTTTTTTTGCCTTTAGATGACTCCTTTTTCTCGCCATCCTTTTGGGTTGCAATTGTTTGTTTGGACTTGCTTGTTGATTGAACTGCCCCTAAGATATCCATTAATATTTCGGCCAGATTTGCCAATTTATCAATTATTTTGCCACAGTTGAGCTGCTGTTGGAAATTACTTGTTTGTGGCTCCAAGTTTCCCCTGCATGTTAGAAGGGACATAATTAGGTCCAGCCTGATATTAATACCTGAGATATGACTGGCAATTACGTTTATGAGGTCTATCTGGACCTCCATTTTGTCCGATTGAAAGTTCAGTACCCTAATTGCTTGATCCAATGTGCCTAACAGAGTTTTACTCCACTGTGCAGTTTGAAAATCTACAAGGGATTTTTCTGAAGCCACTGAACCATGATCAATCCTACTAACAGAGGAAATTGTTATTGGAGATGACAGGCTTAATTGATTTATTTCAATTGAAAAACTTCCTTCTTCCGGCATGTTCTCCTGTTGGTCGATTCTGTGGGTCGGGTTTGATGGGGTAGATACCACCATTCCCTCTCCACCATGTGCTCTTCCCGTAATGGTGGCTGGCGATGAGGTTTTCCCCTGAGTTGCTTCTTTCAGTGTCGCCTGTTTCTGTTTGTTGATTTCCAAAATTTGTAGAAGGTTGGCGTCATTGGAAAGGGAATATGAGCTTGACCAGGCATCATCCAGAAGAACTACCTGTTCAACTGAGTTATTTGTTTTATCTTCATGCACTTGTTTTTATTGCCCTCCTTTGCGCCTCTTCCGATTACTTTATTTTGGTTTATTGAAGGACTGATCTGATGTTCCTGGGCTGTTACAGTTACCAACCTACTTTCTGGCATTTCTATGATTGATTTCTGTAGGGCTGAATTTACTTTTAGCACTTTATTGATGTTTGACTGTCGCTGTGTAGAAGGGGAACTTGTTTTGACGGCAATAGAAGTGTACTTTTACTGATGATCAAATGTTCCTGAATTAAAATGTCTTTTATTAACCCTTTTCTCTCTGGCAGAACGCAATGAGTCAGACTCCCTCCATTCCTCTCAGACTGACACCAACCACCTGCAGAGTCCCACAAGGATCCTCCATCAGCCCGACTTTGTTCAGCATCTACATGGCCCCGCTCGAAGCCAAAGTCAGATCACACAGACTCAACATCACATCATACTCTGACAACAAACAATTCACCCTCTCCCTATCCAACCAACCCAACATCCCCAAACGCAGCTTTCAAGACAGAACAGAAGCCGTCACCAGAGGATTAAAGAGCAGCTGCCTTCAACTCAACACGGAGAAAACAAAGATACTCATCATGGGCTCACACCATGACACCTGGAACGATACATGGTGGCCCCCTACCCTCGAGGATCCCCTCACGCCCATGGACCATGCACGCAACCTCTGAATCATTCTGGACTGTGAACTTAAAATGGACCACCAGGTCAATGCCATCACCTCCTCCTGCTACTACACCCTCCGTCTACTATACAAGACCTTCAAGTGGATCCTCACCCAACACAGAAAAATGGTCACACATGCAGCAGACTGGACAACGGCAATGCACTCTACGCCAGGATCAACAAGAACTTAACCCGCAAATGCCAAATTGTCCAGAATGCCTCCTCGAGACTTGTCCTCAACCTACCACGCCAACACTTGCGGACTCTCTGTCAAGAAAATAATCACCTTCAAGCTTCTCACCCATGCACACAAGGCCCTCTACAATGCCAGACCTTCCAACCTGAACCACTGCCTCATGCTCCACTCTCCCACGCCTTTGCTCCGCTTGGCCAAACTCTCTTCCAACTGTACCTTGGATCAAGAAAAGCAGGAGGGTGCTACTTCTCCCTCCTTGTGGCCAAGGAACTCCCTCCCTCTCCACCTTCAACAGACTGCATCGCTCCCCAAGTTCCTAAAGAACCTCAAGATCTGGCTCTTTGAAGGAGCTCAGAGATCCTGCTGGATCTGCAGACCCCCCATGCCACTCTCCCTCAGTGCTTTTAGACCCTTTCCGGGTGAGTAGTCCACGCTATACAAAAGCCTGAATGATTGATTATGTAATAAAAAGCATTTGTGTGATGCACGTACAGGTTAGCAATGTTATTGGTAGCCCTGTCAACTCATAGATAAAGACAGAACAATATTTGTACAATTATGCCTAGAGGCCCTGCACTTAGCATTCGAGGTCTTGTGATGTTATGTGAAGCCAGATGTATAAACAGAATTAGTTTCAGAGAAACAAATCCAACATTATCACTCATGTGAATATGTGCAAAAGGTCACAACAGTAATGTTATTGTGAAAAAGAAGACAATGGAAGAGATGAGCAGCTTCACTACATGAGCCTAACCCAGGCACATAACACAACTGCCACAGTAGTGCCCCATACTTTAGCTGGACGAAGGAGACTCAGCAACAGTGTCCAACTCTCTCAGCATTCCACAGCCTAACATTAGCACCAACCTAAACAAGACAGTAGAGAACTTTAATACCTGGACACCAGCGCCACCAACCAATTTGCTCCCACCAAACCAGCCAATATGCACAGACCCACCAAACAAGCCAGCTGGTAACTCCATTTTGAAGCACTGGAAAGAAGATTGGGTGCCAGCAGAAACTATGCTAACCGAGCCATCGCCAAATCAACCGTCAACAACTTCCACTGCCATCTCAAAGCTGAAAAACAGAAGGCCGTAACCCACCTGATTGAGACCAGCACCAACCAAACTAAGGAACTCTTCAACATCATCAGAGAGTTCACCTGCCCGTCAGCCACCAAAAACTCATTGCCTTCCTCATAGAAACTCTGCTGAGCCCTTGCTGACCGCTTTTACATCAAGATTGCAACCATTTATAGAAACCTCAACCCCCAACACTCCGACCTCTTCAGCAAATTGTCGACCATAACCATTGACCAACCACCAGTTCACAGGTTGGGAACAACTCAGCAAACCAAACACAACCATTCTTATGAATTCAATCTACTCAGGAGCATCCTCTGACCCATGCCCCCATAGACTATTTAACCTCAGAAGAGACTAGATCAGCCACCATCTCGCCACCATTCTCTACGCCTCTATAACCATAACCACAGCCATATTTCCCAGTGCTTGGAAAATGCAGAAGTTAGACCCCTCCTCAAGAAACCTTCAGCAGACCTTAGTCGCTCCAGAACTACAGTCCCCTCTAAAGTCCTGGAGAAGTCCATCAACCTCCAACTCACCCAACACCAGGAGAGAAACAACTTACTAGCCTCTTCCCAATCAAGTTTCAGAGCCAAGTACAGCACAGAGATAGCCCTGATCATCACAACAGACATCTGCACTCTATTTAACAGAGGGGAATCAGCCACCCTGATCCTACTAAACCTCCCCAATCAATCAGGGAATTGTAAGCGCACTACTCACCCAAGAGGGTCTCAAGATGCGGGGCCATGCGTCCGTTCAGTGGAAGAGCCAGGTTTTGAGAGCCTTCCTGAAGGTGTTCAGGGTGGGGGCATGTATGATGTCAATTGGGAGTTCGTTCCAGGTCTTGGCTGTGATGTAGGAAAAAGCTCTCCCCCCTGTTCTGGCTTTGCAAATGCATGGGGTTTCAGCGAGGACAAGGTTGGTAGATCATAGGTTTCTTTTGGGTGTGTGGAAGGTGATTCTCTCATTAAGGTATTGCGATCCAGTGTTGTGGAGGCATTTGTAGTGGTGGGTGAGTAGCTTAAAAGCGACTCCCTTCTAGACGGGGAGCCAGTGGATATTCTGTAGTGTTGGCTGATGTGCTAGTGTTGAGGAATGTTGAGGATGAGTCTGGCAGCGGTGTTCTGTTTCGTCTGGAGCTTGTGAAGTAGAGACTTGTAGATACCACTGTAGAGGGATTTCCGTAGTCGACTCTGCTGGTTATAAGTACATGGGTCACTGTCTTCCGTCACTCAGGGGGAATTAATTTGAAGGCCTTATGGAGGATGCAGAGGGTGTAGAAGCAGCTGGACACAATGGTGTTGACCTGTCGGTTCATGGAGAGGGAGGAGTCAAGTATGATGCAAATATTTCTACTGTGGTCCGTGGGGGTCAGAGGGCTGCCGAGTGCTGGATACCACCAGGTGTTGTTCCATGCTGACAGTATGAGGACTTCTGTCTTCTCTGAGTTGAGCTTCAGGCAGCTATTGCTCCTCCAGAATATGATATCCTGCACTCCCTCCTGGAAGTTGAGTCTGATAGTGGGGGTCCTTGGTGGCGGAGATGATGAGTTGGGCGTCGTTGGTGTGTGATACTATATTGAGGCCATGCCATCTGACGTCACCACAGCTTTCAACACTATCTTCCACCACACACTCATCGATCAACTGTGCCAGATTGGAATTACAGATGATGATCTCATATAGATGCCATCTTTTCGCATGGGGCACAGCCAGCGAGTCCACATCCCTCCTCTCAATTCGAAACTCAAACACACCATTTACAGCATACCCCAAGGCTCATCCCTCAGTCCAACATTCTTCAACATCTACATGACACCACTTGCAGATGTCAAAAGATCGCACAAAATAAACATCATCTCTTATGACAATGATTCCCATCTTGTCCTCTTGCTCTCAGCAGACCTCACCTCAAAGAAGACCAACTTCCACAACTGTATGAAGAATGTGTCAGCCTGGATGAAAGAACTCTGCCTGACGCTCAATATGGACAAAACTGAAGTTCTTATCTTCCACAGACACATTGTCCTCTAGAATGGCTCCTGGTGGTCGGCAGAGCTCAGACCCACCACCACGCTGAAAGACTACGCCAGTAACCTCAGCGTAATGCTGGAAAATAAACTCTCCATGAAAAGTCAGGTCAATGCCATTTCCTTAGCATGTTTCCACAAGCTCTGTATGCTCCACAACATCTTTAAGTGGCTTCCCATAAGCATGAAAAAATGGTGCTGCAGGCCCTCATCACTAGCCGAATAGAAACAGCAACACCCTTCATGCAGGCACTACCACAAAACTCATGAAAACACTCCAGACGATCCTAAGGCCAACCAAAAGCAATATAAGCGGCCCAGGACTGCATTGTTTAATTATGGGCAAATGGGGTGCGTTATAGGCCCTGTGGAGTCCACCCCCGGGGAAGCATTCCATAAGGAGAAGGGGGCATGCGGCCCCACTCCTGGAGTCATAATAGGCCCCAGGTATTTCAATACCATTGCCAACATGTCTACAAAAGGAGAGCAGAACCACAGTGTGCAGTGGGAGTGTGGCTTTATGTATGGTAAACTCCCTACCTCGAGACCATAGGTCTCGACCCCTACGCACATTTACCAATGGGGTTTACCCAATTCAATGTTCACAGTATTTCTAAATAATACAGAAAATAATTTCTCCTTCTTGAACATTTATTTTGACACCATAAATATTCACATGATTTTCAAAACATAGATTTACTTGTAATTAACAAAATATTTTTCTCTAGAACACAAAGCAATGTTACAGTCTTCTTCTGTTTTTCTTTTCAAGGTGCTCTATGCATTTCGGGTCTTACATGACCCTTCATCAGGAGCAAGTGCCATCTACAAAAGTAATACACAATAATGAGCTATATATCGCAGCTGGAGTGTAACAAATAAACAAGATAACCGGTTTAAAAACCATCCAATAAAAGTTCTGACATACAATGTGCAAATACTCCAAAAAAGTGTGTGCCACCCAACTTAAAAAACCACACTACCGTGATACCTTCACTGCCAACCATTCTAAAAATGCTTACTTGGTATTTTCAAAACGATGCCCAAAGTATCTGAAGATTTCAAAAAAGCTGCTGTCAGTGCTAATCTTTTATGGGCAAGTCACTAACAAACATTGTCAAAAACACACATCAGTGTTAACTTACCAAAATGACTCCTGTAAACAATCCAGAGCCTGATGTTAATTCCAAACTGTTCTTTGCAGCGTAAACCGCGACCAAGTAAATGATCCTAAAAACAACAATTCAAAAACTCAATGTCTGTGTTTAACCTATTCACCAACGATCTTTAGCCGATTCCATACTCCTCCATAGTATTACATAATTCCAGCCTCCCGAGTCTTACCAGTATATCAATTCAACTCCGCTGTAGCTGTTTCAGATCCTAGTTATCCCGCGTGAGACTCCGCTATCACACTCCGCTGTTGCCAATGATTTCCGCAATAACAACAGACGTAGGACCACTGTGTTTATACTACCATAAACTCCGCAAAACTCCGTTCCCGTGAGACGTCAACTGACGTATTTCAATAGAACTAACGAAGGACTACTACACTGCTCGAAGCAACATAATCAAAAGACTCCCCTACTCAAGTGACCGCCGTGGTTGGTACGGCTAACGAACATCACAATGCAAATAAGTCCAAAGCGACTGTGCAAACAAAATCAAGAAAACAAAATAATTAAAATAATAAACAGTGCTTGAAACAATGTGCCTAAATGACATATTTTCCGGTTATCTAAAAAACAAACTCTACATATATAAACAGATTATTTACATGTGCAAATATCATCAGTATACCACAGACATGGGCGAAATTTACAAAAAACATGATAGGTCAATCCGTTCATTTAAACCTGTTGGTTCTTGGGTAACCAATTTTTTTATCCAGAACACTTCTCTCTGAAGGAGGGATCTGGTTAGATCCTCTCCCTCAGGGAGAACTACTTGTTCCAGTACTCCAAATCTCAATTGAGCTATGTTATGTCTCTCATTTATCCAATGGACTGCAAGATTGCTCTTCAGATTTTTATTTCGTATTGTACTTTTATGTTCGGAAACTCGTATTTTAAGTTTTCTCTCTGTTTTCCCTACGTAAACTTTCCCGCAGGGGCATTTGATGTAATAAATGAGGTTCATTGAATTACAATCTGAATTGTGATGTAATTTTATCTTTGTCCCTGATAGTGGGTGCTCTATGGTGTTTCCTGAAATGACGTTGCTACAATGAACACAATTCATACATTTTTTCATGCCTCTATTGATAGACAAGTCTTTCTTGTAAGCAGAAAATTTCAAGATCTCTTTCAGGTTCTTTGATCTTGTGTGGGCAAACAATGGTTTAATGTCATATAAACCTCGAAAGTCAACTTCTTTTTCTAGCAAGAGCCAGTGTCGATTAATAATGTTCTTGATTTTTTGAGAACTCGTGTTGAATTTGGAAACAAACACATGTCTTTCTTTTTTATCTTTAGGTTTTTGAATTAACAAATTCTTTCTTTCCATAGCATGAATGCGCTTATTTGCTTGTTCAACTACTTCAATCGGATAGCCTCTTTCCTCATATTTCTTCACTTGTATCTCCAACTGTTTTTCAAAATCATCTTTGTCAGAACAAATTCTCTTAATTCTCATAAATTGTGAGAACGGGAGGTTCTTTTTAAGACTCGGAGGATGGAAACTTTGAAATTTCAAGGCATTATTGACATCAGTACTTTTCCTGTACAGTTTGGTGGTCAATTTTTTGTCTTCCACTTTTAACATTACATCCAGAAAGGATATTTGGCGGTCACTTATATCATAAGTAAATTGAATGTTCTCATCATACGTGTTCAATTGCTGAAGTTTCCTTACCAGGGTTGATTCATCTCCAATCCAAATTATAAAAATGTCATCTATAAATCGACAGAACAATTTCGTAGATGATTGCCACTCTTGATCATTGAAAATATTGTCAAATTCTAATTTCGCCATATAGGTATTGGCATATGCCGGGGCTCCAGAAAAACCCATCGATGTGCCTTTCTGTTGGAGAAAAAACTTATTATTCCACTGAAAATAACTGTGAAACAAACAAAAATGTAGAATTTCAAGTACAAAAATCTTATCTGCTCTGATGTTGTTTTGTTGAAGCAGTGCCCATTCTACTGCCTCAATTCCTGCCAAATGGGGAATAGAGGTGTAGAGAGATTTTACATCTACAGTACATAGCAGCAACTGTTCAGAATATGTGATTTCTTCGATTTTATTCAGAAAATCAGTTGTGTCTTTAACATACGAATGCCATTTTTGAACGAATGGTTGTAGAAAAGTATCAATGTATTGACCTAATGGTTCGAAAATAGTGCCACATCCAGTGACAATGGGCCTCATTGGTGGATTAAAAAGATCTTTGTGGATTTTAGGAAGCATATACAGCTTCGGCTGCCTGGGTAAATCAATGGTGAGGAACTGTTTTGTGGAGGCTGAAATGTTGCCATCTTCGAAAGCTTTATCCAACATCGTTTTCAGTGTCACTTTAAGCTCTTTAATGGGGTCTTCATCAAGTGGTAGATGTGTGGATGTATCTTGAACATGTTCATTAACTTTGGCCAAATAAAAGTTGGTCTCCATGACCACAATGGCTCCACCCTTGTCCGCTTTTTGAATAGTCAATTTATCATTCTTTTGAAGATTAAGTAAGGTCCTTTTCTCATGAAATGACATGTTCTTCTTCTTTGTTTTATTCAAATTCAATTGATGCAAATCATGTAAAACAGTTTTCTCAAACGCATCCAGTACCTTGTGGGATACCGGAGCTTGAAACTTAGATTTTGGTTTGAATTCTAAAAATTCGGATTCTGGTTTTTGTGTCTGTTCTGTGAGCACATTATTAAAGAAATGTTTAAGTCGAAGAATCCTCATAAATTTGTAGAAAGCTACCTCAATCTCTAGATTATTCGTGTCGTAAGTCGGTACAAAACTTAGGCCTTTATTTAAGATGTTTATTTGTTGATCCGTGAGAATAGTATTGGTAATATTCACCACTAAGTTGGTCTTTGGCTTCTCAGTCGTCCTTTTACGGATGCTTCTTCTGGTCTTTCTGTACTTTTTGATGAGCTGGGTACTTGGCTTGCATCCATTGCCTGGGGTAAAAAATCCTTTGATTTAGTCACTCTTTCCCCTTTTTTCGAGGAAGACTCTTTCGTTCCTGTCTTTTCTGCCATCTGTGTTTTTGCTGCTGGTCTGGTTTCTGTGACTTCAGATTCAGACACACTGCTTTCTTCAGATGTAGCTGTATTTGCTGATGGTTTTTTCTTTTGATAAGATCGTCTTTGGGCGTAAACCTCAGCCCAGGTATACACCTCATTTAATTTATAATCCAAGGTATCCCTCTTGTATTTTCTCAATTTCCCTTCTTGGACTTCCTTGGCATGTTTTTCAATTCGTATTTGCAATTCTTCCAGCTCTTTATCAAAGTCTGTACGTTCCATCCTTTCCGCCAGGTTTTATTTAATGTCATTGATTTCGAGAGCTAGTTCTTCTATTACTCTTGCCAATTCTTCTACTAAAAGTAGAATCAAATCTAATGAACATTTATTTAGAATAGAATACCATTTTTCCATAAAGTCTTTGTTTAAATGAAACCTATATAACATAGGTTTTATAGCCATCCGTAAACCACGTGGTATTCGTCGTGCTCTGTGGTACTGAATCAAAGTGCTCGCATGTAATTTCTGACGCAATTCTCTTTTGACTAGAAACTCCAATTGCTTTAATTGCTGCATTACCGTGCTTCCTTGTACATTCAATGTTTTGACTTCTCCTATAAGTGAATAAATATCTGAAGCTTGTTCTGCTGTATAGGCTAATGTGTTAGCTCTATGGTCAGTCATACTTGTGATGGCGTCAAATGCCATGGTTGGGTGCTATCTCGTGGATTTAGACAATGAACAGAAACTTTATAGAAGAGTTTAGAGATGCACTACCTTCAGTTGAGCTTAAATGCTTATTTTAACACAATTTTAACATAAATTCTCAGTTTATTTTGTTGGCGTGCTGCAAGGGTAACACGTTTGTCTAGACCGTGTCAAAACTCTAAACTCCCTACCTCGAGACCATAGGTCTCGACCCCTACGCACATTTACCAATGGGGTTTACCCAATTCAATGTTCACAGTATTTCTAAATAATACAGAAAATAATTTCTCCTTCTTGAACATTTATTTTGACACCATAAATATTCACATGATTTTCAAAACATAGATTTACTTGTAATTAACAAAATATTTTTCTCTAGAACACAAAGCAATGTTACAGTCTTCTTCTGTTTTTCTTTTCAAGGTGCTCTATGCATTTCGGGTCTTACATGACCCTTCATCAGGAGCAAGTGCCATCTACAAAAGTAATACACAATAATGAGCTATATATCGCAGCTGGAGTGTAACAAATAAACAAGATAACCGGTTTAAAAACCATCCAATAAAAGTTCCGACATACAATGTGCAAATACTCCAAAAAAGTGTGTGTCACCCAACTTAAAAAACCACACTACCGTGATACCTTCACTACCAACCATTCTAAAAATGCTTACTTGGTATTTTCAAAACGATGACCAAAGTACCTGAAGATTTCAAAAAAGCTGCTGTCAGTGCTAATCTTTTATGGGCAAGTCACTAACAAACATTGTCAAAAACACACATCAGTGTCAACTTACCAAAATGACTCCTGTAAACAATCCAGAGCCTGACGTTAATTCCAAACTGTTCTTTGCAGCGTAAACCGCGACCAGGTAAATGATCCTAAAAATAACAATTCAAAAACTCAATGTCTGTGTTTAACCTATTCACCAACGATCTTTAGCCGACTCCATACTCCTCCATAGTATTACATAATTCCAGCCTCCAGAGTCTTACCAGTATATCAATTCAACTCCGCTGTAGCTGTTTCAGATCCTAGTTATCCCGAGTGAGACTCCGCTATCACACTCCGCTGTCGCCAATGATTTCCGCAATAACAAACGACGTAGGACCACTGTGTTTATACTACCATAAACTCCGCAAAACTCCGTTCCCGTGAGACGTCAACTGACGTATTTCAATAGAACTAACGAAGGACTACTACACTGCTCGAAGCAACATAATCAAAAGACTCCCCTACTCAAGTGACCGCCGTGGTTGGTACGGCTAACGAACATCACAATGCAAATAAGTCCAAAGCGACTGTGCAAACAAAATCAATAAAACAAAATAATTAAAATAATAAACAGTGCTTGAAACAATGTGCCTAAATGACATATTTTCCGGTTATCTAAAAACCAAACTCTACATATATAAACAGATTATTTACATGTGCAAATATCATCAGTATACCACAGACATGGGCGAAATTTACAAAAAACATGATAGGTCAATCCGTTTATTTAAACCTGTTGGTTCTTGGGTACCCAATTTTTTTATCCAGAACACTTCTCTCTGAAGGAGGGATCTGGTTAGATCCTCTCCCTCAGGGAGAACTACTTGTTCCAGTACTCCAAATCTCAATTGAGCTATGTTATGTCTCTCATTTATCCAATGGACTGCAAGATTGCTCTTCAGATTTTTATTTCGTATTGTACTTTTATGTTCGGAAACTCGTATTTTAAGTTTTCTCTCTGTCTTCCCTACGTAAACTTTCCCGCAGGGGCATTTGATGTAATAAATGAGGTTCATTGAATTACAATCTGAATTGTGATGTAATTTTATCTTTGTCCCTGATAGTGGGTGCTCTATGGTGTTTCCTGAAATGACGTTGCTACAATGAACACAATTCATACATTTTTTCATGCCTCTATTGATAGACAAGTCTTTCTTGTAAGCAGAAAATTTCAAGATCTCTTTCAGGTTCTTTGATCTTGTGTGGGCAAACAATGGTTTAATGTCATATAAACCTCGAAAGTCAACTTCTTTTTCTAGCAAGAGCCAGTGTCGATTAATAATGTTCTTGATTTTTTGAGAACTCGTGTTGAATTTGGAAACAAACACATGTCTTTCTTTTTTATCTTTAGGTTTTTGAATTAACAAATTCTTTCTTTCCATAGCATGAATGCGCTTATTTGCTTGTTCAACTACTTCAATCGGATAGCCTCTTTCCTCATATTTCTTCACTTGTATCTCCAACTGTTTTTCAAAATCATCTTTGTCAGAACAAATTCTCTTAATTCTCATAAATTGTGAGAACGGGAGGTTCTTTTTAAGACTCGGAGGATGGAAACTTTGAAATTTCAAGGCATTATTGACATCAGTACTTTTCCTGTACAGTGTGGTGGTCAATTTTTTGTCTTCCACTTTTAACATTACATCCAGAAAGGATATTTGGCGGTCACTTATATCATAAGTAAATTGAATGTTCTCATCATACGTGTTCAATTGCTGAAGTTTCCTTACCAGGGTTGATTCATCTCCAATCCAAATTATAAAAATGTCATCTATAAATCGACAGAACAATTTCGTAGATGATTGCCACTCTTGATCATTGAAAATATTGTCAAATTCAAATTTCGCCATATAGGTATTGGCATATGCCGGGGCTCCAGAAAAACCCATCGACGTGCCTTTCTGTTGGAGAAAAAACTTATTATTTCACTGAAAATAACTGTGAAACAAACAAAAATGTAGAATTTCAAGTACAAAAATCTTATCTGCTCTGATGTTGTTTTGTTGAAGCAGTGCCCATTCTACTGCCTCAATTCCTGCCAAATGGGGAATAGAGGTGTAGAGAGATTTTACATCTACAGTACATAGCAGCAACTGTTCAGAATATGTGATTTCTTCGATTTTATTCAGAAAATCAGTTGTGTCTTTAACATACGAATGCCATTTTTGAACGAATGGTTGTAGAAAAGTATCAATGTATTGACCTAATGGTTCGAAAATAGTGCCACATCCAGTGACAATGGGCCTCATTGGTGGATTAAAAAGATCTTTGTGGATTTTAGGAAGCATATACAGCTTCGGCTGCCTGGGTAAATCAATGGTGAGGAACTGTTTTGTGGAGGCTGAAATGTTGCCATCTTCGAAAGCTTTATCCAAAATCGTTTTCAGTGTCACTTTAAGCTCTTTAATGGGGTCTTCATCAAGTGGTAGATGTGTGGATGTATCTTGAACATGTTCATTAACTTTGGCCAAATAAAAGTTGGTCTCCATGACCACAATGGCTCCACCCTTGTCCGCTTTTTGAATAGTCAATTTATCATTCTTTTGAAGATTAAGTAAGGTCCTTTTCTCATGAAATGACATGTTCTTCTTCTTTGTTTTATTCAAATTCAATTGATGCAAATCATGTAAAACAGTTTTCTCAAACGCATCCAGTACCTTGTGGGATACCGGAGCTTGAAACTTAGATTTTGGTTTGAATTCTAAAAATTCGGATTCTGGTTTTTGTGTCTGTTCTGTGAGCACATTATTAAAGAAATGTTTAAGTCGAAGAATCCTCATAAATTTGTAGAAAGCTACCTCAATCTCTAGATTATTCGTGTCGTAAGTCGGTACAAAACTTAGGCCTTTATTTAAGATGTTTATTTGTTGATCCGTGAGAATAGTATTGGAAATATTCACCACTAAGTTGGTCTTTGGCTTCTCAGTCGTCCTTTTACGGATGCTTCTTCTGGTCTTTCTGTACTTTTTGATGAGCTGGGTACTTGGCTTGCATCCGTTGCCTGGGGTAAAAAATCCTTTGATTTAGTCACTCCTTCCCCTTTTTGCTGCTGGTCTGGTTTCTGTGACTTCAGATTCAGACACACTGTGTGAACATTGAATTGGGTAAACCCCATTGGTAAATGTGCGTAGGGGTCGAGACCTATGGTCTCGAGGTAGGGAGTTTAGAGTTTTGACACGGTCTAGACAAACGTGTTACCCTTGCAGCACGCCAACAAAATAAACTGAGAATTTATGTTAAAATTGTGTTAAAATAAGCATTTAAGCTCAACTGAAGGTAGTGCATCTCTAAACTCTTCTATAAAGTTTATGTATGGTAATACAATAAAAGAACACTAGAAATTCACTGTCAAACACCTAAGTTCTGAAGTAACATTATAGTTACGTGTGATTAAAAGATATATTATTGTTTTGAAAAACTTGGACATTCACTGAAAAAAACGAAGATTTAACAAACATGATAGTTAGGTGAACATGCTAGTGACAACATTAACATTTTGAACTAAGAAAAACATTGGTTATTGTAAGTAGAGCTAACTATAACGTGTGTGTAAGGGTTACCCTCATATATCGCAGAAACCACCCACTTTTACGACATGTAGGCCACCATCGGACACACCGGATATAGAGTCAGCAGTCTAGTGGGCAGCCCGGAAGTCAATCAATGTCCTCCAATCAGGAAAGAGCAAGGAGGGACCCTGTAGCACAAGAATACGCTGATCGCTTCACCCGGGTGTTCGTGGAAGAGGAGAAGTGAAGCACACGAGGAAAGAGGGGACACGGATGAAGAAGTGCCGAGACCATTACCACCACCGGTGAGGAGGAGAAGTACACTGAAGGACCGCTCTGGGAGCACCGCGAAAAAGTGCAGCACTCAAAACAAGAAAGGAGAGACTTCGACTTCCAGACCCATGCCCCAAGAGGGTTGTGGGTGCAGGCAAGCCCCCAAAACCGGGTTCTTTGCTTTGAGGGGTTGGTGGACAGAGTTTAAGGGCCACACCACACCAAAAAACTAAAAGTCCCTGGCACCTAGGCACAGCACAGCACATTAGGGAGGCACAGGTGACAGGAACACTCAGAATGGTGTCCTGACTCTGTTCTTTGCTGTTTTTCTTTCCTTGCTCTGCTCACGTGGACCCTATTGCCGGCATCTCAACCCCTCCTGCCAAAGGAAACTGAAAACCAAACGGAGACAAGCACAGCAAAGAGGGACAACAAACCACCACCAGTTGACACAGACTATGTCCTGCCATTTGTTTGATTTTTAACTCTCTCACTGTTTTATGTTTCATACTTTTGTTAATTTTTATGACAAAATCCGAAATAAAGGGACTCCAGGTGGAGACACCCAAGATGTTATGTTATGTTATGTTATATTAATTTATTATGCGCACAGATACTCCAGCCAAGGAGCGTCCCGGCGCAGAGACAAGGTAGCACATAACACAACAGGAGAGTGAGGCATATTGGGGCTAACAAACTTTACTTTTCTGGTAATAAAATCTCTACCTGTTACTCCCAGTGACACGTGCCTCCACAGTGTTAATTTCTTTCTGTACAACAAGGAGGGATGGACAGCCTGACTAGTCCCTTGCTCACAGTGTGCCTCTGCCATGCAGTGCTTATGACCTCACATATCTCATCAGTCATGACATATTCTATGATATCGTTTATGACATCACTGATGACATCCCAAATTACATTGTTGCTCAAGTAAAGGATTAGCTACTAGGATAGCCTGATAATAAGGATTTTAGAGCCAGGTGTACGACCATGGCAATTTGCGACTCGCAAATTGCGCTCGATTGTAAATCGCAAAATTCCATGAATAACAGTGCCTGAGAGACTGTTTGTGATTCCCAATGGGGTCGCTAATTGCATGCCTCATGAATATTCATGAGGCTTCACAATTTTCAACCCCATTGTGAATTGCTGGCCCTTCCAGGGATGTTGGCCTGCTTTGTTCAGCAGACCTCCATGTCAGGGATTGCTTTTAAATAAAGCAATTTTTTTTAATGCAGCCCGTTTTCCTTAAAGGAAAATGACATGCATTTAAAAAAAAAAATTTAACATTTTCATTTCATTTTTTAATGGCAGGTAATGGTTCCTGGGACCACTGACTAGACCTAAAAAATATTTCCCCCTGCATTTTCAAAGAAGAAGGGGTCCTATTGGGACCCCTTCCCATTTGAAAGTACATTACCACCCTTCTGAAGAGGGCAGTAAATTGTGAGTGTTTTGAGAACTCAATTGCGATCACAAAAAATTCTACATGGGGTAGAGAGTCGCTATTAGGAAGGGAAGCACTTGAAATCCCCCTTCCTAATAGCGAGTCGCAATTCCTATTTAGCGAGTCACAAATAAATTGCAACTCGCTAAATAGGAATTATACATGGCCTTATTTGTTTTTGGCATACGCGAACAGGTCACTAACCAGTTTGCGAAGAAAGGAAATGGCTTTGATAGGTGTCAGGAAGTCTGGCGCTCGGCATGTTCCCAGTGTGTGAGAGGTCGTCAGGTAGTTCAGGGCAGTGCAAGACAGGTCAGGAGAACAAAACCAGCTGAAAAATAGCCCCTGGGTAGACAGAGATGAGGATCTCTGGTCAAGTACAATGTAACAAATGTCCTGTGCACACGCTAGAGGTACGCAGTTCTCAGGTGAGAACCAGAATGGGTTTGGTTCTTTAAGAGGAGTAATGTACTTCAACAGAGTGGTTTTCAAAGGAACAGTTTTAATAGTTCTGCATAGAAAATCAGTACTAACAAGAGCACAAAACCGACACGTGTTTCATCACACTGTGTACGGGTGGTGACTCATCAGGGCTGTACTGGGGCTGTCTCGTGTGGAAACGCGCCAGTGATGGAGAATGGTGTGGGTAAAGAAACACCGAAGGAGGCAATCCTCGCTACGGGTAGGGGTGGAAGCAAACAGAACACTGATGCTGGCGAAGGATGGGTAAGTCCTGAACGTGGAGCTTAACTCTATGGAGGCACGGGTTGTGCGGAATATAAGGTCTGCATCCGGGTAGTGGATGTCTAACCAGTTTGCGCATGCAATTTAGAGTTGTGTATCTGGCCCCTACTGTTGTATATCGCAGGAAAGGTTTAGCTTTACATTGTAGTAATTTACTTTGCATGTAAGTATGTTTTCAATAATTAAAATATAGATAATCTAACGAACATATGTTTATGTAGGTGTATGCTTAAAATCAATGCATATCATTTAATTTAGTATATATATAGTTTAACAATTAAAAGATATTGTATTGCATAAATATGTATAGAATTTATAGTTACCAACATGTCATCATTTTTAAATTAAGTAATTGATTGAAAATATTACCAATTTTGTTTAAAAAGCTGTGTTCATGAAATGATTTAGAATTATTTTTAAAATATTTAATGTTATCATGTTTAATGGTTCAGGGTGGGTGATATTTGATATTTAATCTTTTTGTATGGCTTATGTGTGTCTCATCTATTAGGTGGTTGAAATTGTATTTTCCCGTTTATGGATGGGTAATGACTGGAGGTAGTATGAGGATTTTACGGGGTCAAACTGAGGCCCTAAATGTCATCGGTTCATCAATTTTCATGTGACAAGTCTTCAGATCAGCACACGGAGCTCTAAGGGTTGAATGTAAGTTCCTGCTTGGCACTGTGCTACAGAAAGCGTTTTGTATTTTCTATCACCTGATGTTTTCCAGATGGGGGTCCATCTCATGACTCTCAGCACAGAGCATACAAAACAAATTCTGAATGTGCAAATAGCTGCACCATGGACTTGAACAAAGGTTTTAGTTCGGGGATGATTGTCCTTGAGAATGGATTATTTCAGGGGGCTAGCAATGATTCAAAGTTCTTACATGCTTAGCTGCAAAAAGAGTTCATGCCTCATTACTTAATTAAAACAATGCAGTGATTTTGCACATGAGACTTAAAATGTGTGCCACTGAAAACTTGAAGAAAGGACTTGAGGTCAAGAAATATGGCTTAAGCCCTAAGTAGTTATGTGAGGAATGTTCTCCCTGACTCTGATGGTTTTCACCGGGTGGGGATCTGATGTTCTCCAGAGGCCTTGGACTGGTCTCCAGAGGCAGAGGATCTGATGGCCTTAGGAGGCTGTGAGTTTGATTGTGTGAGAACCGGTGGCTATGATTGTCTCAAGAGACGAAGAATCCAATGATTTCCAGAAACTATGAGTCCAATGGCCTATGTAGTTGAATTCACAGCTGTTCTGGTTACAGCGGTCAATGTACAGCACAAATTCAGGTCATGGGAAAGAGTCCCTTTAAAACGATGTCTCCATTAAATGAACACATGAAAGAACTCTAACACTTAAATCTCATTATCAATGGCCTATTCTTTTTGACATAAGTGTTAACTCCTGTTATCTCATACATAACTATTATATGTTTGGCTTTTTGTATCTTCCTGTACATACTAGGTACAATGAAAATATTCATCCCCACTAAATGTTTTCAAATTAAAGGTGATGTAATTTAAATAGAGGAAAAGGGTCTGGAAAATTCTGGGACATGCAGGCTTGATGCAGTAGGCATCACAATTTGCATGTGATATCGTATTTTAGGGGAAAACCCCATAATGGGTGCTACACTCCAATAATAATACATCAACACATAATTATTATTTATCAGTCGGGATAAATATAACACCTAACCAAGCAGCTTGCAATGAAGGCCTTAGTTGGAAAATGATTTTTTGTGGGTTCATTGCAGGCAAACTTGAATCTGATTGATGACAAAACAATGCTGATAAGGATCATTGGAAAGAAGGAAACATTACATCCAGGGGCCTCTAAAACCAGCACACTGTAGAATTAGACGACTTAAAACAATATTCTACTGTTAGATTAAATTATTGTCTCCAGAAGTGGAAAAGCAAAGCCCATACAGGAATTTTCCCTATAAACCAACGTGTCTTGAATAATGCTTTGATTGCTTTAAGGGAGTGATGCAGATGAGAGTGAAATTCTCTTGACAATTGGAGGGAGAATAATATGAGGCCAACCAGTCTTCCAAATAAGTCAAAAGCTGTAATGAGTGAAGATAAAGATGGGTTAAAAGATCTGAGTGATCCCTTATGCACATTAAATGAAGGGTAGACATGTAATATTGTGTATATCCAGAAACATAGTTCCTTTCCTTGATTGCTGTGTGTGGCAATGGCATAACGTTTTTGAACTGTATGACCCTGTGACCCCTCCTCAAAAACCTGTAGTTAGCTCTTTCCCACAAGATTTGGCTCCTACCCCAGGTAACAGATTTGATACAATAGCCGTCTTTTCCAGTAATATGGTCGAGAATGAAACAACTTCAATCCCTCTGGTGACATCTCTACTACAGTGTGGCTCTCAAAAGTCTGTAACTGAAATGGAAACAGATCCACCCAAACTTGTAGGGTGCTTCTTCATCTGTTTAAAAGATCACAACACTTAAAAGTGTGATCATGAAAGATTTCAAATGGCTTGGGATTTAGTACTGGATGGCAAAAATGCAAAACACAACAGAGTTTACCCCCCTTCCACCGACCCAACATGTTAGTTAGACACATCTTGACATAACAGTATCCTTTCGCTTCTCGCCTCATACAATCCTGCTCCAGCTGATAATGTTATGTCCACAGAAATTTATCACCCATCCATCCTAGATCAAGATCCATTAATTATTATGAACCCCCAAACTAGTGCCCATCGCACACTAATCTACCAATGTTAGCAAAGCTCACGTAAAATGCTTGCTACTCAATTGCCTATCAGCAGTGAAGAACGCTGCCAAAATAGCCGACATTACACTTAACCTGGACCTAGACCTCCTAATTCTCAATGAAACATGGCTAAATGAATCCTCATATCAGAAACAACAAGAGAGGTAGGAAAAAGGCACTCCTGTCCCCCAGACAAATAATCTCAAAAACAACAAAGGAGTAACCAAGGAAGTACAGCGGAATGATCAATTCCAATGCTATAATATGCACAAAAAAGGAGAACTAAGACTCTCCCGTTTGGTGCAAGAAACAGATAAAGCTACTTGCAGTATAGACACAGGAAACACGTTGTGGTTGGAATATTTAAAGCTTTTTATTAAAACCCTCACTCATCAACATAGTTGATGACATGCTTCATCTTAGGGTTTTACCAAGGAGACGAAATGTCTCCCCGGACTGCTGCTACAACTGAGTTTCAGTGGAGCAGATTCCAACTATGTGAAAAAGAGAAAGTGTGAAATATGTGACTTAAAAAATGGCAAGCTATCCTCCGTAACAATTTTAATAAGGAGTCAGATTGCCATTATCAAAAACAGTGATTCAGACATTTCCTGACAACTATTCAAGTCAAGTATGTCCTTTAAAAGGTCGACATGTTTCTGCTTTTAAGTTGCTCTATTCAGTGAAGCATACATCAGGACCAAAAAGTGAAAAGAAAATGGAAAAAGGTAAAGATTCACTCCCAGGCGGTCTACGCACTCTAAGGCGTACCCTAACCTTGGTGAGTTGTGTGCAATCATAGGTAAACTTACGGTTTTACCCGGTTGTAGGTCATGCTTGGGATTTTCAGCACCTACCAATCTGTAACAAAAGGGATCGTGAATTAGGAACCCAGACAGACATTCAATCTGTTATACAGTACATAATTGTGTCTATATCAGCGCATATTCCACATTTTTTTCATTTGCAATCAAAATGACTCCTGTGTCACATCAGAATTCCACCTTCAACAGATGCACATATTCTGCCGTATAGAACCTACAGGTAAATATGTAGGATCTGGCATCCACCTTACTTCTTAAAAGAAATATCATGAAAACTCACAAACAGAAAGTACACCAACCTAACTCTGTCTTTGGTCCGGTTAGTATGCCTTACCAAGGTGACCTCCATAGTACCTAATGGCACACTCTGCCAAAGGAAAACCTAAGAAGTAAGTCATTAGCAAAACCCAGTCCACATACTAATTGGGAACTGGGGATGCTATATCTGTCATCATCTTACACTGTATAAAACAACATGGAGGACAATACTAAATTAAAGGTCAGAATAATCTGAAAAGGTTGGATTTTCAAACAAACAGAGGCGACTTACTGTTGCTTCGATAGGGGAATGTTCCCTGGGACTTGCAGCAGGGGTAATCTTCACGGCTCAAAAAATCTGTCAGAATAACGTGAAAAGACCCCTCCATTAGAAACTAAAGTACTTCAAGTACTTGTGATTGCCTAATTAAGAATGGTCAACGCTTTAAAGTAGTATGACCATACTTACAAAGCCATTCGTCAGGATATTACATTCAGCTTGTAAGATTTACAAAAGCACAAACATTTGCTCCGGTTGGGACTCAAAAGTTAATAACATGTCCCTAGTCAGTTATTCCATGATAAACTTACTTTCGCCGAGCCGGCTCCCCGCTCGATACCTGGAATGTCCACGTCCGCAGCCCGAATGTTGCTGCAGTGGATGAACGCGGAAGATTTAAAGGAGTTCCCCTGATTGGTCTAGAGGTCTCATGTGACAAGGGTCGTTGTTAACTTTGGCAAAAGACCTAATGGAATTGGTCTATAGATCCATGTGACTTTCGTCATGTGTCCCAAACGTCATTTTGGCAACACAGCGTCAGAACTTGTCTGAGTTTTTTTCAAATGCGAACTTTATTCAGAAACTCCTTCTGGCAATCTCTCCACTAGTCATTGTATAAACTACAAATCGATGTATAATTAATATCGATGAATAAACATATTATCTCTCCAAATCAGATGACTGAGTCCACTTCCTTCAGGAACTTGCATAAAGGAAATAAGCACAGTCCTCTGAATATTAGGCTTAAGCGATACCTGGAATGTCCACGTCCGCAGCCCGAATGTTGCTGCAGTGGATGAACGCGGACGATTTAAAGGAGTTCCCCTGATTGGTCTAGAGGTCTCATGTGACACGGGTCATTGGTAACTTCCGTAAAAGACCTAATGGAATTGGTCTATAGACCCATGTGACTTTCGTCATGTGTCCCATACGTCATTTTGGCAACACAGCGTCAGAACTTGTCTGAGTTTTTTTCAAATGCGAACTTTATTCAGAACGTCCTTCAGGCAATCTCTCCACTAGTCATTGTATAAACTAAAAACCGATGTATAATTAATATCGATTAATAAACATATTATCTCTCCAAATCAGATGACTGAGTCCACTTCCTTCAGGAACTTGCATAAAGGAAATAAGCACAGTCCTCTGAATATTAGGCTTTTAAAACAGAGAAACCGGTTCGCATTAAATTCCAAGTGCCACACATCAACATGTCGCTTCAATTCTTATTCCGAACAGTTATAAATCTTTTACGGAAGAGTCAAAACTGATAATGCTGGAATTAAGAAAGGGGGACAGTACCTGATCATAAAGCTGTCTCACGTGCATCGTCATTAAATACATAAATCAGTGCCTTCTACCCTTTGCATTAAATAATATGTTGTTTTATAGAGTGTAAGATGATGACGGATATAGCATCCCCAGTTCCCAATAAGTATGTGGACTGGGTTGTGCTAATGACTTACTTCTTGGGTTTTCCTTGGGCAGAGTCTGCCATTAGGTACTATGGAGGTCACCTCAGTAAGGCATACTAACTGGACTAAAGACAGAGTTAGGTTGGTGTACTTTCTGTTTGTCATTTTTCATGATATTTCTTTTAAGAAGTAAGGTGGATGCCAGATCCTACATATTCACCTGTAGGTTCTAAACGACAGAATATGTGCATCTGTTGAAGGTGGCATACTGATGTGACACAGGAGTCATTTCGATTACAAATGAAAGAAATGTGGAATATGCTCTGATATAGACACAATTATGTACTGTATAACAGATTAGATGTCTGCCTGGGTTCCTAATTCACGATCCCTTTTGCTACAGATTGGTAGGTGCTGGAAATCCCAAGCATGA
The DNA here is from genome assembly GCF_964263255.1 of Lissotriton vulgaris. Taxonomy (NCBI): domain Eukaryota; kingdom Metazoa; phylum Chordata; class Amphibia; order Caudata; family Salamandridae; genus Lissotriton; species Lissotriton vulgaris. The sequence goes on along the minus strand of NC_141691.1, from coordinate 42,772,099 downwards.
CCTACGACCTGGTAAACCCGTGAGTTTACCTATGATTGCACACAACTCACCAAGGTTAGGGTACGGCGTAGAGTGCGTAGACCGCCTGGGAGTGAATCTTTACCGTTTTCCATTTTCTTTTCACTTTTTGGTCCTGATGAATGCTTCGCTGAATAGAGCAACTTAAAAGCAGAAACATGTCGACCTTTTAAAGGACATACTTGACTTGTATAGTTGTCAGGAAATGTCTGAATCACTGTTTTTAATAACGAAAATCTGACTACTTATTAAAATTGTTATGGAGGACTGCTTTCCATTTTTTAAATCATATATCTCACACTTTTTCTTTATCACATAGTTGGAATCTGCTCCACTGTAACTCAGTTGTAGCAGCAGTCCGGCGAGACATTTCATCTCCTTGGTAAAACCCTATGATGAAGCATGTCATCAACTATGTTGATGAGTGAGGGTTTTAATGAAAAGCTTTAAATATTCCAACCACAACGTGTTTCCTGTGTCTATATTGCAAGTAGCTTTATCTGTTTCTTGCACCAAATGGGGGAGTCTTAGTTCTCCTTTTTTGTGCATATTATAGCATTGGAATTGATAATTTCCTAAATGAATCCTCAGCTGCTATTCTAAACATCCTACTTCCGCCCAGCCATGACATAATCTGTCTGGAAAACACAGACTGCCCTGGTCTGGCGTAGCCCATATATGTCTGGTCAACCTCTCAGTAAAGCAGACCTATACACTTCCAACTTCCTCTTGAGAATATTTGTGGATCAACATCTCAATCAAAGACATCTAAACTTGCCGACTGTGCACAATCTACAACCCTCCTGGTGATAACCATACATTCATCAAAGAAAATCTCATCTCCATCACCAACGAACAACACAAGAACCAGATTTGTCCTGTCAATTTCAGCATTCACTGGAAAAGCACAAATGACATGCTAGTGAACTGTTTTAAGGACTTCCTCCATGACCTCAACTTGACTTAAGCCTGCAAAAACCCTACTCATAATAAAGTGGCCACCCTTGACTTAATCACAGCTAAGGAGAACACTGTCCAAATTCCCTCAATCCTACCATGTGCCTGGACCGACCACCACTGCATCACCCTCTCCATAACTGAAAAGGAAACTAACCACAAAAGTCAAGCAGTGAAAAGCAAATATTGGATTAGAGATGCCTATAACCTCAACACAGGCATCCTGTCCCCTATCAGTCATAATTTTCTTTCCCCTCCCTCCAAAATGTTTGACACACAAGACCTCACAGAGCACAATGTCAACTCAATGTCCAACAACCTGGACACCATTTGCCCCAAACAATTAATGAGAGACCCAATAAAAAGATCTATCCTATGGGATAACTGTCACCTTAATGAGGAACGCTACTCCATTAGACTTGTGGAAAGAGCATGGAGATTGACGCCTTCACTGACGAACCTCAAACGTCTGCAGCAAAGATGTAGTGCCTACAAAAGCTGCAGTTGAAGTTTCAAAACATCAGACTTTCGACATCAGCTATTCAGAGCCATGAATCAACCACAAAACTCTTTGGAATTATAAAACATTAAAAAACTAATGTGAAATGCAATTCCCCTTCGTCAGATGTTTAAACTCTACCAAACTGCAAAATATTTGCCTCTTTCTTTTTTGAGGCAACCAAGTTAATTGACAAAGATCTCCAGAAGGCTGTGAAACTCTTACCAATTGAAGCCTCCCCACATCTAACCACCATCTCATAGGAAGAATACCCTGGAAGCCATCTCCTCAAACCTAAATCAATGCCTCATGGTAAATCTTTCAGACATTTGAGGACAGTGACATCTTAAAACCATTGACATTCCTAGAATACTCTAACCACTTCAAGGACTTCTCTTACCTCCAAACTCCTCCGGGAGAATATATACCTCCTGCTCCCCTTGTGGGCTATGATTATCAATGTCTCTCTTTTACAAGACTCAGTACAGGTTACCCCTATCTTAAAAAAGCCCAGCGCAGACCAATCTCATCCCAACAACTACCGCTCAATCCTGAGCATCCAAACTTTAGCCAAATTCCTAGATAAATGTGTGCATGAGCAACTATGTAAGTACATTGAGCAATTCTAACTCCTCGATCAATGCCAATCTGGATTCACCCAAATCAAAGCACTTAAACTGTCTTGCTCCACATTGTCAATGATGCTATACGTTTTCTCGATCAGACCAATCCTGCTTCCTAATCCTACTTCATCTATCTTTGGCTTTTGACATGGTTAAGCATGAAATTCTCATGAACATCTTATAATTCAGGATGGGTCTCTCTGGTACTGTGTTAGAATGGCTCTCATTCCTAGACAACAGATCTCAAAGAGTCCTGATCAACCATGTTCTATTTGACCAGACACACGCCACGTTTGGCATACCCCAAGGTTCAACTTTTCTCCCACTCTGTTCAAACTGTACATGGAAACTCTGACCGAAGGCCTCAAACTCTTTGACATTTCCAGTTATATGTATGCTAATGATGCATAACTTTACAAGAAAATTGCCTCACTCACAGACACCAGTACCCTCATTAACACCTTGACCCAAACACAGCATTGACTAACTCATAACCAACTCAAACTTAACACATTAAAAACTGAATTTCCCTTAAACACTCCACCCACTTCTACTTCAAAGATTGGCTCCCACATCTTACAGCCTTGAAATGTACCCCACATATCATTGAATTAGCAAAATCCCTAGGAATGCTACTGGACAACAACCTCTCCAAGCAGAACTACATCAGCTCCTCCATCAGAGGGGCTAATAATCAACTTCACATACTAAAGAACCTAAAACGTTCCTCTCCACTGCAGATCTCAAAATAGTGGCTCAATCACTTGTGATTCCGAAATAGACTATGGGAATACTACCCTTGTGGGCATACGGAAAATAAAACTAGTTCCTCTGAAGGCCACCATAAATGCGGCCGCCCGGCTCATCACAGGCTAAAAAAAAGAGATTGCTTCATCTCTGTCCTCCAAACATTGAACTGTCTACTATAAGAGCCAAGGATTCATCTCAAAATGACTTGCATGACACATAAAGCTCTCTAGTTTAATACTCCATGCTCCATTGCCCAGAAACGGATTCTGTTCAGCAGCACAAGCTCCCTACTGCTGAAGCCCCAAAAATTAAACACAAACAAAACCCAGAAGCAAGTCTTCTCCGGAGCTGCCCCTAAAACTTGGAACTCTCTTCCTACAGTGGACAGGACTAGTCCTTCCATAACCCTCTTCAAAAAAGAAGTAAACCTATTATTATTTAATAGTCTCCTTCCCCACTGATGCAATCCATCTTAACTTTACCGCCATTAATCCAGTTGATCCTGATAACTTTTCTCATTTTGCTTTCCATGGTTGACATTATATTGATTATCTTAATGACTTTACCAATTGTGATCTTCGCTGATTTTCCTCTCATAACCACCTACATGCATACTACATTATAATGCCTAGTTACCCAAAATAGTCTTCTTTGTGATATCACCCTGTGATTCTATGTGTTTTTGGGCTATATTCTCTGGTTTTTTTCCATTGTAGAGTACTCTGATACCAGAATTGAACTTGTTCACACTATATACAACTTCATAATAAATCAAATCAAACAAATATTGAAAGCTGGTGAAAAAATCTAGAAACCAAAGTTGATATTAACCTATCATTGCATGATATATGTGGTTATTAAACTTTTTGTGCCCAAATCATATCCCATTGGTATCAGGAAAAAACAAGCAGGGTACCACTGTTTGCTGGTAAACTAAGAAAGGAATCCTTGTATATTAGAATTACTTTTTCTCTGCGGTATTATAGCCATGAGGTTATTACATGTAGGCAACTGAGTTTCAGAAATTAAAGTGTAACTCGTTCAGTTGTTTTTGGCCTTCTTTTCAAGCAAAGGTTACAACTGTGTATCTGAGGACTGTGACCTACCAGCTGGAACTTAAGCATGTCTGGTAAAATATCTTTGGTTTTATGAGATAGTCCAGTTAAAGTAATTTAAATGCACTCTCAGAATGGGACATTATTATGATTAAGGAGGCTTGGAGTATGACTAATTTGATTTTGAAGATTAAATATTATTTTACAGGGAAGTAACTATCAGAAGAAACCGGTGGTTTCAAGGAAGGCTTCTTATTTTTATTTCCAAGAAGCTGGAAAGTGCATACATATGTATATATATTCCAACATACAGTGATTTCCTGGTTTCAGAGCCTACCGTGCATCAATAAAATTGCATTTTCTGACATCTACTATAATATAAATGAGTTCCAAACCCTTCTTAGGGCCCGATTACGATGTGGTTAGGAAAGCATTCCCACCTAGGGCGCAATTACGATACGGTTATGAAGGCCTCATAACAGCATTTGCTCTTTCCGAATCAGATCAAGAACGTGTCTTCCCGACCGAGTGCCAGATTACTATGCGTTTAGGACAATAGGTTCCCATAGAAGTCAATGATAGTCCAGCCAAATCGTATTTGGAAGCATCCGGATGCTTCATACTCGGTTGGTCGGACTATCGTGATCCATGTTGATCGGAAACCATATCCAAACCGATTAGATCAGGTAGATTACTTAACTGCATCATAATTGGGGCCTTAGAGTTATACAGGACATAAGTGTATGGATTTATTTAACCCATAAATATATATAAATTATAAATGGGGAAATATTAGCACTAAAAGTTTCAAAATTTTGAATATTACTCTTGACACTGATTTAAATCAAGACTGCTGTCTTAGAAGTCCAATCTGTAATAAAACTCTGAGTCAAATTACCAAAAAGAAAGGTCAGTCTATTATTAGCAATTTACACAATTTGCGCTTAGGGTTGTTAAATGACTGGTTCTTATCAGAGGGGCTTTAAATAACTATATTGATTATACTTCAGTTGGCTGTTTGCCAACAGATACAATCATAAGCTTTTTAAAGATTTTAGACTGTTTGGTGAGCAATCAACTAATAAGGAGGTAAATATTTCAGCTATGAAGCAGGACTACTGCTCCCCTTAACAGCATTAACAGTAAACTCTAACTTCAATATAGTTCACAGGTACATCACATGCCAATGAATGTGAATTTTTAAATTGTGGGTTTGTGCTTCCAAAATTAAAGGTAGAAGGAAAAATAAATTCAGTTTTTTTGAGAAATTCAAGATTAAAGATGTTCTCAGGGAGTGGTGTAGGGTATATAACTTTAGTGATATCTGGAAGGTTGGTCCCACAGGAGCCCTGCGATGACACAAATTTGATTGGCTAAAACAGCTTTTTCGCACATTGGCCCTTTCAGACTTGTGGGTCCCGCAGTACCAAACAATCTGATAAGCTGATCCTAACATTGAATAAAAATGTTGTGGCCACCACATTACAGGACATGGGGAATCAGCCCTACTAAAACTGAGCTTGAAAAAAACACTTACAAGGGGGAAGGGTAGGGACTCCATGGCACCTTAATACTCATGGGGAATGGACCCAGAGGGACCTAACTAAACCAAAAGTAAAATCATTCACCTTGCCAACTCTGCTACAAAAGGGAATGCTCAATTTCAATCCTTCACAACCCTACCATTCCATACAGTTGTAAACTAATAATTTTAGCCTTTGATTCTACTGCGTATGACGATACCTGAACAAGCCTCCACAGTTCACTGTCAGTCTTCCACTAAAAAAATTGGAACAATGCCCATGGAAAGCAGCCAGGTATTAAATGCAGAAGCCGACCTAAAATGAAAAACTAGAAGTGTGTTCAAATTTGAGAGCAGAGCACAGTAAAGAGGCAGCTTGAGAACAAAATATCTCCTGTTTATAAATTGTTTTGAACAGTTTAGGCCAATGTCAATAGGATATTTCTGCAAAGTGCTTTTGCCTTTGCCTTTGCAACATGGGTTGTGTCTGTGTCAGGTAGTATCTGTGTTTAAGAAATTGTCCTTGCTGTTTTTTTTGTGTTATAAATATCCTTATCAAAATATATATCTTAATTCAATGATAATATAATCAAATAATTGTCCTGCATCAACCCTTATCCATAGGCAATAATTAATCAATAATACATTTGCCTCATTATTCTCTAGAGTTAAAGACCTATATACAATATAGTTAAAATTGTTATGAAGACAAAATACAAACATTTACAGACCGATTCTAATATTGACCAGAGGGGCATGGTGGCAAGTAGAACACAAGCTATACTACTGTTGTCAAATAGGTGAATTCAGGCCCTGATTTTGTTGTGGCAAAAGATGTATAATTCTAGTTCCCTCACATTTGTACTCAGAGTGTGTTGTCAGTTTTATTTAAGGCATTGACGTTGTCAGTTGACTTTGGACAGTCTTAATTCCAAGCCCTTGATCCCTGCTCACCTTCCAGTAACTGTCAATCAGGCGATTTCCATGGATGCTACCCTCAAAGTTGGAAAACAGCTGTTGTTAAGCCCTTGCTTAAGAAATCCAACTTGGATCCATCTGAATTGAAAACATTTTTGGCCCATTTCTTTATTACCTGTTCCTGATAAGATCTCGGAGAGTCACCTAAATGCCCGGCTGATTACTTATTTGGAGCAACAGAATGTTTGACTCTTTTTCACAATGGATTTAGGAACGACAATGGGACTGAGACTGCACTACTATCTGTAGTTAATAACATCCGTACCATGGTTGATGATGGGCAGGCTGCGGCACTTGTACTATTGGACTATCCGCAGCCTTTATTACCATCTTTCCCACTAGGATGATTGACCGTCTACAGGAATTGGGGTCACAGACCTAGCTTTGAAGATGCTGTCTTCCTTCCTGATGGATAGGTCACAGACAGTGGTGGTGGACCAATTCTCTTCTGACCTCATATCTACCTCCTGTAGAGTTACGCGTGGCTCATCATTGTTTATGGTATATGGCTCCCCGCAGGCTGAATTGATTAGAGTTTTTGGGTTGCAGGCTTTATTCTATGCTGAATGCATACAAATAATCATGTCCATCACAAAGGATATAGAGTCCCTCACCACCAATTTTAACAACTGCATTCAGGCCATATCCTAACTGGATGTTAAGTAGCTACCTCCAACTGAATAGAGACAAAACCTGTTTGGACCCACTCATAGTGGACAGCAATGCTTGGGCAATGTCTCAGCCGCGTGTACTTATCAAAGAATCTTGGTGTCCTAGATGATAACAGTCTGTCATTTAATCTACAGGTCAATAAGACAGTTTCATCTTGTTTTAGGGTTATAAAGACCATTATAAAGTTATTTATGTTTCTCTGTCTTTCTGCATGTAAACAAGCAGCTGTGGCACTAATTATGTCCAGGATGGATTGTTGTTATTTGCTCTCACTGGACATAAACAAGACATCCATCGATAAGTTGCAGCTTGTCCAAAATGCAGCACCAAAACTTGTTTTAGATCTTCCTAAATATCATTTGGTTTCTGTTGCTATGCAGAAACTGCACTGGCTTCAGGCTGCCAAACAAATTGTGCTTAAGGCCCTATGCATTGTCACAAGGCATTTCACAATTCAGGCCAGACTCGACAGCTGTGCTTTACCGATAGAAATTGGCTGGTTAATCCTAGGTTTTGCAGGGTAAGACGAGGAACCAACCTTCCAACCCAAAAGGCCTTTAAGACATGGCGTTTTGCCTTGTAATGTCTTTCTGACATAGGGATGAAGCTCCCACCCCCTGGTAGAGCAACTGCTTTAGTGCCTTGATGCCCTTGGGCATAAGTTTGTACTTTATAAGTCACCCAATAAATCAATCAATCAATCAATCACTCAATCAATCAATCATTCAGTTAGAACTTGCTGAAGATTTTCCATAGTATATGACAAATATTATTTCCTTTATCTGTTTCACTCCTGTACCAGTTGAAGTAGGGTTTCACAATGTTGTCCTCTTTTTCTTCATTGGAAACCTTTATTTCTTTTTTGGAGACAAAAAATGCTACATCACTGGAAGAATCATCTGATTCTGATAATTTTGGAGCTGAAAAATTCATAACCATCAATAGCACTTTTTTTTTCCTCTTCAAAATATATACAATCCAGTATGCAACATTCAATTCTTTGAGTGCAGCCCATTCAGACCACGCATCATCGCAGCATGAGCACAAGCTAAACACCAAACATATCACTAAGTCAGTGCACCATAAATATTCACTGCAAGCCTTTATTAAGGCAAAATTCAGTATTCCCAAAAAATTATTCCCATTGCGGCCTATCTGGACCACGCATCATCGCAGGTTATGTATACGCTCAGTCCCAAAGATACTACTAAATCAGTGCACCATAATTAATCGCCACGCAGCCGTATGCAAGCAGAATTCAATAGAGAAAAGACATTGATCAGAATGCGGTCCCCCGGGGCGTGGCTTCGGCGCCGGGCGAGATGGCGGGCTAGCGGTGGAGCTCCTGCGACGGACTTCGCTCTGTGACACTTCTCCACTGCTGGCGGGCGGTATTTCGAGCCGGAAATACACCCAGGACGCCTGCATGATGCTGTGCGGCTAATGTTGCAGTTTTCCACCGCTTCCAAGCTGTTTTGCCATCGCGCCTGACTGACTTCGTTTCTCCGCTGCTCCGGCCGCCATTTCCTGTTCCTGAGACGGTTTTCTTCCTTCGAGTCGCCTTCATTATCAGCGATATGCTCCGCACACACTTCTAGGAGTAGGTGAGCCTTTCCCTGGTTGTATATTCACCCCTGCGCTGGTTTCAAGCTTAAACAGAGCACGGTAAAAGTCAGTTGAGATGCGACATCAGAACACACTCCAAACTAGCGCCCACGCTTGGCTCACGTGATAAGCGGTAAATTCGCTCTGCTTTTCCTTATTTTCATTCCTCAGCAATCATGAGATTACGTACCACAATTTTCCTTTGCACGCTATGAGATCTTACTTTGTTCTGCCACTGCTTCTTAATTCCGAGAATCCTTAATACAGGTGGATTCTTCCGCTACAAATTCCTTGTTCCTTCAAGACTGGTCAGACTCTGAGCTCTCGCCAAAATGCTTTAGATAAAATCATCACAGGAACACAAGATGTAGGAAACATCTATGAGGTTTATTCCTAGCACAGGAAAACAGCTAGTTGCAACAACACTGACCAGTCACCAACTGACCAGCATTGGAATCATAGCAAGGACAGAACACATTGCTAGAACATTGGTGGTGATCTAGGATGGTGCACTTGGCTAACAATATAAAAGACAGACTACACTAAAGTGAAGAGCTAGAATCCTATTTACAACACTTCTCATAAAGCGGTTCCGGTTCTGGAATCCCGGCCGCTTTCTACTGTCACATGGCAGTGTTTTTGTTCTCTCCTGTCTGACTCTCTCTCATTTTTAAAATGTGCTGGTCCCTTACACAAAGTGGTCTCTCTGATCTCAGTACCGCGATCATTTACTCGCCATTAATGCAATCTACTACTGTCAGCTGAGATACTACGACCAATTTTACAGCAATTATCTTCTTGCAAGTGCTTAGTCGTAGGGAGTTGTGGTATGTCTATTTCACTCCAGTGCGCAGTGGACCTATACCAACGCAGTCAGTACTATTGCTTGGTGTTTTCTCACTCAGCTGCCATTTTGTGCCGAGTATCACACTTGCCCTCTCCATACATTGACTATGATGATTTCTTGACTCTCCCACTCTGTATGGTGCCTCTCTTCTATGACAACTCTTCCATCTTTTGACTTTCCTCGTCTCCTCTGGTCGATTGCATATCTCTGGACTCCTGTTTTTGCGCTGCCTATGTCTTCTGCATTCAATTGACTTTCTACATCAGTGTTGACCTTGGGCGGCCAACGCATAATAATCTCGCCCTTTTCTCTACTATTCATACATGGGGAAGCATCAGAATCTGAAACTTTCTACGACAACCAAAGGGGTCACTCATTCAGATTCTGACTCCCCTTCGCAGGATATGGAGGAGAGCACGAGGTCCAAGTCTGAGGCCCATCTGGGAGCAATCTCTAAAACTCAAAATGGCAGCAAACTCCCGACCACTCTGGCGTCTTCTAAGTGCCTTAAAAAGGATCCACTACCTCCGAATAGCAATCCTTCTCCTTCTTCTCTAGATCTTATTCGGGAAGAGTTGCGCGCTCTCAGACCATTTATGGAAACAACTTCTCAGACTCTACAAATTATGCAGGATAAATGGGTGACCCTGGACTTTCGTGTCTTACTTCTTGAGCAGTCAACAGAATCAGTCCAGAGTTCCTGTTCTCGCATCCCGTCTATGGAGGCGGAAATTCTTCATCTCGAGCGGCAGATGGAAGATTTAGAAAACAGAAATCGTAGGAACAATCCACACCTTTATGGCCTTCCTGAACTTACGGAGGGGTCTAACCTACTGCTTTCTTTCAATCCTTTCTTCTGAAAGTTCTAGATGCAACGGCCCTATCTTCCGTTAACATACAGAGAGCCCACCGTCTAGGTCCCAGAGTATCATCTAGACCACGTGGTATCATCATGTTGTTCTTGCAATACACGGATCTTCTTCAAGTGCTGGATGCCACGAAGGTCAAAAAACAAATCTTATGGGATGGCCACCGTCTTTATTTGTCTCAGGGTGTTGCCAAGGTTACTGCTGATCGTCGGAAAAGATTCCTTGATATGCGTCCACAGCCGAGAGCTCTCAATGCCAGATATGGTCTCCTGCATCCTTGTCTTTTTAAAGTTACCTATAAGGAAAAAACACAACATTTGAGGATCCTGCTGTTCTGAAAGAATTTCTCCGACGCCATGGGGTGACTTCAATGGACACCTCCGGAGCTACTTGACTACACTTGCTTGGGCATGATGGGTCTTGATTTGTACTAGTCCTGAATTGTTTTAATCCTGTGAACCTCGTCTCAATGTAATGTTTTTATTATTCACCTATTGTTCTTACCCCTTTTCATTACCCTTCGTTTTATCTCCCTCCTTATAGGCTCATTCCCTATCATTCTTCCCTTTTGTTCTTTCATTGGTTCTTTATACTGCCTTTTATTGCCCTGTAGGCGAAGATCCGGTTGCGGCTGCTGCTTTCGCTGTTGTTACCATTGTCTCTGGCGCCATCATCCCGCTTTTCACGTTTTGTCCCGTAAGTATGTTTTTCAGTCGTCTGTTTTGGACTTGTACTGTCATTGTGTTCTTTATCTCTCTTTACTCTTTTTCTTCTTCAACATTGCTCTTTTCCTTTTTTCCTCTGTCTTTCTCTCTCTCTCTACCTGTCATTACCATCTCTTCTTTTTTCTGCTATGATTCTTACTTTCATATTCTTCTCTCTATTGACTTTGTAAGCATGTTATTGCTTTATATTTCCTCTTTCTTTTCTCATTCCGTGTAACTACCTGGAATGTTAAGGGTTTAAATAACGCAATTAAGAGACAAAGAGTACTGTCACATCTTGCAAGACTCAAAACTGATGTGGCCTTTCTGCAAGAGTCTCATTTATCGGAGGCGGAAGCCTTAAAAGTTAAACGTTGTTGGGTGGGACATGTTTTCTTTTCTCCCACAGATAATAAGAAGGGTGGTGTTTTGATCTTGTTTCACAAAAAGTTAAATGTCTCTGTTATTTCTCGCGATTGTGACGCTCATGTTTGGTGGAGGATAGTTAAAGTACATATTGATAAGATACCTATTGGTTTTTTTTATGTTTATGCTTCTACAGGTGTTGATAAGGTTTTTTGGTCATCTATCTCTGAAAGACATCCTACCCTAACTGATGAATACCTCATTTTCGGTGGCGACTGCAATCAAATTCTTGATCCTATCCTAGATCGTCAAATTCTCTCCCTCTAAGATGCACTCTCAGTTCACTAAAACCATTCACAACAATGCCCTAGTAGACATCTGTAGACTATGTCATCCTGATCTTAGGGAATTTAGTTTTTACTCCCCTGCACATCACTCTCAATCACGCATTGATTATCTCTTTCTTAGCAAGTCCCTAACACAACATGCCATTCACTCCGATATCGGTTCTATTTTGATTTCTGAACATACCCCTGTACTTGTTGATATTGACCTCATTCCTTTCTCCCCACACTCTGGCGGATGGAGGTTTAACAACTCACTTCTCCTTGACCCTATTTTTTGTGCAGACTTCTCTAAATTTGCATCTGAGTTCTTCCTTCTCAATCACACCCCTGAATCCTCTTTTGTTATGGTTTGGGATTCTTTTAAGGCAGCTTCTCGAGTTTTTATTATTAATTTTGTTTCCCGCAAGAAAAAAGCTAATGAGGCCAAATCTTCCCTTCTTCTGACTAAAATTAAGCAGCTAAAAGTTGCCTATCACTCCTCGAATTCTGAGGCATCTCTTAAGGACCTAATTGAGGCCAAAATTTCCTTTAATAAATTTACCACCGATGTTGCTTCCAATTTATTATTGAAATGTAATGCGCGTTACTATGGTGGTCAAGACAAAATGGGGAAATTACTTGCTAACTATTTAAAAATTTGTAAAGAACGATCGAGAATTGAATCAATTAAATCATCGACTGGTAACTTCCTGTTTAAAGACAAAGACATCCTTAACAAATGTATGCTTTTTTACAAGAATTTATACACTCCAGAGACTGTCCCTACATCTGATGCTATTCTTTCCTATTTCCAATCTCTCTCCCCTCCCCCTGCGGCTCATGTGGATTTCCGGTCTTTAGAGGCTGATATCTCTCTGTCTGAGATTGCTCACGCAGTTTCCAAACTCCGTCAAGGCAAAGCCCCAGGCCCTGATGGGTTTACTATTGAGTTTTATAGTCATTTCGTATAATTTCTTTTGCCAAAACTTCTACTTTTATTTCAAACCTTCCTAGCTTGGGGTCTCTCGGGTGGCTCTTTTCAGCAGGCCCTAATTTGCTTAATTCCCAAGGACGACAAAGATCACTCTCTTTGTAAAAGTTACCGTCCTTTTTCTTTGGTCAACACCAATTACAAGATCTTGGCTAAAATCCTAGCTCTTCAATTGGATCCCTTGCTGCCCGATTTACTTGGTCCAGAACAATCCGATTTTGTAAAAGGTCGCTTATCGTCCAACAACTCCAGGGTCCTTTTCAACATTCTCAGCAAAGCTTCTTCTCTTGATCTTCCCCTGGCCGTTATTTCTCTTGACGCGGAGAAGGCTTTTGATAGAATTGGTTGGGATTTTATGTTTCAGGCTCTATCTTGGACAGGTTTGCCTATCAAATTCATTTCCTTTATCTCTTTACTTTATTGTAGCCCCCAGGCGTCATTTTTTGTCAATGGTGCAATATCAAATTATTTTAATCTTCAACGGGGCGTTCGACAGGGTTGCCCTCTCTCCCCTCTGGTATTTGTTCTGGCCTTAGAACCTTTCCTTACTAAAATTCGACAGGATGACTCTATTTCTGGTTTCAGTTTCACTTCTCAACAAGTCAAACTTTCAGTTTACGCTGACGACATTCTCTTTTACTGCTCTTATACATCCTCCTCCCTACCTTCCTTCTTATATCACATCTCTTCTTTCTCCGCTGTTTCAGGTTATCGACTTAACGTTGATAAGTGCAAAATCCTTCCTTTAAATTCTCTTTGTCAAAAACACCTTTTTGATATTTCAGGATTCTTGTGGCAGCTGACTAAAGTTAAATATTTGGGTGTATGGTTTGCTCCTCTTTTGTCGGATACTTTGAGACTTGTCTTGGTGGGGCCGTCTAAATTCGATCAAAATGATGCTCTCACCTCTTTTATTATACACCATTTCCATGATCCCAATCCGTATTCCTGACAGTTATTTTAAAAAAGTCGACTCTATCTTAGTGAAATTCCTGTGGAAAGGCAAACGATCTTGTATTGCGCTTGCCTCCTTGCAGAAAGACAAGTCTCATTCAGGGGTTCGTTTCCCTGATTTTAAAGCCTACCCTCGGGCCTTCTCCCTTAAACAATCAGCTTGTTGGCTCTCCACTGATCTCCCTTTCCATCCTCCTCTTTGGTTATCGATTGAAGCTTCTTTTATCTCTCCCTTTGCTTTCCGTGAATTTTTATCTTTTACTTCTTCCCTAACTAGCCTTTGCAATCCTATTATCTCTCACTCTCGTAAATTGCTCTCTCCCTATTTATCATCTTGCTATCCCTCTGCTTCTTCGATACATGAGCAACCAATCTGGCATAATAGACAACTTCTTCTCCGTAACCGTACTTTCTTTTGGAAATCTTGGCATTCCCGTGGTCTTAGTTGGATTTCGCAACTCCTTTCTTAGAATGTACCTCTCACTTTTTTAGATCTTCGGTCTCAATTTTCTTTACCCGCTAGCTCACGCTCACAATATGAAGCGCGTCTACCCGCTCTTTTGTCTTATATTGCTTCTTTGCCTGCTTCCAATCCCATTCCCCCTGCTTGTCGTTCTATTGCTACAGTACTGGATGCCTCCCCTTCCGCATCCTTCCTTTACAAAGCAGCATGTTTTTCTGATGATAGATCCAAATCAAAAATTGAGTTGGCCTGGGAACGGGATTTTTCTATATAAATTCATAAAACCTCTCGAGCTGCTAATACAACCCAAACTATATATTTTGTTTATAATCGTACCCTGTTAACTCCCTCTGCTATATCCTCTTTCTCCCCAGACACTTCCTCCACTTGTTGGTCATGTCCGTGCCTTAATGCAGATTTAAAACACATGCTTTTTGAATGTCCTCCCTTTCTTCGCTTTTGGAAGCTGGTCTGGTTACAAATTCAGAAATTGTTTCAATTTTGCATCCCATTTTCCCCAACTCACCTCTTTTTGGGATCTCTCTCCCCAGCACTTCCCGAGTCACAGACACATTACCTCCTGCTTGATCTTTTAATTGCCATAGCCTTCCATCATATCACTTCCAACTGGAAGCAAGCCACCAATGTCTCTTTCCATTCATGGTGGAATGCTGTCTGCTTTAATCATAGATTAAGGAAAAAAGAGAGGATGCCCACACCTCAAAATAGTACACAATTATTCGAAGAAGGCACGTGTACATGAATTGCACATGTGAAGGTACATTTATTTATACCAATTACTACTATTTTTTGAAATTTTTGGCAAAATGTTTTTTTCAAAAGCAGAAAAAGGGGAAGAACCCACACAATCAACACAATGGTTATACAAATACAAACAATAATTATACACAATGACAATTGATGAGATACATAAGAACACAGAGGGAATATTAACACATTTAGTAATTCATGGTTAAATATGAATGCCTGTTTTGAAACCACCAAAGCGAAGTGAAAAAGGGGGCAAGAGCTTGCACAATGTCCATTAACATAGATACAATTAATGTATTACTGTACTCTTGCGAAATGCCGACGCGTTTCAGGTTCGAGCAGAGCGTGTTCGAACCCTCATCAGGGCTTTGTGAATAGTCTGTGTGAAAAAAATAAAAAATGGAAAACAATTTTGAAAGCCACGACTACATGTGAAGCGATTGAACTCATGGAGTTTTGATTGAGAAGGGTACCTGTGGTTATCAGGCTCCCAAGCACTGTTCAATGGACAGGGGGCGATGACACAAAGGTTTAGTTCTAAAATGAATAAAGCACAAAATGTTGTTTCATATAATTGAATATGCATCAAAGAAGAATGGGGGAATCAAGATTTGAGCCTACCTCTATGTGCACCGTCTGGCGCCCCTTAGAGGGAGGAGATCGAGGATAAAAGTCTTGAATCCTGTCAATTAAAAGCAAAAGGCTTATGATCTAATGTCAACCTTTAAAGAACTTGATAAGCGTTATTTAGGAAGAAGGGGCCCCATACCTTGCGTTTTGCGTGCAATAAAGCGGAGTCCCTCTAGGTTGAAATCAGCATGAAGCTCCTACATGAACAAAGTGAAGGCGAGCGTCAAACTGGTTTAGACACTAATTTTGTTTCCCCTGTTTCCTTAGCAATTAAGAGAGATCTCCTCTGGCTCCCCTTAGTGACTTACCTCTCCTCATCTGCCCCCTTATCCGTTACTCATGATGCTTACTCTACTGAGGTACGCAAACCACCTTAAATTTGTTTAGTATTTACTGCCTATTTTTTGTAACTTATTATGCTTACTTTGTCATTTCAGTTATTTGATTTCTGATGTAACCATATTTCTCATTCGTTCATTTCATGGTACCACTTTTATCCCTCTTCCCCATGATTGTATATTTTGATGATTTATCTTTTTGACTGTTTTTTCTTCTCCTATGTTTTTCTATCTTTTGTGCTTTTTCTATTGTTCAATAAACTCAAACTTAAAAAAAAAAGAATGCGTTCCCCCCTTTACCACTCATTATCTCAGGGTATGTACAATCTCACCGCCAAAGATACTACTAACTCAGTGCACCATAAATCATAGCAAAGAAGAATGAACACTTTTATGTCACACTGAGACATACTGTCTCTTTAAAATGGATTTGATGCAGAATTCAATCGACAAAAGACATTACTTCAATTACTGGGCCTCCCTCCCCAACCACGCATCATCACAGGGTACGTTCAAGTTCAGCGCCAAAGGTATTACTAACTCATTGCACCAGAAATCATCGCCATGTGACCGTATTCAATGAGATGACTTATTTAAAATAAAATATATCATCGTTTTTGGACATATACTTCAACTTAAATCTGTGAATGGACAACCAATATTTATTAGAAAACTTGATTTTAAAGACTTTGCTACCAGTGCGTCCTGCTTGGACCACGCATCATCGTCAGGAGCCACTAACTCTTTCCACCACTTATCATCGCTGCATTCTCACACACTAAATTAACAATATTGTACCAAACCTACACAAAATCGCCACTTGCCCTTACTAATCCAGACCTTTATTCACATTGATTTACACCTTCTTCACCTTCATAGATCTTGTTCACAAATAATAGAGAAATGTTCACTTTCTGTGTCGCATTTTTTTGGTACGCTACATGGCCTGTGCTTCATCGCATTTAATTGTAGTGTAAGGTGTAATCCTAGCTGTGTGGTGGGCCAATCCATTAATCCTCACATTTATTTCTGCGCCACGTGGCTGTTCCTGGCCTGTTTTCTCAAAAATCATTCATGTCTAACTCTGAACTTAATATAATGTGCTCCGTCTTATTCATGGTGTGACAGCAGGAGGTGTGAGGAAGACAGGAGGAAGGCAGGAAGTTGATGGGGTAGTAACAATTCCGCTAAGATACATTAAGGGATGATTACAAAGTATATAAGGGAACCCCATTGAGAACAAGTGGGATGGGTGAGAAGCCGTTTGTATGACATTAAGTCAGGCAGCTCCCCGACAATAGAGTTGATTCCCATGCACAATATTATCAAAAGGAGGAGACAGCCTTACCACATGACTAAATAGACTTCTTCAAAGAAAAACAACTTGCAAACATCCTAACACAACACGATATGGCAGGACTATGGAAACCATGTGGATCTACAGCACTACATGCCAAGAAGAAATGCTTACTGTGTAAGTGACATTTTCCATCTGTAAGATGTAAGATCTGTCAGTAGTAAAGTAACATGTTCTCACACCAGTGAAATGACTTATTCTGATACATTGAAACTATTTTCACAACTTGTTTACTGGTCTATCAGTGTTTGTAGTCCTCACGTTTAATATTTTGAGCTACACTGCAAATGTTTTACGACTTCTTTACTGTAATATCAGTGTTTGAGGTGCTCACATAACATGTTTTGTGATACATTGAAACTATTTTAAAAACTTCTTTACTGTAATATCAGTGTTTGAGGTGCTCACAGAAAATAATTGTGATACATGGAAATTATGTTTACAACTTCTTTACTGTAATATCGGCGTATGTGGTGCTTCCGAAAAAATGTATTTAATATTTATTTTGGAAATGAAGGAACAAAGTGAACTTGAGTGGAAATTATTATGAATACATTCAATAAATACATACAATAAATAAATACAGTGTCACTATGCATTGTGTCAAGTGTTTTATTTAAGATTTGCAGGAATATGGTCCCTTTCATTGTCATAACACACAAAGCCAGACAAGAATGAACAGTGCAACTCAAGCGCATTACAGAATGGTACAAAGCATGTAGTTTCATGATTAGGTAATAGGATGGAAGACAGAGATCACATATAAAGTGATTTCCGAATCTTCTTACTTTTTCTCCTAAAGGGCTGGCACGGTCTTTCCAAAAGGATTTGAATATTTGAAAGGGGAATGTAGGAGGTGAAGAACAGACGTTGGAGGTTACATATCAGGATTCAAGAATGGATGAAAAAGGTGGTCCAAGGTCTGCATGTACAATGGCCAGTGGAAGCGTTTTGAGGGCGGGTACACTCTGCATAAAATGCAATACCTGTTGGCGGTACCACCACACACACAGAGTGGGCAAGGGCAGATGAAATGATGGATTGTATGTGCTTGGAGTATGAGGAGAATACACTGGAGGAGGACCAGGTCAAGTGCAGAGATTTAATAGATAAGGCGTAGCAAAGATGGTGGCAACAAGGGCAGGAGGGTCCATGAGTGGTGGAGACCGGGTTTCTTAATCCGTGTCCCACCTACTGTGTTGCAAGCTTGAGAAAGTGACGACCACAGCCCCATACTATGTCTCCCCCCATTACATTGTCAATTAGGGTGGAGGGAGGGAAATGAAAAGGAGTAAAGTACATGTCTACAAATGTACTGGTATGTGCAGGACACTGGATCAAGCACTGAAGAACCAAGGTCAGATATAAAAGACGACACACAGAAGGCTGCACAAATAGGATGGCTGATCATGTACACAAACTGGTAAATCAGCAAAAGAACAACAAGGCTAAGAACACTGCAACAAATAAACGCTATACTGTGGAACTGATTGGCATTAGAGGTAGAAGAATACCGTAAAAAAAGCCAGGTTCAAATACAGAAAAAAGGAAAAAGACATCATATATGATGACAAGTGAGAAGTGTGGCTCACTGGTTAGAGGAGGCAGACCTGGAAGAAGATGTCAGCCCGGGACCAGGGTTCTATTCCCGGCTCGGCGGGGTCTTGAGTCCTAAAATGTCCATGGACTTGATAATTCTCGCTCCAGTGCCTACTCGATTCACGGGTTCACACTCTGCGACTCTGGGCAATAGCTTGCTTAATCTCCTCAACGGCCCCGGATGGCGGGATGCCTGGCTTTCACCTTGCGGATACCCTGCCAAGGTTATCTCACAGGGGAATACCAGGACGGGTTCTCCAAGCAAGCGCTTAGAAACCGCTCGGTGATTTGCGCTATATAAATTCCTGTACATTTACATTTACAAGACACTGGGGTAACACTCTGTTGTCCAAAAGATTGTGCAAAAATTATATATTAGAATGTTTAAGGAGCTGCAAAGGGGGTACACAAAAGAATAAAATATAAATATATTTATAAATAAATGAAATTAAAAAAATAGGCCTGTATAAGCTCCCTTCTGATTTAGGGGGTACACAAAACTATACTTTCAAGAAGCCCCAGGTGTGGCAGTCCTTGAGCTGGGGGGGCCTCAGAGCCCCCGCTCAATTAATACTTTATTGCCACGGAGGTGGCGGGCCCGGGGCTAGGGGGGGCCTCAGAGCCCCCCTCAGTTAATGTTTTAAAGCCCTGGAGGGTGGTGGTTCCCGGGGCTGGAGGGCCTAAGAACCCCCAACACATATACATTTACATTTACTACGGGGGACCGTGAGCCCCCATACATATATTTAAAAAAACCCGTGGTGGCGGTTCCCATGGCTGGGGGCCCCTCTGGGCCCCCCAATATAATAAACTACATTGCACGTCTCAATGTGCTGTGTGAAACTCCCTCGCCCAGTCCTGCCCTCCAGAAGAAAGATTTGAATCTTCCCTTAAATTACAATACAAATATATAAAGCCAGCGAGGTTAAAAAGAAATCACTTTTTTGTGTTAAATAGGCTTAATTTTACCTCGGCCAGAATTGCGTAGTTTGCCCCAATTCCGATTCCAAAATTCCCTAGATGTAAAACTGATAAAGCTGATGATGTCCATATGTTTTTTGAGTGTTCGGAATTACGTTTATTTTGGAAGAATGTGAGGGAAATATTGATCACTGTCTTTGGCATAGATTTGGAAATGGATATTAACTTGGTTATTTTTGGTATGAATGAATCTATAGCTGAGGCGCTCTCCCAGATAGACAAAAGACTATTAATTGTATATGATAATCATAGCCAGGAGAGAGATCTGTTTAAGGTGGAAAGATCCGACCCCCCTCGAATAGAGAAAAATAGGTAAAAGCTATGCTTAACATTGCCCGAATGGACCTGGGAGATAGGTCATGAACACAGGCTAGTATCTGGTCTCCCCTTTTAGACTGGGGTCGGCACTTACATCTGATAAACCACTAGTCTAAAGATGGCAGCATCCCGGTCCAATGATTACACCTGACCTTCAACCACGTGAGGCAGCCCTGGGGGGCGTGAGCTAAGCAGTGAGTTGAAGGGCACCCAGATCCATTCTAGATGGCTTGCTAAACCTGCTCAGATCTAAGGTGAGATGAGGACAAAAAAGAAAATAAACTACATTGCCCCCGGGAACTTGGCCCCCCCGGGGGCGAATTAGCACTAAAGCGGGCTTCGGGTTTCCTTTTTTTTTTCACGCGATACGCGTATCGTACGCGCATCCCGCGATTTAAACAAATAAATAAATAATATGTTTTTGGCCCTTGAGGGTCCTTGTGGGACCCCCTGAGCAGGCCTAGGGGTCAGGGTGTTTCTACCCTGACTTCTTTGCATCTTTTGCGCACTTGTTTTTCAGTTTTCTTGTGCCTTGGTTCTACTGTGACACAAGATGGCTACCAACACTTCCTGGTTTCGAGTGTTGACAGACAATTGACAGCCAATTAGTATGCAGCTCATGCTCCTAAGGGTATGCGTATAATCCTCGGACGGTACTTCATCTGTAGATATATCTATGATTTTACTTTTGATTTTCTCAGGAACTACTGCACGGATTTACACAATTTAACAAAAAGCGTCATCTGCGAACCAAACTCTACCATTTTGCCAAATTTGGTGTAATTCCATTCAGCAGTTTAGGCTGTAGCCCGTCTTAAAGGTCCCTATGGAAAATTGCATGTGGAAAGCACGTTTTGGGACCCCCCTTTTTTCTCAGCCCCCGCTTCACGAATCACCCCCAGGGAAGGACCTGAGTAGAGGTGTTTCGCAACTTTACAGTGATTAATCAAATGTCCTTTTCTTTATTTCACCAGACATCCTTCAGAACCAATAACAGCAAATATACCATTATTAATGTTTTCGGTAATATTCCATTTAAAAATATAGTTTTGCAGCACTTCATAGAGACAAATGTTTTCAAGATGATGACTTCTATTTGGATAATATGTATCCAACATATTTGTTTTCACAATATCGGTACTTTCTGGCTCATTTTCAGCTAAATATTCAATTTCTTGTACAGATTTAAGAACTCGGTTTCGTGTTGCAGCAAGACCTAGACTCACCCAAATGATTCTTCTAGATTTGGAATAAAGACTTGCAGATGATAACTGATCCAAGCATTCATACTCAACAATTTCTCGATGAGATAACATCTTCAAACTGTAAGTGTATAACTTCTTACTTAGACTCTTCTCGTGGGAAACCTCTTCCCACATTTCCTTCAAATCCGTCTTTTCTGATTTTGTTATGTAGGATGTCACATATCGAGCAACAGCAATGGAATTGTCCGCAACATATTGAATATCCATATTAGCATTCCACATGGACAAAATGACTGGGTTATAGTCATTTATATATTTTGACTCTTCATTTCTTCTTAAGTTGTAGGTATTTTTTGGAGACTTTCTTTTGATAGTATGTCGCAGAGATGAAATAAAACTGTTCACTCTTCCTTTTGATATTACAGGTCGTGGAAATGCAAAATGGCATTTGGTTTAGAATTTGTCCTTAGATTTGTACTTTCGACGACAGTATTTCCCACAACGATGGCTTTGGAATCGTAAGACTTGTTGTCTTAAGTCCTTATCTTGTGCACTTTTGGGTATATCACATGTAGTATATTCTTCAATAAAATACAACACAGTATCATCTGAGTCTGTTCCAAATTTGGGAGCATCTTTGATCCGTATTAGCATGTGTATGTGAGGAGCACCTCTTGCTTGATACTCCTTTCTCCAAAAGAAGTCCAGAACCTCTCCAAGAGGAGGATTTTTTTATTGGTGATAAAAGACATCATAGCTTCAAATCTATGATTGAAATACCTGCATACATTAACTGGATCCAAAGAGCACAATTCTCCAGGTGCCTTGTTTTCAATATTTAGTATATTTGAATTTGCCTCTCGAAGAAATTGAAGTAAATCATCCCAAGCATATTCAGCACAGCTTAGAGTAAGGAACCATGTAGGAATTCCTAAGTTCCTTAGCATACATTTCAGTTCTCCATGACAATGGTACCAGCACTCATTAGTACCACGCCGACAAGCCATGAGATTAATTAGCTGAGATTCCAAAACATTATCTCTCTGCAGTACTTTTTCCATAAATTCCTTTGCCGAAACATTTTGCAGATGTACATCTGTTTTCAATATATGGTTTACTGCATAAGAAAGTCCAGACAAATCACTCTCAAACAAAAGATGAAACAAATACGGAATACATTGTCGAAATCTTGGATTTTCTGCATATAATCTTGACGTCCTGTATTCAGATGCAGGAATCTGCACAGGTCAGCAGTCATCATATCGTCCTCCTTTTCCTGTGGTAAACAATTGAGGGAAAGAACGAGCTTCCAAGCTTTTTTCCCATACACTAATGGGACTTCCTTTTGCTTCTTTCATTTGGAATAACTCTATAGTATTCCCCATCACTTCTTTAGAATGCAGTGGATGAACACTGTAATGTTCGTAGATTTCTTCAATTCTAGACACATACACTTTTTCAATTTGTCCAGATGGCAAGTCACTATCTTCTTCTACAGTTATTTATTCTTCTCTCACACACACATTTCTGTAATATTGATTATTTTTTACCAGATACAACATTACCTTTTTCACTTTCCTAACATCCACTAATTCTTGCCAGATTTTCTTACTCTTAGTAGGAACGCCATTAACAAGAATAACTAAAGGTTCATCCTCTACATTTTCTACACAAATTGTTTCAATATTCTAATTTGTTAAAACAATATTTACAAATACGCTGATCAGAACCCAAATTAAAACAATTCTCTACCAACAAATAAGTGGTAAAATCCTTCCACTCATTATTATTTTCCTTTTCACTTTTTAAATACAGATCAACAGTCCTGGTCTGATTTTTATAATGAGTTCGTCAACAACAGACACAACAATAATTTGGCCTTTCACCTTAAATCACATTAAACTTTGTAATTTCTTGCTCAAGATTTTCTGTACTACAATGTTGTACATTCTTTTTTACATTTCCTTCTATTAATATTTCAATTTCTGCACTGTCTTCCCCAGGACCAAAATAACTAACCTCAATTTCATCACAAACCTTCTTTACGCTTGATACAGATCCATGCAAAAAAGCACTGTTCAACTCTTTAACAGTAGAGCTGGACTTTTTGCATAATACAATCTTTTGACTAATTTTCTCATTTCAGAATGATGTACTGCTAACATCCTGAAATGGTGAAAAACACTTCGACATACTTTTTCAGAAACACAAGCCAGAGAATGACCTTGCAAACCAGTATTTCCTCTCAATCTGCAAGGGTCTAGTCCTTGCAACATCTTAATCTTTTGTTTAACACTTTTCTTAGTATAGTTACGTAAGAAATTGCGTAAAAAATCAATAGATTCTTGCTGTACTCTGCAAATACTACTCAAATTCCAAGTGTTCACTGGAGCTTTAGGACGTCTCCATAAAACTTCATCAGCTAACACCTCTTCTGCATTTCTAGGAACAATTTTCTCTTTCTCAATAGGACAACTATGTCTAACCTCATAAGCACGACCACTAGTGTCAACTGCATGCAACAAATCATTACTCTGAAAATAACTTTCTTCATTAAAAAAAGGCTCACAACTTGAACTATGTTTCCATTCACCCAAATAAAATTCACAAAAATTACTTCTGTTAATTCCTCTTCTCCACTTACTTTTGGCCTTCATTAAATGGATTGGCTTATCTAGTGATGAAATTCTATTGATTACTAAAATAAACAATTTTGATTTCTATTCCAAAGCTTTCTCAACTACATTTTCTATACCTTTCTTCTTCTTATAAAATGCTGTTTTTTTACACCCCTTATTTTCTTTTATAAAATTTTAAACAACTCTATTATAAAAAGATTTTTCCTAATTTCCATAAATTGATTTTTCCTCCTTTTATTATACACTATTTTTTCTGTAGTTGACTTTCCATGATTCTTCTCTTTTTTCTTCATTTTCTTTTTCTTTGCATACACACTAATACCATTTTTCCCTTTGTCCTCACTACTCCTAGTCTTTATTTTCCTCAGAAAAGTGTTCCTTCTCTTACCAGGACTTTTTTTTCTTTTTCTTAACACACGGTTCTTCATGTAAATCTTGTGTATTACTTCTCTTCAAATAAACACCTTTCTTTCGTTGTTTCCTCTTCTGAGTTCGGGTAGGCATTACACTGTTTCTTCAGTATTGATAGATAGAATCTATTAAAAAAATATATATAACATTACAAAAATACATATATGAAATATTCTATAATATTACTTATAAGATCCGAGGCACAATTATGATGAGAAACGTGAGACAATGAAAATAAAAGTACTTACAACAAGAGAGGAAAAACTATGAAACAAGGACAAATATAACCAAAAAGGGGAGTATAAACAGACCCTGTAATATAAACGGATGAAGGAAGTATGAATAAACTGAAAAGTATCAGTAGGTAAAGGAGAATATAAAGAGAAACATGGAAATATGAGGAGAGAAGAAATATTATAAGAAGAAAAAATGAGTAACAGGACAGAGGGGGCACTGTAAAAAGAGAGAGAAATACTCGAAAGAAAAAAGAAGTGAAAAGACACGCAACTATAAGAACAAAAAACTAATACTAGCAAAGGAGAGTGTGTTTAAGGACACAGAGAACAGTACCAAAAGAGAGTACGAAGAATGTGAGGAAAAGTGGAACATAAAGAAAAAAGGGGTGTGCAAGAACAAAAGATACAGATTGAGGAGAAAAGAAGGAGTATAAGCAGATGGAGGATTAAAAACAATTAAAAATTTATGACAAAACATGCAGAAGTATGACAAGAGAAACAAATATAAAGAGACAAATCACTATGAAAAGACGGAGAATATGAAGAAACTGTTGCAGAGTGTATGCAGAGTTAAGGAGGAATAAGAGAATAGAGCAAACAATATGAACTGATTTAAGAAGTATAAACAGAAACGACAGAAAACGAAATCAGAAAAGAAATATGAAGAAAAAAGGAAAATATGAACACAGAGAGAAGGAGTATAGGACAAAAGAAAGTATAATAAAAACTCAGTAGTATGAGGAGACATGCAGAAGTAAGAGAACAGAGAGCAGAATATGAAAACAGGCGGGAGTATAAGAACAAGGGGAAAAAATGAGAGGAATATGACAATAATAAAAGACGGCAATATTAGTAAAGAGTGCAAAGTATAAGAAAAGAGAGGAGAAATGTAACTACAGAGAGAAGAGTATTAGAATAAAAACAAAAGTATGAGGAAAGAATAGGGAGTACCTCCAAAGAACAGCGAGAGTAAGAAGTAACACAGAATATAAGAACAGAAGAGTATATATGAAGAAAGAGGAAAGAATGTAAAAAGAGAGAGGGGCAGATTTACAAGCCCCTTGCGCTGCTTTTACGCTGCCGCTGCATCACTTTTGTGAAGCAGCGGTGGCTCAAAAGATGCTCTATGGTGCGCAGTTTATACAACGTGACGCATCTCCCAGATGCGTCACGTTGTAAAGCCCTGCGCCAGCAGAGGCGTACCATCGCAGGGGGAGGCGTTCCGGCCCTGGAATGCCTCCCAAAAGTGGCTGAGTGAAATCTACAAGATTTCACTCAGTCCCTTTTGGGCCCATGCTGCGTCAAAACCCTGCGCCTGCTTAAAGCAGGCGTAAGGATTGACGCAGCATTTTGCACATAGGGCCCCCCTGATCATTGCTGGAGCTGAGTCGCGCTTGCCTTCTCGGGCCAGGTGTGCCGGCTGCGTACCTCCGTGGCAGGACCCGGTGAGGGACCCTGCCACAGGTGATTGGGGGGTCTGAACTTGCGGAAAGACGAAGGGGAAGCAGAGCTAACCCTGCGACGGCCCCAGCCGCATCCCGGGGAAGCCCTGGGGCGATTCACAATCAAGCAACCCTCAGTCAGGCGTAACCCCGGGAGGAACCTATGGCTGCAAGGTGCGTTCGAAGTGTTGATGATCATTGTGTCCTGCAATTCACACTAATTCTCGCAGCTAGCTGCATTCTTCATCGACGCGCGAGCCAAGTAATCCACCACCAAGAGTCACAGGCAACTTTTTGAAAACGTTTGCCCACCTGCGGGTGCAGGAGAGGCGGGAGGAAGGCGACACTGTCCGTCCATCGCCTGCATGGTGAGACAGCCATGGCGCCCTGTTTAAGGCTTCCCCTCCTGGAGTCAGACTGCACCACTGGGAGAAAAAAACATTGCCAGGCGCTCGGCCTGGGAGCCCCCCACCCACCCACCTGCGGGAAAGGAAGGAAGGGGGCTCCCAGTGCGATGGGAGCAGCCAGCCCCACAGCCGGCGGTCCCTCCCAGAGTAACCGGGAGGGACAGCGCAAGTCTTCAAACCCCTCGGCCTGGCCACACGGGACCAGGTCAAACCTCACAGGCCCTTCTCTTCCAGGCTGCCCTGCCGCGCGAGAAGGGCCACTCTCCGGTCACCCAGAACCCAGCTGGGCTGGGACTCAGGTGTGGGAGGGCCCAGCCAGCACTAGGGCTTTTCAAGGGAGGGGGTGGTACCAGCCCGGGGATGCACTGCTATTTGGTTTCCCCCAACCTGAGGGGATGTCATGCCGGGTGAACTTGGATTCTGTCTCAGAGAGGGACAGGGGACAGGGGCCGCCTCCAATCCCTGGTCCCTCACACATCAGTCAGGCCGTCCCCAGGGGATGAGTCCCTCCAAAGTCCCGGTCCTCACCCAAGCACCCCATGTGGCTGCGGACCGCTCCGCCAGCCGGGGCGTTGCAGGTCAGGGCCGGGCCCTGTGCCTACGGTGTGTGCTTTCAGGAGTGGGCCAAGGTCTTCAGGCTGGCGCCGTCAGTCACTGGGGCCACTCCGCCGTTAATGATCCTTCCGCAGGTTCACCTACGGAAACCTTGTTACGACTTTTACTTCCTCTAGATAGTCAAGTTTGATCATGTTTTCGCGCTCTGCCAGGGTTGTTGCCGACCCCGGCGGGGCCGATCCGAGGACCTCACACAACCATCTAATCGGTAGTAGCGATGGGCGGTGTGTACAAAGGGCAGGGACTTAATCAAATGCGAGCTTATGACCCGCACTTACTGTGAATACCTCGTTCATGGGAAATATTTGCAATCCCCAATCCCTATCACAAACGGGGTTCAGCGGGTTACCCGCACCTGTCAGCGAAGGGTAGACAGACGCTGATCCATTCAGTGTAGCACGAGTATAGCCCCGGACATCTAAGGGCATCACAGACCGGTTTTTGCTCGATCTTGTGTGGCTGAACGCCACTTGTCCCTGGGGGTCGCGTAACTAGTTAGCATGGAGGAGTCTTGTTCGTTATCGGAATTAACCAGACAAATCGCTCCACCTACTAAGAACGGCCATGCACCACCACCCACAGAATCGAGAAAGACCTATCTATCTGTCAATCCTTTCCGTGTCCAGGCTGGGTGAGGTTTCCCGTGTTGAGTCAAATTAAGCCGCAGGTTTCACTCCTGGTGGTGCCCTTCCATTAATTTCTTTAAGTTTCAGCTTTGCAACCATACTCCCCCCGGAACCCAAAGACTTTGGTTTCCCGGAAGCTGCTCAGCGGGTCATGGGAATAACATCGCAGGATCGCTAGTCTGCATTGTTTATGGTCAGAACTACGGCGGTATCTGATCGTCTTCGAACCTACGACTTTCGCTCTTGATTAATAAAAAAATTATTTTCAAATGCTTTCGATTTGGTTCGTCTTGGGCCGGTCCAAGAATTTCACCTCTAGCAGCACAATACGAATGCCCCCGGCTGTCCCTTTTAATCATGGCCCCAGTTCCAAAAACCAACAAAATAGAACCAAAGTCCAATTCCATTATTCCTAGCTGAAGTAGTCAGGCGACTGGCCTGCTTTGAACACTATAATTTTTTCAAAGTAAATGCTTCAGACCCTCAGGACTCTTAGTCAAGAGCATCAAGGGGTCGACGAGAGGCAGGGGCTGCGACAGGCGGTAGCTCGCCTTGCAGCAGACCGCCAGCTCGATCCCAAGATCCAACCACAAGCTTTTTAACTGCAGCAACTTTAATATACGCTATTGGAGCTGGAATTACCGCAGCTGCTGGCACTAGACTTGCCCTCCAATGGATCCTCATTAAAGGATTTAAAGTGTACTCATTCCAATTACAGGGCCTCGAAAGAGTCCTGTATTGTTATTTTTCGTCACTACTTTCCAGAGTCTGGAGTGGGAAATTTGCGCGCCTGCTGCCTTCCTTGGATTTGGTAGCCATTTCTCAGGCTCACTCTCTGGAATCGAACCCTGATTCCCTGTTACCCGTGGTCACCATGGTAGGCTCAGAAAATACCATCGAAAGTTGATAGGGCAGACATCTGAATATATCCTCAACGTTACGGGGACGTGCGATCGGCCCGAGGTTATCTAAAGTCACCAAAACGGCCGGGCAAGCCCGGATTGGTCTTGGTCTGATGAATACACGCATACCGGGAGGTCAGTGCTCGTCGGCATGTATTAGCTCTAGAATTACCACAGTTATCCAAGTAACAGATGGAGCGATCAAAGGAACCATAACTGATTTAATGAGCCATTCGCAGTTTCACTGTACCGGCCATGTGGCTGAGAGGCAGGTGTGTACCCGGGCCCTGCCTTCGTCTGATTCAGAATCGCTGGACCTCACGGAGGTCTAACTGACCCTCTCCCTAGTAATCCAGAAGAAAATGACCCCCCTTTCTTGTAATCCGTGCACTTGAGGTGACAGAGAGGACCCAAGGCGCGAAAGTACCCGACCTCCTGAAGCCCTCGGTGGGATCGGGGAGGCAAATGGCACCTCATCGGGACTTCCAGGAAAGTTCAGTCATCTGGTCACCCCATAGGAAAGCATTGCGGGCGACCAGATTTCCGAGGGGATCCGAGTGACCAGATGGGCGAGGGGATTCGAGTGACCAGATGGCAGAGGGGATTTGAGTGACCAGATGGAAGAGGGGATCCGAGTGACCAGATGGCCGAGGGGATCTGAGTGACCAGATGGCCGAGGGGATCTCAGTGACCAGATGGCTGGGCACGAATGGGTAGCCATCTGGTCACTCTGTGCCCCAACAAAATAGTGAGCGGGCGCAAGGGAATGTGGGACCGGTGGCCCAGGGCCCCAGCTGGGCCCCAGCCATGGATGCTGCCAGGGGCACCTAAAGGGCCCTCTAACCTTGGGCCTGCGGACACCATGACAAGGAGGGGAGGCCTGCATGGGTCAGACGGACCCCTGTCCCGGCCCCTTGGTGGAGCAGCAGGCCGGGGGGACAGGGCCCAGGGCCGGAGCACCCAACCTAGGGCCTGACTCCGCCCCTGGACCTAGCCGGGGCTCTCAAGCCCGGAGGCACACACGGATGGGGAGGCCACCCTCCCCGGGGTCGCAGGGAGCCCCTGAACCCAGCCAAGCAAATGATGGAACCCCGCCCGGGCCTTTGATGGGGCAGCAGCCCGGGAGACAGGGACCAGGGCTAGAGTACCCGAGCCGGGGCCCGGCGGGGCCCCTAGACCCAGGCCGGCAACCCGGGTCCAGAGGCGCAAGGGAAGCCTCTCCGGGCCGAAGGGACCTGATTTGGGCACCTTGCCACACTGCAGGACGGAGCCTGGGGTGTGGGAGGCCACCCTCCCCAGGGCCCCTGGGCCCAGCCCATCAGGGGGAGTCTTCCCAGCCAGCCAGTATGCGTGGTATCAACATATATCCCCTCTGGATTACTATGGGTAAGGTACTCTGGGACCATTCTCAGCCTAGCAGTCCTCAGCCGACAACTGAATGGGCCAGGATGCCGCCCCAGCCCTGGGTCCATCTCTGGGCCTGCTGTGTGGGAGGCTGCCCTGGATGGGGTCTGGCTGGCTGGAAGACTCCCCCTGATGGGCTGGGTCCAGAGGCCAGATATATGTTGATACCACGCATACTTTTAGCACGCATACCATTATCACGCATTTTTTACAACGCAGGACCTTTTACAACGAATACCTTTACAATGCAATACACTACAACGCAGGTACTATTACAACGCATACCATTACAACGTAAGTATAGGTAAGTATATAATATTTTAAAATAATGTAATTAATAATCATTTAATTGTTTTAAATTAATTAATAATTATTTTATTATTAAATATTTTAATTAATTATATTAATTTTTATTTATTAATTTGTAAATATATATGTTAAAAATACCCCTGTACCCCAAAACCCAAACCCAACCCTGAAACCTAAAAATACCCCTGTACCCCAAAACCCAAACCCAACCCTGAAACCTAAAAATACCCCTGTACCCTAAAACCCAAACCCAACCCTGAAACCTAAAAATACCCCTTTACCCCAAAACCCAAACCCAGCCCTGAAACCTAAAAATACCCCTGTACCCCAAAACCCAAACCCAGCCCTGAAACCTAAAAATACCCCTGTACCCCAAAACCCAAACCCAACCCTGAAACCTAAAAATACCCCTGTACCCCAAAACCCAAACCCAACCCTGAAACCTAAAAATACCCCTGTACCCCAAAACTCAAACCCAACCCTAAAACCTAAAAATACCCCTGTACCCCAAAACCCAAACCCAACTCTGAAACCTAAAAATACCCCTGTACCCCAAAACCCAAACCCAACCCTGAAACCTAAAAATACCCCTGTACCCTAAAACCCAAACCCAACCCTGAAACCTAAAAATACCCCTGTCCCCCAAAACCCAAACCCAACCCTGAAACATAAAAATACCCCTGTACCCCAAAACACAAACACAACCCTGAAACCTAAAAATACCCCTGTACCCCAAAACCCAAACCCAACCCTGAAACCTAAAAATACCCCTGTACCCCAAAACCCAAACCCAATACCCCTAATAAATGTTTTTAAAAAAAGATAAACTTACCTATACTTAAGTTGTAACGGTATGCGTTGTAATAGTATCTGCGTTGTAGTGTCACGCGTTGTAAAGGTTTTCGTGGTAAAGGGTCCTGCGTGGTAATAGTTTCGTTGTAAAAGTATTTTGTGCTAAAAGTTGCGTGGTAACAGTTACATACCATCCAGAGGAAGGCTACCCCTCTTTCTGGGAACCCGCGCACACAGAGTGACGGAGGGGACCCTAGGCGCAAATGTGCCCGACCTCCTGGATCCCTTGCTGGGATCGGGGAGGCGAATGGCACCTCATCGGGACTGCCAGGGAAGCCCAGCCATCTGGTCGCCCCATTGGAAAGCATTGCGTGTGACCAGATGGCCGAGGGGAAAGGTGTGACCAGATGGCCGCGATCGAAAATACTCCCAGCTTCCCACCCTGAGCCTTCGTGGTAGGGCTCCTGCCTGCCCATGCGGGGCAGGGCAGGGCTCGGGGACCCCGGCTGGGCCTCAGGTATGGGAGGACCACTGGAGCTCTCGGGTCTGGATGCCCGGGGAGGACTGCCCGGGACTCATGGAGCCCGTCCCAGGCACTTTGCCATGCAGTAGACCTCCTGGAGATAAGAGCCCTGGACGCCGAGGGGAGGACTGCCCGGGACCCTTGGAGACCGTCCTGGGTACATGGCCATGCCTGGAGGAGGGTGCCCCGGACACCTAGGGAGGTGTTGCCTAGGCATAGCCCATCTGGTCCCTGGCAGAGAACCGCCAGCCCGGGGGGAGTGTCCGGGCATACCCTGTCCCTAGTAATCTGGAGGAAGGCTACACCTCTTCCTTGAAATCCATGTGCACCGAGTGACTAAGGAGACCCAAGGCGCGCAGGCGCACGACCTCCTGAAGCCCTCGCTGGGATAGGGGAGGCGAATGGCACCTCATCCAGACATCCAGGGAAACCCGGCCATCTGGTCGCCCCATTGGAAAGCATTGCGTGCAACCAGATGGCCGAGGGGAAATGTGCGACCAGATGGCCGGGATGAAAAGTACTCCCAGCTTTCCACCGAGCCT
This sequence comes from Lissotriton vulgaris, assembly GCF_964263255.1. Classification (NCBI taxonomy): domain Eukaryota; kingdom Metazoa; phylum Chordata; class Amphibia; order Caudata; family Salamandridae; genus Lissotriton; species Lissotriton vulgaris. Next base: position 42,739,853 of record NC_141691.1, on the reverse strand, counting down.
TCGCGGTAGGGCTCCTGCCTGCCCACGCAGGGCAGGGCTCCCATGGAGCCCGTCCTGGGCACTTTTCCACGCCGTGGGCCTGAGCCCCCGGACGGAGGAGTGGTGTTGTCCATGCATAGCCCATCTGGTCTACAGCAGAGAACCCCCAGCCCGGGAGGTGTGTCCTCCATACCCTGCCTGTAGTAATCCGGAGGAAGGCTACCCCTCCTTTTGGGAACCTAAACACACTGAGTGACAGTGGGGACCCAGGGCACGGAGGCCCCCTGACCTCCTAGAGCCCTCGCTGGGATCAGGGAGGCAAATGGCCCTTCATTGGGACTTCCAGGTAAGCCCGGCAATCTGGTTGTCCCATTGGAAAGCATTGCGCTCTACTATTCCAACTACTTCTCTACTGGACTTGCTCTAGATGGCACTCCTACATAAGGAATATACCAACACCTTCCCTACTGGTCTCATGTCGGCCTGGAGCCGTCATTAGCACCGAAGGGGTTAAGTGTATTCTGTTTCTGTGATCCCACAAAACCTGTTGTTGTATATAATATTTCCTTTCTTGCCATTATTATTATTTGTGTTCAAACTACAGTTTGTCCTTTGTTAATGTTATTTGTTTGTGCAACACTGTGGGCACCTTTTATAACAGTGTATATTAGAAATCTTCATTAATGAAAAAACATTTTTTGATAACTGTTTGAGGGTACTGTGCTATTTGATTCTTTAAATGAATTATTTGAAGTCATAAATGTTTTTCCTTTAAACTAGGAACCTTAAGCATTGTAGCGTTCATAATATTCCCTTACAACCAGGCAAAGAGCATGTGTCTGTCAAGGGCATACATTTGATGCCATGGTCATACCTTTCCAGAAATGTGGAAGAATTCTGCTGTGTAAGGTGTTCTGGCATGTTTGAAAGTGTTGCACTTGGAAACAGTACGAACTCAAAAGCAGTCACAGGATAAAAAATGACTTCAGTCAAGGACTGTTGTCTCTGAAGTTAACAGTGAAATTGAAGTTGAATAAGTTGCATATGCAAACATATTTCCCCGTTTGAAGATCATTTAAAAGTAAAATTTTGGGCTATATAGCAGGAGTGCAAGTAACAGAGAATGAAGACAGGAGGAAGCAACGCTAGAGACAATGGCCTCCAATAGTAGCCTGAAGGAACTCCATGAAAGATTTCATGATACACACAAAATGAAGGGGAGATATTTGGTAGAAGAATCTGCCTTTTTTGATGATGTAGTTATTAAGCTGTTTTCTAATTTAATCAAAATCTACTCATCAGGTATGTACTTCTAATGTCCATGCTCATCCATACACAGCTGCAATTGTGTAATTCTGTTGGCAGCAGATAAACTCTGGGGTGTTAATATTATCTGACATAGATACTATGTCACATCCACTTGCTGTAAATACTTGATATGGATTGTGATGCATAAGTGATGATTGAAATTGTATAAGAAAAAATCTTAAATTATTGTTAGAGTGTCTCTATTTCAATAACATGTTGCAACCACCACAAAGGAACTGTAAATACTGCCCCTATGCGCTCTTCATCTTCCTACTCTCCTATGTCTTTAATAACCTGTGTTCATAATGCTGAATTATGGCACAGGACTGCATAATGTCTATTCACCTGCTTTTAAGAGTCCTGGTGTATTGTGTACAGATATGCCATTTTAAAGATGCCTTTTCTGATGGCTGAAGGACTTAAAATGCATGTTATCTACATTATTCTTGAATGTCATGTATCTGTCAATTCTTTAAAAAAACTATTCTCATGAATTGCATTTCCATATTTTGATGATTTCTTACGGTTGCTTCTATTAGGATCAGTTATAATTTAAGGCAGTTTGACTAGAATGACATATAGATTTAATTTATTTGCATAGTTGCAGAAAATCATCACAAAGTCAAAGCACAATAGGTGGAAGTGCAAATAAATTCTTATTTGTCACTGACCTAAAATAGAAATGTAGAAACTCATAACTCACGTAGTCATGTTACGGTTTAATTACATTTATAGATTTATTACAATAGTGGCAAAAAATATTGAATCAATCAAACAAGAAGCAGTTTCCTTACATAATACATATACGTCACTGAGGATCTGGTCCATATCACACACCGTCTAAGGCCGAGTCCATTCCTGATGCAGGCACAAGGCATAGCTGTGAAAGTGGGGCAGACTTTCTATTGATACAAGTGAATTCCTGCACATTCAGGAGGTTTCCATCACGGAAATGTAATGAAAATGTATGATTGCATGTTAATTTTTAGGTTTGCAGGGTATTGTGGGTAGCAAAACCTCACAGGATCCACATAAGGAAACCACCTAAGAATTCCCTAGCAGTTTACTTTTCAAATTTTTTTATGATTGGTAGGTTTGCATTGGTGGGGGCTTAGCAAATCTCCAAAAATCACAACTACTCTTCTAACTAGTCTCTCCATGGAGGTTTCCTTAGGTGTCAGCAGAGCTAGGGCCCAAAATCCACAGTTGCCCACAGTGCAAAAAAAGGGTTGGCTTTCAGTGGAAAAATTTAATGTGTCCATGTTGTTTTTTTGGTCCATTCCTGTTGGGGACACTGCGCCTACCCATACAAATGAGGTTCCATTTTTATTGGGAGGCTTAAATGAATGCTGAGCGGTAGGAAATATGTTGTTTCTGCAGATTCCAAACATTTTTGTTACAGAAATGTTGGGAAAATCTGTGCTTTTATTCAAAGTTTGAGATTTATAAGGCCTTCCGGGAAAGAATAGCTTGTGCAAGTCACTATCGTCACCACACCCTAGGTTCCTTTGGATGTCTAGTTTTCAAACATGTGCAGGTTTGTGAGTTTCTCTAGTTGCTGGCTGAGCTTAGGCCCACAATCCACAGCTATTCACTTTGCAAAACAACAATACATTTTAGTGGAAATATGTGATGTGCCTACGCTGAGTTTTGGGCCCTTTCATGTCGTGGACACTAGGCACATGCACACAACTGAGGTGCCATTTGTATCACTAGACATGTGGGAACACACAACAGTAGAACATTTGTTACTACCAATTAGATATCTATCATTTGTGCCTTCCAAATGTAAGCCAGTGTGTAAGAAAGAAAACATTTTGAAAAATGTCCACTTAATCACCTGCTAATATGGGTACCCACAAATTCAGAGATGTACAAATACCCACTGCTCCTAAACTCTATTAAAGGTATCTATGTCAGAAAGACATAGGTTTCCTTGGTACACATTTTTCACTCTATACATTTTACCAAATAAATTGCTCGGAACACAAGAAAAAAACATTGTAATGTGCAGTTCCGTTTTTGGCCCAGGCTCCTTTACAAACTCCAGACCCTATATATCCCTAACACCTGAAGCATCAATCAGCCGTAATGTTTTAATGCTTTTGTGAATCAGCCATCGTGACAAGAAGATACAAATTAAAACATGGTCACAAAGGTCTGTTTTTTCCTAATTATTTTCACTATTGTTATATTTCAACAGGTATAGCCTTAGTAGGATGTCAGATGCACCGCCACTGATAGGCTGTCTGTAGCCATCCGTCTGACATCCAAGGCATTAGTCCGATCACTGGATTACAATGCCAGTGGTCAGAGTGATGTGGTCAGAGAGATTGACTGCCTCCTCTGACATGATCAAGGATGCTGTCGGGGGATTGGTCGGAGTCCTAATCCCTACAATGGACGCGGTGCTTGTGGAGGCACTGCAGTAGGTGTTAGGATGTCCCTTTTGGACAGTCTCTCCATATCGGCCTTTCTGATATGAAAAGGTGTCTGAAAGAGATTGTGGGGGCCCCTAGCAGGGCCCATGTCCCCCTTAGACTTCTGCTGTGTGATCTGGGGGGCACATGTGGTGTCCCCCAAACATCTATGCACTGTATGCCAGACACCACATGGTGCATAGATGTTTAGAAACATACCCTTTAACATTGCAACTTATGCTGCAGTACTTTTCTGGGCTGCAACACAAGCTGCAATGGTAAAGGCCCTGTTTCTGACCACCATGATGGTGGTCACATCAAAAAATTGTTAGATGAACTACCGACTATTAGTCGGGTAGTTCCAATCCTGAAATGTCTGGCATCGTAATAAAGCCTTCAGTTTCTTTGAGAAACCCTTATGGGATGTACACAAATGACCCCTTGTTGAATTCAACATGTTGTTTACTTTTCAGATATAGCTTTCTGGGATCACCCATGGATTTCAGATACATTTCCACCACAAATTGGATGTATATTGATAGCACAAGAATTAGGAAAAATGTGCTTCCAGGTGAACCTTCTGGCAGGAATCTAGACTTGTGAGATCTCAGAAGGACTTTACACTTAGTAACTATTCTCCTGATGGGCACTGACAGCCTAAAGAGCATTGCCTATTGTCTTCTTTGAGAGGTAGGCAGCCATGTCTTGTGGTATCAGTATGGAGAAATTGGGACGTGTGAATTGCATTCTATATACACAGTGAGAGTAAGTGACCAGGAGCTGGTGAAAGAACTGTGTGAGCTAGATGCAAGAGTCATCTTGTTTTCTAATCCCAATCACTGGGAAACACCATCTAATTATAGTGCTAGATGGAACTGTCTCTGTAGCTCATCATTTCCAAGTAGGGTTGCCACTTGACTGGTAGTATAGCTCTACCACATGTTCTGCTGCCATAATACATACCAACAATAATGTAACCAATATTTCTCTAACTGCCCCCTGTTCCTAAAACCCTGTAGTATTCTGTCCCTGCTCAGACTGAGAGTTGGCAGCCTGTTAAAAAAATTAGATACATTCAGAGGGCTTTCTTTACAAACTGCCATCTGTAGTAGTGTAGCACTTTAAAATCTACTACAATAGGTACTCAAAAGTTTACATTTTGCCTACACTTGGATGTGTAGAATTCTCTGTCCCGATTGGGGAGTTTCTGCACATGTAAGTACAGATTGTAGTTGTAAATGTGGGTGGGTCACAAGGTAATGGGTGGGAAAAAGGGGCAGACTTAGTAATAAGGATAGTGGGATTTGTGAGATATAAGAGGAGTTTAGGGAGGAGCAGAAAGGGATTTAGGGAAGGACGTCACCCACCGTCACAAGAATAGGGCAATTGATTTACTTTGTGGGTGGAGACATATAGATTACACTTTTGTAGTATGTTTACACTCAGACTTTGAAGTATTTGTGGATGGGTTGAGTCTGTTAGGAGAAACAAACTAGAAGCAATATGTAAGACAGTCATAGGGAAAGGTTGTGAATGCGAGGTACAGTGAGGTAAATAGCGAAGCAACCCAAATGCATAAAATGAAAGGTAACAAAAACAAGTGAAAAGGAGACAGAAAAAGGAATGAAAGAGACAGAAAAGAGGGAAAGATTAATTTGAGATAGAGTAGAGAGTAAGAGGAAAAAGGAAAGGTATCTTGAAGGGAAATAATGTTGTCTGAGTAACTTTTTATGACAGCATCACTGCCCTGTAGAAAAGTATGTTGTATAATCACATCAAGAATGATTAAGAATTAGGATGATTCAGTGTTGCAGTTGTTTCTCCTTGACAATAGAGCCAACTCCATCTACTAGACACCTGAAGAGATCAATGACAGGCGACCTCTAGGAGGCTGGCTCTCTGTACAGTGTACTAAAATAAGGTACGCTATGTAGAAAGACCAAGAATCCCCAAGAAAAGGTATTGTTGTCCAATCGATAGTTCTAATGCTCTTTTTTGTGGTAGTGTGGGAAAGTATTTAGGCTTATCCTGGGGTTGTGCTAAGCATTTGTTGTCACACACAGAGGCAAGAATCAAGGCCCACAATCAAGAATAAATCTGAGACCAATGTTCTAAAAATAACACAGTCTTTATGTTTTTTTAAGAAGAAAGACTTAAAATCAGAGATATACTTTGTGCAGGTTTAAGATACTTAAATAAATATTTTGTAAACTGTGAACCTCGGTATAAAAGAGATGTAGTTTAAAGTATGCAGTACTTTCAGTGCCTTCACAATCAGCATTCGATTTGCCAAATATTTACCATTGCGGTTCGTGCAGAAGGTAATGATGTGGAGTCCTTTGTATGGAGTTCAGTGGATCAACACTGTTGTGGTTGCCAGAAGCAGATCACTGTATGTCTTTAGGAGCACTGCCAACCTGACGACCGCAGTCACAGTTACTGGGATGAAGGTGCAGGCTTGGTTGTTGGAATACAGCTGACACATTACCGTTGTGGTTGCTGGAAGGACAACTCCACCAAGGAGTTTCGGATGACCACGCAACCTGGAGTGGTTGGAGATCTTCATCAGCAGGATGAAGCTCTTTGGAGGCCCAGGATTTAGGTACAGCTGGAGTTTATGTGCACCTGAAGCAGGAGTTTCTGAAGTCTTGGGTGTTGGAGGTCAGAGTGTAATGATTTCCAAGCAGGTTCCGCAGGAGCGTCAGGAATCCGGAGAGTAAGCCTCAGCCTTCCCCTACGGCCTTTTAACTCTATCAAACACTAGAGTATCGAAAGGCTCGCCAGGGGAAAACAGGGAAACAAAATAAGGAAAGGTTGGGGAAGACAATGGAGCTTGGCAGTGGACTTCAGAATGGACGCTTGGTAACAGGCAGGCTGTAAAGGAAGGAATGTATCACTGTCTATATTTGCTAACCACACCATATATGTACACAATATCTAATATACACATTTGACCACCACCTACCACAATTAAACGTCTGGACTGTAGAACATATTGGAAGGGTAGACTAAGGTGTTCGTGTTCTGTTGCAAAACAAGACAAAAGATAGTAAAACCTTTTCTCACTCTATGCTAGTAAGTGTAAGCACATGATGTGTAATTCTCACTCTGTTATTCTTTGGAGTAAACTGGAAGGACATCCAAAACTTCTGTAAGTCTGGATATGAGTTTGTGAGCCTCTACCATGTATCTTGCATCAAGTTATCTGTCATACAATAAATACAATTAGGTCTCAACTCACGTAAACCTCCAGATATATAGTAAGAAAAGGCAGCGCACAGCGCAGTTACCCTGATTCTTTGAAGAGGAACTTCGAAATCACACCACGCTCTGGTCCACGCAAGAGCCCCAAAAATAGTGTATATAACGTCCGAGGGAAGGATGGAGTGGGGATGCATACAATGGGAGTCAGCATCAGGCGGGAAACAAAATGTAGAATAAACAGGCAGCGCCCAGTCGGATGGCGGGGAGAATCCCGGCGGCCGGGCGGGGCACAAGGAGAGGGGAAATGAGGAAAAAGAACAAATACGGACTACACCGTAAATGCGGACGTCAGGAAGGATAGACGTCAAAGTGACAGTGAAACAGAAAGTACGGCATAACGGTAGAAGCCGCACAAAAACACCCTCACAGAGGAGGCTGGAAGTCAGGTAACACAATTCGGGACGGAACCCACAGCAGTAAGGGCTAGACGCAAGAACGCAAAGCGGCGTTCCGATGTTGTGCGCGTCTTTAAAAAGTGTCCTGCCATTAAGGCTACAGTACAAGAGGGATGTCGGGGACATTTTTGGGGAAAGAGATCAAGGCTTGTGCCCTAGTTGGCAGGACCTCCGTGCATGTACAGTTTGAAGTCACATGAACATCAGGCAAAACGAGGGGACTACTCATGAAATGGAGGCACTTTCCTATAGGACCCAAAATCCATCCATCCTCACCGAAGATCGTAGATGAAAAGTACGCAAGGAAATGACACCTTTCATACTTTCCCACCACCCAGACACTGCAGCTACATCTCAAATGAGAGGCTGTAGAGTCTTGCCCCTAAGGCAGATCTGTGGAGTTATGAGGGTCAAAGCAAAGCTTAAGAGGGGTAATGGTAAACTCATATGTCCGAAGAGTTACCACCGGCGGCAGATCATTCTCCCACCTCGCAGCTAAGTAGTGGAACACCCTACCCATCAGCCTATGGCAGACCGAAGACCTCCTAACCTTCAAGAGACTCCTCAAGACATGGCTCTTCGAACAGTAGCAGCGTTCCCCCCCCCCCCAGCGCCTTGAGACCCTTACAGGTATGTAGCACGCTATACAAATGCTATGATTGATTGTTTGACAAGTCCTGAGTAGACCACAATATTATTAATGATGATTAAAATGTACATGTCCATTTATCCTTAGTATTTGATAAGGAACTTACATGTAACATTATCAATTTCTATTTATTCAAGTATGAATGTTTTTCTGAACAGGTGATGTTAAAGGAGACTCCCTGATTGGACTTTCCTATGGCCCTTACATCTATTACACTCTTCCAGCCTGTGATTATTTCAATGAGATCACCTTTGCTTGCTCAGATGACAACTCCATCCAGGAGATACAGAAATGGCTAAAGAACGAACCTGATGCCTTGAACTGGAGTCATGTAATAAAGAAGATTTGTGAGCTTCAGGGCAGTGGGTAAGGATGCAACTTTCTATTAAACCTTTCCTGCTTTCTTTTCCTTTTCAGACTCTCATCTTCTCTCCCCTTAATAAAAATGTGAGGATTATAAAGTGAAATAAACATGCCAAGGGATAGCTTAAGAATTGGAATGTGCTGATGTCACTGCTCGGATAGTGGTTTGAAAGAAGGAAGAAGAATACCTGGTCTTCCATGAAACCCAGACTCTACTACTCATAATTCTATGTTCTGGCAGTTGCTGCCAGGACATGGAATCTGGCTGTGAGAGATAAAATAAAGCTACTTAAGGATTCCTGACCTGTGGCTTCATCTTGTTAATGGCAACAAGTGGACACCAGTGATTTCAGATGTCTCCAAATGTCCATTCTGATGCTCTCCATGTTGAGGAATGACAAATTGAACATTTTGTGTGAGCAAGCCAACAAGTTTTCCAGTGGCTATTTTCCATTTCAAGTTGTATGATCTAGATGATCATTTAGTCAGTCTTATCACGCTGTTGTTATTGTAGTAGTTAATGCAACAACAGTGGAATGCAAATCCATGCGTTCCACATTGTGACTACTACTGTCATCGGGCGAGGCAGCACAGAGTAGACAGGCCCATTTAAGAACGAATGGCCACTTAATAAGGACAGGTTGCAGCTAAACTTTATAAACAATATTGTAACATCAAACAAACCCACCTCACTAATACAATGAGTCAATCTAGCTCCTCCCATTTTTAAATCGCCTCTTTGATGTATTCACACTCCCAACCAAAGATCCCAGCATTGAACCCACACTCCCTTTCATTCCATGTACCCTCCTTTCAAACCTGACCCCAGCAGCCCTCTGCTAGCATCTTTCTGCCAAGGACCCACTGGCAGGGCCCCCACCTTTCCAGATTAGTGTGTGAGCCTCCCTCTTGACTGCCACACAGAAAAAGCCGACACAGGTTTTTTTACTGTCCCCCGCTCCCACAAGTCCATATTCTTTGCCGCATTGGATGCCACTCAAAAGGCTATTACTTTCCTTTCTTTTTAAATTAATCTGTTTGACTGCCACCTAACAGCCAACAATTACTCCCTACCATTTTACAACCTGCTTTTTTGCCAGTTGATTGCATATCTCTAGTAAATAAAATAAATTCCCTAAATAGAATAAAAAGACCTCATCATGGTGGAACAAGGCAAAAACCTCTTTTGTGATATCTCCATGCTCCAAGACACCTATGCATCTATTTTGATAAAAACAATGCATCTCCCCATTAACCTTGTACCTTGTATCTCAATTGCAATCTACTTCAACACCCCACCCCACACCCTACCCACCACACCAGAGATGCCCAAAACACAAAGAACAGGACCATACAATTATCACCAGATCTGCTTTCATCAACTTAATCAAACCCAGGTGAATAATCAACACAATTGGACAGGTTCTCACTCTCACCAACTCAGCTTGCCATGAGAGTGATTGACTCCATTTAACAGATGAATGCCCCACGATTCATATAGAGAAGAATGCCATAATTGGTCTAGCAACACAACCTGAAACAAAAAGTGAATAACATATCAATTAGTGCTTCACTGAATACTCTCTTTGTGCCTTATATATCGCAGACAACAGTCTGAAGAGCATCTCCCCAATCGCATATCCTCTTTCAGAAAGAAGCTCAATTTGTTAGCTTCTGATGCAGTCTCTAATTTATTGAAGTGCATAACAAATTATTCTGCCTTTTCAGCCTCTTGAGCCAATATTTTCCCCAACTGCCTATTTGAAATCTTCCAAGGCCCCGATTAGGCATGACTGACCCTCTATTGTATGCAACACAACACAGGCACCTCCCACCATCGGATTCATCTTTGGTTTGCACTAGATTAAAAACAATGATGTTCCTTGCCATTCCACTTCACTTGTTTCTATCTCATTTTCCCTGCTAACACCCAAAACCTCAAAAATTCTAAAAGCTCCAGAAAACAACCATAACATACACAATTTTATCAGCAAAACTTCAAAACTACTGAAACATATTGCTAATAAACGCCACACCACCAACAGTACCTTGGGTATCAAACTAGTTTCTCTTTGCCTACACCTTCTCCTCTGCTTGTTACCTCCTACCTTTTTCCTGCATGGGTTCATAACTCCAAACAAATTTGCTGTAAAAGGCAATACATGACAATTTGTCCCCGATTGCAGCTGCCGACCACCACTTCTCAATGTTAGACATAGTGATAAGGATAACATCCTCTCTTCAACATTCTTGTCATCTAAGTGTCATTTCAAAGCACCACAGCATAGAAACTTATTCCAAGTTTGTCTGTGCGCTGACCTGGTATTCTGTGCAAGCTAATTTTCTACCAGACCTAGAATCCTTAGTATACCAACTCCTACATTTCTACTGGTACAATATTCTTCATTGAATCTAATCCAGGTGCTAAACCACAAACTCTCTGTCACTGTGATCAAAAGAATGCACCTGCAATGTTAATTATTTACACATGGCATATTTTGTAGCTGTAAATACAATGTTATTTTTATTTTTATTTTTTTTTATCCTCATTTGCCTTCTCACCGCCCAGCACTCAACGATACCACCCTTGGGCTGTTAATCTCATATATTGACTCTGCTATAGAGGAGGGGCATTGTGCCACGCTACTTAGAGTCCGAACCCTCCTCCGGGCATCGTCCCTTAAGTTGATTGGATGGAGGGCTTCCTCTAAGACGTAACCACCCTTTCCTCAGTTCTTCACCTAACCAGGGAAGACTAAAAGCCAACCGAGATAAGAGAAAGCTTAATCATAGGACTTGCATCAAGAATTTACACCATCCCCTTCACCCAAAACATAACAAAAAGGGAGTCCAAAATCGATATCTTTTTTTACGCTGATCCGAAATATCTAACTTAGCAATGGCTCTCATAGATCTTATCCAGTCCAGTTCTGTTGGAGACACCACAGAGACCCACAGTTTACAAATCTCTCTCCGGGCCAGCAGTATAGCATAAAACAAAAGTTTAGCATTGTGTCTGTGCCCTTACATTGCAGATCCAATCTCCCCGTCATGACAAGTTCAGGGCTTACCTTGATCTGCAGGCCAAGAGCTGTTGACAGACTCGTACTTACAGCCTCCCAGAATTCTTTTATCGCCGGGCAATACACGAACATATGGAGATCATCGTCATTTGGACTCTTGCATTTAGGGCACACCACCATACCACCAGAGTTGAATTTCGAAAGTCTTCTAGGAGACCAATATACCCTGTGAATCGTAAACAGAAGGTTCCTCCTTAAATTTGAGGTTTAACTATTTTATATAGCATAGACATTGTTACTTGCCATTGGTCTTCTGTAGCAATCCCTGGCAAGCACTTTCCCCACAGGGTCTCAGGCAGCGTAAATGGACCATCCTCCATCTCCAGTATTAGCCAATACCACAACGCAACTTCTTTTTTAAACTCTGTTTCAGACATCAGCTTCTCTTCGTAATCATTGTGGAGACCAATAAGTTTTCCTTTCCCGTTGCCCAGCTCTGTATCTGCAAGTACTTAAACCTGTAGAATCTCCGACCCCATTCCTGTTCGCAAAAACCCCATGCAATCAGCTTGCCCTCCGGAAATAAATCTTTCCACCACTGAGGCCCGTCCACTCTCAATGCTTTTGCCAGGGCATCCTTAGTAAGCATGGGCGTAACATCCTTTCCGTTCGCAGAATTTGCGGATTTTTTGCAATTTTGCAGTCCGCGAATCTCGTGAAATTGCAGAAAAATCCGCGAAATCGCGTGCGGACGGATTTTTAAAAAACTGAAGTACATGAAGCACCTACATTTACAAAATGGTTACAAAGAAATTAACTTCAACTTGGGCACCTGCTGTAACCCTGTAAGTGCTTCCTGAGCGGCGCCTCCAGAGTTGTTGCCTACTTGCAACTATTCTCTGACCCTGCTCCGCCCCTCGAAGCAGGGTCAGAGAATAGTTACAAGTATGGCACAATGCTCCAGGCTGTCACAAAAATTAAACCACAACAGGAAGCACTTACAGATAAGGAAGCAGGTGCCAGACTTGAAGCTCAAATTCAGTAACACATTAACCAGCCCCCGGTTGAGGCTGGGCAGGTGTGCTTTCTCCCCATAATCTACAGTGGTGAACCAGAGGGTGCTGTGATGAACCAGAAGGTGCAGTTGTGAACAAGAGGGTGCTGTGATGAACCAGAGGGTGGCAGTGGTGAACCAGAGGGTGGCAGTTGTGAACCAGAGGGTGCTGTGATGAACCAGAGGGTGGCAGTGATGAACCAGAGGGTGGCAGTGATGATCCAGAGGGTGACAGTGATGAACCAGAGGGTGGCAGTGGTGAACCAGAGGGTGGCAGTGATGAACCAGAGGGTGGCAGTGGTGAACCAGGGGGTGTCAGTGGTGAACCAGAGGGTGGCATTGGTGAACCAGAGGGTGCTGTGATGAACCAGAGGGTGGCAGTGATGAACCAGAGGGTGACAGTGATGAACCAGAGGGTGGCAGTGGTGAACCAGAGGGTGGCAGTGATGAACCAGAGGGTGGCAGTGGTGAACCAGAGGGTGACAGTGATGAACCAGAGGGTGGCAGTGGTGAACCAGAGGGTGGCAGTGATGAACCAGAGGGTGACAGTGATGAACCAGAGGGTGGCAGTGATGAACCAGAGGGTGGCAGTAGTGAACCAGAGTGTGGCAGTGGCGAACCAGAGGGTGGCAGTGATGAACCAGAGGGTGGCAGTGATGAACCAGAGGGTGGCAGTGATGAACCAGAGGGTGGCAGTGGTGAACCAGAGGGTGGCATTGATGAACCAGAGGGTGGCAGTGGTGAACCAGGGGGTGGCAGTGGTGAACCAGAGGGTGGCAGTGGTGAATTAGAGGGTGCTGTGATGAACCAGAGGGTGGCAGTGATGAACCAGAGGGTGACAGTGATGAACCAGAGGGTGGCAGTGGTGAACCAGAGGGTGACAGTGATGAACCAGAGGGTGGCAGTGATGAACCAGAGGGTGGCAGTGGTGAACCAGAGGGTGGCAGAGATGGACCAGAGGGTGACAGTGATGAACCAGAGGGTGGCAGTGATGAACCAGAGGGTGGCAGTAGTGAACCAGAGTGTGGCAGTGGCGAACCAGAGGGTGGCAGTGATGAACCAGAGGGTGGCAGTGATGAACCAGAGGGTGGCAGTGATGAACCAGAGGGTGGCAGTGGTGAACCAGAGGGTGGCATTGATGAACCAGAGGGTGGCAGTATTGAACCAGGGGGTGGCAGTGGTGAACCAGAGGGTGGCAGTGGGGAATTAGAGGGTGCTGTGATGAACTAGAGGGTGGCAGTGATGAACCAGAGGGTGACAGTGATGAACCAGAGGGTGGCAGTGGTGAAGCAGAGGGTGGCAGTGGTGAACCAGAGGGTGACAGTGATGAACCAGAGGTTGGCAGTGGTGAACCAGAGGGTGACAGTGATGAACCAGAGGGTGGCAGCGGTGAACCAGAGGGTGGCAGTGATGAACCAGAGGGTGGCAGTGGTGAACCAGAGGGTGGCAGTGATGAACTAGAAGGTGGCAGTGATGAACCAGAGGGTGGCAGTGGTGAGCCAGAGTGTGCTGTGATGAACCCGAGGGTGGCAGTGATGAACCAGAGGGTTGCAGTGATGAACTATAGGGAGCTGTGATGAACCAGAGGGTGGCAGTCGTGAACTAGAGGGTGACAGTGATGAACCAGAGGGTGGCAGTGATGAACCAGAGGGTGGCAGTGGTGAACCACAGGGTGGCAGTGATGAACCAGAGGGTGGCAGTGATGAACGAGGGGGTGGTAGCAGTGAACCAGAGGGTGGCAGTGGTGAACCAGAGGGTGGCAGTTATGAACCAGGGGTGACAGTGATTAACCAGAGGGTGGCAGTGGTGATCCAGAGGGTGTCAGTGATGAACCAGAGGGTGGCAGTGGTTAACCAGAAGGTGTCAGTGGTGAACCAGAGGGTGGCAGTGGTGAACCAGAGCGTGCTGTGATGAACCAGAGGGTGGCAGTGATGAACCAGAGGGTGGCAGTGATGAACCAGAGGGTGGCAGTGGTGAACCAGAATGTGGCAGTGATGAACTAGAGTGTGGCAGTGGTGAACCAGAGGGTGACAGTGATGAACAAGAGGGTGGCAGTGGTGAACTGGAGGGTGGCAGTGATGAACCAGAGGGTGGCAGTTGTGAACCAGAGGGTGGCAGTGATGAACCAGAGGGTGGCAGTGATGAACCAGAGGATGGCGCTGCTAAATTTCCCCAGAGCCCTGTGGGTGTGAGCCCCTGTACTGCTGAACTGCCCCAGAGCCCTCTCAGTGTGAAAATCATTCGTGCTCAATTGCCTGGGAGCCCTCTGGATATGAGCACACCTTGTGCTAAGTGCCCCCCTACCCCCAGTACAAATATATCCATTCTGTACAGCACCATTATGCTCTTGCACCATGAAGTTTGGTGCCTGGATGCTCCTGATCCGTGTAGGTGGTACCACTGTCTGGTTAAAAAAGCTGGGAATTTCAGTTGCACAGTTGCTCCCAAACTCCTCAAAGGCTCGATCCGCTTACCTAGCTCCCGCTGCCTATTAGCAGTTACAGATGACAAGTCCGACCTTACCTCCACTTTCACTCCATCTGCCATAATAGCATTCGTTTTGACAGCAGCAGCCAAGATTTTCATCTTCAAGTTATAAGTCAAAAAATGTATCAAGATTTTCCTAGGTTTTGAACGGTTGGGGTTCAACCTGAAGTGATCACAGTGTATCCTCTGAACATCCACTAAGATCTGATCCTCTGTTTCTTCTAACTGCAACTGAGTTTTCAATAGCTGTACAACAAATTTCTTAATGTCAGATCCTTCCTTGCCCTCAGGCAACTTCAAGAGTTTCAAGTTATTTCTTCGTTCGTTTTCCAGTCTTTCCAATCTTTCCTCATGCTCCCTTTCCTTAAACCTGATATTCTCTAGCTCCTTACTGGTGTCCAACACTTTCTCCAGAATATCCTAGACCTCAGCTTCCAACGCTACTGTACGGGAGCTTAACTCATCTAATTTTTTCTCCAATAAGCTACAAGCAGCTCTGATCCCTTCCTGATTTAAGTTGGAAACCTCGAAACCCTTGTGCATATCTATATTTAACTTCTTTAAGAGAGCAATAACCGGAAGATCAGAATCTCTTTGCTCTGGGGCACCCCACAACACTTTCTCATTAGACCCGCTTGCAATATTAGGCTTATCCTCTTCCTCCCCTACAAAAACAAAACCTGAGCAAGTGGTGTGCCCACAGTCCCTAAGAGCCCCCCAGAAGGTGGGGTGGTTTCATCTAAGGACAAAGTCAAATGCTCTATGGTCCCCTCTGTGTATCCCTCCAAATCCCAATGCGTCAGGGCGCCTTGGTCCTCCCCCTCCATATCCGTGGCCAGGACCTGATACCGGTTACGACTCAAATGTTTTGACCAGCCCAACAAATCAGTGTCAACAGAGGCCCACCATGAAGCATGGAGCCCCCCGTCTAAATGAGTTTCTACCTGAACCGTTTGATTGCGATTGAATGTCTCCAGTAAATACCATGTTATGGATGGGGAAATCAAGTATAAATGTTGCAACAGCTTCAAAAGCTTCTTGTCTCTGACCATTTACAATATACTATCTTGTTCACTAAGCCATTGCCCCACAGAACGAGGAATACCACAAGGGGAGGGAAATCCTAAAAATGCAATACTCCTGCCCACTTCCATCTACTTCTGAGGCCGCCTCTTAGAGCACCAAAGTCGTTCAGAAAAAAGGCCAACTTATCTACACCCCCACATCCGGACTTATTGGACTAGCCAAGGCAAATCCAAATCCAGCAACCGCATCATCATAAAATTGAAATTCCGCAGAAAGAACAACCAAGATTAAGATCTGCTCTTACTGCAGCAGAAATCCTGATCCTATAATAAGGTAGTTTAACTCCTGAGTTCAAAAAGGCTAATTTCAGTGAAAATGATTTACCTACTCTTATCACTCTGCATGCAAAGTTCAAATGCCCCAGCAAATGTTGTACCTGTTGCCGTGCCAACTTCAGGGCATTGGTTGCTTCCTATAGCAACACAATCATCTCTTGTATCTTAGCCTGCAGCAATATGGCTCTCAAATCAAGTGTATCCAGCTCTGTTATAAGGTCTCTATGAATTTAGTAGGAATGTGAATTAAGTCAACAAACCTTCACAATATAGAGACTTATATCCCAAGGGATTTGTGGGGACAGATCAAACATTTTTGTTTGTCACTTTTGCATGAACAAGGTTTCACAAAGAAAAGATATGAGAATACATTTTCAAATGTTTATTGAAAAACGTTTAATCCTTGTAAATAAAACCTGATCTGTGATTATTAAACAAATATAACACTTCACTGTTATATGGGTCATTAGAATGATAAAAGCACAAAAATTCAATTATGTTATTTGTACCAAATGTTATTTCTATCTATCACTAATACCTCCATACTAGCGGGAGCATTGTGTGAGTATCCTTCTGCCAGACCTGTTGAAATGATCTAATCCAATACCTTTGTATAATGAGTCAGGAAGCCAGCCTCAGTGCTTTAATTTAATGAATGCACCCCACCTGAGGGTGCAGGTCTGCACACTTCCCTTGCATGGTTAACTTCCTTCTCAGGATGAAGGTTGTGGCCTGCAGAACTGCATCTCAGGCACAGCTCAGAGAAGCTTCCTTGATAAGTCTGGCATAAGTGTCTCTCACTGAATTCAGCATGGATACTGTGTACGTAATACAACATCAGCCTTATTGTACTGTGCCAAAGTTGAGGAACAATGCCTTTAGTTAGAGAGAAGGAGTTGTCTCCTACGAGCAAAAAAATACAACAAGGCGTTGTAATCTGAGTGATTCTGGAACTTATTGTACAGACTACAGGGTAACAATGTCCGCCTAAACTAAATGCTTATGTAGCACTTCCTCGTAGCAGGGAAAAACATATGCAAATGAATATAGGTAAAAATCCTTCTGTTTCATGTAAACACTTCAACAACATGAGCAGACGCCAATAGTCATCTAAAATGCTGAATTAAAAAATATGCAAATTACTAACAAATTAAGAGATCAATCAAAAGAAAAACAACAAGCCAATTAAAAAGTCTAGATGGCA
The DNA here is from genome assembly GCF_964263255.1 of Lissotriton vulgaris. NCBI lineage: Eukaryota > Metazoa > Chordata > Amphibia > Caudata > Salamandridae > Lissotriton > Lissotriton vulgaris. The sequence goes on along the minus strand of NC_141691.1, from coordinate 42,722,346 downwards.
TCTGAATAAAAGGACAACGTCTCTGAAATGTCCACCATATCTAGTTTGAGAGTGTTGTTGTGGCCCAGGAAGGAACCTGCAACACAGATAACACATCAAAAGGGGCCTGAAAAGCAAGATCCAAGGGACAAAGAGAGCCAATCCCAGCCCATTCTACAGGAGCCGCAGGCAACAGCACCTGGAGAGCAGCCTCATAAGAGTATCCAAAAGTAGAAGGAGCATCTGGCATTGGTGAACGCCGCCTATAGTAGGCATCTTATAGCAAAGGGAGCAGCATCGCATGGCAGCACAGCTAATGCAACCGCATAGGATGCACAAGCAGATTTATATCTGGAGACTGCTACAATTGTGTAGCAAGGTACCAGCTGAGCTCTCATTCAAAAGAGCAACACAGTCAGTGAAATACAGGCTGCACTCTCTAAAATTGAACGGGCCGGAACGAGTAAGACACGTTCTTATTTAGTTCCGATATCAAATACTCTCCAAAACACTGTATCAAGGGTTCAATAAACAGAAGGATGTGTGGCAGTTCTATTACCATTAGCCCTTGTTGAGGGACATCCTTTATGGAGCAACAAAAATAGAGCCAGAAGAGCAACCAGAAGGAATACCACAATCGGAATGCCACCAAAACCACTTCAAAACAGCCAATGTATAAAAGATGGGATAACTCCAAGCACACCCTGAAACATAAAAACAAATCCAGACCCAATCACTTTGAAAAAGTGTGCCACTCCAGTAGTGTTCAGAGCATTGAAAATATGATGTAAGATCTCATACAAAATGTTATGGCAATGGAGTTCATAAAAGTGATTGCACCTCAGATGAAGAGCATGCTGTTTGGAGATCAAAAGTTTCTCAGGTAGATGTAAGAGCTGCATGTTTTTGAAAAATAAGACTTTTAGTCTGCTTAATCCGTCAAAGTTAATTTGAGCAACAGGAACCTTCGACAACAAAGCAACTTCCCCTGTAGAATGTATGGGAGGATAGAAGATATTCATGCAGCAAGTCACGACCTTTGAAAACATTACTACATAAGGGACTCTTGATTTATCCCACAGCAACTCTGGTCATTTAAAATTAAGTAGCTCCCATTAAAAAGCAACAACAATTCAGACTTATAGATGGTGCAGGAACTCTCATCAAATAACACTGAAGATTAGCCATGGGCACATTAGGAGCTCCATGAAGTGCTATTGCCTTACAGACCCAAAGTACTTCCACACTCACTCTGGTGCATGCATCTGTACTAAAAAGGGAGAAACCAAGCCTTGTGTAAAAAATGTGCACCTATCTCTTCATATCTGCCTATTGGGGAATGACTAAGACAAGACGTAAAATGAAACGTTGAAATAGGAAGAGACATGAAAACATGAATGAGCCAGATTGCAGATGGGGCTTCAGCTACAGAAAAGTCTACTTTTCTTAACATTCAATATTAAGCATAGTGTAGGTTGCTTCTTTCTTAGCTATTATTTTTAGCATGTGTGCCAAATTATACGACAAAAACAATTCAGTTGCATTCGAATAATTCCATGACACTTTATTTGATTCATCCAACTTAATTGCAAACTCAATCTTAACTGACCATGGCCATGTTGAAGCATAGACATGTAATTTTGTAAGATCTCAAATGCAGATGAAACAACATTATTCAATGAATAAATATGAGTTGATGGAGTAGTCGTGAAGGGTGGGCGGAATTTGCGTAGTCACGTTGCGCAAAGTTCAGCGAAATTGTAAAAATCCCCGCGATCTACGCAGAATTCCGCATGCACACGGAATTGCTTGTTCCACCCGTTCGCAATGTGTTTTTCCTGTTCGGGGGATACTGTTTCTGTGCTTGGGGGGGAAATTTCTCACAAACTTACCCATGCGGTCATGCCATCTTGTTTCACTTGTCCCACCCGCTCACGATGCGTGTTCCCAGTTCGCGAATGCAGATCTCCGATGGCGCATCCGAATGATGTGTTTGCACACTCTCGCATGATCATGCGGCCAGACGCAAGCGGATAGGAAAACTCGTCAGTGAAGGCAGCAATTCCGGTGAGACGCTTCCACGCGCATGAACATGCATTTTGAAAGTGCGAACAAGGAACAAATTCTGCCACGCCACGGATCACAGATTTTTGGTGAATTCTGCGTTCTCCGCCGAACGCGGAATTGCCAAAATTCGGCAAATTCCACGAGCGGAGCGGAATTTACCTTATGCTTATCAATTCAACTGTTCAGCAGCTACTGGTTATGACATTTTCCAAATTTCAACATAGGTGGATATATAAAATATTTAAAACGAGGAGATCTGGGGCCCAACAAAACATCCTGTAAATCCATATTATCTGAAAGGAGGATTAAGTGGTTTTTAACTTCTGACAAAGTGGAAAGTTCTAATCATTACAGGCAAACATTTTCCACACTATAGGTAGTAACCACCCCTATGTGTTGTGACTGAATATACCAGATGTTTGGCCTTCTTATCTTAAACTCCATGGAAGAGTTAAATAAAACTAGCATATTCCTATTGGAACCAACTGGCCATAGTAACTACCCATCAAAACCAGAAGTAGGAGAATTATACATTCCAATCTGCATCATTTCAATAAGCTGAATGTCTTAGAAATTAATGAACTGTTGCCAGATATCAAATTCGCTACAGTGGGAATGCTTGGTGTATTTAAATGTTTAGAATTGCCCATGCCACGACTTGTAGTCTATGGCATTGATGTGTTAAAAATTATCATTTGGCGCATGATCAGACAAGCCATAAATGAAGCATCAGTGGCCTGGACCTGCAAGTGTCATGTCTCCAATACAGTTTTTAGCCCAATATTGTCCTTCAAATACTCATAACTATTTAGGGCTAGCTGTTAAATAAATGAATGAGCAGAAATCAATTTCATTTATGTGAGCATCTTTTTCTTCAGAAGGCTTATATATATATGAAAACTGGTTTGTAGGCACACAACCATAAAAATAACAAAACCTCTTTAAATATGTTTTTAAATTACCCACAGGTGCATAATTAAAAATAGCACATGGTGTATTAGCTCTGTGTAAATAGTGATGTGCATAATGATGGCAACAAAACATTTTACCATAATTTGAAGAAGTCAAATACAAATTCTCATTCTCACAAACTATGTACCATTTTAATTCAGATAGCAGGTTAACAACAGTTATACCATCCCATTCATCAGAAATGGAACCTGGGGTAATAATGTCATGCATAGAAATGTAAACAAATACCGAATTTCCAATGTCTCTGTAGGATCAAAGTGTTATTGAGGACTTTATTCCAAACAATAACATCAGGTTCAGGAAATAAAGAAATGATCACAAGGGACAAGTCTCTTCTGACCTTATGTGTTGAAGAATAGGAATCAAGCACCTCAGTTACTAGTTGTGGAGGAGTATGATCAGGTAGATAGTGTCCATTCAATAGTAAAAAGCAAACTGAAACAAATCCAATCCAGAGGAAGAGAAAAAATAATAAAGAACATTTCAAAAGTAAGAGCAAGGATGAATCAGGTGAGGTTGTTTCCCATAAAATAACAGTGCACACACACACCATGCAAGAAGGTATGCAAAGAGTCCGAAGAAAAATCATCAGTACTGACAAACCAGAGACAGTCTGTGTATAAATAGGCACTACTTCAGTTAAAACAGAGCAGGTAGGTACCACCAAAGGTGGTTGATAGGTATATACCTTTATTGTAATGAGCATCAGTCAAAAAAGGCAACCTCAAATTAGAAACACATGCTGCTTTCATCATTAACTGCTACAAATGAAAGTTCAGCACCTGAAGACTCCAGCCTGAGAGTAGAAAGATCAGCAGTACTTAGTGCATGTAGACGGATTTCATGCAGGGTAAGAAGAGGTGACGAGGAACTACATAGAAAACCCTCTGGCCTACTATGGAGAACTTCCCGCATTTTGTAACTTGATCAAATCAATTGAAACTTGTAATTTCTATTTACAACCAACAAGTAGTGGCAAAATCACAATTCGGGTACCTTGGATGGCAAGGACAGGCACCGGTGTATGGTAGGATGGGCCTGATTCTTTTTTGTCTGCAATCTTTTCTTTGACAAGTTCTCCATCTTTAGGAATCCAGCCAGAAACTGCTGATTGTTTCTTCACTTTGTCATTGGCACAACATTTCAAATTTAAATTTGCTTGCTCATTTCAGAAGTCTTGCGATTCCCTTAAGAGAGTGAAATGGCTCGTGATGTCAAAGGGTACATCTGAAGCTACTGTGACGAGTTACTAAGATCTAAAACAAACATTTAAACACCAAACAGTAACTCATATGGAGTCTGACCACCCACTGACTACGTAGGTAGATTATTTAAGGCTCTGTGAATACCATATAGGTGATGAATCCAACTATGGCCATACATTTATACCCTAGCTGTTAAGAACTGCTTTAAGTTACAGTTCTTACATTCCACTATTGAATTTCCCTCAGCAAGATAGGGGAAGGAATAATGTACAGCAATACCCAGGGTGCCCATAGTAACACAGTATTCCTTACAGGCAAAAGCTGGCGCCTGGTCCAAGAGGAATGCTGTCACTGCATATGTACCAATAAAGACTTGCACAATTCTGTTCAGACATTAGATGTTCACTGTGGCCACAAGTATAGAAATCAAGAACAAGAATCAACAGCCACTAAGATATATTTCAAGTTAACATCCATAATTATAATGGCCTATTTGAAACTAAAGGTGGTGGCTGCAGTGGGCGTGCAATGGTGGAACTTTTACAGATAAGGACAAATGTTTTGATATGTTCACAAGGACACTGCCACCAGAAGGGTTTCTGTAATATAGAAACTCTCTCTGCCATAACAGCCTGAGCAGATACCAATCCCTCCTGAGCATCTATTATTAATTCTAACCTGCGGTCCCAGTAGGGTATCACTTAATCATCTCCCCCCCCCGGAATGCGGGCAAAGGGAATATTTTGAGCACTCATAGCCTTTAGGTAGGGGCTCACCACTTCCCGAGGCAGTGACTGCAGCTATGATGTCATCACTTAGCCTCCTATGTGAATGAATAATTGCAGCTACTAATGGAGTCTCAACAGCTGTATGGCAGCTTCATAACCCAATGAATTCCCAGAAACATGTATACCAACATGTTCGTAATTCAGTGTGTGGATAACATGAGCCTGTAGCAAAGCATCTTTCTTTTCTATTCCCCAAAGAAGCTTATGCTTGATAGTGTTACCTTTAGAATCTCTGAGTCCAAAAGAGTCAATTATCATTAAATAAGTGGACACAGTAATAGGAATCACGCACTATAAGGATGGGTAATTGTTAATCCATATTCTGCAAAGTCAGAACAAAAGCTTTCAATTCAGCCAGCTGAGCAGTACAGCCACCCATAGTTTCTGTATATGCTTTTTTGTGGCTGAAATGCACCCTCTTTCATGACACCCTTAGCTGCAGCACACACAGCTGATTACTTGTACTTTGTACCAACCACAGGCTGGGCGGAATTATCATTATACATAATGAAAGCACACTCATATAGAGGCAACATTATTTTACTAGACACAGCATATTCTTGTTGCAACTGGTGATATTCCTGTGTTCTCAAAGTAGGGTCAAAAACATTATCTACAGCCGTAGCTGTTAAGGAAGTGGCCTGGTGGATCAATCTTGGCTGCAAGGCTTTAACAATAGGAATGCCGGCCATTGTGGTGGCCTCTAAGGCAACCTGGGCCAAGCTTGTGGAGTCCCATTACGCAGAGTTACTCATTAACTCTGTGTGATTCCACAGAGTTCCACAAATGGGCGCAGTTTGAGAAGAACAAGATATGCTATTGTCCCTGGCACAATGCATGAGGTCTTCATTGACAGATACTCACCCCAAAAAAACATTTGCAGTGAAAGACAGTGAGCAGAGTTTGCTTCCCATATTAGAAGCCCACTGTGACCTCCTGCTTTTACCCATGAAGGCAGTCTAGCACGACCATACCTGCATCCAAGCCTCATCTGTGCTGCCTCTGGTTCAGTGTCCGGTGGACACAGCACCACTGGTCTGTGTTCTGTCTGCCCTGTAGCTGAGCTCCCTCTGTGCTGTACCCCAACTGCAGCTCTGGCGCCCCCTGGCTCTCTGCTTTTTGCCCCTGAATGTAACAACTGAAGGGAAGATGAAAATACACCTGTGACAGTACAGGCTTGTTGCAAAGTCATCCTGTGCCCTGGGCACCCCCCAACTTTATGCTGACTGAAACTGGTGGTAACTGACTCTGACTGACCCTGGGCTCTGTTTAACCAGGCCCAGGACCAGTGCCAATCCAAAAGGAACACATTAGAACACAGTTAAGACACCCAACCTACACTAGGGTACACTTTAGTATGGTGGGGTACCCCTGTAGTTGGCATGGCCTACCACCTACGCCCCTAGTATGTAATAGGGCAGGGGATTGAAACTACCTAGAAGTCTCCAGTATCCTGGGGCATGGCAGTTTAGAGGCCAGCAGATTCTCTGCACCAGCATGTGTGCAGTGCTGAAGCCTGAGGTCAGTTTAAAAGCTGCACTGGTGGCCAGGACAGTTTTTAAACCTTAAATTGTGCCCAAACTCGACTTTGGGGGTAGGGTCCCTTACAAATTAAAAACCTACCATGTTTTTGCATATTAGGGACCCCCAGGGTCACCCCTGGGTATTCCAGGGGTGGGGGGTCAGTTATCTATAAGCAGCGCCCTTATAAAATGAGTTTTTAGAAGCCTGGGTAAAGTGACATTTGCCCCTGACAATAACCCACTTTCCAACATTTGGTGTTCAGCGGTGTGGATCCGAGGACTTGTATTTTAAAAGTATACCTTTCAGTGAATGTTTTAAGATTATAAAAATCCTCTAAATTGCCTTAGAACAAAACTTTTGAGTTTGATTTTTCGAATTTGGACTAAACTGTTTTTAATCCATTGTTCAGATTTTTCCAAATTGTTCTAAGTCTGTTGTGCCTAGTTTTTGTGACCCAAAACTAGGGAACCATGGAGCTGGATCTCGCTAAACTGTCCCAGTTTAAGATGGCGGAGCTTAGGGAACAGTGTAGGCTTAGGGGGCTGTGTCCTGCAAAGAAGACGAGGAAGGCAGGGTTGCTTGAGTCCCTAAAGGCCTGGGCCAGGGCAGCGGAGGAGAACCCAAGGGGATGGGAAGATGTTCACCCCAACCTCACCCGAGAGGGGCGTGAGGATGAGACCTTTACCATTGTGACTAGTGTTAACCAGGTGAATCAAGGTGGTGGTGGGAGTGGGGAAGGGTCCCTTACTCATGTTCCACTACTGTCCCTTGCAGAGAGAGAGCTTCAGGCTCAATTAGAGTTGATTGCCTTGGAGAAAGAGAAATTCGAATTAGCTAAGAGAAAATGGGAGAGGGAGGAGAAAAGGAATGGTGGCAGCGAAAGTGAAGAAGATGCTGAAAAGTCTAGGGGTGGTAGATTTGAACCTAAACTTCCCAAAGGAATAGTACCCAAGTACACTGAGGGGGATGACATTGACAAGTGGCTAGCAGCTTTTGAGAGGGCCCTCAAAATGCGTAGGGTTCACTCTAGGTATTGGGGCGCACTCCTGTGGGAGTTGATTCCAGTAGCTGGGAGGGATAGGCTCCTGACCCTGAAGGGAGAGGATGCAGAATCATACCAGCAGATGAGGGCATGCTTAGTCAAGAGATTTGGTCTGACTCCAGAACAGTACAGGGTGAAGTTTAGAGGCACGCAGAAATTGAGTTCAAAGTCTTGGGTAGACTTTGTGGACGTTTCAGTAAAGGCACTGGAAGGCTGGATTGTTGGTAAGAAAGTTGACACATATGAGGGATTGTATAATTTGTTTTTGAAAGAACACATTTTGACTCATTGTGCAGAAGAGAAGTTACACCAGTATCTAGTGGACTCTAAGCTGACTGACCCCATAGAGCTGGGGGAATCAGCTGATGAGTGGGTGAGAAGCCGGGTTTCGATTCAGCATCAGGGGGTGACCAGAAGAAAGGAGGACATGTCCCTTCCCAGGGGAAAGCCCAGGGAAATGAAGGTCAAAATCCTAAGGAGTCCTCCAAAGACCCACAAAAACCTGCACAACGAAGGAGGGGGGCCCCGACCCAACCCATATTCAAAGGGAGGGTGTTTCAGGGAAAGCCTGGTAGGTTCTTTGATCCCTCAAAGGTGGGTAAGTGCTTTGACTGTAACCAGCCAGGGCATAAGCAGGGAGATGCTGTCTGCGCCAAGAAGCACCCCCCAAAGGGGCCATCCACAGGGATTGCCAGTATCAGTTTAGGGGTGGAGGGTGGTGTACAGAACAGGCAGGTGGTGGAAGCAACCTTAGTGTCCCTGGGTGGGGTGAGTATTGCCACCCTTGCTGCCTTACCGCCAAACATGGACAAGTACAGGCAGAAGCCTAAAGTGAATGATTTCAGGCTTGAGCTAGGGTTAGGACTAGTGCTTGGGTTATACTTTTTTTTTGAGGTAGGGCTTAGTGTTTCCTGCCTGCTTGCCTTCTGTGACTGGGCTGTGATTGGCTAAAAGAGCGTGGTTTCCTATTGTTCTATGGCTGAGGGCTAGGGTTGTGATTGGTTAGAGTTCCCATTGTCTGAAGGGATCACCTGATTACTAGGGATATTTAAGCTGAGGGTTCAGGGCATCTCGGCTCAGGCGTTGAGATTAAGGGCAGAGAGGACTTGTTTGAGCCTGTTCGAGATTGACCGGGACTAGGTCCAGCAATGCTACCCAAATTTACATACGCCAGCCCCCCCCCACCCAGTGTAACACACTCACAGCATATGCACTCTACTCATTTACTACAAACTAACCCTATACAAATTTCAATAGCTCAGCACCCACTACAAAACCCCATAAACCCCACATAAATACCCTTCTATCCCAGCTACCACATATTTCTACCATCATCTACAAAAAGTACACAACTCTATCCTACACCACTAACCAGTCTAATCATCACTAACACAACCCAAATCCACAGCATATTTAACTGTATCCCATCCAGACATACACTCCCTGCTCTCATTACTCCTAACAGGCCCCTTTTTGTCACTAACAGACCTATTCTCAGCCTTCCATCATTTCTCCAACACCCTCCTCTTCTTTCTGCCACAATCGCACATCCACATTACACTTCCACTCCACACATATTACCTCTTGCAGCAATCAAGTCTAAGACAAACACTTTTTACTCTACTTCCTCCCATCGTACATACAATATACACTCTACTCACGAACACATCATAACCCCCTTTTCCTTACAACTTCTACTCACAAACAATACTTTACAAACAAATCCATCTCATAAATTATATAGATAAGCACCTTGTTTCACTACTCCTCAAAAACAAAACATAACAGGCACAACAGCACACCAAAATCTCTCAAGCAATACCCCTCATATTACCTTCCATCACAAACTAAAAACATACACCATCTTCTGTATACAAACATGATTGAACTCCAATGCCAATCTTTCTCTCTTCCACCATATCGCACATATACAGCAACATAGCAACTCTCTTTTAACCGCCTCTCATCAATTAAACAGTTTAGAACCTTAATTCCTTACCCACATGCTGCACCATCACCCCAACTCATACACCTTTCACCCTAAACAGACACAAACAAAGTAAGCAACATGCCATACCTCACAACTTCACTTCTCCATGTCTACTGCACAACAAAGTTACACTACAAAAACAACACAGCCCAAAAACTCACTTTAAAACACTGTCCCTACCACCTATACACACAGACCCAACAAAATGCCTTCTTAGCTTGCTGGACGGGGAGCAAGATACAGAACAGCTACACAACTGCAATACTCATACAGCTAATACCAACACTCTGGACACAACTGCTACAAGCCCATAAAATACTGCTGACTCTACTGCAAAACAAAGTAATACTATTACCAAAGAATGTTCACTAAACTGTCTACTAACAAATGCTTAATGACTCACGAAAAACAAACATTGCATCTACAACCTTTTCACTGACGTAAAGCCTAGCATACTATTCCTAACTGAATCATAGTTTGGAGATGATAAGGCTCCAGTCCTACTTGAAGTCGTTCCTCAAGGCTATCAAACTATCATCCGAAGTCATATAGGCAAAAAAGGCGGTAACCTCACTATTGAGTTCAAGCAAACATTACATATCACTAAAGCTGACTACGTCTCCATAAAATATTGTGAGGTCCTTTTCACCATATGCAATCCCACAACGTCTTTCTCCTGTAACTTCCTGCTCCTTTATAGACCTCCACATAGCAATTCAACATTCCCAGACACACATATAGACACGGTTTCAGACCTGATAACACTATATTCCAAACTATGTATTCTGAGCGACTTCAACATTTGGTTTGACAAACCCAATTTGCCCGCTCCATAAATAATCATTGCTGGCCTAAGCGCACTGAACCTGCATCCACTAACCCACACACCTCACTAGACACATCCTAGATGTCATTTTTGCAAATACAGAACAAGTTACCTTTCAAATAATGTCTCCAGTCACATGGTCGAGCACTGTTTGGTTGCTTTCCTACATAAAACAATACCAAGCGAAGCACCTAAAACCAGCTTATGTGCATCCGCATATCGACAGTGGAGCAAACTCAGTTTGGAACACTTAGAAACACAACTAACATCTAGTTCAAATCTAGACACAATACATTCTGTTAAAAAAAAGCTATATGTGTGGCTACAAGAAACTGTGATACCCTAATGCCACTAAAAACAACTCAACAGAACAAAGAAAACAAGCATATTGGAAAAATACAGAGATAAAGGAGATACAACAACAATTTAGAAATCTGCAATGTGCCTGGCTGAAATCAAACACCAAACAAGACAAACTTCACCTATGGAAAATTAACAGAATATACAAGTCAACTATCAAAAAAGCTATGAAAAGGTACTATTGAGATAGAATTCAGAATGCTAAATGTGCAAATAAAGAATTCTATAAAATTCTCAAGTCATTTCATGAATCAAATTTCCTAGAAGGTGCTCATCCCGTTACTCAAGATTTTACAGAAAAACTGTCAAATCATTATACGGCCAAAGCTGATACATTAGACTCATATTTAAAACAAAGACAAATCACCAGCACTGACACTATTCCTAAACAACAATACAAGAATTCTCGAACCCATCCTCTCCTTTTTTTCCAACAGATTTTTCACAAATAATTTATGGACCTGGCCAATGCAAGCAAGGCTGCCCTTCTGACTTGTTCCACCGCAAATGTTCAAGAGAATTATTCTAACAACCTCTGCGGCCACACCAAGAAGAAGTATCAGCAACAATTCCTTAGCTACCGGAAAACTTCCAGAAGAACTCAAAAGTCACACATACGCCCTTTACTGAAGAAAAACAAAATTGAACCTGCTGAACCCTGATAAATAAAAACTCATTACAAATGGACCTTTCTTGGGCAAAATGACAGAGAGAGCAGTGTGCACCCAGATGTCAGAATTCATTGAAGATAAATACATACTTTCAGATTATCAAATGGGATTCCGTCCAGAGAGAGCCACAGAATCTGCCCTCCTTGCCATCTGGGATGACCTGAAGATCACAGTTGCCCGCAACAGTGTTGCTGTGCTACTTCTCTTGGACTTCTCCTCTGCCTCGTTGAACATGACACTCTGATACAAAGGGCCCGATTCACAGAACTAACTTAAGACAACATCCTAAACTTACTACCATTTTGGTATTCACAGAAGGCAGTTACTCATTTTGGTATTCACAGAAGGCACTTACTCATTTCGATATTCACAGAAGTTAGGAGTCCTAACTTTAGGACTCTTAAATGCCTTCTGTGAATACCGAAAGTCGTAAAGTTAGGATTTTTCTCAATTTAGTAGTAGTAAAGTTAGGACTCCTAACTTCAGGACTCCTAAATGTATTCTGTGAATACCGAAAGTCTTACAATTAGGATTTTTCTCAATTTAGTAGTAGTAAAGTTAGGACTCCTAACTTTTGGACTCCTAAATGCTTTCTGGGAATACCGAAAGTCTTAAAATTAGGGTTTTTCTCAGTTTAGTAGTAGTAAAGTTATGACTCCTTATTTTACAACTCCTAAATGCCTGCTTTGAATAACGAAAGTCTTAAAATTAGTTTTTTTCCCAATTTAGTAGTAGTAAAGTTAGGACTCTTAACTTTCGGACTCCTAAATGCCTCCTGGGGATACCGAAACTCTTAATATTAGGATGTTTCTCAACTTTACTACTACTAAACTGAGAAAAATCCTAATTTTAAGTCTTTCGGTATTCACAGAAGGCATATAAGAGTCCTAAAGTTAGGAGTCCTAACTTTACTACTACTAAATTGAGAAAAATCCTAATTTTAAGACTTTCGGTATTCACAGAAGGCATTTAGGAGTCCTAAAGTTAGGAGTCCTAACTTTACTACTCCTAAACTGAGAAAAATCCTAACTTTAGGACTTTCGGTATTCACAGAAGGCATTTAGGAATCCTAAAGTTAGGACTCCTAACTTCTGTGAATACCGAAATGAATAAGTGTCTTCTGTGAATACCAAAATGAGTAAGTGCATTCTGTGAATACGAACATGGTAGTAAGTTTAGGATTTTTTCTTAAATTAGTTCTGTGAATCGGGCCCAAAGACTCTACAAAGCGGGCATAGAGGGGACTGCTCTAGACTGGATCATATCCTACCTTCACAACAGAATTATTGTCATCCATACCCCCCTTTCTCGTCCAAATTGTGCTTCACAAAAGCTGGGCTGCCTCAAAGCTCTATCATCTCACCCATGCTTTTCAACATCTACATCAAGTAATTACTTGCACTGATCAATCGATTTCACCTCATGTGCTATAACTATGCAAACAACACACAAATGCTTCTTCAACTGTAATGCCAGAAAGACATTGAAAAGTAACCTATTTTCAGCTGTCTCAGCACCATCTCAGATTAACAATGAGCAATCTTAAATTGAATGCTTCCAAAACAGAAATATACACATATTGGGGTTGGAAGAATTATGACCAGCTCTCCAGATGGCTTGATGATCTGGGAACACTGCCTAAAGAATCAAAGGAAATAGGAAACCTTGGAATGACCATGCACTCCAAGATAACAATGAATCTCCTAGTGGACAAACTAGCAAGTTTAAGCTTTATAAATCTCTAACTTATCTTCCCCCATTTGGGAATTCCACACAAAGTCCAGGCTACCATCTCTATTTTTCTGTTCAAACTTGATTACCCCAATAGCCTCTACAAAGGATCACCTTTAACAACTATAAAAAGACTACAATGGATTCAGAACTCAGCTGTCAGTTTACTCTTGTATATAAAGCCACACGAACACATCTCCCCTGCCTTGAAAGGCCTGCATTGGTCACTTTTTTGCAAAAGGATCCATGTTCAAGCTGTTTTCAATAACCCACAAAGCAATACATGGAATGGGATGGCTCGTTATCTGGAATAAAATCACCAAATACATTCAACAAAGGAACCTCTGTCTTAAATGCTGAACCGAAGATCCCGGCCAAGCTCCTTGCAAACAGACTGGTGAAAGTCATCAGCAGTCTGGTACACCCAGATCAATCGGGCTTTATGCCCCATAGGAATACGGCCCTAAACCTGCGTAGATTGCACTGGGTGATATACAGAGTCCACACTCTGCGGGAGCCAGCCATAATTGCGTCGCTCGACGCAACAATGGCCTTTGACATGATTGAATGGCCCTATCTGTGGGCTGTCCGGGTTTGGCCCCAAATTTATCAGGCGGGTGCGCCTGTTATCCACAGATTCGCTCGGACAAAAAGTAGTAAACAACAGAGTCTCAAATCCGTTTTTGCTTGGTCGGGGCACCCGTCAGGGTTGCCCGCTGACCCCACTTCTCTTTTTCTGGCCTTGGAGCCTCTTGCCGCCTGGATACGTTGGGAACCAACGATTAAGGGCATGCGGTGGTTCCCCGGATGAGAGGATCGCATATCTTTATATGCAGATGATATTCTGCTTTACCTGACCTCTCCCTGTAAGTCCCTTATTGTGCTCCTCGATGTCCTGGCCTCCTTTGGGAAATATTCGGGATTCTAAATCAACAGAAAGAAGTGTTTATTTTTTGTATTGGGGGGAGATCCCCCTGTCCCTCTATGAAACTATGCTATACAGGTCAACACAGAAGGGTTCAAGTACTTGGGAGTCTTTGTCTCTCTTGACCCCTCAGTTAGGTATGCCCATAACTTCCTCCCCCCCTGCAGAGGCTTAAGAGTGATATTGCCAACTGGTGGAAGCTTCCTCTTTCGTTGTTGGGTAGAGCAGCCCTCTTTAAAATTATGGCATTGCCTCACTTTCTTTATGCCTTACAGAATACCTTGGATGTGGTGCCAACTGGCTATTTCCGTGAGATTGAGAGCCTTCATCTGAGTCTACTATGGGATGGCAGGCCCTGTATAGCTCTGAATAAACTAATGCTCGCTTCGTATGATGGAGGCATCAGCCTCCCGGATATCATAAGATACTATTGGGCCTCCCAGCTGGCTGCGATCAACCACAGCACGTATGGTCGAGTTGATTTTCCCAGATATGCTATGGATTGCCCGCTGACCCCCCTTCTCTTTTCTCTGGCCTTGGAGCCTCTTGCCACCTGGATTCGTTGGGAACCAATGATTAGGGGCATGCAGTGGTCCCCGGGGGAGAAGATGGCTTCTCACCTGAGGTAGGTATAGCAGTGCCCTATATTCCCTACCACAGAAACTGGCATTAACAGGGTCAACGAAGCATGCAGTACAGATCTGGCATGATGCCACAGGCTCCCTGGGTTGGAAATACAAACTGACTATGGCCACCCCGCTCTAGGACTCCGAGAGACTAGGTAAGCTCTGGAGGACAAAAGGGTTTGATAAGTGGGACCTTATAGGAATCTCCACTATCAAGGATATCCGGGGGATGGGGAGGATTAAATCCTTCGAGGAAATGCAGGAGGAATATAAACTCACTAATGCCGAATACTTCTGCTATGTACAAGTCCGACACTCGCTTCTCTAAGCATGGCCCAGGGGTATGGAGCCCCCAGAGGCTTCACCTCTGGAGGCTAGAACACTGGATGGCCACCTTCCCGAAAAAACGATATCCTTGATATATAAAAAAACAAATCAACCACAAAGCAGATCCCGTTGAGGCGTTAAGGGATAAATGGGTACATGATGGGGTAGAGCTTGATGACGAAGATTGGCAGACAGCAGTGTCATCTCCAAGGGAAGTTGCCATCCCAGCCCGCCTGAGATTGGTCCATCTTAGAATTCTACATGGGATCTACGTCACGGGACCCCGACTTGTACGCATGTGACTGTCGGACATGGGGCTATGCAAACGAAAATGTGGTCTTGCAGGTACCTTTATGCATATCATCTGGGAGTGTGCACACATTACCACCTACTGGTGCAAAATACACGACACTCTACGTAAGGTACTGGGAATCTCCCTGTCATCAGAGGTAAGGAGATGCCTCTTGAATATCTGGGAGCCCACTGACTTAAACACCTCGCAGACACAATGGGCCACTCTGGGTTTCATGTTAGCCAAAAGAAATATAGCCCAGTTGTGGGGAGAGGAGCAACCTCCCACCCTGGAAGCATGGGAAACAATTTAGATTGGTGTATGTTTAGGGAGAAAATTACATATCTGGTCACAGGTCTGGGGGCCCTGGAATCACCACAGAGGAGAAAAGTTGAACGCCACCCAGAAGTGCTACTTTTGGTAATCCCCCTCCCCATGAAGTTCCCTTTTATTTATATGTATTGTTTATCCTGTGACCCCCTGATGAAGAATTTGTAACTTAGAGCAAACCTCTGTATTGTGTCTCTTTGCTGGTGTTTTATTTCAATAAAAATAATTAATACAAAAAAATATTGCTTGTGACAGCAAAAAACCCCCCAAAAAAACAAAGGAACTTCCGCTCTAGTGTGGCACCTCGCCTCAAAATCCCAATGTACAAGAACAAAACATGGGTGTCACACCCTTCTGTGTTCAAGCAGACAAACTATGGAACTCTACACCCCCCAACATAAGATCCACATGTAACAATCTTCTTGTCAGTAAAATACTCAAGAATTGGCTCTTCCCCATATAACCACCACATGCAAACAGAAAAATACAGCATATACCTCTGTATATAAGCATTTATTTGCACCATAGATATGTACTTATGAATGTGTATTGCTTTTTTTAAACATGTATATTAATTATGTTTTTAAAAATATAGATAGTCATCAGTTCTGCTTAAGAAATATACATATTACTGATAGTTACATTATTCTATGTTGTTAACATGATTAAGTGATGGCATAAATAAGTCAATCTTTGATCATAAGTATTTATCTACACTTGCTTCACTATTGAATTATAAAAAATATTTTAAATTATAACAGTTGAAAGCTGAAGTTTATCAAATGCATCTTTAATCTACATATGCAACCTTTCGTATGCATATAATTATATACCTTCCATGTACTTATGTATCTTAATTCAGCATATCCAATGCACTACCTTATTTATCACCCTATACCGCTCTCGATATATCTTCTACCTAAACTCTTTGACTCATCTCAAACCTCATTCTACTACTCTTTCCAGTGCACAACCCTATTTCTCACCCTATACTTCAATCAGTATATATTCTACCTCCACTTTCTCATTAATTTCAAACCCCATACAACTACTATTATCCCCAAAATAACCATTTCTAAACTCTTCCCTAATCTACCCTCCTTGCTTCATATCATACCTCATTACTATTCAAATCTCTCAAACAAACCTATCTAAACCCTTCCCTATGACTCTTCCACCTCTACCTCCTTTTTAGTTATCCCTCCTAATGCTATGAGCTAAAAATAAATTGAAATCATTCCCTCTTCTATCCCTCCACTATCCTTTTCAATCCAAATAACAGACTAAAATATCCACCACTCAAATTACTTTCATATTTCACTATACTAATTCACCACTAATCCTTGGGTTCCAGAGTAGACTGATACTCACCAAAAAAGTGCTTTGACGCCTCAGCAGGGTTAGTAAGCATTATATAAATACACTTAAGATGCAATACAATGCTATATATACACACACACAAATGATATAAAATTGAACAAATAATAATGGGTATTTAAACAATACTAAGAAAAATATTAAAGTCTGGAAATAATAGTGTACAGTTTACTTTTAAAGGGTTTTGGTTTATTTTATTCAGATCATTTGAGAACTGCTTGTTCTTGATTTTTTGGTCTCTGGCATTGTTTCTTGTATCAGCAATGCAGATATTTATCTCAAGTTCACTGGTGTCCTGCTGTGGTTGGAAGAGGCAGGAGAAGCAAGGCAATGGATGGCTCTGACCCATCATTTTGTTTGTTTTGGGTGCCGCCATTTTAGAAAGGAGGAAGGAATTAAATGTTGTTCTGACCAACCTACTGGGATTTGGGACTCAGCTTTCAGGATTCCTCCCTTGGTGAATATCAGACCAAGTTTTTATATAAGTTAGTGAGGAGCACAAGTAAGTCACTTCAAGTGACGATTGCTGGTGAGGGGGGAAGTGTTCCCACACCATGTGCCTGATTAACAAAGGTAAACTTACACTTTTGTATAACTTTTTGGTATGCTCAAAGGTAAACTTGGACCAAAAGTCTAACTTTGCTACTTTTTGGAGTTCAAAAGGTGTACTTAGACCAAAAGTCTAGCTTTACTGCTTTTTGGTATTCACAAAGGTAAACATAGACCAAACGTTTAACTTTACTAGTAATAACATGCCTCTGTGAATTTTTAATTTTGAAAAGTGCAAACGTTACACTTTTGGTCTACGTTTATTTTGTGAATGCCGAAAAGTAGTAAACTTACACAAAAGTGTAAGTTTACTTTTCTGAATCAGGACCTGTGCCTTTAGGTATGTGTGATGTGGAAGAAAGAAGTACTGATAGTAAATGTATCTCGCAATTACCACATTTTTAAAAAAATGCATTGTATTAACATAGCCAAGGTTTTTGGAATCTCTGAGAAATCCTACTCCTAAACGTGTGCACAGCTTGTGTTTGTCTAGCAAATAACTAATTCCAGAAAGTTCAGTCAGCAAATAAAAACATGAAAATCATGTTGTATCTCTTTGCTTTCAGTGACGCATGGAATGAGAAGGAACACATGTTAAAAAGAAAAGTCAAAAGAGTTCTCAAACATGATGTGTTGAACTGCAACCCACTGTCTCCCTTCATACACCCCCAGGCTGACTGTCTTTTCTTAGCACAGTGTTTGGAGCACTTTGTGACGGACAAGACGTCCTACTGCGAAGCTCTGAAAAATGTATCCTCATTGCTAAAGACCGGAGGCCATCTCATAATGAGTGCTGTCCTCGAAGCAACGTTTTTTATGTGCGGCGACTTCAAGTTTCCTATTCTCTGCATGGATGAGGATTTTCTAAAGGATGCTCTTAAGGGTGCTGGTTATGTCATCCAGGAAGAGTACATCCATCTTCGGAAAAACGAAAGCTTATATGATATAACTGATTTTAAATATATTATCGTTATAAAAGCACTTAAAGAAAGAGAAATGTAGTCTACAAATAAAAAAGAGAAAAGTGCTAGGACCCAAATTTGTGGAAAAGTGAGCATCAAATTTCTTCTGTTCCACTTTTTCCATGATGTCTTTAGTCCTTTCTAAAAATTATAGTCAGATGTTGGCAAAAATATTTCCATCAAGCTGAACATACAATGTTGAGGAGCAATAGTGAGTAGTTTGTGCATAAATGTTAGTAGTTGTACTAGTGAGTTGTTGATGCATAAATCCAGTCAATAAAGAGTGATGTCATCCTACCACCTGGATGTGACTTTCTTGCTGTGAATTCCTGAAAATGAATATTTTGATTTTAATTATAAAGACACAATCTAGATCTTCATTCAGCCAAAGGGAGCCATGACGTATAGGCCTGCCTTGACTAGTGGAAACTTACATAACAGATGAATTAGATGTCCATATCAACTCCATTTTATCTCTGAACATTCCATTGGAGCTGGCTAAGTAGGCACTCAGCCTTCCTTTCTACTTATTTCTGAAAGGAGGAGGTTACTATATCCACCTTCAGTGAGTGGCATGTCATGACATTAGACGTTTGTAAGAGTAGTTGGTCTATATAAGCCATGGTTGATTGATTGATTGATTGATTGATTGATAACTACCATACAACATTATTTGAAACTCAGACCTATTGGCTTTGCCATTGCTTGTTTACTATTTTATTGAGATTTCAGAAAATATTTTGGGGACCCACTAAAGATGAATATTTTTGTTTTCTTTCATTACTCTGTCAAGGGCATGTTATTTCTTTATTTAACTGATATATTTGTGTTAATTTGTGGCAGGGTTATGTACTGTTGTAAAGTAGTTTATGATTCTCCTTATGGAGAGGATGGACTTTGTAGTGTGTCAGGTGTGTCAGGTTGAGTTGCGGCATGTTGTTTCTGCCCATTATGGTCCTGATGACACCATTGCAATGCAATCATTTTGCCTCATTTCCTTCTTACACTTCACTGATACAGTCATTCTATACATGTTTCCCACAGACCTGCATTCATTACAAGAATGGGACATTTTCGTAGCTGAGTGATCACAAAAAAGGATTGACTCCCTCTTTGAAACATACCTCAGATGGCACTGAGCTATTGAATCAGGTAACCAGACTGGCACTCATTAGGAGGAGGTTATGGTTGCATATTACTCCTCAATTCAAAAGGAATTTGGGAAATATGTGCATGCTTTTTAAGTAGTACTGTATGGACACTCATGAAATAATACAATGTATCAAGGACTGCCAACTGTGTTAGATGTTTGTCAGAAATGTTAAAGAATTCACTTTTTTCAAGTGCCACTTCACACAATGGAGACATCAGCTTTTCACAGACCAGCTTTTAAATAATTTGACTAAGAAACCTACATGTTTTTACAGACATTTGTGCTGGAGCACTCCTGTACAAGAACATGTTTATTCACCTGCAGTATATTTTGGCAGTGAGGGACTACCCAAATCTATTTTTCCTCCTTTCCATCTTTCTCTTATTTTTCTTTTGTTGTTTTTCTTTTCTGCTATATTCCATTCTTCATTTTCTCTGTCTTTGGTTTATCACTTTCCCCCTTTGCTCCCATCTTCCATCTTCCCATCTTTATTTATTCTTTCCTTCACTCTTACTTTTCTTCTACGTATATTGTCTTTCATAATTCTATCCTTATTTCTACCTTTCAATATTTATTCCATCTTAAACTCCCTTCATATTCAATTATTTCATTATTTACTTGGTTTTATCTTTAGATACATTTGTCTTTCTATTTTTTTACAGCTTTCCATTTTTATTTTCTTACTTTATATCTTTTTTCTGTCCCTTTGTATGTATCTTATCTCATTTTGTAAGGTAATTATTTCCCTATTGCCTATATTTTCTTCTTACTTTTTTCTATTTTTCTACCATTCCCTTGCTATCTCTTGCTTCCTTCTATTACTCCATCCTTCTTCCTATATTTCATCCATATGTCTCTCCATCCATCAAAAATTCTGCCTGTCTTATCTTTTCTTCCTTTTCTCCATTGATATATAATTGTATCCATCCATCCATCATCCACTCATCACTCCTTCCTTCTCACCATCTGTTCTTCTGTTCATCCATATATCCTGCTAGCTACCTTTGTTTCCTCCACCCATCCATCTCTCACCCACACTCTGCAGCTAACCCTCAGCCAACAACTTCTCACACTGGGAATGGCTTCCAGGCATGGAGGGTTGGCAGCAGGCCATGGCTTTTGCAAGGTCCTGAGTTTATTCCACCTCGGGCGGCCAATCCCTGATGTGCAAAGTTGGCAGCTGTGCACAGCACTAGATTTGCAGCTCTGTACATAGGTTGGGTTTTGTGCCTATACCTTCACAAAAAGTCAAAGTTCATCCCCAAAGCCTTTTCAACCCAGTGGACAGTATTCCAAAACCACTAGCAAATTACATGGGGATGGGGAGTTTTGGGCAACAATAAGACCTGTGAGTACGACAGGAACATTTTCTGTTAGTAGGTTCCATACAGCCTTTCATCATGGAATGGCAAACTCAAGAATACACACTAAGAATATACTTTTATGACTTTTATCAAGGCGTGTGTCAACAATACCATACTGTATTATGAAAGCTAATTTCCCAGCAAACCAATACGGCCTGTTTTGTGGCCCCTAGGTCTAGGAATGTTATGTATAAACAATCTCTGAATTATTAAGTCATATTGAAAAAAAGATTAAAGCAATGTATGTGCTGGCTCTGCACATGCCTAATGCTGTTGATGTGGCTATCTGAGTGCACTAGAAGTGATAGACCCTTTATGATACAATCTTTTGTGTACTATTTCAGATATACTGCCTGTATCTCAGTATGCCACAAGTTATGGTTCTTTTCCGATAGAAACTTTTGTGTATTATTTCACATCCACTGTCCTTACCTTACTGCAGCACAAACTGTTGACCCTTTTATTATTGAATCTCTGTGTGTGATCCAATGATTACTGTTGTAGTTGATGCTAGCAGCACCCATTCCCTGTGGCCTGTTTTTTTACTCACCCCACAAGCATCCAGCACAGACGTCACTGGATATGTGACCCTGGTAATAAAAAGGAGTCGAGTGCACGTGCCCATACCCATTTCTACTATCTATCTGTGTCCGTGTGTCGATTATCTATGCATGATACTGCCCCTGGGCTGTACCACATAACATTGTGCTGTGGACAGCGTATGCAACCATGTTACCTCTGGCAGTGGGGAAAACTTTGGTTATGTAACTTTTAGGTGCATGGCTATCACAGGTGGAAGGCTATTTAACAGACCATGAATATTGATGAAGATGATGGTTGCATGTTATGTGTAAATAGCAAAACGTTTTCAAAAAAGCTCTCTAAGCAGAAGAGGTGTGTCTCATCAAATGCTGTAGAGAGAATGACAAAAATGGGTGGCGTTCTCCACTGCTACAATGGGAAATGTTATGAACTAATCAAATAATTTTTTTAAGGTCATATAGCAATCGCGCACCCAGTGCGCAAGAAGACCACAGCCGACGCAATTTTGAGAAAATATATTTACCATAATATAAGTTTATTACAGTTACCAATAAATAAATGTTTAAAATATTTTAGATTATCGCTTGCTTTCATTTACACTTTAAAGTTATTTAGATATAGTATTGAGACATAAAAAAACGAGCACACTTTCATCGTTTAGGACGTATTTCTTAAAGGAAAGGCAAAAATTATTTCAACTGCATTAGGAGCGTGTTTACAGCAATCAATAAATGGTTGACCGGCCATATTTAAGAGTGTATTATACTGCGCTATGAAGCCCCTCTGGGTGGAGTCGATGCTACATGAGATATTACATAAATAAATATAAGGGGTCTGTTAACTTTGTTATTCTGTTCAGAGGTGGGGGTCTGTCCTTTAACTGAAGACCCAAAAAGAAATGACAGCTAACACTTTTTTGAAACGCGACCCCTTTCACTGAACCTAAATATATCTCTTACCACAAGAGCTGGGCCCCGCTGTCCCCAAACTAACCCCTCCAGCCACCTTTTCAAAACTCTTATCAGTCACTAGTGGCCTCCGCTCATGCGAGAGACATTAAACCTCTGTTTGCACAGATGGGC
The DNA here is from genome assembly GCF_964263255.1 of Lissotriton vulgaris. Classification (NCBI taxonomy): domain Eukaryota; kingdom Metazoa; phylum Chordata; class Amphibia; order Caudata; family Salamandridae; genus Lissotriton; species Lissotriton vulgaris. Next base: position 42,699,661 of record NC_141691.1, on the reverse strand, counting down.
CGAGTGTCTGGTGTCAAAGGACGGCTGGTTATACAGGGGCTCATTCACCCGCTCTGGAGAGAATAGAGGCAAACATGCCTGCATCCTGCAGCCAGCCAGATGAGCTTGGTTCCAGTCACTGCTTGCTGAGCCGGAGGCAGCCGCTGCACTACAGAGCAACACTTTAGGCGCGCATGCGCACGATGTAAAGCATTTCGCGCATGCAAGAGTCTGGACAGGTCAGGCAAAAGAAAGTGCAAATGCAGGCAGCCAATCATATGAAAGAAAAGCATTTACAAATGCAATAGGACTCGTATTTATGCGAGTCCTATTGCATTGTAAACAAAAAAGTGGCAGCGAAAGAAGGCAGGAACGGGAGTGGGCCTGGTCAGAGAAGTCACAGTCTTTGGGAGGGAACAGGGGGAGGCCGGGGAACAAAAGAGTTGCTGAAGTAAAGGGACTGATAGCCATGGAAAGATAAAAATATCGCCATGGCAGTAAGGAGGTGGGACCAATACTCCGGCAAAAAATGAGAATGTAGCATTTCAGATTTGAACCAATTAAATGCATGGGCAGATTAGAGCCAATCAAAAGCATGGGCAGAAAGTGGTCGGAGCTTCCCCTACAATGCTCTATACAGCATCTCTCGCCGAGAAAGCGCATACACTGCCTAGGCGAAACCAAAAATGAGGGAATGGTGTACCCGGCGCAACACCATACATCTATGACATAACACAGGGTCTGGCAGCGTGCACTCATTGCATACGGAACGAGAAGCCAGTGCGACACCATATGTATATGAAGTAACGCGTGGCTTGGTACCACACACCCGTCGCATACCAAACTAGCAGCTAGCGCGTCCTCAAACGTATATGATGTTAGGCAAGTCGCGGTGCCACAAACCCTTCTGATACGAAATGAGCATCCTTTACGAGTTTAGCAACATGACAGATAGGATTTGCGTGCTGATGGAGCTTGGTATACTACCGGTACGGGACTCCGGTTTTCTCAACAACAAAAAAAGATATACAAACTTTTTTTTGAAGATATAAAACATTACATCATTTTTAAAATTACACAAAGAATAACGGAGTTCCAAAATAGAATAAAAGAAAAATTGAAAAAATATAGGTTTTATCTAAAGGTCTAAAGACTTTTCTGCTACCCTCCAGAGTTTGAACTTTTCATCCCACATCTTGGCCCCCACCCATGTCCAGGGTCATATCCTGGACCAAATCTGGTCATCACGCTGCAACGTCTCACCCCCTTCTATACTCCCCTGCATTTGGTCCGACCATTCTAATATTTCATTTCTCATTTACTCGGCTTCAGCCGACAAGTTGCCTCTACCCAAAAATATTCTGGCTCGCAGTTGGAATCAAACTGACCTTAACTCTCTTTCGCTCTCTCTGGCCTCTTCAGCTCCGTATCTCACTGACCTTTCTTTGGATTCTCAGACAGATTCCATTAGTACCTGGCTCTCCTCTTCCTGCGATCAGGTCGCCCCGCTCAAGAAGGTCAAATCCGTCTGCCCTTATGATGCGCACAAATGGTTCACCAATGAGCTCAAAGATCTCACACTTGATCATAGGCGGTCGGAGCGCCACTGGAGACGGAACTACTGCCCTAATCTCCGCGCTAAATACAGACTTCTCTTAAATAACTATAAAAGAGCGATCCTTGCGTCCAAAACCAAATACTTTACCGATAGAGTTGCCCTCTCTGCCAACAAATCTCGAGAAATTTTTTCCCTGGTTCATAACCTAGCTACTTCTGACCGTACTAGCACCAGTATTGTTCCATCTCAGACCCTCTGTTCTTCACTCAATGACTATTTCATTGATAAGATCGCTAACATAAAGGCCAACATCCCTACGGTGCTCCAAGCTGGCTTCTCCTGCTCCCTCGCTCTGCCCCCCTCCTCTTTGGATCATTTCCCACCTATTCCCATGGACCGGTTCCTTAATCTGCTTAGAAAAGTCAAGTCTGGTTCTCCGGCGGACTGTGCTCCTGCACGGATCCTCAAAACTCTTTTCACTAGCTGTCCTGCCCCCCCCCTCTTGCCTTTCTTAACGCTTCTTTAGCTTTGGGTTCTGTTCCTTCATCTTTCCAATCTGCTATAGTTTTTCCCATTCTTAAAAAAACTGGTCTGGATCCCTCTCTTCCTTCTAATTTTAGGCCTATCTCTCTCCTCCCTTATTTGGGTAAGATCCTTGAAAGCTATGTTACATCTTGCCTGTCCGACTACATCGAGGAGAACCACCTCCTGGCCTCCCATCAGGTGGGTTTTCGCCCAGGCCATTCCGCAGAGTCAGTGGTTATCGCGGTCCTGGACGAACTCAAAGGGAAAGCTGACATCAATCTCCCCCAGGCCCTGGTCCTCGTCGATCTGTCCGCTGCGTTTGACATGGCCGATCATTCCATCCTTCTCGACCGTGTCAGCACAGCGGGCATCCGGGGCGCTGCCTTCTCTTGGCTTGCGTCCTTTCTTCAAGGCAGGTCCCAAGCGGTTCAACTCTCTGGCTTCTCCGCTCCCCCTCGTTCGGTCACCTGTGGGGTCCCCCAAGGCTCTTCCCTTTCCCCTCTTCTTTTCAATCTTCATATCTACCCTCTTATCATTTCTCTTCTCGAGATGGGGGTCTCTGTGTATAACTACGCGGATGACCTCCAGCTCGTATTTGATCTTTCTTCCCCTTCTGTCTCTCTTCCTAAGTTTTGTTCCACCCCAGTCTTTATATCTGAATGGATGAGCATCAATCATTTGAAGCTCAATCCGGACAAGACGGAGCTTGTCCTCACGGGTGGTCCCTCTAACCCTTGGTCCGCGGTTCACTGGCCCCCTTCCTTCGGTTCCCCCCCTTCACCGGTTTCTTCTGTCCGGACCTTGGGCATCAAGGTCAGCCATGACCTGACTATGCATGCCCAAGTCAGCTCCGTAGTTTATGGACTTAAACAGAACACCCACCTCTCCCATCTCACCTCGACCGGCAGCTCATCTCACCCCATCCTCTCAAACAAAACTGCTACTGTCCCAGTGATCACTGGCACAAACCAAATCCCGTCCTTACCTCCATCCACTCTTGCAAACCTACAAATTACAACCTCAAACCCCTTTCTTGCTTGCTTGTTAATTGCAATAGCATGACCGGCAACAAAGCAGACAGATGCTGTCACCCCTGTTTGTAATCAAAGAACCATACCTATTTCACCTTTATATGCTGGTAGATTAATCATCACAGAGATCAAAGAACTACCACGGTAGCTGAGTCTGCTGACCAGCACCTATAAATCTTATAGGACCAGGTATCAGAGAGGAGCCAAGGTTCAAATAAGGCTGTCCCACCACTGCACAGTCCTGATGAAGTCCCGCCCTTGATGCGCACAACCAGCGCACCCCCCCAGGGTTGAAACGTTGACGCATTCCTTCTTTCCATTAATCAACTATACAAAAACCCACTAGGAACCAAGAATTAATTGATGTACCTATCGGTTTATTACAATTATAGTCGACTCTGAAAAAACTGTGTGAATTGACATCTATGTATGCTGTTTTTAATGTATAACAGTTCTACACAAAATGTATGTGGTATATATGTTTTTGTTTGTGTGGACAGCAAGACTAATGTTTTTATTTGATTCAGATATGATGAAAATATATGACTAAAACTTTATTTTCTTTTGTGGTCAGTGTGCTTTGTTCATATTGGTATAGATACCACTATCCTTGTACCCGTATGGGGCGGATGCTTCAAGTAACACATTAGGAAATTTTATAACAGCCTGTATTTTGAACCGACATAACCATTGCTATTAATTCTATTACCCACCCAGGATCTGAGGGTTACAGGGTCACCCCATTACATGTAATGTTAATTGCCGATCGGCAGTCCGACATGTGACTGAAATATCTGAAACCATCCTCACGGAGGGTATTGACATTCCCTTCCTAACTGAAACCTACCTTAATGAACACATGACAGCTATCCTTGACTTACTTCCCCCCCCGGCCACACCATCATTAGGAAATACAGACCGGACAAAAAAGGGGGTGGACTTGCATTAATTTACAAAAATGATCTTCAAATCACCATTCTAAAAACACTGACCATTCTAACTTTGAATACCTTGGCGTTGAACTCACCACTCAGGGCTCTCCTCCAATTAGACTACACAACATCTATCAACCACCTGGTGAAACTCTTCTCGTTGCGGACACATTTTCTGACCGAAATTCTCACTCCTACCTTTCAGCCGTGAAAAATCTTTTCCTAGGAGACTTCAACATCCACAAAAAAAGCCAGAGGTTCCTACTGTTCTGCGCCTCTCCAACCTTCTTGAGATTAACAACCTGAAACAATTCAGTCACAAACCAACCCACATCAAAGGTACCACACTTGAAGCCATCATCTCCAGCCCTAACTTGACCTCACTTTCCAACATTATCCCCAAAGTCTGGTCTGACCATCACCTCATCTTGTTTCAGACTGCTTCCTTTGCCCCACTACCCCCTACCAGTAATACCAAACACTTGCAGTGGACCAGAAACCTCAAACAAATCCCCCCTGGTCTTCTTGAATCCAATCTCCAAGCACAACATCATCCCCCCTCTCTCCCAAAAGGTTAACAAACTCACAGAGCACTTTAATTAGACCATTAGCGACATCCTGGGCCAAATTGACCCTCTTAAACTTAAGCATCAAAGAAAAATTCAATCCAAATCTTGGTTTAATCCAGAACTAAATCTTGAATGACGACAATTTAGACTTGCAGGAAGATTAAGGAGACAACATCCCTCTTCCTCTCACATGGCCCTCCTCAGATCGGCCAAATCTCTCCTCAAGGAACACATTTTCACCAAAAAAGCAACCTTTTTCTGAGATCAAATTGAGTGTACCAAAAATCGACCAAGAGAACTGTTCAACATTGTTAAAAAACAAACATCATCCCCCTTTCCTGAGTTGCGAGCATCAAATGAGAGATGCAAGAAAAGTACAAACTTTTTCTCTGACAAAATCGACCAATCCTTCCATCTTCCTCTGGTTATGACCAATCCCCTGTTCCCTTAATGTTCCCAAAGACACGCTCCCCTTGCAAACTTACCACCAACCACGAAATCCTCCCACTATCCCTCCCATCACTAATTCTCCAGATGACTACCCTCCTAAATTACCACTGGAAAAGCAATGCCTCCTGGCATAATTTCCATCCGATGACTGAGCTCAAAGTGTTCAAATCCATCCTCGCCATAAAGATCTGCTCCCTTCTAACCTTGTCCACCAACATAGTCAACTCATTGCCCCCTCTTAGACTAATATCATCAACTCCTCCCTCACCACTGTTTTTTTCCCCGATTCCCTTCAACCCAGTCAAATCACCCCATTCTGAAAAACCCCACTGCCGACCCTAACAATCTCCACAACCTCCGACTTATTTCTAGCCTCCCTCTCCTCTCTAACTTCTTTGGGTTTTAGTATTTATCACTCATGGAACAAGGAACACAGTCAGGCACTTTGTGTTCAACCATCAAATCTAGGCGAGGCCACCAAAAATCCTGCCTAATGCGTTCTTTTGTTTTATAAATACCCATGTGTTCCTCATGAGCCATATTTATGATGTTGTCTCTTAAACTTGCAGGAGGAATCAATCTTGTCCATCTGGTTAGAATTTCATTACTTATGGCCAATTCATCACACACAATTGACCAAAGGTTTTTCCAACTTATCACCCTTATCTTGTGCAATCATTTCCATGACCTTTTGGATTTCTTTCTCTTTTTTCACTTCATCTTTCTATTCATCTTCTTTGATAACACCTGAAGTGATTTCACAAACTCTCATGTCAGATTCATCAAACATGTAATCCTCCTTTTCCACACCACTACATTCAATTGTATCCACAAGACATGAGAGACAATCTGCAGAAACATTACCTGCTCCTGGGATATATTCCAAATAAAAATCGAATTCTTGTAGTGAAATCACCCATCTCCTGATCCTAGAAGAAATTGAGTCCAAACCTTTTTTCTCAAAAATTTCCTTCAGAGGTTTATGATCAGACCTTACAACAAATTTTGTACCCCAAATAAACTTCTTAAATTTATTCAAAGCCCAAAAATAGCTAATCCCTCTTTCTCATAACTGAATAGTTCATTTCAGCACCTCTTAAACACCTTGACGCACAGGCAATCAAACACTCTTTGTTATTCCCTTCCTGAATTAATAAAGCACCAAAACCTTTTTTACTTGCATCTGTTACAAATATACACCTTGTGTCCTGGATTGAAAGCTTGTAAATTTGGTGCACTTTTAAGATCCACTTTGACATTTTCAAATTCTTCCTGACACACCCTATTCTAAACAAATTCTGTCTTTTTACAGAGCAAACTTCATGATGCTAACTCTTCTTTTCAACATGGATCCTTAAGACCAATAATAGTATCTACATTTTTTTTACTCCCTTTCCCGAAACGTGATGACCTAAATAATCTACTTCACTCACCCCAAACTTACACGTGCCAAATCTAAGAGTCAATCCAGCTTTCATTCATCTCTTCAAAACCATTTCAACTCTTACATCATGTTCCTCAAAAGTCTTTCCATAAATCAATAAGTCATCTTGATAACACCTGACTCCATTGATTCCTTTAACTACAGCATTCGTTATTCTTTGAAACACGGATGCAGTTGAGACAAAGCCGAAAGGCATCCTTAAAAATGTGAATGCTCCCATAGGTGTAATGAAAGCGGTGAGTTTCTGTGAACTCTTTTCTAGAGGCACCTGATGATAGGCTGACGCTAGATCCAATGTACTAAAATAGCAAGCACCATCTAAAGTCAAAACCATCTCATCTATGTTAGGCAGTGGGAATTTATCTACTACCACCTCTTTATTTAATGCTCCTAAGTCCACACAGAGCCGAATTTCATTATTGCTTTTTTTAGCCACAACAATCAGAGCCAACCATTCCGTTGCCTCCACCGGCTCAATCACACCTGCTTCCAACAGCCTATCAATATCTTTCTATACGGGTTCTCGTGCACTCAAAGGAATTCTCCTCACCTTTCCTGCAACAGGCTTTGCAACTAACTTCAATCTGATACTGTGAATGTATCCTTTCAAACGTCCTAAAGTGTTTTTGAATAATTCACCAAACATCTTTACATATTTTTCACTATCCCTCTCAATAGATTGTACTCTGACAGGAGGATTACTATTTGGATCAAAAATAATTCCAAGCCTCGCCTGAGATGTCCAACTCAATAGATTATCCCCTTTCTCCGCTACTTAAATCTTTGCCTCTGTGAGTCTCTCTTTGTATTCTACATAAGACAGAAAATACCCTAACATCTTGATCAGGGTTTCTCCATAACCTATTGGACTAACATCTGTCTTTAATAACTTAGTTTTGTCTTTAAATTTCAAATCAAATGTTTCCTTTGACATGAACGTTAAATGAGAACATGAATCAAACTTCATTTTAACTTACACATTTTTTATCTTAACCCACTCAGATGGATGTTCTAAACCACACACCTCATTCACTTGAAAACTGACTTCTTTCAGCCTTAACATCCCTTTTGTTTCTGAAACAGCAGTTTTTTTTAAAAATGTCCTTTTATCCCTCAAAAATTACACATCACATTAAGTGCATGGCAAAAATTAGCAGTTGCTTTATGACCACTTCTCCCACAACGATAACGTGTTCCTTGGAAAGTGACTGCATTCTTTTTTACCCTTTCCTCAGACTTGATTGTCTTCTCATCATCATCACTTTTCTTGTTATCAATAACATTTTTCTGTACTGTCTGACATACAACTTCAACCTTTTCTTGTACTACTGTAGACTTATTTACTTTACTTAACTCATTAACATACTTTAACATGTGTTCAACCCTTTTTGTGATGATCAATACTTCATCCAGTGGTGGCTCATCTTTTAACCAAAGTTCCTCTCTTGTTTTATTGCTGCCACACATTAACACAAAATGATCACGTATCCTTTCTTCAACTAGTTCCCCAAATTTACAACTCAAAGCCAATGTCCTAAGTGCCGTTACAAATTCTTCTACACTTTCTTCTTTTCCATGTTCTCTCATTCCAAAATAGTAATGCTCCATTATAGTGCTTACTTTTAGTAGGTAATGTAAATCTAATTGTAAATCTAATTGCTTCTCCACTCTCAAAAAATCACGCAGGTTCTTCCCGCTCCTCCCGAGAGAGGCCAAGGAGAATGTCATTCGCGCCCTCATACTATCCAGATTGGATTATGCGAATGGCCTCTTCTGTGGCCTACCAGCCTACCTGATCCACCGTCTCCAAGTTATCCAAAATGCCGCTGTACGGCTCTTTTTTAACATTCCAAAAAGTTCAAGTGTTCGTCAACCTCTCCGCACCCTTCACTGGCTCCCAGTTGCTCATAGGATATCATTTAAAATCCTTGTCCTCGCTTATCGAGCTGTCCATCAAACCAGCCCAGTCTATTTGAGGAAAAGATTCTCCTTATATGTTCCCAACCGTCCTCTCAGATCAACTAATCTGTACCAAATGACTGTACCAAAGTTTAAATATAGCAGGCTTGGTGGCCAATCCATCTCTGTCAGAGCTGCGAGACCCTTCCTCTTTATCTGAGAACAGCCCCATCCATTACTGTGTTTAAGAAGGGACTGAAGACCCACCTCTTTAACATCACTGAATAGGGTCTCACTCCTTTCTTTTCACCTGATTCACTCTGCTCTGCTTCTCACCCACCTCGCGCCAGGATACTATTTTCTTAGTAACAGAGCGCGCTACAAAAGTCTCTATAATAATATAATAACATACCTCATATTCATTCAATCCTCTTTGACATACTTGACTCAAAGGAGGTACATTTCTCTTGACCTTCTCCCCCTAAACAATTAAGTAAAAGTGCCTCGCATAGTTATCAAAAATCTTTTTCCATTTTTGCCATTTCACCAGTGGTTCACCTGGACTTCTCATAAAAAATGGTGGTGAATTACATTCTGCATTTTGATTATATTAACCGTTTTCAATTCTTTTCTCCAATTGTTATTATGCAAATTCTCACTATATTTTTATACTTATTTATATCAAATATTCTACACCAAAAACCTATTCTAATATTTCACTATTTCTTTAAACTTATGGAAAATAGCCAAAATATTTTAAGGTGTGCAAGTCACCGTGATAATCAGCTTGCTGTAGTGTTTTAGTATCTGTCCACGCTATTACAGTTCACTACGGTGTGCTTGTCACTGTTTATTTTCACACCGAAGCTTTGACATCCACTGTAATAAGCTTTTCATTTTTTATCAATTTAAAATGGCCGCCACAGTTGTCTTGAACTCCTTTTGTGATTTTTTTAAAAGTTGGTTGCGCTTGTTTTTTTTTCAAAACTTATTCCCAACTTAAAATGGCCGCTGCCGACGTTACATACTCTTTAAGTCTTATTTATTGAGTTGGTTGCTCTTTTTTTTAAAACTCTTCCCAACTTAAAATGGCCGCCGCCAATGTTATGTATTCATTAGGACTTATTTCTTAAGTTGGTTGGGCTTGTTTTCTTTGCACAAGCTTGACGTCACCACAATGAAACAAAAATGATGATCAACAGATTTCTTCTTCAACGCATGCGCGATCTGAGTCCAATAAGGCCTCCCTTCTTTGCGCTTCTCAGCTCTATATTTTAATTCACCAACTACGACCTGGAAGACATCCACTTCAGATCGTTAAGCAGGTTGCCTACTTTCGCGACTTTTCTTGCCGATGTTTCCGCCTGATGATTTTTCTTTTTGTGGTGATCATGTGATTAATCCTTTCCTCACTCCTTCTCCATCTTAGGGTCACTCTCACGCGATCGTCACCAGTATAAAGTAGTCAAAATACACTGGAATTGTAAAGATATATTCCGAGTATTTATTAATGCGACCCCATCCAGGACTCTAGCAAACTGACTTACGTAGAATATCAAGGCTAAACATTCCATGTTCTAACATAGAATCTAAGCAACATCACAAAATCAAAATTAAAGACTGCCTCTTCAATCATATACCTGTCTCCCTGGGTGTCCCCCAGGGCTCTATTCTCTCCCCCTCCCTTTTCATTCTCTTCATGGAACTCCTTACCCTTTTGAAACAAGCTGTAAACAATTATCGCCTCAATTCTTACAATACACAACTCTACTACAAGATTAGATCCCACTCAGATATCCTTCGTCTCAATAACACCCTGAGCAAGATCCAAGACTGGTTCTTCTCTAAACATCTCAAACTGAACCCGAAAAAACTGAAATCATTCTCTTCTCTCCCACAAATAACAGGCTACCCCTCCAAAGCTGGATCTCGGACATCAATGCCCTTAACTGCTCGCTCTCCTTATCCAGCTCAGCCAAATCACTTGGTTTCACCCTAGATATTTACCTTAACCTTAATAACTATATAAAGAATTCTTCTAAAGGAGCGTTTTTCACTCTTCAACACATTAAGCAAATGAAACTATTCATTCCTTTTGGGGATTTCAAATGTATTGTCCAATCTCTTGTTCTCTCCAAACTTGACTAAGGCAACGCTATACTCACCGGAACCACAAAAGTATACCTAGGTCCCCTTAGAGCTGTGCTCTATTTGGCAGCCAGACTCATCACTGACTGCAAAAAAATTGATCACATCACACCGACGCTCAAAACCCTCAACTGGCTACCCATTGAAGGCAGAAACCTCTACAAGACTGCATGCATCACACACAAAGGGCTTCGCCAACAAACCCCGCTTTACCTTACCAATAAACTCAACAAAGCATGGTGGTCCCGACTGACGAGAAGTACCAATTCTCTCTTCCTCATCCCCCCTTTGTTTACTAAGAATTCTACCTAATCTGGCTTCTTCTCTGTGAACTCTCCAAACATCTGGAACTCCCTCTACAAAGACCTGCGCTGCATTCCCTCCTACAGCAGCTTTAAAAAAGACCTAAAAATCCACCTCCTCAACAAATACATTGGTCATAATCTCTCCTCCTAACCTACTCTCCATGTCTCCCTGCATTAATTATACTTTTTGAATTCATCCCTTCCCTCTCCTTGCCCCCTCACTTTATTCAGCCGCCATTTTTTCTGTTAGTTGTTACCCATTCAACCCCCTCCCCATTTCCCTATCTCCCCCCTCACTACCCTGACCACCTCCCTACAATTCAACATCCAGTAATGTATTTTATCTTTGTTGCTCATATCATGTTAATCCTCCTGTGTTCTGGGCCTCAATCTATGGCTGAGCTCTTTCGGTTTGCTTTTTTTTACCCTTTAAAACTGCTCCTCCTAACCCCCTCATCGCAGGGTAATTACCCTCTTCATTTTATTTCCATACCGTTTTCTGGTGCTTTACCCTTATGCTCTCCTCTTTTATATATTGCTTATGCCCTTTCCTTTTTACCAAAATTAAGTTGTTATTTTGTAGTTGACTGTTTAAGCGTTACCCTGAAAAATTGTTTATATTTTCTGTATTGCTCTGGCTCCTGTAAAGCGCGTTGATACCCAGGGGTCAAGCCAGCGCTATATAAAATCTTTCAAATAAAGAAATAAATAAAATAAATAGCTGAATGAGTTTGAAGATACACACCGTCCCCTGAAAACCTTAAACACCTAAGTTGAGGAGCATCTACAACAAAGGTATCATAAGCTCAAAAGTAAAACATATTTTAAGCAAATTAGATAAAGCCAGAAATCATCCCAAAAAACTGTTTGATCAGGTCGAGCAACAATTCAATATGCAACCTTACACTTCCCACAAAGGATCTAGTCCAACACCAAACCATGAGAATTTTGCCTGAAACAAGCCTCTGAGCGCTATTCACTCACACCCAATGGTCACACTCCAGGTCTCTCAGCTCTCATTGCCAAATACAATGCTTCATGGAGCTCTTTAAAAAACATTGGAGGAAAGCATCATTCTCAAAATCCTATGAACATTAAAACCCTTAAACAAATTCAGTGACCCCCTACCAATGATGACCTTTAGTGAGATCAACTTGTCCTTACCCCTTCTCTGGACAAAAATAGCAAATGCCTCGCTACTCCAAGGATCGATCCCGTACTGCCTTTAAGCTTGGCAGGTGACCTCCATTTAAAAAAAAAAATTATGGCAAATCTATCAGACTGTAGTAAAAGAGCCGCTCTTGTGGATGAGCACGTCATGATGTCCCTCTACTACCACCTACTTACACTGACTTCAGTATGTTATTTTATCCTAGCTTTAATGTAGGATGCCCCTGTATCAGTGGGATCTATCACGGAGTAGAACAGTACATTATATTATGAGTGCTTACTGTTGGCTTTGACATGGCTTCTTGTCATCTGTTTTTCTGATTTTGACTATTGTCTTTGGCATGGCCTCATGTCATTTTGCTTTCTGACTTTGTCTTGCTTCTTGATGAGATTCATAGGTGTTGACTATTGGCTTTTGACATGGCGGCATGTCATTTTGCTTTCTTACTTTGTCTTGCTTCTTGATGAGAATTATAGGTTTTGACTATTGGCTTTGACATGGCCTCATGTCATCTTGCTTTTGACTTTTCCTTACTTCTGCATGCTCAGCAGTGCTTCATGGTCTTTCTGCTCCTCACTTGTTTTTCGCACCTCACTGACTAGAGTGAACTGGATATTATCTGTGGAATGTACAACTCTACCTTGAAGTCAAAATACAGAGGCTTGGCCAGCCACTGTCCTGGCCTTGATGCAGACTGGTACAGCCTGCTTGTTTTTTTCACATGAGAAAGGGGCAGAGTTTTCTAGAAGCTTCGCCTCACGTTAAATAATGATATTTAAGCTGTGAGCCGGCGGGGGCGAAGTGGGAGGTTCACTACAGAATAGACTTATTGCTGTAGATTGGTGAAGGAATTTGGGTCCGGACCGAACTCCTACCTGGGCTGTTTAACAGGCTTCCTACAGCTTGAGCGGGCAAGGGCATTAATCAACAGTTTCTTTGAGTCTGCCATGACTGATATATTCGGCCTGTCTTTTTGAATTTCTGCATTAATACATTTGTGTGTGTCATTTAAATGCACCAGAATGTGTCTGTTTGCCTTGCCTTGCCTAAAAGTGGTGCTGTGTCCTTTCCTCATATTTAGGAAGTGCTGTTCAAAGTGTAATTTTTAAAGGTGCAGTGGTATATGTGCCTGCAGGGGTTAGATGTGGCTTATTGGTAAGAAGTCACATTCATTACACAGACCAAAACAATGTTTGCCCTATCTCTATGATACCAGCACTAGCAAAGCTCCTTGAAAAATATGTACAAATACAACTGTGCATCGACATTTAACAATTCAATATCTCAGATCAATTCCAATCCGGCTCCGTCCTGGCCACAGCACTGAATCAGAGCTCACACACATAGTGGATGGTTTGTTAAGAATGTTGGATCCGAACAAATCCCTTTCTTTTTCTTCTCATCAGCCTTCGATACTGTCACACACAACAGCCTCCTATACCTACTCAAGAGTAGGATGGGTCTATTGTGGCCTGTTTGTAACTGGTGTGCCTCATTTCTCCACAACAGAACTCAAAGAGTCATGGTCAATATGTACCTCTCCAAACCCACACAGGTCACTTTAGGGGTCACTGAGGGGTCTCACCTGCTCTCTTTAATTTATTCATGGAACCTTTGACCATATTGCTGTGTTTATCTAACATCTACTACCACATGTACGCAGATGACCCCTGAAGAACTGTTTAGGTTTCTAAACTAAACAAACTGACTGATTGGTAACCACCTCAAACTACACGTTCTAAAATCCAAATTCGTCCTAATTGCCCCACCCAATCATTCATCAGACATCGCTGATTGGATGAAACAACTCACTGCACTGAACTGTATACCACACATCAAGATCTCTGAGAAAAAGCTGGATAGGAACCTGAAAATGCAGGAGCATATCAGCTCCAACACCAAAGGAGCATATTTTCACATGAACATCCTAAGGAATATAAGATCCTTCCTTCCCCCGGGTGACTTACAGTCAGCTGTTCAAGCCCTTGTGATTCCTAAGTTGGACTATGGTAGTGCAACCCTTTGTGGCGTTCCCAGAGCTAAGTTTGACCCACTTAGGGCCTATCTTTAGTCCGCTGCTAGATTCATCACTGGATCGAAAATAAACAATCACATCACTCCTGTTTGGAAATCTCTAAACTGGCTTCCATTAGAGGCAAGGATTAATTTGAGAATTGTCTTCATGACCCATATAGCCCTCTACTTAAACACGCCAAGATACCTGGCAGAACAAATAGAGTTATCCAGGGACACTAGAGTTTCCAGAAGCTCCAGCTCCCTACTGCTCAAACCACAAAAATGTTATAAAAAAACTTCTAACAGAGCCTTCTCGGGTTTTGCCCTTAGAATCTGGATCGCTCTAACCCTTTCAATTAGAATAAGCTCCTCTATTGTGTAAAGCAAGACAGAAGTCAAAGGTACACTGATAAACACATTTCTACTGTAGAACTCATGAACATTTAACCTGGACAAGTTCTATTCTCTAGCCTCCTCACATAATTATTGCTGTAAGTCTATGTGCTTATTTTTATAGGACATGGTTTGCTGGGACCTGTGGTGCTCTCTCTTAAAGATTCAAGAATGTATCACCTGATGATGTTGTTATTGGTACACATAATGTGTTTTTGTTTTATAATTATCTTATTGTAAAGCACTCTGATACCCACAAGGGTCTTTTCCAAGCTATATAAAACTCTCTATAAATAACTATAAATAAATAAATCATTTATCACTGAACACCTGCCTATTGAGAGCATATCATGGGTGAAAAGATCACAGCCCCTTGCTAAAGTGATAGAGAGGTGTTTGATGAAGCCTCAGCTCCCAAATCCTGCATACACCCACACTGGTTCCTGCATGAAGGATGCCTGCTATGGTGTCATTGTGCAGACCAGTCCTTCTAACAAGGAAAAAACAAGATTAAAGCTTCTGAACCAGCTAGAAAAAGGAGGCTTGCCTGCCAAGTGAGTTGTTTAGCTGGCAAGAATTCCCCCAAATTACTGCAAAGCTAGGTGCAACATGTAGATAGAAACACTCAGTCAGTCAGTCGTAAACCTTTATTTCAGTTTTTGTTCAAACAATAAAAGCACATACACAATAATAACACAATTAAAAATACATTTGTTATAGAGACATATCTGATAAAGTGTACAAAGTGCAGGAGTTAACTATCTTCGTTACATAAAGATCAAAGGATTATTAAAATTCATTGCAGGTATCCACTACTGATCCAAACAATTTCTCAGTTTAACACTTAATTTTAGAAATTCAGTAATTTGGAAAATACTATCACTCTGCAATAGTTGCAAATAAATTAACGCCGGTCTGATCTTGGAAAAATTATGTTTTTTTAAAAGAATCACCAGATAGCACTTGCGGGGATATTCATTAAACTACATAAAAGTATATAAAATGCAGCATGTCCTGCGGAGATAGAAACACTCATCCAATCAAGGAGACAATATGCACACCACACATAGTCTTCACGCGCTATCCACACCAGACATCTGGACACATACACAATGGCCCACACTAGCTCTACCTGACGTAGAGAGCCATCTGCGTCCCTTATCAGATTCCCAAACATGTTATTACAACTTAAACACTATTTCAAGAATACAGAATTGGTTTATTGTGTACCTCACAAGATGTATATATAGTCGGCCGAAACTTTGTACAGGGAGACACTTTATTCAGACGCGGTCTTTCGATACCATCCCATCCACTGTTTTTAATGAAAGCAACATGTTCTGTTTTGATAAAAGCTTCTTCTCTTTTAATTTCTTTAAGGGAGCTTTAAATCGAAGCAATAGATGTATGTAGAGAGACTGGAGAGAATATCATAAACACCATGACATGGTCCATTTAAACTTCTTTTCATTTTATTATATGCTTGTCTACAAACTCTTTTTTTCTCTTTTGGTTAGAGAGTGTGACGTTTTATGACAAGTGCAGAAGTGATAGCATCATTTATTCCTCCTATCTAGCCTGAAATATTTTCTTAATTTATATTATGGTCGCTGCAGAGGCAAAAATGTCAACATGTGAATTGAGATGACAGATTAATTGCCATACTTATTTTCTCTAATCAGAACCTTAATGATGCCAAGGTTTTAAACAGAAACTAAACATCAGCTACTATAAAAACCTCTGAGTCTGGCCATGGCTTGGAGAATCTCACAATGTAACCATGAAGCCAGAAGTCATGCAGCGTGTTCCAAACCAGCCCAATTATGTGTTGCTACAGGCTCAGAGTGTGGCAGAGAGAAGTGGCCTTCATTCGGGCAATTTATATTCTTGCTATATTCTGCTTCTGTTACAGTTTTGTATAGACCTTAGAAGTAGCAATGCGGTGTTAGGATGCTAGGACTTTACCAACCATGTTAACAATGTTCATAATGTATGCACTGGCCTCGACATTAACTAATGCATGTATTTTCTCATTCTATTTTGTTACCATTCAAATGTTATGCACTTGAATTGGGTATCAAAAAATAAACATTTTCAAGTTTTATCTTCCATCTCTTGGTGCTATTTTAAATGTGTTATTCATTACTGAAAAGGGGTTTGAAGTTCCAATGTGTCCCTGAACTAATCAGGAGGGACTAATCAAGACCAGAAAACACAATCTACAGAGCATGCTTAGCGGAGGCATATGGGGATGAAGATCTTGCATTTATTTCGGTCGAAAGATATCACTCGGAAGGTCCTAAGAGTGGTACATGTTGGTTATCCTGCAGTGAATATGTTATCCTGCCTTGAGAGTAACAATCAGGACTTATTGCGCTAACAGTAACCACCGGCATATACCACTCTTATGACCTTCTTTTTGATATGTTTCCAACTAAATAAACGCCAGATATTCATCCAATCCGCACCAGGTGCATTGTGAACTTCAGGACGCCGTTCATTTTACAACATTATTTCTCAACGCTGACTGGTCAAAATTTAAAGAGATCTTCATCTACCGTGGCCCATGCACATTGTGCCCCTATGGACATCGCTTGTCTTGCCATACTGTTTTTCTACGCTTATTGGTGAATCACTTAAGAGCCCCGACGAAGTTCTCTTTTGGCACAACTGGGAACGAAACGTGTTGGCTGTGTGCCGGTTTTTAAAGATTGACTGAATAAAAAGAAGCACTTTTTGGAATTACTGCTTGCTTGTCTACTTCTACGACTCTAACTTCCATTTTTCCTGAACAGTGAGACTGTGATTTGCACCTCTGGATGACGGTTGCAGGAAGTGTGTTGCACTATTTTGTTATTGACTGTACATGTTTATCGGTTGAGCTGGACCCTGGTCTGTCGTTTGTTCTTTCTTTGCGCCAATAGATTTGTCTATATGTGCTGGCAATAGTGCATGTCTTTTTCCTTCACATTGCTGTGTCTCACATCATAGTCACAGTCTGGTATGTAATGAATTGAGATATACTCTTTTGTTGTATATGTTCCTAGTTATCATCTCATAGCACTCATGTGATTGTGTTACCTTTGCAAATGAGGTTGCTGCTGAGCTTTGTATGTGATGACGTCATTTATCTTGTCCATGTCCTCCATGGAAAGAGGAGTTAAGCAAGGCTACTTTCTTGCTGTTCCATGCTGATAACAGTGAGGTCCAGAGGTTTGTGTGTCTGTGTTGTGCTGCTGTAAGTTGTACACCTCCTCCAATGCTGTCCAGATTACTCCTTGTGTGGAAAGTGTCACTGGCAGTGAGCAGAGTGTAGTGGAATGGATGTCGAGAACGCAGCTGGATGTAGTTGAAAGCAGCTCACTACAGCACTTTACGTAAATGACACCATGCAACAGTGTCCGCTATCTTTCTGTGGCCATTCCATTCCATTCACTGTCAGGTGTCCCTTTTCAATGATGTATATGTACCTTTGTGTGTGTATTCATGTATGCTATGTCTGCATCTCACCACCTGTCCTGTACTCCACACACCTTAACAGCCAGCCCAGACAATGCATCCCCAGTGAGTTGAAATTTACAGTTAAAATATCTGAGAGTGTGAACATGTTTGAGAGGGCCAGTACCTAGGTGTGAATTGTAGGCAATTCATACATCAGCCCCATGTGTCAGTCATCTTGCCAGGGCATTTACTTTCACTGTCATGGACTGACTGGTACCAAGAGTGCACTATGTTCTGGCTAAGAAGGTGTGAGTGGAGCAGGCCTTGATAGCAGTTGGAGTCATTGCAGAACCTCTTCCTCCCTCCCCAGAGCTCAGAGAATACCCATGACCATGCTTCCATAACAGGGAGTCAAAGTTTCCATTCACAATGTCTGACAATGGTGTCCTGGTGTTTGTTTCTGCACAACTCCCAAGACGGCCTTGTGCTCCCTACAGCAGAGCACAGTGTCATCCATCTTGGGAGTACTTTTCCACTCCATTTGAGGTGAGCATGGTGCAAGGTGGTATTCCTGGGCCATGTAGGAGGACTGTTGACTGTGACTACGACTCCCATCATGCATTTGGCTACACCCACCTTCCCAGCAAACCCAAACTTCCTTCCTGTGAATCAGCTTTCCTGGGAGTAAATGTGTGCAAACAAGATGGCTGCTGCATGTGACTGGTGTTTGGATCCCATCGCCTTGCTGTGAGTTTGTGCTAAGTTTGTAGATTTGTTTATATTTTGTACTTTCTGTTACGTTGTATGTGTGTTGAATACAATTTAAATGTGAACAGATGTACCATTATGGACTGGTGAAACTCACACCAGGGCCCAGTGTCAGGCACCTTGGATGTGGATTTACCTTTAGTCTCAGGTTGAGCATATCATTGTGATGTAGGTAGGAGGAGTGTGCGTGTGACAGGGTCTGCTGATCGATGTGGTCAGACCTAGCTAGCGCTCCTCCTCCACCACAGCCCAGATACGCTACCATGAACCATTCTTCTATTCTTATATTCAAGGTGCCTCACAATTTTGACTAGTTGTTTCTGTACTCACCAGGCTCTAGTATTCCTGATAATCCATGGGTGCCCTCTGGTGGAAGTATGGCCCGCACCTTTTCTACCCAGAAAGACAAGTGCATAGGTTTGCAGGGCCACCGACAGTCTACTGGCTCAGGCCATGGTCTATGACCATCAGCTTCTTGACCCTCCTTCGCGCATCATAGTACCTGTTTCTGATATCATCCATTGTGTGCAGGTAAGGGGCTTGTTTGTTCACCTTGTTAACAATCCTCTCCCACATCTTGGTTTTCTGGGACATGGGGTCTGTTGGACCAATGTGCCAAATAACTGTGGTCTACTCTGAGAATTTCATCTACCATGACTTCCAACTCACTATCTGTGAACTTTGGATTCTTCTTTGGGAGCATTGTGATGAGTTGTGGTGGAGAATGATGTGGGTGTGAAAATGAGGGTGAGTGATTATAAGTGAAGCTGGGTGTTTGTGAGTGTGCTTTTTTAGTAGTGATAGTGGTGTAAAGGTTTTGTGGTGGGTGAGTTATGAGTGTGTCTCTCAGTGCAGTGTGGCAGTGTTCTCTGCTGGCTGTTCTATAGAGTTGTGGGTGTGCCTTTTTTAACTTTAACAATGCTTGTTTGGTCACTTTCCGTCTGTTTCTATTTGCTTTGTTGAGCATGACAGAATCATTCAGTTGACTTGGACAGACGCTTACAGAGGCAATTGCCGAGTAATCTGAGTCTGTCAACTTACATTACGCTATAGAGCGTCGTTTGAGTACAAGTCTGTCGCGTCGCACTGATCCTAGGCTATGAGGCACTGACATCAATCGAGTACAAGTCTGTCATGTTGCAAGGATGCTGGACTATGTGGCATAAATTGCATACAAGCCTGCAGCGTCGTAAGGATGCTGGGCTATGTAGCATTGATCATGTCAGTCATACGTACTGTGCTCCATGTGAGTTTTTAGTGTTTCACAAGCATTGCATCGTACTACGCCTGTCATACAGCGCGTGTATGTGTCAGTCGGATTGCAGTCCCGGCCCGTGTTGGTCAGAATGAAACCCTTAGAGTGGTTAAACACTTGCAACAGTGTATTCCCACATCCACAATTTCAGGGACAATGTGGGGGTGTGGAGTGGTCAGTACTACACCTGCTGAGCTAAATGGGTGACTACAAACATCAGCTGCAGCTTGGTCCCTCTACTCCTACTCCATCTAATCTCATGCGAAACTAATGGGGTGTATTATTTCAAGGTGCTTCTTCATTGGAGAAGTCCCATGCATGAATATTTCTTTTTAGATCCTCTGAAGAGGACTTATTGGCAGATGTTGCAAAACACTTTGTAGCATTCACTTTCTTCTCTCCCTCCAGCACAGTAAAAAACACCCACATGATGCTTTTCTTGCACTTTTTCACTGGCTCTTCCACCTCTTCCATCTTCTTCTGCTTCTCCTCTATTTGGCTGATCTGAGGAGGGCCATGTGAGAGGAAGAGGGATGCTGTCTCCATATTCTTCAAGGAAAGCTGATGCCATGTTTTAATAGAAAAAATGTTGAACCACCAAAGAAATTAAAGAATTTTCTGAGCCTGTAAAAAAAGTAGTCTAACAAGGAGACACACCCACAATGACTGTAACAGGTGTTGTTTCCACCCTCCTAGAGAATGAAAATCATTTTAATCAATGATACACTTTCTTTCATGTCACATGGAGTCGCGTAGGGGTCGCGCACCCATTGCATCATATATATGTTGCGCACCCGTAAAATGCAGTTAATTGAATATAAAAAGTTGCAATTGCTCTGAGGATATTGTGTTTCAAAGTATTTAATTGGAAAGTCTTTATGCAAAACAGATATTTGAACTTGAAACAATGATATTTCATACTTTTAAAAGTTAAGTGTGAATCCTACGTTATCCGGGATATACATGCCAGCAGGGTTCACTATTCCTCCACGACTGGTGTGCAATGGTGCCATGTACATAAAAATTTGTTTTAAACACCTTACAAATACTTTACAACAACACTAAAACATTTTTTTAAATTCAGTTATAAACCACTTTTTTCAAAAAATTATTATTTCAGTGTAAATATGTATTTTAGACACAGATTTGCGCTTTCAAAGTGTAGGTCCATGATCGGTGCACAATACAATGGCATCCTTAAAAATCAGTTAAAAACTAATTTATAACTTCTATATTATCATTTTTTTGCACTCAGTAACAAACCTCTTCGTGAAAAAAATATATTAATTTTTTCTAAATATGTATACTTTAAACTGATATTTGTGTAACGGATCCGCGCAGCCACACAGTCACTTATCCATCTTTCTTACAAAGTAAAACATTTTTTGTTTTACTTCTCCATATATTGTGTGAGATAGTACTTTTTTTACTGTTATTTAGAGCTTCTGTTTTCCATTATCTCCCTAAAAAAGACAACATCATAAAACATATGAAGTTACATATTGATCAGTATTTGACAATGATACACCACTACATTCTCTGAAGTTTTCTATATTTGTACCTAACAATCACATATTTACTGCCACTATCTTACTGTTAAAAAAAATCCACATCCTCAAGCACTGTATTTAGTTATCCCCAATGAAGTTATGACATGCCTTCAGGCATTCTTCCTTAACAATTTATAAAACCCACATTGCTCTTTACATAGCTTTTGTAACAGTGAGCTTAGTGTTTTACTCATTTCATTTCATTAAACTTTATTCGGTTCTCAAGATAAAAACCATAAAAGTTACATTTTATCGTTATAAAAACAGGACAAAAAGATATACAGGATCAAAGAGTACAATTGGCCCATAAATCAATCAAAAGTTTAAGGG
This sequence comes from Lissotriton vulgaris, assembly GCF_964263255.1. NCBI lineage: Eukaryota > Metazoa > Chordata > Amphibia > Caudata > Salamandridae > Lissotriton > Lissotriton vulgaris. Next base: position 42,677,897 of record NC_141691.1, on the reverse strand, counting down.
AACAGTGTACATCACATTATTATAATAAAATCAATGCATAAAAATACACAACATCCCGGACAGTTAAGATTCCAGACATTTCCTGTACCTTAAAGAGCATTTCAAAAACCAACAGTAAGCGGAATATGTTCAGGTTTTAAACGTTGCAAATAGTCCAAAAATCGGTCAAAAAACACTGGCCAATTCTTAATTCTGGACATCTGACTCTCCAAACTCCATTGTTTTCATTCAAGAGGGGTCCAAACTTGAGAGATAGGATGGTCCATACAAGACCCCATGAGGAAAAACCCAGGGCTGTAGGATCGCTATGGGACCCTCCTCCTGTCACTGGACACCACCCCTGTGGCTCATGCCAGGCGTGCCCACAAACTAAAAAAACAACTGAGGTAGACATAGGAACATCGAGACCTTGGAAACAAATCAAATTCACTAATTGTAATAGTGAACAACTAGTCTACCTTATTACGTGCCCTTGTGGGTACAAGTACGTGGGAATGACCACACGCAAAATACGCATTACGATATCTGAACACAAGAGTACTATCCGGTGCAAAAGGCAGGCCACCAAGCTGACCACACATTTTTTAGAAGCAAACCACCCCTCAACTGCATTTCAATGGACAGTGTTAGAAGAACCATTCATTCCCTCTCACATTGCGGATGTGGCAAAATTTCTCCTTTTGAAGGAACAGAAATGGGTTCTCAAGCTTGATACTCACCATAGGGGGCTTAATGATGAAATCCCATGGTCTACCTTCTGAAAGCATTCCAATAACTGTGGTTTCCCTTTCGATGTCAGCTTATTAACGTTATTTGTTACCTAACCCATTATGAATGGTTCTGAGAGTAATTGCTTATTTGTATTCGATACATTCACCATTCTACATGGGACTTAGGAGGTTTAATGACGAAATCCCATGGTCCACCTTCTGTAAGCATTCCAATAACTGTGGTCCTACTCTCTATATCAGCTTTGTGATAATATCACTTACAACTTAACCCATTATGTATGGTCTGAGAGCAATCGCTTATGTGCATTTGGGTCTGAACAGTGTTTAGTCATACTCTCCCTAGACTCTTGTCTGCTAGAATACCGCCCCTTTAATACGGGACATGCCATGTGCTTTCAGGCTCATTTTTCATTCTCTTGTGAGGGCGCAATGGACTGATGTTATAACATTGTGTTTGGCCGTGCAGATGTTAGTTTAGCAAAGGGTTCCCGCAAGGGGTTCATGCATACGACTTTTTCAGGCTTACAACACTTACAGCGGCTTTGACAAGTTCTTGTCGTGCGGGTAGGCAAAAATGTAAACAAAAGTCAGTTACCAAAGCAGCGGAAGACTACCAATGACAAGCGACCTAACATTCCGGCTCATCAGAGAGCCAATGATTGGCCGCCATTGAGGATCACATGATACTCGCTTCCAATCAGAAGTGAGCTTTAAACGTGAGGCGATACGATCCTCCGGTGCCTCCCCAGTCGGTTCAGACGCCGGCTTTGAAGTACCGACGGATAGGTAAGCCTGTGACGGCCTTATGTCGCTATGTGTGGAACCTTTGGGATTATTTTGGAGGCGAAATACTGTCATGAAATGTGGGACAGGAATACAAGCCTTATCTGTTGGTTTCTGTTAATGCCAAAGCTGTATATAATTGGTTCAAGTAACTCCTAATACCAATGGAGAGTTTATTAATGCGAGCCTAAATTTCTCACATCTTTAGTTTGAAAATCGTTTTAAATTCTCGAGACGATTCTAGTTTACCGAGGGGACTTTCTCGGTGTGGATATCTGTATACAGAGGAGAGACATGTTTTCGTTTTGTTTTACTTGTCCTCTAGAGCGGTGCTTCACTCTTCTCCTGAGCCGCTGCCAGGTGGGGTGAGGTCTTCACTTCTTACAAGCTATGGTAAGATCTCCTTCATTGGGGCATATCATTTTTATATCCCAACATGGTAAATTGATTACACTAGTGATGGTGAGACGCCGTTTACCAGAATCCGGTCCCGGTTTTGGCTCCCGCTGGTTCTTGCTGGCGATTCTGCTGGCGGAGTTTGAGGAGGACGTTTGGAGAGAGCTGCTCCCGCTTTTCTGCCCTCGCAACCTCCGTGGCCCCCCGGCCTGCCGATAAAATACAGCCGGGTGAAAGGACTCGCATCGAGTTGCGGCTGCAGCGAGGGAGACGGGGACAGAGACTTACGAGCAGCGGTCGCTGCTGTTCAACTAAACCTGTGGTGACGGCGGAGGTTGTCCTGACCACCTTGCTTAGCAGTAAAAAGAGGTGAGAGGTGGTTTAAGGGAGAAAGCCCCGACAGGTCTCACTGTCCAACAACATCTGCATGCACCCCCCACTGCTGACACCTCTCCTGCTTTGATGTAATGAGCAGGGGCCTGAGGATTGGTTCCGCCGGCGTTTCTGTATTGCCCGCCACCCGCCCGGAGGAAAGACTGCTGAGTGATTGACCAAAGACTGTGGATTTGGCAGCTTTAAAGACATTTGATTTTCCTTTGCCTGTTTCACATTGATGGTTGCTGCTCTGTGAGTGTGGCAGGCAGAAGCCCCATGAAGCAGCTCGAAGTGTCCTGCACACACAAGCTGAGCTGAGAGTTCGTTGGTGCATTCCGGGCGAGAGTTTGCTTCTGAACACTGCGGAGCCTGGTGTGCGGCCGAAGCCGCGAGGGTTTCCTAAATGCGTCAGGAGCCGCGAGTGAGGCCTAGTCCACTGTAAAAGCCACAAGTGTTTCCTGGATGCGGCAGGAGTTGCAAAGGTGTCAATCCCTTCTGTGTAAGGTGATAACAAACGCTCTATTTTGATCGCAATCACCTCCTTTACCTCCTACCTGACGGGCTTACGCGGATCAGTTATTTAAATGAAAAGAATTGCCTCTTTCACCGACCTGACCAGCTGACCACGGACCACAGCACTCCAGCAGGAGTTTTCCAGTGCCTGCTGCTGCCGCTACGCCTCGCCGGACCCGCTTCGCGGGTCCCGCTTCGCGGTCAGCAGCGGCCAGCCAAGTTCTGCAAGGGGTGTTGCTGTTGCTGTAAAGTACCAACCGGCAGGGCTGCGAGCTCGTAGCGGGGGACTCCAAGGACCAGGAGCCCCCGCGCGCCCGTCTCCACCTGGGCTGCTCTCCCTGCCGGCCCCACCCCCTCGACCGCCAATCATATACCTATAAAGGGAATTCTACATCCCCGCTGCGCGGGAGCGCGCGGGAGAAGCCCGGGACAAGGGCGGGTCCGTCTGTGGCCGTCAGGGGCCGAAGGAGGCCGGGCTGGGCCCACTCCCTAACATTCCATATTACGATATAGCCAAGGTACTGTTTCATTTAACTTAACAATTGTGGACTATCGACATCCTCTGTCCACGAGTACTGTTGCCTGCAGTATTACCCATAGCTTTTCTCCATTCTACTCCTTGTTGCCAGACGGGGGTCAGTGGGGTCCTTATGATCCTTCACTGAACCGCCCAGGTATAAGGTCTAGTAGGGGGGAGTAAACGTTATGTAATAGGAGTAAAACTTAGAATACCTGGTCTTCTCTGGACTTTTCTTCTGCCAACTGATTTTTCCTCATAGGTGGCATATTAAGACTGTTTGGGGTTGACCTTAGGTTATTTCTAAGATTGCCACATATCAGAGCCTTGGTATTTCTCGTAATTTTTTCAGGATTTGAGTTTATTTAATTTATAAAGTATACATGCTGCATGATATTATTTTTTAAAAAAAATCTTTTGTTCTGCTACATTTGTGACCTGTTCTTGTTTGTCTAATAGCCCTCACTCGTGTAGCCTGTGATCTCTGAATCTATCCTTACTCACCTGTAATTATGTCTAAAAAATCGGCCTCTGTCACCCCAGCTCCGCTTAAAACCCTTGACTCCTTTCTAGTACAAGTGGTTAAAAAGATAAATAATGACAGAAGGGAATCCCTGGGCTTGAGTCAATCTCCAATTCTGCCCCCACTGAGCCCAGACCCCAGCATACAAATTCCTGATACCCCACTGCCTGACCCTTCACCTCTCATATCTGATGCTAACTTAACTAACTTAATTAATTTGGAAGTAGATGACGGAAACCCTGATTTGTTAGTTGATCAGTCCACAAACGTTGCGTCTGATTCTGAGCAGCAGCAAAATACTGTTGAGGAGATTCCCTCATCTTCTTCCCCGGCTACGCGTCCTGTGAGAAACTGCAGAAAAGCTCAAGCCAAAAGGGGGGGGAAACAGCTAGGAAAGAAAAAAACTAACTCACCCCCTAGACATAAAGGGAAAAACGAGGAGCGTGTAGACGAGGACGTGTTTAGACAAATTATTGATGATGACCTATTTAATAGGATTTCTGACATGATTGACATCAAAATTAAAACCATCATCAAGCCTCTCATCGGGAAGATTGACAAGTTAACATCTGAAATAAAAAAGTTGGGAGTGTTTCAAAGTAAGTTGGCAAATGACCTGGAGAACATAGCCAACGAAGTTTGTAAACCTGTAGTTGCCATGGAGGAAGATCAGGGTGTTGTTCCAGGCACTACGGACATCCAACAACAGCCCACCTTGGATGGCCAATTCCTACCATCTGTGCCCACCCACGACGATGTAACTAGAGAGGCCCCCACGTCACAACCTATGGCAACAACCCCATTGCCTCAAGGGGATGACCCCCCACAATTTTTTCTGGAAGCCTCTCCTTTAGTCCTGGTATTGGCGAATGTCCCCGCATTATCTCAGGAGCAAAAAGAATCTGCCCAAGGCCTTAAGGACAAAGCTTTATATTGGCTTACCAATAACATGCGTATGGCAGACCAGGGAGCTGATCAGCTAGCTGGGGAAATTGTCAGGGCAAGGAGGGTATCATGGATTGGCAATAAGATCAAGAAATTCAACGGAGACTGTGTCATATTAAATTTTGCTAACGCAGAAGTACTCCCTAACATCCTAGCTAACATCCTTCCACCGCAACGTAGAACTGGATCTATAATTCCCCTTACCCTGAAATTCTTTTACACTGAGACCCAGATGGCGACTTCCTCCAATATTCCCAGGCCTAGAAGAAATGATAGAATTGCTCAATGGTGCGGGGAAACTAGATCCAGATTTAACAATAACCATTCTCGCCCCATGAGCAGCCGTGGGCTAGGGCATTACAACTTCCCATATGGGCCAACGGCCAGAACACCAGGGCCACTTTGGCCCAATATAAATAGGTGGGGACCACATACCCCAGGTTATGACAACAGAGGCCAGGGTAATGGGTTTATGTTTAGGCAAGGGAATGAACATTTTTCAATGCGACCAAATACCCCCCAGCCCACATAGAATCCAGCAGCAAACGGTTGGGGCCAGGTACCCAATCCCTTTGATTGGGGAATGGGAATGGGAAACAGATATGGGGTTCTGTCTGGCCTAAACGATTGTGACTGAAATACAGAGGTCATAAACCAGGGAATAGATGTCACGGTCCAACAACTGGATGTGGCACCAGTTCCGGGCCCAGTAACTGAGACTTCCAGGGATTCCTGCAGGCTAATGAGTTGGAATATTGCGGGGCTAAATGGTAAACGTGAGGATAAATCTTGGTCAAGCTTTGTCCTAGGCCACCACATTATTGCCCTCCAGGAAACGTGGGACACTTCTGACAATCTGTGGTGGGACGGGTTCATCAGCTTTACCAAAGCTGCTGTCCACAGCCGCATGGGGAGGGCCAAGGGAGGCCTTTTATTCCTGTTCTCCCTAGACTTAAAAGGTAGTTGCAGGCAGATCGACACTGACTCCCCCAACATCCTGGTGGTCGAAAGAGTGATCAAAAACACCAGAAGGACTATTTTTGTAAATTTTTATAATTCAGGGAACAGTGATCATAGAGGTCGTAATATTATTGATTTGGATAAGATTTTAAACACGGTCAGTCAAAATAAAACGCTTGATACAGATTATATTTTATTAGGTGATTTTAACATCCACCCGTGCAACCTAAATTGCAGGGGAAGTAGTCCTGATGGGGATGATGGGCCCGAGGGACCCCATTTTGAACATTCCACTGAGGGAGAGGAATTGGAGGACTTTCTTGCCAGCTTTGATCTTTATGAACCAGATGGTGACATTAGGCAGCCAACTTTCACTGGCACCTCATATGGCCCTATTATTGATTATATATTTGTATCCCTAAGCATTCTTACACGGGTTAATACATATCATACCACATAATCTCACTTTAGTGATCACAACCCTGTTGAGTTAGAAGTGGCTTGGGGAGGCAATATAGGACCATCTCCACTGAAAGTAACCACCCACCCATTAAAGACAACTAGCCAAGGAAGACGCATGAAATGGGCTAAGGTGGTCCCAGAAAAATTTTATGCAGAAAACTTCTCAAAGATTAAGGGGCAGGTTGAGGTCTGCAAAAACCTTAGCGCGCAGGGTCAAGAAACTGTAGAGGCGTTTGAGGCCATATGTGTGCAGGTGTCACAGGACCTCTTGGTAAAAACCAAAAACGTAACCCCAGGAAACAAGCGCTGGTTTGATTCAGCATGTTCTAAAGCCCACAGATCATTACTGGTAGCTCTCAAAGGTATTCCTAGGGCAAATGACGAGATTACCAGACTCAGGAAAATCTATAAATTAGCAATAAAAAAACGAAAGGATACCATTAAACAAGAAGCTTGGGAAGACCTCCTTTCGGCGGCAGTCCTGAAGAACAGCAAAAAATTCTGGGAGATCATCAAACAGCCTCTCTTCTCAGATGATGATAATGATATCATGGACTGCGTTATTCCTGATGAAAAATGGTTATGCCACTTTAGAAAAGTCTATGGGGACACGGCTGACGCAACCATAGACGCCCCGTTGATAAGATCAGCCACCTGCCCCATTATCTTTAACCAAGATGAGGTGGAGAAAGCCATTATGTCCACTACAAAGCACAAGGCACCTGGTCCGGATGGTGTGCCTGCTGACTTCTTCATGTATTCCCCAAAATTGTGAGCCGAAGTCTTGACAAATGTGTTTAACACAGTGAATGACAACCTCGTACCTGTATCATGGAACATCTCCACCATTGTCCCCATCTTTAAAAAAGGCCAGCGGGATGACCCAGGCTGTTATAGGCCTATATCCCTTTTAGATTCTTCGGTAAAAATTTTAGGTAGAGTTCTTTTATCTAGGCTAAGGGAGAATGTTGAGGGTTGTGGTGGATTATCCGAAATCCAATATGGATTTAGGGAAAAAAAGGGCACTGTTGAACAATGCATTAATTTACACCTGCTCATCTCCAAATATACTGTAGCTAAGGAGGGGTCTTTGTATCTTGCATTCATGGACCTCTCCTCCGCTTTCGACTTAGTCAATAGGACTAAGTTGTGGTCCATTCTGTTGGAGATTGGCATAGATGAAGCATTAGTTACCTTTATGTCCTCCCTGCACCAGGAACTCTTCTCGAGTGTACGTGTGACCAACGAGGGCAGGTGCACCGCTCGCTTTAGATCCCTAAGGGGGGTGCGGCAGGGCTGCATTTTGGCCCCCTTACTGTTTACCATCTATATCAATGGCCTGGGTGTGCACCTTGAGGGGCAGGAAGCCGACGTCCCGCGTGTAGGAGTAACTAAGATACCGGCACTCCTATACGCGGATGACGCCGTGCTGATCGCCCGCACGGGAGTTGGCCTCCAGCGCCTATTGAACGCTTTTGGCACGTTTATGGACCATCTAGATCTCAGAACAAACGTAGCCAAGTCACACACTATGGTGGTGGGCACAGAGTGTCGCAGGAAGAGAACTAAAACATTCACTTGTAGGGGGGATTTGGTCACTAGGGTATCCACATTTCCCTATTTAGGCATTTTGTTCGACCAGAAAGGGACCTGGGGCCCACAGGTTAGAGCTAAGAGACTGGCCGTCACACGATCAGCCTCAGCAATATTGAGCTTTGCTGGTAGGCTAGGAGCCAGGCCTATGGAAGCCATCCTAAAAATTTATAATAGTAAATCTGTGGACATTGCATTATATGGCTCAGCACTGTGGGGATACGCAAATGTGGAGACAATACAGAGAGCAGAGAATGGATTCATCAGAGCCCTGCTCTCTGTACCTCAGTCCACTCCAACGTACTCCATACATAAAGAGGTTGGTCTTCAATTTCTTTCAGATAAGTTGAGCCTGGCCCCTTTGATTCTCTGGCTAAAAATATGGATGAACGAAGAACTCCCACTAAACCATACGATTCTGACCGAATTCTTGGCCCTAGACAAATCCAACAAAATTCCTTGGCTGGCCTATCTAGCAAAAGCTTTCTCCGACCTAGGTCGCCCGGAGCTCTTTACTTCTCCGGAGTCCATTAGGATTCAGGACCTTGATTTAGTAAAAAAGTCTTTTATGGGTAGGAAGGAGATGCACCGCGAAGAGAGTGAACTAGCAAAGCCGGCAGTGAGGGATCATTGCCTGCTGCTTACTTCACCTTCATTTGCACCTTACCTTGGTTATGTTACGCATCCTTTCCACAGGTTTCTTTTAACTAAATTTAGATTTAATTTGTTGCATTACTATTTAGGTTCTTTTAATAACTGGCAGAAACCAGAATTAGCCCCGCCCTGCTGCTGTGACCAGTTTTCAGTGCAGGACACAATGCATTTTGTTATGTTTTGTGGTTTGTATTTAGAGCCTAGGAAAAAATTCTTGTTGCCAACTCTCAAGGAGGCCGGCTTCACACAGGTGAGACCGGCTTTGCTCTACTTACCACTATTACCTAACCCTCATATTACTTACTGCGTTGCTAAATTCTTGGTAGCCGCCTCTAGGGCGAAAGCCCCCTGCCAAGATTAATTATTAATGTTAATTACATCCTTTTCTTAAATTGTTTCTTATAAAAATTTTAAAATTGTATTAGACTTCTGTATCATGTGCATTTTGATAAATTTTGTATGAAATGTATTTTACTGTTTGTTTCTTTGTATTTGATTTGATTTGATTTTAGCGATTTGTACAGCGCATGGTGACCCGAGGGCATCCCCGCGCTAAAATCTTGAAGGCGAACCTGAGAGCAGACAGGGGGGAAATTTTTATTTAGGGAACAGTATCGTTTTCAATTTCTTCCTGAACCGCAGGTGATTGGATTCCAGTCGGAGGGTACGGGGGAGGGCGTTCCATCTCGTGGAGGCAATGATCGAGAAGCGGCGGCCACCTGAGCGTGTCTTCCTATGCCTAGGGATGTTGGCCAGATTCTCATTTTCCGAGCGGAGGGACCTGGAGACTTTGTAAGGGGTAACCAGGTTTCTTAAGATGTTTGGGCCAGAACCGTTAAGCAGCTTATGTGCAGTGCAGAGGGTCTTGAAATCGACCCTTTGGCGGATAGGAAGCCAGTGGAGGTCCTGGATTGCATGCCTGGCTGATGCTCTAGAGGGGAGATTCCAGAGTAGCCGGGCGGCTGCGTTCTGCGTTCGCTGGAGTTTGGCGAGGGTAGATTCTGGTGCTCCGAGGTATATCATATTACAGTAGTCCAGCCTTGCGAGTACCAGGCCCTGTACTAGGAGTTTCCTGGATAGTGGCGGGAGAAGTGGAAGGATCTTCCTGATGGAGCGCATTAGGCCAAAGCATGTCCCTGCTGTCTTGGTGGCTTGAGTCTTTAGTGATAGCTCGGGCTCTAGCCAGATGCCTAGGGTTTTGATTTCCTGTTTCGGGGTGGGAATATCTCCGAAAACGTCTGGCCAGACCGAGGGAGGGATGGTGGACCACTGCTTGCCCAGCAGCATGACCTCAGTCTTGGACCCATTTAATTTAAGTGCCGACTCGAACATCCAAGTGTGTATGTTTTTAAGGCAGTTTTGGAGATTGTCCGGGTGTTTGTCCAACTGGGAAAGTGAGACGACTAGTTGGGTGTCGTCGGCGTAGCTAACTATTTTAATCCCAAAGGGGGTGACAACGTCTTCAAGGGGGGCCATGTAGACATTAAATAAGGTTGGACTTAATGAGGACCCCTGGGGGACTCCGCTCGTGAGGGGGAGGGTGGCAGAGTGGAATTCGCCATCCCACACCTGGTACGATCGCCCTGAGAGGAAGGACTCTATCCACTTGAGTGCTGAGTTTGCAATCCCTGCAGCAGCTAGCTGATGGAGAAGGACACGATGGTTGACTGTGTCGAAGGCTGCGCTTAGGTCCAGGAGGATCACTGCCACTGATCCTCCTGAATCCAGGATGTATGGCTTTTAAAGAGCCGAATAAAGATATTTTGACTGACTGACTGTCTGACTGATTACACTACGTATGTGAGTGTCCGAGGCTAGCACTGTTAGTCGGGCTTAGTCTAAGGTCTATATATATTAGACCTAGCGATCTTGTGTATTTGTTTGTGTGTGCAAAGTCAGTCTTTCTGACATCTGACCTTGTTTGTTCTAACCCCTTTTTTAGTGAACAACATAGCTGTAAGAAACAAGACAAGACTAATCACCTAGAGACGGCAGGTGACCTCAGTACTTGTCTGTGAATTTTGTCTCTTAGTTGTCACTTAATATTTCTTTTATATATGCAGTAGCATTCATTTGTTGTAAGGTCCTGAAGAAAGCAAGGACACCTAAGTCCACGTATTGCTGAAACATGTCGACCTGGTTCCACTTCTAGACAGCGCATTTCTTAAACTGTCTAAACAAATTTTTAATATTGGCGGAGTGAGTATCACCCAAATAAATTCTGTTCTATACTCCCTCGTCCAATTTTAAACACATTTTTCTATTTTTTCACACACTATTTTCCTCGCACTGCACTCCCCCAGTCACACCGCACTCTACCACTTATTGGTCTCGAGAAGTGGTATACCATACTACTGTTTTTTTCAGTAGAAGAGATCTATTCAACATCTCGGTCTCTTTCTGCTTGAAAAGAACACATCTGTGTGGATGGTTTTGGAAGAATCCCAGATGATGAAGGGCGGTTCCGAGTGGTGATCTACTAGGATGTCATTGATACCATTTCTATAGGTTAGTATAGGGGTCTTTTGTTGTCTGTTTGATTTTCGCACACTACAAACCCTCTCTTTCTCAGACCCTCTGGTACTCTTTTGTTGTTCTGTATCTTTGGGTGCTGTTCCCAGAGTTTGGTCTTTAAATATTCACCGGGTCCTACCCTACCGTTTTGTTGTTGTTGTTACCTCTAAAGGTGGTCTTATGATGACAAGGTTGTTGTGCATATTTAGACCTTGCTAGTCAGATTTTGCTCCACCCTATGCTCTATGTCCATAACGTTAGTGATTTTCAGGAGCTTAGGGTCCAATAGTAGTCTGTTGAGTTCATGGGCGTACAATACAGTTGGTGCCAAATGTGGTTCTGTTAACAGGCTGGTGTTAAATCCAGTGTTCACCAATGGTCACTGGGTGCTCGTTTATATTCTGTTCTACTTCAACTATATTTGCTTTGTGAAGGTTCTGAAAGTGGTCAAGTTGGTTCTATCATATGTAAACAATTTCCTCATAAATATTATCTAGTGCCAGGTAGCATCATGTATTCCTAGATGAAGGGCCCAACAAATACCCACCTCACTTCCGGACGGCACATTAGTTCTGATATCTTTACCCAACGTCTCGAATATGTGCCCCCTGTTTGCCCTTTTACTTCTCCTCACCACCACTTTCCCAGTAACACCCTTCTCCTATCCCCCCTACCCTCCTCCGCCTCACTTTCCCAACATGGCCACCACTCGAGTTAAGGCTGGAAATAACTGCTACAAAATCAATTATCCGCCCAACCAGACTAAAGCTGCAATAAAATGTTTAAAGCATAACATTATTGAATGTTTCCCGGATTCCCTCTCTGTTGATCAATTTTTCAATAGTTGCTTTGGGCGGCTCAAAAATGATTTAATTTTCTTCACTTACGACACCCCCTCTTGGTCCACCAGCTTATACAATTCCCTTAACGTCACGTCCTCCTCCTCTATCCCTCATGGGAAACAGGTAAAAATTTCCCCCTCTGCCTGCTTCAAGGGCTACCTCACTATCTCACTCTATAACAACGGTACTGTCATGATCCAAGGCAAAGACACCTGTCTCTCGCTCTTTGACCACCTCTTCCCCTCCCTACTCCACTCCTCTGCAACCAGGTTTTCCCCTGACTCTCCTTCTAGCTCCACCCATTACTCCCTCTCTCCTCCCCTGACCCCCCAAACTCCAATCGGCTGCACTCTCGAGAAGCACAGGTCGGCCCGCTTCCCTCCCCCACCCTATGACCTCCTCTCCTATTCCTCCCCCCTCACAGTATGCCCCCGTATCACTTCGGCCTTACCTCTAGCAAATACGCTCCTCGTCCATTCTGCACCATCCCGGTACTCCAATCTCTTCTCCTCCCCCATATTCCTTCCAGTCACACCCCTTTTCAGTCCACCTCTCCTCCAACCTTCTCTCCCAGTTAACTTTCCCTACGCTCCCCTTATTCCTCCCTCCCCTCTCTTTTCTACCCCCTCCTCCCTTCGTTATTCACCCCGATTTCTCCACAAACCCACTGCATCTCTTTCCTCCCTCCCACTCCTCCAGCAATGCTGTACCACTCCCTTTCCCCTCTTGGTAGCCCCTTCCATTTCCCTCCCTCGGGCCCAGCAGAACCACTTCCTTTTCTCAACTTCCCTTTCTCTCAACCCCCCTCTCCAGATGCCCGTTCCCTCACAACCACCTCTCCTAGCTGACAGGACCTCTACAACCACCTCGGCTCTTTTCCTCCCAAACCTCCTACATTCCTATGACTCCACACAGTCCTCCTCTCTCCTTCCACCTTACTGCCTTGTTTTGCACCCATCTCCCCCTAAATATGTCCTTAATCCCTCTCCCCATTGCAACGCCAACAAAGACAACTCTCCCTTCACCTCCGATTCACCAACTCCCGCTCTCAACCTCCACCTCTCACTCCTTCCCAACTTCCCACGAGATGCACCCCGCCCACTCACCCCAATACAGCCAAGCTCAACCTGTCGTCCACAAACTTCGTTAACTCACACAAGCCCTTGAACGCCACCCTTCTTCAACCTGCATCCCCTAGTAACCCTACTATCTACACTATTCCGACAATCTCCTCTGTCAGAAGCAGGCTTCCACCTAAACCCTCCCGAGCACCCCCGCATAAGTACAATATCCCAATCACCCTTCAGAGCCCATGTGCCCCCGTCACCAAAACAACCCTGACAGAGCTGCGTTGTCTGCTTCACATCTGCAGATCTGCAGTAAAACACAAACTTGAAATCTCTGACACCATTACCTTTCACAATATTGACATGCTCTTCCTCACAGAGACCTGGTTCAAAGATACCTCTCACTCTATGTTTGATCTCCTACTACCCACAGGCTATTCTATATTTAGAAATGACAGAACTGACGACATTGGGGGAGGTGTTGCAGTCATCTTCAGAAACTCCCTTCAACTTAAGGCTTCTCCTATCAGCTCCCTCCACACCTTTGAATGCCTTTCTCTTGAGCTTCAATTGCACCACCGCTCACCCCTCAGATTCCATGTCATTTACCGCCCGCCTGGTAGTGGCCCTTCATTTATGGAGGATGTCACTGACTTCTTCAGCGACCAATATTCGCGAAGTGACTATCAGACCTTCGTGGGTGACTTCAATCTCCACTGGGGCGTACCGCATGACTCTTCGGCGAACTCACTGTTTACCTTCCTCTCTGCAAACGATCTTATTCTACACTGCACAGAATAAACACACTTTAAGGGCTCAATACTGGACCTTGTTATTTCTAAAGCAGGCATGCTCTCTATCACTACCCCTATTCATGTAGACTGGTCCGACCACCTCCTCATCCCATTCTCTCTCCGCCTATCATACTCTATAACCCTTGGTCAACCTGAGAGGGCTACCTCCTGGTTCCGTGATGCGAAAAATATTGATGTCGGACCCCTCTGTGAATTAGCTTTGTTATCACTTCCAAGGCTAGACCCGAACCTAGATGTTGACGATCTCACCTCCCAATGCCTCACAGTCCTTGCAGCCGAAATCAATAACGTTGCTCCACTCAAAAGCAAAAAGATAAGGCCCACTCCCTCAGCTCCTCCATGAAGAAAGGAAGCAGCTAAGGCTCCTGGAGAAACAATGGAGGCAAGTGGCCTCTGCAGATAATTTGGCCACGCTTCGTTCAGCAAGATCCAAGTACCACAAGCACATCTTCCTTGAGAAAGCATCGCACTTCAAAACCCTTCTTGACTCAGCCAAAAATAGACCCAAAAAACTATTCGATCTCATGAAGATTCCTAACTGCTCTCCCCCAACCTCCAAGTTGGGGGATTCCACAAAGCAAGCAGCGGATTTTGCTATATTCTGCGATGAAAAAGTGAAATCACTTGTGGATCAGGTCACTCTTCCTACCCCTCCAGAGGGGCGCAAATCCTCAGCCATTTGGCAGAACTTTGACCCCATCTCAGAAAATGACCTCCTCAAGTGCATCCGCAAAACAAAGCCCTCCAACCATTCCCTGGACCCCATCCCCAGTGCTATTGCCATTGACTTCTACACCCATTCCCTTTCCTATTGGAACACTCTGGTCAACCTCTCCCTTTGTCAAGGCTCCCTTCCTGTCTCCTCCAAAACTGGGCAGGTCACCCCTCTGCTTAAAAAACCCACTGCTGATGCGAATGACCTCAACAACTTCCGCCCCATCACTAATCTACCCTTTCTTGTGAAGATCACAGAAAGATGTGTAGCAAAACAACTCTCTCGTCAAATCAAGGACAATGATCTTCTTGACAATTGTCAGTCCGGCTTCATCCAAAACTGCAGCACTGAAACAGCCCTACTGCAAGTGGTTGTTGACGTGCTGACGATTCTCGATTCGGGGGGGTCCTGTCTTCTAATTCTCCTTTCTGCAGCCTTTGACACTGTCAATCACAACACCCTCCTCAACACTATTCCACAAAGAATGGACATGGAGGGCACTGTGCTTAAATGGTTTGCCTCCTTCCTCTCAGATAGATCCCAAATGATCAAAATAGCGAACACTCTTTCATCTCCTGTGGCGGTAGGTCAAGGTGTTCCTTAAGGCTCTATACTTGCACCCACTTTGTTCAATTTCTATCTAGAACCACTGGGAAATCTCCTAAGTAAAGCCGGGATCCACTATCATCTCTATGCAGACGACACTCAAATCTACCTCAAGGTTTCCTCCACTCACGATCTCTCCATCCTAAGCTCCACTCTCGACTCCATTCAAAACTGGATGTCAACTCATCAACTGATTCTGAATCCCTAAAAAAAAAAAAATCCTCCTCCTCTCCTCCTCACTCTCTCTTCCCCAGGTTTAATCATGGATGGATCAGATGAATCTACTCAACAATACGCCCATCATTGTCGACAGCGCAAAATCCCTAGGTGTTATACCCGAGAACAAATCTCCCACATCAACTCCATTGCAAAGTCTGCTCGATACCAATTGCGCCTTCTTTGGGGAATTTGTCGCTTTTTTCCGGAGCAGGACCTTAAAACCCAGGTGCAATCACTGGTCCTCTCCATTCTGGACTACTGCAATTCTCTTTTTACTGGCCTCCCCAAATCCCACTTGTCCCCCCTTAGATCTGTTCTCCATTCAGCAGCTCGTTACCTTTATGGGGCCATAAGAAGCTACCACATCACACCAATGTTATCCACGCTCCGCTGGCTTCCCATTGAGGCAAGAGATTTCTACAAGACTGCTTGTATCACCCACAAAGCCTTGCACTCCTCCTCTCCTCGCTACCTGGCGAACAAGCTGAAACTCTCTGGAGGCTTTAGACCATCAAGCAATGTGGGAAATCTACTGCTTGAACCACCCATTTTCAAGAAGGAAAGATCGATGGCCCAATCCTTTTCAGGCAACGCGGTGAGAATATGGAACTCACTTCCGCCTCAGCTCCAGACCACCACCTTATCCCAGGTCTTTGAAACAGAACTCAAAGTTCTCCTCCTCCAAAGACACCTCCTAAATTAATTCACGCCCTCTCTATTTTCTGAAGGAAGACCTCCCATCACTGAAAACTCTATTCTCCATGACTATGGAAGTGCCTTCCCAGTGTGTTTGTGTGGGTGGAGTGTATGCCATGTATTGCAGTATTATCCTTGTGCCTGTGTTCAGTTCTCTTTTGTAACATGCACACTCCACTTTTCTCTTGTAACACACTGTTTGCTACCTCTCACATTTTGTTTGCTTTTGATACTTGCACAAGTGCCACCATTGCCTACCTAACGTTTGTTCTTGTGCCTCTGTGTCTAGCATATATTTCAGTAGATTACCTCTAAATGTACTTTGTTTTCTCTTGTAACCTGCACACTTGTCACTATTTCCTCCTGTAATGCACTGATTGCTACCTCATGTATTTTGTTTGCTCTCATTTGTCACTTTTACTTCATGTAACTTATCATCTCATTTTGTAATTTGTTCACTTGTAATTTTCAGTTCCTATTGTGAAGTGCTCTGACGCCTTTGGGTAAAGTCTGCGATATATACAAATGCATAAATAAATTAATTAATTATACTATTTGTTTAGGTACCACAATGCCACTTAACAAAATGTGCCCAGCTCTGCTATCTTGCAGCCCTCTTCTGATATTTCCTCGTTCAATAACGATGGCCTGTAAGTCTCTATTTGTAGACAAGATGGGCTTGATCCTACAGTTCAGGGACAGTGAGGTAAAGATGACCAGGCCTCCCTTTGCTCTCCCTCTACCTACAGGAATCGCGGGAACGAAGAAGGCTTTGTACCCCTCCAGCAAGAGATTACAATCAACCAGCCATGTCTCCTGGAGGCATATAACAGAAAAGTTGCTTATGAACTGAACCCAAACTCGGTCTGTAAACTTTTGGGAAACCCAGCTATGTTCCACGACAGTACATTAAAATGATGGGTCTTAAAAGGATCTACTAAAGGGACTATATTTGTGTCCTGAAGAGGAGTAGCGATAGAATTTCCTTGAAATTCGCAAGCTGTTGCCCCTTTAACCATGGTGGAATCTGTTGGAGTTACACTAGTTGATTCCGTAAATACTGGGGTGGAGGCTCAGTACCCAACAGAGCTGTAATGTTGTGAGCGTTTCTAGGACCCTAATTAAATATTCCGGATTTATGCCCTTATGTGGTTATAAAAAATCATATCCTTATAAAAGGCATAAGAATCATATCCATATTTACTCATAGCCAATGCAGTCCAAATATGGCAAGGCTCCTAGAAAGTACAAAGCAATCTTTAAACAAACCAAACCTCCAGCAGCCCGGGAATTCCCCCTGCTTTTGTTTTGATTTGTCCTAGAACTCCTGAGAGTCCTGCAAGAACTGCCAGTTCTTAGTGACAGTTCTTAGTGACGTCTTATGTCCAACCTTACGTCAAACACAGCACCTTCCAGGTATAAATATACCAGCATTTGCCTTAAGCAACACACAACTTTGGAGCTGAGCGGCTATCTACTTACCCGAAACACAGCTGATACGAGTGCCGAAGGAAGCCGCCCCTCCCATTTGACGCACTGAGAAAGACGCTGCCTTTTCTCCTGCCGAGAAAATGCAACTCCCGTGTTTCCAGTCACCCTCGCGGGTGACTGGGAGATCGAGTCCTGAGAACGAGATACAAGACCTCCTTCATTCTAAAACCAAGGTACGGAGCTGATCAGACCCTTAGAGAATTCTTGATTCAGATTCTTGGCAAAACTAACTTAACTTAAACTGCAACTCCCTTACTCCTTCCCACGTACTAGGTTTAAGTTAGGTACACTGGGGTAGGCGTAATTTAGAAGCACCAGTAGAGTACGTTTAGTCAAATTTTTATCTTTGTATGTATTGTATATATTTTAATCGTTTTAAGTATCATATGGCTGAGAAACCACATCAATGCTTTTACAGCATTATTTCATAATACTCCTTTTACTGTGCGCACTTTACTTTATTATAAGTATTGCAATTGTGGCAATTCACTTCTCTTGCATTGGAAAGAAGACTGCTCAATAAATAACACCTTTTATTGAAAACGCCTGTCTCTCTATTTTTCTGCACTCTGGTGAAACTAAGCATGCACGATTGACTGAGTGAAATCGCTATCTGTTGTTTTCACTCGACTCTGGAGATATACTTCTTATTCTGGAGGGAGCAAAGTTGTCATGTTTATGCGGTTGTCAGACACTAATCCCTTCTTGTCTAATCAGGGAAGTTAACAACCTCCCTGTTCATTCGAGAAAGTTTCTAGTGACCTCTGAGCTAGCTGGCATACCTAATTAAGCCTAACATATTCAGTAGAGACCTAGTCGACCTCAGTCCTACGTCTAAACTGCTGTTCATGTTATTCCAATGCGCAGAGCCTATTGGGAATATAGGAACTACACTACATGGCGCCCAAATTTGGTAAGGCGATATTATAACGCAAGATACTAGAGTAACTCAGTCGTGCTTTTCACACAGACCCCTTTTTCCCGTAAAAACTCCAATAGACATCTGAGTGGGTGAAAGGTTAATATCCAACAGAACTTAGTAGGAAGAGATTCCTATGTATTAGTTTTTGGTTTAGTCAACGTTGAAGGATACAGTGCTCCAAAAAATTGTGCACCTAATCTTTGTTTCCTCAAAACTTGCTCTGCAAACCTTCTGTCAATAAAAATGTCAGACAGTGAGGACGAAAGGGAGAGAGCTAGACTAGCAGCTCAACTCGTAGCGGATGACACAACTGTCCAAGATAACGACCCGGATGCAATAATCATCCCGGTCAATATAAGAAAAACCATAACTATAAAACTTATGAAGAATGGAGTAACATCAAGAGGTGGTGCAGTCGTATTTGTGGTAGAGGCCCATGAATATCGGCAGACAGAGGTATTCTATTCCTGGATAAATTTTCCAGCAGCACATGCTGTAACACATGAGTTCCACTACTACAAAATAGCGGAATCTCCAGAGGAATACTCTCCTTTCGAGGAAGTTGAAATTCCACTAACATCCCAAGAGCACCTGCTCTGGTTTAATGGCACCCTAAAACATCAAAATCACATTACCAGGCTCGGTGCACTAGGTAGACCAGGAGCAACATGGCCGGTTCTAGCCAGCTACTCACCACACTCCGACATTGAAACAATGTCGGACCGAGAACTTTTAGTTCAGTTAAAACAACTAATTAAAATACATAGACAATTGGTCAAATATGTCATGCAGACTTCAACAGTCCAACCTTCAAATAAAATTCCACAAAACACCCTTCAACAGGGGAACACAAATAAAATTACACCACAAAATATACAATCATGTCTTCGTAAAACACCCGCAAAACGGGAACAAATTCCATTCAGGTTAGCTCAAAAAATCGCTCAAATAGAGGCAGTATTTCCTGATACTACCCCTCATGAAAAACACAGAATTCTGACTATCTGTCTCCCAATGGGGATCGCACCACATGAGGAGGACTGTGACACCTAGGGCACCGTCTTTGCTTCTATCTACACAAACACACATGGTGTTCCGTCTATGGTGGTTATACCAGAGGTACTAAGACAGATTAAAAATGAATACAGTAAAGAACCTGCTTTAACTCTAGGTATGAAATTACTGAAAGACTTCAGGCAGGTTTCAGCTATATTATTAGCCAACATAAAAGGAGAAGCAGCATCTTTGGCGATCCGCCAAAAATTGAAAGAAACAGATATAGCAGAACAACCTTTTGAACTTGCTGGAATAATTGAAAAATCCTATGAAGAATTAGGTAGAGATAGCTTGGGTGGTAAAGCAGTAAAACCCAAACTAATTGAAAATCCTGAAAAAAACTTTCGTTTAAAATAATCTCAATTTTCAAAAGAAGAAGTGGGTGGGTAATAAACATACCTCTCCCAGAGAAAAACAGTTTCAGTCCAGAGGAAGGTCTCCCCAACAAAGAAATAGATCTCCAGAAGGGGGGCAAGTCTCTACAACGGGAGCCCTCTGAAAAAAGATACGTCCTTAGAAATAGGGACAATTTGAAAAAACCTGACAGATATCAAGATATTGATACTTGTCACTCTCGATCTTTTCAGATTTCCTCATAGAAATCGGAAAGAAGAGGATGGTGAGAACATAAAGAAGAGCACGTCAAGTCCATAGACAAGGAACTTGCTCAGCAAAGTAAAACATTACAATTTCCCAGAAAGAAGGTAGCCAGTATTAAAATAAAACATGCAGAGAATTCTGAGGACACAACAGAAAAAAACGTAGAGTGGGGCCAGACAATGCTAGACAGCGCAGCAGAAGTGAGCATAGCTTGCAAGATCCTGAAGAATCTTCTGGAGACAGTGGTCACGAATGAATACATTCAGGTGGAAACTGCAGACACTCGAGTTAGCGTGCCCCACAAACTATATGAAATAACATTATGTATAGAGGGAAATAAAACTAGGAAAATTAAAGGTCTATTTTGGGAGAATCTATCTAAAGGCTATGATATCCTTCTAGCAGAGAAAGACTGGCCACCAGAGTTTGTCAGGGAGTGCCCACATGGCAAAGAAATGATTATGCCTGCCTTCTCAAATCACATTCCAATTCATAAAAAATACACATTTGCAAGAAAATGGGCAGTGGCCCAAGCCCCTGCATTATATAAAAATCATGTAGGATGGGATGAGGATTCTCCTCACCATAAAATCTAGTTAAAAAATCAACCTACTGCACAGAGGCAGTATCCTGTTAAGCAAGAAGCTAAAAAACAAGTAAGAGAAATTTTAGACCAACTTGAATACCAGGGGGTAATTGAAACATGCACCTCACAAATGAACAATCCTTTGTTTCCTGTCTCCAAGCCAGTCGATTCATATTGTCTAGTTTTGGACTTCAGACACCTAAACTCCTACTGTAAAATGTTTGCAGTACAAAAACTCACACAGTGCAGCACTAATGAATAACATTGTGCGCAAGAAATATAAAACGACATTAGATATTTCAAATGGTTTCTTCTGTCAAAACATAGCACCTGAAAGAAGAAATGTCACCGCTTTCTCCAGCATGGGGACCCAAAAAACAATTTTGTCGTCTCACACAGGGATTCAAAAACAGCCCAGGAATATTTTCAGACAAGGTAACAGAGTTACTACAAATATATGATGATGAGGCATTATCTTATGTCAATGACATCTATCTTACAGACGATGACCTGGAGACTCACTTGAAAAGAGTGAACACCATAATACTTGGGTTCGCATCTGAAGGGTACAAATTTAACTTAAAAAAATCACGAATTGCCCATCTAACTGTACTATTTTTAGGATATGAATTATCAAGTGAAGGCAAAAGCCTAGCAGACAACTTTTTAGAGAAGTGTGCAGTACTCCAAGCTCCAAAAACACTGAAATACTTACAATCAATACTAAGTTTCCTGAATTTTGGAAGAACATACCTTCTAAATTATGCAGAGAGGGTAAACCTCTCTACGAACTAATAAAACCTGATTTTAAACCAATGAATTGGACTCAAAAACACACAGAAATCTTAAGATAATTACAGACAGACATGTTAACTAAAACAAAACTACAAACACACGCAAACAAACGCAACCTTGTAATCCGAGTCATCCCAGGAAGATGCGGATTCACATACCTGACCTCTAATGAAGGAGAAACTGTACCAATAGCTTACAAATCACACTTGTATACACAAGCTGAAATGAAATTCAGTTCTACCGAAAAAATTCTAACTGCGGTTCAAACTGCTGTAGCAAAAGAAAGAGCCCTAGCCCAAGGGAAGAGCATATCTGTTTTAACAGCAGTATCAGCACTTGAGGCAGTAACAAGACCAAGCATTTCGAGTGCTGTGGTATTAGATCCAAAATGGATACAATGGGAAAATTCTCTTGCTACAGAAGACATGAAACACGCTTTTGATCCAAAAATGAAAAAACTAAAAGATCTGGAATACGGACATGAATGCCCTCTGTCAATCGAAATTCTGCCTCTCGAACAGTACACCTGCATAATCTACATGAACAGATTTGCACAACACTACGTTGTGGAAAAACAAATTTACAATGCTGCATGCGTGATTGTTAAAGGTCGCTGGCGCTTAGGTAAATTCAGACCGATGATCACTAAAACGTAATCACTCAGAAACTGTACAACTCAGCGAGCTGAAATAAGATCTCTAAAAATGGCGCTTGAAAATGCCGATCGCGAATTCCCGACACTAATAGTTTGCGATTCGCATTACTGCGTCCAGGCTTACAATAATTCCATGCAGACCTGGATAAAAAACGGTTACAAAGATGAGACAGGTGCCACAATAAAACATAAAAAGCTATGGGAACAGTTAGTTCTTTTGCAGAAAGAACTACAAAAGACTCATGTGATACATACGCAGAGACTTCAACGTGATGGCGTTTACGTTGCAGAGAATTCATTGGCTGACAGAGCCACGGCGGCGGCTGGCCAACCGGCTTCCGTAGCCACAAAAAAGCGTTCTAAAAAACAAATAGATGGAGAAATGCTACTAGCAGTGAAAGCCTCAATGGAAGGCAATTATGCTGCGTTAACTTTAAACTATCCACTTGGAAATACATACATAATTGATGCGAACTCCGTTCCGTTTGCTCAAATCCCTGGAGTGGGGGATAGAGTAATTCCAAACACGAACTGGAGAGTCTTCTTAATTGAAGACGCACACATGGGATTGGGTCTGAGGCACCAAGAGATCCTGAAATCTCTAATAGAGTTACAATCACGATACTGGTGGCCGGGAATGAGCTTGCAAATTTATAACTTTTTCAATAAATTGTCAGGACTGCAACAGAGATCGCAGTTGTGAACTGGACCAGACACATGCCCAGACACCTGTATTAGATAGCATTAGGCTATCTACATGCAGACATCCACAAGGAAAAGAATGCGGTCCCATAAATATTAGGATGAGATTCATTTAGATGAGGCCCTCAGCGCTCGGCTGACACCAGAACTGTTATAAAAGATTTGCAAGTCTTTATCGGCACATACGCAATTGGTATGCTACATTCTGACCAGGGTCCTGCTATTAGCTCTTGGGCTTACAAGGAGGCCATGGTCAGCATGGGCATTGCATTGCGGTACTCTAGACCATTCCATCCCGAGGGAAATGCGGTAGTGGAGAGAAAAAACCGTGACATAAAGCAGTCTATAACAGCGAGGGTATTAGGTTTGTGTGACGGGTGGGTCAAGCATCTAATAAGTGTCCAACATAGTCTTAATAACATTCCAAGAAATTCTCTAGGAGGTATCAGTCCTTATGAACTTTTATTTGGTACTATAATGATCATCCGGGATTTGGATTGTCAGACGTCAGTGGTGAAACTAAAAACCGTTGATATCAAAGATCGTTTGGCTGTTTTACAGGACTTAAATGAAACAAGAAAAAGTCTGAGTAACTAAAAGTTAAAGCCAACGACAACTGAAGAAAAACCACCTGTCCCAGCAAGACCTGTCTGGATTCCAAAGATTGGGGATCTGGTCAGAGAAAAGATTGCGGTGAAGAAGGAATTTGGGCCTTCTTACAGAAAAGCAGTACCTGTCTTAGCTTTCAGCGGAACAAGATCAGTAGTACTACCGCCCCTTGCTGGTAAAAAGGAAAACCGAGTTGTATTAATCGACCTGGTGAAACCACAACCATGTGGCCAATAATAAGTAGTAGGCCCAGTGGACTCCCAATAAATAGCAGAAGACCAAATCTTACTACAATCCAAGAGGTTCGAACTGAGAGACTAATCACATTTGATAAACCAGCAGTGAATAAAAAAGGACTATGCAACAAAGCCATGGAACTTGTGCCTCTTGAAACTCAAATTGCAACAGTTCGTCAAGAAACACCTGTGTACAACGATGTAGCCTCGGACTATACAAATGTAACAAAAGAAAATCCAAAGATCAATGGAAATCCGGAAGCAATTCCACCAATTGACAGAACTACATCTGGCTACTTTATCAACTTTTATGATATTTCCGATGATCCAAGTGAACATGGAGACAAGCCAGCAACAAAAACTTTCAAAAAGAAAATTACAGAGCTTTTTTATCAACTCAGAGAAACATATCTAATTTCACCATGGATTAAGTTATGGATTGTGTTAGGTGTACTTTTCCTCCTTCTGTGGCTCATCTTGGGTAGATTTATTGATGGAAATATATTACAATGGACACAGCAAGTCAGAACATCAACTTGGTCCTGAAACCACACAGATCCTCTCACATCGAAAAAAGAGAACTATCATCCGTGAATATCACAGCCATCCCTATACCTGGTGGTATAGCATGGGACGAAACTGACTATGAAATCTATGGCCCGGTTGAGCTCTTGAAATATCCACACCAATTCCAGATCTCCTTAAGTGACTTTGTATCACCTAGTACTTTCTCTGATGATTGGGACTTTGAAAATAATAATAATATGATGTCAGATTTAGAAATGTCAGCAACATTTACAGAACATGATTATTTACAGGGTTCATCGAATTATGAAGAAATGTATTGTTTCAACCACTTTGGGCATCATTATCTGCATAAATCTGCTAATCCTAGAAATGTTTTCAGTTATAATTAGTGGGAACATTGTCCAACTCCGCCAAAAGGCTGTTCAAAAACATTTTATGAGAAGTTTCCATACTTTTCGGGATTTAATTACACTAATCCAGAAACATTTTATTTCAAAATGTTAAATAAGACAGGAATGAAAAACATGTTGACAAATACTAAACTGATTTATTCTGAAAAACTTTATGAAAAAATGTCTACATTTGGTTTAGAATTTTGGAAAAATAACATTGAGACAAAAACCATCTGGGGTACAAAAGAGTGGCAGGTACAAGGTTTAGAATCATTATTTAGAGCCTGCATGATCCCAGAACAAATAATGTTCCTGAATGACACCATTCAACAAACAACCTGCCTTGGCCTAGCCAAGATAAAAGATTTAAACAACCCGTCTATACCAAAGCCTATGCCTGATAGAAACACCACTGCAGATGAGGGGTTAGACGTGTCCTATATTTTAAAACAAAACAGAACAATTCCTGATTGGAATAAATGGTTGATCTGGCCAACAGACACTAATAACTGTCAAGATAGATTCCTGAACAAAATACAGGGGTTCAAACAGAACAGGCCAGACCCAAGATATTCCCAGAGACAACATCCAGGGATAGTTACAACATACAGTGTAGGGAAACTATGCCTTGAATGGCTGCAGAGATCCACACATCCTGAAATTAAACAACACTTAACTTTACTTAAAGAAGGTGCTGACTTGCGATATTTCATAATGGGACCTCTCAAACAGCGTCAAAAACGTTTCATATACACCGCTATATACGCAGCTTACAATGAAGCTTGGAAAGTAACACAAATTGAAACAGCTGAAAAAATATAAGAAATTGATCGTATTAATTTGGAAAAATCACTTTCTGTAGCGGACAATGGGTTAACGACTCTGTCATCCAGAATTTATTCACTGAACAGCATTGTATCATCTGCTATTGATATAATAGAAAAGGAAATGCTAATGTTACAACATGGTCAATCCCAATTACGTTCAATTGTACAGCTAGGCTGGACATTACAAAATCTCCGTTCAGGCTACGTGCCATGGCGTCTAATCAACACAACGTCATTATTTTCTATCTTTAACCTTACTGATAGACAAATCTCGTTGGCACAAAAAGGAGCAGACTATACGGTGCTCAGCATTGAAACACTAGAAAGATTACCATTGACAATGTCAGAAATATCTGTCATTGAATGGATAATACATGGCACCATTACAATCCCGATAACAACCTTTCAGTTTAAATACTGCCAAAATTATATACCAGCAGGCCTGCATGAAAGGTTGGGTAAAGGATACATCAAGTCAACCTGGAATGTACCTTATACACATAAATGTTATTGTGAAGGGAAAAAATAATTATTTCTTAGTGGTAACAATTGTAAAAAATCACTAAGCGGTACACTTCTGTGTCAAGGTATTAACTTGCATGGAGCCTGCGAAGGTTCATCAAACAACCTTTCATGTCATCTGCACACCACCCCTGCTACACAGATAGAGCCCTTTTTCAGACAAATTTCCAACTGTAGCTACGTTATAATCAGTGACCACGGCTGTTGTGGCATGATGCCAGGAAAAGCCTATCTCGTGAGCGTTACTTCCAGGGTCATTTGTTGTATGCAAGTATTGTATCTAAACAGCAATCCAGACATGGATGCTGCAATATAGAAGCGCCGGGACACCCCGTTGGGGTAGCCGTGCGCTATATAAAACACACTAAATAAATATGGCCTTCTGTGAATATCTCTTCTATTCGAATTGATACTTTAAGCAGAATGAAGGCTATTCTTTTACAAACAACTGTGCCTTGAACCTCGTCCAAAGAGATGTATGACCTGCAAGTTGCAAGGACAGCGGCATAGATACTTATCCTATTATCGACAAATTGCTCCGTGCATTTCGTAGAAATATTAAGCCAAATCCTAAACATGTCAGATACCACTGGCATCGCACATGTATTTAAGACATTATTTTTGGGACTGTTAGCACCCTTTGAAACAGTTCTGGGCATCTTCCCGAATTTTGTGTATTTCTTTTTCGGTGGCCTGCCTCTTATTTTGGGACTCGTAGCAGGAATTTTATTTTTGTTCCTTCAGCTCCGATATGGCAAGCCAAGTCACAGACAAAACTCAGGCTACGATGGAAGAAACGATCCTAGCAATACGATACCGAGAACGTATCACTAAAGTCCTCGGATTGGCCCTGCTAAGAGATCTGAATACCACCTGGTTTCTTTCATTCAGACCAATCTGGCAAAATTGCATCAATGTACAACATCAAAGAAAGACCCAAACATGGATGATTGTTGTCAACCAAATCAAACATTTCAAAATAACAATAAAACATTATTTCTGGGAAATAGCCAATAGACAACAATTGCACTACATTTATTGACCTATCTGATGTGGTCTACTAGGATATTAGTATTTCTGGATTCGCAGACCGTCAACTATGAAAGTTATGTAACTCACTAAACAAACTACAAAAAGGTTCTACTAGGCATGGCAGGCAGCACTACGTAGCACGCAAAGTGACAGACAAAGTCCATCGTGATTGCAGACCAGTGAGAACACTAAAAAGTAAGTTTCCTACTACATAACCAGTCATTAAAATACTCAAACTATCAATCCACTACCACTATCTCTTCTTAGTGGCAGGTGTACAAAGGAAGGACTGGACTTGAGTCTCTAGGGGCAGATTTACAAGTCCATTGCGGCTCTTTTTTTGCTCCATTGTTGCGTGACTTTTGTGACGCAGCTGCAGCGCTAAAGAGGCGCCATGTTGCAGGGTATATTAACAACGTGACGCATCTGGGAGATGCATCACATTGTGAAGCCCTGCGCCATCAGGGGGCGTTCCGGCGCAAGGGAGTGTGTTCCAGAGTGAAATGTACAAGAGTTCACTCAGTCACTTTTAGGCCAATGCAGCGTCACTTAGTCAAAACCCTGCGCCTGCTTGAAGCAGACGTACTGCTTGACGCAGCATTGGGGAGATAGGGCACCCCGGAGCATTGCCGGAGCTGCGTCAGGGTTGCGACGCAACTCCAGCAATGCGCTGCCTTTAGGGCACAGATGCGTGACGCTTCTGTGTCGTTTTTGCCCCATGATGCGCCGCATTGTAAATGTGGTGCACCATGGGTGGTGGAGGCGTGTCGCACAATTACTGGTGCATCCCTGCTAATTGTCAAGGATGCGCCAGTAATTGTAAATCTGCCACGTAGTGTCTAGCATTACGCAGTTCTGGAAAGTACACTCATACATAATTACTCAGGCCAATGAAATGAGCAAAAAAACAAATAAGCATAGTAGCACCGCCACTGAGCAGGAGAGCAGAGCACTAGAAATGCAATCACAGAACATTTTGAAACATAATTTACCTACAGCATTATTACTCTTTGGAAAAAACAAAAATTTGCAATATGATAACACATAGAGCAGGAGAAAACAGAGTAGTGATTAAATAGCTACTACTGCTCACCAAGCCCGGGGATCTCGACGCCTACCAGGTCGAGCAGGTCGCGTTCTCGGTCCAGGACATCGGACAACCGGTGCGTGGCCTGGTTGTAGGTGCGCCGGACCCGAGAGTGTTGATGAATGGCCCGGCACACCTTTTCCCACTGCTTCCGACGTCCCGGAGCCCATATTCGCTAGCGATCCTGCCACCTGCCGCGATGGTCTTGGGGTAGCGGCGCTGCACATAGTAAACCAGTGCGGCCACCTCCTCCGGACTGAAGATCTCCCGGGCTGTGACTAGCTCCCCCCGCAATCGCCCGCATGGGAGCCGGGTACAGGGTGCGGGACCCTTCCCCTTCTCCTTTCTGGCTCCCTTTGCCATGGTCCTGTACAGCAGAAAGAAAAAAAAGGAAAGAATAGGGAAAAAGTAAAGTAAAAAAAAGTTTTAAAAAGTAGCTTTAAAAGTAACGAAAAGTTGAAAAAAACTAAAAATATAGATCTAGAAATAAAGAGGGATAGATATAGAGTAGAAAAGATAAAAAAAGTCAAAAGAAACAGAGGATTGCACAGATGAAAGGAGGATTAGAAGGCATGCACAGAACCATAGCAATGAATGAAAAACAAGATGGCCGCCCCCATTGTGGACCGCCTGGGTAAGTTTGCACGAATTTTCCCGTGCGAGTACGCAAAAACACGTGCGAACTGGTAATAGCGCGCCGCACACAACGCAACATTGTCAATAGCGCCTGGAAACGGAAATACGCAACGCACACAAGATGGCCATACCCATGTATGACCGCATGGGCAATCTCGCGGTCGGTGCGCTGCGAGCGGTCCGCGAATAAGCAAAAAAATGGGCGAACACTCAAAAAGAAAGAAATCCGCAAATTCGCACGAATTAGCGGATTGCAAGTTCGATTTCGAGCGAATTTGCGCCCCGCGAATCTCGTGAAATTGCAGAAAAATGAATTTTGTAAAACTGAAAGCACTTAGCAGGTGCAAAAGTTCAAGCTAATTTGTAACCATTCCCTGTAGTGCTTCCTGAGGGGCCACTCCAGAGTTCAGTTGCCTACTTGCAACTATTCTCTGACCCTGCTCTGGGTCAGAGAATAGTTTCAAGTATGGCACAATGCTCCTGTAAAAAAAATTAAGCTGCAACAGGAAGCACTTACAGTTAAGGAAGCAGGTGCCAGACTAAAAGCTCAAATTCAGCGACACATTAACCAGACCCAAATGAATTCATCTCAGTTGAGGCTGGGAAGTTGGGCTTTGCTTTCCCCCCATAATCTACAGTGGTGAGTGGTGAACAAGAGGGTGAAAGTGGTGAACCAGAGGGTGCTGTGATAAACCAGAGGGGGACAGTGATGATCCAGAGGGTGGCAGTGGCAAATTAGAGGGTGGCAGTGATGAACCAGAGGGTGGCAGTGGTGAACCAGAGGGTGGCAGTGATGAACCAAAGGGTGACAGTGGTGAATCAGAGGGTGGCAGTGATGATCCAGAGAGTGGCAGTGGCAAACCAGAGGATGGCAGTGATGAACCAGAGGGTGGCAGTGGTGAACCACAGGGTGGTAGTGGTGAACCAGAGGGTGGCAGTGATGATCCAGAGGGTGGCATTTGCAATCCAGAGGGTGGAAGTCTTGAACCAGAGGGTGGCAGTGATTAACCAGAGGGTGGCAGTGATGAACCAGGGGTGGCAGTAATGAACCAGAGGGTGGCAGTGATGATCCATAGGGTGGCAGTGGCGAACCACAAGGTGATGAACCAGAGGATAGCAGTGATGAACCAGAGGGTGGCAGTGATGATCCAGAGGGTAGCAGTGGCAAAAGAGAGGGTGGCAGTGATGAACCTGAGGGCAGCAGTAGCGATCCAGAGGGTGGCAGTGATGAACCAGAGGGTGGCAGTGATGAACCAGAGGGTAGCAGTAGCGATCCAGAGGGTGGCAGTGATGAACCAGAGGGTGGTAGTGATGATCCAGAAGATGCCAATGATCAACCAGAGGGTGGCAGCCTTGAACCAGAGGGTGGCAGTGATGATCCAGAGGGTGACAGTGGCAAACCAGAGGGTGGCAGTAAAGCACCAGAGGGTGGCAGTGATGATCCAGAGGGTGGCAGTGGCGAACCAGATGGTGGCAGTGGCGAACCAGATGGTGGCAGTGGTGAACCAGAGGGTGACAGTGATGATCCAGAGGGTGGCATTGGCAAACCAGAGGGTGGCAGTGATCAACCAGAGGGTGGCAGTGATCAACCAGAGGGTGGCACTGGCGAACCAGAGATTAGCAGTAATGAACTAGACGGTTGCAGTGATGATCCAGAGGGTGGCAGTGGCGGATCACAAGGTGATGAACCAGAGGATAGCAGTGATAAACCAGAGGGTGGCAGTGGTGAACCAGAGGGTGGCAGTGATGATCCAGAGGGTAGCAGTGGCAAACCAGAGGGTGGCAGTGATGAACCAGATGGTAACAGTGGCGATCCTGAGGTTGACAGTGATGAAGCAGAGGGTGGCAGTGATGATGCAGAGGGTGGCAGTGGTGAACCAGAGGGTGGCAGTAATGAACCAGAGGGTGGCAGTGATGATCCAGTGGGTGGCAGTGGCGAACCAGAGGGTGGCTGTAATGAACCAGAGGGTGGCAGTGATGATCCAGAGGGTGGCAGTGGCGAACCAGAGGGTGGCAGTAATGAACCAGAGGGTAGCAGTGATCAACCAGAGGGTGGCAGTCTTGAACCAGAGGGAGGCAGTGATCAACCAGAGGGTGGCAGTGATGAACCAGAGGGTGCCAGTGATGAACCAAAGTGTGGCAGTGATGAATTAGAGGGTGACACTGGTAACCCCGAGGGTGGCAGTCCGGAACCAGAGGGTGGCATTGATGAACCAGGGGGTGGCAGGGATGAACCAGAGGATGCCAGTGATCAACCACAGGGTGGCAGCCTTGAACGAGAGGGTGGCAGTGATCAACCAGAGGGTGGCAGTGATGAACCAGAGGGTGCCAGTGATGAACCAAAGGGTGGCAGTGGTGAACCAGAGGGTGGTAGTGGTGATCCAGAGGGTGGTAGTGATGATCCAGAGGGTGGCAGTTGCAATCTAGAGGGTGGAAGTCTTGAACCAGAGGGTGGCAGTGATCAACCAGAGGGTGGCACTGATGAACCAGGGGGTGGCAGGGATGAACCAGAGGATGCCAGTGATCAACCACAGGGTGGCAGCCTTGAACGAGAGGGTGGCAGTGATCAACCAGAGGGTGGCAGTGATCAACTAGAGGGTGGCAGTGATGAACCAGGGGTGGCAGTAATGAACCAGAGGGTGGCAGTGATGATCCAGAGGGTGGCAGTGGCGAACCACTAGGTGATGAACCAGAGGATAGCAGTGATGAACCAGAGGGTGGCAGTGGTGAACCAGAGGGTGGCAGTGATGATCCAGAGAGTAGCAGTGGCAAACAAGAGGGTGGCAGTGATGAACCAGAGGGTAGCAGTAGCGATCCAGAGGGTGGCAGTGAAAAACCAGAGGGTGGTAGTGATGATCCAGAGGATGCCAGTGATCAACCAGAGGGTGGCAGCCTTGAACCAGAGGGTGGCAGTGATGATCCAGACGGTGGCAGTGGCGAACCAGAGGGTTGCAGTAATGAACCAGAGGGTGGCAGTGATGATCCAGAGGGTGGCAGTGGCGAACCAGAGGGTGGCAATGGTGAACCAAAGGGTGACAGTGATGATCCAGAGGGTGGCATTGGCAAACCAGAGGGTGGCAGTGATCAACCAGAGGGTGGCAGTGATGAACCAGAGGGTGGCACTGGTGAACCAGAGGGTGGCAGTAATGAACCAGAGGGTGGCAGTGATGATCCAGAGGGTGGCAATGGCGAACCACAAGGTGATGAACCAAAAAATAGTAGTGATGAACCAGAGGGTGGCAGTGGTGAACCAGAGGGTGGCAGTGATGATCCAGAGGGTGGCAGTGGCAAACCAGAGGGTGGCAGTGATGAACCAGAGGGTAACAGTGGCGATCCTGAGGTTGGCAGTGATGAAGCAGAGGGTGGCAGTGATGATCCAGAGGGTGGCAGTGGTGAACCAGAGGGTGGCAGTTATGAACCAAAGGGTGGCAGTGATGATCCAGAGGGTGGCAGTAGCGAACCAGAGGGTGGCAGTAATGAACCAGAGAGTGGCAGTGATGATCCAGAGGGTGGCAGGGGTGAACCAGAGGGTGGCAGTAATGAACCAGAGGGTGGCAGTGATCAACCAGAGGTTGTCAGTCTTGAACCAGAGGGAGGCAGTGATCAACCAGAGTGTGGCAGTGATGAATTAGAGGGTGACACTGGTAGCCCTGAGGGTGGCAGTGCGGAACCAGAGAGTGGCATTGATGAACCAGGGGGTGGCAGGGATGAACCAGAGGATGCCAGTGATCAACCACAGGGTGGCAGCCTTGAATGAGAGGGTGGCAGTGATCAACCAGAGGGTGGCAGTGATGAACCAGAGGGTGGCACTGGTGAACCAGAGGGTGGCAGTAATTAACCAGAGGGTGGCAGTGATGAACCAGAGGGTGGCAGTGATGATCCAGAGGGTGGCAGTGGCGAACCAGAGGGTGGCAGTAATGAACCAGAGGGTGGCAGTGGCAAACCAGAGGGTGGCAGTGATGAACCAAAGGGTGGCAGGGATGAACCAGAGGGTGGCAGTGATCAACCAGAGGGTGGCACTGGTGAACCAGAGAGTGGCAGTAATGAACTAGAGGGTGGCAGTGATGATCCAGAGGGTGGCAGTGGTGAACCACAAGGTGATGAACCAGAGGATAGCAGTGATGAACCAGAGGGTGGTAGTGGTGAACCAGAGGGTGACAGTGATGATCCAGAGGGTAGCAGTGGCAAACCAGAGAGTGGCAGTGATGAACCAGAGGGTAACAGTGGCGATCCTGAGTTTGGCAGTGATGAAGCAGAGGGTGGCAGTGATGATCCAGAGGGTGGCAGTGGTGAACCAGAGGGTGGCAGTAATGAACCAGAGGGTGGCAGTGATGATCCAGAGGGTGGTAATGGCGAACCAGAGGGTGGCAGTAATGAACCAGAGGGTGGCAGTGATGATCCAGAGGGTGGCAGTGGCGAACCAGAGGGTGGCAGTAATGAACCAGAGGGTGGCAGTGATCAACCAGACGGTGGCAGTCTTGAACCAGAGGGAGGCAGTGATGAACCAGAGTGTGGCAGTGATGAATTAGAGGGTGACACTGGTAACCCCGAGGGTGGCAGTCCGGAACCAGAGGGTGGCATTGATGAACCAGGGGGTGGCAGGGATGAACCAGAGGATGCCAGTGATCAACAACAGGGTAGCAGCCTTGAACGAGAGGGTGGCAGTGATCAACCAGAGGGTGGCAGTGATGAACCAGAGGGTGGAAGTGATGAACCAGAGGGTGGCAGTGGTGAACCAGAGGGTGGTAGTGGTGAACCAGAGGGTGGCAGTGATGATCCAGAGGTTGGCATTTGCAATCCAGAGGGTAAAAGTCTTGAACCAGAGGGTGGCAGTGATGAACCAGAGGGTGGCAGTGATGAACCAGGGGTGGCAGTAATGAACCAGAGGGTGGCAGTGATGATCCAGAGGGTGGCAGTGGCGAACCACAAGGTGATGAACCAGAGGATAGCAGTGATGAACCAGAGGGTGGAAGTGGTGAACCAGAGGGTGGCAGTGATGATCCAGAGGGTAGCAGTGGCAAACGAGAGGGTGGCAGTGATGAACCAGAGGGTAGCAGTAGCGATCCAGAGGGTGGCAGTGGTGAACCAGAGGGTGGTAGTGATGAGCCAGAGGATGCCAGTGATCAACCAGAGGGTGGCAGCCTTGAACCAGAGGGTGGCAGTGATGATCTCGAGGGTGGCAGTGGCGAACCAGAGGGTGGCAGTAATAAACCAGAGGGTGGCAGTGATGATCCAGAGGGTGGCAGTGGTGAACCAGAGGGTGGCAGTGGTGAATCAGAGGGTGACAGTGATATTCCAGAGGGTGGCATTGGCAAACCAGAGGGTGGCAGTGATCAACCAGAGGGTGGCAGTGATGAACTAGAGGGTGGCACTGGTGAACCAGAGAGTGGCAGTAATGTACCAGAGGGTGGCAGTGATGATACAGAGGGTGGCAGTGATGATCCAGAGGGTAACAGTGGCGATCCTGAGGGTGGCAGTGATGAACCAGAGGGTAACAGTGGCGATCCTGAGGTTGGCAGTGATGAAGCAGAGGGTGGCAGTGGTGAACCAGAGGGTGGCAGTGATGATCCAGAGGGTGGCAGTGGCAAACCAGAGGGTGGCAGTGATGAACCAGAGGGTGGCAGTGGCAAACCACAAGGTGATGAACCAGAGGATAGCAGTGATGAACCAGAGGGTGGAAGTGGTGAACCAGAGGGTGGCAGTGATGATCCAGAGGGTAGCAGTGGCAAACAAGAGGGTGGCAGTGATGAACCAGAGGGTAGCAGTAGCGATCCAGAGGGTGGCAGTGGTGAACCAGAGGGTGGTAGTGATGATCCAGAGGATGCCAGTGATCAACCAGAGGGTGGCAGCCTTGAACCAGAGGGTGGCAGTGATGATCTCGAGGGTGGCAGTGGCGAACCAGAGGGTGGCAGTAATGAACCAGAGGGTGGCAGTGATGATCCAGAGGGTGGCAGTGGCGAACCAGAGGGTGGCAGTGGTGAATCAGAGGGTGACAGTGATATTCCAGAGGGTGGCATTGGCAAACCAGAGGGTGGCAGTGATCAACCAGAGGGTGGCAGTGATGAACTAGAGGGTGGCACTGGTGAACCAGAGAGTGGAAGTAATGTACCAGAGGGTGGCAGTGATGATACAGAGGGTGGCAGTGATGATCCAGAGGGTAACAGTGGCGATCCTGAGGGTGGCAGTGATGAACCAGAGGGTAACAGTGGCGATCCTGAGGTTGGCAGTGATGAAGCAGAGGGTGGCAGTGGTGAACCAGAGGGTGGCAGTGATGATCCAGAGGGTGGCAGTGGCAAACCAGAGGGTGGCAGTGATGAACCAGAGGGTACCAGTGGCGATCCTGAGGTTGGCAGTGATGAAGCAGAGGGTGGCAGTGATGATCCAGAGGGTGGCAGTGGTGAACCAGAGGGTGGCAGTAATGAACCAGAGGATGGCAGTGATGATCCAGAGGGTGGCAGTGGCGAACCAGAGGGTGGCAGTAATTAACCAGAGGGTGGCAGAGATGATCCTGAGGGTGGCAGTGGCGAACCAGAGGGTGGCAGTAATGAACCAGAGGGTGGCAGTGATCAACCAGAGTGTGGCAGGGATGAACCAGAGGATGCCAGTGATCAATCACAGGGTGGCAGCCTTGAACGAGAGGGTGGCAGTGATCAACCAGAGGGTGGTAGTGATGATCCAGAGGGTGGCAGTGGCGAACCAGAGGGTGGCAGTAATGAACCAGAGGGTGGCAGTGGCAAACCAGAGGGTGGCAGTGATGAAACAAAGGGTGGCAGGGATAATCCAGAGGGTGGCAGTGGTGAACCATAGGGTGGCAGTGGCGAACCAGAGGGTGGCAGTAATGAACCAGAGGGTGGCAGTGATGATCCAGAGGGTGGCAGGGGTGAACCAGAGGGTGGCAGTGATGAACCGGGGGGTGGCTGCGATGAACCACAGGGTCGCAAACAGGCTGGACATGTAGAAACAACATGGTCACAACCGTTGCGACCACACTAGTAAGTTTGCGTTCCCGAACTTGTAAAAAACCCTCGCGAACTGGCAAAAACAGCAAATTCACAAATTCGCACGAATTTGTGAATTTTGCGAATTGCGAGTTCGCTTTGCTGAATTTGCGGATCGCAAATTCACAAATTTCGCCCATACTTAATCAAGATGTGCTGGAGGTGTTTGGGGCAGCTTTGCAGAAGAGTGCTGTTCACACTATCCACTTGACAACAGACATGTGGACCAGTTGCTAAGCCCTTGATTACATGTGCATCACTGCCCACTGGATCTCTTTTGCAGGGGTTAGAGACAAGTCAAGTGCAGTTGTTTACCAAGATACACTTTTTCAAGCTACTCGGAAGGAGGAGTTTAATAGGAAGGTCTATGAATGGCTGCATCCAATACATCGCATAGTTGGTTATGTTTCCACGGATAATGGCAGTAATATAGTTAAGGCCATGCAGCAAGGTGCAGTGTATTTGGCGCACAGTATTAACATCATGGTGCAAGATTTCTTGAAAAATAAAAAACACAGTCAGCAAGTTACTGACCACCTGCCGAAGAATCTGCACTTATTTCAGCCATTCTTTTGAGGCCCAGAAGCATTCAACATGAACGTAGACTGCCAGTCAAAGGACTCATCCAGGAGGCGGCAACACGTTGGAACTCAACCTTTTACATGCTTGAGCGTCTGTCTGAGCAGTGCATGGTAATCAATGAGTATGTCTTTCGATGGGGTTCTACTATGAACGACATGAGGCTAGAGTTGGAGGAATGAAAGCTAGTTGAAAACCGGACAGACATGCTTCATCCTTTTGAGGTCTTCACGCGTGAAGTCAGCAGGGAGGACTGTTCTTTAGGCAAAGCTATCCCATTGTTGGTCATGCTAGAGCACCAACTGAAGGCAGTGTCTTCAACGTTCAGAGATGATGGTGAAAAGCAAGACGCATATCAGTTGGCGGAGAGGTTCTTAAGCCGCCTAGTTGACAATGAAAGGCTTAAAAACATACGTACAGAACAACATTACATTTGTGCCACTATTCTGGATCCACTGTACAAAAAGGCAGTGGCCAGCAAAGCATTCATTTCTTTTGATGAAGCAGATGTTTCAAAGTACAAACATTGGCTAGCTGTGTCAGCCACTAGGTTTGAAAAAGATCAGCAGAAAATTCAAGTAGCCGGCAGAAGTCCAACTGAATATGCAGGCCATCCGGCGTCAAGTTCCACTCTGAATCTATGGGCGAAGGGAGTCACTTTCCCTTACAGCCGTTAACGACACCAGCAGCAACCGTATCATGGGCGTAAAATACATTTCGGGGGCGAATTTGTGGATTTTTGATGATTTCGCGATCCGCGAATCAGGGGAATTTACCCAATAATCCTTAAATTTGCAAGCTACAAATTATTTTGCTTGTTCGCGCTTGAAAAATTACAATATCGCGCGCGCGGTGTTGACTTACCGTCATTCTGAGTCCACCGAGTTGCTTTTCTCCAGGTTTTGCGTGTGCTGCGCCATTTTTGATCTTGCTGCGTGATGTCACGAGAGTTTTTCGAACGCAATTACGTTATCAGTGCACTGCGAGAGTTTGACAACGCGAGTACGTCATAAAGGCACGCGTTGGCGCGCAGCTGACTTCCGGTGGGAGATTTGAACAGCTCGCGTTCCCGAAATTACAAAAATTCTGCACAAGAAATCCACCGCAGGAAGCATACTCCGTGGAAAATAATGATTTTGATCAAAATAACTCCTCAGATTGACATTTAACTGAACTTTTTGGTGCAGGAGTCCATTTTTTGGGGTGGGGTGGGAGGAAGGAAGTGCCTCAGAGTCTCCATCTTCCTGTTCCTGTCCATCACGCTCCTCCCAGTGCTTTGTGCATGTACTGGTCACTTTTCATTTGGCTGTGGGGCTGGAAGGATTACTTTCTGTGACTGCTGTTGTATTTGTATTTGAGGACTTTTTAGACTTTGGAGTTTGGATCACTTTTGGACTTGAGATTTTACAAGTAACTTGGTGTTGTTTGTTTGGGGCATTGCAGTGGAGGCAACTACAGTTCTAAAACTTTTTTCACAAGTTTAACAAAATATATATTGTGGTGGTTAGCCACAGTATCCAGTAGTCCCAGGGTTAGTCATGGGTTGCATGATACAACTGTTTCTGTGATTTGTTTTTTAACTTAATTCTCATTTATGTCATGGAATTTTAGCTCATTGTTATATGTTGATTTTTTTTAACATTTTGGGGTGCCTGTAAAGCCTCACTAGCCAGTTGGCCCAGATGTAGTGAGTGTGGCATGGACCTAGTTTTTCTTGAATTTAAACATCATTGAAGGCATGGATGGCATGGCATTGTTGTGAATTTTGAGTGTTTTTTTTACTTTTTGGGGTGTTGTTGGGGCCTGGGCTTGTGGGTGGGGGCCATTTTGAGGCCTGGGACAGGCAGGGCCTGGCCATGTGGTGGGGGTCAAGGGGCAATTTTTAAGCCAGGCAGTGTGCTCAGGCCTGCACCCAGTTTGCCTTGCTTTCAACCATTATGCCCAGGGGTACTCAGTGGTGCATGGGCCTAGTCTTTCTCTGGGGTGTCTTGAATTTAAACATCATTGAGGGCATGGCTGGCATGGGATTGTGGTGCTTTTTGGGTGTTTTTTTTACTTTTTGGGGGTGTTGTTGGGGTTTGGCCATGTGGGTGGGGACATTTTGAGACCTGGGACAGGCAGGGCCTGGCCATGTGGTGGGGGTCAAGGGGCCATTTTTAAGCCAGACAGTGTGCTCAGGCCTGCACCCAGTTTGCCTTGCTTTCAACCATTATGCCCAGGGGTACTCAGTGGTGCATGGGCCTAGTCTTTCTCCGGGGTGTCTTGAATTTAAACATCATTGAGGGCATGGATGGCATGGGATTGTTGTGATTTTTGAGTGTTTTTCGACTTTTTGGAGTGTTGTTGGGGCCTGGCCATGTGGGTGGGGGCCATTTTGAGGCCTGGAACACGCAGGGCCTGACCATGTGGTGGGGTCAAGGGGCCATTTTTAATCCAGGCAGTGTGCTCAGACCTGCACCCAGTTTGTCTTGCTTTCAACCATTATGCCCAGGGGTAGTCAGTGGTGCATGGGCCTAGTCTTCCTCTGGGTTTGTCTTGAATTTATACATCATTGAGGGCATGGATGGCATGGGATTGTGGTGATTTTTGAGTGTTTTCTTTACTTTTTGGGGTGTTGTTGGGGCCTGGGCATGTGGTGGGGGTCAAGGGGCCATTTTTAAGCCAGGCAGTGTGCTCAGGCCTGCACCCAGTTTGCCTTGCTTTCAACCATTATGCCCAGGGGTACTCAGTGGTACATGGGCCTAGTCTTTCCCTGGGGTGTCTTGAATTTAAACATCATTGAGGGCATGGCTGGCATGGGATTGTGGTGCTTTATGAGTGTTTTTCGACTTTTTGGGGTGTTGTTGGGGCCTGGCCATGTGGTGGGGGTCAAGGGGCCATTTTTAAGCCAGGCAGTGTGTTCAGGCCTGCACCCAGTTTGCCTTGCTTTCAACCATTATGCCCAGGGGTACTCAGTGGGG
Organism: Lissotriton vulgaris; assembly: GCF_964263255.1. Lineage (NCBI taxonomy): Eukaryota > Metazoa > Chordata > Amphibia > Caudata > Salamandridae > Lissotriton > Lissotriton vulgaris. The sequence goes on along the minus strand of NC_141691.1, from coordinate 42,638,758 downwards.
CAGGGGCCTAGTCTTTCTCTGGGGTGTCTTGAATTTAAACATCATTGAGGGCATGGATGGCATGGGATTGAGGTCATTTTTGAGTGTTTTTCGACTTTTTGGGGTGTTGTTGGGGGCTGGCCATGTGGGTGGGGGCCATTTTGAGGCCTGGCACAAGCAGGGCCTGGCCATGTGGTGGGGGTCAAAGGGGCATTTTTAAGCCAGGCAGTGTGCTCAGGCCTGCACCCAGTTTGTCTTGCTTTCAACCATTATGCCCAGGGGTACTCAGTGGTGCATGGGCCTAGTCTTTCTCTGGGGTGTCTTGAATTTAAACATCATTGAGGGAATGGATGGTATGGAATTGTGGTGCTTTTTGAGTGTTTTTTGACTTTTTGGGGTGTTGTTGGGGCTTGGCCATGTGGGTGGGGGCCATTTTGAGGCCTGGTACAGGAAGGGCCTGGCCATGTGGTGGGGGTCAAGGGGCCATTTTTAAGCCAGGCAGTGTGCTCAGGCCTGTACCCAGTTTGCCTTGCTTTCAACCATTATGCCCAGGGGTACTCAGTGGTGCATGGGCCTAGTCTTTCTCTGGGGTGTCTTGAATTTAAACATCACTGAGGGCATGAATGGAATGGGATTGTGGTGATTTCTGAGTGTTTTTTGACTTTTTGGGGTGTTGTTGGGGCCTGGCCATGTGGTTGGGAGCAATTTTGAGGCCTGGTACATGCAGGGCCTGACCATGTGGTGGGGGTCAAGGGGCCATTTTTAAGCCCGGAAGTCTGCTCAGGCCTGCACCCAGTTTACCTTGCTTTCAATCATTATGCCCAGGGGTACTCAGTTGTGCTTGGGCCTAGCCTTTCCCTGGGGTGTCTTGAATTTAAACATCATTGAGGGCATGGATGGCATGGGATTTTGGTCATTTTTGAGTGTTTTTTTTACTTTTTGGGGAGTTGTTGGGCCCTGGCCATGTGGGTGGGGGCCATTTTGAGGCCTGGTACAGGAAGGGCCTGGCCATGTGGTAGGGGGGTCAAGGGGCCATTTTTAAGCCAGGCAGTGTACTCAGGCCTGCACCCAGCTTGCCTTGCTTTCAACCATTATGCCCAGTGGTAATCAGTGGTGCATGGGCCTAGTCTTTCTCTGGGGTGTCTTGAATTTAAACATCATTGAGGGCATGGATGACATGGGATTGTGGTGATTTTTGAGTGTTTTTCGACTTTTTGGTATGTGTATCTGATGTTCCTCTGGCTTCCACTGCCAGTAAGAAGGAGCAGAAGAAGCAAGTGGTATCACCTACCAAGGAGACTGGTGTGCCCACCGACACCTTTTTTGGGAGAAAAAAAAAACTACCCCTGCAGCAGCAGCGGTGTCCGCCAGGGACCAAGCTCAAAGCAGCTCCTCTGCTTCATTGGGCTCAGTGCCACCACGCCAAGTTAGGTCCAAGACCACCATGAGTGCTGCTGCGGCAGCCACTTTGGTTGTTGAATCACCATAGACCAGTGATCTTGGCTCATCACAAGAAAGTACCATCCAAACAACACCGGGTGTAACTCAGCTGACGAGTGTTCAACAACCACAGCCACAAACACAGGTGCAACTAGTACAAGCACAAGTACATGGGCAAGGAGAGGCGCAAGTAAATCCACAAAGAGAGGCGCAAGTACAGCCGCAAGGAGAGCCGCAAGGACAGCCACAAGGAGGGGCACAAATAGAGCCGCAAGGAGAGGCGCATGGAGAGGTGAATGGAGAGGTGCGACTAAAGGTTCATGGAGCGGCACAACTGCCTACAACACTTGTGCCTCCAGAAGTAGGGAAAGAGAGAAAGGCTGGGTCCTGTCTCTGACCGGCTGGACCACTCTTTTATAATAAACACAAGAAAGTGCCGGACAGTCTGGATAGATGCAAACAAATGCGCGCCTAGTATAAGTAATTACTAGGTGGACAACCCGTTAGTGATTGATCACTTATATTTTATGGAAAAGTTTTTGAAACGTTTTTGGCATCAAAAAGTGCACACCACATTCACAAAAAGTACACAAATGCATTGAAACCAAGATACAGTACATAACATTATGACATACACATACAATGATTATGATTACAATGAACAACTGTGCTATGCCTCAAATTGTAGTGTTATACTGAGGCACCAATCCTGAATTATACATGAACAAGTGGACAGAGAAATGAAATACTAGCCTACTTGTTTCCACCACCCTGGACACGTATTAATTTTGACATATGGTGCAAAAATAGGAACACACAAAAAACTAAGTAGACATGTGGAATTTGTGCGAATTCTGTTCCTATTGTGCCCTAATATTCGCAGTGTCTAGGTGGAGCAGGACGCCGACGCGTTTCGAACCCATAGAATAAGTAGAGGGTTCTCCTCAGGACAAGGATTGGGGGTCGTTGTTTCTTAGACTTGCAATGTCAGGAAACTCTCTGTGGGTTTTCCTTGGTGGATACACCACTATGAAGTGTGAGGGGTGCCGGTGTGCGTTAAATCAGGAGTAACAAGGATTATGCCTTGTTAGGTAGACGTTCTTTATTCTGCACGAACTCGAGCGGCGGCCGCCGCTGAAGTTCGGAAAATTTTGCTCGATTGAATCGGTCTCCACACCAAACACCCAAGCTTCGCTGAAAAGGTAGCGCCAGAAGTAGGGGCACATCAGGAAATTGCTATTCAAGAGGAGGTATCATCCGAGGAAGCCACTCCTCCTGATGATGATCCATTGTCTTACAGATCCCTAGCAAGAAAAAGGTCAAAGAGGGCTACTACTACTACAAGTTCTTCTTCAAGCCCCGTTGCTTCTGATGATCTTGATGTTGATTGAAACCCCCAATGGTGAGTCACGCCATGAGCCGACAAAGGTAGCTAAGCCTAAAAGGAAGGCTCCCGCAAAGCTTCGACTTATGGCTGATGACAATGAACAAGAAGTGGTGTCTTCTGCTGCTGATGAACAGTCTAACAATGACCCAGTCATCACAGTCGTCACTCCAGCCCCAGCAGGCATGCAGCAGACAGACATTTTCACCCTAGCGCGAATGGCTGCTGAGCGGGATATGGGCGGCGTGGCACTGGTACCACCACCGTTAACTACAACACCAACACGACCTACAGCTTCCATCTTTTTTAGTCAGAAGGGCCGGCATGGACCTCCATCCAGCTTGACCTCAAATAGTGGTACTGTAAGTGAACAACAGAAACGAATTCAGCCACGCCCATCCTCCACTTCATCTGGCATTGAAAGTCAAAGTAGCACCTCTACCTTCAGCAGACATCACCAGTCCCCAGTTTGGGACTTCTTTACTGTTAGCGCAAAGGCAGAAAACATGGTTGTTTGTTCGATTTGTAAAGCATACGTTAGTCGGGGTAAGCTTGGTACCAACTATGGTACCGGAGGCCAGAGAGGTCATCTCAAGCAACACCATACTATCGAGTGGGTAGCACACATGAGGAAGATCGAGGAAGGCAAAAGAAAAACAAATCCAAATGTATCCTTTAATATTGCATGTGATGATGACGAGAATCTGATCGTGCACGGTAAGTGAAGAAGCGACAGACATTTTTTCTGGTACACCCAGTTCTGCTGGCAGCAGCACTGCAGTGGTATCGCCCTCTACCCCTGCAACATCTATGAGGCACCTAAGAGTGTTGTAGAGACACCAATGCGAAAAACTACATCAATGGGCCTAACTGGTTTGAAGACGTCATCATCATCATAATCATGTAAAATGATCCAGCCCACCATTCGCTGAATGTTCTGGTCGGAGGAGCCATTTGAACGCAACCACCCAACGGTACATCTGTATAACGCAAAGCTGGCTAAAATGCTAGCGCTGGACCTTCTCCCTTTTTCTTTCGTGGAAGGGGTGGGGTTTCTAGAATTAGTGGTAACAGTTTACCCTAAATGGAAGGTTCCTTGCCTGTCCTATTTTGCCAGAGTTGCGATTCCAGCACTACATCAAGATGTGCTGGAGGTGATTGGGGCAGTTTTGCAGAAGAGTGCTGTTCACACTATCTACTTGACAACAGACATGTGGACCAGTTGCCAAGCCCTTGATTACATGTGCATCACTGCACACTGGGTCTCTTATGCAGGGTCTTTTGCAGGAGTTAGAGACAAATCAAGTGCAGTTGTTGACCTGGACATGTTTGCCATGGAGAAAACTCATACTGCAAAAAACATTTTGGATAAGTTTAGCAGTAAGGTCTCTGAATGGCGGCAACCAAGAAAGCGCATAGTTGGTTATGTTTCCACGGATAATGGCAGTAATATAGTTAAGGCCATGCAGGAAGGTGAATATTTCAGAGTGCCGTGTTGGGCGCACTGTATAAACCTGGTTGTTCAAGATTTCTTGAAAAATGAAAACCAAGTCACGAAGTTACTGTTTACCTGCCGAAGAATCTGCACACATTTCAGCCATTCTTTAAGTCCCGGAAGCAGCTGAGGAGCATTCAACATGTACGTAAAGTGCCAGTCAAATGACTCATCCAGGAAGGTGGCAACATGTTGGAACTCAACTTTTTACATGTTTGAGCAGTGCATGGTAATCAATGACTATATCTTTACAGTAGATTCTACTATTAATGACATGAGGCTAGAGTTGGAGGAATGGCAGCTAGTTTAAAGTCTGACAGACATGCTTTGTCCTTTTGAGGTCTTCACGTGTGAAGTCAGCAGGGAGGACTGTTCTTTGAGCAAAGCTATCCCATTGGCGCGCATGCTGGAGCACCAACTGAAGGCGGTGTCTTCAACGTTTAGAGATTATGGTGGAAATCAAGCTGCATATCTGTTGGTGGAGAACTTATTAAGCTGCCTAGTTGCCAATGAAAGGCTTCAAAAGATACATACAGAACAACATTACATGTGTGCCACTATTCTGGATACACGGTACAAAAAGGCAGTGGCCAGCAAAGCATTCATTCCTTTTGATGAGGCAGATGTTTCAAACTATAAACATTGGATAGCTCTTAAGCCAGTCGGTTCAAAAAAGATCGGCAGAAAATTCAAAGAGCTGTCAGAAGCCCAACTGAATCAGCAGGCGATCCAGCGTCAAGTTCCACTTCTGAATCCGTGGGCGAAGGGAGTAACTTTCCCTCACAGCCGTTAACGACACCAGCAGCAACCCTATCATCATCCTCGCCTGCACCAGGCCCATCCATATTATTGTCGGAAGCGGATTGGCTAACTCATCAAGGATTTGTTCGTTCCCGTGCTGAGAAGGCCACAGATGGTACGCAAAGTGGAACAACCGTGGGAACCTTGAGTTGATGTTGCAGGCCTATCTGGATTAGGCATGAGCGGGAAATCCGTTACGCCCGCGGATTTTGCGGATTTTTGGAAAATCCGCAATCTGCGAATTTTGCGGATTTCCCGCAAAATCCGCAAAAAAAAATCCGCGGACGTAACAGGTTCAAAAGTTGAACCCCCACTCATGTAACTATTTTACAATGGCGCCAGCAAGCTGCCAGCACCGTTGTAAAATAGTTACAAAGTTAGCTTGCACAGGAACCACTAGATAAAACGAAGCAGGTGCTGCTTTATTTTATCTAAGTGCTTCCTGTGCAAGCTAACTTTGTAACTATTTTACAACGGCGCTGGCAGCTTGCTGGCGCCATTGTAAAATAGTTACATCATACATACCAACATTTCAGAAGAGCAAAGTGGGAGATTTAAAAAAAAAATCGGGAGAGGGGCGTTGTCAACTAGAGTTCTTATGAGTAGGCTGGGCACATTGTGTTCGCACGGGTTTCCGCAAGTTCGCGAGGGTTTTGTACAATTTCGCAATTTGCGAAATTGTACAAAACCCTCGCGAACTTGCAGAAACCCGTGCGAACACAAAAAAAAAATTCCGCAAAATAAACGAGAATTCACGGATTTTGCGGATTTTCGCAATCCGCAAATTGGCAAATCCGCAAATTCACGGATTGCCAATCCGCAAAATCCGCCCATGCCTAATCTGGATGAGCCAACACAGGTCTTTGTTAATACGAACCCATTGCTGTATTGGTACAGAAAAATTGCTCTATGGCCACTGATCACCAACCTGGCTCTAAATTATTTGTCTTGCCCACTCGCAAGTGTGTCTTCTGAACGTTTTTTCAGTGCTGCTGGTTCCATTGTAACTTCAAAAAGGGCCCGCCTCTTGGCCAAAAATGTGGAGAGGTTAACACTGATCAAGATGAATCAGCACTTGATACCACCAGATTACAAAGTACGTGAATGCACGCAGGAAGAAGAGGACACCGACTTAGGTGACAGAAGTTCTTCTTTGTTACCTGAACTACTCCTGTCTCAATTCATGGAGTTGGAGGACGAGCTCTACTTCCCTGACACCGAGCGCTGAAAATGACGTCCTTTTTATCGTCCTTATTCACTTTTATTCCTGTGTGTCTTTCTTTGATATGCAACTTTTACCACAACAAAACTGTAATCACATAATCACAACAAGTCCATCAGCAGCACTGTCTTTATCTTATATTCCTTACTGATTTGAAGGTGCCGCAGTCTGCATTCCTGAGGTTCACAAGTTCACAACTCAATCATGCTCCTTTATAATCCTCCTCCAGACTCCCCCTATCCATTTCCCTCAAGGCAGATGGATGGATTACGACGAGTCCCCTCAAGTGGGACTGAAATTACTGACATGCTTGCTGATTGCTCATAGAGTTACTTTTGATATTGACAGAAGAGGCTGCCCTGTGGGCCCTCACTTTCCAAAGAAGATGCTGACAAAAAGTAGCACTGATAATGAATAATGGAGAAGATGGCATTCACTGGACAGCAATGGCTGTCTGGCTCTGATGAAACCAATTGCTGTTTGTTTTTTGTGCATGAAATGATGATTCATATGTCTTCTCTTAGTTATCATCTAATCTTTCACACAGTAATTGTAACTCATGTCAACAACTCTTTTTTTTTTTACCTTGTTTAATTAAAATTGTACTTCAAATTCAGGGGCCACTATATTGCATTTCACAAAATATGCAAAATGTCCTTGGAGCGGACTCACTTGCCAATATACCATGATGATTGAATAAATATTATATCTTTTTTCTTTACAGTCACTCACTGGGATGGATGGATCATCAGCGTTGATTTACGGAAGAACTATGGCCAACTCGTGAGTGAGAAACAGGTAAACCAGTCTACAACAACTACTACAGCAGGACTACATGTCTGTCTATTCGTGGTATGTATTGGTCGAGGGGGAGGCAGTGTACTGTTGTTGTTATGCCCGGCAGAGTCCACTCCAGACAGCAGTTCATGTAAAATTGGGGCTATGTGGCTTGCTGCATACAATTAGATATGCTTTGTCTTTCTGACAAAGAGCCTAGGTATGCTACATCAGGTTGCTTCACTCAGTGGTGCCTGCCTTGACTCTCTGCATGGCACTGCCTCAAACTCGGGCCAATCATCCGTTATGTTTGCAAAATTTGCTGTTTTTCGGTATTTTGCAAATCTCGCGAAAGTACTGAAAAATCGAATTTTCTTTTTAGTGGAACGTATTTTTGGGCCATGCTTGCGGCAGGGCCATGCAGACGGTCAAGGCAGGCATCACTGAGTGAAGCATCCTCCTGATGTAGTATACCTAGGCTATTTGACACAGACAGACAAAGCATATCTACAGTTTAGGGTTTGGTGCGTTTTACTAGGGTTTTTGGGTTTAAGTTGGAATGGTTCATGCTGATTCTAGGGCTCGGGCCCGATGCAGGAACGTTCATAATGATGTTGGCAATGTTTTAGGGGGGTTTGGTGTTATTTGGTCCAGAATTGGCAGAATTTTGGCCTTTTCGGGTGTTTTTGCGGGCGAGTGTGTTTGGGTGAAAACTAAGTGAAAACTAGTCGTAGACCTTCTTCTTCTTCTTCTTCAAATAGCGCAGTGGTTTGATTTTGTTCTGCCTTGCTGAGATTCTTTTGAATCGCTGGAACAAGTGACTGTCCAGGTGAGTTTCAAGAGGATCAATGTAGTGGAAGTGCTGAAAACAGCAATGTTTGGTGAACAGCGCAATTTGCCATGTTTTGAATATAAAAGCATTGCATGTTTTTGGGGGGCTGTTTGGGGGTGTTCTAGATTTGTGGGGGAGGGTGTGGGGGTCTGGGAGCACTGGTGGGATAGCATAATTTTTATTGGAAGTGATCTGAAGAAAATCCGTTGGTGGGAAAGAGGAGTTAAGCCTGAGCTGCAGAGCGCGTTTGGACCGAATTTGACTGGTTGGCTGAAAACTTTCTAAGTACGAGTGATTGCATTTTTGCTTTTTGCCTGTTTAGGGGTGTTCTGCTTTTTTGTGGGTGGCTGCAGGGGTCTGGGGGCATAGCTCGGAAGGACTAATATCGGAATCAAGTGTTTTTGACCAAATCCATGGTGAAAAAGTTTTTGCGTTTTTGCTCACTTGCCTGTCTTTGGGGTGCTGTTTGGGGGGCTTCCAGGTTTTTGTGGGTGGGTTTTGGGGTCTGGGAGCACTGCTGGCACAGTCTAATGTTAATTCCATTTGTTTTTCAGGAAATCCATGGTGGAAAAGGGGAGTTAGGGCCTAGCTGCACAGCGTATTTGGACTGAATTGAAGGTAGGCCCATTTTTGCTTTTTGCCTGTTTGGGGGTGTTCTGATTTTTTGCGGGTGGCTGCAGGAGTCTGGGGGCATAGCTCGGAAGGTCTAATATCGGAATCAAGTGTTTTGGACCAAATCCATGGTGAAAACGTTTTTGAGTTTTTGCTCACTTGCCTGTCTGTGTGGTGCTGTTTGGGAGGGCTACCAGGTTTTTGTGGGTGGGTTTTGGGGTCTAGGAGCACTGCTGGCACAGTATAATGTTGATTGCATTTGTTTTTCAGGAAATCCATGGTGGAAAAGAGGAGTTAGGGCCTAGCTGCACAGCGTATTTGGACTGAATTGAAGGTAGGCCCATTTTTGCTTTTTGCCTGTTTGGGGGTGTTCTGCTTTTTTGTGGGTGGCTGCAGGGGTCTGGGGGCATAGCTCGGAAGGTCTAATATCGGAATCAAGTGTTTTGGACCAAATCCATGGAGAAAATGTTTTTGCGTTTTTGCTCACTTGCCTGTCTTTGGGGTGCCGTTTGAGGGGCTTCCAGGTTTTTGTGGGTGGGTTTTGGGGTCTGGAAGCACTGCTTGCACAGTCTAATGTTGATTGCATTTGTTTTTCAGGAAATCCATGGTGGAAAAGGGGAGTTAGGGCCTAGCTGCACTGAGTATTTGGACTGAATTCCATGTAGGCCCGTAATTTGCTTAGTCTCACTTTTTGCGGTTTTTCTTTTTGGCTGTTTGGGGGTGTTAAACTTGTTTCTCCCTGGGTTGACGGTTCTGGGGGCATTACTGTGAAGGTCTAATACCGGATAAAAGTGGTTTGGAGAAAATCTGAGGTGAAAAAGTTTTTCCATTTTCAGGCATTTCACTCACTTTAGCGTTTTCGGGGGCTGTTTGGGGGTTTCCTGGTGTTTGTGGGTGGGTTTTGGGGTCTTGGAGCAACGCTGGGTATGGATACTTTTGATTGCAAGAGGTTTGACAGAAATACATGGTGGCAAAGGGGAGTTAGGGCCTAGCTGCAGAGAACGCACAGAGTTATTTTGGAACTAAGGCTAAATAATTCTAAGTCCCACTTTTGTATTTTTGCTTTTTGCCTGTTTGGGGTTGTAAAACTTGTTACCGCCTGGGTTGATGGGTCTGGGGGCATTGCTGTAAAGGTCTAATACCGGATAAAAGTGGCTTGGAGAAAATCGGAGGTCGAAAGGTTTTTCCATTTTCAGGCATTTCGCTCACTTTAGTGTTTTTGGGGGGCTGTTTGGGGGGGTTCCTGGTATTTGTGGGTGCGTTTTGGGGTCTTGGAGCAATGCTGGGTATGGATACTTTTGATTGCAAGAGGTTTGACGGAAACCCATGGTGGCAAAGAGGAGTTAGGGCCTAGTTGAAGAAAGCGTTTGACACTATTTTTAACTTAGGGCTCGTTAGGGTTAGCAGTATTGCATGTGTTTGGGGGTGTTCGAGATTTTGGCAACTGGGTTCTGTGGTCTACTGTTGGAGCACTTTTCGAGAAATGTCTAATTTTGGTTGCAAGTGCTTTGAAGAAAATCCATGGTGGGAAAGGGGGGATTTGGGCCTACTTTACTTTCAAAGTACGCTTTGTCACCATTTTCCACTAGGCCTCAGACAGGTAGCAGTATCGCACATTTTTTGTGGTTTGATTGGGGATAATCTACATTTTAGCGTCTATGTTTAAGGGTCTGAGAGAACTGCTGTGAAGGTCTTATTTTGTTCTAAAATCGTAGTTTACACTACACCTAGCTTCGCCCATACTTATTTATCCTTCAAAAGCAGACTCAGAGTACGCCCTTTCGAAACTATTGTACTGCCGGTTCTGAAACTGAAAGTGTGACTTTTTCCACTACACAGCGTACGTACCTTATATACTTTTATCAGTGGTGTTTTAATATCACTTCCTGTTTTTGCATCAACATGTACCGGCGGCTTTCACCCTGTGCAGTGGAAAAAAGGATGAAGTCAGGCTTCACATTAGCGATCCGCAATTCAGCATCCGCCAGGCAGGCAGAGGACAGGGTGTCTTCTGGTCATAAACATTGATTGACGGAGCGTCAGATGGAACAGAGGAGTACCGCAACTAAGAGGAATGGTTTGATGCAGGTAACTTCCCAAATTCAACAGGACAAGTACAACAACATACAGTAACAGTATCCATTCATTTCTACTTATCTTTTAAGTAATGGTGTTGCTGTGAACTTCTATGAGTGTGACTCTGCATTTCTTTCCTCTCTGCTTCTAAATTTGCTATGTTTTTGCTATGTTTAACAGTAATTTAGTGTTCTAAGTGTTTATTCTCTCTGAAGGCAGAGATGCAAGTGAAATTGCGTAATGACTACAGCCCTTGTAGTGTAGTTCCTAGTTTCCCACTAGGCCCTGCGCATTGGAATAACATAAACAGTAGTATCGACGTAGAAGTGCGGATCTTCCAGGCCTCTACTGACTATGCTAAACTTAATTGGGTGTGTTACCAACTAGCTCAGAGGTCACTGGAAACTTTCTTCTCTGCATAGGAAGTGATCAGCGTCCCTGGCACAGACAAGAAGGGTTCAGCTTTCCAACAACCGTGCAACATGACAACTTTGCTCCTCAGATTAAGAGTCAATCTCTAGGGTCGTGTGAAACAATAGACATATATTTCACTCAGTCAGGTTAGTGCAGTTTACTTTCACAATATGTAGAGACTAGAGAAACGGGCGTTTGTCAATAAAGGGTTAACATTTATTGAACAGTCTTTCTTCTCGTACAAGAGAAATGTATTGCCACAATTGCAAGACTTGTTATTATAAAAAGTACGTACAGTAAGATAAGGATTGCGAAATAATTCTGTAAAAGCATTGATATGGTTTCTTAGCCATACAATGGTTTAAAAGTAATAAAACATATATACAGTCATATATACATTAGGCTAAAATACTCAACTGGTGCTTCCAACTAAGCCTACCCCAGTGTGCCTGACCTAAGCCTAACACGTGGAAGGGGAGTAAGTAAGTAGCTTCAGTTTAAGTTGGTTTTGCCAAGGTTTGCTTCAAGAATTCTCACTAAGGGTTTAGTCAACACCATACCTCTGAATAGAATGATGGAGGTCTGGTATCTCCTTCAGGGGAAACTCGGTATCCCAGTCACCCGCGAGGGCAGACTAGAAACGCTGGAGCTGGATTTCTCTGCACGAGAAAGGCAGCGTCTCTCTTCAGCGCGTCGAGGAGGAGAAGGAGGGGGGACAGTGTCCACGGGCAGCTTGGCTTCTGCTGGGCTCTTCGCAGAGGGACGGCTGTTCAGCTCCTAGTTACACCACACCATCGTTCGCGCTTTAGCAGCGATAATGGTATCAGCAGCTTCAGGCGACGGGCAGCAGGCTGCAGCAACAGGGTGCTAGCTTCACCAACACGGGGTCTTGCAGACAGCTAGCAACAGGCAATTGCTTAAGGCAACGTTGGTAATATTTATACCTGACAGGTGCCTGGTTTGACGCAAGTTTGCTGGACATAAGACGTCAATTAAAGATGCCACTAGGAAGTGATAGCTATCAGTTGCTCATTAGAGTTCCATTACTAATCAAAACACAGCAAGCGGGGATTTCCAGGTTTGCTGAGTTTTTATCTTGTTGAAGAACTCGGAGTGTTAATCTAGGAATGTCAGCTAGTGACTTCTGCTCTGTCATTGCCCTAATTGGTTGCAAAGGAAGTGGCAGAGAACTATGCTGGAATGTGGCTCTGTTCGTGTGAGGCCAGAGATGACTTTCTGAATATCGCACTTGAACGGTTATGCCAATATAGTGAATAAATGGATTTATTGCCGAATAGGGGCATAAGGTCACAGTATCGATCAGGAACCTAGATAAACACGCAACACCCACTCCACGTTTTCATGTCCATCAAATTACTAAAACTAGAGCAATAAGATGCATGTGTAACATTGCCCACCCCAAAATACATAAATGCATTCGAAATAGGCGTATATTGTAATACGTGAAATTTAGGTACTGTACGTTTTTGAAGCATAGAAATCATTCAAAAATTATTGCATATGAAATCAATGAACGATTATGCAAAAATAATTACACATGAAATATCTCTGAAACAGAAGAAGGGCGAGATAAATGATCACATATAAATGCATTGCAATAAATGTGTGCTAGAGGCTGATGTAAGTTGTTATGTCTCTAGATGTGTTTAGAAATAGAAGTTTGAAGCTTCTGTTCTCTAAGAATAGTTTTTACCTAAAGCAAAGAATTGTTCGTGCCAAAAAAAGGGTCAATATTAAAAAATATCAGATTTAAAAGAATTATTGCTTGAACGGGGAAATAGAGTTCCAACGCTTATTGCAGTTTTTGTTGATCAAAACTGAAGGCCGAATTCAGAGTTCACAGGAACGCTGTGTGTCGGAAAGCTTCTCCAAAGTTATTATTTCTGTTCAGGTGAGAACATCATATCAGACAGGCTTTCAAAGAATTGGTCTACAAAATCAGGTGACAGGTCAACCAAATTTGATAGTGCTGTAACTTGGCAGGTGTGAGAATGATTGCTGTCATCATAGTCGGGATCAGCAATGCTCACAGAAGGTCGTACCTGGGTGATGCTGCTTTTGTCACTCGCTCCACTGTTATCACCTAGTCGTAGTACAGGAGTCTCAACGAATGCTGTCATCAGGATTGGTAGCCGCTGGGGACAACACAATGCGTGAGCCGTTATTGGACTGAGCAAAGTATCGACGTCCATTGGTACTGCTGATGGAAGTGAAAGACAGTCCAACACGCATTCATCTCCACATAGCATACATCGAAGTACCGGTAAGATACAGTTCTGCCATATAGGTCTGAATGAAAGAAACCAGGTCATGTTTAGATCTCTCAGCCTGGCCAATCTGAGGACGTTAGTTATCCTGTCCCGGTAGCGCATTGCTAGGATTGTCTCTTCCATTCCCATGGGAGCTATGTCTGAGCTTTGGCTTGCCATAATGAAGCAGGACGGACAAAAATAAAATCCCTGCTACAAGTCCCAAAAATAAGGGTAAGCCGCCAAAAACAGAGTGTACAAAATTAGGAACGATTCCCAAAATTTGCTTGAAAAGGTGTTAGCAGTCCCGTAAAAATCGTCTTAAATATGCCTGGGATGCTCGTGGCACTAGACATGTTAAGGAGTTGGCTAAGCATTTCTTCGAAATGCACGGGGCAATTTGTTGATAAAAGTTCATGAACTTCAGTAGCTGTCCTTGCAACTAGAAGATCATACGTCTCTTTTGATGACGTTATGGCCACTGTTGTCTGTAAAAGCACAGACTTCATTTTGCTTAAAGTATCAATTCGTATAGAATAGAGATTCAGACGAGGCCAGATGGGAGTCACTGTGTCTGCAGGCCCACTCGGGAACGATGCCTGCATACAGCATTTGACCATGGATGTTACACTTACTAGATAACTTTTCCCTGGCACAAGGCCACACATCTGTGATCCGTTCTAAGGATGTAACTCCCGTTTGCAAGTTGCATAAAGAAGGGCTCTATCTGAGTTGCAGGTGTGACTAGCTGGTGGCATGAAAGGTTGTTAGAATTTCCATCACATGCTCCGTGTAAATTAATACCCTGACACAAAAGTATACCGCTTAGTGAATGTTTACAATTTTCACCACTAAGAAATACATTTTTGTCGCTGTCACTATAGCAAGAATGTGTGTATGGTAATTTCCATTCAGATTTTACATATCCTTTACCCAATTGTTCATACTGGCCAGTAGGTATGTATTCAAGGCACTTTTTAAATCGGAAAGTTGTTATCGGAATAGTGATAATTCCATGTATTATCCATTCAATGACAGGACTCTCTGACATTGTCAATGGTAATCTCTCAAGTTTTTCGATGCTCAGGATTGTATAGTCTGCTCCTTTCTGTGCCAAACTGATCTGTTTATCAGTAAGGTTAAAAATGGAAAATAATGACGTTGTGTTGATTAAACGCCAAGGCACATAGCCTGAACGACGATTTTGCAGCGTCCGGCCTAATTGTATAATAGAACGTAATTGAGATTGGCCATGTTGTAACATTAGCAAGTCTCTATCTATCACATCAACGGCAGAGGATACAATATTGTCCAACGAATATATTCTGGAAGACAGAGTCATTAACCCATTGTCCACTACAGAAAGTGATTTCTCCAAATTAATACGATCAATTTCTCGTATTTTTTCAGCTGTTTCAATTTGTTTGACTTTCCAAGCCTCGTTGTAAGCAGCATAGATACTGGTCGCTATGAAACGCTTTTGACGCTGTTTGCGTGGTCCAAGAATGAAATCGCGCAAATCAGCACCATCTTTTAGTAAAGACAAGTGTTGCTTAATTTCAGCCAGTGTGGATGATGTTAGTCATTCAAGGCAGAGTTTCCCTACACTGTATGTTGTTATTATCCCTGGATGTTGTCTCTGGGAGTATCTCGGGTCTAGTCTGGTCATTTTTAACCCCTGTGTTTTATTCAGGAATCTATCTTGACAGCTGTTTATGTCAGTAGGCCAGATTAACCACTTTTTCCAATCAGGATGTGTTCTGTTAAAATGTAAAATTTGTGTTACGTCTAACTCAATATCTGCAGTTATATTTTCAGGTATTGGCTTTGGTATAGACAGTTTTTTAAGGTCTTTGATCTTAGCTAGGCCAAGACAGGATGTTTGGTGTATTGTGTCATTTAAAAACATCATTTGTTCTGGTATCATGCAGGTTCTAAATAGTGCTTCAAGGCCTTGTACCTGCCAATCTTTTGTACCCCAAATTGTTTTCGTTTCAATATTATTTTTCCAATAATCAAAACCAAATGTCATCATTTTGTCATAAAATGCTTCTGAATATATCAATTTAGAATTTGTCAGCATTGTTTTCATTCCTGTTTTATCTAACAGTTTGTAATAAAACGTTTCTGCATCACTGGTGTTAAACCCTGAGAAGTATTTGAATTTCTCAAAAAATGCTTTATAACTGCTTTTAGGTGGTGTAGCACAATGTTCCCATTGATTATACATAAAAACATTTCTAGGCTGTGCAGATTTATGCAAGTAATGATCACCATAATGTGTGTAACAGAATAACTGCTCATAACTAGATGAACCTTGTAAATAATCATGATCTGTGAATCTAGCTGACATTACTAAATCAGACATCATGTCATTAATACTGTTAAAGTCCCAATCATCAGAGAATGTACTCGGTTTTACAAAGTCACTTAAGGAAACCTTCAGTTGATGAGGATACTTCAGGATTTCGACCGGACCATATATCTCATAGTCAGTTTTCTCCCATACTACCCCACCAGGTATTGGAATTGCTGTGACATTTACTGTTGACAGTTCTCTTTTCTTCACGTGGGATGATCTGTGTGGTTTCAGGACTAGCTTGATGTTCTGACTTGCTGTGTCCATTGTACTATATTTTCCCTCAGTGAATCTTCCCAAACAAAGTACCATGATGAGCCAAAGCAGGAGGAAAAATACACCTAGACCGAACCAGAACTCTAGCCAAGGGGAAATAAGGTAGATTTCATTCAGTTGATGAAAGAGTTCCGTTGCTTTATTTTTAAAAGTCTTTTTGTTTCTGGCATCACTTCGGGGTCGTTTTGATCTTCAGAGAAGTTGTCGAAGTTGATGAAATAACCAGAGGCAGTTCTGTCAATTGATGGGATTGTTCTTTCAATCTGTCTCTCCGTAGCACTTTCTGATGCCACATTAGTGTAGACTGGTGTTGTTTCTTGACGAACTGTTTCAATCTGTGTCTCAAGAGGCACGAGTTCCATGGCATTATTGCATAGTCCTTCATTGTGCACTGCAGGCTGATCGAATGTGATTAGTCTTTCAGTTTGAACCTCTTGGATTGTTGCAAGTTTGGGTATTCTGTTGTTTCTTGGGAGTCCACTAGGCCTACTGTTGATTATAGGCCACATGCTTGTGGTTTTACCAGGTCGATGGACATGACTCTGTTCTCCTTTTTACCAGCAAGGGGCGGTAGTACAACTGATCTTGTTCCGGTGACTGCCAAGACAGGTACTGCTTTTCTGTAAGAAGGCCCAAATTCCTTCTTCACCGCGATCTTTTCTCTGACTAGATCCCCAATCTTTGGAATTCAGTCAGGCCTTGCTGGGGCTGTTGCTTGTGGTGCCTCGTCAGTGGTAGATGGCTGTTGCTTTAACTTTATGTTGCTTAAGGATTTTCTTGTTTCATTCAGTTCCTGTAAAACAGCCAAACGATCTTTGATGTCAAAGTCTGTTGTTTTTTCTTGTACCACTGACATCTGACTATCGAGGTCCTGAATGTTTATTCTAATTCCGAACAATAGTTCGTATGGGCTGAAACCTTTTAGGGAATTTCTTGGCAAGTTATTAAGACTAGTTTGGACACTTATTAAATGTTTGACCCACCCAGCGCCTGAACCTAATACCTTCGCTGTTATAGATCGCTTTATGTCCCGGTTTTTTCTTTCAACCACACTATTCCCTTCGGGGTGCGACGGACAAGAATACCGCAACCCAATTCCCATGCTGGCCATGGCCTCCCTATAAGCTCGAGAGCCGAAAGCAGGACCCTGGTCAGAATGGAACGTGGTAATTGCGTATGTGCCGATATGGACTCGCAAATCTTTTATAACAGTTCTAGGCGTCAGCCGAGCGCTGGAGGCCACATTATTTAAGTGTGTTTAGCCTTAACTGTGTACAATGGGACGCGCTTCTCTTCTTTGATTGCGCAGATAGACCGCCTTATGCTGTCTAGAAGGTATCCTGAAACTACACTGGCCTGTTCATTACTGCGATCTCTGTTGCAGTCTTCACAATTTTGAGCAAAACATTGGATATCTATGCTCATTCCTGGCCACCAGTACTCTGATTGTAATTCTTTCAGAGAATCCTTAATTGTTTGGTGTCTCAGACCCAACCCCATGTGTGCTTCCAATAAGAGGAAGCCCCTCCTGCTCCTGTTTGGAATTACTCTGTCCCCCACTCCAGGGATTCGAGCAAAAGGAACGGAGTTTGCATCGATTATGTATGCATAATTGAGTGGATAGTTCACGGGTAGTGCTGCACAGTCGCCTTTTACAGTCGTTTTTACTGCCAGCATGGTTTCCCCGTCTATGTATTTTTCTGTACGTTTTTTTGTGGCTACGGAAGCCGGGTTAGTTGCTTCCGCTGTGGCTGTATTAGCCAATGAATTCCCTGCAACGTGAACGCCATCACGTTGAAGACTCTGTGCGTGTACCACGTGATTCTTTTGTAGTTCTTTGTGTAAAAGAGCTACCTGTTTCCAGAGCATTGTATGCTTTATTGTGGCACCTGTGTCATCTTTGTAGTCGTTTTCAATCCACCTCTGCAATTTATTGTTGTAAGAGTTGACGCAAAAATGAGAATCGCACACTATAAGTGTCGGGAATTCGCGTTCTGCATTTTCGAGCGCCATCTTTAAGCATCTGATTTCAGTTCTCTGAACCGAACAGTTTCTTACAGATTCAGTTTTTGTTACTTTCGGTCTGAATTTACCGCACAGCCAACGACCTTTAATAATCGCACATGCTGCATCGTAGGATTTTCTCTCTACGTTGAAATGCTGTACAAACCCATCTGTATAGATTATACAGGCGTATTGTGGGAGAGGCAGAAGTTCGATTGGCAGAGGATATTCTTCTTCATATTCTAATTCATTCAGTTCTTCGAATTGCGGGGTGAAATAGTATTTCACATCTTCCGCTCCTAGAGAATATACACACTGTATCCATTTCGGATCGAGTGACACTGTAGGCAGGTTTATTGGGCTGAATAGCGCCCTCGAAGGCGGATTCCGCTGTGAGGATATTAATCCTTTTGCCGTGTGCTAGTTTTCGTTCATTTGCTAATGCGATTTGCACTGCTTTCACAGTTCTTTCTGTGTGATTGAATGTTTTTTCTACTTGTGTGTACAAGTGAGATTTGATTGAAATTGGTACCTTTTCACCCTCATTAGAGGTTAGGTACGTGAATCCGCATCTTCCTGGGATGACTCGGATTACAAGAACACGTGTGCTGTCACGTGTATCTAATTTAGTTTTTGCTAACATGTCTGTTTGCAGTGATCTCAAAATTTCTGTGTGTTTTTGAGTCCAATTGATTTGTTTAAAATCAGGTTTAATTAGTTCGTAGAGAGGTTTAACCCTCTCTGCGTAATTTAGAATGTAAGTTCTTCCGAAATTCAGAAAACCTAGAATGGATTGTAAATTCTTCAGCGTTTTTGGAGCTTGGAGTACAGCGCACTTCTCTAAGAAGTTGTCCGCTAGGCTTTTCCCTTCACTTGATAATTCGTACCCTAAGAATAGTACTGTCAGAAGGGCAATTCGAGACTTTTTAAAGTTGAATTTGTAACCCTCTGCTGCGAACCCAAGTATAATGGTGTTCACTCTTTTCAAATGAGTATCCAAGTCGTCGTCTGTGAGATAGATATCATCTACGTAAGATAATGCCTCATCATCATAGATTTGTAGTAACTCTGTTACCCTAGCTGAGAATAGTCCTGGGCTGTTCTTGAACCCCTGTGGGAGTCGACAGAATTTTTTCTGTGACCCAAATGCAGAGAAAGCGGTCAAATATCTGCTTTCCGGTGCAATGTTTTGACAAAAGAAACCATTAGATATGTCTAATGTCGTTTTATATTTTTTCCTAACTATGTTATTCATTAGGGCTGCACTATGCGAGTTTTGTACTGCAAATGTTTTACAACATGTATTAAGGTGTCTGTAGTCCAAAACTAGACGATATGAATTGTCTGGCTTGGAGACAGGAAACAAAGGATTGTTCATTTGAGAGGTGCATGTTTCAATCACCCCCTGGTATTCAAGTTGATCTAAGATCTCCCTGACCTGTTTTTTAGCTTCTTGCTTTATGGGATACTGCCGTTGGGCAGTTGGTTCACTTTTTAATTGGATTTTGTGAGGCGGTGAGTCCTCATCCCATCCTACATGATTTTTATACAATGCCGGTGCCTGGGCTACTGCCCATTTCCTTGCATATGTATACTTTTTATGAATCGGAATGTGATTCGAGAAGGCAGGCATAATCACTTCTTCACCACGAGGGCACTCCCTGACAAACTCTGGGGGCCAATCTTTTTCAGCTAACAGAATATCATAGCCATTTGAGAGCTTATCCCAAAATAGACCTCTAATTTTCCTAGTCTTATCACCCTCTATACGCAATGTTATTTCGTATATTTTATGGGGCTCGCTAAGTCTGGTGTCGGCAGTTTCAACCTGAATGTATTCATTCGTGTCCACTGTCTCCAGATGACTCATCAAGATCTTGCGCGCTATACTGATTTCTGCTGCACTGTCCAACATTGTCAATGCCCACTCCCCGTTTTTCAACTGTGTCCTCAGTATTCTCGGCATGGTTGATTACTCTAATACTGGCTACCTTCTTTTTTTGAAATTGCGATTTTTTACTCTGAGCAGGTTCCTTGTCTTTGGACTTGGTGTGCTCTCCTGGATCTGACCGTCCTCTTCTTTCCGATTTCTGCGAAAAAGATCGAGAGGGACGTGTCTCAATACTTTGATATCTATCAGGTTTTTTCAGATTATCCCTATTTCTAAGGTTATATCTTTTCTTAGAGTGCTCCCTCTTTCCCTCCGTCGAGGAGACCTGCCTCTGGACTGGAAAACTTTTTCCTTGGGAGTGGATTGTTTATTTCATTCCCAGCTCTTTTTAGGAGTTTTTGAATTATTTTTAATAAATAATTTTTTAGGATTTTCGAGCAGTTGGGGCTTTACTGGTTTCCCACCCAAGCTGTCTCTACCTAATTCTTCATAGCATTTCTCTATGATTTTGGCAAGCTCAATTGGATCTTTTATATCTGTTTCCTTCAACTTCTGGCGAATCGCCACAGATGCTGCTTCTCCTTTAATGTTGGCTAGTAATATAGCCGAGACCTGCTTGAAGTCTTTCAGTAATTTCATACCTAGATTTAAAGCGGGCTCTGGACCGTATTCAATTTGAATCTGTTTTAGCACTTCTGGTATTACCGCCATAGACTGAATACACCGTGTGTTTTTGTGTAAATGGAAGCAAAGACTGTACCCCAAGTGTCGCAGTCCTCCACGTGTGGTGCGATTCCCATAGGAAGGCAGATGGTCAAGATTCTGTGTTTCCCTATAGGGGTAGTATCAGGAAATACTGCCTCTATTTGAGTGATTTTCTGTGCTAACCAGAAAGGAATTTGTTCCCGTTTTACGGGGGTTTTACCAAGACATGACTGTATGTTCTGTGGTGTGATTTTATTAGTGTTCCCCTGATGAGGGGTCAGCTGTGGTACATTAACAGCTGGCTGGACTGTTGCAGTCCGCATTACATACTGGACTAATTGCCTATGTATTTTTATTAATGTTTTTAGCTGTACTAACAGCTCTTCCTTTGACATTTTTGCAATGTCAGGATGTGGTGTGTAGTTGGCTAGAACCGGCCACGTTGCTCCTGGTCTACCTAGTGGACCAAGCCTGGTAATGTGATCATTGTGTTTTAGGGCGCCATTAAACCAGAGCAGGTGCTCTTGGAATTTAAGTGGAATTTCAATCTCCTCGAAAGGAGCGTATTCTTCCGGAGGTTCCTCTATTTTGAAATAGTGAAACTCTTTTGTTCTAGCGTTTGCCGCTGGAAAGTTTATCCATGAATAGAATACCTCTGTCTGCCGATATTCGTGAGCCTCTATCACGAAAATTACTGTACCACCTTGAGGTGTCAGTCCGTTTTCTATAAGTTTTAAAGTTATGGATTTTCTTAAGTGGACCGGGATGATAATTGCACCCGGTTCAGTAGTCCCGTCGGGACCCTGCTGAGTCGCATCTGCTGCGGCATCAGCTCCGTTGTTTTCTACTGACATTTTATAAATGCAGGTTTGCAGAGTTGGTCTCCAAGGAGACAAAGATTAGGTGCACAATATTTTGGAACACTGTATCCTTCAACGTTGAATAAACCAGAGCTTTACATAGGAATCTCTTCCTACTAAGGTCGGGCGGATTTTAACCTTTCACCCACTCCAGACGTCTATTGGAGTATTTACGGGAGAAAGGGGTCTGTGTGAAATATGCACGACTGAGTTACTCTAACGTCTTGCATTAGTTTATCGCCTTACCAAACGTTTGGGCGCCATGTAGTGTAGTTCCTAGTTTCCCACTAGGCCCTGCGCATTGGAATAACATAAACAGTAGTATCGACGTAGAAGTGCGGATCTTCCAGGCCTCTACTGACTATGCTAAACTTAATTGGGTGTGTTGCCAACTAGCTCAGAGGTCACTGGAAACTTTCTTCTCTGCATAGGAAGTGATCAGCTTCCCTGGCACAGACAAGAAAGGCTTCAGCTTTCCAACAACCGTGCAACATGACAACTTTGCTCCTCAGATTAAGAGTCAATCTCTAGGGTCGTGTGAAACAATAGACATATATTTCACTCAGTCAGGTTAGTGCAGTTTACTTTCACAATATGTAGAGACTAGAGAGACGGGCGTTTGTCAATAAAGGGTTAACATTTATTGAACAGTCTTTCTTCTCGTACAAGAGAAATGTGTTGCCACAATTGCAAGACTTGTTATTATAAAAAGTACGTACAGTAAGATAAGGATTGCGAAATAATACTGTAAAAGCATTGATATGGTTTCTTAGCCATACAATGGTTTAAAAGTAATAAAACATATATACAGTCATATATACATTAGGCTAAAATACTCAACTGGTGCTTCTAACTAAGCATACCCCAGTGTGCCTGACCTAAGCCTAACACGTGGAAGGGGAGTAAGTAAGTAGCTTCAGTTTAAGTTGGTTTTGCCAAGGTTTGCTTCAAGAATTCTCACTAAGGGTTTAGTCAACACCATACCTCTGAATAGAATGATGAAGGTCTGGTATCTCCTTCAGGGGAAACTCGGTATCCCAGTCACCCGCGAGGGCAGACTAGAAACGCTGGAGCTGGATTTCTCTGCACGAGAAAGGCAGCTTCTCTCTTCAGCGCGTCGAGGAGGAGAAGGAGGGGGGACAGCGTCAACGGGCAGCTTGGCTTCTGCTGGGCTCTTCGCAGAGGGACGGCTGTTCAGCTCCTAGTTACACCACACCATCGTTCGCGCTTTAGCAGCGATAATGGTATCAGCAGCTTCAGGCGACGGGCAGCAGGCTGCAGCAACAGGGTGCTAGCTTCACCAACACGGGGCCTTGCAGACAGCTAGCAACAGGCAATTGCTTAAGGCAACGTTGGTAATATTTATACCTGACAGGTGCCTGGTTTGACGCAAGTTTGCTGGACATAAGACGTCAATTAAAGATGTCACTAGGAAGTGATAGCTATCAGTTGCTCATTAGAGTTCCATTACTAATAAAAACACAGCAAGCGGGGATTTCCAGGTTTGCTGAGTTTTTATCTTGTTGAAGAACTCGGAGTGTTAATCTAGGAATATCAGATAGTGACTTCTGCTCTGTCATTGCACTAATTGGTTGCAAAGGAAGTGGCAGAGAACTATGCTGGAATGTGGCTCTGTTCGTGTGAGGCCAGAGATGACTTTCTGAATATCGCACTTGAACGGTTGAATTTGAATTTGAATTTAAAAACATTTCTATAGCGTACTTCTACCATGCGGTTTCTTGGCGCTTTTGGATTGTGAGGAGACAGGCAGGAGCGGAGGGAGTTTAAGAATTGTAGGCTCGAGAAAAGAGCAGAGTTTTGAGACCCTTCCGGAACTCGATGTAGGAGGGTGACATACGGAGTTCCATCGGAAGGGAATTCCAAAACGCAGGAGCGAGCACTGTGAATTTCGTTCCGCCGGACTTTTTCTTGCTAAAACGGGGGATGGTTAACAGGGCCTGATGAGTGGACCGTAGCTCTCTTCCTGGCGTGTAAGGAGTGATGGCAGAGCAGATGAATTCCGGGGCGGTGCCCATTTTAGCCTGAAAGGTGGTGCAGCCAAGCTTGAACAAGGCACGCTCTTTCACCGGCAGCCAGTGCAAGGCCTGCAATAGAGGGGTGACTCAATGGTATTTGGGCAGGCCGTGAATCAGGCGAGCAGCCTGGTTCTGCACTAGCTGCAAGCGGCGAATGGCATAGGCTGGAGCGCCATTATAAATGATGTTCCCATAGTCAAGGCGCGAGAGCACCATGGCCATCACTATGATTTTTAGGGCGGGTAGAGAGAAAAAGCGAGTGATCTTCCTAATGATTCTGAGGGAAAAGAAACAGGAGGAAAGAACCGAGTTGACCTGGGAGTGAACAGAAAGTGAGGGATTCAGGAAAATGCCAAGGGTCTTAACCTTGGGGACTGGAGGCGGGGGAGCACCAAGTGAGGAGGGCCAGTGGGAAGGGGACCAAGGACTGCAACCACCTCCGGTCAAGACTAACTCCGTCTTGTCCGGATTGAGTTTGAGGTGGTTGCAGTTCATCCAATCCTGGATGAACAACATGACGGATTGGACGTTCAAGGAGGAAGAGGAAGAGTGGGAAAGATTAAAGATTAGCTGGAGGTCATCGGCGTAATTGAACACCGTGACCTCAAGCTGCTGTAACATAAAAATAAGGGGGTAGATGTATAAATTAAACAAAAGAGGGGAAAGTGAGGAACCTTGGGGGACTCCGCATGCAACCTTACGAGAGGCAGCAGTGAAACCAGCAAGGTGGACCGCCTGAGCCCTATCACTCAGGAAGGACTTAAGCCAGGCGAGGGCCAGGCCCTCTAAGCCCGCCGCCTTGACATGGGTGAGGAGGATGGAGTGGTCCACAGTGTCAAAAGCGGCGGATAGATCTAAGAGGATGAGGGCCTGAGGAAGGTTGGTATCAATGCCCTCGCGTAGGCTGTCCATCACTGAGATCACTACCTTCTCCGTGGAATGAAGGGGGCGAAAGCCCGCCTGCCGGGGGGAGAGGCAGTGGTTGGTTTCCACGTAGGTGCTCAAGGTGCTGGTTACATGGGTCTCTAGAACCTTGGCCAGGTAAGGCAGAAGGGAGATGGGGCAGTAATTAGAAGGGGATGAAGGGTCAGCACCGGGTTTTTTTAGGATGGGGATGACTGCCACAAATTTGTGGGCAGTGGGGACCACTCCGGAATTGAGTGAGTCGTTCAAAAGTGTGAGGGGAGGGGTAGGACAGTGTAGGAAGATTTCTCACAGAATGTGGGCAGGGGCAAAGTCTAGGGGGGAACCTGACTTTACCTTTTGGAGCAGGGGAAAAAGTGTAGCTTTAGTCAGAGGGGGGAAGGAGGTGAATTTGGAAGTGATGGCGGGAGGGGAGGGTTGATGAAGGTGGGGGAAGGGAGAGGGATATTTGCCTTAATCTTTGCGACCTTATCAACGAAGAAGTCGTTGAGTGTGTCGCAGAGCGGTTGGGAGGGGGGGATGGAAGCCGAGGCCCTGTTGGATGAGGCGAGCTCATGTACTGTGGCAAAAATCTCTTTAGATTGAGATTCTGCTGCCAGTATCCTGTTTGAATAAAACAGGGTCTTGGCGTCAAGTATGCTTTGTTTATATGCCTTGAGCACAGAAAGATAAGCAGTTTTTTTAGCGGGGCAGAATTCTCTTCTCCATGCACGCTCTGCTCTGCGTGCGGCCAATTTCTTCTCCTTAAGGTCGGGGGTAAACCAGCGGTTAGCAGCATGGGCTCGCTAAACCGTGATCCGTCTCAGGGGAGCAAAGTCGTCGCCTGCCCGGGTCAGCCAGCCGTCGATGGTAATCAGCTGGTCTGGGGCGGCGAGGCCTGAGAGGTCAGGGCAGGAGTTGGCTAGGGATGAGCAGAAAGATGGCATGTCTGCCTTACGGTCATGCCAATATAGGGAATAAATGGATTTATAGCCAAATAGGGGCATAAGGTCACAGTATCGATCAGGAACCTAGATAAACACGCAACACCCTGTACTCTCAACTTGTTTCTTCGTAGTTACTAGTAAGTTGCAATAAGTAGTAGTGCTACTTTGCAGTAACCTAACCATCCATTTAGTAAACAACTTCTGGCATGCAGTAGTGCACTTCCTTTATGTCCCTTTAAAGATTTATCAATATCTTCAAATCCAAAGATTTGTTTCTCTTCATTTGTTGTTTGTATGTCCATGCTGTGTTTTTTTCCTCTCTACCAAACTTTCCCAAAAAACCCCATTCCCATTCAATTTTGAAAGCCTAACCCTCTTCCCCCGGGCTGTGTGGTATTTCATTGTGGTGCGACTGACAACAAGTTCATGTGCGCCATCCTGGATTGATAAGAACATCCTCCTCCTACACAACGTGAACAATCAAATGCTTAATGCTTATGTTACGTTGATGACGTGTCCTTTGCCTTAATTTTTTACAGCAGTCCAACTCCACTCAACTACTACTTATATTTACATTAATTTAACACTGCTTAGGCTACTATTTAGGTTATAATAGACAGGGTTAACCCATTCGTAGTCCAGGGACCTTGGTGGTTAAACGTTATAGATGGAGGGGTCCCAGACTGGGGGAAGGGAAAGAATTATGAACAAAATGATAAAAACATTCCTATGTTACAAATGGAAAGAGACATAGACAAATCCAGAATACAATGTTTAAATTCACACTGTACTGGAAACCTGATCACTGGTTATACATTTGTAGAAAAGGCTTTTGCAATTTGACAAGATTTAAAAGTGCCCAGAGAGGGAAAGGGGGAGGGGGGGGTGTGCTGTGAAGGGATATAGTGGAGCTTTATATGGAGAGACAGTCTTCAATATCACACCAACAAATGCACTTCTTTATGTCCACACAGAACTTTTTTGAATGATCCCCTTATCAAGGGTCAAGAAAGTATTAATCAATACATTCAATTATAGACCATGCTTCTGAGACAGCTGTATGAATCCGCCATGGGGTGGAAGCTGGTGTGGTGTAGTAGAAGTCTACATTTCGACCCTGAATGATGCAGCGATGGTTACCCTTGCGACGCGGGTCTTCGTCAGGACAAAAGGGTGGGGAGAAGGGGAAAGGGGTGGGTAATCTCCTTGAAGGACGAACTTAGTAAAGGAAGTATTATCGTCCAACCTTGTAGTTGAAACTCTGGGATCTGGGAGCACTGCTTGCATAGTCTAATTTTGATTGCATTTATTTTTAAGGAAATCCCTGCTGGAAAAGGGGAGTTATGGCCTAGCTGCAGAGCGCGTTTGGCCTGAATCGAAGGAAGGCCTAAAATATTCTAAGTTTGAGATTTTGCATTTTTGCTATTTGCCTGTTTGGGGGGTTCTACTTTTTGGCGGGTGGGTTGGTGGGTCTGGGGCATTGCTGGGAAGGGCTAATGTCAGGCACAAGTGGTTTGGACAAAATCCATGGTGAAAAAGGGGGGTTAGGGCCTAGGGTTTGAGTTAGGATTAGTGTGCTAAAATCGCTGTTTACACTTTACACATAGCTTGAGGGGAAAGATCCGCAAATTTCGCCCACACTTATTTATCCTTGAAAAGGAGACTCAGAGTACGCACTTTCGAAATGATGCTTGTATGTATTGTAATACTGTTGACTCTGAAAGTTTTTATTTTTGCACTACACAGCGTACCTTATATTTTTTCCTCCATGGTGCTTTAATATCACTTCCTGTTTTTACATCAACAATTACAGGCCGGCTTTTACCCTGTGCTATGGCAAAAAGGATGACCTCAGGTTTAATGACCCGCAATTCAGTATCTGCCAGGTAGGCAGTGGATAAGGTGTCTTCTGGTCCCCAACATTGATCGGCGTAGCGTCAGATGGAATGGAGGAGTACTGCGAAAAAGAGGAATGGCTGGATGCATGCAACTTCCCAACTTCAACAGGACAACTACAACAACATACAGTTACAGTATCCATCTTCATTTCTACTTATCTTTTAAGTAATGTTATTGCTGTGAACTTCGATGAGTGTGACTCTGTGCATTTGTTTGCTCTCTGCTTCAATTCATCCCTCCAGCCATTGTATTTTCTTTGCTATTTTTTAAACTAATTTAATATACTAAGTGGTTCTTCTCTCTGAGGGCAGATAGGCAAGTGAAAATGCGTAAATACTGCATCCCTGTACTGTCACATTGTTTCTTCATAGTTAGTACATTGTATGATTGTAGAAAGTACTACTTACTTTTCAGAAACCTATCCATTTAGCAAACAACTTCATGCATGCAGTAGTGTACGCACTTCCTTTATGTCCCTTAAAAGATTTATGGATATCTTTGTATACAAAGATTTGTTTATCTTAATTTGTTGTTTGTCCATGCTGTGTTATTTTTTTTCCTCTCTCCACAAAACTCTCCCTACAAACCCCCTTCCCATCCAAGTTTCAAACCCTAACCCTCTTCCCCCGGGCTGTGTGGTTTTCATTGAGGTGTGAGTAAATTACAACAATAATTCCACACACTTGCTGGGGAGGATAAGGTGCAAGCAACCTCCTCAACTCAATTTTAAGGCAGCTAGATGAATACTAGGATATAGTAATTCTGGTCAACATCATCCTCCTACATGTCAAGAAGACTTTTTGTGTTACGCTGCTGTGTCACTATTCTTGTTGTAACCATAATCATCCATGCAATTCTTTTATCTTCAGCATTGCTTAGGCTACTGTTCCTTCTAATACACCTCTCAGGCCACTCATTGTCTCATTTTTTTACTTTGTTTTTCATATGCTGTTACTGCTGGTGTCGTACCACTCCTACTAATACCACAACAACGGAATTTCGGTCTGGGATAGTGAAATCGCCATTTGCCATGCAGCCAGCGCTGTGCCCAGCTCTATCCTCAAACACAAATCACAGGTAAGATAAGCATTTTGGGGAGGTAGAAAGATGGGCTACGATGTGGAGGAGGGACTGATCGTAGTACAAGTAAAGTACTAGTAGGCCAATTGAATTCACTAACTCTGTTAGTGGCACTTTTGAACATTTTTGGACGTTTTAGATAATTCATGCTGGTAAGTTTGAGGAAAACCAAACGTGCCGTAATTCCCGCCCACCACCGCACAAAATAGGATCAAAGCGTACATTATGTTGAAGTATGTAAAATGAATATTGATGTATTTCCACTAACAAAAATAAACTTGTTCCATCCCTCCCTAACCAAAAAATTGTCCATTTCAAGTAGTCCAAAAATAAATAATCCTAACTCCCGATTCCCACCCCTAACAGTCTTTAAAAAAGAGGCAAGGGACACAGTCACTTCTGGCGGTGTTTGGGCCTGCTGTCCTTGCGGAGGTCCCAGAGCTTTTTTTATAGGTCATCCACCTTGCGCTCCAGGATGTCCACTTGTAAGGTTAGGCAGCGCACGCCTGCCTTCCAGGCTCTGAGGGGGCCAGCTGCTGATGGTCTTGCGGCTGAGCGGCGGGGGTCTGTCCAAGCACGGCACTGGGATGGAGGCTGCTGGCTGGTGGACACGGGGGCAGTGCTGGAGGAGGTTGTTGATGTTCCCTCCTCATTTTCCCGAGCCCACAGCTGGCAATATTCAACCCGAATGGCCTCCATCTTCTGGCCCTGGCCAGGACAGCCATCTACCCTCTGGTGAGCTTTTTGGGAGCATCTATATGAAAAAAGAAAGAAAAATAATGTAACCAATACTTAACAATAACACAAAATAATTCAACAGAAAGTTGTCTCACTGTAACACTAGCAATTTGCAAGCACAGTATAGCATTTTGGCATTTCTTCGTAGGCATGTCACAGTGGGAGTTTCAGGAATTCTACTACCAGGCAGCACTATGGACTCAATACATAGTGAGAGAGTCAGAGAGTACACCAGTATACGTGTTTTTTTCTCTACTTTTGCAAAATAAATTACTTGTACGTGAACTTGTGGTAGTAGGCATAATGCCAGCTCAGTTAGCTTGCACCCAAGAAAAAGAGACAAAAGTCATGATGACGCAGACTTGCATGCATTACTTTAAGCAGTATATGCAGGTGGGGATAGGGAAGCTCTTACTTTTGTATGGAGGTCGCACTGGCCATACTCGGTTACATCAAGGGCTAGTGCTCAATGTAATTTATATTTGGCACTGCCCCCCCCACCCCCCGGGACTTCAGTACTACAAAAGGAAAATGAAGATTATTAATTTCTAATCATGTCTCCAGCCGATCACATGATCTCTTTGCTTATGTGATGCATGACTTTAGGTGCTTTATTCTGATAGATTGAGTGAACAACAGCAATAGTCCACCCATGATTAACACAGCAGAAAGAAAATTATGAATATAGGAAGTGAGTGTGGTAACCATAATTGCCGGAGGAAGGGGCGTGACTCGATATAATTGTCAACTATACAATACATACACAATATATGCTGTGCTTGCAGAGTAAACTACTGTACTGTTACTTCAGGCAAGGGAGAGTTTCAGAACAATCACAACTTGTAGTATTTGGTTTTCCTCTGCTTTGCTACTCTGGCATGGACATGCTGTTCAAAAAAAGTAACACTCTTCATGCACTGAGCGTCTGCTCTACATACACCTCTGCTACGTATGAGGAAGAAGATACCATCCAGGCTTCCAAAGTAAACATCTATCATTCTTCTTAATGTCTCAACTGTAACAACTTTACTTTTTCTCAACAACCAAATAACACCCTTTTCATTCTATTTGGTAAACCACCGTCTTGACTTGCATTTGAGTTTCACCGAAATGATACATTGCAATGCAGACCACACATGAATTTTCTGATTGACCCACACAGGCAGTCATTTTTTCTCTTTCTCCTCCAACCATCCTTGCTTCAAGCAGCCATGCATCTGATTCCTTCCTATAAGCCACCTCTGCCTGCATTCAAAAACAAGTATCATCCTTTAGTCATAAATGTTACGACTCGCTCGTCCTTCCATTGACCCTAAGTTCTTTCCCTTTTCGTTCATGACATCCCTCAAGTTCAACTGATATGACTTGGCTTCACGATAAAAGTTTCCCAGCTGATTTGAAGTCAAATAGTGGGGGCCATTGCTTACTCGAGAACTACCGCCGCTAATGCTATTGCTAAGTCAAGGGTGATTGTTTTATCCGTGATTGGCTAAAAAAATGTAGTTCTAAATCAGTAACTGTTCTTAACAGTACAGTGTACTTGTAGTAGTGTACTTTCTACTGTACAGTACTTCATACACTCCTTTGCGAGCCTACTCTAAAATGTCAATAAGTAAGGAGTAAAATAATAACTTACCACTGTCCGCCCCTGCTGAGCCATCCCCCTCAGCTCCTCCTGGTGACACCGCCACTTGAGTGGAGTTCTGCATCAGATGTTGTGATGCCTAGAAAAAACATGTCATATTTTTAGATGCCATACACCACCCCCTACTTTGTCTCTTAATGGAAGAGAAAATGTTAAATATTTTTTAAATATTGGGACTGAAAAGAAGTCACGGTTTTGGGGAGGGTGTTAACTTATATGCTTAGCCATAACATGCAACTCTTTTTGGCACAACTGATGAATGCTTGCTCTTTAACGTGCAACATTTTTATAATTACTGACAGAACCAACTACTCCCCATCACCACAAGGAGGACTTGAATTTCCAACAAGGTGAGGGCTCCCGAGTCCCGCACAGTAACTTCTGACTGAGGTATGTGGACAGTCAAACTGAACCTATCATCAACAATGTCCTATTTCTGTTGTCCATACTTCTGTATGTGCAAAATAGTCCCTGAAACACCAGCGGTATGGTATGTGCTACTATCAAATCAAAAAGACAACTACTAGCTTATTCTTGATGGACATTGACATTTTGTTGTTGGAAATTGTCGAAGCACTAACATTAAGAAGACTGGAATAGACTGCAAGGGCAACCCAGAGGACTGCACTGAGTGCCTCTAGAGCTATTGCAGGTTCAGAGTTTTGTTTAACACCGTTTGCCGACTAGGCAAGCTTAGCTACCTACACAGACCGACTCATAAATAATAGTAAATAGTAGTAGCATAGAGAGTGATGGTAGATAGGCAAGATAAGAATGTAGAAACAGTCTACAAGAAGATCAAAGACTATTTTGTAAAAAATAGAGTTAGGGAAGTATAATTATATTAACAACAGAACTACTTACTGGGGCCAGCAGAAGAGCCTTCAGTGGACCGTTCCTCCTGCCCACTCAGTTCCGCTGGAGTTTGGGGTGGTGCTGTTCTCTTGCCCCTGGGAGGTGCTGATGATCATGAAATAAACACAAACATGGATGATTGTTTTTTAGAAATATTTGATTTTTTTGACCACCATCCTAAATTATCCTGGGGAAACAAATTAGCAACAATTGCACTACATGTATTGACCTATCTCATCTGGTCAACTAGGAGGATCCTAATACAGTATTGCTGGATTTGCAGACCGTCTACATGGAAAGTTATGTAAATCACTAACTAAACCATCAACAAAAAGGTTTTACTACTACTGCCAGCACTCAGCAGCACGCGACGTGACAGACACAGTCTGTCATCATGATTGCAGAGCACTAAAAAATGTCCTACTACTACTACTAATAACAAGTCTTAATATACTCAACCTGAACCTATCAATCCATCCCTATCTCTTCTTTTTAGTGGCAGCAGGAGTACAAAGGAAGGACTAGACTTGAGTCTCTAGTCTCTCTAGCATTACGCAGTTCTGTAAAGTACTACACTCAGACATATTCAGGCCAAATGAGCACAAAGTTGCAAACAAGTAAGCATAGTAGCAACGCCACTGAGCAGGCAAGCACCTGCAATCACAGAAGATATTTTAACGTTAATTTACCTGCAATATAATCGAATTGGCAGCATTCTTGCTCTTCGGGAAAAACATATATTAGCAATATAACACAGAGCAGAAGAAAACAAAGTAGTTAATAAATTGCTACTCACCAAGACCAGGGATCTTCACACAGAGCAGGTGGAGCAGGTCCTGCTCGCGGTCAAGGAGGTCCGACCACCTATGCGTCACTTGCTGGTAGGTTCGCCAGACCCATGACTCCCTCCGCATGGCCCGGCACACCTTTTACCACAGCTGGCGACGCTCCTGGAGGCCATACCCTGACGTGAGCCTGCCCCATGCTGCCACGGTCTTGGGAAGGTGGCGCTGCATATAAAAGATCTCTGCGTCCACCTCCACTGCGCTGAATATCTCCCTGGCCATTACTTCCTCCCCTCGTAACCGCCTGCAAGGGAGCTGGGTACGGGGTGCAGGACCCTTCCCCTTCTCCTTCCCGGCTCCCTTTGCCATGGTCCTGTACAGCAGAAAGAAAAAAAAAGGAAAGAATAGGGAAAAAGTAAAGAAAAAAAAAGTTTAAGAAAGTAGCTTTAAAAGTATCGAAAAGTTGAAAAACACAAAATATAGATCCATAAAAAAAGAGGGATAGATATAGAGTAGAAAAGATAAAAAAAAGTCCAAAGAAACAAAGGATTGCACAGAAGAAAGGAGTATTAGAAAGCAGGCGCAGAACCATAGCACTGAACGAAAAACAAGATGGCCGCGCCCATTGAGGACCGCTGAACAAATACCCTGATCATGTGTCCGCCGGGATCCTGCGAGATGGCTTCTCATATGGCTTCAGGATCCCGGCGGGTGATTTTCGGGAGGCCCCCTTATGCAGAAACCAACTGTCCGTTACGCACAACCCAACGGTGGTTACCATAAAAATTGCAGAAGAAGTTCGCTTGGGTCGGGTTGCAGGACCATTTGGTGAAATACCAACGGCCAATTTTGTGTGTTCCCCATTAGGGGTAGTTCCCAAGAAGGAGCCGGGCGAATTCAGGCTCATTCATAATCTATCTGCACCAAGGGGGGCTTCCGTGAATGAGGCAATCGATGCAGGCATTTGCAGTTGTAGTGTAGTTCCTATTTTCCCAATAGGCCCTGCGCATTGGAATAACATAAACAATAGTGTAGACGTAGAAGTGCGGTCTTCCAGGTCTCTACTGACTATGCTAAACTTAATTGGGTTTGTTACCAACTAGCTCAGAGGTCACTGGAAACTTTCTTGACTAAATAGGAAGTGATCAGCTTCCCTGGTACAGACAAGAAGGGATTCAGTTTTCCAACAACCGCATAAACATGACAACTTTGCTCCTTAGAATAAGAGTCAATCTTTAGAGTCGTGTGAAACAATAGACAGTTATTTTACTCAGTCAGTTGTGCAGATTACTTTCACCCAGATGCAGAGAAGAGAGGGACGGGCGTTTTCAATAAAAAGGTATTATTTATTGAACAGTCTTTCTTCTCATGCAAGAGAAATGAATTGCCACAATTGCAAGACTAGTTATTATAAAAAGTGCGTACAGTAAAATGAGGATTGCGAAATAATACTGTAAAAGCATTGATATGGTTTCTTAGCCATACAATGGTTAAAATTAATAAAATATATACATTCATATATACATTTGACTAACGTGCTCAACTGGTGCTTCTAACTACGCCTACCCCAGTGTACCTGACCTAAGCCTAATACTTGGGAGGGAGTAAGTAAGTAGCTTTAGTTAAGTTGGTTTTGCCAAGGTTTGCTTCAAGAATTCTCTCTAAGGGTTTAGTCAACATCCATACCTCTGGAATAGAATGTTGGAGGTCTTGTATCTCCTTCCAGGACTCGATATCCCAGTCACTCGCAAGAGTAGGCTGGAAACGCCGGAGCTGGATTTTCTTGTCAGGAGAAAAGACAGCGTCTCTCTCAGCACATCGAGGAGGAGGAGGGGCAGCGTCCGTGGGCAGCTTCTATCTGCTGGGCTCTGTAAGGGACAGCTGTTCTGCTCCTGTGTTTACCACACCATCACTATCATCGATGTCGTTGAGGCAGCGTTTTGCTTAAGGCAACGTTGGTAATATTTATACCTGAAAGGTGCCTTGTTTGACGTAAGTTTTTGGACATAAGACGTCAATAAAGATGTCACTAGGAAGTGATCGTCTCTCAGTGCTCATTAGAGTTCTATTACTAATCAAAACATAGCAAGCGGGGTTTTCCCAGGTTGCTGAGTTTTATCTTGTTGAAGAACTCAGAGTGTAATCTAGGAATCTTAGATAGTGGCTTCTGCTGTGTCATTTGCTCTAATGAGCTGCAGAGGAAGCGATTCTGAAATGTGGCTCTGATCGTGTTAGGCCAGAGACGAGTTTCTGAAATATCACTCTTGATCGTTTATGCCATTATAGGGGAACAAATGGATTATAGCCGTATAGGGGCATAAGGTCACAGTATTGATCGGGGTCCTAGATTAGAACGCGACACCCACTCCACGAATTTATGTCCATCAATTTACTAAAAACTATAGCAAAAGATGCATGTGTAACATTACCCACCCCAAAATACATATTTGCATTTGAAATGGCGTATTTGAAATACATGGATTGTACTGTACGTCTTTAAGCATAGAAATCATTCAAAATTATAGCATATATAATCAGTGAACGATTTTGCGAACAAATTTACACATGAAATATCTCTTAATACAGAAAAGAAGGGCGAGATAATTTCATCACATAGAAATGCAATTGCTGTAACATGTGCTAGAGGCTGATGTAAAGTTATTATGTCTCTAGATTTACCTAAAAATAGAAGCTTCTGTTCTTTATGAATAGGTCTACTTTAAGCAAAGAATTTCTTGCCAGAAAAAGGTAAATATTTTGAAAAATGTTCAATTAAAAAAAAAAATTCTTGTTGAACAGGGGAATAGAGTTCCAACGCTTTTCAGCAGTTTTTGTTGATCAAAAACTGAAGGCCGAATTCAGAGTTCATGGGAACGCTGTGAATCGGAATGCTTTTCAAAATTATTGTTTCTGTTCAGGGGAGAACATCATATCAGACAGGCTCTCAAAGAATTGGTCTACAAAGTCAGGTGACAGTTCAACCAAGTTCGATAACGCTGTAACTTGGCAGGTGTGAGAATGATTGCTATCATCAAAGTCTGGATCAGCAATGCTCACAGAAGGTCGTACCTGGGTGATGTCGCTTTTATTTCTCGCTCCACTGTTACCACCTAGTCGTAGCACAGGAGTCTCAACGAATGCTGTCATCAGAATTGGTAGCCGCTGGGGACAACACAATGCGTGAGCCGTTATAGGACTTAGCAAAGTATCGACATCCATTGGTACTGCTGATGAAAGTGCAAGACAGATGTCCAACACGCACTCATCTCCGCATAGCATACATCGGAGCACAGGTAAGATGCAGGTCTGCCATATAGGTCTGAATGAAAGAAACCAGGTCATGTTCAGATCGCTCAGCCTGGCCAATCCAAGTACTCTAGTTATTCGGTCCCGGTAGCGTATTGCTAGGATCGTTTCTTCCATCCTTGTCAGAGTCATGTCTGAGTTTTGGCTTGCCATAACGGAGCAGGAGGGTCAAAAATAAAATGCCTGCTACAAGTCCCAAAATCAGAGGTATGCCGCCAAAGACTGAATGGACAAAATTAGGAATGATTCCTAGAATTGCTTTGAATGATGTTAACAGTCCCGAAAAAATTGTCTTAAATACGCCTGGGATGCCTATGGTACTAGACATGTTAAGGATTTGGCTAAGCATTTCTGTGAAATGCACGGGGCAATTTGTTGATAAAAGGTCATGAATCTCTGATGTTGTCCTTGAAACTTGGAGTTCATACGTCTCTTTTGATGACGTGATGGGCACTGTTTTCTGCAAAAGCACAGACTTCATTCTGCTTAAAGTATTAATTTGTATAGATGATAAATTCAAACAAGGCCAATGGGAGTCTCAGTGTCTCCAGGGCTGTTTGGAAACAATGCTTGCATACCGCATTTGACCATGGAAGTTACGCTTACGAGATATGCTTTCCCTGGCAAAAGGCCACAACAGCTGTGATCTGTTATTAGAATGTAACTTCCATTCGAGAGTTGCTAAAAGAAAGGCTCTATCTGCGTTGCAGGTGTGACATGTTGGTGGCATGAAAGGTTGTTAGAATTTCCTTCACAGGCTCTGTGTAAATTAATACCTTGGCACAAAAGTATACCGCTTAGTGAATGATTGCAGTTTTCACCACTAAGAAATACATTTTTGTTGCTGTCACTATAGCATGTGTGTGTGTATGGTAATTTCCATGCTGACTTAATGTACCCTTTACCCAAACGTTCATGCTGGCCAGTCGGTATGTATTCAAGGCAATTTTTAAATTGGAAAGTTGTTATCGGAATTGTGATATTCCCGTGTATTATCCATTCAATGACAGGACTTTCTGACATTGTCAAAGGTAATCTCTCAAGTTTTTCGATGCTCTGGATTGTATAGTCTGCTCCTTTCTGTGCCAAGCTGATTTGTTTATCAGTAAGGTTAAAGATGGAAAACAATGACGTTGTGTTGATTAAATGCCATGGCACATAGCCTGAACGAAGATTTTGCAGCGTCCAGCCTAACTGTACAATAGAACGCAATTGCGACTGGCCATGCTGTAACATTAGCAAGTATTTGGCAGATGATACAATACTGTCCAGTGAATATATTCTGGAGGACAGAGTCATTAACCCATTGTCCACAACAGAAAGTGATTTTTCCAAATTAATACGATCAATTTCTCGTATTTTTTCAGCTGTTTCAATTTGTGTGACTTTCCAGGCCTCGCTGTATGCCGCATAGATGCTGGCCGCTATGAAGCGTTTCTGACGCTGTTTGCGTGGTCCCATAATAAAATCGCGCAAATCAGCACCATCTTTAGGTAAAGATAAGTGTTGCTTAATTTTTGCCAGTGTGGATGATTCTAGCCATTCAAGGCACAGCTTCCCTACACTGTATGTTGTTACTATCCCTGGATGTTGTCTCTGGGAGTATCTAGGGTATGGTCTGGTCATTGTTAACCCCTGTGTATTGTTCAGGAATCTTTCTTGACAGTTATGCGTGTCAGTAGGCCAGATTAACCACTTTTTCCAATCAGGATGTGTTCTGTTTAGATGTAAAATTTTAGATGCGTCTATATCAATATCTGTTGTTGCATTATCAGGTATTGGCTTTGGAATAGACGGTTTGTTAAGGTCTTTGATCTTAGCTAGGCCAAGACAGGATGTTTGTTGAATTGTGTCATTTAAAAACATTATTTGTTCTGGGATCATGCAGGCTCGAAATAGTGCTTCTAGGCCTTGTACCTGCCAATCTTTTGTACCCCAGATTGTTTTTGTTTCAATGTTATTTTTCCAATAATCCAAATGTCATCATTTTTTCATAAAATGCTTCTGAATATATCAATTTAGTATTTGTCAGCATTGTTTTCAATCCTGTTTTATCTAACAGTTTATAATAAAACGTTTCTGCATCACTGGTGTTAAACCCTGTGAAGTACTGGAATTTCTCATAGAATGTTTTAGAACTGCTTTTAGGTGGAGTAGCACAAAGTTCCCATTGGTTATATTTAAAAACATTTCTAGGTGGTGCAGATTTATGCAAGTAATGATCTCCATAATGTGAGAAACAATACATTTGTTCATAACTAGATGAACCTTGTAAATAATCATGTTCTGTAAATCTTGCTGACAAAACTAAATCAGACATCATATTATTAATACTTTAAAAATCCCAATCATCAGAAAATGTACTTGGTTTTACAAAGTCACTTAGGGAAACCTTGAACTGGTGAGGATATTTCAGGATTTCGACCGGACCATATACTTCATAGTCAGTTTTGTCCCATGCTACCCCGCCGGGTATTGGAATTGCTGTGACATTTACTGTTGACAGTTCACTTTTCTTCACGTGGGATGATTTGTGTGGTTTTAGGACTAAGTTGATGTTCTGACTTGCTGTGTCCATTGTACTGTAATAATCTTTCCTAAAATTAAAACTAAAATTAGGCATAGTAGAAGTATAAATACCCCCGAAATAATCCAATGCTCAATCAATGGTGTATCCAGATAAACTTCTTTGATTTGATGAAAGAGTTCTGTTGCTTTTTCTTTAAATGTTTTTGTTTCTGGTATCACTTCGGGTTCGTTTTGATCCTCAGAAAGGTTGTCGAAGTTGATGAAGTAGCCAGAGGCAGTTCTGTCAATTGTTGGGATTGTTCTCTCAATTTGTCTTTCGGTAGCACATTATGATGCCACATCATTGTAGACTTGTGGTTCTTGACGAACTTTTTCAATCTGTGTTCCAAGTGGCACGAGTTCCATGGCATTATTGCATAGTCCCTCTCTGTGCACCGCAGGCTTATCGAATGTGATTAGTCTTTCAGTTTGAACCTCTTGGATTGTTGCAAGTTTGGGTATTCTGTTGTTTCTCGGAAGTCCACTGGGCCTACTGTTGATTATAGGCCACAGGATTGTGGTTTTACCAGGTCGATTGATACAACTCTGTTCTCCTTTTTACCAGCAAGGGGCGGTAGTACTACTGATCTTGTTCCTTTGATAGCTAAGACAGGTACTGCTTTTCTGTAAGAAGGCCCAAATTCCTTCTTCACCGCTATTTTTTCTCTGAATAGATCCCCAATCTTTGGAATCCAGACAGGCCTTGCTGGGGCTGGTGGTGCCTCATCAGTGGTAGTTGGCTGTTGCTTTAACTTTATGTTGCTTAAGGATTTTCTTGTTTCATTCAAGTCCTGTAAAACAGCCAAACGGTCTTTGATGTCAAAGTCTGTATTCTTATCTTTTACCACTGATACCTCACTATCTAACTCCTGAATGTACATTCTAGTTCCGAACAATAGTTCGTATTGGCTGAAACCTTTTAGAGAATTTCTTGGCAAATTGTTAGGACTTAACTGGACACTTATTAATTGTTTGACCCACCCTTCACCCAAACCTAATACCTTCGCTGTTATAGATTGCTTTATGTCCTGGTTTTTTCTTTCTACCACACTGTTCCCTTCGGTGTGTGACAGACAAGAATACCGCAAGCCAACGCCCATGCTGGCCATGGCCTCCTTATAAGCTCGAGAGCTGAAAGCAGGACCCTGGTCAGAATGGAACATGGCAATTGCGTATGTGCCGATAAAGACTCGCAGATCTTTTATAACCGTTCTGGCGTCAGCCGAGCGCTGGGGCCACATCCATATGAATCTCGTACAGGAATCCACTGCGACCATGATATATCTATATTTGCCGTCCCTTTGTAGGGGACCACAGTGGTCCAGGTAAACACATGCAAATAGTTTATCTGAGATGAGAAGGGGTGTCTGCGCTGGTCGTTTTACTGTTGATACTTTCATTCTTTGGCATATTTCGCATTCTAATACATACTTCTTAGTTTGTATTCTCATGCGAGGCCACCAATATCTCTGTTTTAATAGTGATATTGTTGCGGAAACACCAGCGTGTGTAGAAGCAAGCCCTTCGTGTGCCGCTTTTATTAGTCCTAACCTGTGTTCCATGTTTGGAATTACTCTATCCCCCACTCCAGGGATTCGAGCAAAAGGAACATTATTCGTATCTGTTAAATATAAGTACTTTTCTGGAAAGCCTTTTGGGAGTGTTTTCTTATCATCTTTTACTGACGCACTGACAGCTTGTAGAATGTCGCTGTCTATTTTTGTTTGTGACCGAGTAATCGCAGCTACGTAAGCCGTTTGCACAGCTGCCTTCGAGGCTTCATCAGCCAATGAATTCCCTGCAACGTGAACGCCATCATGTTGATGACTCAGAGTGTTTATCACGTGAGTCTTTTGTAGTTCTTTCTGTAAAAGAACTACTTGTTCCCAAAGCATTTTATGCTTGATTGTGCCACCTTTTGCATCTTTGAAACCATTTTCCACCCAATTCTGCAAGTATTCATTATAAGATTGTACGCAATATTATGAATCGCACACTATTAGTGTGGGGAATTCGCGATCGGTATTTTCTAGCGCCATCTTAAATGCTACAAATTCAGCTCGTTGAGCTGAACAATCTCCTAGAGATTGTGTTTTAGTGACCATTTGTCTAAATTGTCCTTTGTGCCAACGACCATTAACAATCACGCACGTAGCACTGTAAGCTTGTTTGCCCCCAACTGCGGGTTGTGCTGATCCGCCATTATATATAATACTTCCGTATTCTTCTAGAGGCAGCATTTCAATTGGCAGAGGACATTCATATTCATATTGTAAAAATTCCTGTGTCTTTAAGTTAGGATCAAATTCGTAAACTACGTCTGTTGCAGCAAGAGAATTAACCCACTGGATCCATCTCGGATGCAAAGCTTTAGCATTAGGAATGCTTGCTTTAGTTACCGCTTCTAAAGCCGGTATAGGTGAACGATTATTATTCGTTTACCTTGTGCTAGGGCTCTTTCTTTTGCTACAGCCGTCTGAACCGCAGTTAGAATTTTCTCCGTTGAACTGTATTTTATTTCAGCCTTTGTGTACAAATGTGATTTGTAAGCTATTGGTACCTTTTCTCCCTCATTAGAGGTCAGGTACGTGAATCCGCATCTTCCTGGGATGATTCGGATTACAAGATTGCGTGTGTTGTCATGTGTATCTAAGTTTGTTTTTGCTAACATGTCTGTTTGCAGTGATCTCAAAATTCCTGTGTGTGTTTGAGTCCAGGTGATTGGTTTAAAATCAGGTTTAATTAGTTCATAGAGAGGTTTAACCCTCTCTGCATAATTTAGAATGTAAGTTCTTCAAAAATTCAGGAAGCCTAGAATCGATTGTAAGTTTTTCAGCGTTTTCGGGGCTTGGAGCACAGCGCACTTCTCTAAGAAGTTGTCCGCTAGGCTTTTTCCTTCACTTGATAATCCGTATCCTAAAAATAATATTGTCAGATGAGCAATTCAAGACTTTTTAAAGTTGAATTTGTAACCCTCTGCTGCGAACCCAAGTATAATGGTGTTCATTCTTTTCAAGTGAGTCTCCAAGTTGTCGTCTGTGAGATAGATATCATCTACGTAAGATAATGCCTCATCATCATATATTTGTAGTAACTCTGTTACTCTGGCTGAAAATAGTCCTGGGCTGTTCTTGAATCCCTGTGGGAGCCTACAGAAATTTTTCTGTGACCCCATTACTGAGAAAGCGGTCAAGTATCTGCTTTCTGGTGCAATGTTTTGACAAAATAAACCATTTGATATGTCTAATGTGGTTTTATATTTTTTCCTAACTATGTTATTCATTAGTGCAGCACTATGCAAATTTTGTACTGCAAATGTTTTGCAACATGCATTAAGGTGTCTGTAGTCCAAAACTGGACAATATGAATTGTCTGGTTTGGAGACAGGAAACAAAGGATTGTTCATTTGAGAGATGCATGTTTCAATCACCCCCTGGTATTCAAGTTGATCTAAAATCTCCCTGAATTGTTTTTTAGCTTCTTGCTTAATGGGATACTGCCTTTGTGCAGTCGGTTGATTTTTTAACTGGATTTCGTGAGGAGGAGAGTCCTCATCCCATCCTACATGATTTTTATATAGTGCTGGTGCCTGGGCTACTGCCCATTTCCTTGCATATATATATTTAGTGTGAATCGGAATGTGATTCGAGAAGGCAGGCATAATCATTTCTTCACCACGAGGGCACTCCCTGACAAACTCTGGGGGCCAATCTTTTTCAGCTAACAGAATGTCATAGCCTTTTGAGAGTTTATCCCAAAATAGACCCCTTATTTTCCTAGTCTTATCACCCTCTATACGCAGTGTTATTTCGTATATCTTATGGGGCTCGCTAACTCTGGTGTCGGCAGTTTCTACTTGAATGTATTCATTCGTGTCCACTGTCTCCAGATGACTCATCATGATCTTGCGAGCTATACTGATTTCTGCTACACTGTCTAGCATTGTCTGTGCCCACTCCTCGTTTTTCAATTGTGTCCTCAGTATTCTCGGCATGTTCGATTACTCTAATACTGGCTACTTTCTTTCTTGGAAATTGAGATTTTTTTACTTTGAGCAGGTTCCTTGTCTTTGGACTTGGTGTGCTCTCCTGGGTCTGACCGTCCTCTTCTTTCCGATTTCTGCGAAAAAGATCGAGAGGGACGTGTATCAATACTTTGATATCTATCAGGCTTCTTCAAATTATCCCTATTTCTAAGGTTATATCTTTTCTCAGAAGGCTCCCTCTGGGGAGACTGGTGTTCTCGAGTCGGAGTTCTTTCCCTCCTTTGAGGAGACCTTCCTCTGGACTGGAAAACTTTTTCTTTGGGAGTGGATTGTTTATCTCCATCCCAGCTCTTTTTAGGAGTGTTTGAATTGTTTTTAATAAATATTTTTTCAGGATTTTCGAGCAGTTGGGGCTTTACTGGTTTTCCACCCAAGCTGTCTCTACCTAGTTCTTCATAACATTTTCTATAATTCTGGCAAGCTCAATTGGTTGATCTGTTATATCTGTTTCCTTCAACTTCTGGCGGATCGCCACAGATGCTGCTTCTCCTTTTATATTGGCTAGTAATATAGCCGAGACCTGCTTGAAGTCTTTCAGTAATTTCATACCAAGAGTTAAAGCAGGTTCTGGACCGTATTCATTCTGAATCTGTTTTAGCACTTCTGGTATTACCGCCATTGACGGAACACCATGTGTTTTCGTGTAAATGGAAGCAAAGACTGTACCCCAAGTGTCGCAGTCCTCCACGTGTGGTGCGACCCCCATTGGAAGGCAGATGGTCAGGATTCTGTGTTTCTCAATGGGGGTAGTATTCGGAAATACTGCCTCTATTTGAGTAATTTTTTGTGCTAACCAGAAAGGAATTTGTTCCCGTTTTATGGGTGTTTTACCAAGACATGATTGTATGTTCTATGGTGTCATTTTATTGGTGTTCCCCCGATGAAGGGTCAGCTGTGGAACATTAACAGCTGTTTGGACTGTAGCAGTCTGCATTACATATTGGACTAATTGTCTATGTATTTTAATTAATGTTTTTAGCTGGGCTAAAAGTTCTTCTTTTGACATTTTTGCAATGTCTGGATGTGGTGTGTAGCTGGCTAGAACCGGCCACGTTGCTCCTGGTCTACCTAGTGGACCGAGCCTGGTAATATGATCATTGTGTTTTAGGGCGCCTTTAAACCAGAGCAGATGCTCTTGGAATTTAATGGGATTTCAATCTCCTCGAAAGGAGCGTACTCTTCCGGTGGATCCCCTACTATGTAGTAGTGGAACTCGTGTGTTGCGGCTGGAAATTTTATCCAAGAATAGAATACCTCTGTCTGCCGATATTCGTGTGCCTCTATCACGAAGACGACAGTGCCACCTTGTGTGGTCAGTCCAATTTCTATAAGTTTTAACAGTTTAGATTTTCTTAAATGTGCCAGGATGATTATTGCACCCGGTTCAGTAGTACCGTCGGGCATCCTGCACTCTGTAGAGGCGGTCGCTCCCTCACGCTGCTCCCCGATCTGCCAGACTCCTACACTGCTATCTCCTGCCTTCGCCTGCCTGCACAAAGTACCGCAAGTACATCATAGCGCTTGATTAACAATTAATTAATTAATTCTGAAGCGCTTTTTGGATCGTAGCTCTTTAATTGAAAAAACGCCTGATAGAATCTTGAGCAGTGCTGCGCAGAGTGTATTGCTGATTGCTGCCTGGTTGTGCCGGCTCCACTGCCACTTGCACCGCGTTGTTCCCGATTGCGCCCCAATCCTATTTGGCTTTTGGCCTTTGTCCATTTTGTTTACTGTACTGTTGTTGTTGTGGCTCCCTACCCGAGTCTCCACCCCGGCTCCCGCCTCCCAGCTGAACCGCCCTCCCACTGATAGCGTTAGCCCCGCTCCCCCCGCTGT
Source organism: Lissotriton vulgaris (assembly GCF_964263255.1). Taxonomy (NCBI): domain Eukaryota; kingdom Metazoa; phylum Chordata; class Amphibia; order Caudata; family Salamandridae; genus Lissotriton; species Lissotriton vulgaris. The sequence continues at coordinate 42,594,718 of NC_141691.1, read as the reverse complement.
AGGGCTGTGACCATCCTGCACTCTGTAGAGGCGGTCGCTCCCTCACGCTGCTCCCCGATCTGCCAGACAACTACACTGCTGTCTGCTGCCTTCGCCTGCCTGCACGAAGTACCGCAAGTACATCGTAGCGCTTGATTAACAAATAATTAATTAATTCTGAAGCGCTTTTTGGATCGTAGCTCATTAATTGAAAAAACGCCTGATAGAATCTTGAGCAGTGCTGCGCAGAGTGTATTGCTGATTGCTGCCTGGTTGTGCCGGCTCCACTGCCACTTGCACCGAGTTGTTCCCGATTGAGCCCCAATCCTATTTGGCTTTTGGCCTGCGTCCATTTTGTTTACTGCACTGTTGTTGTTGTGGCTCCCTACCCGAGTCTCCACCCCCGCTCCCGCCTCCCAGCTGACCAGCCCTCCCACTGATAGCGTTAGCCCCGCTCCCCCCGCTGTAGCGCTGTGACCATCCTGCACTCTGTAGAGGTGGTCGCTCCCTCATGCTGCTCCCCGATCTGCCAGACTCCCACACTGCTGTCTGCTGCCTTCGCCTGCCTACACGAAGTACTGCAAGTACATCGTAGCGCTTGATTAACAAATAATTAATTAATTCTGAAGCGCTTTTTGGATCGTAGCTCTTTAATTAAAAAAACACCTGATAGAATCTTGAGCAGTGCTGCGCAGAGTGTACTGCTGATTGCTGCCTGGTTGTGCCGGCTCCACTGCCACTTGCACCGCGTTGTTTCCGATTGCGCCCCAATCCTATCTGGCTTTTGGCCTGCGTCCATTTTGTTTACTGCACTGTTGTTGTTGTGGCTCCCTACCCGAGTCTCCACCCCAGCTCCCGCCTCCCAGCTGACCTGCCCTCGCCCCTCCCCCCTCTACCATCCACATATGACAGATGCTTTCACGCGCAGCATTCACATGCAGCGGTCGCGCCCCATGCGTGCCGAAGGTGCGCCAAAGGTAAGCCCGTCTATGTCCGTCCGCGCCTGGACCGTGCCCAGCGCCAGACCCCCTGGCCCTCGCAAAGCGCTCTCCTCAAGCATTACGTATGACGCCGCCACCCTCCTAGCCCTTAACCCCGGACGCACACCTCTATGCTGCGTAGCTGCTCCAGGACTCACCCATGGACCCTTCGCCTGCCACTCCTGCAAATTCACCAGCTTCAAGACCCATGCCACATCCACTAACACCAAACACAGCTCCGACTCTAACCACCTAAAGTGCATCCTCCTTAACACCCGCTCGATCCACAGACACGCCACCGAACTCTGGGATCTACTCGACACTACATCACCGAACGTCGCCTTCCTAACTGAAACATGGATGAACACATCATCATCACCCGATATCTCCATAGCCATCCCAGACAACTACAAGATTATCCGTAAAGACCGCACCGACCAAACAGGAGGAGGCATCGCCATCGTCCACAAGAACACCATCAAAATCACGACCAGCTCCGATGACAACCTTGCAAACGCCGAACACCTTCACTTCCAGATCCACACCGACCCTAGGACCACACTCAGAGGCACCCTCATCTACAGGCCTCCAGGAACCCGTAAACAATTCAGCGAAGACATCACTGACTTCATCAGCCCACATGCCATCGCCTCCGAGAACTTCATTCCACTGGGAGACCTCAACTTCCGCTTGGAAAAAAAAACAACACCACCACCCTTCTGGACAACCTGGCCAATCTCGGCCTCAAACAACTTGTTGACACCCCCACCCATGTAGCCGGACACACGCTCGACCCAATCTTCACCTCGAGCAAACGCATCTCCTTCGACCGCACCACAGCTCTCCATTGGACGGACCACAGATGCGTTCACTTCAGCTACAAAACCACCTCGACCCACAACCCCCCACAACCTATTCCTCGAAGAAAATTGAACAAAATCACGACCGACCAACTCCTCACATCGCTCAACCAAAACCCACCCACCCCCCCATCGGACCCAAACCAAGCTGCCATCAAATTCAAACAATGGATCACTCACAGCGCTGACGAATTAGCACCCTTGAAAAACCTTCACACCAAACAAGACAGCAAAAAGGCCCCCTGGTTCAACGATGACCTTAAGAAATCCAAAAAGCTATGCCGTACTCTCGAGAAAACATGGAGAAAAAACCCAACCACTAACAACATGACCACCTTCAAGACAGCCACCCCCAAACACCACCAGCTGATTCGATCCACCAAGAAATCAGCATTCAAGAATCGACTCGACAACAATGCACATAACAGCAAGGAACTATTCAACATCATCAAAGAATTCACCAACCCCACCGCAGCCTCAAACGACATCACTCCCTCCCAAGACCTCTGCGACTCGTTATCCTCCTTCTTCTACAACAAAATCGCCGACATACATAACAGCTTCGAAAACAGCTCCAACAAACAATCCTCTCCACCCCCTCTGACCCTAAACCGCCCTCTAACAACCTCAGCGCCTGGAACCCAATCACCACTGAAGACACCATCCGCCTCGTGAATTCCATCCACTCTGGCTCGCGAACCGACCCATGTCCCCACCACATCTTCAACAAAGCAGACTCCATCTCCGTGATGTCATCAACTGCTCCTTCGACTCTGCTACCATCCCAGAAAGCTGGAAACATGCCAAAGTCAGCGCCCTCCTGTAGAAACCCACAGCAGACCCATCTGAACTTAAAAACTACTGCCCCATATCCCTCCTCCCATTCCCGACCAAAGTCATCGAGAAAGCCGTTAATAGCCAACTCGCCGCCTTCCTCGAATCCAACAATTTCCTCGATCCCTCACAGTCCGAATTTTGAGCCAAACATAGCTCCGAGACCGCCCACATCGCAGCAACAGACGACATCCGTACACTACTGGACAACGGAGAAACAGTGGCCCTCATTCTACTCGACCTCTCCGCTGCCTTCAACACTGTCTGCCATAACACCCTCATACACCGACTCAGCAACATCGGCATAAAAGGAAAAGCCCTGGAATGGATCATCTCGTTCCTAGCTGGAAGAACTCAGAGAGTCTGACTTCCCCCTTTCAAATCAGAGGCCACTGAAGTCATCTGCGGTGTACCACAGGGATCATCACTCAGTTCCTCCCTCTTCAACGTCTACATGAGTCCACTCGCGTCCATCACGCGTCAACACAACCTTAACATCATCTCCTATGCTGACGACACCCAGCTGATCCTCACCCTCACCAAAGACCCCAAGACCGCCCAAACCAATCTTCACGAAGGCATGAAAGAAGTAGCCGTATGGATGAAACACAGCTGCCTAAAAACAGAAGTGCTCATCCTAGGATCATCCCCCTCTACCTGGGACGACTCATGGTGGCCCTCGGATCTGGGCTCGGCACCCATACCCACAGACCACACACGCAACCTTGGCTTTATCCTAGACTCCTCACTCTCAATGACCAAACAAGTCAACGCCGTATCATCCTCCTGTTTCAACGTACTCCGTATGCTCAAAAAAATCTTCCACTGGATCCCCACCGAGACAAGAAAGACCGTCACCCACGCACTGGTTACGAGTCGACTAGACTACGGAAACACCCTCTACGCCGGAATAACAGCCAAATTACAGAAAAAACTCCAACGCATCCAAAACGCATCAGCGAGACTCATTTTGAACATCCCTCGCCAAGATCACATTACCGGCCACCTGAAAGACCTCCACTGGCTTCCCGTCAACAAAAGAATTACATTCCGTCTCCTCACCCATGCACACTAGGCCCTCTACAAACTAGGGCCCGAATGCCTCAACACTCGTCTAACCTTCTACACGCCCACCCGTCAACTAATATCCTCCAGTCAAGGCCTCGCAGCAGTTCCGCGTATCCAAAGATCCACCATGGGAGGTAGATCCTTCTCCTACCTAGCAGCCAAGACCTGGAACTCTCTCCCCACTCACCTCCGCCTCACACAGAACCACATCTTCTTCAGAAAAGAACTTAAAACCTGGATATTTGATAAATAAATGACCCCCCTCCCCAAGCGCCTTGAGACCCTATGGGTGAGTAGTGCGCTATATAAATTCTCGAACTTGAACTTCAACTTGAACTTGAACCCTGCTCAGTCGCATTTACTGCGGATGCAGCGGTTCCATTTTCTCCTGGCATTGTATAAATGCAAGGTTTGCAGAGCGGGTCTCCAAGGAGACAAAGATTAGGTGCACAATATTTTGGAACACTGTATCCTTCAACGTTGAATAAAACAGAGCTTTTCATAGGAATCTCTTCCTACTAAGTTCGGGCGGATTTTAACCTTTCACCCACTCCAGACGTCTATTGGAGCATTTACGGTAGAAAGGGGTCTGTGTGAAAAATGCACAACTGAGTTACTCTAACGTCTTGCGCCTTACCAAACGTTGGGCGCCATATAGTGTAGTTCCTATTTTCCCAATAGGCCCTGCGCATTGGAATAACATAAACAATAGTATTGACGTAGAAGTGTGGTCTTCCAGGTCTCTACTGACTATGCTAAACTTAATTGGGTTTGTTACCAACTAGCTCAGAGGTCACTGGAAACTTTCTTGACTGAATAGGAAGTGATCAGCTTTCCTGGTACAGACAAGAAGGGATTCAGTTTTCCAACAACCGCATAAACATGACAACTTTGCTCCTTAGCATAAGAGTCAATCTCTAGAGTCGTGTGAAACAATAGACAGTTATTTTACTCAGTCAGTTCTGAAGATTACTTTCACCACAATGCAGAGAATAGAGAGACGGGCGTTTTCAATAAAAAGGTATTATTTATTGAACAGTCTTTCTTCTCATGCAAGAGAAATGAATTGCCACAATTGCAAGACTAGTTATTATAAAAAGTGCGTACAGTAAAATGAGGATTGCGAAATAATACTGTAAAAGCATTGATATGGTTTCTTAGCCATACAATGGTTAAAATGAATAAAATATATACATTCATATATACATTTGACTAACGTGCTCAACTGGTGCTTCTAACTACGCCTACCCCAGTGTACCTGACCTAAGCCTAATACTTGGGAGGGAGTAAGTAAGTAGCTTTAGTTAAGTTGGTTTTGCCAAGGTTTGCTTCAAGAATTCTCTCTAAGGGTTTAGTCAACACCATACCTCTGGAATAGAATGTTGGAGGTCTTGTATCTCCTTCCAGGACTCGATATACCAGTCACTCGCAAGAGTAGGCTGGAAGCGCCGGAGCTGGATTTTCTCATCAGGAGAAAAGACAGCGTCTCTCTCAGCGCGTTGAGGAGGAGGAGGGGCAGCGTCCATGGGCAGCTTGTATCTGCTGGGCTCTGTAAGGGACAACTGTTCTGCTCCTGTGTTCACCACACCAAAGCTATCATCGATGTCGTTGAGGCAGCGTTTGCTTAAGGCAACGTTGGTAATATTTATACCTGAAAGTTGCCTTGTTTGACGTACGTTTTTGGACATAAGACGTCAATAAAGATGTCACTAGGAAGTGATCGTCTCTCAGTGCTCATTAGAGTTCTAAGAGAAGAACTCGGAGTGTAATCTAGGAATCTTAGATAATGGCTTCTACTGTGTCATTTGCTCTAATGAGCTGCAGAGGAAGCGATTCTGAAATGTGGCTCTGATCGTGTTAGGCCAGAGACGAGTTTCTGAAATATCACTCTTGATCGTTTATGCCATTATAGGGGAACAAATGGATTATAGCCGTATAGGGGCATAAGTTCACAGTATTGATCGGGGTCCTAGATTAGAACGCGACACAGTGTGAGGTATGCATCATTTGATGATGCAGTAGTCATGTTTAATCGCCTAGGCCCCGGTGCATTGTTAGCAAAATCGGATATTGAATCCGCATTTTGGTTACTACCGGTGCATCCCCAGGATCACCACTTGTTGGGTTTCGCATTCATGGGGAAGTACTACATGGATATGTGCATGCTGATGGGTTGTTCAATTTCTTGTGCCTATTTTGAAATGTTTAGCTCATTTTTGGAGTGGGCATTCTCGAAGGCCTCAGGGCACCAACATGTGATGCATTATCTCGATGATTTCCTGTTTCTTGGCCCGGCGGGCTCTCGGGACTGGCACGGGCATTGCAGGAATTCTGCGTGCTCATGCGGAGTTTCGGGGTTCCGTTGGCTCCAGGTAAAACAGTGGGTTCAACTACCTCCCTGGAGTTTCTGGGTATTGAACTAGACTCAGTGGAGGCTTGCTTCCATCTGCCGGCAGAGGAGATCGCCAAAGTTTGTGGACCGACGCTGCGGGCAGTGTGGGGTTTGGCGCGATCCCTGGTAACCGATGTTCGGCCCAGAAATGGCCAGCATGGTGGGAAGCAAGTGGCTTGATGAGCAACATTGGTTTCCTAGAGTTATTACCAATCTGGGTAGCGTTGTCGGCCTGGCCAGATGAGTTTCGAAACCACTCGGTGATATTCTGGTCTGATAACATGACTGTGGTTGAGTGCATTAACCAGCAGGCAGCACGCTGCAAGTGGATATTGCGATTGTTGAAAGAAATTGTGATGAAATGCTTGAAGCTAAATGTACAATTCAGGGCAAAACATGTGCCGGGAGTACTGAATAATGCAGCTGATGCGCTCTCTTGTTTCAAGTCAAAGTCAAGTCAAATAAAGCTTTATTCGATTTTTGCAGAGAAAACCATAAAAGCACATATAATACAATATAAAATGACTATGAAATACGATCGAAAAACATGCTACATATGAAAAACAGGTTAAAAGTTTAGTTTTATAAAGAATCATGTAAAATTTTTTAGCTGGTGGGGAGCAGAAGACAGTTAATTTATTGATGTTCTGCAACTTACTGCAAATTTCAAGAAGCTACCAGCTGCATTGATTGCAAGTTCGTCTTCCAGCATATATAGCTTAAGTAAGGCTGGCCGGCACTGTCTTAAGCCCCACAATTTGAGAAGCGGGAGAAGATATTTCCTTCTACCCGAGTCATAGAATTTACAGAATAAAATAACGTGAATGTTGGATTGTTTGGAGACATTGTCACAAGGACAGACCGCCGGTGAAACCGACCAATCGTTTACAGTGGGAAATGTTAGTAGGCGGAAAAGGCAGTCTGTCCTCATCCTTGTCAGCAGCATTCTCGTATAGGGGGTGATGAAGGGGGAAAGATAGGATGGGATGCCGTCATCATGTAGTAAGAGGTTGTGGTTAGCAATCGATTGTTTGTTCCCTTCAAAATAGGAGCGTCTGTCTGTAAGTAAGCCTAAACAGCGAGCTTTAAGGTCTTTTTTGGAAATCGTTTGGCACGTTGTGGGGTTGGTAAACATATCAGCTAGATCCAGGGAGGTTAAAAATTTCTGTACATAGGCGAGCCAGGGTATTTTCCTTGAGTTGGTTAGGGCCATACAGTCCTTAATTATATCCTGGTTTAACACCGTTTTATCCGAGGACCAGACTTTGTGCCATAGCAGGATTGGAGCGGGTTTTAATTATGTCAGAGATATATACTCGTGCTAACTCATTGTGGCAGACTGTGGTTGAAATAGAACAGGGAACAGCCAACAGAAATCTTAAAAACGCGTTCTCACTGATTTGGATCTCTCCGCAGTCCGCCATGCCCCAGATACCTGCTCCGTATGTTGCGGTGGAGACGCATTTGGCAGCATATATGTCCAGCAGGATTCTTACTGGTTTCCCACCTAATTTGGTCGCAAATTTTTTTAAGGCTCCGATTTGTCTGGTAAAGGCCAGGTTTCGGGTGTGTACAGCATTCTTCCAAGTGCCTGTCCTGCTAAAAAGTATACCTAAATAGGTGAAAGTTTTTGTGAGACTGATCTTTTTAACATCAATGTATGTATTACAAGTGATGTTTTTTTTGTTGGTGCAACACATTGTAAAAGTTTTGCTTACATTGATCTTGAGACCTCTCATGTCCATAAAGGTAGAAAAGGCGGACAGCGCTTTTTGAAGCCCTAATTGGGTCCTGGACATAATCACGGCGTCATCCGCGTATAAAAGAATTGGAACCGCAAGGCCGTTTATTTTTGGATAATCCACATCTAATTTGGCCAAGCAGTCGGCGACGCTGTTGATGTACAGAATAAAAAGAAAGGGGGCAAGGATACAGCCCTGCCTGACCCCCTTTCTAATAGGGAACTTGTTGGTGCATGCTCCGTCCTTCCCATATCGAACCTTGGCCCCAGCTCCACGATAGAGTTCTTTTATGAATGATAAAATGTTTGGATCAACGCCCATGTTGTTGAGGGTAGACCAGAGTAAGCTATGGTTGAGGCAATCAAAAGCAGAGCTTAAGTCCACAAAGGTCATATATAGGTTGCCCCTTTAGCCAGCACATGTTTGTCAATAATCAGAGCTAGATTTAAACATTGTTCCACTGTCCCGAGACCAGAAACGAACCCATATTGAAATTTAGATAAAATGTTATTCTCCTGTGCCCATGTTTGTAGTTGATTTAAAAAGACTCTCCCGGCCACCTTCATCATAGAGTCCAATAAAGAGATAGGTCTATAACATTTTGGGTCCGTTCTTTCTCCTTTTTTGAAAATGGGTATTATAATCGCTTCTTGCCAAGTTGTAGGGAATCCTTTACGGGCATAGGAATTAAGGACGTTGGTAAGAATAGGTGCCCATAATTGGATGTTGTCTTTAAATAAATCTATGGGGATTCCATCTGGGCCGGGCGCTTTGGCATTTGAACTTTCAAGAATAGCCAGTTCCACTTCCGAGTAGTTGAAATAGATGGAGAGTGGAAACGGCTCTGGGTTATTGATTAGCGATTCATTGCTCTCCATTGGTTCGATTCGGTCATCTAGTTTATAGAGATCAGTGAAATGGTCTATCCAGACATCTTCGGTGATGGCAATTTCTATGCAGTCGGTTGTCCTGTCACTAAAGAAAGGGGCGTTCACCTCCCTCCAGAATGCCGTGTTGTCCCTTAAAGTACTGGCTTTCAACAGAGCTTCCCAGGCCGCGTTTTTCAGTTCCTTTTTTCTGTTCTTAATTGCCTGTTTGTAAGCGGCACGGGCGGATCTGATTTCCACCTGGTTTGTTGGAGTTTTGTTGAGGCTGGCCTTCAAGATGTCGCGAGTGTTAGAACACTCGTGATCGAACCAACTTTGGCTCTTAGGAGTGTTGATTTTGTTGTTATTTCTGGTCAAGTTTTTTCTAATTTGTGAGGCGATTTGATCGAAGGCAGAAATAATTGCCAAAGGGTTGGGTGGGAGTTCTAAACAGGTCCGGAAAAGGTCAGGAGCCGTTTTGATCAGATTTTCAAGAAATTTCGAGGTGTCAATTTTTGCCCATTTTAAAGTGTATCCGTTTCTTGACGAAAGTGAGATGATGTGTGAAAAAAGGTTTTCCACGGTGCTCCTAGACTTAGTACCACTGGAGGGGGAGTATATTTTAATGCTAATTTGGTAGTGATCGCTCAGAACCAACTCCTCTCTATTAAGTTCTAAAGCGTCTCCATGATGAGTATGGGACAAGAGGAAAAAGTCTATTGTCGTGAGCGATCCCCTTCCATGGAATGTGGGTAGAAAATCAGTCGGGGGCACAGTTAGATCGTTGAAGAAACCCAGATCCCACTCGTGTAATAAGTTGTTCAGTTGGGTACCCATGGTTGAATGTTCGAAATGGGTGGTGTGTTCTCCATTTGGGGCTCTTTGATCACAAACCCTAGTTCCACTATATGGGCATAAGTGACAGTTGAAATCACCTAGAATGATCAAGCGCTGGTCTGAGGAGGACCCTCCCATACCCTTCTTTATTACTGTAGAAAGAAACTCCATGAATTTTGTTTGATCGTCTCTCTGTGCACCGTTGTATAGATTAATTATGAGAGAGCTGACAACCTCTTTCCCAGATATTTTAAAGGCCTGAAGTAGGCGGCCGAAGGACTTTGGGCTATGATCAGTTTGCGGGAGGTCAACGCGTTCTAATGATGCGTTTAATCTATTTGAAACGTACAAGCAGAGACCTCCAGAGGATCTGCCTCTATGGGACTGAGTAGAGGGAGTGAAATGTGTGCTATAACCATCCAGATTTACGGGCGTCAGATCCCAACATTCCTGGAACGCTAAGATGTCGAAGGTGTGTATGTAATTCAGGAAGGTTGGGTCATTTATTTTATTTGAAAGCCCGGCTATATTCCAAGATAAAATAGAGAGATAATTGTCCTCGATGGAATGTGTTGGGGTGCAGTTTGGGTGATTCAGGTCAGAAGTTGGGGTTGGAAAAGAAATCTGGGAGTCGTTGGTTTGTGAGCTTTCTGGTTCAGAAGGGCCGTGTGACAGAGCCAGGTTAAAGGAATCCTCAGTGGGTTGGGAAGGGGCAAGGTTTCCATGTTTGCTTGGGGTCATCCCTGGGCTAACAGGAGACCTGGGGGACCTTGGCTTGTTGTTAAACGGTAAGTAATTTTTTGATGGTCAGTCGACCATTTCTAAGGTTGAAAAGTAGTTACTAGTTGGGACCCCTCTCCACCCCTCTTCGTATGGATGATCTCTTCTAGGGTTCCAGTGCGGGTAATCCCAGTCCCTCCTCCTGTTACGTGTTTCGACTTGAGACCAACTCCAGCCTGGGGATTGGCCCCAATTTTGGGGGAAATCTTGTTCACGTGGAAACCTCGGTGGGTAAAAGAAGGACAGACGGTTGGTGTCTATGCTTCCCTTTCTCTCCAGGGTTGACCAGGAACATATATAACTCACTGTCTCTGGGTTATCAAAGTTGATGATGATACAATCCCCTTTTATTCTTTTCCTTGTATCCCCTATCCACGGGACTCTTCGTACCATGGACAGTCTACTTTTGCAGTGTGAGGGAAGGGGTCTATTAGTCTGGAGCCACTGCATGACTTTGTTTTTTAATGACCAGGTGGATTCACTCATGTTTTCTTCCAATTCTGGTACCCCTGTAAGGATCACGGTGTAGGGGCTTGCTTCAGGGGGGAGATGGACTGGTCTCTTTGGGCCAGCTGGTTTATTGGGTGCTTCAGCAGCCTGTTGAGTGGCCGAGGGTTTAGGTGATGGGGGCTTAGAGTTCTTACTGGTGGAATCTACACTTGTTGCTGGTTTTCCCTGTACTTGTTTGGTGGAACCCTTAGTGTCTATAGAAGTAGTTTGGTTAGTAGTTGGAGTTTTTGTTTTTTTTTCTATAGGTGGGGGAGCTTTATGCATTGTAAGTTGAGGCGCTGGTTTCTGTAGAGTAACAGCCTGGACATGTTTGGTGGTCGTAGAGACTAATGGTACTGCGGTGGTGACAGAAGGTTTGAGATGGTTAACCTGGTTTGTTAGTCTAGCGAGCTGTTTCTCAATATTATTTAGCGTTCGCTCGATTGGGAGTAGTTGCAATTTTATAAAATCCTTAATTGAGTCAAAAACTTGTACAGTGAGTTCTAGATGATTAGATTTAACAGTGTCATGACCCCTGTGGTTCTCCTCCGTCGAGGTGGCCAAAAGAGAAGAGTCATCCACGTTGTCAGGCAATGACTGTCTAGAGATCTTTGGAGGGTTAGTACGTGGGGTTTTTTTAGACCTAGTGCGCTTTGGTGGACAGTGCAACTTAGACTTAGGTATTGACCTTGCACTGGTTTGTTTGGGAATGGCTCCCTCCTTGGACACCTTCTCGGGTTTCGGGGGTGAGGCTACAGCTAAGGGTGAGGGCTGAGGTTGTGACTCTAACAAAATTGAAGACACGGGTTGAGTGGGGCTGATCACCAGAGTAGGAGTTTTCTCCAGGTCATCCATAGAGGCTTCCCCTAGTGAGAGATGAGTGACTGATAAGTCGACGCTCATTGGGATGGTGTGAAGTTCAGCCCGAATGTCTTGTAATAAAGGAGCGTTGGTTACCTGGTGGATGGGTGTTTTGGCTAGAGCGAGAAGGCCCATAGAGGACCTCCGTGCTGCAGCAAGGTCCTGGGAGACGCGTCTTTCAAGCAAAACAATTCCCTGATTGATAGCATCGTTAGCTTTGGTAATAAATTGGTCGATTGGGCCAATTACTTCACCCACTCCATGGGCCGTTTTGTTCCTCATAGCCCTGGTAGTCATGTTAGCAGAGAAACACCCTTAGGGTGTAAAGCTAAAACAGTAGTGATGGATGACTGCCAGTGCGGATGGTAATGTACAAGGCGGGAAGATACGGTTGAAAGAGGATTGGCCCAGACCAGACTTGCCCTGGCTTGAACGGGTTTAAACGGGCCCGCCCTTGGCCCGGGCTTCGCCCGGGCGTCGACCCGCGCGCGTCCCGCGATGCGCGTTGTAGCTCTTGCTTTTAAGTCTAAGAGGAGAGGGCGGGGCACTGGGAGGGGGCGCGGCACCCTCGGGAAGAGGAGACAGCTGGTGTCAATAACGCTGTCCCTCGCAGTCCCGGGGCCGCGCCTCTCACCTCCTCTGCGGCCTCGCTGATCTCTTCTCGTTCCTCGGCGGCAGTGGGCTTTGGCAGGAAGTTTGGCTACTCCAGTAGCGAGTGTCAGGCAGGGAAAGATGCAGGAAACACCTCTGTGTACGAGCGGCACCCGCGGAGCGGGGGCCGCGAGAGGTTATGAACGCCTGGGGGCGGGCACTGGGAGGGGGCGCGGCACCCTCGGGAAGAGGAGACAGCTGGTGTCAATAACGCTGTCCCTCGCAGTCCCGGGGCCGCGCCTCTCACCTCCTCTGCGGCCTCGCTGATCTCTTCTCCTTCCTCGGCGGCAGTGGGCTTTGGCAGGAAGTTTGGCTACTCCAGTAGCGAGTGTCAGGCAGGGAAAGATGCAGGAAACACCTCTGTGTACGAGCCTCTGATTACTGAATAATGCAGCTGATGCGCTCTCTTGTTTCAAAATGCAGGCATTCAGGGATTGTTTACCCTCAGCGAAGCTAGTGGCAGCGCCATTTCCCGAAGCATTATGGCAAATCGGCGCCCCGGACTACAAAACCTTGTGGCAGCCAGTTTAGTGCCCAGGACAAGGAAAGCTTATGAAGGGGCGTTCTGCTCGTACTGCGCCTTTTTGGGCCCTGCATGGGAGCATAGATGGGGTCAGGAGGGGTTCTTTACCCAATTTTTAGTAGCACTTCATGAGGAGGGCCGGTCGGCAGCAACCACCAGTTGGTATAAGCCGCCATATCGTTTATGGCTCAGCTCCAAGGGATCAGGGACCCGACGGACTTCTTTATAGTCAGAAAGGCGCTGAGCGGCTGGCGGCGCCTAAAGGGGCGCAAAAACAATACCAGGCATCCAATAGGATTTGACAGGTTGACCGCCTTGCTGGCTAAACTAGAGGAGACATGCTCCTCACCTAGTGAGGTTGTCCTATTCCGGGCAGCATTTGCACTGGCATTCTATGGGGCCCTGCGGGTAGGCGAACTAGTGGCTGCCAATAAAAGGGATACCAAGGGGGGTCTGCGCAGGGACCACACGCAAGTGAAGGGGGATTCCCTGCTGATCACGATTGCTAGGTCAAAGACATACCAGGAGGCCCAGGGGAGTAGCATTGTGTTGCAGCGCGCTCCGGGTAGTCCCTGTTTTCCGGTGATGCACGTTGAGGCCTACCTAAAACAAAGGGTAACGAAGTGGGGGGGGGCTTTGCTGCGGCATGCTGACGGCACCCCGTTAACAAAGTTTCAGTTCCAGAGGGTGCTGGCAATCACGATTGCAGCTGCGGGCTTGAACCCAAGTGATTTTTTAACTCATTCATTCAGGATAGGGGCCGCTACAGAAGCGAAGGCCGGGGGTCTGCAGGCAGACAATGTTAAACAGTTGGGGTGCTGGTCTTCAAACTGTTTCAAACGTTACGTGCGGTTGCACATGTTGTAATTTACTGAAGAGGTGCACTCACACTTGTTGTCTTTTGTTTGGATTACAGTTTCACGAGCCTGTGATGCAGGGCGGAAATTGGGACCCGCCCAGTATCAGCTAACAACCACTTCATGAACAAAGAATGGAAGACGAGTGGTCTGGGTTGGGGCCACTCATACGTGAGACGTGCCGCGGACATATTCAGGGCAGGTGATGCGATTCACACATCTGAGGAATATGGTTTCAGGGTGTCCTTCCATGGGAAGGGTGGTTTGTGTATTGACCAACTGCAAAGTTTTGACGAGGAATTGTTAGGGCGGCACAGGTCACCACCATCAGTAGTCATAGTGCACATTGGGGCAATGAATTGGTGAGGTTGGGCAGATGAGCTTTAATCGAACACATACTTTCAGCAGTTAGTTGGTTAGCAAAGACACTCCCGGGGTGCACAATAGCTTGGTCACACATGATTCCCAGGAGGGTATGGAGGCGTGGGTGGTCCACGACAGCGTTGAATAATAATAATAATACCAATATTTATATAGCGCGAACAGCTACCTCACAAGGAGGTGTCCCGGCGCTGAGTGATCATTTTTTCCAGGTAGGAATGGACGGAGAAAGGGGAGAGAGTGTTTAGTTATTCTGGGAAAAGAGCCAGGTCTTTAGCTGCCTCTTAAAACTGGCTTCCGTTGGAGCCAGTTGGATGTTGACCGGTAGGGCGTTCCAGAGTGTCGCCGTGCAGGCAGAGAAAGATCTGCCTCCGAGTCTGGCTCTCTTGGCGCGAACCACTTGGTTGGTTGAACCACTCGGTAAAGAGGGTCTACAATAAAATGGGGGAATTGTTTCGATCTAACCACCTTCAAAGAATACCTCATGGGTGCATCTGGGGGGACCACTGTTATTCAGACGATGGGGTACACCTGTCCAGGGTGGGGAATGACATATTGATAGGAGACATGATAGCTTGGCTAGTGGGATTGAGGAGACATGACCTATAGGAGTTGTGGGGGGGCCAGATAGTCGGTCAACTATCTGGCCTGTGGCTGTAAGGTCATGATCAGTGAGCAGTGATTTCAAGGTCCCTAGTGGGGGCGCCACCTATTATGGATGGAGCGCCCAGGGGGAGATGGCCATAGGCCCCTCCAAGAGGGAGACGGCTGTATGCCCCTCCCACAAATTTCCCGGGGGCCGGATATCCGCTGCAGCGGAAGAGAGTGCAGGGAAAGGGGGGGAGTCCACGCTGTCCTTCTTACGGTTACCCCACACGGGAACTCGAATGACCTTAAGATGGCGCTGAGTGGAAGGGGGCCCCCATGACAAGGGAAGTTACGGTTGGCTACGAGGGTAAAGCCCTCTGCGCATGCGCCACTCACACGAGAGGGCAGACATTTGGTGATAGGGATCTAACACCGGTTAAGACCTTGCCGTTGGCCCCTAACAATAGGATGTACAAAATTCATATTTTTTTTTTGCATGATGTCATGATGTTAGACTCGGTTAGGAAAATCTTTGTATTAGAGATTTGTTAGGGTTAGCCTGGATACCTGTCTTCATCAAGTGTAATGAAAGTTGAATTTTGTACATGATAAATGAAACGTTTTTAATTTAAAGTTTTAAATTTTGTTTCATATTTTAATAAATACGGCCGGGGGGGTCGCGAGGCCCCCCTTCCTTCCAAAAGTTCAAACTGTGTCTGTCTCCTACTATTGGGATTTTTGGTGGAAGGGGTGGCGGGCATCCCGGACCATATGGTCAGACCACTTTATGAATAAATGCTAGGTTCCGTGCGACTCCTCTTCTGTATCATCCGATCCTCTCTGGAGATAGGTTCGAGCTTGGAAGAAGGTGGAAGCGGAATCTCTGCTGTCCAAGCTTCTCACTATTCCACCCCAAGAGAGAAGGGAAGGAAACCTTGACTCTCAAATTACAGCATTTATGGTCTGGTTTCAGACCGCTCTTGATACGCTTGCCCCTGAACGAACAGAGAGGACCAGAGCAAAAGGAAAGGGAGCCCCTTGGTTCGATGTCTCATTAAGAGAGAAAAAACAAGCTCTGCGTCAAGCTGAGAGAAGGTGGAGACTCAAATATAGCTAGACAGAGTCTAAAACCTATAAGGAACTTCTGTTGAAATAAAAGGCTGATATATTGTTGAGGAAGGCAGCCTTTTATGAGGACAGAATTGGCCGTGCGGGGAATAAGCAAATGGAGATTTTCCCCATCCTGAGAGGAATTAACGCAGCTGGAGGGTAAAGTCCCAATAAATGACCCTCAGGACGGTGACACCTTCCAGAAGTTCTTACTCCAGAAAGTGCAGGATATTATTGGGGATGTTGCAAGAACTCCGATCGACCCTATTCCCCTAGATCCTCCTAATCCCCAGGAGTTGGCATGGAATCTGAACAGCATCCCATGTTTGGATGAAGGGAATTTGGCAACAATTGCGTACCAAATTAAATCAGGATCCAGCGTGGACCCCTGTCCCCCTAGAATATTTCAAATGGCCTGGCCTGGTCTAGAAAGGCAGTTGCTGAGCCTATTGAATGAGTTATTGGACTCAGGCTACCTGCCAGCAAATCTGAAGGAAGCCAGGGTCCTCCCCCTCCTGAAAAAAGCAGGAGTAGATGTCAAGGGCTTAAAAAAATGATAAGCCTATTTCCCAACTTCGGTTTATAGGAAAGATCCTAGAAAAGCAGGTCTTTAACACTCTGGCCAGCTATTTGGAGGAACATGGTCTACTCCACCCTAGACAGGCAGGCTTCAGGTCATAGCATAGCACGGAGCTGGTGATGGCCACGGTTGTTGACAATCTGAGAATCAGGGCTGATAATAAACAGCCGTGCGCCCTGATTCTTTTAGATCTGTCAGCAGCGTTCGATACGGTCAGTCATGCCATTCTGCTGAATCGTATCTTGAAATTAGGAATTACAGGGCAAGCACTCAAATGGCTCAAATCCTTCCTCACTGGCCATACTCAAGGAGTGCATCTATCCTGTGCTAGTGAGGTGACCTGTGGCGTTCCCCAGGGGTCTGCACTGTCCCCACTGTTATTTAATATCTATCTCCAACTTTAGTGGAGGAACTTATGCAGAGGAACTGCCAAATTTTTAACTACGCGGACGACGCTCAACTGCTAGACCAGCTCGAGAACACCAGCCAGGCACAAGACTCTGTAAAGAATCTGCTTAGATTCACCGTTAACTGGATGACAAACAATCTTCTGAAAGTTAACGCTGAGAAAACAGAGGTGCTGGTCATCACTAAACAAGGAAGTCCCTGGTGCGAGCTTTTCTGTCCCCCAGAATTAGGGGAGGTGCCAAACCCGGGAAGAGTGGTCAAAAGCTTAGGATTAGAAATTTACGAAGACCTATCTATGGCCCTTCAAGTCTCGGCGGTAGTAGGTTCCTGCATAGGCCTGCTCAGGCAACTCCGGAAATTGGTGCTCATCCTCTCTGTCCCGACATTGCAATCTATAGTGTCCTCCACAGTTATCTCTTGGCTGGACTACGGCAATGTTTTGTATTTAGGTCTCCTGCAGAAACTCTTGAAGAAACTGCAGGTGGTGCGGAATGATGCTGGCTGATTTTTCCCTACCGAGGAGAACTTGCGCAACCCCTTCTCCCGAAGCTCCACTGGCTGGCTATCGAATATAGAGTGCAGTTCAAATGTCTTTGTATAGCCCATAAAGCCATCTATGGAGAGGCCCCCAAGTACATTAAAGATCGTTTGAGGAAGTACATCCCGGGTAGAGCTCTGCACTCTGGCAAAGCCTGTAAATCAACTCAACCCAGATTTAATCTTAAATCTAAGGGTGGCAGAGCTTTGTCGGTACTCCTTCCGCAAATCTGGAACAAGCTACCTGCAACTTTGCAAGCTGACTCAGCCCTATTCTCTTTCAGAAAGAGGTTAAAGACCCACCTGTTTAAAAAGATAACATCAACACCCTAATTGTCTGTCTGATAGCGGTGGGCATTCAGGTTGGCAGTGTGGTGTGTAATTTTTTCTGTGAAAGCGCTTAGAGACCAGTGGTGATTAGTAACATAACATAACATAACAATATTGCTATATTTTGGCTAATTTCTGGGTCTCCTCCAAGGGAATACACAAACCCTGGGAACCTTTAGAATCCCCATGATGTTGCAAGAAGAGGACACAAATTTTGTGTGGATACCTTATGTGGTCAAAAAATACAGGTGCCTAAGCGCAAACTTCCCCAAATGGCCTAAAAATGCTTAGCATAGGGGGGAAAAGGCCTAGCAGCAAAGGGGCTGAATTATGTAGAATTATTAAAAATACAAATTGAATAATTGAGTTTTAGAAGTTTTTAAGGGTTTAAAGGTGCCTAATATTTGATTTGTAATGTTTTTGTAGGGATGAAATAGTTATTTTCCAGTTCATGGATGGGTAATGATTGGGGTGGTGTTAGGTTTTACCTTCGTCACACTGAGGACCCTAATGTCAGCAGTTTATCTTTTTTGTGTGATACATCTTCAGATCAGCACACAGAGCTCACGGGGGCAGGATATAAGTTCCTGCTTGGCACTTTGCTACATAATGTGTCTTGTATTTATTTTCTATCACCTGATGTTTTTCAGCTGAAGGACCATCTCAAGACACTCAGCACCAAGCACACAAAACAAGTTCTGAATGTGCAAACAGGTTTACCATGGTCTTGAAAATAGTTTTTAGTTCTGGACTGATTGTCCTCGAGAATGGATTCTTTCAGGTGGCTAGCAAAAATCCAAAGTTCTTACCTTCTTGGCTACAAAAATAATCAATCTCATGTTTTTAAATAAAACAATGCAGCAGTTTTGCACATGAGAGAGTTAACATTTTTGCCCCTGATGGAGCAAGGTTGCGCACGTAAAGGGACTTGCTTGTACTCAACCCTCTCTAAATAACTCATAATGTACTAAACAACATGTTTTGTCTTACTAATAATGCATCACATGACATTTAAAGCATCCAGGGGAAGCTTGTCTGTGTGCGATTACTAACAGTAATCCGCTTGCATTAAAATGGCCGCTGCTATGGGGGATTTCTTACTGCGCATGCGTCTGTCACACTCACGTGACATGACGTACTATTTGCTTTGGTGGGAAACTTTTACTTCTGTGCACTAGAACTAAGATGTCTGCTTTGTGTCCTAACGTGCAAGAAGTTTGCACTGCTGCTTTTGCCAAGCTGTTTGTTCTGCCTAATACTTAATGCAATAGTTAAAATAAAGTAATGGGAATAGAGTAGAGATAAGTGGTATACAGTGTCATTCATTTATTCTTTGCTATAAAACTGTTTCTTTTCTACTTCGCTATTTAGTACGCGTTTGAGCCTGAGATGTATATGTAACTCCATTTTGAAACCCACACAGCACATGCGCACCAGAAACCAGAAACGCTCAAGTCATGGCATCGAATGGATGCCAAGGACAGTCTCAACTGAGATGCACCTGGGAAGCTCACCTTTCGACCTCACTAGAGGAAGACCAACTGTACAAATGTTATCACAATGTATTTACTATTAGAACATTTATTGATGGGTGGAATAAAAGTGCATGGGAAAATAAAATGATGGGCGGGAACGCTAATTTTAATATTCCAAAGAAAAAGTTTCATTTTGGTTAGGTGTGATGACCTCTCCTCATCCTTTGGGGATCCTTACATTTGCAACATTGAGGGGTGGTACACTGCCCTGCAAAATAGTATAACTGGAGTAGGCTTAGCTAGTTAATTTTTCTGACTTGTCCGAATAGCTGAGCTGTCACTGACCCAACGCACTCAGTAGGTGATCAAGAGCAGAGGTGCTGGCGGAGTACTCTGTCAGAAGGTTCGATAACCCATTCGGGGTTCAGGGAAGGAGGTTCAATAACCCAATCAGGGTTTGGCTGTTAGCAGCAGAGAAGGGGTGACACAGGAGTTGCACTTTAGCTGTGGGTGCCGATCTTAGCCTGAGGTGGTTCTGTTCTGATCCAATTTTGGTTTGCACTTGTCCTGAATTCTGGTCAGCACCTGTTCTATCCTGCTGGCACATGCAATCTTGGGATTCTGTCCTTTAACCCAGACTGCGGGCAGGGTTGGTCTTCACACCATTCTAGGTAATTATAAATAAATGTGGGTATGTCATTGCATTGTTTCCCTTTCTTTATCCTTCCTATCATAAAATGCTTAAAGACGGATTATTAAAATCTTTGCATATTCTCATTTTAATTGCTATCTTCTTAATCGAAAGATTTCTGGTTTCAAATGCTTGGATTATGTTATTTAAGAATTTTCATAGATAAAGAATTTAACTCTTTCCCAAGTTTGTGGTTATTATATGAGTGCAAATGTTTATTTTCTGCCTATTATGGTAACACCCTTGATCCCTTAGGACGTTAGGAACCAATGACTAGGATTGTTAAGTCAAATGGTATAGGTCCTGAATAGCTAAATACTATTGATTAAGTGTAGGTTTACCTGTTCAAAGTGTTCATATTGATTTATGGAACCAGGTGAGTATGGTAAAATCTTGGGCAGGTGAGCACGTGCTCTATCACCCCAAAGAACTGAAAAATAGGTTTTATGGCAAGAAATATGGGTTACGCTCAAGTGGTAGATATGCTGATCTCCCTAAGAGTTAATAGGTTGTGGGTCTGGTGCTTTCCACAGGCTGTGGATTTGTGAGTTTGATAGTCTTAGACACAGTGGGTCTGATTGTTTCCACAGGCTGTGTTCTACAGATGCCTTGGACTGATCTCCAAGGGCCAGTGTGTCTGATGGCCTTAGGAGGCTTAAAGTTTGATTGTCTTAGAGGCCATGACTCGGATGATCTCCTCAGACCAGGGATCCGATGATCTTTTGAGGCTCTGAGTCCAATGGACTATGCAGCTGGATCCACAGCTGTTCTGGGAACAGACATTAGTCACGCAAAGCAAATATTCAGATCATGGGACAGAGACCCTTTAACAAGATTTCACCATCAAGTGAACATACAAAAGAACTCTAACACATAAGTCTTATTATGAATCGTCTACACTTCTTGATGTAAGCAGTAACTCCTGTTACCCCATACATAACAACTTTGGGGCAGATTTTCAAGAACTGATGCATCTCTGCATATTAGCAGAGATGCATCAGTTCAATTGTGGGGAGCAGGCCCCTGCTTGCTTGGCTTAAGATTTGGGTTTACCCAGAAGCTAGTCTGATTAAGCAAAGTATTATGGACTGTCTGGGGAGGGACAGGGAATGAACATCCCATGGCTTAAGTATGTAAAGGGTGTTCTGGAAAACATCGGCTGTGAGGATCTCTTTCAGACGCCGTCTTGTATAACGAGACGGGATCAGGCTAGAGTAAAGGAGATGTTTTTCAAACACAAAGCCATAGCTTTGTGTTTGAAAGGAAGGGGGCAAACAATCAGTTAAAGCACATGTTTTAGTAAGGTCCTGTGGAGGAATGGAGCCCTACCTTGCCCTGATACACAATGCCCAGGATAGATTTTTAGTTACACGTTTTAGGCTCAACCTTTTACATTATTTATTAGCCGACCCAGCAGCTTTTACAAATTCAGCTGAGCCAAAGGGTCCATGTGGCTGCAATCAACGATCTCCGCAGGATACCGTTCATTTTGTACTATTTTGCCCATTTTACTCATTGCCCAGGCATCGTTTTTGAGTAAATCTGTTCAGAAAGGCCAAATTTAGACACACGAGAGAGGCCCTTTTACACCTACAAATGGCCTAAGATCCCTTGGCCTTACTTTCTGTGACAGGTTTCTGTAAGATTAGCAGTTAAATTGAGAGACACTAGAGGGACTTGTTGAATGAAATACTACTATAACTCTGATCGATGGGCGGGGGGGATACGTGCCTAACGAATGAATTGTAGCAGTAACAGTTCCTGTATGCCTCTCACTTCTTTTTTTAAACTGTATATGTAGTTCTTTTTAAACTGTACTTTTGTGGCGTTAAATGTAAAATGCTGAATAAAGAATTTGATGATGATGATGATGATGATATAAGCAGTAACTCCTGGTACCACATACATAACATCTGTGGGGCAGATTTTCAAGAACTGACGCATCTCTGCATATTAGCAGAGATGCAGCAGTTCAATTGTATCATACAAAAAAACCTTGCGCACCATGGATGCGCCACATTCACAAAAAGGATTGACAGATGCATGACACATGTGTTGGCATAAAGGTAACGCATTGCTGGAGTCGTGCCACAAGCACAAAGCAACTCCAGCAATGCTTGGGAATGCCTGTTCCTATTGTCCTGCGTAACTCCTTAAGCCTGCTTCAAGCATGCGTAATGTTTTGGTGCAGTGGCGTCTTAGAAGTGATGCCATTAAATCTTCTAGATTTAACTGCGTCACTTTTACGGGGCTTTATTGCATCAAAACACACCCACCCTGCATACATTATTCCTGATACAGGTATATTGCGACGCATGGCTTTACAACGGGACGCATCTCCTTAGATGCATCACGCTTCAAATGTGTCACAATGTGGCGCATTGTTTGCGACACCGCAGCATCACAAAAGTGAACCAATGGTGGCATAAAAGAGTCGCAAGGAGCTTGTAAATCTGCCCCTATGAGTTTCTAGTTTTGTATCTTCTGGTACATACTGGGCACAATAAAAACATTCACCTTTAACTAAATGATTTCAAATCACAGCTGATAGAATTTAAAAGTTTGTACCTTTCTTTGTGGATACAGTGAAGGCCTTGAAGTAAACCTCATGCCCTTCTTGTTCTCTGGGGCTAACTATGTCTAGTAAAGCTCATTACACACTTTCCCTCAAATGAAGGAAAAGAGGTCTTCAAAAAGCTTTGCCTTAATAGTTCTATAATCATGTTTGGTATGGGCTCGCATTAACCCTATTTAAGAATCTAATGCCCCATCAAAAAGAAATACCTACACCCCTATGTTGTACAAAATTGAACAGATAGGTGAGGAGAAACAAAAGGGGGGGACAAAAGGCGGTGGTGATGGATGGAGCATCTGAATTAATCAAACACTCACACCCAGGCACAAGGTCAGACTGATTTGCATGTAGCCATGTCTGAACTGGGGTGTCAGAGTGGGCTAAAGAACGGTGTTGGATTAAACCCAGATCTTTTGACTGGATGTGAGTGTTTGATTGATTCAGATGCTCCATCCATCACCACCCCCTTTTGTACCGCTTTTGGCCGCCACAAGTGTGGCAGGGTATGCTCAGACGTGAGTCCCTTGCTCACTTTGCCACTGGATTCAAGCAAGCCGGGCTGAAGACGGCTGAAATGCCAGAAACCGGTCCTCGGAAGCTTGTTTCCGGTCCAGGGAAGACATGGCTTGGCAGTTCGGGCTGGACTTTTCCCATGAGGCACAGGGTCAGACTGATTTGCATATAGCCATGTCTGAACTGGGGTGGCAGAGTGGGCTAAAGAACGGTGATGGATTAAACCCAGATCTTTTGACTGGGTGTGAGTGTTTGATTGATTCAGATGCTACGTCCATCATCACCCCCTTTTGTACCGCTTTTGGTCGCCACAAGTGTGGCAGGGTATGCTCAGACGTGAGTCCCTTGCTCACTTTGCCACTGGATTCAAGCAAGCCGGGCTGAAGACGGCTGAAATGCCGGAAACCGGTCCTCGGAAGCTTGTTTCCGGTCCAGGGAAGACATGGCTTGGCAGTTCGGGCTGGACTGTTCCCATGAGGCACAGGGTCAGACTGATTTGCATATAGCCATGTCTGAACTGGGGTGGCAGAGTGGGCTAAAGAACGGTGTTGGATTAAACCCAGATCTTTTGACTGGGTGTGAGTGTTTGATTGATTCAGATGCTCCGTCCATCACCACCCCCTTTTGGCTGCCATAAGTGTGGCAGGGTATGCTCAGACGTGAGTCCCTTGCTCACTTTGCCACTGGATTCAAGCAAGCCGGGCTGAAGACGGCTGCAATGCCAGAAACCGGTCCTCGGAAGCTTGTTTCCGGTCCAGGGAAGACATGTCTTGGCAGTTAGGGCTGGACTGTTCCCATGAGGCACAGGGTCAGACTGATTTGCATATAGCCATGTCTGAACTGGGGTGGCAGAGTGGGCTAAAGAATGGTGATGGATTAAACACCAATCTTTTGACTGGTTGTGAGTGTTTGATTGATTCAGATTCTCCATCCATCACCCCCCCCCTTTTGTACCGCTTTTGGTCGCCACGGAAGATCATGCCTCTCCTGGAGTGGAAATATGGGTGAATATAATAGGGGACAGTGAGTTTGGCAGGCTAGGTTCTTCCAGGCGCGAGTCGTTCATAGAACAGTGGTGGATGCCTGACATCTCCGAACCGCTGGGGTGTTCAAGTATGCTGAACATGGTGTAGGGGTCATGTATCCATTGTCTATCGCAAGGTGAGGGATGTATGGGGGGATATATCCAGTAAGCTGCAAAATGGGCTGAGTGCTGATGAAATAAAGTTCCAAAGCAGGTATCTCAAATCCTCCGGCTGCAAAGGGTCGTGTAAGGGTGTCCCAATTCAATCTGGCTTGTTTTCCACCCCATACAAGACGAATCAGTTGGGTTCTGATTAACCCTGGGCGGAGTTGGCGGAGTGGGGCTTCGCGGAGCTACGCGAAGTGGGCGAGAAACTACGCCCACCTCCGCACTCCGCGTAGCCCCACTCCGCAAACACCACCCGGCCGCCAGCCCCGCCACCCGCCTCCCGCCTCCCTCCCGCCCTCCCTAAATACTTTAAATGAAAGGAATAAATTAATTTAAAACGCACTTACCTTGCCGGCCGCTTCCCGCCGCGTCCCCGGGGCTCGCTATCTTCCGTCTTCTTTCGTAATGCGCATGCGCGGGCGGCCGCGCATGCGCATTTCTCACGAGAAAATGTGCATATGTGGCCGCCCGCGCATGCGCATTACGAAAGAAGACGAAGACGGAAGATAGCGAGCCCCGGGGACGGGGCGGGCAGCGGCCGGCAAGGTAAGTGCGTTTTAAATTAATTTATTCCTTTACTTTAAAGTATTTAGGGAGGGCGGGAGGGAGGCGGGTGGCGGCCAGCTACGCTCCGTTTGCGGAGTGTGCGTAGTGCCGCCTGGCTCCGCCGGCTCCGCAAAATGCGGAGTAGGCGGCACTACGCACACTCCGCAAACGGAGCGTAGCTGGCCGCCCACACTTAGTTCTGATGTCTTTAAAAAAATGGCGACTAGGGGCATAAGGGTTGTTCGTAAAGAGGTAAAGCAATTTGGGCAGTACCACCATTTTGATCAGGGAAGCTCTGCTGGCAATGGAGATGGATATTGCAATCCATCTGGTAATTTTTTCTGTCAGGGGATGAAGCACTCATTCCATAGTTTTATAGCATAGGTTCATCACAGTTCCGAGAGATGACTATCCTGAGGTAGGTAAGTGTATGTGGACACCTCGTGAGTGGATAGTCTGGTTCAAAACGTGTGGTAGTATCCGTAAGGGGGAATATCTGGGATTTCCCCCAGTTGATATTAACTCCGAAGAGGTAGCCAAATAGGATGAGAAGCCTGAGAATGGGATTGAGGCTTTCGTCTAGATTATGCAGTTATAATGTAAGATTGTCAGCGTATAGGGAAAATAAAATCTGCCTCTCTGGATATATCAGCACATGGTCCCGGAAATGTTGTCGGACCATGGCGACAGTAGGTGCGAGAGGGGACACGCCTGGATGGTGCATCTGGTGACCGTTGACACTGACTCCAGCCTCCAGGCCAGTGCAGAATAAGTCTATGCAGACCAGTAAAGGAGCAGGGAACCACATGCGTTGTAGGACGAAGGCAAAGTAATCCTAATTCCCATGAATCAAACACCTTAGTAGCTTTGAGAAAATCTGCTGCGGCGTTGATGTCGGGTTCAATGTCCTGGAGGATTGCAAACAAAGTGCGCAAGTTGTGAGACGTGCCTCTATTGGGTACAAAGCCCGACTGCTCTGGGAGTACCATGGCAGTCATGAGAGGGCTGATGCCATTGGCGATCAATTTTGCAAAAATTTTGGCATCAACCTTGATTAATGGGAGAGGTCTACATGATTCACAGTACGAGGACGGCTTGCCTGGTTTGGGCAGGGAGATTATGTATTCCTCAAACATCGTTGGGGATAATATGCCTGTTTCACGGGCCTCTTCGAAGACATGTCATAGCCCAGGAATGAGTCAGTGGCAGAACGTCTTATGAAATTCAGCCCGGAGGCCATCTGGCCCCTGGGCCTTGCCTGATTGCAGCTGCATGATGGCGGATATGATTTCTTCATCCTTGTGGTGTGCCCGGAGAAATTCACTTTGTCCATTTCCACGCCAGGCTATTGCAGTGTCCTAAAAAACGGGTGTGAAATCTACCAAGTGAGTTCTATGTGTCTTATACAGGGTTCTGTAGAATCTGCGGAAAGCTCCCACGATCTCAGAAGTATTCCTACGGCTGTCTGCATCTTCGATCTCCAGGACCATGTTAGAGAATCGTGGGGGGTGAATCAGGGATTCAAGAGCCTTCTCCGGTCTGATGCCCGCCCCATATCGGCACGCTTGGTGATACTTTCCACTAAACTTACATTCTTTTTCAGCTGCTTCTTGATATTCAGTAATTAAGCCTGCAATTCTGGAGTGGGGGCTCTTTGCATCCTATTTTCCCTTTGTTTGAGCTCAGTTTACAGTTTGTGGAGTGCAGAGCGGAGATCTCTCAGTTTTCTCCCACTTTTTGCAATGCATATTCCTCGAATGGTGACTATAAAAGCCTCCCATATTGTGGAATATTGCTCAACTGAGTCCTCATTTTGTGGGAAGAAATCAGTTCCCTGCTGGAATACTGGATCTAATAGATTTGGTGGGTTCAGGCACCAGGACAGGAAGGGTGAGTAGGCCTGGGGGGGTAAGAGTGATGAATGCTGGGGAATGGTCAGAATATGTGCGGGAGAGATATGAAGCGTGTATCAGCCAGGGGCTGAGGCCCTTAGTAATGAGCCATCCATCTATTCGTGACCAAGAGGAGCGGGCGGTTGTGTAACAAGATCCCTCCCAGTGCCGCAGGTGTAGATGGCGCCAGGCATCGATCAGTTCATGTTCTTCAACAATCGCTTTAAGGGTCTAATGTGTATTAGAGTAGTGGTGTGGTTGTGCATGCGAGCGGTCCATTGTGGGATCTAAGGTCACATTGAAGTCTCCACCCCATAGCAAGTGTATGAGGCCAATGTCCAGGATCTTACCCTAGAGTACTAGGATGAACTCTGGGTCATCAGTGTTTGGCCCATACCAGGAGACAAGAGTTATGGATTGAGCTGCCAAATGGCCCCAAATGATAGTGTAGCGCCTTGGGGGAGTCTTCATGGGAACCTATGGGGTATAGGGGAGAGATTGTTTCACCAGTATGGCTGTGCCTCTGGCATAGGAGGAATATGAGGAGAAGTATGAAGAGGTTGCCCAACGGGATGCGAATGAGGTAGAGGCAGTGGGGCTGAAGGGTGCTTCCTGTAGTATTGCACATTGAATATTATGGCAGTCTAAGTACAAAAGGATGTGTCAGCATTTGTGGGGGTTTCTCAGGCCTCGAACATTCCAAGTTAGGAAGTTGTATGTAGTGGGTCTAGGGCAGTCTTCAATGTTGTTGATATAGAGTGTAGGTTCTAGGGCATGGGAGTTGTCTACATTGGTTCTGCTGTTGAGTCAAATATTCAGATATCAATACAGTGGTAAGTGGCATAAAATAAAAAAAAACCTGTTCCTAGTAGAACACGGTACAGGGTTCCCCCTCCCTCCTCCCACATCAGCAGCCCAATCCTGACGTGGCCCATTCCCCACCTCCCCTCCCAACTCGCCATTTGCACCAGATTCCCAACCGGGGAAGGTGGCCTAATAATTAACGTAAACATAAAGTAAAATGCTTAGGGTTCACCTGTCGGGTAGAATCTAGAGGGTGACCAGTCTCCTTGCATGAGCGAGGGTGCTTTGGTAGTATTGTACTGTTTCATCTTGTCACAGTGTCTGTTACGATTCTTCATCT
Organism: Lissotriton vulgaris; assembly: GCF_964263255.1. Classification (NCBI taxonomy): domain Eukaryota; kingdom Metazoa; phylum Chordata; class Amphibia; order Caudata; family Salamandridae; genus Lissotriton; species Lissotriton vulgaris. The sequence continues at coordinate 42,567,037 of NC_141691.1, read as the reverse complement.
TGAGAATTCTGTCCAGTGAGGTGATGTGGAGCATTTTTGGTGTTTTGGGTACCAGTATTTAGCCTCGGGACAGCAAGTGTAAAAGCTGTTGTGAAGGTTGGATATTAATCTATATTCTGCGCCAGGCACCGTTAAAGGGAAACAGAAATTCCTTTCATGATGGTAATGGTGATAAAGCTCAAGGAACATGTTCTCTCCTATCTCGGTATGCATAGGCTATTGTGACCATTGAAACTCCTCTATGAAGTGCTCTCCTCTGTGAAGTGTTCTGGACTTTGTGTGCTTTACAGTCCGTATAGTATGAGGGAAGTTACGTTTGCCAGTTCAATATCCGCCCTGCCATTAGGAGTGTGAGCATGTTTGCAGAGACTTAGTGTATATCTTTGCCGTACCAGGATTAACCTCCCATGGGTTTACTCCATATCGTATGCACTGCCATTTCCATCAAGACAGTGCACAGGGGATGACCGGCCTGTGGATTGTTTGGGTAGGGTCTTGAGGAAGTCCTGGGCATGTTGTGGATTAATGAAGAAATACTACTTTCCTTGATGTGTACTTTGAGGCGGGCGGGTACAGCATAGCATAGGGCATGTTGAGTTGTTGCAGATTTTTTTTTAACTTGGAGGAGCTTTCGTCTTTGCTCCTTGATGGCCATGGTAAAGCCGGAATAGATTGATATATCCATCTCCTCATACCAGAGTTGTCCTTTTTCTCTAGAGAGGAGGAGGGCAGTGTCCCCGTAGTTAAGTATTTTGGCTATTATGGGAGGGGGAGAGGTCCCAGGAGCGGGTCGGTTTGCCACTGAGTGGTGCGCTCATTCAACAACGAGCACTGTTAAAAAAAACCTCTCTGCCAAACAGCGTTATGAGAAGGCGCTCAACATATTCGGCAATCAAAGATTATGTAGGTTGTTTCTTTTTGTACTCGCTTGGCAAACTGAACCGCATCTACTGTGATGCCTAGGGGCGACTCTGCTGGGCGGTCAAGTTTTGTGCTCCCACACTAGTTTCTTGTTTAAAGGCTCCCTCGAGCGGCTTTGAGCTGACGAGCTCGTGGAGAGGCACCTGCGCGCCTGGAGAGATACTGCGATCCAAGAATACGGCAGCCTGCTCAGCAACCCCAAATAATTTTGCCTAATCTCTGCTGATCACAGATAATAATCCAGAAATACGTGTCCAGAGATGGCCAGCACTAATCTGCACCCACCTGGTAAAACACTCAAGAGACTTTCCAAGTGTACACTGTCAAAACCCCAAGACTCCAGATTGGCGTAATAGCACGGTCTGGCAGAAACTGCAGCCTATACCTTGCTCAGGGAAACCCATGGACTAAACTAGTTCATCAATGGAACCAGAAAATGGCCGGCGACGCTCTGTGGGGTTAGCGGTCTAGTCTCTCGCAATAGTAATTACAGAATGCTGGTGAAGCGCACGAGCACGGAGGACTGCACACTTCACCTGAGCCATAGCCGAAGGTAGAGCGCTCCGTCATCAATGTTAGATAAACCCCCAGTTTTTAGTAATTTCCCAACCTCTATTCTCCCTTACCCCCTACGTAGTTAATTAGTAATTGTCCCTTTTTCTCCGCGTCCCCGAGATTTCTCCTCGAGAGTATTGCCAGCCTTTTCCTGAGTCCAAGCAACGCTTTTCGTTTTAGTCAGACGGCTTTCTAGAGACCTCCAGTGACCAATAGTGTCGAGAGGATATCTGAGATGCTGTTTTTCCAGTCAGAGCTTCTTGAATACGAGTGAACCGATTTGCCTCAGGAAACAAGGAGAGGAAGAAGACGTCAAAAAGCTAAGTGCTAATACAGTATTACAAACCTTGGTTATGATGTAAAAACGGATGCAAAACTACAATTAAAGACTTACCTTGATTCAAGGAGCGGGTGCATAGGAAACAGGAGAGACTTTGCTCAAGTACCTCGTCTCCTGAAAATAAATAGAGAGAAATAGTCAAAGACAGCAAGTCAGCATCGTCTATAGAGAAAAGTAAAACACCAAGCTGAGATCCTTTTAAGTGAGTTGAGAAGAAAAATATACTTAGTTTAGGAATTAGTAAAAGGAAGGTTAGGACTAATCTTAGAACTGTCTAATTCTGGGTCAACAGGAAACACGCAGCAGGAAAATACATAACAAACATCACATAAAATTAAGAACATACGAAAGAAATAGCAGAGTGAGTAGAGGCAACACAATTGGGAGAGAGTAGGGATAGAGAAGTACACAATACTAAGGTTGTTTGTATTTTTCAGAAAGAAATACTAATTGGAGCCAATATACATATCTTCAGCTAGTGAAAAAAGAAAAGAATATAATTGGAAGAGAAGCAGAGTTTTGGAAAAAACAATGGTAGGAAAGAAAATAAACTTGAGAGATAAGTAATTTGGAAGATTATAGGAGAGTTATTAAATAATTGTATTTTTACAGGGAATCCTTCAACGGAAGTCTGCGGGACGGACTACGAGAGGAGCCACCAGAACTCTCTCTTCTCTCTTTTGTTATTTTATCCACTTCCCCCTTCCCCCTGTGGTAGCATACTGGGAGACTTGTTGGTTCAAGCTCCGGGTTGCTGCTTAGAGAGATTTGGGAGCTAGCATCTCTGTTCCTGTGTTATTAAATTGAAGGAATTGGTAGTCTGACAGACACTCTTGGCGAACTGAACTGCATCTACCAGGATGCCTAGGGGCGACTCTGCTGGGAGGTGAAGCAGTGTGCTCCAACACCAGTTTCTTCAGAAATACATAGGTTTCTGTCATAACAATTTTTCCATGTATATATTTTCCAAAATTAATTGCTATATACACGGTACATAATGAAAAACCAATGCAAGTTATTGGCCCGGGGCTCATCAGATGTAACGGTATATTGCTTTCAAACAGCTGTTACAAATAGAAGAAGGTTTTTCCTATATTTAACTGTTAGTTTCCATAAAGAAACTTGGAAGGATCTACACAAATGACCTCTTGCTGAAATCAGAATTTTTTCTACTGTTTTAAAATGTATAGGTTTCCAGGATCCATTATTGTTTTAATACCTATTCCTACCATTAACTGGAAGAATGTTATAAGCACAAAAAATAACAAAAATAGGTTATAGCCCAGTAAAATGCCAAAACTGTGTAAAAAATGTTGGTTTTGTACAAAAGTCTGTTTGTCCCTGAAACTTGGCAAAATGGTGATTTCAGCCCCACAAACCATTTGTTGATACCATTTGCAGGGAAAAAACAGACGCTTTCATTTGCAGCACTTTTTTTCCATTTCTCACAGAAAAAACACAAAAAAGACACCGCTCCACTCTCACACGATCCAGGGGCTAAAAGTAGCTGTGCTAAATATACGATCCTTGCAAAAGCACCATCTAGAACTGTTCTCTTTCCTTCTGGATGTTGATATTGACATTCTAGCCCTTACTGAAACCTGGCTGGGGGCATCATCTACCCCTGACATTCTGGCCGCATTACCGTTAGAATATGACGCAATGTGGTATAACCACCCCGAGGAGTGCAGAGAGGGGGGAGTTGCAATATTATTTTAAAAAACATTTAGAAGAACTTGTGTGGTTGCTGTGAGGCGCTGGAGTTGCGTGTAAGGTTTATTCGTGTGGGTGGTTCTTCCGAGTGATTGGTAAGATGTTTGAGAAGTTGTGTGCTGTGAGAAGGAGATTGGGAGGTTCTTTTGGAAGACCGAGGGGCAGGTATTAGAGGGAAAGTATGCACGCCATTACTAGGAAGGAGAGCGAGTGTTTTATGAGGGATGTGTTTACACGAGGCATTTGTAAGATGGTGAACGGAGAGTGAATGCAGTATGGAAGGTGGTGAGCTAATATGGCACTGGACGAGTGAAGACACAGGATGGCTACTTAGAGAGCAGAAGGTTAATAAATGATTCATGGCAAGGGGGAGGTTACATTTAGCTAAAAGGGCCGTTGCTTATGTGTTTACATGTTATAGAAAAAAGTAATTTATTTGGAATTGTATTATAGACTGCCTTGAAAACTTTTATTTTCAGAAACGCAATGATAGTGAGTTAGGCTTTTTAATAAGGTATCAAGCATTATGCAATGATTAGGAATGACTTTGTTATATACGTAGCAGAGTAATAAAGTTAATATATATGTGTTTTTATATTGTTTACAGCGTACCCTGACAAAGAGCACTAGATGCTCGAAATGCATTGGTTTTTAATAAACGCTGTTTTGGAAGAACCCCTGCATCTGTCGTGTTTGCGCTAGAGGTCCGGATGGGCACAGCATTCTCACTAGAAACTTGAAAATGGCATTAATATCCCGCCTGTGGATGGAAGTGAAAGGATGATGGATCCCCACTGAGACCAGGAAGACGGTCACCCAGGCCCTCGTCACCAGCCGACTGGACTACGGCAACGCCCTCTACGCCGGAACCACCGCCAAGCTCCAGAAGAGACTCCAGCGGATCCAGAACGCCTCAGCCAGACTCATCCTCGGCATCCCCCGACGCAGCCACATCTCCGGACATCTGAGAGACCTGCACTGGTTCCCCGTCAACAAGAGAATCACCTTCCGTCTCCTCACCCACGCACACAAAGCCCTACATGACCAAGGCCCGAGCTACCTCAACAACCGCCTCAGCTTCTACGCTCCCAAACGCCACCTCCGATCAGCCAACCACACCCTCGCCGCCGTCCCCCGCATCCGAAGAGCGACAACAGGAGGAAGGTCCTTCTCCTACCTGGCCGCCAAGACCTGGAACTCCCTCCCGACCGACCTGCGCCTGACCCAAGACCACCTCTCCTTCAGGAAGAAGCTCAAGACCTGGCTGTTCGAGCAGTAGCAGCACCCCCCCCAAGCGCCTTGAGACCCTCCGGGTAAGTAGTGCGGTCTACAAATGTCTTTGATTGATTGATTGGTTGATGATAATTTTGGATAAATGTTTAAAAATGGTTGAAGAAGGAAAATATTGGAATAAAATAATTAAAACGAAGAAAGTGTTTGCCAGAGAGGCGCCATGCAACAGTGCGGTCGGATCGGGCAAACTCTTTTGCCCCTTTCATGGACTTATTCACTGGTGCCACAGGGTTTTGGCACTAATCCTACCAGCAAGCAAATGTGTAATTTAATATACACTGGATGGAACATTTTAAGTATGCAAAGCATAGGAGTGCTCCCCACACCCCCCATTTTTGATTACCAAAAAATTACAGGTGCCTAAGCGCAAACTTCCCCAAATGGCCTAAAAATGCTTAGCATAGGGGGGAAAAGGCCTAGCAGCGAAGGGGCTGAATTATGTAGAATTATTAAAAATACAAATTGAATAATTTAGTTTTAGAAGTTTTTTAGGGTTTAAGGGTGCCTATTATTTGATTTCTCATGTTTTTGTAGGGATGAAATAGTTATTTTCCATTCATTAATGGGTAATGATTGGGGTGGTATTAGGTTTTACCTTCGTCACACTGAGGACCCAAATGTCAACAGTTTATCTTTTTTGTGTGATACATCTTCAGATCAGTATAAGAACAACAGGAGAAAACCCATAGACCACGTTGGGATGGGTGTGTCGTGTAAATAGAAACAATTCCCAACAGGTATCATGTAAGGACAATTTAAGTAATGTATGCAGTCTGCATTACAAATTAATAAACAAGGAGTCACAGAAGTTTTTAGAACAAAGGCAGTATTATTCACCAAATAGGCACAGGGAGAGGTCTTTCACATGGTAATACAGTTTAAACAGCACTGTACAGAACAGATCATGTGACAACCCTAGTGGCACTTGGTGCGTGATGCTATATACAGTAGTGATTGTGAAGGTGCAAGTGCTCAGGTGAACAGCGTGATCGGCGCATAGAACCAAGTTTGTACATCAATAAAAGGCCCCGTGAACAACAAGTAGTAATCACTTAAAACATGTTTGCATAAATTTGAACAGGAGCACAAAGAGTGGTATGCGTCGTATTGTTTATGCTGTAGAGTCGACGGCGTTTCGATCCCCGTTAGTCGGGATCGTCATCAGGACAGGGTTGTAGATGGATTCAGTGCTGTGGGGGAAAGAAGGGCAATTAAGAGGAGGACCAGGGACCGGTTGCGGGGGCGGGGAATGGGGGAGGGGAAGCGTGATGGATAATGGGAAGTGACTCATGTGTGTACCCTGTCCTGATGATGATCCCTGCTGTTCACCTGAGCACTTGCACCTTCACAATCACTACTGTATATAGCATCACGCACCAAGTGCCACTAGGGTTGTCACATGATCCGTTCTGTACAGTGCTGTTTAAACTGTATTACCATATGAAAGACCTCTCCCTGTGCCTATTTGGTGAATAATACTGCCTTTGTTCTAAAAACTTCAGTGACTCCTTGTTTATTAATTTGTAATGCAGACTGCATACATTACTTAAATTGTCCTTACATGATACCTGTTGGGAATTGTTTCTATTTACACATCTTCAGATCAGCACACAGAGCTCACAGGGGCAGGATATAAGTTCCTGCTTGGCACTTTGCCACAGAATGTGTCTTGTATTTATTTTCCATCACCTGATGTTTTTCAGCTGAAGGACCATCTCAAGACACTCAGCACCAAGCAGACAAAACAAGTTCTGAATGTGCAAACAGGTTTACCATGGTCTTGAACATAGTTTTTAGTTCTGGACTGATTGTCCTCGAGAATGCATTATTTCAGGTGACTAGCAATAATCCAAAGTTCTTACCTTCTAGGCTAAAAAAATAATTCATCTCATGCTGTTTAAATAAAACAATGCAGCAGTTTTGCACATGATAGAGTTAACATGTTTGCCCCTGATGGAGCAAGGTTGTGCACGTAAAGGGACTTGCTTGTACTCAACCCTCTCTAAATAACTCATAATGTACTAAACAACATGTTTTGTCTTACTAATAATGCATCACATGACATTTAAAGCATCCAGGGGAAGCTTGTCTGTGTGCGATTACTAACAGTAATCCGCTTGCATTAAAATGGCCGCTGCTACGGGGGATTTCTTACTGCGCATGCGTCTGTCACACTCACGTGACATGACGTACTATTTGCTTTAGTGGGAAACTTTTGCTTCTGTGCACTAGAACTAAGATGTCTGCTTTGTGTCCTAACGTGCAAGAAGTTTGCACTGCTGCTTTTGCCAAGCTGTTTGTTCTGCCTAATACTTAATGCAATAGTTAAAATAAAGTAATGGGAATAGAGTAGAGGTAAGTGGTATACAGTGTCATTCATTTATTCTTTGCTATAAAACTGTTTCTTTTCTACTTCGCTATTTAGTACGCGTTTGAGCCTGAGATGTATATGTAACTCCATTTTGAAACCCACACAGCACATGCGCACCAGAAACCAGAAACGCTCAAGTCATGGCATCGAATGGATGCCGAGGACTGTCTCAACTGAGATGCACCTGGGAAGCTCACCTTTCGACCTCACTAGAGGAAGACCAACTGTACAAATGTTATCACAATGTATTTACTATTAGAACATTTATTGATGGGTGGAATAAAAGTGCATGGGAAAATAAAATGATGGGCCGGAACGCTAATTTTAATATTCCAAAGAAAAAGTTTCATTTTGGTTAGGTGTGATGACCTCTCCTCATCCTTTGGGGATCCTTACATTTGCAACATTGAGGGGTGGTACACTGCCCTGCAAAATAGTATAACTAGAGTAGGCTTAGCTAGTTAACCCTTTCCATGCTCATGACGAGCTCAGCTCGTCATGATGCACGGTTGAGCTGTGCATGAAACAATGGGAATCATCCAAGATCAGCACAGGAGGAAAAAACACCTAGCAGCCAAGGTGTTAATTTTTCCGACTTGTCCGAATAGCTGACCTGTCACTGACCCAATGCACTCAGTAGGCGATCAAGAGCAGAGGTGCTGGCGGAGTACTCTGTCAGAAGGTTCGATAATGGATTGATGGATGGATGGATAGGTTTTTATATAGCGCAATATCACTGCCAGGTCTCAAAGCGCTTTGCATTGGGAACCCGTCCTGGTTTTTCCCTGTGAAATAGCCCCTACTGGGTATCCCAAAGGTGAAAGCCAGGCATCCCGCCGCGGGGGGCTGTAGTGGAGATTAAGCAAGCTATTGCCCAGAGTTGCAGAGTGTGAACCTGTGATTCGAGTAGGCACCAAAGCGGAAGTTACTGAGTCCGTAGACATTTTGGGCTCAAGACCCTGCCGCGTCGGGAATTGAACCCTGGTCCCGGTTCTGATCTCAGCGTCCGGGTCTGCCTCCTCTAACCAGTGAGCCACACTTCTCCACTCGGCGTTCAGGGAAGGAGGTTCGATAACCCAATCAGGGTTTGGCTGTTATCTGCAGAGAAGGGGTGACACAGGAGTTGCACTTTAGCTGTGGGTGCCGGTCTTAGCCTGAGGTGGTTCTGTTCTGATCCAATTTGGTTTGCACTTGTCCTGAATTCTGGTCAGCACCTGTTCTATCCTGCTGGCACATGCATCTTGGGGTTCTGTCCTTTAACCCAACCCATGGCCAGGGTTGGTCTTCACCCCATTATAGGTAATTATAAATAAATGTGGTTATGTCATTGTATTGTTTCCCTTTCTTTACCCTTCCTATCCTCAAATGCTTTAAGACAGATTATTAAATTCTTTGCATATTCTCCATTTAATTGCTATTTTCTTAATCAAAGATTTCTGGTTTCAAATGCTTGGATTATGACATTTAAGAATTTTCATAGATAAAGAATTGAAATCTTTCCAGAGTTTGCGGTTAATTATATGAGTGCAAATGTTTATTTTACTGCATATTATGCTAACACCCTTGATCACTTAGGACTTTAGGTACCGATGACTAGGATTGGAAGTCAAATGGCATAGGTCCTGAATGGTTAAACACAATTGATTAAGTGTAGGTTTACCTGTTCAAAGTGTGTATGTTGATTTATAGGCCCAGGTGAGTATGGTAAAATCTCGGGCAGGTGAGCCCGCACTCTAACAGTTCTTTTGGTAACAGAGGTAAGGTTAGGGTTTAGTTAAGATAGGTAGTTAGTCAAAATTGTGATTATTGATTGCATTGATGAATATTGATTTTATTGATTTTATGTATTAACCAAAATTGTTCGTACCTGTTTTTATGTTTTGTCTGGAATCCCCGGGGCAGAATAAGCAGGTGGTAAATGGAAGCCACTCTGTAGTGAGGTCACTTGCCTGTAGGAAGTAAGTGCACGGTTAGGTAGAACCAGAAGCACTTTTTAGGGACTATTACTGTATAAATGTATGAATAGTTGATAGCAAAGAGTTCGCTGGCAAAACTTTAGTGTGATATCACCTAGAAAGGGTCACACTGGAGAAGTAGCAGGTTCTTCTGAGCTTGGTTGATAGCAAAGGGTTTCGCTGGTGAAAAATTTGGCCTTATGTCACCTAAAAAGGGTAAGTCTGAAGGAGTAACTGGTTCTTCAAATCTTGTGTGAAGAGTAGGTGGAAGGGATCTACTCGTAGTGGATGAAGAGTAACCTGAAGGGATTTACTCGTAGTGAGTGAAAATCATCTTTTCTTTCAATTTAGGCACTCAGGCACAGTGGCGAATGTTTGTACATTGTTAATTATTGAAAGGTGCATTTAAAAGTGAAAAGAAATACGTTTTGTATTACCTTGCAAAGGAGGGAGTCAGTTGCGGAGCTGCGCTGACGTCACTTAGAGATGGGCTGGTATTGGCTGAAACAGCAGGTGTGTAGCTGAGGTAATTGTAAAGGAGGGGTGAGTTCAGAATCATGAGAACTTGTCTCACGGGAAAAACCGCGCAACCATTGGTTGAGTACATTTGAATTCTAAATTTTGACTGGTCATTGATAAATAAGAGACGCACTGGTATTGGAAGCATTTCTTGTAAACAAACTGAGTGTCATCACAAAAGGTTTTTTGATTCAACGTATATGTGGCATATAGGTCCAATTGTAGGAAATAGACCTGATAGAAAGTATCTAGGGTTTGCACAGGAACAGTACATAAGAGGGAGACCTTGTATCATGTACGGAGAGAAAAGAAAAATGTAATTTATTAAAAGAGTTAAAACTTTTTAAAAAAAGAGATAAAGCAATTAAAACAAGAGTAGGGATTATCATTCCACCTCCAAATATGCCTGCATCATTTATGATGGTTGAAAAGGGCTATCACACTTGTGTGTGGTTAGATAATTGGACGGAGTACACTAAAGATGATGGTGTTTTAGCATTTCCAGAAAAAGGTACCTTTAATGGCAACATTTTGTTCAATTTCAGAACTTGCATGAACAAATTAGATCCCAGACCTAGATTAACGCAATATGAGGCATTAGAGACGTGCCACTAGCACAAAGCAACTTGCTTGAGAATGCCTGTTCCTATTGTCCTGCGTAACTCCTTAAGCCTGCTTCAAGCACGGTCAGACTGATTTGCATATAGCCATATCTGAACTGGGGTGGCAGAGTGGGCTAAAGAACGGTGATGGATTAAACCCCGATCTTTTGACTGGGTGTGAGTGTTTGATTGATTCAGATGCTCCATCCATCCCCACCCCCTTTTGTACCGCTTTTGGCCGCCATAAGTGTGGCAGGGTATGCTCAGACGTGAGTCCCTTGCTCACTTTGCCACTGGATTCAAGCAAGCCGGGCTGAAGACGGCTGGAATGCCAGAAACCGGTCCTCGGAAGCTTGTTTCCGGTCCAGGGAAGACATGGCTTGGCAGTTTGGGCTGGACTGTTCCCATGAGGCACAGGGTCAGACTGATTTGCATATAGCCATGTCTGAACTGGGGTGGCAGAGTGGGCTAAAGAACAGTGATGGATTAAACCCAGATCTTTTGACTGGGTGTCAGTGTTTGATTGATTCAGATGCTCCGTCCATCACCACCCCCTTTTGTACCGCAGGTGAGGAGAAAGGCAATGGCACTGGCGTGCTGTCTAAAAGTGTCCTTTTGGCATCAACATTTCATCTAACTTAGTATAAAAATACTTACAACCTTGACATAAAGGTTGACGTTGAAGAAATAAACAAGTGCCCTGAGCATTACACACATACCATCTACCTTGATAGTAGACCAAACACATCCAATAAATGATAATGTTTGCATCAGATTGCTTTCAAACTTTGTTGGTGGGCTGATGTCCACAGAGACGAATTATAAGGTATTTCAGGTTCTTTTTTAAAGTCTCTTTATCAGTGAACCATATGAATATTAGAAGCACTGCACTGAACTAAAGACCTTGAGCAGGGAAAGTTTGGGTTCAGTAGCCTTGGATTTGGTTGCTCTCTTTTCATCTAAAATTGTATTTCAAATTTACCTCACTACGCACATAGAATCATATAGAAATATTATGGGTAAAGGGGATAGTTTAAATGTTTTTCACCAATGGTTTATGAGTGACATCAACAGTCAAGAGTGAAGCTTGAGACTCTCAGATCCCAATTCTCAAAGTTGGATTTAGACCTGAAGTCTAGGTTTAGACCTGAAGTCCAAGTTTAGACTTTACGTCTCAGGGCCCAATTCAAAGAGGTAAATCTATACTTCACGTCACTGTAGGAGTCACTGAAAAGGATTTTCTGCTGCGTAGGAGAACATAGCGGGAGTAGTCATAAAGTCAATCCAACCAGCGATGCACCTCGGATGGATAGGCGAGAAGATTGGTCCCTGTCTGTTCCTGGTTCTCAGAGAAGTTTTTGACCAAAATGAAGACCTCGGTTTCGGGATTTGGGCATCTGGGCAATTCCAGCACAACAACCAAGGGTCCAGCACGGATGGGAAACCTTCTGGGAGTTCAAGACTCACTCGGGCTGGGTCCAGGTGTAGGTTCAAGATAGTGGAAGCCTTTTTTGTCCTTTCGGCTCTGAACAGGAAGCCAGCATGTTAACCCTTGAAATCACTCTAGGACTCCTGGGTGCAGGTGAAGATGTAGGGCTCAACAGCAGGGCTGGCCTCTGGGGGTGTAAGGCGGGATCCATGCATCAAAGCAGTCAATCCAGATACAGCAGGGGTCTGGCAGAGTGCACAGCAGGTCACAGCAGAAGTCTGTCCTCTGAGATTCCTTCTGCAGTTCCAGTAGTAACCAAAAGAGTTTGAGTGTCTGAGGTCCCTTTTTAAGGTCATGCCTCTGCAGTGTGCATGCGCGATATCAAGAGAGATGCTGTATTCAATGTATGGGCTTACAGCCCGCCTATTGGCTTTTTATTGGTAACTTCGATTGTCCTTCAGAATGGCTTGCTGCCTAGTGGGTAATTTTACATTCTTTTTCTCCGTTTAGTTGGTTGTTACCACCCAGAGAACAGAGTCCTACTACAGTATGGCTCCACAACTTGAGTTTAAGTTTTTGTCAAGAACAATTATTTTTCCCGCTCATGTTTTTACTGTTCGTTTTTTTTTAATTACTCTGTCATTGCCAGTCTTCTGAGTACCAGGAAGAATGAGGTAAAGCTGTTCTTTTGCAGCAACCTAATATGATTCATATTTACTGTTTATTTATCTTCTGTGCAATTTGCGCTGGAAGGAAGAACCACCAGCTGTGTACCGAAATTCCCGTAAAGGGAGCACCTACACTTTTGGTTTGCTGGGCATTGTGACTGTTGAGGGCACATCACTTTATGTTTAGACATTTTGGGACTAGACTAAGAAGTATTTATATGCGCTGAAGTTGCTATTGTTGGGGACATTGTTTCTTGGCTGAGCACATTTTTTCTGGTAAAAACGCATTTCAACCATCCCATGTCACTGGCTGAACACACGCTAGCACTGCTAGCATTGGAACACTACCTGTTCTTTCCTCATTCAGAGATACCTCCCATCAAGTTGGACCTGCTACTGCTGATTATCACCTCAATTTAAGTGAAACTCACTTGTCATTCCTGTTCCCACAAGGTTGATTAGGAGTCTCTCTGGATTCAGAGGTTGACATGGCTGTGCGGAGGAACTGCAAAATTACCTTATCTCCCCGAGTATATGAACAGGTAGTTTTTCTGCCTTTTCAAGAAATGGGCTTGTAACTGCATAACCTTTTTTATTTTTTATTTTTAGTTTTCAACGACCTTTATTGGTGCCAGATGATTCCATACACAGCATGATGCCTACATCCCATGTGGGCCGGCAATGCAAGGTGAGATACAGTAGGGCAGTAGGGGGGAAGAGAGGGTAGACAGCAAGCCTTCTACAACCACAATGGGCCAGCCGCGTCAGGTGGGCAGTTGTAATAAATGACCATAGAAAAAGCTCATAAACCTTTATGATCAAAAGATCTAATAACATTATAGCAGTGCCACTATCCACCAATTGCAGCAGATTCAAATGTCCGCATTCGTTGATTCCTGCCTCTTAGGTATGTTCATACACGGTTTGCCCTAGCCCCCAGAGATTCCTTTTGGCAATCTTGGTTCTTCTTGTGTGCGTCAGTTCAAATCCCTCCCTTGTGTTTCTCCTTTTCAGTGGGGGAGTCAGTGGTTGTGTCTACGGTTGTGGCGTGTTCCAGGAGATAAGTCCTGAGAGGACCCCAGATATACTGTGGGCAAGAGGAGGGTGGTAATAGTTCATTCTAGGTGTGTAACTGTTCTTGGCAGTATATGAGGTCATGGAGCCAATCCTTAAATTTAGGAGCTCTTCCTCTGTCCCATTTACAGGCAATTCATCGCTTAGCAAGGAGGAGTGCCAAGGAAACATATCGCTGTTTCTCCGGGGTACCGGTTCAGTGTATCCCATGAGTGTAGTGAGGAGGTCTTCCAGGACATGTAACCCCGTAATGTGATCTGAAGCTAGAATAACTTCTCCCCATTATCGGCGAACAGATGTGCAGTTCCAAGCCAGGTGTTTGAAATCAGCACCCTCTTCCCCACATCGATCGCAGTGATCGTTATACCGCAAGTGGAGGTGATGCAGACGTGCAGGCAAATAGTACAACTGATGTAAGTACTCATAGTGTATGATGCGCAGTCTATTACTGGAGGAGACTTCCCCAGTTTGGCGACAACAAAAGGACCATTGCTCTTCAGTGAGGGGGTGTCCTAGTTCACCTTCCCATTTAATCTTTGCTGAGGGGGGATTGTGTTTGCTATCGTTCTGGGTGGTGCAGTATAGGAGTGACACCAGATGCGTAGAGGTGGTTTGTTGCAAAAGGGTGTGCAGGGGGCATGATAGGAGGGTTCTTGCTGGAAGCATGGGGTGAGGGTCCGCATATCTTGCCTAAGCCTAACGTAATGAAACCGGTCTAAAGGGGTGGGGGAGAAGATTCTGAAGAATTTCCCTTTTACATAGAGTTGTCCCCAGGTGAGACAGGGCAGCTTGCCTAGCAGGTGACGGCAGCCTCCTTCTTCTGTGACCGGAAGATCATGCCTCTCCTGGAGTGGAAATAGGGGTGAATATAATAAGGGACAGTGAGTTTGGCAGGCTAGGTTCTTCCAGGCGCTAGTCGTGCATAGAACAGTGGTGGATACCTGACGTCTCGGAACCGCTGGGGTGCTCAAGTATGCTGAACATGGTGTAGGGGTCATGTATCCATCGTCTATCGCAAGGTGAGCGATGTAGGGGGGGATCTATCCAGTAAGCTGCAAAATGGGCCCGAGTGCAGATGAAATAAAGTTCCAAAGCAGGTATCTCAAATCCTCCGGCTGCAAAGGGTCGTGTAAGGGTGTCTCAATTCAATCTGGCTTGTTTTCCACCCCATACAAGACGAATCAGTTGGGTTCTGATGTCTTTAAAAAAATGGCGACTAGGGGCATAAGGGTTGTTCGTAAAGAGGTAAAGCAATTTGGGCAGTACCACCATTTTGAACAGGGAAGCTCTGCTGGCAATGGAGATGGATATTGCAATCCATCTGGTGATTTTTTCTGTCAGGAGATGAAGCACTCATTCCATAGTTGTATAGCATAGGCTCGTCACAGTTCCGAGAGATGACTATAGCTGATATAGCCATCCCGGACGCTTACAAGATCATCCAAAACCACTGCACCAACCAAACAGGAGGAGGCATCGCCATCGTCCATAAGAACACCATCCGAATCACGACCAGCTCCGCCGATAACCTTGCGACCGCCGAACACCTTCATTTCCAGATCCACACCGACCCCAGGACCACACTTAGAGGCACCCTCATCTACAGACCACCAGGAACCCGCACACAATTCAACGACGACATCACCGACTTCATCAGCCCACATGCCCTCACCTCTGAGAACTACATTCTACTGGGAGACCTCAACTTCCACCTGGAAAAGAAAAACAACAGCAACACCACCACCCTTCTGGACAACCTGGCCAATCTCGGACTCAAACAACTTGTTGACACCCCCACCCACCTTGCCGGACACACGCTCGACCCTATCTTCACCTCCAGCAAACACATCTCCTTCGATCACACCACAGCTGTCCATTGGACAGACCACAACTGCGTTCACTTCAGCTACAAAAAGACCACGACCCACAACCCCCCACAACCTATTCCTCGAAGAAACTGGAACAAAATCACCACCGACCAACTCTTCACATCGCTAAACCAAAACCCTCCTGCCATATCATCGGACCCAAACCAAGCTGCCACCAAACTCACACAATGGATCACCCACAGCACTGACGTAGTAGCACCCTTGAAAAACCATAAGATCAAACAAGGTAGCAAAAAGGCCCCCTGGTTCAACGATGACCTTAAGAAATCCAAGAAGTTATGTCATACCCTCGAGAAAACCTGGAGAAAAAACCCAACCTCTGACAACCTGACCACCTTCAAGGACGCCACCCGCAAACACCACCAATTGATCCGATCCACCAAGAAATCAGCATTCAAGGATCGACTCGACAACAACGCCCACAACAGCAAGGAACTATTCAACATCGTCAAAGAATTTACCAACCCCACCGCTGGCACCAACGACATCACTCCCTCCCAAGACCTCTGCAACTCTTTATGCTCTGTCTTCCACAACAAAATCGCCGGCATACATAACAGCTTTGAAAACCAGTCCGATGAACAGCCCACTCCACCCACCTCCGAACCAAAACAGCACTCTCACAACCTTTTCGCCTGGAACCCAATCACCACTGAAGACACCATCCGCCTGATGAACTCCATTCACTCAGGATCGCCAACCGACCCATGTCCCCACCACATCTTCAACAAAGCAGACTCCATCATCGCACCCCATCTCCGCGATGTCATCAACTGTTCCTTCAACTCCGCTACCTTCCCGGCAAGCTGGAAACATGCCGAACTCAGCGCCCTTCTGAAGAAACCCACAGCAGACCCCTCTGATCTTAAGAACTACCGCCCCATCTCACTCCTCCCATTCCCTGCCAAAGTCATTGAGAAAGCCGTCAATAGTCAGCTCGCCGCCTTCCTTGAATCCAACAATTCCCTCGACCCTTCACAGTCCGGCTTCGAAGCCAAACACAGCACCGAAACCGCCCTCATCGCAGCTACAGACGACATCCGAACGCTACTGGACAACGGAGAAACAGTTGCCCTCATCCTACTCAACCTCTCCGCCGCCTTCGACACAGTATGTCATAGCACACTCATACAATGCCTCAACAACGTCAGACTACAAGGAAAAGCTTTGGATGGGATCATCTCGTTCCTCGCCGGAAGAACCCAGAGAGTCCGCCTCCCCCCATTCAAATCAGAGGCCACCGAAGTCATCTGTGGTGTACCACAAGGATCTTCACTCAGCCCCACCCTCTTCAACGTATACATGAGTCCCCTTGCATCCATCGCGCCCCAACACAACCTCAACATCATCTCCTACGCAGACGACACCCAGCTAATCCTCTCCCTCACCAAAGACCCAAACACTGCCAAAACCAGTCTACACGAGGGAATGAAAGAAGTAGCCGAATGGATGAAGAACAGCCGTTTAAACCTTTACGAGGACAAAACGGAAGTCCTCATCTTAGGATCATCCCCCTCTGCCTGGGACGACTCATGGTGGCCACCGGCCCTGGGTACAGCACCCATACCTACAGATCATGCACGTAACCTGGGCTTCATCCTAGACTCCTCCCTCTCGATGACCAGACAAGTCAACGCCGTCTCATCTTCATGCTTCAACATCCTACGCATGCTCAAAAATGTCTTCCGCTGGATCCCCACCAAAACAAGAAAGACAGTCACCCACGCACTGGTCACCAGCCGACTGGATTATGGAAATACCCTTTACGCCGGGACCACAGCCAAACTACAGAAAAAACTCCAACGCATCTAAAACGCCTCAGCCAGACTCATACTGGACATTCCCTGTCATGCTCACATTTCCGGTCACCTGAAGGATCTCCACTGGCTCCCCGTCATCAAGAGAATAACGTTCCGTCTCCTCACCCACGCACACAAGGCCCTCTACAACCTAGGACCCGAATGCTTCAACACACGACTGTCCTTCTACACACCCACCCGCCAACTACGATCATCCAATCAAGCCCTCGCCGCAATTCCGCGCATCCACAGATCCACCATGGGAGGAAGATCCTTCTCCTACTTAGCGGCCAAAACCTGGAATTCTCTCCCCACTCACCTCCGACTTACACAGAACCACCTCTCCTTCAGAAAGCAACTAAAAACCTGGCTATTCGATAAGTAATGCACCCACCCTCCCTCAAGCGCCTTGAGACCCTCTGGGTGAGTAGTGCGCTATAAAAATTCCTGAACTTGAACTTATCCTGAGGTAGGTAAGTGTATGTCGACACCTCGTGAGTGGATAGTCTGGTTCAAAACGTGTGGTAGCATCCGTAAGGGGGAATATCTGGGATTTCCCCCAGTTGATATTAACTCCGAAGAGGTAGCCAAATAGGATGAGAAGCCTGAGAATGGGATTGAGGCTTTCGTCTAGATTATGCAGTTTTAATGTAAGATCGTCAGCGTATAGGGAAATTAAAATCTGCCTCTCTGGATATATCAGCGCATGGTCCCGGAAATGTTGTCGGACCATGGCGACAGTAGGTGCGAGAGGGGACACCCCTGGATGGTGCATCTGGTGATGTTGAAAGGAGAGGATTGGACACCGTTGACACTGACTTAAGCGTGGGCGGAAAATCCGTTCCGCTCGCGGATTTTGCGGATTTTCGGGAAATCCGCAATCCGCGAGATTTGCGGATTTCCCGCAAAATCCGCAAATTCGCACAGAGCGGATTTTTTTGGCGGCGCGCGGCGTTGGTGATACAATTTTTGCGGCGCGCGGCGTTTATCATCGTTTGCCGAGTTGTTTTTCTCGATATTTTGCGAGTGCTGCGCCATTTTGGATCTTGCTGTGTGATCCCGCGGGAATTTGGCGAGCACGATTACGTCATCGCGGCTTGCCAACTTGCACAGCGAGAGTTTGTCAACGCGAGTACGGCGAGATCACGTCTCGCGGTACTTCGCAATTGCGAGATTTGAGATGCGGCGAGCGAAAATATAAATTTGCAATTCTGCACAAGAAATCCACCAGCAAGCAGCATAAACCTTCTAGAAATGATGATTTTTATGTGAATAACTCCTTAGTTTGACATTTGCCTGCACTTTTTTAGCGAGGAGTCCATTTTGGGGAGGGGGCAGGGGGGTGGGAGGAAGGAAGTGCCCCATAGTCTTCAACTTCCTGTTCCTGTTCAGCAGGCTCCTCCCAGTGCTTTGTCCATCTCCTGGTCACTTTTCATTTGGATGTGGACCTGGAAGGATTACTTTTTGTGGATGCTGCTGGATCTTTGGATTTGAGGCCTTTTTGACTTTGTTTGGATCACTGTTGGATTAGAAATTTTACAAGTAAGTTTGTTTGGGGCATTACAGTTGCTGCAACTAAAATTTTGGGATTTTCGATTTTTGGGCTGTTTTGGGGCCTTTTGCCCAAGGGGACTCAGTGGTGGGTGGACTGATTCTTTCTGTGGGTTGTCTTGAACTTAAACATCATGGAGGCCATAGATGGATTGGGATTGTGCTGATTTTTCTGTGTTTTTCGATTTTTTTTTTTTGTAAAATTTTGTGTTTTTCGATTTTTGACCTGTTGTTGGGGCCTTGACCAGGGGTAGTGAGTGGTGCATGGGCCTAGTCTTTCTGTGGGCTGTCTTGAATTTAAACATCATGGAGGCCATGGATGGAATGGGATTGTGCTGATTTTGCAGTGTTTTTCGATTTTTGGGCCTGTACTTGTGGCCTTTTCACCAGGGGTATTTGAGTCTAGCATGGGCCTAGTCTTTCTGTGGGCTGTCTTGAATTTAAACATCATGGAGGCCATGGATGGAATGGGATTGTGCTGATTTTGCAGTGTTTTTCGATTTTTGGGGGTGTTCATGGGGAGGGACATGCCATGTGGCTGGTGGCCATTTTGAGTGCAGCTACAGGCACTGGCCATGTGCTGGCAGGCAAGTGGCCATTTTGAATGCAGGCTTTGTTGTTAGGCCTCCAACCATTTTGCCTACTTTTCAACCTTTATTTATGCCCAGGGGTAGTTAGTCTTGCATGGGCCTAGTATTTCTGTGGGTTGTCTTGAATTTAAACATCATGGAGGCCATGGATTGAATGGGATTGTGCTGATTTTGCAGTGTTTTTCGATTTTTGGGCCTGTACTTGTGGCCTTTTCACCAGGGGTATTTGAGTCTAGCATGGGCCTAGTCTTTCTGTGGGCTGTCTTGAATTTAAACATCATGGAGGCCATGGATGGAATAGGATTGTGCTGATTTTGCAGTGTTTTTCGATTTTTGGGCCTGTACTTGTGGCCTTTTCACCAGGGGTATTTGAGTCTAGCATGGGCCTAGTCTTTCTGTGGGTTGTCTTGAATTTAAACATCATGGAGGCCATGGATTGAATGGGATTGTGCTGATTTTGCAGTGTTTTTCGATTTTTGGGGGTGTTCATGGGGAGGGACATGCCATGTGGCTGGTGGCCATTTTGAGTGCAGCTACAGGCACTGGCCATGTGCTGGCAGGCAAGTGGCCATTTTGAATGCAGGCTTTGTTGTTAGGCCTCCAACCATTTTGCCTACTTTTCAACCTTTATTTATGCCCAGGGGTAGTGAGTCTTGCATGGGCCTAGTATTTCTGTGGGTTGTCTTGAATTTAAACATCATGGAGGCCATGGATTGAATGGGATTGTGCTGATTTTGCAGTGTTTTTCGATTTTTGGGCCTGTACTTGTGGCCTTTTCACCAGGGGTATTTGAGTCTAGCATGGGCCTAGTCTTTCTGTGGGCTGTCTTGAATTTAAACATCATGGAGGCCATGGATGGAATAGGATTGTGCTGATTTTGCAGTGTTTTTCGATTTTTGGGCCTGTACTTGTGGCCTTTTCACCAGGGGTATTTGAGTCTAGCATGGGCCTAGTCTTTCTGTGGGTTGTCTTGAATTTAAACATCATGGAGGCCATGGATTGAATGGGATTGTGCTGATTTTGCAGTGTTTTTCGATTTTTGGGGGTGTTCATGGGGAGGGACATGCCATGTGGCTGGTGGCCATTTTGAGTGCAGCTACAGGCACTGGCCATGTGCTGGCAGGCAAGTGGCCATTTTGAATGCAGGCTTTGTTGTTAGGCCTCCAACCATTTTGCCTACTTTTCAACCTTTATTTATGCCCAGGGGTAGTGAGTCTTGCATGGGCCTAGTATTTCTGTGGGTTGTCTTGAATTTAAACATCATGGAGGCCATGGATTGAATGGGATTGTGCTGATTTTGCAGTGTTTTTCGATTTTTGGGCCTGTACTTGTGGCCTTTTCACCAGGGGTATTTGAGTCTAGCATGGGCCTAGTCTTTCTGTGGGCTGTCTTGAATTTAAACATCATGGAGGCCATGGATGGAATAGGATTGTGCTGATTTTGCAGTGTTTTTCGATTTTTGGGCCTGTACTTGTGGCCTTTTCACCAGGGGTATTTGAGTCTAGCATGGGCCTAGTCTTTCTGTGGGTTGTCTTGAATTTAAACATCATGGAGGCCATGGATTGAATGGGATTGTGCTGATTTTGCAGTGTTTTTCGATTTTTGGGGGTGTTCATGGGGAGGGACATGCCATGTGGCTGGTGGCCATTTTGAGTGCAGCTACAGGCACTGGCCATGTGCTGGCAGGCAAGTGGCCATTTTGAATGCAGGCTTTGTTGTTAGGCCTCCAACCATTTTGCCTACTTTTCAACCTTTATTTATGCCCAGGGGTAGTGAGTCTTGCATGGGCCTAGTATTTCTGTGGGTTGTCTTGAATTTAAACATCATGGAGGCCATGGATTGAATGGGATTGTGCTGATTTTGCAGTGTTTTTCGATTTTTGGGCCTGTACTTGTGGCCTTTTCACCAGGGGTATTTGAGTCTAGCATGGGCCTAGTCTTTCTGTGGGCTGTCTTGAATTTAAACATCATGGAGGCCATGGATGGAATAGGATTGTGCTGATTTTGCAGTGTTTTTCGATTTTTGGGCCTGTACTTGTGGCCTTTTCACCAGGGGTATTTGAGTCTAGCATGGGCCTAGTCTTTCTGTGGGTTGTCTTGAATTTAAACATCATGGAGGCCATGGATTGAATGGGATTGTGCTGATTTTGCAGTGTTTTTCGATTTTTGGGGGTGTTCATGGGGAGGGACATGCCATGTGGCTGGTGGCCATTTTGAGTGCAGCTACAGGCACTGGCCATGTGCTGGCAGGCAAGTGGCCATTTTGAATGCAGGCTTTGTTGTTAGGCCTCCAACCATTTTGCCTACTTTTCAACCTTTATTTATGCCCAGGGGTAGTGAGTCTTGCATGGGCCTAGTCTTTCTGTGGGTTGTCTTGAATTTAAACATTATGGAGGGCATGGATGGATTGGGATTGTGCTGATTTTGCAGTGTTTTTCGATTTTTTTGTGCTCTATAACTGAACTGATGTTCCTCTGTCTTCCATTTTTTTTAGGTGCACAAGACTCAAGAGAACCACCAGTGCCAGGAAGAAGTCCTGCAGCGGTGTGTGTGTGCAGCATAACGTCACGCGACGTCACGTCTGGCCTCAGACAACTCTACAATTCGTGCAACTGCGGCCTGCTGTCTGACCTGCTCTGAAGAAGATGGCCCCGCCCCCAAAGAAAGTTCTCCGTAGCTCCTCTAGCAAGAAAGTTGCTAGTAAGGAGCAGAAGAAGCAAGTTACCAAGGAGGCTGGTGTGCCACCCGCCACTTTTTTTGGGAGCAAAAAAAAAAGTACGCCTGCAGCAGCAGGATCTGCTGGGGACCAACCTGAGAGCAGCACCCCTGCTCCATTGGGTTCAGTGCCTCCACCACCAAGGCAACTTAAGTCAAAGCCCTTGAGTGCTTCAGAGGCAGTCAGTGTACTTCTCCAATCACCATCGACCAGTGATGTTGGCTCATCGCAAGAAAGTAGCAGCAATGTCCCTGAATCAACACAGGTTGTTGTAACTCATCTGACAAGTGTTGAACAACCACAGCCGCAACAACACCATGTGCAAGTACACGCCCAAGTACATGTGGAAGGAGAGGCAGCAAAAGGAGATGCGCAAGCAAAGGTGCATGGAGGTTCACAAGTGCCCACAATAGTTGTTCCTCCCGAAGTAGGGGCACATTTGGAAATCGACATTGAAGCTGAGGTATCATTGGAAGCCACTCCTCCTGATGATCATTCATTGTCTTCCACATCCCTAGCAAGGAAAAGATCAAGGGGGGTGTCTACATCTTCTTCAAGCCCACCTCGTTCTGGTGCAAGTGATCTGTCTTGGGAACCACAACTGCGGTCTGACAGTGAGGCAGAGGCACACCATGATCTGACACCGGCACCTAAGCGTAAAAGGAAGGTCGTCCAAAAACTCAAACCTATGGAGTGTGATGAGGCTCAACAAGAAGTGACAGATACTGCTGGTGATGAAGCCTCTCACGATGACGACGAGCCAGTCATCACAAAGGTCACTGCAGCCCCACCGGGCATGCAGCAAAGAGACATTTTGACCCTATCCCGAGAAGCTGCTGACCGTGATGATGATGTCGGCGAGGAGGCAATGGAAATGGAATCATTAGATTTGGAGTTAAGTAGTACACCAAAACCTACCGCTTCCATATTTCTTCGCAAGAAGGTACCCACCTCGTCCTCGACCTCAATTCGTGGTGGTGAAAGTGCAAAACGTACTGAAGTTCGGCAATCCACATCCTCCACTTCATCTGTCATTAGCAGCAGGACCACCACCACCAGTATCGCCGCCTCCTCCGGCCCCCGAAGACATTTCAAGTCTCCAGTTTGGGACTTCTTTAGTGTTTGCCCAAAAAAGGAAAACATAGCCATTTGTAGCCTTTGTAAGCTTCGATTTAGTCGTGGTAAGCTTGGTTCTAACTATGGTACCGGAGGCCAGAGAGGTCATCTTGAGAGAAGGCACGCTGTCGAATGGTTTCCGCACCTAGAGGCGGTCAAGAAAGCCGGAATTGCACGTAATGAAAACGTTGATTTGTCATCTGCTGATGACGAGGAGGTAGAAGAAGACGATCCAAACACTTCACTTACACCCAGTTCCCATGTCAGCAGCACACCCCATGGGAGCCACACTAAGAGTGTGGGAGAGAGTGAGACATCAATGCGGAAAAGTTCATCAGCGAGCGTAACTGGGTCGAAGAGATCATCATCATCCCGTAAATCATTGGTCCAGGGCAACATTAAAAAGATGTTGTTTACAGAAGCGCAATATGAACGCAACCACCCAATGACCCGTCTGTATAACACTAAGCTGGCTAAAATGCTAGCTCTGGACCTTCTCCCTTTTTCTTTTGTAGAAGGGGTTGGTTTTCTAGAATTAGTGACAGCGCTCTGCCCTAAATGGAAGGTTCCTAGCTGGTTCTATTTTGCCCGAGTTGCGGTTCCAGCACTACATGAAGATGTTCTGAAGGTGATTGGGGCAGCTTTGCAGAAGAGTGCTGTTCACACTATACATCTGACAACAGACATGTGGACCAGTGGCGCAGGCGCTGATTACATGTGCATCACTGCACACTGGGTCTCTTTTTCAGGGGCTAAAGCAAAGCTAAACTCAGGTGTTGACACTAACATTGTTTTTAAAGGTGCTCGGAAACATGCAACACTAGCCATGTTTGGTTTGGAGAAACGTCACACAGCAGAAAACATTTTGGATGTCTTTAACACAAAGGTCCTTAACTGTCTGTCCCCACTAAAACGCAAGGTTGGTTATGTTTCCACGGACAATGGCTCCAATATAGTTAAGGCCATGAGGGACGGTTACTATTTCAGAGTGCCGTGTTTGGCGCACTGTATAAACCTGGTTGTCCAAAAATTCTTGGGTAATAAACGCAGTGCAGCGTACAGTGTATTGGAGAACTGCTGAAAAATTTGCAAGCATTTCAGGCATTCTTTTAAGGCCCGCAAGCAGCTGAGGAGCATGCTATATCAATGTCAAATGCCAGTGAAAGCACTCATCCAGGAGGTGGTAACACGTTGGAACTCAACCTTCTACATGCTTGAGCGTCTGTATGAGCAGTATACGCAACTCGATCAATATTTCTTGAAAGAGGGTATAGAGGAGCTGAGGATGGGTGGGCCGCAATGGAACATAGTTGAAAGCCTAACACGCATGCTTCGTCCTTTTGAGGTCTTCACGCGTGCAGTCAGCAAGGAGGACTCTAATTTGGGAAAAGCTATCCCATTGTTGTACATGCTGGAGGACCAACTGAAGGAGGTGTGTTCTGTGTTTCGAAAAGATGACAAAAAGAAAGACTCTTTGCTTCTGGCTGAGCAATTATTAGAGCTCCTACAAGGTGATGAACGTCTTAAAAAGATCCACTCAGAACAGCATTACATTTGTGCTACTATTCTGGATCCACGCTACAAAAAGGCGCTGGCAGGCAGAGCATTCTTTCCTTTTGCTGATGAAGATGTTACAAAGTACAAACGTTGGCTAGCCTTGTCAGCCAAGAAGTTTGAAACAGAACGGCTGGAAATTGAAGGAAATGGCAGTACATCAGCAGGCCATCCCCAGTCAAAACAATCCACTTCTGCACCTGTGGCTGTGGCACAAGTGACCTCTCAGCCGTTAAAGACACCGGCAACCGGATCATCTGCACGAAAGACAACAGAAACATTGGAGGCTGAAGAGGATTGGCTAGCTCTGCGTGGGTTTGGTTCTCAAAAGGTCAGAGGCACAGCAAGAGCTACGCAAAGTGGAGGAACCTTGGAGGAGGACCTTGAGTCGATGGTGAAGGACTATCTGAATGACTCCACAGAGGTCTATGTTAATTCTGACCCATTGGCGTATTGGCATGGGAAAAAAGAATTGTGGCCACAGCTCACCAACCTGGCTTTAAACTACTTGTCTTGCCCACTCGCAAGTGTGTCTTCTGAACGGGTTTTCAGTGCGGCTGGTGGGATTGTAACTCCCAAACGGAGCCGCCTCTCGCCCAAAAATGTGGAGAGGTTAACAATGATCAAGATGAATCAGCACCTCATACCACCAGATATAAGAGTACGAGAGAGCGTGCCGGATGAAGAGGAGGTGGCCAGCACCATAGATGAGGGAATTTCTACTCTGTCAGGTGGCACTGACCTCACCCTGGCTGAATTCGCAGAGTATGATGACGAAGCCTTATTCTTATTCCTGGACCGTGATACCGACTTCGAGCCCTGAAAATGAGACAACGAATCAATAACTTTCTTTTTCATCCTTATTCACTTTTATTCCTGTGTGTCTGTCTTTCTTTGTTGTGCACAGTTAATATAATTCAAACTTTAATCAGATAATCACAAAAACAAGCCCATCAGCAGAACTGTCTTCACTTGTTTGCTAATTTATTTGAAGGTGCCGCAGTCTGCATTCCTCAGGTTCACAAGTTCAGAAGAACATGCTCCTCTATCCTCCTCCTCCAGACTCCTATTTCCATCAAAGCAGAGGGCTGGTTTACGCCCAATGAAGAAAGACTCAGCACTTGTGGGGGTGTTGTTCTACCTCTTTGCAGGTGAGTTGACGGGTCTGGGGCCATTGCTGGGAAGCACTAAAAGTGGTTTGTGCCAAATCCGAGGCGGAACATTTTTTGTGTTTTTGATGACTTGCTTGCCTTTGAGGTGCTCTTAGGGGGGGTTCCGTCTGTTTGTGGGTGAGTTTCGTGGTCTGAGAGCATTGCTGGGACACTCTAATCTTGATTGCATTTGCTTTTCAGGAAATCCGTCGTGCCAACCCCGACTTATGGCCTAGCTACGCAGCGCGTTTGGACCGAAGGCCCAGAAATATTGCAAGTATGAGATTTTGCTTTTGGCCTGTTTGGGGGTGTTATGCTTCTTGGCGGGTGGGTTGCCGGGTCTTGGGGCATTCCTGGGAAGGTCTAATACCGGGTAGAAGTGGTTGGGACAAAATCCAGGCCGATTTTTTTTTGGGCTATTTCTGACATTTTGCTCTATGTAGCGTTTTCGGGGGCCTGTTTGGGGGGCTTCCTGGTGTTTGTGGGTGAGTTTCGTGGTCTGGGAGCACTGCTGGGACACTCTAATCTTGATTGCATTTGCTTTTCAGGAAATCCGTCGTGCCAACCCCGACTTATGGCCTAGCTACGCAGCGCGTTTGGACCGAAGGCCCAGAAATATTGCAAGTATGAGATTTTGCTTTTGGCCTGTTTGGGGGTGTTATGCTTCTTGGCGGGTGGGTTGCCGGGTCTTGGGGCATTCCTGGGAAGGTCTAATACCGGGTAGAAGTGGTTGGGACAAAATCCAGGCCGATTTTTTTTTGGGCTATTTCTGACATTTTGCTCTATGTAGCGTTTTCGGGGGCCTGTTTGGGGGGCTTCCTGGTGTTTGTGGGTGAGTTTCGTGGTCTGGGAGCACTGCTGGGACACTCTAATCTTGATTGCATTTGCTTTTCAGGAAATCCGTCGTGCCAACCCCGACTTATGGCCTAGCTACGCAGCGCGTTTGGACCGAAGGCCCAGAAATATTGCAAGTATGAGATTTTGCTTTTGGCCTGTTTGGGGGTGTTATGCTTCTTGGCGGGTGGGTTGCCGGGTCTTGGGGCATTCCTGGGAAGGTCTAATACCGGGTAGAAGTGGTTGGGACAAAATCCAGGCCGATTTTTTTTTGGGCTATTTCTGACATTTTGCTCTATGTAGCGTTTTCGGGGGCCTGTTTGGGGGGCTTCCTGGTGTTTGTGGGTGAGTTTCGTGGTCTGGGAGCACTGCTGGGACACTCTAATCTTGATTGCATTTGCTTTTCAGGAAATCCGTCGTGCCAACCCCGACTTATGGCCTAGCTACGCAGCGCGTTTGGACCGAAGGCCCAGAAATATTGCAAGTATGAGATTTTGCTTTTGGCCTGTTTGGGGGTGTTATGCTTCTTGGCGGGTGGGTTGCCGGGTCTTGGGGCATTCCTGGGAAGGTCTAATACCGGGTAGAAGTGGTTGGGACAAAATCCAGGCCGATTTTTTTTTGGGCTATTTCTGACATTTTGCTCTATGTAGCGTTTTCGGGGGCCTGTTTGGGGGGCTTCCTGGTGTTTGTGGGTGAGTTTCGTGGTGTGGGAGCACTGCTGGCTATATATACTTTACTTTGCAAGAGGTTTGAAGCAAATCCATGGTGGCTGAGGGGACTTAGGGCCTAGCTGCAGAGCGCGCGCGGAGTGATTTGGGAAATTTGTGAAAAAGTGACTAAGTCCCCATTTTTGTACTTTTGCTCTTTGGCTGTTTGGGGGTCTTCTACTCGTTTTCTCCTGGGTTGACGGCTCTGGGGCCATTGCTGGGAAGCTCTAATACCGGATAAAAGTGTTTTGGACCAAATCCCAGGCGGAATTTTTTTTGTGTTTTTGATGACTTGCTTGCCTTTGAGGTGCTCTTAGGGGGGGTTCCGTCTGTTTGCGGGTGAGTTTCGTGGTCTGGGAGCACTGCTGGGACACTCTAATCTTGATTGCATTTGCTTTTCAGGAAATCCGTCGTGCCAACCCCGACTTATGGCCTAGCTACGCAGCGCGTTTGGACCGAAGGCCCAGAAATATTGCAAGTATGAGATTTTGCTTTTGGCCTGTTTGGGGGTGTTACGCTTCTTGGCGGGTGGGTTGCCGGGTCTTGGGGCATTCCTGGGAAGGTCTAATACCGGGTAGAAGTGGTTGGGACAAAATCCGCGCGGAAAAGCCTTTAGTTTTGGCACTTTTTGTAACTTAGGGTTCGTTAGGGTTAGCCCTAGCAGCAGGATTGCATGTGTTTCGGGGTGTTCTAGATTTTTCAAACTGAGTTCTGGGGTCTTAGAGCACTCGTGAGAATGTGTAATTTTGGTTGCAAGTCATTTGAAGAAAATCCATGGTGGGAAAGGGGGGATTTGGCATAGTTAAAGAAAGCCTTTGCCACTATTCTTAACTTAGGGTTCGTTAGGGTTAGCAGTATTTCTATTGCATGTGTTTGAGTGGGGGGGATTTCGAGTCTTGGAGCGATGCTGGCTATGGCTACTTTTGCTTGGTTGCTTGCAAGTGGTTTGAATGCAATCCACGGTGGGTAATGGGTAATTAGGGTACTTCGGCCTACTTTTACTTTCAAAGTAAGTTTTGTCACCAGTTTTCTGCTAGGCCTCGTTTTTTGAGATTTGATTGGGGGTCTTCTACATTTTTGCGACTGGCTTTAGTAAGGGTCTGGGTGGGAGCACTGCTAGGAAGATCTAATTTTGTTCTAAAACACAGTTTACAGCCTACATACCTTATATTTATTTATCAGTGGTGTTGTAATATTATATCACTTCCTGTTTTTCGTTGAATAATTACAGGCCGGGTTTCAGTCTCTGCAATGGGGAAAAAAGGATGGAGTCAGGCTTCACAGTAGCGAGCCACAATTCAGCATCAGGCAGGCAGTGGACAGGGTGTCTTCTGGTGACCAACATCGATGGACGAAGCGTCGGCTGCAATGGAGGAGTGCCGCTAATAGGAGGATTTTTTTTCTGCGGGCAACTTACTTACCACTTCCAACAGGACCACTACAACCACATAGATACAGTATCCCTTGCCTTTTTCTCTGACTGTGACTGCATTTCTTGGCTCTCTCTCTGCTCCTACATTGATCCCTTAACACATCACTTAGTCCACTCCACTATCACATCTGCACCACACATAGTCATTTGTAAGTGCTCCTACGTAATTCGCAAGTCGCAGCACGCCCCAGGCCGTAGAGGACTGGGATGGCCCCAATGATGAAGCATGTCACCAAGGGGCAACCCTGGTGAGTGAGGGGACACCTAGAAAAAAAGCAATTTCTCCTTTTCTATCTACTATACCTTCTGTCAGGTTACGCAGCCCCTAAGCGCCTACCGTACTATGAAACTACATTTCCCATGAGTAGGCGGGAGACTTGCAGACTATTTAGTGAGACTATATGAGAGTACCCTTGTATGTTAGGACAGCACTTCACTGATGCCTGTCTTGTCTTCTGTTACAGGTATCCTTTCCCTGCTGACCCTACCTTTACCCATCCCACATTTTTTATTTTAGTTTGTTATTTTTCTCCCCCGCCTAATGCCTCGAACACCCTGTGTTTACACTTCTGGGTGTTGGTGACATTTGGAGGTGGAACCATATTTGCATCGACTGGATCACGGGGAGTAAACCTGACACCTTCCAGACCAACCCCATTGAGTGTTGTTGTGAATGGATTTATAGTGACCAGCAAGGCTCTCAGGTATCTGGCTACAGAGACCTTATGTTGAATATAGTTATCAATATTTCCACCCACGCCCTGTACTGTCGCATTCTTTCTTCCACAGTTGTCGAAAGTACTAATTACTTTTAACTGACATGCATGCAGTTACAGTAGTGTATGCACTTTCAAAGATTGATGGATAGGTTTGTACCCAAAGATTTGTTTATGTTCACAATTGTTCGTCCATGCTGTGCTACTTTTTCTTGTCTCCCAAAACCTTTCCCAAAAACCCCCGTACCCATCCATTTTTCAAACCCTAACCCTCTTCCCCCGGGCTGTGTGGTTTTGATTGATGTGTGACTAAATTACAGCAATAAATCCACACACTTGCTGGGGAGGATAAGGTGATAGCAACAGGCTGGTGAAGAAATCCGAGGATATATTCTTACTCTGCTTGACAAAGACCCATGGCTAATGTCAAAGAACTTCAACCGAATTAGTTATACTTTAACATTTGTTAGGCTACAACGTGGCACTGTTCTAGTGTACTTCTGTCACCTGCTATATTCTGTATTGTACCTTTGTATTGCTCAGGAGGACAAACCAGATTTCATTTTCATTTTTTTCATAGGCAAGCAACTGCCACTGTGTCACACCACTAGTACCACCGCTATGAGGAAATTTTATCCGCCCAGGATTGCCAACCTTATTTGCTGTTTCCCGTGGAGCCAGCCCTGGGCCTAGCCCTACTTGCAAACAGAAATTACAGGTAAGATAGGCGTTTGGTTGGAGGTAGTATAATGGAGTATTAGGAGAGACGAGAGATTTGATTGACGGTAGTACTACTAAAGTCCTAGGACTATTCAGGAAAACAAACTTACTGTTATGTTAAACCCCCACCCACCAGACTCAAAAGCAGTAAAAAACAGGTATGGTCAGATAAAGTTTCAAAAAGTATATTTTTATAGCCCTAACAAAAGAATCTCCCGCAAGACCCTCCCTAACCCCAACGATTGTCCTTCAAAAGTCCCCAAAAATCACAACTCCCAATTCCCACCCCCCAAAAGTCTCTAAAAAAGGGGCAAAGGACACTATGGCAGGGTGCTGTTGGAATTAGCAGCCAGGGCATCATGCTCCTTGCGGAGGGTGGCAAGTTCGAAGCGGAGGCCCTCCACCACGTTCTTATAATTATGGACCTCCTGCTCCAGGTAGGACAGTCTGAGGGATAAGCGGCGCCGGTGTGCCTTGCAAATCCTGTGAGGGGCAGCTGCTTTCTTTGCTGCTGGGCGGTGGCGTTTGGCTTTGGTAGCCCGGCTCCGTACCGCTGGAGCACTGCGCTGGCTGGCAGCCCGCACGGAGGAGGAGGCAGCTGTCCCAGTGGACGTTGTTGTTGTTCCAGACTGCGTCTCCTCCTCCTCCAGGGACACCAGCCGCCGATATTCAGCAACAGTGGCATCCAGCCTCCGTTGCCGGGCCATTCGAGCCTGCTCCTTCCTCCTTGATGGTGTCTTGGATTTGGAAGGAGCAACTACATGAAAAAAGAAAGACATAGTCTGTAACCAATGCTCCTTAAGATTAACACAAAATGATTGAGCAGAAAGTTGTCACAGTACAAGTAGCAAATTGAAAGCACAGTGCATAACTATTGAGGACAGTATCTATGTAACCTCCGACTTCTTCATCCTTGCTCTAACATTAGTGGGAGTTTAAGGAACAAATTCTACGAGCACTATGGACTTCTATTACAGTCGACTATGACAGTACACCACTCTTATTCTTCTTCTTCTCTCTTGTTTAGGAAAATTGGTACGTTATCTTATGCAAGCCGGCAAAAGGCCAGCGCAGTGAACTTGCACCCGAGAAAAACAGACGCACACCATGGTGAGTGAGACAGACTTGCGTTACTGTACCGGTCCAGTACATGCAGGTGGTGAAGCTCTTACTTTTCTATTACGGGTGGCACTGAGAATACTCTGTTAAAAGGGCTACTGCTTAATTAATTTAGCTTTCACCCTACAGTGCAAATGAGTATTAGAAAAGGAAAATGAAGAAGCTAAATTATCTGATTATCTATCACTTCACATGGGATGTATTTGATGACATATGGGATGACTTTAGGTGCTTTGCTTATTATTGAGTGAACAGTGATACCCCCACACATGAATGACGTACTACTACTAAACTAAAGTTATTAAGGGAGGTAGGGAGTGCCCACCGTAATAACTGGATATATGCTGTGCTTGCAGTTGCAATACAAACTACTGCTACTATTCATGGTAGTCTTTGGACAACGTTACAACTTCTTTTCCTTGCCTTTCCTACACTGGAACGGACGTGCGGGACGGGTGCGGTGTTACATGCTCTTCAAAGTAACACTTAGTTCATCCAGTGACCGTCTACTCTCTCTAGATTCACATATGCTATCTAAGAGTCAGATAGTACCATGAATGATCCAGGCATCCATCCATTCAAAGTATATTGCACACATACAGTTTCTGTCTCACCCACCCAGGCTGTTCTCCTTCCACCCATCCTTGCTTCATCATTCACCCAGCCATGCACCATACCATTTTCTTACCTTCCCAGCCACCTCGGGGACCAAGCAAACACATATCATTCTTCTTTGCCAGTCATCATTACATTTCTCGTGCTTCCACACTTACTTACACCCTTCTTTCGCTTTTCGTTCATCCCATCCATCAAGTTCACCTCAGATCTGATTGGGATTCTTCTCGCCAAAAACTTCACAGCTAAGTCGAAGTACATTTAGAGGAGGCTACTACCTGCTTTTTTTATAATACACCCGTGCAGAAAGCACACTCTGCAGTCTTCAATCTCAATGACTAAGGAATGTATAGCTTACCTCTGCCCGCCACCATCGTGTGAACCCTCACAGGCATGTCCTTTTCCGGCACTTGCACCGCCTCCTCCCCAGAGTTGTCCTCCTCGTCCAATGCCACCACCTCCGCGCTGGCCCCGTCTCCAGATGTTCCACCTACAAAGTACATTTAATAATGTTAGAATACACCACTCACTACTATATAATATTTGGTCTAGGAGGAAGAAAGAAATGTGTAAAAAAGTGTACAATTTAATAATTTTTGACTGTGTACTCTAGAGTAAAAATGTCCCTTTTTCCAGGGAAGGCTGTTGTCTTGCTGCACTTTTTGGCACAACTGATGAATGTTTGCTTTTTACTTTTTAACACGCACCACTTTTTCTCCTAACAGACAGAACCTTGACTTCTAAGAACACGAGCAGGATCAAGTTCAAACCAGGTGAGAGCTCGGCTCGACCACAAGAAATGTGTCCAATTAATCGTCAGCACTAAGCACTTTTCCATTTTCAGTTACACGTTCACTTTTATGACAAACTTGAATTTAATAAATGTGTTTACTTTTAATAAAGCTTTTAAACTTAAATAGACTCTGTGGTTTTTGGTCCTCCAGACTAGAGTGGATGAGCTAAAGGTTTTCGAATTTTTGCAAGCATGAGTCCGTGCCTCTGCCATCGGTGACTTTGGGAGCTAAATGACTCTGCCACACTATCTAGTCAGTAAGGAGATTGGGGGTTCAACTACAAAGTCTGTTATCACTGAGGTATGTGGAAAGTCTAACAGTTACAGCACCTATTATAATTGATAAGCTAAGCGATGCATTATTTAGTGTCCATAGTTCTGTTTGTGCAGATTTGTCCCTGCAACAGTAGTAGAATGGATTGTCCTATCCAAACCAAAAGTAAAGTAGTATCTTATTATTTCTTGGTGGTGGTCATTCACCTTTTTATTGTTGGCAATGGTCAAAGCATAAACATTTAGAATACTTGAAAAGACATTATGGACAATCCCAGAGGACTACACTCAGTGCATAGAGCTATTGCTGACTAGAATGGGAGTCCAATGGAAATGCCAAATGTGCAATCTTAGTTAGCTACACAGACAGACTAATAAGAATAATCTAGTAATACCACACGGAGTCATAGGGATAAGAATTTAGATCCTGTCTACAAGAAGATCAAAGACGATTTAGAAAAAATCGAATGAGGAACGCTAGGAAAAAATAAGTACTCTATATTAAAATTAAAACTTACTGGGGCCAGCAAAGGAGCCCTCGACTGCCCGGTCCTGGCCTGCATCGACAACAGCACCCTCCTCCTCCTCCTCCTGTGTCCTCCTCTTGCCCCTGGGGGAAGCTGATGTACAACATGAAAGAAAGAAAAACAGAAAACATGGATGATATTTATTTCTCAACCAAATCAAACATTTAAAAAAGAACTAACAAAGTAACAAAATATTTTTGCGAAATAGCAAATAGGGAACGACTCCACGGGATATATTATTGACCAATCTCATGTGGTCGACTACGTCATTACTTTAGTATTGCTTGATTTGCGGACCGTCGAATTGGAAACTACCCTATGTAACTCACTAAACAAAGTACTAAAAAGGTTTGCCTAGGATTGGCAGGCAGCAGTCCGCAGCACGCAAAGTGACAGCCAAAGTCCATCGTGATTGAAGATCAGCGACAACACTAAAGTTTCCTACTACATTCACCAGTCATTAAAATACTCAAACTATTAATCCACCACCACTATTTCTTCTTATCGCCATGTGTACAAAGGAAGGACTGGACTTGAGTCTGTAGGGGCTGATTTATAAGGCCCTTGCGGCTCTTTTGCTCCATTGTTGCGTGACTTTTGTGACGCAGCGACAGCACAAAAGAGGCGCAATGGTGCGGCGTATATTAACAACGTGACGCATCTGGGAGATGCATCACGTTGTAAAGCCCTGCGCCAATAGGGGTGTTCCGGCGCAAGGGAGGGCGTTCCTGCGCAGGAACGCATCCTAAAAGTGGCTGAGGGAAATCTACAAGATTTCAATCAGTCACTTTGAGGACAATGATGCGTGACTCAAACCCTGCGCCTGCTTGAAGCAGACGTACGGCTTGACGCAGCATTGGGGAGATAGGGCACCCCAGAGAATTGATGGAGCTGCACCATCGTTGCGACGCAACTCCAGCAATGCGCCACCTTTACGGCACAGATGCGTAACGCTTTGGTGACGTTTTGGGCCCATGGCGCGCCGCATTGTAATACGGCGCACCATGGGTGATGGTGGCGTGACGCACAATTACTGGCGCATCCCTGCAACTTTGCAGGGATGCGCCGGTAATTAAAAATCTGAACCTTAGTGTGTAGCATTGCGCAGTTCTTTCAACTACACTCATACATAATTTCACAGGCCAATGAAATGAACACAAAATCTAAAACAAATAAGCATAGTAGCAACACTACTGAGAAGGAGAGCAGTGTACCTGAAATGCACAGAAGATTTTGAAATAAAATGTACCTACAATGTAATGAGCAGCATTATTGCTCTTGGTAAAAAACAAAAATTTGCAATATAATAACACAGCAGGAGAAAACATAGTAGTAAAGACATAGCTACTACTACTCACCAAGCCCGGGGATCTC
Source organism: Lissotriton vulgaris (assembly GCF_964263255.1). Taxonomy (NCBI): domain Eukaryota; kingdom Metazoa; phylum Chordata; class Amphibia; order Caudata; family Salamandridae; genus Lissotriton; species Lissotriton vulgaris. Next base: position 42,532,122 of record NC_141691.1, on the reverse strand, counting down.
AAGGCCAAGGAGGTCGAGCAGATCTCGCTCACGGGTCAGGACATCCGTCCAGCGGTGGGTGGCCTGGTTGTAGGTGCGCCAGACCCGAGAGTGGTGGTAAATGGCCTGGCACACCTTCTCCCACCGCTTCCGGCGCTCCCGGGCCCCGTACCCGGCACTGATCTTGCCGCCTCCCATGATGGTCCTGGGGAGGCGGCGCTGAACATAAAAAATGAGTTGGGCCACCTCCTCCGGGGTAAAGATCTCCCGTGGCATCACTAGCTCCCCCCTCAAACGCCCGCACGGGAGCCGGACACGGGGTGCGGGACCCTTCCCCTTCTCGGGATGCTTCCCGGCCCCCTTCACCATGGTCTGGGCGGAAAGGAATAAAGAAAATAGAATAGGGAAGAGAAGAAAAGAAAAGAGTTTACAAAAGTAGTTTAAAATTAACCAAAAGTAGCAGTAAACACAAAAATATAGGGCTAGAAAAATAGAGGGATAGATAATGAGTAAAATAGATAAAAAAAAACTTCAAACAAGCAAAGGATGGCAGAGATTGACAGAGGATACAAAGACCATGCCCAGAACCATAGCAATGAATGAGAAACAAGATGGCCGCGCCCGTTCACGACCGCGCGGGTAAGTTCGCGCGAGATTTTCCTTGCGAACACGCGCAAGACTGTACTGGCAAACCGCGGACTTTGCGAGATTACACTTCGCGCCCGGAAACGGAAATACGTCAGGCAAACAAGATGGCTGCGCCCTTGAACGACCGCGAGGGTAACTTCGCGTCTTGCGCTACGAGCGGCTCGCAAAAACGCACAAAACCTTGCCAACTAACACGCCGCAAAAAAAACAAATTGCATATTCGCACGAATTTGCGGCTTCCGAATCCGATCTTGCGCGTGTTCGCACCCCGCGAACCCCGCGAAATTGCAGAAAAACGAGTTTTTCAAAAGTGAAAGCACTCGGCAGGGGCAAGAGTTCAAACTCATCATTAGTAACAATTCCCGGTAGTGCTTCCTGACTGGGGCCCCTCCAGAATTCAGTTGCTAGTTGCAACAATTGTATGACCCTGCTCTGACCCTCACAGCAGGCTCATACAATAGCTACAAGTAGGCCACAAAGAAGGTCCTGGGGAAAAAAATGCACTGCAACAGAAAGCAAAATTACAGATAAGGAAGCAGGTGCCAGACTGGAATTTTAAAACAGTGACACATTAATAAACTAACCCCAAATTAATTCATCTGAGTTGAAGCAGGGATGGTGTGCTTGCTTTTCCCCCCCATAATCTACAGTAATGATGAACCAGAGGGTGGCATTGATGTAACAGAGGGTTGCAGTGGTGAAACAGAGGGTGCTGGGAACCTGTGATGATGAACCAGACGTAGAAACAACATAATTCGCGACCGTTGCGCGACGAAATGTAAGTTCGCAATTGCGAACTGGTACGAAACCCTCGCGAACTGGCAGAAATCCTTGCGAACACAAAAAAAAAAAAATCCGCAAATTCGCAAGAATTCGCGGATTTTGCGGATTGCGAGTTCGCAAATCTGCAAAATTCGCGAACGCGAGATCCGCAAAATTCGCCCATGCTTGACTGACTCCAGCCTCCAGGCCAGTGCAGAATAAGTCTATGCAGGACAGTAAAGGAGCAGGAAACCACATGCGTTGTAGGACGAAGGCAAGGTAATCCTAATTCCAATGAATCAAACACCTTAGTAGCTTTGAGAAATACTGCTGCGGCGTTGATGTCGGGTTCAATGTCCTGGAGGATTGCAAACAAAGTGCACAAGTTGTGAGACGTGCCTCTATTGGGTACAAAGCCCGACTGCTCTGGGAGTACCATGGCAGTTATGAGAGGGCTGATGCCATTGGCGATCAATTTTGCAAAAATGTTGGCATCGACCTTGATTAATGAGAGAGGTCTACATGATTCACAGTACGAGGACGGCTTGCCTTGTTTGGGCAGGGAGATTATGTATTCCTCATGCATTGTTGGGGATAATAAGCCTGTTTCACGGGCCTCTTCGAAGACATGTCGTAGCCCAGGAATGAGTCAGTGGCAGAACGTCTTCTGAAATTCAGCCCGGAGGCCATCTTGCCCCAGGGCCTTGCCTGATTGCAGCTTCATGATGGCGGACATGATTTCTTCATCCTTGTGGTGTGCCAGGAGAAATTTACTTAGTCCATTTCCACGCCAGGCTATTGCAGTGTCCTAAAAAAAGGGTGTGAAATCTACCAAGTGAGTTCTATGTGTCTTATACAGGGTTCTGTAGAATCTGCGGAAAGCTCTCACGATCTCAGAAGTGTTCCTATGGCTGTCTGCATCTTCGATCTCCAGGACCATGTTGGAGAAACGTGGGGGGTGAATCAGGGATTCAAGAGCCTTCTCCGGTCTGATGCCCGCCCCATATCGGCACGCTTGGTGATACTTTCCACTACCCTTACATTCTTTTTCAGCTGCTTCTTGATATTCAGTAATTAAGCTTCTCAACTGAGCCTGCAATTCTGGAGTGGGGGCTGTTTGCATCATATTTTCCCTTTGTTTGAGCTCAGTTTACAGTTTGTGGAGCGCAGAGCGGAGATCTCTCAGTTTTCCCCCACTTTCTGCAATGCATATTCCTCGAAAAAAGAGTAAAAAATAAGGAGAAGGCAATCCTAACGAGCTTAGCATACAATCCTCGTCCAATAGTTCACAACTGTATTGTAGGGCAGCTGCCTAATAATATAGTTTTAAATTGGGGAGAGCACACGCTACCAGTTCCCTGGGTAAAGAAAGAAGATTAAAAGCCCTTCTTGGATGTGTATAGGCGCAAATGAACAGAGAAAAATATGTTTGAAGATTAGAAGCCTGCGATTATTAAAATTAAGCAGAATTGTCCGAAAAAATATAGTAACTAAGGAAAATAGGTAATTTATAAAACATTACATCTCCCTAGTATAGTGAGATGTAAGTTATCAATTTTCCTGAACGATTTCTTTATGTCAGATGCCGGCGGGGTCAGGTTTTCTGTAACCAGCTAGTCTAAATCTGACACTATATTAACTCCTAGATATTTAGCTTTCTTGGTAATTCTGCTATCTGGCCAGGTTATTATTTCATTAATAACTATCTGCGTTTTTTTTCTGTTTGGTTCCGGGGTTACTATAGCCATGTCATCGGCATAAGCCATGATCTTTGTGTCTATACCAAACCTGCTCACTGGCAAAATTGGGGGATTTAGTTCAATTTTTTTAATCAAGGGGTCGTTATAAAGGGCAAAAAGTAGAGGCGAGCAAGGACACCCATGCCTCGTTCCTCTTGATATCTTTATTTGTTCTGACATGTGTCCATTGATTAGTATTCTGGCTGTGGTGTTTTGATACATTGCCTGTAATGCCTGAACCATCCTCCGTCCGAAGCCAGTCCAACGCGTGATAGCCCAAAGTAATTGCCAGGAGGCCCGATCAAACGCCTTTTCAGTGTCTAAAAGGATTAGTGATATCGGGTCTCCGTAGTGCCTTTTTTTGGGATAAAGCCATGTTGCCAACTAGAAACTAGTGCCTCGATATTTGATGATAGTCTAGAGGCAATAACTTTAGAGAAAATGTTTGAGTCAGTATTAATTAACGTTATGGGTCTGTATGATGACATCTCCAGGGGTGATTTATCTTTTTGGGGAACTATCACTATTTTAGAAGATGACCAGGTATTCGATGGTGAGGTCCCCTCAAAGATAGATCTTACTACATCAGTAAAGAGATCCTTTATTTGCTGTGAAAATACTTTATAAAATTCAACTTGTATACTATCCATACCGGGAGCTTTGCCATCCTGGAGGCCAGCTAATGCAACTGCAATCTCCTCCCAAACTAGAGGAATTTCCATTATATCGTGTGTATCAATATTGAGTTTAGTTATTGGTGTTGTCTCTAAATAATCCCTGATCTTAATTTCTCTATCTTTGGTAGATCCTATTGTCTCTTCTAAGTACAGCTTCTCATAAAACTTCCTAAAGGCATCCTCTATTATCTTAGGGTCGGTGGTTATCCCCTTGGTGTCTGTATTAATTGAGGTGATGGTATTTTCAGTTACCTGTTATCTAGTAGAGATGGCAAGCTGGTGGCCAATAAGTTCGCTCCACTCATAGCATTTTTCTCTTGAAGCTGCCCATTAAGCAGCTATTTTCTCTGCTAAGACAGTCCCCATCTCTGATATAGTGTCCAAAACTATAGTCTGTGCCTCCTCTACTCCTATTCCTGCCTGCACCGCCTGCATACTTTGGTTTTCGTATCTATCATCTGTCCTTGTAGTAGATTAATTTGTGTCTTCCTTTTTTGTTCCTCTTGATTGAAAAATGTAGTGTCTCCCCCCTTACACCTGCCTTTAGAGTGTTCCAAAACAGCATTGAAAATGCAGTCCCAACATTTATATTCAAAAACTCCCGTATCCAACCTGTCATATATTCTCGAAAGTTATTATCGTATAGTAGCACCTTTTCAAATGTCCAATTTAAACTTGGCCCCAGGTTGGCTCATCCCTCTAAGTTTAACATGAGGGGGTTTTGATCCAACAGTAGTCGGGGTGCAGCATCAATGAAACAGTCATGAATTAGTGCGGATGAAAAAAAAATAATCAAGCATTGCTAGCGACAGATGAAAAAAAAGTGAAGCCATTTTGATCAGGTTTCAGGTGACCCCAGACATCTTTTAAGCCATGAGTGTTTATCAGATTAAGCAGTGCTTGAAGAACTTTAGGCTTCCTACCTTCATAGCTCTAAGATTCATCCGAGTCCCAGGTACTAGGCAGGCTTAAATTTAGGTTGCCACATAAGATTACCGGGAGTGGCCAATACGCTAGTTCTTCATTTACATAGTTAATTACCCCCGGATCATCCAGATTACTTGCATAGACAGAGCAAATCATGAATACAAGATTAGAGGGTAGAGAGCACCTTATAATAACCCATCTCCCTATTGCATCAGATTATACTTGATTCACTGCTAGAAGTAGAGTTTTCCGAACCAAGGTCCCAACTCCCTTAATCGAGCGCCCTGCGAGGTTACCCTGATGATTTTAAATCCTAAATTTATCTGGCCTTCGATGTGAGTCTCTTGGAGACATACTATGTCTGCCCCATCAGTCGCAGTGCCTGAGCGGTTTTCTGTCTCTTCAGAGAATCGTTCAGACCGCAGATATTTAACAAAATAATTCTAAGTTTGTTTAGTGAGTTCATTGTCTTATTTTAAGCATGGCCTGCATGTAGTCCTCAAGGGCCAAATCCCCCTATCCCCTAACCCATCTATCCCTCCTCCTACCCACCATCCTTCCCCACACATCCGTTCTCCTGAAAAACATTGCAGGTGTAATTTTTCCTAAGATGTCTACTCAAATTTTTTTTAGACAAAACAAAACCAACCTTTTCATCTTTAGCCCCACTGCGTTCATTATGGACCCCTCCTCCCTCCCCCCCTCCCCATCCAAAAAAAGCAGTCAAGGAAACCCTGAATGATGGTAAGCAAGTGTGAGGCACCAGCCGCCACCCCACTCAGTATTTTATCCTTTGATCACCGAAATTGGGTCAGCTTGACCTCCCAGAGATAAGAAAAAAATACAAATGATCTTATATAAGGAAAACATGCAAAAAAAATTTCCTTTTTGATTAAGAAAGCCAGTAAGGACTCCCATCATATTAAATTAAATTTAAAAAGTCCTTGTCAGAGTCATAGGCTTCATGCTTCAATTTTTCTTGCTCCCCTCAATTTCCTTTAGGTACTCGCCAGCTTTAATCTCGGATAAAAAAGACCTGGGTTGATCCCTCATGTATTACTTTCAACCTTGCTGGGTTCATTAAGAATACTTGAACCCCTTGTGTTGTAGGGGAGTTATCATTTGGCGCAATCACCATCTTTGCTCGACTGTTGTATGGCAGAAGTCTGGTTTAGAGAAAAAATGTACTCCATCGACTTCTTTCTGTGAATTAGCCTGGCCTGATCATGTACTAACTGCCTTAAAAGAAAATTCCCCCAAAAAAGCAAAAATACTTTAGGTTTCTCGTTTCCAAAGTTACTACCATCCCGCCTTTGTTTCAAGTTAAAAGGAAAACGGTGTGCCCTTTGGATCTCCTGATCCCAGTTCCAGCTCATCTGTGATGGAAAAGCTGCCCGAAGTAATTTAACAATGTATCCTCTGGGGTCCTCACCCTCCACACTTTTCGGTATCCTTAATAGCCTCACGTTATTCCCCCATAGCCTGTTTTCTTTTTCCTCTAATTTAGTCATCAAGCCGGTAAGGAAGGCCTCGTGGGAAGATCCTTGTTCTTTTACTTTGGAAACTTCAGTTTCAAGGGTCTCTGTTCGTCCTTCAACCATTGAGACCCGATCACCAATATCAGTACAGATTTTGTTTAATATCCTGATACCGCCATGACGTTTTTTGGACGCCCCCTTGGCGGCAAGGCTGTCATGCTCTTACTTCTTCCTGAAACTGCTTGATAGACTCAAAAATAGATGACAGGGAGGGCTCAGATGGGGTTTCGACTGTAGCAGCGGGCTTGCTTCGTGTTGCAGATTGGAAACCAACAAATGTAAAAGCCCATGTGAGTCTGAATAATCCCACTTCAACTAGCTACGCCTTTTGCTTCTAGCCTCTTTTTTGGATAGTTCTAGAAGCGGAGTTGGATCTTTTTCCTTCAGACCTGCTGCTTTCTGTTGAGCTCAGTGACTTATTTCCTGTTCCAGATAGAGATCCATCTGAGACAGAGAAGACATTTTCGTTCACTAGATTTGGGGTCTGTGGGTCTAGAATTCTGGGGCTAAGGTATTCAGGACCTCTCTTCTCAGCCTCTTTATCCCCCCCAAAGAGTCTTTCCTGCAACTTCATAATCGAGGGCAGTGGTGGCAATGGAGGCAATGGAGGCGATTGTGGTGTCAGTAGCAGCGGAGGTATCTTCAACACAAAGAGTGTGCTCCAGCACTCGTTTTATCTCACTCGCAGTAGCCTCCCCACCAAGATCATCCATGGTTACTTGCAAGGCTTGTAGGGTTGGATGTATGGCCCCTTGATCTAAGTTCACCCGGTCAGGCAGTTTTGATTTGGTTGGCCTTGAGTTTTCTGAGTTAACACCAGCAAGGCTGCTTTATTCAGTGGAGGTGGGGGTAGGTGTTGGCGGAATTTTAAGAATCGTGAAATGTTTGACAATAGATGGAGAGCCCCCAGCAATTCCTGCTGTATTCTCTTTTAGACAGCTCGCTCCACCAATCCTTTCCATATTTTTTTATCCATATTTTTTTTATTTGTCCCTACATCCCTTTTTCCTTTGGGTGAAGGGTCCGTTTTGTCCACTGTTTTCTCCTCTTTATCTTTTTCCGGTTCCTCATGGGTTACTGTTGTCTTTAGCTTAAGGGTCTTCTGTCCGTGGGTAGTCATTCCACATTCGCTGCCGCGGTACTTCAAAATCGATGTCTCAGGTCCCTTTCCACAGTTTCTGCCACCACCACCCAGCAGCTTCAAACACTCTTGAGTCCCTTCGACAAAGATGGCAGCAGTTCGGCTCTTGTCTATAGCGAGGCCCATTCTGCAGTGGAAGCGCAATATAATGGAGACCCACTCTCGCGGTTTTGTGCTTTTGTAGCCGCTCCAGACATGAACAAGGGCTCTGGATGTCCGGACCTCGTGTGTAGCCACTGCCAAAACTGCTGCCAACATCTGCCAGGTGAGAGTCCTTCACAGTCGAGGCAGGTCTGCTAGCTGATCACAGAATGCTGCTAACCAGAACTCCTTTGTGTGAAGAGTGGTGTGGCGGCCAGGAGAGGAAACGCTCACACTAGCTCCATCTCCTGCTAGTCTGCAAGATCTTTCCCTTCTAGTGTAAAGTTTGTTTTCCATTTGTGATTTTGGTTAACACATGTGCATACTAAACTCAAAATTAATCTTGCTGTCTAATTTGCCCCCTTCATGCCTTGATGGCCGACCCCCTCTCAACTCAGAAGAATGACTTCCCTTGCCCCTAACATCACCACAGCAACAACCAGTGTCTGCAAGATGAAATACTGTGACAGCACCAACAGACACTGAGGTGGGATCACCATCATACACAAAGAATTAATTACCTGCACCATCATGGATGACAATACTACGCTGATCATAGAACACATGAAATTCCAGCTTTGCACCAACGAAAAAAACATCATCAAAGGTACCCTCACATGCAGACCACCAGGTTCATAAATGGGCCTCAGCTGTGTCAACTCTGAATTCACCACCCTGCTCACAGTTGAATCCGAACACTTCGTCTTACTGGGAGACCTCAACTTCCACCTGGATGACTCCACTCACTCCAGCTCCGCCATCCTCTTGGAAATATTGTACAACATCGGCCTCAAGCAAGAAGTCACTGACTCCACGCGCAAAGCAGGACACAAGCTAGACCCCGTTTTTATGTGTAGTAACAGAATCAGATACAGCCACACGTCGGAACTCACCTGTTTATACCACTCCATAGTAAACTTCACCCAGGCTGGAGCTGTTTGCACCACCCCCAGCTGTGGTGTAATTCCCACTGATCCATAGGATCTGAGTGTTTGTTGGACAACATAAACTTTGGATGTGGTGCATAGACTGATTCCAAGTGCTCCCTCAGGATATGTTGTCCAATGGATCAGCGAGCTCACAGTGCCACCATTGGCCACTCTAGTCCTACCATGGAGAGAATGGTGTCTGGCAACCACTGCACATGACAACCCTGACCCCTCAGGGATCGTGGTAACGGATCAGAACCTCTCGCTCAGTCACTCATATTCTTTTGTTCCCAGAGGAGTAAACAGAAAATAAACAGAGGATTGTTTCCAATATATTTATTGAACCAACGCTATTCTTGGATAAAATACATGTGCTAAGATAATCTGTAGAAAGAACGAGATGAAAGTGATTTCAAGAACCAAAAGAGTAAATAGTATATGTATTGCTATCATATATATTTCTACCATGGTGCTAAGACAGTGTATATATGCTGTAATGCAATTCCTATCGTACCCCTGCAGGACCTGCACTTTTTGATAACATACACTGTGGGCCTGGCGGTAGACTAACTCTGAGCACCCTCCACGTATGTTAGCCTTGTTTGCGTTAGCTAGATCACAGTGCCATTAGAATCTCCTTTTTATCAGAGAGATTTGTTTTTGGCAACCTCAGATCACAACAAAACTGATTTCTCAGACTCGTGGAAACAATGTCCTTCTTTTCGCCCAGTCACTCGTGATTGCTAATTGGTCCCTAATATCTGATTTTGAATATTTATGTAGGGTTTATGGGTGTCTCATGTTATTGAGTTTGAAAAAGTTTTTTTCCAGTTCATGGATGGGTAATTATTGCGGTGGTTTTAGATTTTACCTTCGTCACACTGAGGACCTAAATGTCAACAGTGTATCTATTTTTGTGTGACACATCTTCAGATCAGCACACAGAGCTCACGGGGGCAGGATATAAGTTCCTGCTTGGCACTGTGCTACAGAATGTGTCTTGAATTTAATTTCTATCACCTGATGTTTTCAAGCTGGAGGGCCATCTTATGACACTCAGCACCCAGCATACAAAACACGTTCTGAATGTGCAAACAGGTCTACCATGGTCTTGAAAATAGTTTTTAGTTCTGAGTTGATTGTCCTTGAGAATGGATTCTTTCAGGTGGCTAGCAATAATTCAAAGTTCTTACCTGCTTGGCTACAAAAATAGTTCATCCCTTGTTGTTTGAATAAAACAATGCAGCAGTTTTGCACATGAGAGAGTTAACATGTTTGCCACAGAGAACTGGAAAAAACGGTTTTATGTCAAGAAATATGGCTTACGCTCAAGTGGTAGATATGCTGGTCTCCCTGAGAGTTCAAAGGTTGTGGGTCTGATGGTTTCCACAGTCTGTGGATCTGTTTCCAGAGGCGTTGGACTGGTGTCAAGAGGTCATGGGCGTAATGGCCCTAGGAGGCTGTGAGTTTGATAATCTCAAACACCGCGGGTCTGATTGTTTCCACAGGCTGTGTTCTACAGAGGCCTTGGATGGATATCCAAGGGCCAGTGTGTCTGAATATTAAGAAAAACAAGGGACCCCTACATGAATAGCTAGCTATACCATAGGGAAATTAACTAAAGTAAGGAAGGTTATAGCTAGAGAATGATATATATCTACATATCTATACCAACTTGCTAGTGAACTAAGTAATTATCATAAAAAACAAGGGACACCCTATTAACACAATATGGACACTGGCAGAGGATATAGTGATGTATTTATTAATTTAGAAGTATAAAATTTTAAATTGTATGTTGTTTTTCATCAAGTAAACAATTTATGATTCATATACAATTGTTTTATAAAGCAGATATTAACAGTCAATATATACAAATCCAATAACGGACGGAGCGTTGATTTAGGCAGTGCGGCAGATGTTCACAACGCGCGTTTCGGCATACACGCCTTCATCAGGTAGCCGTCTATTGCACTATAAAATATCCAATAGTAATTTTATTAGTTATTGTCAGGGTGTCTACAGTGGATGTTAAGAAGGATACTAGCAAGAGGTATGTACAAAAGACAACAACAATTAAAATAGTTTGTACTTGCACTTTGTGAAAACCATAACCATTTAAAAAGTCACCATAAATACATAGGGTGTGCCTGAGAGGGGTCATGTCAATAAACAACCTGAACAGTAATATCCAAAGAACAGTTCTATATACATCTATTTACATTCATATACAAAATATTGTATGCATTCAACAATCCTCAGTTTGTGCTAGCTGGTAAGAAAAACATATCAATTCAATAGCGCCTGGGGAATACTTAATTTGGCAGAATCTTATAGCCTTTATACATGCGAACACACAGAAGCACGTCTTCTTACCAAAGAAGCCCAATTCGTAAGAGGAGTCAGGATGTATTACGGCTTCAAATGTCCTTCATAAGAGGTATACCAACTGCAAAAGAGTAGACAGTATAGAATGTATATAACCTGGTTTACCATTGAATGAAATGGAATTCTATGGTGAGTGGGTTTAACCGGAGAGGAGCATCATGAAAGACGATGAGTTCAATGCATGAAAAGCCAGCGTTATTCTCCTACGAGGTAACCAAAGATAGACTGTGACTAAATATTTATATATCCATACGATGGTGATTACATCTATAGGAGGGGAGAATAAATACACAGGATGAATATCCAGACTGGCGATTTACCTGACGATGTGGAGATATTCTCTGATATAAAGCGCCGCAGGCAGCATGTCGGCTAATGAGCCTAACGGTCCGAAATGCGGTGTGCGTCAATCTATGTCTTAAATTTAAACAAGACCGCCGGGCTAGCCAGTTAGAAAAGGATGTCGATTCTACCTCAGCTGAGTCTCGTTAAGTGATGGAACGTAGACGGCCTGGTGGAGGGTAAAACATGGACTGAACTGTCCTCGCATAACATTCACATAGAAGTGAGATTAGCTATAAAACGTGACGCGTTACTCTGTAGTTCCTTAAAGATAAGAAACAAGGGGGAATCTCCCTGGTGTATGTCGATGTGCACTTATAATTGATTCCCGTTATATACTCGGATAACATAAAATAGAATTTCGAACAATAAATAATTACAGAAATGTGCACCACTATAGGTGAATTTGCTCGCACGAATTAAATAGAGTCACTTAGCGTGATTTCATATGTTTACGCCCTATGGTATTATTCAGTAGGTAGGGAAGATAATGGATGACCCTAGGTATATATTAGAACTCTAATTAATGGAAAATATAACTATGGCAATAAATGCTAGACTAACAGTTATAATGTTTAAGGCAAAAAAATCCCTATAGGAGATGAATATTGCATGTAACTAGAGTGATGATATGTAAATCAAGATAGGCTATTTACAGAAGATATTAAAGACTTGAAGTAGAAAGAGTAGAATTAATGTAAGGAATTATGGAGCCGCAACACATCCAGATAAAGACCATGAGCATAAGCCTTGTCAAGGGGGCATGTTCATGAGGCAATATAGATCAATAGCTAAAAAGGTGTACCTCATATTAACAAAAACTATTATACTGTATTCAAAAGGTTCATAGAATATATACAGTGATCCTATATTTAACCAATACAACAGACGAAAGGTTTAAATAATAGCATTTTCCCAAGGTATTTCCAGATTTAGTCCATTTTTAACTGTATCTAGCTGAAAAATATAAAAGACTTCTCGTTTTTTACGTAGCTTTTCAGTGATAATTCCTTACTTGGGGACTATCTTCTCTAGTATAAACCTCTTGATATCTTCTGGGGTGTGTTTATATTCTAGAAAATGTGACCCCATCGGGGAATTAATTTTTGCTGTGCGTATGGCTGACCTGTGTTCTGTCAGTCTGGCATTCAGGGATCTAGCAGTCTCTCCAACATATCCTTTGTCACATGGACAAACAAGAAGGTAAATAATGTTTTTCGTTTTGCAGTTGCTCATGCATTTACAAACAATCTGTTGTCCATGGTAGCAAAATTCTTTGGCTTCGATTGCTAGAGGACACACTATACATGTACCACATATGTAGTTTCCTACAACAGGTGTCATGTCAGTGAGACTCCGCTGAATGAGTTCCCTACTTTTGTTTGACATACATGATCGTACGATCAGATCTTTCAAATTCCTATTCTTTCTGTATGCAAACATGGGCTTCTGTATGTGGTCATCTTTAGTTGTATTTACATTGAGTAAGTGCCAACTTGAACAAATGATTTGTCTAATTTGTTGGTTCATTACTGAATGTCGAGTAACGAAAACTAGATTGTCATGTTTGGTTTTCATAAAACCTCTCAAGATATGTTGTCAGTCGTAGAATCTGGCTCGTTTATAGGCATCCCGAACCAGCCGGTGCGGGTAGCCTCTCTGTAGGAATTTAGTTTTCATATCTACGTATCTGAGGTCAAAATCTTCAAGTTTGGATCAATTTCTACGCAACCGGAGAAATTGTCCGAAGGGGATGCTACTTTTTTGATTAGTAGGATGGAAACTGTTGTAGTGCAACAAAGTGTTGCAGGCAGTTGGCTTAATGAATAGATCTACAAATAATTGACTTCCATCATGTTTTATTATTATGTCCAGAAACTCCACCTGAACATTACTCATGGTTGACGTGAATTTTAAATTTTCGTCACATAGATTAAGCCATGTGGTGAATTCTTCAAGGGTGTCTTCGTTGTCATTCCAGATAAAGACAATATCGTCGATATACCTCGACCAACAGAACACAGACTCAAAAAATGGAGCCACTTCATTAAATATGTGCTGTTGTTCGAAGTATGCGACGTAGATGTTTGCAATTGTGGGCGCACAAGATGCGCCCATACTCACGCCCTTAGTCTGTTTAAACAGATCGCCCCGGAATTCAAAGATATTCTCTTCGAGAATGATGGTGAGGCACTCAATGATAAAGTCATGGTCACAATCTACTTCATATAAGTTCATAAACCCTCTTACTGCTTGTATAGCTCCAAGGTTAGGAATGTTCGAATATAAACTTTCCACATCGAGTGTGACTAACCATTGTCTGTGTGGATTAAAGGGATTGCTTCCAGGGTGTTTATTATGTGGCAGGTGTCCTTAATATATCCCGGGATTTTATGAATATGAGGACATAGGACGGCATCCAGGTATTTAGAAATTGGTTCTGTGATAGATCCAATTGTGGTGACAATAGGTCTTAACGGAGGATTGTCTGCATCTTTATGAACTTTTGGTGTACCGTAGAAACTGGCTATTTTGGGATTTTCTATGTTCATATATTTATGTTCCTTATCACATATGATACCATTGCCTAGTGCTCGAGTTGTTAGTTTCTGGATTTTAGTTTTTATTTTGGAGGTCGGATTCTTTTGAATTTTCATGTAGAATCTATCATAATTAAGCATTTCTTCAACCTTTCTAATGTAAGTGTCCTTTTCCATGATAGCTATCCCGCCCCCTTTGTCACAGCTCTTGATAATGATCTCAGAGTATCCTTTTAATGAGTTGAGGGCCTCATGTTCGGGGAGAGAGATGTTGTAGGGGGTTTTGGGAACATATTTGGTTGCATTTACTAGTCTATTGTGCACCACCTGCTCGAAGATCCTCACTTCTGCTGCTATTTGGTCCAAAGTGGGTGTAAAACTGGACTTAGGTGCCAGACCAGATCGATTAATTGTGTCCGTGATGTTGTCTTTATCTCGAAAAAATCATTTCAGGCGTATTTTTCGAAAAAATTACATTAAATCATTAAATAATTCGAATTTGTTAAGCCCTGCATGAGGTACAAATGATAACCCTTTTGTTAGAAGGGAATAGGTGGCCTCATTCAATTGGTGTGAGCTCAGACTGAAGATGGGTATTTCTTTCATTGTCTCAGGTATCTGGCATTCCTTGTTTCCAGATACTGGTTTGTATTTGCTTGTTGAAGGCCCTGATATTGAGGCTGGTATTGGGGCTGATATTGTTGTTGAAATTGTACCCGAGGTTGATAACGGGGCTGGAAAGATGGTTGGTGCTGTAATGATTGAGGTTGACGTCAATTGCCTCTGTTCTGGTAATGTCTCCATAAAAAAGGACGGTAGTTGTAATTTTGACGTCGTGGGGTAAATCTGTTAGCTCTCTGGTCAAAACAGTGTGTCTGAATGCCTTAGGAGGCTGTGAGTTTGATTGTGTTAGAGGCTATGGCTCTGATGGTCTGCTCATATCAGGGATCCGATGATCTTTCGAGGCTAAGAGTCCAATGGACTACGCAGCTGGATCCACAGCTGCTCTGGGTACAGACAGGAGTCACAGCACAGCAAATATTCAGATCATGGGAAAGAGTCCCTTTAACAAGATTTCCCCATCAAATGAACATACAAAAGAACTCTAACACTTAAGTCTTATTATGAATGGTCTTCACTTCTTGTTATAAGCAGTAACTCCTGTTACCACATACATAACATCTTTGGGGCAGATTTTCAAGAACTGACGCATCTCTGCATATTAGCAGAGATGCATCAGTTCAATTGTGTCACACAAAAAAACCCACGTACCACCATGGATGCATCGCATTTACAATGTGGCACACCGTGGCGCACGGATTGACAGATGCATGACTCATCTGTTGGCGTAAAGGTAACGCATTGCTGGAGTCGTGTCGCAAGCACAACACAACTCCAGCAATGCTCAGGAATGCCTATTCCTATTGTGCCTTGTCACTCCTTATACTTGCTTCAAGCAGGCGTAATGTTTTGATGCAGTGGTGTCGTAGAAGTGACGCAGTGAAATCTTATAGATTTTACTGCAACACTTTTACGAGGCTTTATTGCATCAGGAAACACCCACCCTACATTCATTATTCCAGACTCAGGTATATTGTGACGCAGGGCTTTACAACGTGACACATCTCCTTAGATGCATGATGCTGAAAATGTGTCATAATGTGGCACATTGTTTGTGATGCCGCAGCATCACAAAAGTGATGCAACGGCGGCAAGGAGCTTGTAAATCTGTCCCTATGAGTTTTTAGTTTTGTATCTTCTGGTACATACTGGGCACCAATAAAACATTCACCCCAACTAAATGTTTTCAAATCACAGCTGATGGAATTTAGAGGAGAAAAATTGGCCTGGAAAATAACGAGAAATGCAGGTTTTGATTCAATAAACATCACAATTTGCATGTGATGTTCCATTTTAGGGGAATCTGTACAATGGATGCTCCATATTGCACTAAACAAATAATGCATCATTACAATATTTTTATTTATCGGTGTGATAAATATCAAATCTAACAAAGAAGCTTACAATTAAGGCCTTAGTTGTAAAAAGAATCGTTTTGGGTTCCATGTTGACAAACTTGAATTTGATAGACTGCAAAATGATGCTGAAAAGAATGCATCAGATCCGACACCAGGATCATTTAAAAAAGGAAACAATAGATCCAAGAGATTTTGAAAGAACCACACTGTAGTATTAGGCAACTTAAAACAATATTATACTGCTTGAATATATTATTCTCAGAAGTGGAAATGCAAGACCTATACAGGAACTTTCCCTTAAAATGGAAATGTCATAAATGATACTTTGAATGCATAAAAGGAGTGATGGAGATGAGACATAAAATCTCTTGTAAAGCAGTTGGAGAATGAGCAGGGGCAGCCAGTTTTCTAAATAGGTAAAAAGTTTGAATTAATGACGATAGAAATGGGGCAACGATTCTAAGAGTCACTTTGTGCTCAAAATACCAAGGGTAGGCTATTTCTCCATGTAGTATTGAAAATCCTCAGATTCATTGTTCCTTTCCTTGGTTGCTGTCTGGGCCAATGTCATAGAGTTTCAGAACTGTATGACCAAGTGAAATGCCTCTATGAAGAGAAGTGGGTTAGGTCATAAAGACATGGAATTAGCCAGTTGATCCCTTTCTTTGTGGATACAGTGAAGGCCTTGATATAAACCTCATGCCCTTCTTGTACTCTGGGGCTAACTATGTCTAGTAAAGCTCATTACACACTTTCCCTCAAATGAAGGAAAAGAGGTCTTAAAAAAGCTTTGCTTCAATAGTTCTATAATCATGTTTGGTATGGGCTCGCATTAACCCTATTTAAGAATCTAATGTCTCATCAAAAAGAAATACCTACACCCCTATGTTGTACAAAAATGAACAGACAGGTAAGGAGAAAGGCAATGGCACTGGCGTGCTGTATAAAACTATCCTTTTGGCATCGACATTTCTTCTAACTTAGGATCAGACAAATACCAACCATGACATAAAGGTTGACGTGAAGAAATAAACAAGTGGCATGAGCATTGCACACATAGCACCTACCTTGATAGTAGTATAAACACATTCAATCAATGATAATGTTTGTATCAGATTGCTTTCAAACTATTTTGGTGGGCTGGTGTCAACAGAGACGAATTATAAGGTATTTCAGGTTCTTTTTTAAAGACTCTTTGTCAGTGAACCATATGATAATTAGAAGCACTGCACTGAACTAAAGACCTTAAGCAGGGGTTTGTGGGTTTCAGTAATCTTTGATTTGATTGCTCTCTTTTCATCTAACATTAAATTTCAAATGTACCTCACTACACGCATAGAATCACATAGAATTATTATGGGTAAAAGGAATAGTTTGGATGTTTTTCAGCAATGGTTTATGAGTTACATCAACAGTCAAGAGTGAAGCTTGAGACTCTCAGAGCCCAAATCTCAAAGTTAGACTTAGACCTGAAGTCTAGGTTTATACGTTGTAGGAGAGTAGGGTCTGCTATCCTATGGTCACCCCAAATTTTTGCTTTTTGCTTCACTGGTTTCTGACTTAATGTGGCTGTGGGCCTGCTAATCAGACCCACAGCCTGCTGTTCTCTCTCTAAATTACTGCCAATGCACTCTAGGTGCATTACGAATTGGAACTGGTTCACCTTATGAGCCCCTGTATAAGTGCACCCTAGGTGCCCAGGGCATAGGTGCATCCAAGGCCTACCAGGGGCTGCAGCATGTATTGTGCCACCCCTGGCCTGGCCTCCATATTTGACACAACTGGCTGATCACTCAGCTGGGGTAAGTCGGTGTAACCACCTCTTACTTAGGTACAGTATGTCTGTGCCTAACCCTAAACTGGACACACATGTTCCTATCAGCCACTCCTATGTAAGGCCTCATCAATCCTGGAGGCAGAGTGCTTGGAAATATGTGAGATGGTGCTCTGGCATGAGCTGAGCCTGTCTGCAGCTGTCGGGAACCACTCCCTAAGCTGGTCCGGGATATTGCCATACCATATACTCTTAAGTACATTATAATCCTCGCGGTTAAATGCTATCTTTGGTTTGGCTTTATCAAAACATGTTGAGTAAGGTGTCATACGAATTGGAATACTATCCCCTCGCCAATTCTGGCGACGGGGATAGCATTCCACCCTTCTAGAGGGATACGACATGTGTGTAACCTCAACCCCGGTTAAAGTTAAACAGAGCCTCAGCATCACAAAATGGACGCTGCCACCACAGACACAAGTCTGGCCTCCTGCTGCTGACCGAAACTCGGCAGATGGTGGCCTGGACAAAGGGTTTCCTGCCTTGGGAGGTGCGAGCACCACCCCAGACAGGATTTTGTGTATTGGGTAGGACAGGGCTGAATAGAATCAGACATGCCCGGGGCACACAAGGTGTCCCCGTGCATAGGCCAGTCCAAACCGGTTCTGGGGCCTTCCAGCCCCAGTCCTGGCGAGGAGCTGGACAAAGGAAAGGGGGTGTAACCGCCCCCCTTCCTGGTTCCTCCCAGAGGAGGGACCTAGTAGGTGATCCACCCCTCAGATTGGGAATAAGAGCGGGAGCAGTGCCATTGCACAGCAGATCATCCTGAAATCAACTTTAAACAAGAAGAAGACTGGACTTCGACATTCTGCTGTACAGAAGACTGAAGAGAATCTCCCTTGTGGCCTAGGAGTGGCCACCCTGTGAACACAGGTACCAACCAGCAACTCGACGTCTGCTTTGCCGCCGCCTCCCGCCGGAGCCCGAGCCCAGAGCCCGACAAGAACCAGACTCCCAGACCTCTCAGAGCCCGATCCACAGTCCCTGCGAAGAAGGGACCCGTGGAGGCACCGAGTGACGTGGGACCGGACCTCTTGGAAGACACTCGAAAAGCTGACTGCGCAGCTTCTGAGGCATCCTCGACGTTGTGCTTTGGGGACTGCGAACCCCCACCACCGAGCAGCCCTTGCACCGAAGATCAGCCCTCCAGCATCTCCACGATCTGCGTGGGGCCCTTTTGCATTGTGCCACTCGACGCGCCATCCCGGCCACTAGCCACGTGGTCAGCGGCCATCTTGGCGACGAACCCGAAGATTTACACAGCAGGTCTGGTTGCTCCAGACCTACCCAAGCTCCTGTGAAAAGGAGCACTCGCTCTGACCTTGCTGGTCCGAGTGTTAAGCATCTTTCAACTTCTGCCTGGCTTGCCTTTGCCAAGGCCTGTTTGCTCCGATCGAGGTGCCGACACCGCCAACAGCGAGAAGCCTGCGTGGGACAGCTCGTGACCGACTCCTGGACGTCTTCAACCCCGGGTATCCACGTGGCTGCAGAAAGAAGCTACCCGACAACGCCTGTTTGCACCCGACATCGCCTGGTTCCGATCTGGTTCCACGGTAGTCACTGGCTAGTGACTTTGAACACTGTCCCCTCTGCTTTCAGGTCTTCACATCTTCAGATCCACTCTTGGATCCACCGGAACTCTTCTCATCGAGCCGCCTGCAGCATCTTCAGCTCCAAGCACCATCGACCAGCGTGACGAAACCCGACACTACTTCGACCCAGTGCACCCGCTTCCTGTGGGTGAGGTAACTCAGCTCCGCCGGTGCTCCTGCACTGGTACACATCCCAAGGGCCTGTGTTTTAAGTTTCAGCTCCGTAGGTCACTCGGAAGGTTCCTAACTTTCTAACTTTGTGCTTTTTACGCACCATAGACTTTGTATTGAAAAGTGCGTGCACTTTGAACACTGCACCCGAGTCCTGTGGGCCTTTCCCGACTTAGTTATTGCCAGTCTCGAATATCTCCAGTGATTCCCAAGGCCCTAGGCCTCTTCACTTTCCTCCTGGTATCTCTTATACCACTTTCTTAGTATATGGTTTAGGTGGCCCCTAGGGCTCATCCATATTGTGCAACTTTTGTGTATTTTAAACTGTCTTGTGATTTTACGCTTGTGCTTCTGTGCTCATAAAGAGTCCAGGGGATTTTATAGTTAATAAATCAATATATATTTTCAATATATATCTGTGTGGTGTCCCTTTCATTTGGTATTCAAGGGGGTTGTGTATGGTATAACAGCTGGCTTCACATGCCTTTCAGAGTTTAGCCTAAGACTGCTTTGTCCACGTTACCACTAGGATAACTGGTCTACAAGGTTGAATTACAACCATCATCATAAGGGTTGCTTGGCATGGTACAAAGTGATCACTAAGAATTAGTGAGCATTATATACCAGGCCAACTTCTCACATTGGTGAGCAGCGGATTGGGATCTGAGCTTGCTGTTGTTTTACCATTACAATCTTTGAGATTATCATTTGAAAGATCATACAGGTACCTGCTAGGTACATATAAAACAAGACTAGTATACTTAAGTTCTACTGAACTTAGTTGTTGTAGAGCAAAGGGAGTAGCACACCCTAGCTACAACTACTAGATAGGTTTAGTAGGTAAACACCAGTGTAGGTAGATTGCAACACATCCACCCACACTAGAGCAATGTCTGGAGCAGAGGGGTCCAGTGGACTTACTCCTGTTGAGAGTGACCCTCCAAGGGCACCATCCAAATTTGCTATTTTTTCCTTTAAGGAATTAAGACAGCTTTGTGTCTTAAGGGGTCTGAAGACAGGGCCTTCCCCTACTACAGACCACCTAAGAGAGCTCTTAGACCAGTCTGAGACTCTAAAGCCCTCTAAGGCAAACCCCACAGGGGAAGCTGAAGGAGGCCATCCTTCAGAGGATGACACTGTAGACACCCCTGCCCCTATCATCCTGGTAGATGAGGAAGCCTCCACCACTGGAGCTCCTCAGGTAGATGTAGAGGAAGAAGAAGAGGAGGAGGAGGTGGAAAGCAGTGAGTCAGATGATGACAGAGATAGTCAGGTGCTGGTCAGTAGGCTGAACCAGGCTAACTTAAGCTTACTTGGGAATGAATCAGGTAACAACCCATTCAGACCCCCAGGTGGACTTAACCAGGGACATAGGAGGAGGAGGAGTCACTCAGGTGAATCCAATACCTCCCATGTCTCTAGAGGCTCTCATGGTCACTCCAGGAAGGAGATGACTAGCCCTCAGAGAAGGGAACATGAGGCCAAGATGAGAGAGGCTGAGCTTAGGATCCAGAGGCAAGAGTTAGAGGTTGCCCTGGCCAAGGAGAAACTTGCTAGAGCAAGACAGCCTAGAGAGAGTGGGGTAATAGAACCCACTGGTGGCAGCAATATCCACAAGGATAAAGACAGGTCTTTTGATAATAGAAACCTGAGTAAGATTGTGCCCCCCTACAAAGCTGGGGATGACATCCATAAATGGATTACTGCAATGGAGAGAGCCTGCAGAGTACAGCAGATCCCTCAGGAGCAGTGGGCAGCAATCTTGTGGCTCTCCTTTGAAGGTAGAGGCCGAGACAGACTCCTCACAGTTAGTGATGGGGATTCTAGAAACTACCTGGTCCTGAAGAGTGCTCTGATTGATGGGTTAGGCTTAACCACTGAACAGTACAGGTTAATGTTCAGAGATACCCAGAAGACACAGACTCAGGACTGGTCTGAATTTGTTGAGTGTGCCACTAAGGCTCTGGAGGGATGGTTGCTGGGAAGCAAGGTTACAGACTATGAAGGATTGTATAATTTGCTGATGAGAGAACACATTTTAAATAATTGTCAGAACCAGCAGTTGCATCAACATTTGGTTGACTCAGATTTGACCTCTCCCCAAGAATTGGGAAAGAGGGCAGATAAATGGGTAAGAACCAGAGTTAAGCAAAAGAACCAGAACCAGAACCAGGGTGGTGACCAGAAGAAAACAGACCAGAAGGGTGGGGAGCAGAAAGCTAAAGACCAGAAGTCTTCAACAGGGCCCCAAACTGAAACAGAGGGTGGGTCCCAAACTTCCAAGAAGAAGAAGAAAGAAGGTCAGAAGAAACCCTGGTGTAAAACTTGTAAGAACACCTCTCACTGGACAAGTGAGTGTAAAAAGAGTGGAGCCCCCAGCACTGCAGCCCCTAAGGCACCTGCACCCACTAGTACAGTTAGCAGTGCTGGTCCTCAAGCCAAGGGTTTAGTGGGTATCACTTTGGGAACTGAAGGAGATTCTGACCTAGTCAGAACCCTTACACAGGCTGTTCTGGTTTGTGAAGGGGACATAGATTTGACCCCTGACTTAAGTCCCAGTAACCTGGGCAAATACAGACAGACACCTTTGATTAACAACAAAGTGGCTCAAGCTTACAGGGACACATGTGCCAGTGTCACTATGGTGACACCTAACTTTGTGGACCCTGGACAATACATGCCAGGCGATGATTACCTGGTGACCAATGCCAGCAATGTCACTACTACACATAGTGTGGCACTTGTTAACTTTTCCTGGGGAGGGGTAACTGGCCTAAAGAAAGTTGTGGTTAGTGCTGATCTCCCAGTAGAATGTTTGTTGGGCAATGACCTGGAGAACGCTCTATGGTCAGAAGTTGAGTACAGGACTCATGCAGAGATGTTAGGGATATCATCACATGTCCTTACTGTGACCAGGTCACAGGCCAAAAAGTGCCTCTCTGAACCTCAGGTCTTGGATCCTGGAACAATGGACCAAGTACCTTCCAAGAAGAAGAACAGGAGGGTTAAGGCTGCGCCTTCCCAACTGCCTACAAGTGAGGATCAGGCTTCACAGGAAACTGATCTTGAGACCCCTGAAGGAACTGTCCCTGAAGAACTTGAACCTGATCAGGTTGAGTTTCTGGGGACAGGGGGACCTTCTAGGGCAGACTTGGGGCAGGCTCAGTTAACCTGTCCTTCTCTTGAACCCCTCAGACAGCAGGCTGCTGCTGAGGCTGCTGGGAATGCTCAAGGTGCCCATAAAGTATATTGGGACGATGGACTCCTTTATTCAGAGGCTAGAGACCCCAAGCCTGGTGCTACCAGGAGGTTGGTTATACCTCTGCAATTTAGGGGCTTCCTACTCACCTTGGCCCATGATATTCCTTTAGCAGGACACCTAGGCCAGAACAAGACTTGGGACAGGCTTGTCCCTCACTTTCACTGGCCTCACATGTCTGAAGACACCAAGGAGTTTTGTCGCTCCTGTGAAACCTGCCAAGCCAGTGGTAAAGCAGGTGGAACAACAAAGGCCCCCCTGATACCACTACCTGTGGTGGGGGTTCCCTTTGAAAGAGTGGGGATTGATATTGTTGGTCCAATGGATCCCCCTACAGCATCTGGGCACAGATTCATACTGGTGGTAGTGGATCATGCCACCAGGTACCTAGAGGCAATTCCACTTAGGACCACAACAGCTCCTGTTGTGGCCAGGGCCTTACTTGGAGTTTTCTCCAGAGTGGGGTTTCCTAAGGAGGTAATATCAGATAGAGGTACCAACTTCATGTCTGGATATTTGACAGCTATGTGGAAGGAATGTGGTGTCAACTACAAGTTCACCACTCCTCATCACCCACAATGCAATGGGCTTGTTGAGAGATTTAACAAGACCCTAAAGGGCATGATTAAAGGATTACCTGAAAAGCTCAGGCGAAGATGGGACATCCTTCTGCCCTGCCTTTTGTTCGCTTACAGAGAGGTCCCTCAAAAGGGGGTTGGCTTCAGCCCCTTTGAATTGTTGTTTGGGCACCCTGTAAGAGGACCCCTGTGTCTAGTGAAGGAAGGATGGGGGTTACCTCTCAAAAAGCCTAAACAGGACATAGTGGACTATGTACTTGGTCTCCGCTCCAGGATGGCAGAGTACATGGAAAAGGCATCTAAAAACCTTGAGGCTAGCCAAGAATTACAAAAAGCTTGACATGACCAAAAGGCTGTCCTTGTTGAATTTCAGCCTGGACAGAAGGTATGGGTGTTGGAGCCAGTGGCCCCAGCAACACTCCAAGACAAATGGTCTGGACCCCATACAATTCTGGAAAAGAAGGGAGAGGTTACCTACTTGGTGGACCTAGGAACTCCCAGGAGCCCCCACAGGGTGCTCCATGTGAACAGATTGAAGGCATATGTCAGCAGGGCAGACATGGGCTTGCTCATGGCTACAGATGAGGGACAGGAGGAAGAGAGTGACCCTCTCCCAGACCTGCTCACTCAGAACCCTGAGGATGGCTCAGTTGATGGTGTGGCCTTAGGTGGCAGCCTCACTGAACATCAGCAACATGACTGCAGACAAGTTCTACAGGCATACAGGCATATGTTCTCATTGACACCCAGTCAGACTAACTGGTGTACACATGTGGTGGACACTGGTGACAGTCTTCCTGTAAAGAGCAAGATTTACAGGCAACCTGACCACGTCAGGGACTGTATAAAGACTGAGGTGCAAAAGATGCTGGAATTAGGTGTCATTGAGCCTTCAGAGAGCCCCTGGGCTAGCCCAGTGGTTCTGGTCCCCAAACCTCACACCAAAGATGGCAAGAGAGAGATGAGGTTCTGTGTGGATTACAGAGGACTCAATGCTGTCACCAGGACAGATGCACACCCTATTCCAAGGGCAGATGAGCTCATTGACAAGTTGGCTTCTGCCAAATATTTGAGCACATTTGACTTGACAGCTGGCTACTGGCAAATCAGGTTAGCTGAGGAGTCTAAAGCCAAGACAGCATTTTCTACCCCTAGTGGGCATTATCAGTTTGTGGTGATGCCCTTTGGTTTGAAAAATGCACCTGCCACCTTCCAAAGGTTGGTGAATCAAGTCCTCACTGGGTTGGATGACTTTTGTGCAGCTTATCTGGACGCTATTGCTGTCTTTAGCTCCACCTGGGAGGATCACCTGGTCCACCTGAAGGAAGTGCTTGAGGCTCTGCAGAAGGCAGGCCTCACTATCAAGGCAACAAAGTACCAGATAGGGCAGAGCAAGGTTGTATACCTGGGCCACCTTGTAGGTGGAGGCCAAGTTCAACCACTGGAGAGTAAGATCCAGACCATCAAGGACTGGTCCCCTCCAACTACCCAGACTCAGGTCAGAGCTTTCTTGGGCCTGACTGGGTACTACAGGAAGTTTGTTAAGAACTATGGGTCCATTGTGACTCCTCTTAATGATCTGACATCCAAGAAGATGCCCAAAAAGGTTCAGTGGACAGAAATCTGTCAAAAGGCATTTGATGACCTGAAGAAGGCCATGTGCTCTGCACCTATCCTGAAGAGTCCTGACTACTCAAGAGAGTTCATTGTCCAAACAGATGCTTCTGAGTTGGGAGTGGGAGCAGTGCTTTCACAGCTTAATGTAGATGGCCAGGACCAGCCCATTGCTTTCATTAGCAGAAGGCTGACCCCCAGAGAGAAACGTTGGTCAGCTATAGAGAGGGAGGCCTTTGCTGTGGTGTGGGCCCTGAAGAAGTTGAGGCCATACTTATTTGGTACTCACTTCAAGATTCAGACCGACCATAAGCCCCTCCTATGGCTTAATCAGATGAAGGGTGAAAACCCCAAACTACTCAGGTGGTCCATTTCCCTACAGGGGATGGACTTTACAGTGGAGCACCGCCCAGGGACTGACCATGGCAACGCAGATGGTCTCTCCAGGTACTTCCACTTAGATCATGAAGACACAACTGGTCAAGGTTAGTCTAATGTCCCTGCGTTTGGGGGGGGGGGGGTTATGTAGGAGAGTAGGGTCTGCTATCCTATGGTCACCCCAAATTTTTGCTTTTTGCTTCACTGGTTTCTGACTTAATGTGGCTGTGGGCCTGCTAATCAGACCCACAGCCTGCTGTTCTCTCTCTAAATTACTGCCAATGCACTCTAGGTGCATTACGAATTGGAACTGGTTCACCTTATGAGCCCCTGTATAAGTGCACCCTAGGTGCCCAGGGCATAGGTGCATCCAAGGCCTACCAGGGGCTGCAGCATGTATTGTGCCACCCCTGGCCTGGCCTCCATATTTGACACAACTGGCTGATCACTCAGCTGGGGTAAGTCGGTGTAACCACCTCTTACTTAGGTACAGTATGTCTGTGCCTAACCCTAAACTGGACACATATGTTCCTATCAGCCACTCCTATGGAAGGCCTCATCAATCCTGGAGGCAGAGTGCTTGGAAATATGTGAGATGGTGCTCTGGCATGAGCTGAGCCTGTCTGCAGCTGTCGGGAACCACTCCCTAAGCTGTTCCGGGATATTGCCATACCATATACTCTTAAGTGCATTATAATCCTCGCGGTTAAATGCTATCTTTGGTTTGGCTTTATCAAAACATGTTGAGTAAGGTGTCATACGAATTGGAATACTAACCCCTCGCCAATTCTGGCGACGGGGATAGCATTCCACCCTTCTAGAGGGATACGACATGTGTGTAACCTCAACCCCGGTTAAAGTTAAACAGAGCCTCAGCATCACAAAATGGACGCTGCCACCACAGACACAAGTCTGGCCTCCTGCTGCTGACCGAAACTCGGCAGATGGTGGCCTGGACAAAGGGTTTCCTGCCTTGGGAGGTGTGAGCACCACCCCAGACAGGATTTTGTGTATTGGGTAGGACAGGGCTGAATAGAATCAGACATGCCCGGGGCACACAAGGTGTCCCCGTGCATAGGCCAGTCCAAACCGGTTCTGGGGCCTTCCAGCCCCAGTCCTGGCGAGGAGCTGGACAAAGGAAAGGGGGTGTAACCGCCCCCCTTCCTGGTTCCTCCCAGAGGAGGGACCTAGTAGGTGATCCACCCCTCAGATTGGGAATAAGAGCGGGAGCAGTGCCATTGCACAGCAGATCATCCTGAAATCAACTTTAAACAAGAAGAAGACTGGACTTCGACATTCTGCTGTACAGAAGACTGAAGAGAATCTCCCTTGTGGCCTAGGAGTGGCCACCCTGTGAACACAGGTACCAACCAGCAACTCGACGTCTGCTTTGCCGCTGCCTCCCGCCGGAGCCCGAGCCCAGAGCCCGACAAGAACCAGACTCCCAGACCTCTCAGAGCCCGATCCACAGTCCCTGCGAAGAAGGGACCCGTGGAGGCACCGAGTGACGTGGGACCGGACCTCTTGGAAGACACTCGAAAAGCTGACTGCACAGCTTCTGAGGCATCCTCGACGTTGTGCTTTGGGGACTGAGAACCCCCACCACCGAGCAGCCCTTGCACCGAAGATCAGCCCTCCAGCATCTCCACGATCTGCGTGGGGCCCTTTTGCATTGTGTCACTCGACGCGCCATCCCGGCCACTAGCCACGTGGTCAGCGGCCATCTTGGCGACGAACCCGAAGATTTACACAGCAGGTCTGGTTGCTCCAGACCTACCCAAGCTCCTGTGAAAAGGAGCACTCGCTCTGACCTTGCTGGTCCGAGTGTTAAGCATCTTTCAACTTCTGCCTGGCTTGCCTTTGCCAAGGCCTGTTTGCTCCGATCGAGGTGCCGACACCGCCAACAGCGAGAAGCCTGCGTGGGACAGCTCGTGACCGACTCCTGGACGTCCTCAACCCCGGGTATCCACGTGGCTGCAGAAAGAAGCTACCCGACAACGCCTGTTTGCACCCGACATCGCCTGGTTCCGATCTGGTTCCACGGTAGTCACTGGCTAGTGACTTTGAACACTGTCCCCTCTGCTTTCAGGTCTTCACATCTTCAGATCCACTCTTGGATCCACCGGAGCTCTTCTCATCGAGCCGCCTGCAGCATCTTCAGCTCCAAGCACCATCGACCAGGGTGACGAAACCCGACACTACTTCGACCCTGTGCACCCGCTTCCTGTGGGTGAGGTAACTCAGCTCCGCCGGTGCTCCTGCACTGGTACACATCCCAAGGGCCTGTGTTTTAAGTTTCAGCTCCGTAGGTCACTCGGAAGGTTCCTAACTTTCTAACTTTGTGCTTTTTACGCACCATAGACTTTGTATTGAAAAGTGCGTGCACTTTGAACACTGCACCCGAGTCCCGTGGGCCTTTCCCGACTTAGTTATTGCCAGTCTCGAATAGCTCCAGCGATTCCCAAGGCCCTAGGCCTCTTCACTTTCCTCCTGGTATCTCTTATACCACTTTCTTAGTATATGGTTTAGGTGGCCGCTAGGGCTCATCCATATTGTGCAACTTTTGTGTATTTTAAACTGTCTTGTGATTTTACGCTTGTGCTTCTGTGCTCATAAAGAGTCCTGGGGATTTTATAGTTAATAAATCAATATATATTTTCAATATATATCTGTGTGGTGTCTCTTTCATTTGGTATTCAAGGAGGTTGTGTATGGTAATACAGTTGGCTTCACATGCCTTTCAGAGTTTAGCCTAAGACTGCTTTGTCCACGTTACCACTAGGATAACTGGTCTATAAGGTTGACTTACAACCAATCATCATAAGGGTTGTTTGGCATGGTACAAAGTGATCACTAAGAATTAGTGAGCATTATATACCAGGCCAACTTCTCACATACGTGAAGTCCAAGTTTAGACTTTACGTCTAAGGGCCCAGTTCAAAATGGTAAATCTATACTTCTCGTCACTGAAGGAGTCACTGAAAAGGATTTGCTGCTGCGTAGAAGAACATAGTGGGAGAAGTCATAAAGTCAATCCAACCAGCGATGCACCTCAGACGGAGAGGCAAGAAGTTTAATCCCTGTCTATTCCTGGTTTTCAGAAAAGTTTTTGACCAAAATGAAGACCTCAGTTTTGGGATTTGGGCATCCGGGTAACTCCAGCACAACAACCAAGGGTCCAGCACTGATGGGACACCTTCTGGGAGTTCAAGACTCACTCGGGCTGGGTCCAGGTGTAGGTTCAAGAGAGTGGAAGCCTTTTTTGTCCTTTCGGCTCTGAACAGGATGCCATCAAATTAACCCTTGGAATCACTCTAGTAGTCCTTGGTGCAGGTGAAGATGTAGGGCTCAACAGCAAGGCTGGCCTCTGGGGGTTTAAGGCAGGATCCATGCAGCAAAGCAGTCCATCCAGATACAGCAGGGGTCTGGCAGAGTGCACAGCAGGTCACAGCAGCAGCCTGTCCTCTGAGAGTCCTTCTGCAGCTCCAGTAGTAACCAAAAGAGTTTGAGTGTCTGAGGTCCCTTTTTAAGGTTGTGCCTAGGCAGCGCGCATGTGCTATATCAAGAGACTGTTTTCAGTGTATGGGCTTGCACCCCGTCTTTTGGCTTTTTGTTGGTAACTTCGATTGTCCTTCAGAATGGCTTGCTGTCTAGTGAGTAATCTTTCATTCTGTTTCTCATTTTAGTTGGTTGTTAACACCCAGATAGCAGAGACCTACCACAGTACGGCTCCACAAGGTGAGTTTAATTTTTTGTCATTAACTATGTTTTTTTTCCTGCCCATGTTTTTGCTGTTGTTTTTTTTTAATTACTCTGTCATTTGCCAGTCTTATGAGTACCAGGAAGAATGAGGCAAAGCTGTTCTTTTGCAGCAACCTAATATGATTCATATTTACTGATTATTTATCTTCTGTGCAATTTGTGCTGGAAGGAAGAACCACCAGCTGTGTACCAAAACTCCCTTAAAGGGGGCACCTGCACTTTTGGTTTGCTGGGCATTGTGACTGTTGAGGGCACGTCACTTTATGTTTAGACATCGTGGGACTTAGACAAAGATGTCTTTATATGCACTGAAGTTGCTAGTGTGGGGAACATTGTTTCTTGGCTGAGCACATGCTGTCTGGTGAAGACGCATCCACATCATCCCATGTCACTGGCACAACACTCGCTAGCATTGCTAGCATAGGAACCCTTCTAGTTATTTCCTTAGTCAGCGATACTTCCCATCAAGTTGGACTTGGTACAACCGATTATCACCTCAATTTAAATTAAACTTACTTGTCATGCCTCTTCCCACAAGGTCGATTAGGAGTCTCTCAGGATTCAGAGGTTGACATGGCTGTGGGGAGGAACTGCAAAATTACCTTATCTCTCTGAGTATATGAGCAGGTAGTTTATCTGACATTTGAAGAAAGGGGCTTGTAACTGCATAACCTTTTTTTAGTATTCAAAGACCTTTATTGAGGCCAGATGATTCCATACACAGCGTGATACCTACATCCCATGCGGGCCGGCAATGCAAGGTGACATATGATAGGGCAGTAGGGGGGGAGAGAGGGTACACAGCAAGCCTTCTACAACCACAATGGGCCGGACGCGTCAGCTAGGCATTTGTAATAAATGGCCACAGAAAAAGGTCACAAACCTTTATGATCGAAAGATCTAATAACATAATAACAGTCCCACTATCCATGATTTATAGCAGAGTTATATGTTCGCATTCATTGATTCCTGCCTCTTAGGTATGTTCATACACGGTTTGCACTAACCACCAGAGCTTCCTTTTGGTAATCTTGGTTCTTCTTGTGTGATGTCCCCCTTGCGTCAGTTCCCATCTCTGCCTTGTCTGTCTTCCCTTTCAGTGCGGGAGTCCGTGGTTGTGTCTACGGGTGTGGCATGTTCCAGGAAATAAGTCTGGAGAGGACCCCAGATATCTTTTGGGCAAGTGGAGGGTGGTAATAGTTCAGCGTAGGTGTGTTACTGTTCTTGGCAGTATATGAGGTCATGGACCCAATCCTTAAATTTAGGAGCTCTTCCTCTGCCCTATTTACAGGCAATGTGTTTCTTAGCAAGGAGGAGTGCCAAGAAAACATATTGCCATATCTTTGCGGGTACTGGTTCAGTGCATCCCAGGAGTGCAGTGAGGGGGTGTTCTGGAACATGTATCCCTGTCATGTGATCTAAAGCTAGAATAACTTCTCCCAGTATTGGCAAACTGGTGTGCAGTTTATCATGCAAGTGGAGGTATGGAATGGAATGGAATGGAAAGGTATTTGTAAAGCGCATGGCTACCAAGAGGCCTCCCTGCGCTAATGAACTGATCTGTAAGGTGCATGCTTTAGCTAGATGGAAATAACAGTGTTTTCAGCCGCTTACAAAAGACCAGATCGTTTTCTTCCAGACAAATCTGATCTGGAAGGGCGTTCCATCTTTTAGAGGCAACATATGAGAATCACTGTTCTCCACTTCTGGTTTTGCAGATTCTCAGAATGGTTGCCAGGCATTTATTTCCAGATTGAAATACTCTATTGGGATGATACGGGACAATGATTGACTGAAGTATTTGCGAAGAATTTGAAGTCAGGATCTTGTGGGTGACACAGAGGGCCTTAAATTTTATCCTCTCTGCAATGGGCAGCCAGTGAAGTGAGGCTATAGCTCCTCGGGCAGATACTCTGCGGTGAATGCCCAGGAGTAGTCTAGCTGCACAGTTCTGCACTGCCAGAAGTCTCCTTATAGTGGATTTTGGAGATCCACTATAAAGAGCATTGGCATAGTCCAAGCGGGAGAGAATCAACGCTTGGACCACTGTTTTTTTGTCTCCCTAGATAAAATTGGAAAAACGTTCCTCATCATTTTTAGAAATCCAAAGCAGCAGCTTGCCACTTTCTGTGCGTGGACTTTCATATTTAGTGTGTTATCCAGCCAGACTCCCAGACTTTTTATTAGATCTTTGGGGGGAGGAGCGTTTCCTAAACAATTAGGCCACTAGGGAGTGGATCCCTCTGGGAATGGTTTACCCAGAAACAATTGTTCAGTTTTTGCTCCATTTAGTTGGAGTAAGGAACCTTCCATCCAGACTGAGATTGTTTTAAGACAATTGGGTAGATTGTCTGAATTTTGTCCTGGTTGGCTGAGGGATACTATCAATTGGGTATCGTCAGCATAAGTAATGATTTGGATTCAAAATGGTTCAACTATTTTGGCCAAAGGGCTCATATAAATATTAAAAAGGGTGGGGCTGAAAGATGAGCCCTGTGGCACCCCACAACTCAAAGGCATGCTCTTGGAGGTACAATTCCCCTTGAATACTTGAAATGACCGGCCTTCTAGGAAGGATTACAGCCATCTCAGTGCAACCCCTGATACTCTTGCCTCTCTGATCCTGGAGATAAGCAGATGATGTTTCACGGTATCGAAGGCTGCACTCAGATCCAGGAGGAGAATGGCGTCTGATCCTCCGGAGTCCTTGATTTTTCTGGCTGCTCGGTGACAGCGATCAAGGCTGTCTCTGTGCCCTGCTGCGGTCTGAAGCCTGTTTGTGTAGGGTACAGGCAGCCATTGTCTTCAAGATATGCAGAGAATATAGCATTCACATGTTTCTCTGTGATTTTGGAATTTCAGGGAACAGAGAAATGGGTCGATAATTCAAGAGGACCTCTGGGTCGGCTCCTACTTATTTAAGTAGTGCTCTAACCATTGCATGCTTCCAAGCAGACGGAACCATGCCTGTGCTTAGGGATAAGTTTATAAGATCTAGTATGGTAGGGGTGACTGTATGAGTTACTTGATTAAGGATGGTAGGAGGGGCCATGTCTTCTGGGGAGCCTGATTTTAATTTATTAAGATGGGATTTTAGAGATTCCAGGTTCATTGCGGGAAACATCTCTAGGACTATTCCCAACCGGCTCTTCTCAGTGTCTATCTCTGGGGGGGTTTTGTGGGATAGTGGGTAGAGATACATTTTGATAGATGGACTGAATTTTTGTGTGGAAGTATTCCGCAATGTCATTACAGCGTTTTAGTGTATTAGTTGTAGGAGGCCCTGGTGGTGTCAAGGTTTTAATGCTTTTAAACATTTTAAACATTTTGCGCGGGGCATTAGCAGCTGTAGCGATTTTGGTTTTGTAATATTTGGCTTGCGTTTTGCAGATTTCCAATTTATATATTTTTACAGCTTCCCTGTAAATTTGCTTTTTTTCTTTTGAGAAAGCTTTTCTCCATTGCCTCTCTGTTTCTTTGCACTTAAGTTTGAGTTCTCTGAGGTTGGGGGTATACCATGCTATTTGTTTTAAACCTGTCTTATCTTTCCTGAGTTTCTTAGGGCTGACCACTTCAAGAAAGGCTTCCAGCCAGCCATTGTGCTCCAGATTGGCTGATTCTGTATCCACCTATAGTGATGGTGGAGTGTTATTCCGGATTTCTGCCCAGGAATCCATAGGAATCCTAACCCAATTCCGTCCAAGCATTTTTTGGGACGTTTCGGGTTGTTTCTTAGTAGGTGTTGACCAGGAAAAGGGTATTAGATAGTGGTCACTCCAAGGTAAGGGGATAGAGCTGTCAGCTATTAAATTAGTATTAGTGTAAATGGGGTCAAGTAAGTGCCCTTTAAGGTGATGGCACCCTTCACTATGAGATCAAGGGCCATAGCCCCTAGATTATCCACTAACTCCTGGGTGCCGGGTAAGGAGGCATCCTCAAAATTAATATTCAGATCTCCTATTATAAAAAATTTAGATCGGGAGCTTACTAAGGTGCCAAATTTTTTGGGAAGATCAGAGACAAAATTTCCAAGGGCTCCCGGTGGGCGATAAATTAAGACCCCGGAAAAAGTGCATGTCTGTGAGAACCTGAAGGTGAAAACAAGGTTCTCACAGTCACAAATCGACCCCTCATTCACACCGCAGCTATGTGTATCCTTGTGAATTATGGCAATACCTCCTCCTCTAGTTAATGGGTGGTCTTGCCTTTGTATGCTGCAGCCTGCCGGCAGAGTCTGGATGAAAACTGGATCTGACCAGTTGTTAAGCCACGTTTCCGTTAGGAACATTACATCAGGATCCTTTTCTTCCAATATCAACCTGATTTCTGTGGCATGTTTCGTCATGGACCGGCAGTTTAGCAGGAGCATTTTGAGATCTCTGTTGGGCGGGGCAGTTGTGTTAGGTAGCCACTCAGCGTCTAGAACTAAGGGGCAGTGTGGGCATTTGTTGGTAGTGAAGGGAGGCCCAAGTCTGTGTTGACAGATCTGCGAACCCCTGAGACTAGCGAGCTGTAAAGCTGTATAGTAGCAGGGAGCTCCCTCAGGAGGGCCAGGGGTACTAGCCCCTAGTCCCTGTCGGTTGCGGACGGGCGCAGACGGGCTTGCCTTTGGCAGGCCAGCAGCACGCGCGCTGCGCGCGTCCGCTGCACGCGTCCGCTGCGCGCTTGTTTTATGCCGGGGTTAAGTACTGGGACCCTACCGTCTAGCAACAAGGCGTCAGAAGTGCCAGCGGGTGTGTCAGGCCGTGTGGGTCTGCCCTCCACACAAGCAGCGTCAGCTGTGGTGGACCGGGCTGGAGAACCCGCGCCTGCGGCAAAATTACAAAGTGCCTACAAGTGGGATCCAGGGACACAAATAAATTCACAGCAATCAGATAAAATCAAAGATTTAAAAGAAGCTTCGTAGATTTTAAAAAGCACACAGGCAGCACTCGCAGCACTTACTAATCGTTTGCTCCACGCTCGTTTCTGCCGAAATTAAGTAGTGGGACCCTGCCGTCTAGCAACAAGGCCTCAGACGTGCCAGGGGGTGTGTCATGCAAATGTGATGTAGATGTGCAGGCGACTAGTATAACCGATGTAAGTATTTGTAGTGTATGTTGCGCAGTCTACTACTGGTGGAGACTTCCCCAGTTTGGCGACAATAATAGGACCATTGCTCTTCAGTGAGAGGGTGTCCTAGTTCACCTTCCCATTTAATCTCTGCTAGGGATGATCATGTTTGCTATCACTTTGGGTGGTGCGGTATAGGAGTGACAACACATGCGTAGGGGTGGTTTTTGCAAAAGGGCTTTCAGGGGGGCATGATAGAAGGTTCTTGCTGGAAGCATGGGGTGAGGATCTGCCTATCTTGCCTAAGCCTAATATAATGAAACCGGTCTACAGGGGTGGGGGAGGAGGTTCTGAAGAATTTGTTGCTATTGCAGAATTTCCCTTCACATAGAGTTGTCCCCAGGTGAGACAGGACAGCTTGCGTAACAGGCGACGGCAGCCTCCTTCTTGTGTGACCGGAAGATCATGCCTCCCCTGGAGTTCAAGTAGGGTTGAATATAGTAGGGGACAGTGAGTTCAGCAGGCTTGGTCCTTCCAGGCGCCCGTCGTGCACTGAACAGTGGTGGATGCCTGATGTCTCGGAACCACCAGGATGCTCAAATATGCTAAACATGGTGTGAGGGGCATATATCCGTCTCTATCGCAAGGTAAAGCATGTATGGGGGGATTTATCCAGTGAGCTGCTAAATGGGTCTGAGCGCAGATTAAATAAAGTTCAAATCAGGTATCTCAATTCCTC
This sequence comes from Lissotriton vulgaris, assembly GCF_964263255.1. Taxonomy (NCBI): domain Eukaryota; kingdom Metazoa; phylum Chordata; class Amphibia; order Caudata; family Salamandridae; genus Lissotriton; species Lissotriton vulgaris. Next base: position 42,497,413 of record NC_141691.1, on the reverse strand, counting down.
TCGCCGCAAAGGGTCATGTAAGGTTGTTACAATTCAATCTGGCTTGTTTTCCACCCAATACAAGACAAATCAGTTGGGTTCTGATGTCTTTAAAAAAAATGGCGACCGGGCATAAGGGATGTTCGTAAAGAGGTAAAGCAATTTGGGCAGTACCACCATCTTGATCATGGAAGCTCTGCCGGCCATGAAGAAGAGCAATGCAATCCATCTGGTGATTTTTTCTGTGAAGAGATCGAGCGTTCATTCCATAGTTGTATAGCATGAGTTTGTCACGGCTCCGAGAGATGACTATCCCAAGGTAGGTAAGTGTATCTCCACACCACGTGAGTGGATAGTCCGGTTCGAAACGTGTGGCAGCATGTGCAAGTGGGAATATCTGGGACTTCCCCAAGTTGATATTAACTCCGGAGAGGTAGCCAAATAAGATGAGAAGCCTGAGAATGGGATTGAGGCTTTAGTTTGGATTGGGCAGGTATAATCTAAGATCGTCAGTGTAAAGGAAAATTAAAATCAGCTTCTCTGGTTATATCCACTCATAGTCCCGGAAATGTTGTCGGACCTTGGCCGCCAAGGGTTCAATCACTATGGTGAAAAGTAGGGGCGAGAGTGGACACCCCTGGTGGGTGCCTCTGGTGATTTTGAAAGGAGAATATTGGACACCATTGACCATGACTCCAGACTGCAGGCCAGTGTACAATAAGTCTATCAAGGCCAGGAAAGGAGGGGGAAACCACATGCGTTGTATGATGAAGGTAAGGTAATCCCATTCCAATGAATCAAATGCCTTAGTAGCGTTGAGTAATACTGCTGTTGCATACATGTAGGGTTCAATGTCTTGCAGGACCGCAAACAAAGTGTGCAAGTTGAGAGACGTGCCTCTATTGGGTACAAAGACCGACTGGTCTGGGAGTACCAGGGCAGTCATGATAGCGCTGATGCGGTTGGCCAAAAAATATTGGCATATCATTGATTAATGAGAGAGGTCTACATGAGTCACAGTACGAGGACGGTTTGCCTGGTTTGGGCAGGGAGATTATGTATGCCTCGTGCATCGTTGCGGGTAATATGCCTATTTCACAGGCCTCTTCGAAGACATGTCGTAGCGCAGGAATGTATTTTAAACAACAAGGGGACCCCAAATAGTATCAGCGAGGGACCTCGGGGAGCTCAATTATAAAGAAACAACAATGGTCCCTGGCAAGGAGACAAATGAATGAAAATGAATATAGACTCAGTCAGCTCTATATTGGCGAAGACATGCCCAGCCGGGCAGAGGTCCTCAAAGTTTATATTTAGATCAAGGTATGTAAAAAACAATAACACCTTCAACAATTCACGTACGGGGGGCACAAGCCTGTACCCAACCACAACATTACACAGACAAGGACATACAAAAAGGGCTTGCAAGGAAAAATCAACAGTCTCTGCAGAATTCCAATTTTAAACAGAGAATTTCTTGTAAGTACCATTACACAGTATTGTATAGTCAATCATTCCACAAGTATATGGTACACAGTGAGTCGACGACATTTCGGACCCCCTTACTAGATGATGGGGTCCATCATCAGGACAAAACAATAGTTGCCTTTTAAGTTTATAAGCCTCTTTAGCCTACAGGGAAAGGGGGGAAAACAAAGGATACATTGAGTTTTTTACGCATAATGGTGGTGACATTGTGCAGTGGTTACTAAGCTAAATCCCTTCTAACCTGGTGGAGACAACGAGTGGATTTGTATACAGTGTCAACGGGCATGTGACAGGCATGTGACTGGGTGAAGAAGCATATACTGTTTGTGACTGAGTAAGTGCAGCAGTGTATGTGAGTAGTACTCAGAATAAAACCAGGGGTGACCATAAAATCAAGTCAAAACGGCGCAGTGGTACGAGTGGAATTCACAATTGATGCAGCTACGGCGGTACATTTATCATGGCAAGACATCATATTCAAGTGAAAAAACGGCGCAGTAGTGCGGAGTGGATTAAAGGAAGGGAGATGCAGCAATACATATACAGTATACCCAAGGATGGGAATTGTAAGGCTTACCAAGGGGGCATATAGTATGCAAGCTCACTTAAGAGCGCGCAGGCGAGTGGGTGAGACAGGACCAGCTTAGACTTGTTTTCCGAAATTTCGGTTTGTCTAAAGGAGGGGAGGAATGGCAGCGAGTGAGACAAGAGACATTCAGTGGTTATGCATGGGCGGCCAGTGAATTGATCAGGCAGCTTACCAGTTAATCAAGGAAATTAGTCCATGGGTCCAGGGGCGGGGGAGATTAATTTCCGTTTCCGCATGTACCTGTATGTAAGGTATACGTTTTTACGAGCGGAAGTCAGGGGACCAAAAATATCAAGATGCATAACAGTAAAGCCGAGTGGGGCTTACCTTGTGGGCTGGATAATAACGGTGGCGCCGTGTCGCGCTGGGGTCCTGGAACCAGGATAGCCTGCGGGTAAGGGACAGATTGTCAGCCTGGCAGTACAAAGCGCAGAGCTCTGGGGGTGAGCGGGGAGCGCGGCTAAGACTTACCAGGTCAGTTGGCAACATTCGATTTCCTGGTTAAAGGAAGTCATGTGAGCACGGCCATTATAAAGTGCTCGACTATTGGCTGAGCTATGGGCACGGAAATAAAGGAAGGACCATGGGCGGGCGGCCATGTTAGGTGGAGCGAGTAGGTGCCACAGATAGAACAGGACAGCGTGGTTAGGGATAGGTGCAACGAGGTGACATTTGTGAAAAGTAATTACAAATTGTGAAGGTGGCAAAACCAGCAACATTTAAAATTAAAAATTAAAAATTAGAGTACATTGGTAGTACTTAAAAGTTTCTGCGAAGACCAGAATGTTTTAATGCATTCACTTATATCACTTTTATCACAGTCCAGCGGATATCGTTTTCAGAGTGTTCTTTGGACGTGAAATGTTCAACCAATGGAGCGTTGGGGGTCTTACAACGTATTCTGCTCCGGTGTTGTGAAATCCGTAATTTGACTTTTTGCTTAGTTTGTCCAACATAAATGAGGTTACATGGGCAAAAAATGGCATATACAATATTGCAACTGTTACAGTTTGTGAACGTCTTCAACACATTTTTAGTTTCCTTGTAAACAAGAGCCTTGACCAGCCCCCAGGCCGCCCGATTGTCTCGGGCTGCGGGTCGGTCTTGGAACCCTTGGCCCACTACGTTAATTTCTTTCTAAAGGACTTTGTCCCAACGACCAGATGCTATATAAAAGATAGCACCCACATGATTAACCTTGTTGAGAACTTACCATTTAACCATGATACTGAAACCCTCTGCACCCTCGATGTTGAATCGTTATACACGAACATCTCCCAGAGAGAATCACTGTTAGTAATGGAAACCATCCTGGTCCAAAAAATTCGTCCGCATAGGGTCCCTACCCTTTTCATAATTCAGCTCCTCGAAATTTGCCTTACACAAAACTTCTTTACGTATGACAACCAGTACTTCCAGCAGGTCCGTGGCACCTCCATGGGAGCCATTTTTGCTCCTACCTTGCCCATTCTGTATATGGACTGGCTGGAATGTAACACAATTCTTGTTGACAGCAATCCATTCTACCAAGGCATCATCACATGGAGACATTATATAGACGATGTCTTCATGATATGGGGTAACGACATCGATGCCTTCCCAGCTTTATTACACTGGCTGAACAACAATTGCAGTGGGCTGACATTCACACTGACCCATAGTAAAACATCTATCCCCTTCTTGGATTTAAACATCCAGCATCAGAATGGCCTACTTTACACCTCTCTATACCACAAACCCACGGAGAAAAACACGCTTCTTAGCTATAATAGTTGTCACCCTAGGGCTTTGAAGGATAGTTTACCTTACTCTCAGTTCCTCCGGTTGAGAAGGAATAATTTCCACAAAGAGGATTATTTCCATGAAGCCAGCCTCTTAGCCACCAAATTGAGACAAAGAGGCTATCCTCGCCGCCTCATAAAAAACTCTATGAAGCGTGCTTGGTATTGCCCACGTGAGACCCTCTTGGTAAATAAACCTAAGCCTGTTACAAACAAACTAGTTTGTGTCACAACTTTCTCCAGTGTGTCCAACAAAGTCACGAAAACCATTAAAAAAAACTGGCATATTCTAAATTCAGGGCAATTGAACTGGGAACGCCCGCTTTTTGCTTTTAAAAAAAGCAAGAATATTGAAGATCATTTAGTGAGGGCAGCCTTACCTTCCCCCACCCCACTCAAAAGAACGATTAATGACCATTGGGCAACGACACCCCTCAGGGGTCATGCGAAATGTGGAACATGTGTGGTATGCGACTTCATTGTTAAAAATAAAGAATTTGTTTACAAGGAAACTAAAAATGTGTTGAAGACGTTCACAAACTGTAACAGTTGCAATATTGTATATGCCATTTTTTGCCCATGTAACCTCCTTTATGTTGGACAAACTAAGCAAAAAGTCAAATTACGGATTTCACAACACCGGAGCAGAATACGTTGTAAGACCCCCAACGCTCCGTTGGTTGAACATTTCACGTCCAAAGAACACTCTGAAAACGATATCCGCTGGACTGTGATAAGCCAAGTGACAATACCACCAAGAGGAGGTGACCTGAATCTCCTTCTTAACAAGGAGGAGCTAAAATGGATAATAAGGACAGATAGCTTGAATTCTGGTCTCAACCAACAAGAGGACTGGACTACACTAATCTGAACATGCTCCTCAACTGGAAAGATATAAGTGAATGCATTAAAACATTCTGGTCTTCGCAGAAACTTTTAAGTACTACCAATGTACTCTAATTTTTAATTTTAAATGTTGCTGGTTTTGCCACCTTCACAATTTGTAATTACTTTTCACAAATGTCACCTCAATGCACCTATCCCTAACCACGCTGTCCTATTCTATCTGTGGCAACTACTCGCTCCACCTAACATGGCCGCCCGGCCATGGTCCTTCCTTTATTTCCGTGCCCATAGCTCAGCCAATAGTCGAGCACTTTATAATGGCCGCGCTCACATGACTTCCTTTAACCAGGAAATCGAATGTTGCCGACTGACCCGGTAAGTCTTAGCCGGGCTCCCCGCTCACCCCCAGAGCTCCGCGCTTTGTACTGCCAGGCTGACAATCTGTCCCTTACCCGCAGGCTATCCTAGTTCCAGGACCCCAGCGCGACACGGCGCCACCGGTATTATTCGGCCCACAAGGTAAGCCCCACTCGGCTTTACTGTTATGCACCTTGATATTTTTGGTCCCCTGACTTCCGCTCATAAAAACGTATACCTTACATACAGGTACATGCGGAAACGGAAATTAATCTCCCCCGCCCCTGGACCCATGGAATAATTTCCTTGATTAACTGGTAAGCTGCCTGATCAATTCACTGGCCGCCCATGCATAGCCACTGAATGTCTCTTGTCTCACTCGCTGCCATTCCTCCCCTCCTTTAGACAAACCGAAATTTCGGAAAACAAGTCTAAGCTGGTCCTGTCTCACCCACTCGCCTGCGCGCTCTTAAGTGAGCTTGCATACTATATGCCCCCTTGGTAAGCCTTACAATTCCCATCCTTGGGTATACTGTATATGTATTGCTGCATCTCCCTTCCTTTAATCCACTCCGCACCACTGCGCCGTTTTTTCACTTGAATATGATGTCTTGCCATGATAAATGTACCGCCGTAGCTGCATCAATTGTGAATTTCACTCGTACCACTGCGCCGTTTTGACTTGATTTTATGGTCACCCCTGGTTTTATTCTGAGTACTACTCACCTACACTGCTGCACTTACTTAGTCACAAACAGTATATGCTTCTTCACCCAGTCACATGCCTGTCACATGCCCGTTGACACTGTATACAAATCCACTCGTTGTCTCCACCAGGTTAGAAGCGATTTAGCTTAGTAACCACTGCACAATGTCACCACCATTATGCATAAAAAACTTAATGTATCCTTTGTTTCCCCCCCTTTCCCTGTAGGCTAAAGAGGCTTATAAACTTAAAAGGCAACTATTGTTTTGTCCTGATGATGGACCCCATCATCTAGTAAGGGGGTCCGAAACGTCGTCGACTCACTGTGTACCATATACTTGTGGAATGATTGACTATACAATACTGTGTAATGGTACCTACAAGAAATTCTCTGTTTAAAATTGGAATTCTGCAGAGACTGTTGATTTTGCCTTGCAAGCCCTTTGTGTATGTCCTTGTCTGTGTAATGTTGTGGTTGGGTACAGGCTTGTGCCCCCCGTACGTGAATTGTTGAAGGTGTTATTGTTTTTTACATACCTTGATCTAAATATAAACTTTGAGGACCTCTGCCCGGCTGGGCATGTCTTCGCCAATATAGAACTGACTGAGTCTATATTCATTTTCATTCATTTGTCTCCTTGCCAGGGACCATGTTGTAGCACAGGAACGAGCAAGTGCTGGAACGTCTTATAAAATTCGGCCAGGAGGCCATACAGCACCGGGGCCTTGCCTGATTGCAGCTGCATGATGGTGGATATGATTTCTTCATCCTCGTGGTGTGCCAGGAGAAATTCCCTTTGTCCATTTCCCTATTGCAGTGTCCTCAAAACAGGGTGTGAAATGTACTGAGTGAGTTCTATGTTTCTTATACAGGGTTTTGTAGAAGCTGCAGAAAACTCCCGCGATCTCAGAAGTGTTACTATGTGTTTGGCCATCTGTGTCTTTGATCTCCAGGATCATATTAGAGAATCGAGTGGGGGCGAATCAGGGATACAAGTGCCTTCCCCAGTCTGTCGCCCTCTCTATATCGGCGCGCTTGGTGATACTTTCCTCTTAACTTACATTCTGTCTCAGCTGCTTCTTGATATTCAGTAATTAAGCTTCTCAACCGAGCCTGCAATTCTGGAGTGGGGGATCATATTTTTTGTTTGTTTGAGATCAATTTCCAGTTTGTGGAGCATAGAGCGGAGATCTCTCAGTATTCCCCCACTTTTTGCAATGCATATTCCTCGGATGGTGACTTTAAAAGCCTTCCATATTGTGGAATGTTGCTCGACTGAGTCCACATTTCTTGGGAAGAAATCAGTTATTTCTTGTTCCAGTTCCTGCTGGAATACTGGATCTAATAGATTTTGTGGGACAAGCGTCAGGACAGGAAGGGCGAGTCGGCCTGGGGGGGCAAGACTGATGAGTGCGGGGAAATTGTCAGAATATGTGCGGGGGAGATATGAAGCATATGTCAGCCAGGGGGTGAGGCCCTTAGTAATGAGCCATCCATCTATTCGTGACCAAGAGGATCGGGCGGTTGTGTAACAAGATCCCTCCCTGAGCGGCAGGTGTAGATGTCGCCAGGCATCGATCAGTTCATGTTCTTCAACAATCGCTTTAAGGGTTTAATGTGTGTTAGAGTAGTGGTGTGGTTGTTGGTGCGAGCGGTCTATTGTGGGATCTAAGGTCACATTGAAGTCTCTGCCCCATAGCAAGTGTGTGGATCTGATGTCCAGGATCTTACTCCAGAGTACACGGAAGAACTCTGGGTCATCAGTGTTTGGCCTATAGCAGGAGACAAGAGTTATGGATTCAGCTGCCAAATGTCCCCAAATGCTAGTGTAGCGGCATTGGGAGTCTTTGTGGAAACCTATGGGGGTGTAGGGGAGAGATTGTTTCACCAGTATGGCTGTTCCTATGGCATAGGAGTAGGAGGAGAAGTATGAAGAGGTTGCCCAACGGGATGCGAACGAGGTAGAGGCAAGGGGGCGGAAGTGTGTTTCCTGTAGTATCCCACAATTGAGTATTATGGTGGTCTAAGTACGAAAGGATGTGTCGGTGTTTGTGAGGGTCTCCCAGGCCTCGAACATTCAAAGTTAGAAAGTGTAGGTTCTAGGGCATGGGCGTAGTCTATGTTGGTTCTGCAATTGAGTCATATATTCATGTATCAATACAGTGGTAAGATGCATAAAATTAAAAAAAACTGTTCCTATTAGAACATGGTACAGGGTTCCCTCATCCCAAATGAGCAGCCCAATCCTGCCGTGGCCCATTTTACACCCCCCCTCCCAACTTGCCCTTTGCGCCAGATTCTCAACTGGGGAAGGGGCCTAACCATTAATGTAATTATAAAGTGCAATGCTTAGAGTTCACCTGCCGGGTGGAATCTAGAGGGTGACTAGTCTCTCCTCCCATGAGCGAGGGTGCTTGGGTAGTATTGTACTGTTTCTTTTTGTCACAGTGTCTGTTACGATTCTTCATCTTGAGAATTCTGTCCAGTGAGGTGATGTGGAGCATTTTTGGGGTTTCGGGTACCAGGATTTAGCCTCAGGACAGTGTAAAAGCTGTTGTGAAGGATGGATATTAATCTATGTTCTGCGCCGGTTACCGTTAAAGGGAAACAAATTCCTTGCAGGGTAGTAATGGTGATAAAGTTCAAGGAACTTGTTCTCCCCTATCCCCGTTTGCATAGGCTATCGTGACAATTTAAACTCCTCTGACTTTGTGTGCTTTACAGTCCATGTAGTATGGGCGGAGTTACGTCTGCCAGTTCAATATCCACCGTGCCATTAGGAGTTTGAGCATGTTTACAGGGACTTAGTGTATATCTTTACAGTACAAGGATTAACCTCCTATTGGTTTACTTTATATCGGATGTGCTACCATTTCCCTCCGGAAGGTGCACACGGGATAACCGGCCTGTGGATTTTTAGGATAGGGTATTGAGGAAGTCCTGGGCAAGTTTTGGATTAGTGAAGAAATGCTGTTTTCCTTGATTTGTTACTCTGAGGCATGCCATGAGCAGCATAGCATAGGGCATGTTGAGTTGTTGCAGTTTTTGTCTTGACTCTGCGTAATTTTCATCTTTGCTCCTGGACGGCCATGGTAAAGTCAGGATAGACTGACATCTCCGTCCCCTCATACCAGAGTTGTCCTTCTTCTCTAGAGAGGCAGAGGGCAGGGTCCCGGTAGTTAAGTATTTTGACTATTATGTGACAGCGAGGGTCCCAGGAGCAGGTCGGTTTGCCAATGAGCAGTGCGCTCATTCAACAACGAGGACTGTTGAAAAAACCTCTCTGCCAAAATGCATTTTGACAAGGTGCTCGACATGTTCTTCCATCTTGCCGGTGGCTGTCGATTCCGGCACTTCAAGAATACGTATGTTGTTTCTTCTCGAACGATATTCTAAATCTTCGTTTTTAGCAGCTATCACCTTCAGGACATTCTCCATCTCAAGTGTGCAGTTTGTGGTGGCGCTGGAGGCGTCCTCTAGGTCAGATATTTGCCGTTCCACTTCAGTTAATCGATCGTCATCTTTCTCCACTCTGTGAGTTAGGCCATCCAGCCTAGCGTTCAAAGAGTCCATTTTTGATTCAATGGATGTCAGGCTATTCTGTTTCGCACCATTCCCTTTGACTTTCCTGCAAGGTTTTGAGTAAAATGCAAGGCAAAATACTTTTATTTGGTCTAATTAAAGTGCCATGCTTTCCTGTAAGAAGTTGAGACGTGGGCTCCTAAAGGGTGGTCTAGCTCTCCCAGATTTGCTCTGGTACTCTTTTGCCTTCCAGTTTAAAAACACACCGTCATTGCTAACTATCACCGTGGAAACCAACCAGGGAAGATTCTGAGTGTGATGGCCAGTTTCGAGGAGGGGGGTGGGATTTGTATATAAGTTTGGTGCACCAAGGTTCTTTAAGTAGGTTTGTTTGAAAGTTTTAAAAACAGCACTTAAAATGGATAGAATAAAATGGGGGATCAGCTATTATTCTGACTTTTCTCCCATTTGGGACTCTCCCGGGTTACCTCTATGTTTGGAAGATAGTCTTGCGTGGCCGATTAAGAAGGTCTGGTCTTATCTTATATCATCAGACGGAGTTCTTCCCTGGGATGTCTTAAGATCAAAAATAGGCAGCTCCTTTTCTAAATTTAAATACTTGCAACTGTCCTCCTGGTTTATAGCTGAGAAAGAACTTATAGGTGGCAACTGGGAAATTGAGTATCGTTTTCAAAATGTAAAACCTATAAACAAGGAGGTTGGGTACTGGTAAAGGAGCTTGTTGGATGCCGACGATGCAGACCTCCCTCCAAACTATTCTGTATGGGGCTCATCTGCCCTGAATGATATAGCTGTTGACATGTATGCCTTATCCCTTCAAACACTATACAGGCATGTTAAGCCAGCTTCTCTTAAAAAGAACCATTTCTATGTTATTAACAGACTGTATTATAACCCCAAGAAAATAGATTCACCCCTTGTTCCTCCTCAAAATGTCCAAGATGCGAGGTTGCAGCGGCGGACGACATACATATATTCTTCGAATGTGACACTCAAAGAGGATTCTGGAACAATGTGGAGCATGCTCTTGAAGCTCATTTTAAAATTAAGCTTAATTTGAATTTAGCACTAGTCATTTTTGGTTTGGATAACAACCGTATAAATTCGCTGTCTGCTACCCAAATAGGTCTATTTTTTACTGCATTCGTATTGCCCGGAGGGAGATTTCTAAACTGTGGAAAGACCCTAAGTCTCCGTTGTATGAGAACTGGCTGAGTGCTGCATTTGGTATGGCTCGTTTGGACCAGGGACATCTGATCGATAATAATCTTTGGTCATCACTACTATCATGGGGTATCGAAATGAGGCTGGTTTAATGCCCCTGGGTCCAATGACTACACCAAGCTTTTTACAAAGAAGCTGGCCTGGTCAGGCCTAAAGCTGATGCAGTAACAGACGCCCGAGCTGCACAGGTCGGAATTGGCTTCATGTTTGATCATTGCAGACGCTAATGGTGAGATGAGGACTACAAAAAAAAAAAATAACAACAAAAAATGGATGTCAGGCTCGACTGCATCGCCAGTAATAGTTATTTCAGGTCTGTGGTAGAAGTGGTCGGAGCGCCGGCTTGGTTTTCATCAGGCTCCGTCCGGGATCAGACAGTCTTACGAGTGTCGAAGTTAAGTTTCTGTTACCGCCTGTCTGGTTTCCCCATGACGACAGAGCGATGCAGTTGTGGTCGGAGAGGGTCCGTTCCGCGACCTTGTTATTTGCGCCTATTGTCACGTGGCGAGGGTCTCAAGTTCAGGGCGTGATGAGCTAGTGGCGAGTGACGCAGGATATTCTCAATAAAGACTCCTTCCAGATGGCGTCAATATTTGTGATTTTCTAGGAATGACAACAGCACTCCAAGGCCGCAGGGGGATCAGAAGGCAGTGAAAATCACTCACTATGTGTTTGAGAGCAGTGGGTCTGCGCCATTCAGCGTGACATCGTCTCAGTTTGTTCACCAGGCAGCCACCGTCTTGTACTTTCCACCAGGGGGAATAAACCCTCGCACTCCTCGGGTTCGGGGCAGATGTGCGGGCATCAAAGTAGTCCTCCAGGTGCTCCGTGGCTTTGGTCATCAGGTAGAACCGTTTAACTGCTAGTAAGGCCGGAATGAAGAGGATAATCATCGGATGGACTCACGAGCAGCCAGAGCCTCACGCAAGTGCGGCCATCTTACTTGGCACCCTCTAGCACCCCCTTGTAACTTCATAACCTTAAGTGATTGATTGCTCCCCTACTGACCATGTGTACTCCTTAAGTAAGACCTTTGGTTGGCTTTGAGAACACACACTAGCGCTACTAGTATCAGGCATTGTGAAACTGATTGCCGTTAAGTTTGAGATGCCACTAATTAACAAATGTAATTAAATAGGATCAGTGTTCCTTTGTATGGGAATGAATTGTTGCTTCTTGTGGAGTTTATTGCAGCTCTTTCTTGCTCTCTGTCTCCCCTCCACAGCATGAAGGATCTTGGAGACAGGAGAAATAAATTATTCCATCTGCACTACATAATCAGCCTCATTTCCTCAGCAACAACAGTTCTGCTAGCGCAGAAAAGAGGAGATGCTGGCCCTCTAACAAGCACAGATATATATTTCTAAATCCACATAAATGCTGGCAAAGGATTGCTCATTGAAGGAAAAAAAAACTTTTTAAAAACCTCTCTGAACACCTCACCCCAATATTTGTTGTTGTTGTATGACTTTATTCAATACAAGTATCATAAAAGTGTGCACAGTTCATTTGTGATATAAAAAACATCAGTGTTATAGAAAATCAAGGTATCGTTTGTCATACATACGGTACGAAGTGAATTTAAAAACAGGATATTAAAAAGTATAAAAAATCTGTTAAATTACACAAAATTTAAGAACAGTTTTATGTACGGTAAGAGCCACAACATTGGAAGGGGCATTGCTGGGGCTTCGTATTTACAACGTATTCACCCGTAGGAGCTTGGATCTAGTTAGCCAGGCACAACCCAAATATTTTGCTGTCCCACAAATTACACTGGGGGCGGAGGTGTTCGTTGTGAGAATACGCAATGCCTCCTTATAGTTCTTGAGCACCAGAATGGAACACACAGGTTCCAGCCATCTTTTTCTCACCTGTCTGTTACAAGGGGGAGGAGGGTTTGTTTTGGTCTCGGTTTTAAGTTTCCTCTCATGTGTATCCTCTGATTGTGCGGTCCTCTGTTTTATTCTCTCTCTTTTTCCATCAGCTGTCATTGCCACTGGGTAACAATGTTTCCACATTGGCTTTGTGTATTCTTTTGTTGCCCTATGCGTGGCAAGCTTTCTTTTCTGGTCCCCAGGGGCTCTGCATCTGTTTGTTCCTGAGGGGACAGAAAAGGGAAAATTGGGTGCCATTGCAGATGGAGCACCCCTATTGGCTAGCCAGAGTTCTAAGGGAACTCAGTCATGAGTGGGCTGACGAGCCCCTTTAGGACCTTGGTTGGAGGGACTGGTGGAGGGTTGGTGATTAGCATCCCCTCCAGATTTCTGTTTCTAGGCAGCCAGTGGAGCTCCAACCAGACTGATAGGTCCGGGACCCTGCTCAGTGGCAGCAGGGTCAGGAGGATTCAGTGGGCCCATGGGTGCAGTCGCAGTATGAGCACACCCAGCGTCGCGAGGGGTTGTAACTGCAGATACTCTCCTGGTATTCTCTCTCTGTCTATGATTCAGGGTTCACCTTACTCCTTGGTGATGTGCTTTATGCTTGGATTAGATTATACTTGCTGCACAGTCACCTTCACAACTGGGGTCCGGCGAGGGCAAAACTTCGTGTTAGTTCCTTGACCACGCAGTAACTCCCTGAAAATAGGCAGCACTAGACCACTGATGTTTCAAGGAGGGTGAAATTCTGCAGTTCCCTGTCTTGCCTGCAACACTCACTTGCTCCAGGGGTGGAAGGTGTCTGAGAAAAGGGGGGGGGGTGAATGCCTTGTTTCACACAGGGAAGGAATATGTAATTTATTGTTTTCCTTGATTTACATTAAGTTTATTGCGTTTTATAATTTTTGTTGATAATACAAGTGTTCATCAATTATCAAATTTGACTGTACATCTACATTTTTGACTGATCTGACTTTGACACAAGGACACAGATTTCTGTTGCTATTTTCATACAATAATATTTCTAGACTGCTCAAATAGACACTTTCACATTGTTTTTATAGTGCACATTACCCTAGGCCTGTGCAGAGCTACTTATGACATGACAGACACCACTAATTACACTCACACTATTTTGGGATTAGATAACAGGTGCTTGTGTAGATCCGCACAATGTAGGGATAGACCCCGTCTATTTGTGTTATATGTGTGTGCCTGTGTAAGTTCACCTATTTTGTCTCACCTTTTATGTAATTCTAAATTCCAATTCCAAGGTGAAAAAGGCCCGAATAGGGGGCCGCCGCTTCTCGGTAAACACCGGACTCAAGTGGAACGCACTCCCCCTGAACCTCAGAACAGAGCCTGATCTACTCCGGTTCAGAAAAACCCTCAAAACTCTCCTCTTCCCCTAAACCGGTCTCTTACCTATCCGCTCCCCCTCATGAGTAACAAGGTTCTAGCGCTGGGATACCCTCGTGGTGACTACGCGCTCTACAAAACTTTAAATAATAAAATAATAAAATAAATATTTTGTTCAGCAGCACCTCTGTGAGTCTGCGTGGCCCACAGAGAAAGAAAGGGGACGAAATATCTTACTCTACCTCTGGTCTCTTTTCTTCCTATCTATGAATATTTTCGGTGAACTTGTAGCAAATGCTGTTTTATGTTCACGTTGTCTGATGATGGGTGCTTGCTCTGCTTCATTTTAACAATGTGCAACTGGCTGTATGATTGCTGCATAATTAGTTGAACGTGTATGTTACCCGTCCCCCACACCTCAGGAATGAGCAGCCAGAAATAGTCTGCTGACTACCTTCTGTGTCACTGTATCACTGTACCGAAGTGTGTCTGTAGGTTTGTCTACTGCAAGAGGGACAGATGACTCCTTCCCACATACACTTCCAAAGAGCAATAATTGGGGTACAAGTTCCGTTCAAGTAACACAACTACATTGCTGTTTCCATCTATTGAAAATGGGGAGTACAATTATGACATTGGACTGAATATTGTGTTTCGTTTAGATTGCAGTATCTTTCTTGTGACTGTGAATATTCTCCTGAGAGGAAGGGGTTGGAAGATTACGGTGTGGGACCAGTTTTATGGGGAGTTGTAGCCGTAGAGCAGTTGCCTCTGGTACACTGCCTCCTGCTGGATACCAAGGGTAGTCTAAAGATGTGAATAGGTGTCCACCTACTCACAACAAGGAGGGTGTTGGTGTTGGTATTGCATTCCATGCATTCATTGAGGTGCTGTTATTGTATTGTATGCATTTATTTGAAGTGCTTTTATTTTTTGGTATGCTGTCTTTGATTGTCACAATGTATTGTGATTCATTGAGATTCTTGGTATTTTGTGATGGACCTTTCATATGCTAATTATATGTCAAATAACTGGGTCAGAGCTGATTTGCATATCACCATTGTCTAACCCAGGGTGGTGTGGAGTGCAAAAAAACGATGGATTTGGGCCCAGATCTTTGGACGGGGGCCAGTGTGTGACATTGATCCACATTCGGTCCATCACCTGTTGTTTTTGCATATTCTGCCCTAAGTGCGCTGGGGATGCCCAGACGTGGGTCCCAGGCACTCCACACCACTAGAGTCAAGCTAGCCGGGCTGATGAGAGGTGTTACCTCGAAACCGGTCCGGTCCTCGGATGCTTGATTCCGTTCTGGGGAGGACATGGCTTTTGTAGTTCGGACTGGACTGTTCCCATGGGGCAACAGGGTCAGAGCTGATTTGCATATCGCCATTGTCTAACCCAGGGTGGTGTGGAGTGCAAAAAAACGATGGATTCGGGCCCAGATCTTTTGACTGGGGGAATGTGTGACATTGATCCACATTCGGTCCATCACCTGTTGTTTTTGCAATTGCCGCCCTAAGTGCGCTGGGGATGCCCAGACGTGGGTCCCAGGCACTCCACACCACTTGGAGTCAAGCTGGCCGGGCTGATGAGAGGTGTTACCTCGAAACCGGTCCGGTCCTCGGATGCTTGATTCCGTTCTGGGGAGGACATGGCTTTTGTAGTTCGGACTGGACTGTTCCCATGGGGCAACAGGGTCAGAGCTGATTTGCATATCGCCATTGTCTAACCCAGGGTGGTGTGGAGTGCAAAAAAACGATGGATTCGGGCCCAGATCTTTTGACTGGGGGAATGTGTGACATTGATCCACATTCGGTCCATCACCTGTTGTTTTTGCAATTGCCGCCCTAAGTGCGCTGGGGATGCCCAGACGTGGGTCCCAGGCACTCCACACCACTTGGAGTCAAGCTGGCCGGGCTGATGAGAGGTGTTACCTCGAAACCGGTCCGGTCCTCGGATGCTTGATTCCGTTCTGGGGAGGACATGGCTTTTGTAGTTCGGACTGGACTGTTCCCATGGGGCAACAGGGTCAGAGCTGATTTGCATATCGCCATTGTCTAACCCAGGGTGGTGTGGAGTGCAAAAAAACGATGGATTCGGGCCCAGATCTTTTGACTGGGGGAATGTGTGACATTGATCCACATTCGGTCCATCACCTGTTGTTTTTGCAATTGCCGCCCTAAGTGCGCTGGGGATGCCCAGACGTGGGTCCCAGGCACTCCACACCACTTGGAGTCAAGCTGGCCGGGCTGATGAGGGGTGTTACCTCGAAACCGGTCCGGTCCTCGGATGCTTGATTCCGTTCTGGGGAGGACATGGCTTTTGTAGTTCGGACTGGACTGTTCCCATGGGGCAACAGGGTCAGAGCTGATTTGCATATCGCCATTGTCTAACCCAGGGTGGTGTGGAGTGCAAAAAAACGATGGATTCGGGCCCAGATCTTTTGACTGGGGGAATGTGTGACATTGATCCACATTCGGTCCATCACCTGTTGTTTTTGCAATTGCCGCCCTAAGTGCGCTGGGGATGCCCAGACGTGGGTCCCAGGCACTCCACACCACTTGGAGTCAAGCTGGCCGGGCTGATGAGAGGTGTTACCTCGAAACCGGTCCGGTCCTCGGATGCTTGATTCCGTTCTGGGGAGGACATGGCTTTTGTAGTTCGGACTGGACTGTTCCCATGGGGCAACAGGGTCAGAGCTGATTTGCATATCGCCATTGTCTAACCCAGGGTGGTGTGGAGTGCAAAAAAACGATGGATTCGGGCCCAGATCTTTTGACTGGGGGAATGTGTGACATTGATCCACATTCGGTCCATCACCTGTTGTTTTTGCTATTCGTAGGACACCCCCGCGCCGCACGGCCACCAGCTCCCGCATCTCTGCCATTCTGTAGCTTCGTTCATAATTGTACTGTATTTTGTTTTTAAAGACTTTGTTTTCCTTCTGCTAGTAGTGTTGCCCCCCCTGTGCTGTTTTCCCCTGCGCCCACCCACCCCGCTCCCCGCTTCCTGCTTCCCGCCGCCGGGAGTGTGGACATGCCCCCTTCCTTCTGTGCCCTCCCCGCTCCCGCCTCCCAGCTGCTCCTCCCACCCTGCACTTGGCCATAAATGGCGACCGTGCGGCACAGGTGAGTGTGACCTATTCGTAGGACACCCCCGTGCCGCACGGCCACCAGCTGTCGCGTGTTTCCCCCGCCTGCCGCTGCTCTCAGCCTCGCTGAGCCTTCCCGCCTTCGGGCCACGGCCCCCGCCACCGCTCGTTGCTTTCCCGCATCTCTGCCATTCTGTAGCTCCGTTCATAATTGTACTGTATTTTGTTTTTAAAGACTTTGTTTTCCTTCTGCTAGTAGTGTTGCCCTCCCCTGTGCTGTTTTCCCCTGCGCCCACCCACCCCGCTCCCCGCTTCTCACTTCCCGCCGCCGGGAGTGTGGACAAGCCCCCTTCCTTCTGTGCCCTCCCCGCTCCCGCCTCCCAGCTGATCCTCCCTCCCTGCACTTCGCCATAAATGGCGACCGTGCGCACCGAAGGTGCGCCAAAGGTAAGCCCGTCTGCGCCCGTCTGTACCTGGACCGCGCCGAGTGCTAGGACCCCTGGCTCCCGTAGACACCAGCCCACCCGCCGGACCTACGACGCCACCGAACTCTACGCACTCAACGCCAGTCGAATCCCGGGCTGCTATCGAGCCACCCCGGGACGCACCCACGGACCCTGCTGCCACTCCTGCAAGTTCACCTGCATTCGGACCTGCACTACACCAGCACCGACCAAGCCGAGCACCAGCAGCAACCACCTCAAGTGCATCCTGCTCAACACCCGCTCCATCCACAGACACGCCGTCGAGCTTTGGAACCTGCTCGACACCACAGCCCCAGACGTCGCCTTCCTCGCGGAAACCTGGATGAACGCCTCCTCAGCGCCCGACATCGCCATCGCCATCCCGGACGGATACAAGATCACCCGGAGGGACCGCTTCAACCAGACAGGAGGAGGCATCGCCATCATCCACCGGAACACCATCCGCATCACGACCAACACTGATGACACCCTCCCACCCGCCGAACACCTGCACTTCCAGATCCACATCAACCCCAAGACCACCCTCAGAGGCACCCTCATATACCGACCCCCGGGACCACGCACACAATTCAGCGCAGACATCGCCGACTTCATCAGCCTGCACGCCTTCCCCTCCGCTGACTACATCCTCCTCGGGGACCTCAACTTCCACCTGGAGAACAACAACGACCACAACACCACCACCCTGCTGGACAACCTCGCCAACCTCGGTCTCAAGCAGCTGGTGACCACCCCCACCCACTACGCCGGACACACACTCGACCCCGTGTTCTCATCCAGCAAGGACATAACCTTCAGCCACGCCAACGGATTCCACTGGACGGACCGCAGCTGCATCCACTTCAGCTTCAGAAGGACCACGATCCACCACCACCAGCAACAGGTTGCACGCAGAAGCTGGAACAAGATCACAGCCGACCAGCTCATGACTTCCCTGAGAATGAACCCTCCCACCAGCGCAAGGAACCCAAGCCAGGCGGCCACCAACCTCGCGAAGTGGATCAGCAACTGCGCAGACGACCTCGCCCCTCTGAAGACCCCGCCTAGCAGACCCAGCAGCAAGAAAGCCCCATGGTTCACCGATGAACTCAAGAGCGCCAAGAAGAACTGCCGAGCACTCGAGAAAGCCAGGCGCAGAGATCCAACACCGAACAACATGACTGCCCTCAAGCTCGCCACCCGAAAACACCACCAACTGATCCATGCCACCAAGAAAACTGCATTCAAGGAACGACTGGATAACAACGCACACAACAGCAAGGAACTCTTCAACATCGTTAAAGAGCTCTCCAACCCCAACGCCGGAAACAACAACATCACCCCTTCGCTAGACCTCTGCAACTCCCTCGCCTCCTACTTCCACAACAAGATCGCGGATATACACAACAGCTTCAGCACTCAACCGACGCATGCCACAACTGAACCACCGCCCCCCACCACCACCCTCCGCGCCTGGACCCCGATCAGCACCGAAGACACCATCCGCACGATGAACTCCATCCACTCCGGATCTCCGACCGACCCCTACCCTCACCACGTCTTCAACAAGGCCGATGCTGTCATCGCATCCCACCTGCGGGACATCATCAACACCTCCTTGGACACCGCTACCTTCCCGGAGAGTTGGAAACACGCCGAACTCAGCGCTCTACTAAAGAAGCCATCAGCCGACCCCACTGACCTCAAGAACTACCGCCCCATCTCGCTGCTCCCATTTCCTGCAAAAGTCATCGAGAAGACCATCAACAAGCAGCTGGCCGCCTTCCTTGAGACGAACGGATCCCTCGACCTCTCACAGTCTGGCTTCCGGGCCAACCACAGCACCGAGACCGCCCTGATCGCAGCCACCGACGACATCCGAGCCCTGCTCGACAATGGAGAAACAGCAGCCCTCATCCTCCTAGACCTCTCCGCGGCCTTCGACACTGTCTGCCACCGTACCCTAGTGCAGCGCCTCAGCAACGTCGGAATCCAGGAGAAGGCACTGGAATGCATCATCTTGTTCCTCGCCGGAAGGACGCAGGGAGTCCGCCTCCCCCTGTTCAGATCAGAAGCCACTGAAGTCATCTGCGGCGTTCCTCAAGGCTCCTCGCTCAGCCCAACCCTCTTCAACGTCTACATGAGCCCCCTCACAGCCATCGCACGCCAACACAACCTCAACATCATCTCCTACGCCGACGACACCCAGCTGATCCTCTCCCTCACCAACGACCCCGCCACCGCCAGAGCCAACCTACACGAAGGGATGACAGACGTAGCCAAGTGGATGTTGAACAGCCGCCTGAAACTGAACTTGGACAAGACGGAAGTCCTCATCCTGGGATCCTCACCCTCCGCCTGGGATGACTCCTGGTGGCCCCCCGCCCTGGGCAGTGCACCCAAACCAACAGACCACGCACGCAACCTGGGCCTCATCATGGACTCCTCCCTCTCCATGACCAGACAAGTCAAAGCCGTCTCCTAGTCGTGCTTCAACATCCTGCGCATGCTACGTAAGATCTTCCGGTGGATCCCCACCGAGACCAGGAAGACGGTCACCCAGGCCCTCGTCACCAGCTGTCTGGACTACGGCAACTCCCTCTACGCCGGAACCACCACCAAACTCCAGAGGAGACTCCAGCAGATCCAGAACGCCTCAGCACGACTCATCCTGGACATCCCCCGTCGCAGCCACATCTCTGGACACCTGAGAGATCTGCACTGGTTCCCGGTCAACAAGAGAATCACCTTCCGTCTCCTCACCCATGCACACAAAGCCCTACACAACCAAGGCCCTGGATACCTCAACAGCCGCCTCAACTTCTACGCTCCCACACGCCAGCTTCGATCGACCGGCCACGCCCTCGCCGCCGTCTCCTGCATCTGAAGAGCCACCACAGGAGGAAGGTCCTTCTCCTACCTGGCCGCCAAGACTTGGAACTCCCTCCCGACCTACCTCCGCCTGACCCAGGACCACCTTGCCTTCAGGAAGCAGCTCAAGACCTGGCTGCTCGAACAGTAGCGGACCTCCCTCCCCTAGCGCCTTGAGACCCTCCGGGTGAGTAGTGCGCTATATAAATGCTTTGATTGATTGATTGATTGTGTTCGCCTAGGACATTTACGGCTGCTTGGCACCTGGTTTTCATGCTAGCCTGGGTGACACGTCTACTTTCTGTGCTCCCAGACAGTGTCAACAGCCCTGTTATCTCAAAATAGACACAGCCCTTCAGTTAGATTAATGTACATGTGTGAGCATGCTTCTCCTCTGTGAGGAAGTGGGGGGCGCACTGAAGTGTGTTTACCATTACAGTGCAAAGTAAAGGTATTTTTTTGGAAAGGATACATCTGCCCATGCCAAACATATATGTTTGCACTCGCATTCTCTACCACAGGGGCAAAACGCACCGAGCTATCTCATGGAGAACAGACCTTTTGCACACACTCTTGATTGAGGAAGTTAACAAAATAGAACTTTCAACAGGATATTTCAAATACTGCTTCTCTTGTAACAATGGGACAGGAAGCAGCCTGTCTGCCTTCCAAGTTCTGCAGAAAGAAAAATGAACTGTTAAAATTATGCCCAGAAAAATAAAATAAAATACCGCTTCTTAATGGGCTGAGGTCCTGAGGCCCACAGCCCCCTCTCTCCATGATATAGTTTGGATATAGCCAAATGTACGTTCCCTGAGTTCTTTCCAAGTGCCCACAACGCACCACATTGATAATGCCCCTATGACATTTGCCTTCTCCACTTGTGGTGAAGGAAAATAAAGTGGCATTTGTACATGTCTCATGGTACAGTGCAGATCCCATGTCCTTTACCAACGACTTTCTGAAATTATGTGTAGAACAAACAAGAGGGTACAGAGAACTAATTAGACAGGAAGGGAGACAAATAGGTGGAAGGGAACGCCTGATAATTTCGTAGAGTGCAAAGAGTGAAATAATTTTTTTAAATAAATACAACAATAGGTACTGAGAAATGGCCAGCTTAGCCATTGATGATAGGATACATTGAAGGGTTAAAGAAAACTCTTTTGGACTGGCTTTGAAATAAGGATCGCGGGCTGGCCACAGATTCTGGGCATTGCGCCAAGACTAACCCACACACTATGACAGTTTACTGTGGGTATGAACAGAACTGGTTAAAAAAAAGAAATGTTTTATTCGCAGTGGGAATGCAAATTCCTAAATGTATATTTACAAAATAGGATGGAATAACTGTTACAATTTATAGTTGTTTAAAGTTAATTTAAAGGAGGCAAACATTTGCTTATAGGTCAGGTTACACAATTGAAGGGAGGTATGTGTCTGTATATATGTATGTCTATGTGTATATATGCACATATAAAAAGGGGGGGGATTAAATGCCCAGGATCACACAATTTGGTCAGGTTAGGTAACTGGCCCTCCCCAAAAGCACAAAGCTTTCATTCTTCTTTTGCTTTGAAGATAATATACTTTTTAGGTTCTTTCCTTCATTCCCCTCCAGAGTGTAATGATAAAGGTTTTCACCCTCTCATATCTTGTTAGAAAGCTACACTTGTGCAAATATGTTCTATAATTCTGACAATTTGGCCCACACATTGCACTGCTACGGATTTCTCACTGATTTCTCACCTAGCAATGGTTCATGGACAGGGGGTGTTTGGTAAGGAGTAATGCATATGTGCTAGCTACAGATAATTATGCAAATGTTCAGCGTGATTTAAGAGGCACACCTTTCCACAATGGAGATATATCTCTAATTCTGGTTCATGCTTCAGCAACAACACAGGCTCACTGAAAAATTTTAAACAGTGGGCACGGCTAGAAATGTACTGGAAAGGGGCAAGATTATAAGGGTTGTACCTAATTGAATGGCACAAGGAAAAGTACTATTTGATGTATGCATCTAAAAGAATGAACATTAATGTTTTCATTTCTAGGTTCTTCAAAGAAATATAACCAATTATGTTGTAATGAGAATATGCTAAAATCCTTTTTTTTAAAGCAGTGTATTCGCAAGGGCCCACCTAGGATTCGGATACAGAGTTGTAATATTATGTTTAGTAATTGATCTTTAGTAATGAATATATGCAAATACAGAAGGATAGTGTGCATTGAATAACTGTGCTTCGTATTATGATGTTTCAAGGATACAATGTGCACACATTTAATATGTCTTTTAATAAACAGGTGCAGTCTTGAGGGGTGCTTGTGAATAGGTGTTCTGAAAAAAAAGAACAAAAAAAAAGCTTGTCCCTTTTGTGCCATGTAATGCGGCGACAAATTATGGCAGCAATATCCTTATATAAGATCATTTCTGATTATGACAGGGCTCCTTCCATAGTAGGGTTTGAATAATAACTATTACCTTATGCTGACACTTGCCACAGATATACAACAGGGGCTGAAGGTAATGGTAAGAAGAAAAAAAAGTTACAGGGCTGAAATGTCGTTTGGAGTATGTGCAAAACTACTAACTTAGATTGTCGCATGAGCAGAACTACACCTGCATATTTTCTAATGCTTAAATGCAGTTCACAAATATATTGTAGGAGTACTGTTTCTTGGCCTACTTCTGTAAAGTCTTGTGAATTAACAACAGTTGTATATCTGCACTTAATGAAAGAATGTGGGTGCACTTTATTTCATAACTGGGCACCTAATTAGGTCTGGCATTTAACAATGACCTTCTGTGTTTATTAAAATGTTGTCTCTCTCCATCTCTCTCCATGAGGGAATTCCTCACATCCATAGGCCACCAAATACAACATGCACAGATGATAAGTGACCTCCTCCAAGCATTACTGAGACCATCCAAAGTGGCCATAATAAAACGTGCAGCACACACGTCATCAAAGGAGTATGTATCGAAGGACAACGCATTCATTGATGGGGAAGAAAAGAAAGTAGCACTGACAGGTAGCCAGTTAGCAATGGTACAAATAACAAGCAGCGAAAGGAACACTAAAGATAACAGTGACTCATTACACTCTGACCCAATAAATAGAAGAGGAAAGGTAGAGGAGGAAGAAAAAGAGGAATGGGTCACAGGGGGATGTGTGCAAACAAGGAGGGGTTATGGACAAGGCCCAATGGGAGGATATGCCTGCTTCAGCTATGCTTCATTCCATCACACGCCTTTTTCACAGTCCCTCACATGATGGCCGAGATGGCATGATCAGACTGTTTTCCTGATGTTGGTACAGCTCCAAGTTCCACCAAATAACAGAAAGACTTTGCAGACAATGCAATATTTGCGCACAATACAATATTGGAGAAGACACACCAACTGCACCTGGTCATTTCCCACTTCCCCACAGACCACTTGAAAGTCTCCAGATGGACTTCATAGACATGGCCCCCACTCGAAAGTACAAATATGTTTTGGTAATAGTGTTCATGTTCAGCAAGTGGACAGAAGAGTATCCCACCAAGAACTGTGATGCAGAGACTGGGCCCAAATGCCTTCTAAAAGAACTCATCCCGCAATTTGGGATTCCATCCCTCCTGAGCTCAGATAATGACCCTGCTTTCATCTCCCATATGAAAGGGAACTATGAAAGGAGCTTGGGGTCACACAGAAATTACAGCGGGTGCGGTGGAGAGGAACAATGGGGTGTTGAAGATTAAGATTGGAAAACATTTGTGCTTAAAGTGAACTTTTATGGGTAGACGAACTACCACTAGCCTTGCTGGCAATGAGAAGAACACCATATGGGGTAACAAAGCTTAACCCCCACGAAACAGTATTTGGCCACCCTATGAACATTGTAGGCCATATGTCCACAAGCTCCACTACCAATAAAGACGACCTGCTTTTATGTTTTTGCAAGAATTAACAGAGACCTTATCTTCACCGCCAGGTTCTTCAGGCTCTTCCAGAAGCAGCAACTCCACCGCCACATGACCTGCAGCCTGATGAGTGGATCTGGGTAAAGGCCCACACCCGATGGCACTGCCTCCAGCCCAGGTGAAAGGGACAACACCAGATCATCAGTCAAGTGCCAAGGGCTGACATCCTGGATCCGCAGCTCCCACGCAAAGAAATGAGGAGGACCAGACAGCAGAGAACCAGCTCCACCTGCACCACCAGTGAATTCTGAAGTACTACGAAGGTACAACTTCCGACCCACCACGCAGGACAAGACCCACGGGAAGTAAGAGGCAGATACCTGCTCGGGGCAGGCTCGGCCTCCAACAGAAGACAGAAGACACCAGAGGCAGATACCTGCTCTGGGCAGGCTAGGCCTCCAACAAAAGCCAGAAGATACCAAAGGCAGACACCTACAGCACACAAGTCCAGGTCCAGGCTCCTGGGTATCAACACCCCAAAGATGCCTGTACCAGCTGTTTCCAAGGGAGGGCCAACTGTCATGTGCTAGTAACCTCTGACAGTACATCATCAAGGCACCAATGTTTTCTTCTAAATGGTTGACTGGCGTCTGCACCAATAGACCCCCTAGGAGGTGCAGAGCCCGCTAGTTAGAGTTGCAGGTGATGCTCCAATTAAGCACATAGCGGTGCATCACCGGCTAGTTACATATCAAAGACGAGACTTTGTAAACTCAAAGAACTGAATTGAACACTTGGTTAAGGGCATGCAACGACCTAAGTAGATCACAATTACGACAAATGCCAGCAACAAGATCTGGAATGCTTAGATCTATACAAGTGAGGGTAGAAGAATAACGCCTAATAATTCATGTAAGGTTATTGTGTCCTGGAATAAAATTAAATAGTGTGCTGGAACTAACTGTGCCAAATCCTCCGCTATTGAGTGGGTTAAGAGACCCTAAGAGACCTTATCTTGCAAGACATCTCGTTCCGCATTTTTGTACATCAAACAACAGCACAAGATATCGCAGACATGCGGCTTGACATTTGGATTGTGTGACTTATGCAATAGAAGACATTGGATCTGGTCTTATCAAAGACATTAACTGAAAAAGTGAAAGAAAGGAACAATGGCAAGTACGAGAAGAACGGACTGGAAATAGCCATCATTGTTAGGAGCAATATTGACACCAGTCCCAGGGATAATAGTGACTGCGCTGATAATAATATTTGCATAAGACATTGAAATACGGCTCATCAATGGTCAGCAGGGAGATGAGGGGTTAGAAGATAGTGATTTAGTATCAGATTGAGCGATGTTGAAGTCATCATTCTTGTATGATACCAAATGCTGTAAGCTTTTAGGGCCTGCTAAGTTGACATAAAAAGCAGTGCACAAATGCTTGTACTTTTCCAATTGCTTCGGAGACACAGCTTTGTAAGACAAGGTTTGATCAGGAATAATATGTGACAGGGAAGATGCTCTCGTAGGCCCAGACATTTCAGTATAGCACATTTTACAATATGTCTGGTCCTTTCTATTATGTTGCAATTATTAACTGGAAAAGCACCAGACTTATATCCTACATTACAGTGGAAAGTCCCAGAAGCTGCCCACTTGGGGCCCCATAGTTGGCAACAGTATAGTTTTGACCTTACATGGTATATGACTACTCAAACTCTTGTTAATTGGTCAAATGAACTATGATTAATTTGTGCTACGTATGTTATGATGCTACATCCTTTTGTGGTTTTGGCCTATATATACTGTCAGACCCGTCACCTCTTTGGACATTCAGTGGCATTTGCTGATGTCTCCGTCGTGCACGTTAATTTGCTGTTTGTGGGTCTCCAATAAACCTTGCTATCTTATGTGCTGACAGAGACTTGTGTTATTTGTATTATTCCTTATTCTTATTGTTTCAGCTTCCACACTATGACACCCCTTGCAGACATCATAAGATTGCAAAAAATAAACATCATCTCCTATGGGATGTATGACGTTACAACGCATGCTGTTACAACGCCAGTTTTACAACGCAAACCTTTACAACGCATAGTGCTTTGGGGTGTTGGATAGTGAATAGTTTCATTTACTATTCCAACTCCAGTCCCCGTGGACACTAGGGAAGGTGTTGGATAGTAATTAAATCTATTCCCTATCCTAGAGCGCCCCCAGCGCAATGCGTTGTAATGGTTTTCGTTGTAAAACCTGCATTGTAATAGCACTGCGTTGTAAAAATGTTGTTGTAAAGGATGTTTCCCTCTCCTATGACAATGATATTCATCTTGTCATCTTGCTCTCAGCAGACCCCACCTCAATGAAGACCAACCTACGCAACTGTATGAAGAGGATGTATGATGTTACATCACATACATTTACATCGCACACCATTACAACGCAATTTTTACAACGCAGATTCCTTCACAACGCATGGCTTTACAACGCATGACATTACATAGCAGATGCTATTACAACGCATGCCATTACAACGTAAGTATAGGTAAGTATATTATTTTATAAAAAAAATGTAATTAATAAATATTTAATTAATTTTATAAACCGAATTATTTATTAATTAATTTATTTGTAAATAAATATATATATATATTTTAAAAAAGTAGTGTAGGTGTTTATAAATAATATTCTGACTCCAGGGGAGTGTAATAGTAGGGTGAGTGCTGGCTAGTGTAAGGATAAAATATACTTTAATTTACATTTTTGAAGAACTATTATTAATAAAGAACTATTATTAATAAATATTAACATTATTCAAATTATTTTTTTTGATTTATTTAAATTATTTATTTAAAAACTGAACCCTAAAAATACCCCGGTTCCCCAAAACCCTAAAAATACCCCTGTACCCCAAAACCGAAACCAAGCCCTGAACCCTAAAAATACCCCTGTACCCCAAAACCCAAACCAAGCCCTGAACCCTAAAAATACCCCTGTACCCCAAAACCCAAACCTAGCCCTGAACCCTAAAAATACCCCTGTACCCCAAAATCCAAACCCAGCCCTGAACCCTAAAAATACCCATGTACCCCAAAACTCAAACCCAGCCCTGAACCCTAAAAATACCCCTGTACCCCAAAAACCAAACCCAGCCCTGAACCCTAAAAATACCCCTGTACCCCAAAACCCAAACCCAGCCCTGAACCCTTAAAATACCCCTCTACCCCAAGACCCAAACCCAGCCCTGAACCCTAAAAACACCTCTGTACCCCAAAACCCAAACCCAGCCCTGAACCCTAAAAATACCCCTGAACCCCAAAACCCAAACCCAGCCCTGAACCCTAAACATACCCCTGTACCCCATAACCCAAACCCAGCCCTGAACCCTAAAAATATCCCTTTACCCCAAAACCCAAACCCAGCCCTGAACCCTTAAAATACCCCTGTACCCCATAACCCAAACTATATATATAAAATTACTTAAATTAATTTATTTAATTTTTTTAATTTTTTTTAAAATTAATTTAAAAAAATCTGTAATAAAAAAATGTTTAAATAAAATGATATACTTACCTATACTTACGTTGTAATGGCATGCGGTGTAATAGCATCTGCTATGTAATGTCATGCGTTGTAAAGGCATTCATTGTAAAGGATCCTGCATTGTAATGGTGTGCGTTGAAACAGTATGAGTTGTAAAAGTTGCGTTGAAACGGTTGTATACCGTATGAAGAACGTCTTAGCCTGGATGAAGGAACTCTGCCTGAAGCTCAATATGGACAAAACTAAAGTTCTTATCTTCTGCAGACACACTGCCCTCTAGAATGGCTCCTGGTGGTCGGTGGAGCTCAGGCCCACCACCACGCTAAGAGACTATGCCAGTAACCTCAGCATAATGCTGGAAAATTAACTCCCCATGAAAAGTCAGGTCATTGCCATTTCCTTAGCATGTTTCCACAAGATCTGCATGCTCAACAGAGTGGCTACCCATAAGCACGGAAAAATGGTGACGCAGGCCCTCATCACTAGCCGAATAGTCACAGCAACACCCTCTATAAAGGCACTACCATCAAACTCATGAAAACACTCCAGACGTTCCTAGGAACAATAAAAAGCCATATAAGCGGCCCAGGACTGTATTGTTTAATTATGAGGAAATGGGGTGCATGGCTCTCCTCCCTGATAGTTATAGGCCCTGTGGAGTCCACCCATGGGGAAGCATTCCGTAAGGAGAAGGGGGCATGCGGCACCACTCATTGAGTCAAAATCGGCCCCAGGGATTTTAACACCATTGCCGAAATGTCTACAAAAGGAGAGCGGAACCACAGTGTGCAGTGGGACTTTGGCTTTACGTATGATAATAAAATAAAAGAACTCTATAAATTCAGTGAAAAAAATGAAGGTTTAATTAACGTGATAGTTTGGTGAACATGCTAGTAACAACATTAACATTTTGAACTAAGAAAAACACAGAAATCCATCAGTTATTGTAAGTAGAGCTAACTATATTGTGCGTGTGAGGGTTACCCTCATGTAACGCAGGAACCGCCCAACTTTTCCCACATGACGGCCTCCATGGGACACACCGGAAATAGAGTCAGTAGTATAGTGGGCAGCCCAGAAGTCGATGGCCCTCCTCCAATCAGAGCAGAGCAAGGCAGGACCCTGGAGTACAAGAAGATGCCTATTGGTTTACCTGGGTGTTCATGGAAGAGGAGAAGCGAAGCAGACGTGGAACGAGGTGACACGGAGGAAGAAGTGCCCAATACCATTACCACCACTGGTGAGGAGGAGCACTACACCGACGACTGCTCTGGGAGCACTGCGAACGAGTCCAGCACTCCAACCTAGAAAGGAGAGGCTGTGACTTCCACGCCCACTGCCCAGGAGGGTTGTGGGTGCAGGGAAGTCTCCAAACCCGGTTCTTTGCTTTGAGGGGTTGGTGGGCAGGGTTTAAAGGCCACACCCCCCCCAAAAACTAAATGTCCCTGGCACCTGGACACAGCACCTTAAGGAGGCACAGGTGAAGGGAGTACTCTTTTTTTAAAAATTATTAACTCAGAATGGTGTCCTTACTCTGTACCTTGCTGTTTTTCTTTCCTTGCCCAGCTAGTGCCGGCATCTCACCCCCTCCTGCCAAAGGAAACTGAAAACCAAGTGGAGACAATCCCAGCAAGGAGGGACAGCAAACCACCGCCAGTTGGCACGGACTGTGTCCTGCCATTTCTTTTGATAAAATTCCAAACAAAGGGACTCCAGGTGGGGATACCCAAGAGACATATTGGGGCTAACAAACTTTACTTTTCTGGTAATAAAATCCCTATGTTACTCCCAGTGACAAGTACCTCTAGAGCAGTGGTTCCCAAACTTTTTTGACCTGTGGCTCCCCTGACCTAATCGGCAGTTGGCCGTGGCTCCCCACCATTTTTTTACCGGTGGGTGGGTGGGTGGTGTGTACCTCCTGTTATCTTCCTTAAAGTATTTGGGACGCAATGAAGGTATTATATTGGTTGGAATGCTTGAATTATTAATCTCATCCACTGGCTGCATCCCAATCCATCGTTTTTTCCCCAACAGAGTACCTGGTCCCAAACCCTTATTTATGCCAGCTGCTGCTTTCAGTACCTTTTGGTACTGAGACCCGCTCTGAGAAAATGGAACATTGAGTTTGGTCTGTCGTAATCAGTATCCCCAGCCTTATTTTTACACTAAAAAGGTCTGTCCTTCCATCTGTGTGCCCCTCTATATCCAAACATATTCAACCATTTGCACACCTATCCACCATATATCCTTCCATCCATCATTTCACACAGCCATCCCTCCATCCACCCTTTCACTCATCCATCCATTATTCATCTACCCACCCTTTCACCCCATCCATCTGTACAATCATCCATGCATCCACTCTTCCACCCAGCCATCCATTCACTTACTCATCCATCCACCCATTCACTTACTCATCCATTCACCCAGTCATTTATCCTTCCACCCATTCACCCTTTCAGTCATTCATCCTCCCTTTCTCTCTCCATCCCCCTTTCACTTATCCATCCATCTACCCACCCATTTACTCATCCATTCATGAATCCATCCATTGATCCTATTACTCATCCATTCTTTCACTCATCCAACCATCCGTTCACTCATCCAGCCATCCGTTCTCTCATCCATCCACCCTTTCACTTCACTCATCTATCCATCCTTTTGTTCATCTACCCCCTTTCACTAACTCATCAATCCTTACATCCACCCTTTCACTCATCCATCCATTCACCATTTCACTTATCAATTCATCCATCCACCCATTCACTTGCCCATCATCTACCCTTTCATTCATCCACCCATCCATCCTTTCACACACCCATCCACCAATTCACTCGCCCATCAGCTGCCCTTTCACTCATCCATCCATCCTTTCACACACACATCCACACTTTTACCCATCCATCTACCCTTCCACCCATAGATCTACCCTTCCACCCATACATCCATCTATTTACATTTTCTCTCATCCATACTACCATTCATTCACTCATCCGCCCATCCTTTCTTTCATTATCTATCCATTCCCCCTTTCATTCATGCATTCATCCTTTCAGTAATCCATCCAGCCATTCAGACATTCCTTCACTTATTTACTCACCCACCTTTTCACATTATGAGCTGAGCCTTTGTTTGCAGAGTGGCAGGCAGAAGAGTCCCATCAATAATGAACTAAAGCAAGGGGTGGGCTGGTGGAGAGTTCACTATGCCCCTGCACATAGGCAGACTGAAAACGTAGAAGTCATGCATGATGCACAGTGCCAGGATGTGAGGTTACTGTAACATGGTGTTGTTTCCAGGGCTTAAAGCGGTGTAAAAAAACGGGGGGGTCTCTTTAAAGGGGGTGTTTGACGTAATTAAGAGCGCAGCTTAAAACACCTAGGCTAAAAATATGCGCTTAGCATAGTGTTCCGCCTCACTGGTATTATGTTGTCTCTGTCATTGCATCCAGATATATAATACAGCAAGTATCATTACACCTCAACAAGCCAGGACTATTGGCTTTGTCAATGGTTGCTAGTTCCTTAAAAAAAAAAAAAGGAGCAACCATGGCTTTGTTGAATACATATTGAAAATACTTCAGTTCTAAAATAACAGGACAGTGTTCTTTTAAACTTATTTTACAGGCTTCTTTGAATGAAGTGTTTCCTAACGTTGCAGCGTGGGCATTTTACTTTTTATCGTACAGAATGCCCTTCTGTACTCTGAGGCAGGAGGAGGCTGCCACATGGTGTCACACCCCCAGACTGCCCCATTGTCATTCAGTAAGTGGCAATCAGCGGCATACTGAATGACAATGGGCGGGAGGGGCTGCTTGTGCTCCTGAAGGAGTGCGAGGCGCCTCCAGCAGCAGGGGTGAGGCCTCTCACAGGGGAGCAGCGCTGCTCCCTGTGATGGCCAAAATTACAGATAGTGTGCGCGGCGCCCCTGGCACCTCATTACGGCGCACCGGGGCGCCGCGGCGCACAGTTTGGGAACCACAGCTCTAGAGTGTTATTTTCTTTCTGTACAACAAGGAGGGACGGGCGACCTGACTAGTCCCTTGCTCACAGTGTGCCTCTGCCATGCAGTGCTTATGACCTCACATATTTCATCACTCATGACATGTTCTATGATATTGTTTATGACATCATTGATGACATCCCAAATTACATTGTTGCTCATTTAAAGGATTAGTTACTAGGATCGCCTGATACTAATGATTTTAGAGCCAGGTGTACGACCATGGCAATTTGCGACTCGCAAATTGCGCTTGATTGCGAGTCACAAAATGTCATGTAAAACAGTGTATGAGCCACTGTTTGCAATTCCCAATGGGGGGTCTCTAATTGCTTGCCTCATGAACGTTCATCAGGCACTCACAATTTGCAACCCCATTGCGAATTGCTGGCACTCCCAGGGATGGTGGCCTGCTTAGTTCAGCAGACCTCCATGTCAGGGATTGTTTATTTAATGTAGCCCTTTTTCCTTAAAGGAAAACGGGATGCATTTAAGAAAATAAAAGTAAACGTTTTTGTTTCATTTTTTAAGGGCAGGTAGTGGTTCCTGGGACCACTGCCTACACCTAAAAAATATTTTCCCCTGCATTTGCAAAGGGGAAGGGGTCCCATTGGGACCCCTTCCCATTTGCAAGTGTATTACACGCTTCTTGAAGAGGGCAGTCAATTGTGAGTGTTTTTAGAACTCAGTTGCGGTCACAAAACATTCATACATGGGGTAGAGATTTGCTATTAGGAAGGGAAGCCCTTTAAACCCCTCTTCCTAATAGCGAGTTGCAATTCCTATTTAGCGAGTCGCAAATAAATTGCAACTCGCTAAATAAGAATTACACATGGCACTATTCTTTTTCGCTTGCGCAAACAGGTTGCTAACCCGTTTGCGCACGCAATTTAGACTTGTACATGTGGCCTCTACTGTTGTACATTGCAGGAAAGGTTTACTAGCTTTACATTGTAGTAATTCACTTTGCATGTAAGTATGTTTTACAAAATTTAAAATATAAATAACCCAATGTACATATGTATATATAGGTGTATGCCTAAAATGAAAGCATATCATTTAATTTAGCATATATATTGATTATCAATTAAAAAATATTTTATAGCATAAATATGTATAGAATTTGAAGTTACCAACATGTCATCATTAATAAATTAAATAATGGATTGAAAATATTACTAATTTTTTTTAAAGTAAGCTGTGTTCATGAAATCATGTAGAATTATTTTTAAAATATTACATTTTATCATGTTTAATGGTTCAGGGTGGGTTATATTTGATATATAATCTTTTTGTATGGCTTATGTGTGTCTCATCTATTAGGTGGTTGAAATTGTATTTTCCCGCTTATGGATGGGTAATGATTGGGGGTAATATGAAGATTTTAAGGGGTCAGACAGAGGCCCTAAATGTCAACGGTTTATCATTTTTGGTGTGGCAAGTCTTCAGATAAGCACAAAGGGCTCAAAGGGGTTGAATGTAAGTTCCTGCTTGGCACTGTGCTACAGAAAGCATTATGTATTTTCTATCACCTGATGTTTTCCAGATGGAGGGCCATCTCATGACTCTCAATACACAGCATACAAAACAAATTCTGAATGTGCAAATAGCTGAACCATGGACTTGAAAATAGTTTTTAGTTCAGGGATGATTGTCCTTAAGAATGGATTATTTCAGGGGGCTAGAAATGATCAACAAATATGGCTTAAGCTCTAAGTAGTTGGTGTGATGAACGTTCTCCCTGAGTCTGATGGTTTTCATCGGCTGGGGATCTGATGTTATCCATAGGCCTTAAACTGGTCTTTAGAGGCAGGAGGATCTGATGGCCTTAGGAGTCTGTGAGTTTGATCATGTGACAACCCGTGGCTTTGATTGTCTCCAGAGATGAAGAATCCAATGATTCCAGAAACCATGTGTCCAAGGCCTATGTAGTCAAATTCATAGCTGTTCTCGTTACAGTGGTCAATGTACAGCAAAATTCAGGCCATAGGAAAGTGTCCCTTTAAAAAGATGTCTCCATTAAATGAACATATAAAAGAACTGTAACACTTAAGTCTCATTATCAATGGCCTATTCTTTTTGACGTAAGTGTTAACTCCTGTTACCTCATACATAACTATTATATGTTTCGCGTTTTGTATCTTCCTGTGCATGCTAGGTAGATAAAACATATTCATCCCCACTAAATGTTTTCAAATCAAATGTGATGTCATTTAAATAGTGGAAAAGGGCCTGGAAAGTACTGGGGCATGCAGGCTTGTTGAATTTACATGTGATGTCCCATTTTAGAGGAAAATCCCATAATGGGTGCTACACATTGCACCCCAATAATAATACATCAACACATAATTGTTATTTATCAGGTGGGATAAATATAACACCTAACGAAGCAGCTTGCAATGAAGGCCTTAGTTGGAAAAGGAAATCTTGCTGGATTCATTGTTAGTAAACTTGAATATGATTGATGACAAAATGCTAAAAAGGATCATTTGAAAGAAGGAAGCATTACATCCAGGGGCCTCTAAAACCAGCACACTGTAGAATTAGACTACTTAAAACAATATTCTACTGTTAGATTAAATTATTGTCTCTAGAAGTGGAAAATTAAAACTCATACAGGAATTTTCCCTATAAATCGACATGTCTGAAATAATGGTTTGATTGCTTTAAAGAAGTGATGCAGATGAGACAGAAATTCTCTTGACAATTGAAGGGAGAATACGAGGAGGCCTGCCAGTCTTCCAAATAAGTCAAAAGTTGTAATGATTGAAGATAAAGATGGGCCAAAAGATCTTAGAGATGCCTTATGCCCATTAAATGAAGGGTGGATATGTAATATTGTGTATATCTAGAAACATTGTTCCCTTCCTTGATTGCTGTGTGTGGCAATGTCATAAAGTGTCTGAGCTGTATGACCCTGTGACACCTATAGTTAGCTTTACCCCACAGGATTTGGCCCCTACCCCAGTTGACAGAGTTGATACAATAGCCGTTGTTTCCAGTAATATGGTGGAAACTGAAAACACTACAATCTCTCTGGTGACATCTCTACTACAGTGTGGCTCTCAAAAGTCTGCAACCAAAATGGTAACAGATCCACCCAAACTCATAGGGCTGTTTTACATCTGTTTGAAAGATCACAACATTTAAAAGTCTGATTATGAAAGATTTCAAATGGGTTGGATTAGTGCTGGACTTGCAAAAATGCAAAACACAACAGGGTTTATCTCCCTTCCACCTGACCCAACATGTTACTTAGACACCTATTGACATACCCTTCTCGACTCATACAATCCTGCCCAAGCTGATAATGTCATGTCCACAGACAATTATCACCCATCCATCCTAGATCCAGATCCGTTAATTATTATGGACCTCAAACTAGTGTCCATCTCACACTAATCTATCCTTGTTAGAAAAGTACACCTAAAATGCTTGCCACTCAACTGCCCATCAGCAGTAAAGGATGCTGCCGACATAGCCGACCATACACTAAACCTAGACCTAGACCTCCTAATTCTCAATGAAACAGGGCTAAATGAATTCTCATCCGCTATTCTAAAAATCCTAGTTCCACCCAGCCACTACTTCATCTGTTTGGACAACCCAGACTACCCTGGACTGGCGTAGCCCATATATATATGATCAACCTCTCGGAGACCTATAATCTTCCAACTTCCTCTTGCAAATATTTGTGGATCAACATCTCAACCAAAGACAACTAAACTTGCACACTGTGCACAACCTACCACCCTCTTGGTGATAACCATACATTCTTTAAAAATATTTCATCTCTAACACCAACTAACAACAAAACAATCAGATTTGTCTTGGCAATTTCAGCATTCAATGGAACAGCACAAATTACATACTAGTGAACTGTTTAAGGACTTCCTCCTTGATCTCAACTTCATTTAGGCCTGCAAAAGGCCTTCTCATAATAAAACGGCCACCCTTGACTTAATCACAACTAAGGAGAACGCCGTCCAAATTGCCTTGATCCTACCATGCACCTGGACTGACCACTACAGCATCATCCTCTCCATAACTAAAAAGGCAACTATCTACAAAGGTCAAGCAGTGAAAAGCAAATATTGGATTAGAGACACCTGTAATCTCAACCCAGGCATCCTGTCTCCTATCAGTCATAATTTTCCTTCCCCTCCCTCAAAAATGTTTGGCACACAAGACCTCACAGAGCACAATGTAACTCTATGTCCAACATCTTGGACACCATTTGCCACAAACAATTAATGGGAGACCCAATAAAAAGATCTAACCTATGGTATTACTGTAACCTTTATGAGGAACACTGCTCCCTTAGACCTGCTGAAAGAGCATGGAGATTGACGCTTTCTCTGCCAAACCTAAAACTTCTGCAGCAAAGATGTAGTGCCTATATTAGCTGCATTTGAAGTTTCAAAATATCAGACTTTCGACATCAGCTATACACAGCCATGTATCAACCCCAAAACTCTCTGAAACTATCCAAAAATCAAACTAATGCGAAATGCAATTCCCCTTCTTCAGACATTTAAACTCTAACAAACTGCAAAACATTTGCCTCTTTCTTCTTTGAGACAACCAATTATTGACAAAGATCTCCAGAAGGCCCTGAAACTCTTACCCATTGAAACCTCACCACATCTCACAGTCATCTAAAAGGAAGAATACCCTAGATGCCATCTCCTCAAACCTAAATCAATGCCTCATGGTCCATCCTTCAGACATTTGATGACAGTGACATCTTAAAACCATTGACTTTCCTAAAATACTCTAGCCACTTCAAGGACATCTCTTACCTCCACACTCCTCCATTAGAACATATACCTCCTGCTCCCCTTGTTGGCCAGGATTATCAATGCCTCTATTTTACAAGACTTAATACAGGTTACCCTTATCTTAAAAAGCCCAGCTCAAACCACTCTCATCCCAACAACTACCGCCCAATCCCCAGCATCCAAACTTTAGCCAAGTTCCTGCATAAATTTGTGCATCAGCAACTTTGTAAGCACATTGAGCAATTCCAACTCCTCGATTAATGCCAGTCTGGCTTCACCTGAATCATGCAAAACCAATGGGGATGATGGATGGAGTGTTGAACAATGCAAGTACTCACCCCCAGTCAACTGATCTGGGTTTATTCCATTGTCATTCTTAGGCGCACTCCGCAAACCCAGTTCAGACATGGCCATATACAAATTAGTCTGACCCTGTGCCTCACGTGAACAGTCCAGCCCAAACTACTAAGCCATGTCTTCCCTGGACCGGAAAGAAGCATCCTGGGACAGGTTTCTGGATAATCAGCCGTTATTAGCCAGGCTAGCTTGAATCCAGTTGCAAAGTGAGCAAGGGACCCATGTCTGCGAATACCCTGCCAACTTAGGGCGAACAAAGCAAAACTAAAGAGGATGATGGATGAAGTGTTGCACAATGCCAGCCCTCACCCCCAGTCAACTGATCTGGGTTTAATCCATCATCATTCTTTTGCTCACTACACCACTCCAGTGCAGAAATGGCCATATGCAAATCAGTCTGACCCAGTGCCTCATGCCCACATTGTCGATGATGCTCTACATTTTGTCGATCAGACCAACCCCGTTCCTAACCCTACTTGATCTCTCTGTGGCATTTGACGTGGTTAAGCATGAGATTCTCATGAACATCTTAGAATTCATGATGTGTC
This sequence comes from Lissotriton vulgaris, assembly GCF_964263255.1. Classification (NCBI taxonomy): domain Eukaryota; kingdom Metazoa; phylum Chordata; class Amphibia; order Caudata; family Salamandridae; genus Lissotriton; species Lissotriton vulgaris. The sequence goes on along the minus strand of NC_141691.1, from coordinate 42,460,093 downwards.
TCTCTGGTACTTTGTTAGAATGGTTTGCATTCCTACATAACAGATCTCATAGAGTCCTGATCAACCATGCCCTATTTGCCCAGACACATGCCATGTGTGGTGTACCCCAAAGTTCACCTTTTCTCCCACCTTGTTCAAACTGTACATGGAAACTCTGACGAGAGGACTCAAACTATCTGACATTTCCAGATATATGCATACTGATGCTACACAACTTTACAGGAAAATTGCCTCACCCAAAGACATTAGCACCATAAATAACACCTTGACAAAAACACAGCATTGACTAACTTATAACCACCTCCAACTTAACACATGTAAAACTGGATTTCCCTTAATCACTCCACCCACTTCTACTTCAAAGATTGTCTTCTACATCTTACAGCCTTGAAATGTACTCCACATATCATTGAATCAGCAAAATCCTTTGAAATAATACTGGACAACAACCTCTCCAAGCAGAACTACATCAGCTCCTCCATCAGAGGGGCCAATAATCAACTTCACATACTAAAGAACCTAAAGCTTTTCTCTCCACTGCAGATCGCAAAATAGTGGCTCGATCACTTGGGATTTCAAACTAGACTATGGGAATGCTACCCTTGTGGGCATATGGAAAATAAAACGAGTACCTCTGAAGGCCACCAGGAATGCGATCGCCCAGATCAACACAAGCTAAAAAAAAGAGATTGCTTCACCCCTGTCCTCCAAACATTGAACTGGCTAAAATATGAGGCAAGAATTAATCTCAAAATGACTTGCATGACACATGAAGCTCTCTACCTTAATACAACATGCTTCCTGGCCCAGAAACTGATTATATATCCAGTGGGAATAAATCTTCTTGTAGCACAAGCTCCCTATTGCTGAAGCCCCAACAATTAAACAAAAACAAAACCCAACAGCAAGTCTTCTCCGGAATGCCCCTAAAACGTTGAGCTCCCTTCCTGCAAAGGACAGGACTAGTCCTTCCATAACCCTCTTCAAAAAATAAGTGAGTCTGTTATTATTTGATAGTCTCCTTCCCCACTGATGCAATACTTCTTAACTTTACTGCTGTGAATACAGTTGATCCTGATAACTTTTCTCTTTTTGCTAACCATGGTTGAAATTATATTGATTAACCTAATAACTTTACCAATTGCGATCTTCGCTGATTTTCCTCTCATAACCACCTGCAAGTAATGTAATGTAATTTAAAATCTCATTTATATAGCGCTGCTACCACTCCAAGGAGCATCTAGGCACTCAAAGCCAACCCAGCTCGAATAGGTTGGTGGACGGGAGGCAACACAAGGCACGTTACACACACTACTCTAGCGCCCTGCATACAGAGTCGCTAAGAGAGAAAATCCATGTCTTCAAGGATTTCCTGAAGTGGCTCTCCTTGAACATAAGTCACAGCTGAGGTGGCAATTTGTTCCAGGCCCTAGAACCCAAAACAAAAAGAGATTTCCCATCTTTAGTGACCAGTCTAAATCTGGGTATTACCAAAAGATTTCGATTAGCCGACCTCAAACAGCGTGCTGGCTGATAGCGTTTAAAGCCCTTGGCCAAGTATCTGGGTCCTTGTAACTGAAAGGCTCTAAAGGTGATAACAAGGACCTTGAATAATACACACTTGTGTATTGGTAGCCAATGGAGAGTCTTGAGCGCGGCCGAGGCTGATGACTTTCTTGGCCATTGAAGTACTAGACGGGCAGTGGCATGCTGGACTAACTGCAGCCTGTGAAGCACTGCTTTATTATTTCCTGCATATAGGCTGTTGCAGTAGTCCAATCTAGATGTTATCAATGCCACCGCCACGGTTTTCCTTGCTGCGAGAGGAAGTAAGTAAAAAAACTTCCTAAGTGATTTGATAATGTGGAAACACATACTAGCCACGCCTAGCGCTTGCTGCTTGAAAGACAGTTGATCGTCAAACTTAATGCCCAGGTTCCGAGCAGACGAGATAGTGTTGGGAGGGGCTTCAGCATCATCAGGCCACCATTGTTTAGGGGAAAACGGATTTTGAGAGCCAAACGGCAGTATTTCCGTCTTTCCGGAATTAAATTTAAGGTGATTGTTATTCATCCACTCAAATGTGGCCGTAAGACAGTTATCAAGGTTTTCCTCTGCTCCAGGCAGCTCCCTATCCAATACAAGAATCAGCTGCGTGTCATCAGCATATGATATTGTATTAATCTGGTAGGAGGCGATTAGATCCATCAGGGGTACCATGTAAAGGTTAAAATGTACAGGGCTCAGGCTCGAGCCCTGGGGGACCCCTGAACTGATGACTTTCTCTTCAGATTTAAATTCACCTAATACCGTGACTTGACGTCTATGGTTGAGGAAATTCCTAAACCACGTCAATACCACTCCTCCTATACCTGCGTTGCAAAGACGGTCGAGTAAAATCAAGACCGCCTTCTTCCCTTGGTCCATAGCCATTCGCAAGGTCTCTGCAGTAAACAAGAGGGCAGATTCGGTCGCATGTTTGGATCTGAACCCTGACTGATTGGCGTGCAGGAGGTTATTCTCCTCGAGAAAATTCGTAAGTTGGATATTAACGAATTTTCCGGTCAGCTTGAACATCACAGGGAGCAGGGAAATAGGACGCAGGTTGGAAAGAGTGGTAGGGTCCGGTATAGCCTTTTTCTGAAGTGGTGTAACCACTGCAAGCATCCAATCGCATGGGATTTCTGCTGTGGCAAGAGATGAATTGATGATGCTGTTAATGGTTTGGATTTACCTCCTCAACCGACGCCCGTAAAACCATAGGCGGGCAAGGATCAAAAGGATATCCAGATTTACTTGCTAGAATGGCTTAATGGGAATCCTCCAACCGGATGGGCATGAATTAATTGAAGTAGATGGTATTCGTTGATTCATAGCCCAACCTCACCTTTTCAGAACTCGATGGGTTAGATGGCACAGAAGGTAAACCCTTCACAATGTCATAGATCTTCTCCTTAAAATAGTTAGCGATGGCATTGCAGAGAGGTAGCGAGGGAGGGATTTTCTGAGACAATGATGTGGGATTCGTGACACTGGTAACAATCTTAAAAATCACCTTCTGTCCATTACCATAAGAGGTGATAGCCTCTAGGTAGTGTGCTTTTTTCACCAACTTAATAGCGGCATGGTACTTCCTTCGGGCAGATTTATAAATGTTGCGAGCGGACACCTCATAGTGTCTTCGCCTGTCAGGGCCTTGGTTTCTTAAGCCCCCCCTAGAGTTTCTCAGGAGCACAACCCTGAAAATCTACTATCTGCTGAAACGCTAGTACTTCCCCTTTTTCCTAGATGTGACAAATAATTCAGTCTAGAAAGGAAAACAAAGTAACTTTCCACCATGTAATCTTTATATTCAGTAAGCGATATTCAGCACGTAAGTTGGCGTTTATCTGCATAGACATTAAGTATCAACATGTATCACAGATTCAGTCAAGACTCATAATGGTTACAATAGCACAGGAGTTATTCGATACGTGGTGCATAAAGATTTACACAAGCACAGGTGTTTTATAATACGTAATGCATAGAAGTTTGTTTCAAAGTAATTCACGCAAATTAAGTCACCTCACATTAACCTCAGGTTGATGCACAAAAGAATGAATAGGTCTCAAGAACTAACTACTGTTCAATTCACAGCATTGTTCATTGCAAACATTCTATCATTGTAAACATTCAAATACCAAAAGAGCCAAGATGAGACCAAAAGAACTCAGAACAGAATCTATGCCCTAAGTCCTCCACCGAGGCAGTAGAAGTGTTTAGAAGTCTCACAACTAGAAGCAAGAGTCCAGAAATCAAATCCGATCAACCAAGTCCAGAAAAACAACAAAGGAAACGCCCCTCGCGTTTGTCCTTAAAAGCCTCTTGAAAGTTCCTCCAGCCGGCAAATAGTTATTGGTTAAATCCTACCTGCGTTTTCTGCAAGCGGATTTTCGTGGTAGTTTACTACCATTTTACAGGAAACAGGATTGCTTGGAACTCCAGCGAAGACCTCAGCGTTGGAAGCGAAGACCGGAACAGAAGCAGGAGACCTCCGATCTCAGGAATCAGAAAGGAATAATCCGCGCGGTGATTTGGGCGTGGCCGCCTTTATAGTCCCCAAGCTGAAGTACGGAGGCTGCAGAGGGAACAAAGACCTCGGCAGCAAAACTCAAAATAGGAACTTCAGAGGCGTAAGGCAACAAGCATTGGCAAGACGCTTTGATAAACATTCGAAACAACAAGCATTGGCACACAGGTGATTCAAGCAACAAGCATTGGCGAGGCGCTGTGATTAACATTAGCAATAACAAACATTGGCACTCAGCAAGGGCAAGAATCTAGTAATAACAAGCGGGCACATTGATAACAACAATAGTTGGTGCAGCAATCGTTGGTGCATAGCAACAAGCATTGGCAGCAACAAGCAGTGGCACATAGCATAGTAAGGGCAAGAATCCTGACAGTGCCCCCCAACAAAAATGAAGACACCCCCCCCAGGACCTCAAAATTGAGAGATTGGGTGTCGGGCATGAAAAGATCGCACCAAACGAGGAGCATGAACATTGGTCTCAGAGACCCATGAGTCCTCCTCAGGTCCATAGCCTTTCCAGGAGAGCAGGTACCAAAGCTTCCCCCTAACACGCTTACAGTCCTTAACACAGCGTACCTCGTACTCATCCTGACCTTTCACAAGAAGAGCAGGAGGGCGAGGTCGCCGTTTGACAGTAGCCCTCTTCAGCAGAGAAACATGGAATACAGGGTGAATCTTCATACTGTTAGGAAGGAGTAGTTTGTAAGTCACTGGATTCACACACTGAATAATCTTATATGGTCCAATGAATTTAGGATGGAACTTGTATCTTTTCCTGAACTGAAAGTTCCTGGTAGAAAGCCAAACCACATCGCCTACATGAAGATCTGGACCCTTTTGACGCTTCCTGTCCGCAAACTTTTTGTACGTGGCTTTGGCTTTCAATACATTTGTTTGCAAGGCTTTAGTGATGCGTTCCATTTCCTTGAAATGCGAATCCAAGGAAGGAATGTGGGTTTTGTGATGAGCCAGTAGCAAGGGTGAAAAATGAGGATGTCGGCCATAAACAGCAAAAAAGGGCGACAGACCCGTGGAGGCGTTCTGCAGATTATTGTAAGCGAACTCAGCTTCCCATAAAAGAGTTAACCAGGAACCCTGCTTCTTGAACAGAAAACACCTCAGATATTGTTTCAGGACCTGGTTGACTCGTTCGGTTTGCCCGTCTGACTCTGGATGGAAACTAGTGGAAGTGTTACAAGTAATGTGAAGAGTCTTACACCAAGCCTTCCAGAACTGCGAGATAAACTGTGGACCTCGATCTGAAGTAATGGATCTAGGAAGGCCGTGTAGACGAACCACATTTTCCAGGATTAATTGGACCAAATGAGACGAAGCAGGAAGCCTAGAGCAAGGGATAAAGTGGGCCATCTTTGATAAACGATCCACTACCACCAGAATAGTGTTCATACCTTTCTCTTCCGGCAAATCAGTGATAAAGTCCATAGCAATGTCCTCCCAGACCTGTGTTGGGGTGGGAAGCGGAAGAAGAAGACCTTTCTTTCGACCATGTTCAGTTTTAGCTTGGGCACAAACATCGCAGTTCTGAATGAAAGTTTGAACATCCCTATTCCAGGTTGGCCACCAGAAATTTCGCTGTAGCAACTCTTTGGTTTTTGTGATACCAGGATGACCAGCCAATTGACTAACATGACACCACTGTAGAACTTGAGTTTGTAGTTTCTTCGTAGGAACAAATAAGAGGTTGGAGAAAAAGGGTAGATTCTGATGGATTGTTCTATTGGGCCCATCCTGAACCCAGGAAAGAAGTTTGGGTATAGGCATTGCTTGTCTGATTTGTTGAAAGAAAACATCGGACATCGTGGCACCTATGATTTGTTTTTCGGAGAGCATACTAGTAGGCTTGGGATTTGAAAGGAAATCATCTGGTTTATGATCATACCGTGACAGGGAATCTGCTTTGTTGTTCTTGGTTCCAGGTCTAAAAGTTATGACGAAGTCAAATTCTGCAAAAAACAATGTCCAACGGAGTTGTCTGGGGGTTAAGGCTTTTGCACATCTTAGGAATTGCAGATTCCGATGGTCTGTGTATACGGTTACTGTGTGTCTTGCTCCTAGTAAATAGTGACGCCATTCTTTGAAGGCATAACGAATGGCCAGGAGTTCTTTCTCAGCAATGGTGTAATTAGTTTCTGCAGGCAGAAACTTTCTGGACAAAAAGGCAATAGGATGCAGTTCATTGGTTTCTTGGTCTCTTTGTGAAAGAATCGCTCCTACTGCAAAGTCAGAAGCGTCCGCTTCCACGATAAAAGGCAAGTCCGAATCAGGATGTCGTAAAATGGGTGCCTGCGTAAAGGTTCTTTTAAGGGTTTGAAAGGAGGAGTCAGTGTTAGAGGACCAAGTGAACTTAACATTTTTCCTTAACAGCTGAGTCAAGGGTGTGGCCAAGGTTGAGAAATCTTTGATGAAACGGCGGTAGAAATTGGCAAACCCAAGAAAACGTTGGATATCTTTCACTGAAGTTGGGGTAGGCCAATCAAGGATTGCTTGGATTTTTCTTGGGGCCATAGTAATTCCAGATGGAGAAAGAATAAAGCCAAGAAATTCGACTTTGGTGGTATGGAACTCACATTTAGACAGCTTGCAGAACAAACCATGAGATCTCAAGGTGTTTAAGATGGTCTTCACATGTCTAATGTGTTCCTCCGTTGAGGATGAAAAAATTAAAAGGTCGTCAATATAGGCTATGACGAACCTATCTAAGAAGTCCCGAAGGACATCATTAATAAAAAATTGGAATGCTGCCGGAGCGTTGCATAAGCCAAAAGGCATTACACAATACTCAAACAAGCCAAAACGAGTTCGGAAGGCGGTTTTCCATTCATCACCTGGTCTGATACGGACCAAGTGATAAGCGCCTCGCAAGTCGAGCTTCGTAAAAATCGTGGCAGAGCGCACTTGATCAAGAAGCACCGGGATCAATGGTAGAGGATATCTATTCTTGATGGTGATGTTATTAAGTGCTCTGTAATCGATACAGGTGCGCAATTCTCCATTGCTTTTAGGCACAAAAAAGAGCGGAGAAGCTGCGGGAGACTTGGAGGGCCTGATGAAACCATTTTTCAAAAATTTATCAAGATATTCCCGAAGGTGGTTATTTTCTAGGTCGGTCAAGGCGTAGATTCTACTACAGGGTATCTTGGCCCCAGGCACTAGATCTATGGCACAATCATAGTCTCTATGTGGTGGTAAGGTTTCTGCCTTTTGCTCACAAAAAACATCTGAATATTCCTCGTAGATGGGAGGAAGATCTATGTCTTGCTCAGCGGCTGTGGAGACATAAAGGGCAGATGCAGTGTGTAGAAAGGAACTTGGAGAGTTCTTAGAGTCTTTTACCGGATCCCCACAGCATCCCTGTTTACACCAAGAGGAGGTGAAGTCAATTGTACGTTCAGTCCAATTGATAGTTGGATTATGCATCGTTAACCAGGGGATGCCCAAGATAACTCCGAATTGGGGTGCGTCAATCACATCGAAAGATATTGTTTCTTGGTGTTGTTCGGAGCCCACATCACAAACCATTACTATGGGAGAGGTGCAGTGAGTGATCATTCCTGAAGTTAATTGGGTTCCGTCGACTGCATAGACTATTTCAGGTTTCTCCTTCACAATAATGGGTATACTTGTTTTTGCAATGAACTTGGAATCTATGAAATTTCCGGTGGCACCAGAGTCAATCATTGCGGCCACCAAGATTTGGTTGAGTTTAGGTAGTCTGAAAGAAACATTCAAAGTGAGATGAGGCACTGTTAACTGTAAGGTGTTTGCAATGGTTTGTTCAGGAGGGGACTGCCAACTCGAAAAAGTCTCCTGATCCAATTTCGAGTTCTCTAGTTTTCCGACTTCGTTTCCTTTTTATCTCGAGACCAAGAGTTCTTAGGTTTGAGTGAACATTCCCTAACAAAATGTCCCTTTTTACCACAATAAAGGCATAGACCATTCTTGCGCCGGGTTTCTTTTTCTTCTGAAGTTAAGGGTTTCCTCAAACTTCCTATCTCCATAGGCTCTGTGGATTCCTGGGCACTGGGAAGTGATCTATCCTTAGTTCTGGAAAAGATTCTAACATCAGTTCGTTTCTTATCTCCTTTGCGGTCAGCAACTCGATGGTCCAAACGTAGACTGAGTGCTATAAGATCTGCACATGTTCGAGGTTGAGGATCTATTGGTGCAATAAGGTCTTTAAGCTCATCTCTTAGCCCTTGGTAATAGAGAGCTGCCCTCTTAGCTTCTGGCCAGTCAGTTTCTGCAATGAGACGGTTGAATTGGGTAAGGTAGTGTACAAGTTCCTTGTTTCCCTGTCTTAATTCAAGTAGTTCTCTATCGGCTGATCCTGTTATTGTTCTTCTATCGAAAATTCTCTCAAACTCTCGTTTAAACTGCACCCAGTTATATAATATTGGATCATCGGATTGCACCAGGGGAACCGCCCACATAGCTGCGTCACCACTCAAAAAGGAAATCAGAAAGGCAGTTCGTGACTGAGGATTTGGGAATGAAGCTGGTTTAACCATGAAATGCAACTGAACCTGCGTAAGAAAGGTTTGGAACTTGTTTGGTTCCCCACCAAATCTCTCAGGCTGGGCCAACGGAACAGTAGTAGGAACAGTAACTGAAACAGAGGGTGATGGACCTGCTGCATTTGTTTGATGCTGAGCTGTAGATGGAACTGAATCCAAACGTGATTGCAAATGAATAACCTTATTGGCTAAAGCTGCTGTTTCAGTTCTACTGACTGTTAATTCGGTTTGTAAATTCCCAATCATTGCACATAGATCATCCATGGTGGCATTCATTTGGTTTGCTCGGGAGAAACAAAATTCGTGGGCGGATTATTCTGTCAGGGCCTTGGTTTCTTAAGCCCCCCCTAGAGTTTCTCAGGAGCACAACCCTGAAAATCTACTATCTGCTGAAACGCTAGTACTTCCCCTTTTTTCTAGATGTGACAAATAATTCAGTCTAGAAAGGAAAACAAAGTAACTTTCCACCATGTAATCTTTATATTCAGTAAGCGATATTCAGCACGTAAGTTGGCGTTTATCTGCATAGACATTAAGTATCAACATGTATCACAGATTCAGTCAAGACTCATAATGGTTACAATAGCACAGGAGTTATTCGATACGTGGTGCATAAAGATTTACACAAGCACAGGTGTTTTATAATACGTAATGCATAGAAGTTTGTTTCAAAGTATTTCACGCAAATTAAGTCACCTCACATTAACCTCAGGTTGATGCACAAAAGAATGAATAGGTCTCAAGAACTAACTACTGTTCAATTCACAGCATTGTTCATTGCAAACATTCTATCATTGTAAACATTCAAATACCAAAAGAGCCAAGATGAGACCAAAAGAACTCAGAACAGAATCTATGCCCTAAGTCCTCCACCGAGGCAGTAGAAGTGTTTAGAAGTCTCACAACTAGAAGCAAGAGTCCAGAAATCAAATCCGATCAACCAAGTCCAGAAAAACAACAAAGGAAACGCCCCTCGCGTTTGTCCTTAAAAGCCTCTTGAAAGTTCCTCCAGCCGGCAAATAGTTATTGGTTAAATCCTACCTGCGTTTTCTGCAAGCGGATTTTCGTGGTAGTTTACTACCATTTTACAGGAAACAGGATTGCTTGGAACTCCAGCGAAGACCTCAGCGTTGGAAGCGAAGACCGGAACAGAAGCAGGAGACCTTCGATCTCAGGAATCAGAAAGGAATAATCCGCGCGGTGATTTGGGCGTGGCCGCCTTTATAGTCCCCAAGCTGAAGTACGGAGGCTGCAGAGGGAACAAAGACCTCGGCAGCAAAACTCGAAATAGGAACTTCAGAGGCGTAAGGCAACAAGCATTGGCAAGACGCTTTGATAAACATTCGAAACAACAAGCATTGGCACACAGGTGATTCAAGCAACAAGCATTGGCGAGGCGCTGTGATTAACATTAGCAATAACAAACATTGGCACTCAGCAAGGGCAAGAATCTAGTAATAACAAGCGGGCACATTGATAACAACAATAGTTGGTGCAGCAATCGTTGGTGCATAGCAACAAGCATTGGCAGCAACAAGCAGTGGCACATAGCATAGTAAGGGCAAGAATCCTGACATCGCCACCTCAGCTCAAGTGATCTCACTTCGCCTAATTCCAATTTTAGGGCTAATGAGAACAATCTTTCTGGGCAATCTTTCTATTTTTAACAACGCTTGGGTTTTTATACTACTTCGTTAGAGGCAAGTACGAACCGAATGTTGCCATCCATTCATTGAACTGCAAGTTATCGGTCCGAGTGTGGCCAGTTAACACAGGTTTACTGTCTCTTAGTTTCTCCAAGAGGTCTGGCCGGGTAAGTGAGTTTTTCCAATCTGGTTTGAGACCAGCAGCACTTGGTCTCCGATATTTTGCCGGGGCCATATCTTTTAAAAAAAGATCAAACGGGGTGAATTGATGGTCTGACCAAATTTGGGCACACTGGGATCTAACTATCAGACTGTCTGAGTTAAAACAGATACAGTCCAAATCATGACCTGCAATGTGAGTAGGTTCCAGCGTCAGCAGGGTAAGACCAAGGATTTTAATAATATCCATAAAACAACTTGTCCCTGGCTCCTTAGGGGAGTCTAAATGGAGATTAAGGTCACAAAACACCGTGCAATGGGCGAACCTAAGAGTGAGATCACTCAACGCATCTCCAATGCTCTCTAAAAAATCAGTGGGTGAGCCAGGTGGGCGGTAAATTAAGGCCCCAGAGAAGGAAAAGGAGTCGTGGATACCAAGGCAGAAAGCCATAGCTTCTGCCCCCTTAATACCTGGCAACTCATACGTCGTACATTTCAGTGTACAACAATAGATTATAGCCAAACCACCTCCCCGTTGCAGGGGCCTATATAGTCATGTTGGACCTGGCTTCGTGGCGTGGTCACCCTGACCCCGGCAGCTCCCCAAGACCCTGAACCACCCGACCCTTCCCGCCATGACATACATCCCCGACACTAGGCTTCCCGTCCTCGTCCCCCATTTTCCTGGTAACCAAAGCCGAGGCCCATGTCCCTGCACCTAGGATGGCAGCCCCGACCTCGGCCGATGGCGCCTTCCCCAGCCAGGGGGTAGAGCGCTCCCTGTGAGCGAGAGAGGGAGGAGTAGCTTGGTCACACCTTCCACCTCCCCTCGAGAGATGAGTTTCGATCATCCATCCGGCCTCCTTGAGGGCTGGCTCCAGGCCTGCTGAGTGTCTGGGATCCCTCCAGACCCAACTTGAAAGGATGAAAGGAGTCACCGAGGCGGAACCCCCAACAACCAGCCCCCAGGTGCTAAGACCTCCGCCTGCGAGGGCTCCGGACATCAAAGGAAGGGAGTCCTATATCAAGGGTAGCTCTGGAATGATCAGGCAGTTGTATTCTGGAATACGTGAGCCCTGCTGACCTTGTCGTGGCTTCTTTTTGCAACCGAAGAGACTACCGAGCCCTGCTGACTTCGTCGCTGCTCTCCTACAATCTGAAGAACTATCTGAGCCCTGCTGACGCTGTCGCGGCTCCTCTGCAACCGAGAAGATCTGAGCCCTGCTGACGCTGTCGCGGCTCCTCTGCAACCGAGAAGATCTGAGCCCTGCTGACGCTGTCGCGGCTTCTTTTCCACCGAAAAAGACCACCGAGCCCTGCTGACGCTGTCACGGCACCCCTGCTACCTGGAGAACTCTTGAGCCCTGCTGATCCGATCGCGGCTCTCCGAAACCGTAAGACTACAAACTTTTTGCTCGAGCCCTGCTGATTCGATCGCGGCTCGGAGACTATTCTGGTCCGGCTGGACCCAAGATCACCCCGTATCCCCTAGCTCGAGGATTGAGAGCTGTGCACCGGATACTTAAACCTTTGAGACTGTCCTGCTACCCTACCCCTACCAAGACTCTTTGAGCCCTTGCTCGCCTGTACTTGAGAAACTGCGGATCATAAAGATTAATTTTTATTTGAAGAGATAAAGAATACGTACTCTTAACCTCTGGTGTGGTGTCTCTTTGTTGAGTGGTGCTAGTGCAGCGCGTACGATTCTAGATTCGGGATCCTCAGCCTGAGGGTCTCCCGCCAGTGCTCGGCTGTGTTCCTAGGAGAGGTGGGTCCCAGAGTGGTCAGGTGCAAAATCTGCCCTTCCCTGAGATCGCCCTTCTAACATCGCTGAATTAAAAAAAATTGCGGGAGAGCCACTGCTATATCCGGTTTGCACCAGGGGAGAAGACAGGTTTCTGTAACAAAAAGCCAGTCCAGATTCCTCTCTACGATCAGGTCATTAATATGCTGTACATTTTTGCACATCGACCTGGAGTTAATAAGCCCCCCCTGTAGAACAGTGGGCTGAGTGTCGTCTGGAACAAATGAGACTGGAGTAAACCTAGCCTTACAGTGAATGCAACAAGCAGGACCATCCCATGTATCTGGTGATAAGGCATCATGGCAGTCAGGGGAGCACTCATTGAAAGAGTATAACCACTCCCTAGACTGAAACTGACCACTTACACATGGAGCGGAGTCCCTAGCCTCTACCACTGCCTCGACCCTGACGAGCGCAGACGGGCAGGACTCTGGCTGGACTCCGGCGCAAATACGGCGCGCCCGCTGCGCGTCACCACTGCGCGTCCCCATGACAGGTTTAAATAGGGGACTCGCCTGCCCGCCTAAGCACTAGAGCGCTCACCAAGATGGCGGCGCTAGGTGTCCCTATCTACCCCCAAGATGTCTACAAGGCGTGTGCTCCTGAGAGTGACCCGCTAAAACAGCAGTGAAAATGCTGATTATGGTGCAGGTGAGCACAATAAGTGCAATTAAAAACAAGGGGCTAAAAGATCCGTTATCTAAAATTTACACAACAATTTTACACACGCACGTACTTCCGCGGTTGAGCTAGCTAGGAGCGCCTAATGCATAGAATGCGCTGCGTTGCACAAAAGTTATCTTATCCAAGGCAGGGCTGCAGTGAGAGACCGTCTTAAATAGGGGACTTGTCTGCCCGCCTGAGCACTAGAGCGCTCACCAAGATGGCGGCGTTAGGTGTCCCTATCTACCTCCAAGATGGCTACAAGGCGTGTGCTCCTGAGAGTGACCCACTAAAACAGCGGTGAAAATGCTGATTATGGTGCAGGTGAGCGCAATAAGTGCAATTAAAAACACGTGGCTAAAAGATACGTTATCTAAAATTTTACACACGCGCGTACTTCCGCGGTTGAGCTAGCTAGGAGCGCCTAATGCATAGAATGCGCAGGTTGCACAAAAGTACCTTATCCAAACACAAAAAGGTCTTGTTTGTGGTATCACCTTGTGATTCTATGTGTTTTTGGGGCAAATTATTTTCCCATTGTAGAGTACTCTGATACCTGAATTGGCCTTGTTCACGCTATATAAAACTTCATCAATAAATCAAATGAAAATAAATGGTAAGTTGGTGAAAAACTCTTGAAACCAAAGATGATATTAACCTATCATTGTATGATATATGTGGTTATTAAACTTGTTGTGCCCACAATCATATCCCATGAGTATCAGGAAAAAAACAAGCAGGGTACCACTGTTTTGCTGGTAAATTAACAAAGGAATTCTTGTACATTAGAATTACTTTTTCTCTGAGGTATTATAGCCATAAGGTTATTACATGTAGGCAACTGAGTTTTGGAAATTAAATTGTACCTCAGTTGTTTTTGGCCAGCTTTTCAAGCAAAGGTCACAACCGTGTATCTGAGGACTGCAACCTACCAGCTTGTCTGTTTGGTTTTATGAGATAGTCCAGTTAATTTTCATTTCCTAGAAGCTGATTCTTTTAATCACGCAATAAAGCTCTTATATATATTTCCTAGAAGCTGGAAAGTGTATAAATATGTATATATCTTCCGACATGCAGTGATTTCCTTCATTTAGTAATTTGTGGTTTCAGAGCCAACCAAGCATCAATAAAATGTATTTTTATGATATCTACTGTAATTGAAATGAGTTGCAAACCCTTCTTAGGGCCCGATTACGATGTGGTTAGGAAAGCATTTCCAACTAGGGCCCAATTACGATGCAGTTAGGAAAGCCTCCTAACAGCATTTTCTCCTTCCTAATCAGATAGGGATCTTGTCTTCTCGACCAAAGGCCAGATTACGATGCGGTTAGGAACATAGGTTCCCATGAAAGTCAATGGTAGTCCTACCAAATTGCATGTGGAAGCATCCGGATGCATCATACTCGGTCGGTCGGACTCCCCCGACTCGAGTCTGTCTAAAACCATTTTCAAACCTATTTGATCAGGAATATTTCCTAACCACATCATAATCAGGACCTTAGAGTTATACAGGTCATAAGTGTACAGATTTATTTAACCCAGAAAGATATTTAAAATTAAGATTGGGGAAATGTTAGCACTAAAAGTTTCAATTGTTTGAATATTACTCTTGACACTGATTTAAATCAAGACTGGTGTCTTAGAAGTCCAATCCGTAATACAACTCAGAGTCAAATTACCAAAATAAAAGGTTAGTCTATCAACAGCAATTTACACAATTTGCGCTTAGAGATGTTAAATGACTGGTTCTTATCAGAGGGGCTTTAAATAACTCCATTGATCATACTTCAGTTGGCTGTTTTCTAAAAGATAAGTTCATAAGCTTTTTTTAAGATTTTAGACTGTTTGGGGATAATCAACTAATAAGGAGGTAAAAAATACAGCTTTGAAGCTGGACTAATGCTGCCCTTAACAGCGTTAACTGTAAACTCTCACTTCCCTATAGTTGACAGGTTCATCACATGCCAATGAATGTGAATTTTAGAATTGTGGGTGTGTGCTTCAAAAATTATAGATAGAAGAAAAAATGTATTCCGTCTTAAGACCGAGGCAAGATGGCGGCCGTGGCGTGGGTTGTGTAGGCAGCTCTTCTCTTCTCTTCTCTCCTGCTCCCCTGGACCTACGGAGTTACTGCTGTGGGGAGTGGTGCATGTTGTGACCAGGCGTGAAATAGCTCGGAATATCTGCTGCGACTTGATTCAGACAAAAATGTTACACGTTAATTCTGCCTTTATGAGGAAAAACTGCTGAAGTGCTGAAGACAGTGGTTTAGCCGATTTAAAACCTAACAGCTTGCTCGGCATAGTCTTACGGGACTGGCTACCGGTGTGGGCTGGAACTCTGGCGGGCTGGAGCTTAGTGTGGACAGAGCAGATCAGTGTAATCGGCAGCGCGGCCAACAGCAGCTGCTGTGAGGAAAAGAACGTCAGAGAGATCAGCGCGGAGATTAAAGCTTGTTGAGAGCCTAACTCTGGTAATACGCTGGATACATTGTTTGTATGCTGCAGCTGCAACAACGTTGCTTGGCGCATGGAGTGAAAATAAAATGTATGGATTATTCTCGGTAATGGATTATTAATGGAATGGACTATTCTCTGTAACAGCACGTTACTCATGTTTACTCTGTCTGGTAACTTGCCTGGAACTTTTAGAAATCCCTTGTGGATGGATATAGCGTGAGCACTGGGAAACACTGATTATACTGAATCTGTGGCGGAAATAGAGCCAGTGTGACTTTGAATCAGGGGCAGAGCTGCCAGTGATCAAAGCAGAGAAATAGGGTTTTTTTTTGGTAATACTATCGCGAATGCTTGGGAAGCTGTCAACGAGCTGGCATAAAGCCCTGTATTGGAGAATACCCGCTTGGCTGCTGCATGGGTATTATAGCAGGGTGGCCCGGGGGAGAGGAGGTGCCTCTTTAAAAAAAATGATGCCAGCGAAGGGGACAGCAAAAGTAAATGAAACCGTTAAAGTTAACACCCGCAGTGGGAAAAACAAAGAGCAAGGCATGGAGGCATCCAGAGAGGGTAGTGGAATGGCGGGAAAAACGGCAGAGGACCCTAGTAGAGACGGTGAAGCTGCTATGGATCCTGCTAGCATGGCTAGTACCCTTAACAGTGCCAGCCCAGCTCAGTTAAAAGATGGCGAAGGCAAGGGGAAGGGTGCTACAGTTCAGAGGGTAACAAAACAAAATATTCAGTGTCAGACTCTTCCAGCAATGTTCGAGAGGCAGAATGCCCGCAATACTGACATACCAGCAGTTGGAAGGGTGGATATACCTGAGGTAATGACTGAACAAGTAATGCTGGGGCCGGTTCTTTTGGACATTTCTGATACCCCCAACGATGCACAAACAAGCGAGGCACAGCTACAGTTGCCGCAAAGTGAGCGAAACGGTTAGCTGGTGACAGGATTAGAATTGTTGATGGGGATCGTCTTACTGAAAAAGAAGGTATTCAAAAGATGATGACATTGGGTGAGACTATTATTCCTGTCTCAGGCATCCATATACCGGAGAGCACTAATGTACCAGAAGTTGGGGAAAATTTTTACTCATTATCAGAGGCATCTCCAGATGAGGGCTCCAGTCTAAGTAAGGACTGGGTAGATCACAGTGAAGATGAAGGCGAAGGGAGCAGCCCAGATGAGGCCCTAGGTGAAAGTAATATCATGCCTAATTGCAGCATAACAACTAACAAAAGGAAAACAAAGAAAAAAGGGTCTGCACAGAGGAATCCAGAGACCCCTCTAAAACCAGGGGAAACACCAGATGAAATTACAAATGAAACTCAAGTAGTCAGCACCCCAGTTTTAAATGGTGAAAAGAAGCTTCAACCTCTGTAGCTAGTCAAGGGCTTCAGGAAATTACGTTGGTTACTATATATGAAACAATGATGGGATATAGAGCGGAGAGCAAAGCTGAGAACATTCTTATGCAAGCTACCTATAGCAAGGTTAAAAACGCTGTTCGGCGAGCGATAAAACTAGGGGCAGAAACTGCAGATAGAGTCACAGAGGCAGAAGCCAGAATATCCGTCCTTGAGGACTATGCAGCAGCACAGAAAGAAGAGTTAGAATCTATTAAGGCTCATCGGGATGATCTGAGTTTGAAGTTGTCTGAACTTGAAAAGTATTCTCGTAGGAATAATTTGCGCTTTTTGGGGATACCCGAGAAACTGGAGGGTGCTGATGTTCGTGAATTTGTTGCTGAGTTACTGCAAGAAGCCTTTCCGGAGCTTACAATCTGGGACTGGTCCCGAGAAATTCAGCGGGCACATCAGTTCCCGTTTTCAGTAAAAAAAAACGTTGAGGAACAGAGGATTTACCTAGAGAAAATTTAGTCTGCTTCAACAATTTCCTGGCAAGAGAAGACATTTATGCTTTGGCGAGACCGGATAAGAAAGCAACTGCTAAAAACTGTAACTTTTTTGTAAGGCCCGACTTTTGCCAGGCAACAGTCTCTAAACGTTGGCATCTAAGACAACTCATCCCGGACTTTCAAAAGAAGGGGGCGGTGGTATATCTACAAAATACGGCTAAATTAAAAGTAACGCTAAAAGGGCAAACTAAGTTTTTTTGGTCAGAGATTCAGGCTAAAGAATACTTGGAATCTATTTAGGGAGTGTAGAATGGTCAGACAGCCTAGATCAGAACTGGTCCTCAATGGATTGGATATTTCTTGTAGGGGAGAGACCCTCTGAGCTGTTGTTGAAGGGGACTGATGTTCTCTTTTCTTACTGTTCTTTTTTGTACCAGGGAACTTTATTGGCAATAATAGCAGAATGCGCCATAAAGGTCTGTTTTTTTCTTTTTTAGGTCTCAGTGGGCAGGGGGGGAGGACATGGCACTCCACCAATGCAAGGACTGATAGTCCTTGGGCCTCATATGATGGGAAGGATGGGAGGGGGGATGGGAAGGGCAGATGGGAGAAGGGTGGGATAGGGAGGTGATTGGGGGTGTGGTGGTGGGGATGGGAAAAAAAGCAGCAGCAGGCAGGTTGGAAGAGGAAAAGGGCTGTATAGTTTAAAGGGCTGGGATAAAGTGAGCAATGTATTTCAATGTATCTCAAGAAAGGGAAGAGAAGTCTGGAAGAATGGTTTTACAGGATCTAAACATAGTTCCTTTAATTTAGAATATGGCATCAATAATAGGAAGTAATAGGAAGCTTAAGATCTGCACCTTAAACATCTGTGGTCTGAATGATCCGAGGAAACGTCGAATGTTAGCAAAAATAGTTCAAATATTAGGGGTCGACATACTTTGCCTACAGGAAACCCATGTGGCTTGGGCCAATAGGGATTATTTAAGAAATATGGGGTTGGAGTTGATCGTTTGTTCTAAACAAACAGGTATTAAAAGAGGGGTGGCGATACTCAAAAAACGGGGAGTGGGGGAGTGTATGA
The DNA here is from genome assembly GCF_964263255.1 of Lissotriton vulgaris. Taxonomy (NCBI): domain Eukaryota; kingdom Metazoa; phylum Chordata; class Amphibia; order Caudata; family Salamandridae; genus Lissotriton; species Lissotriton vulgaris. Next base: position 42,441,812 of record NC_141691.1, on the reverse strand, counting down.
AGACACTGGCAGATAAGTGGGGTCATTGTGCCATTGCAGAGTCTAAGCTGGGAAGGTATAGATTTACAATCTGTAATGTTTATGGCCCAAATTTGGACGATGCAGAGGTCTTCAATTTCTCAAATCTCGAGTTGGCATTATGGACTACTCCTGTGATGCTGTGTGGTGATCTTAATATCAATATAGGTGTAGACTTGCATATAAGATCCAATCAAGTGTATACTGGTAGAAAGAAGCTAACGTATGCCGCAATACGGCAATAATGTTTGGATGATATATGGCAGGCAAAGCATCCCGCTGATCCGGGTTTTTCTTTTTTTCTGCTCCTCACTCAAAATTCGTAGGGCTAGATTATTTTTTCTCCTCTACTGAAATTTTAGCTAAAAGCATTATAACAATCTGTCCAAAACTAGTCTCGGATCACAACCCGATCATAATTGATCTAGCTTTAGAACTAGAAGGATTTTTAGAATTTTCTCCATGGTCTTTTGATCGAAAATTGTTAGCAGACAAGGAACATTGTCAGTATATGACCCAAACTATTCAGTTTTTTTTTATATAAATAAAGGTACTGTATCTCAAGAAATAGCATGGGACGCTTTTAAAGCCGTGGTCCATGGGGAGACCTTAAGCTTCTCTGCATTTAGGCATAAACAGATGCGCCTTAAACAACGGCAGGAGTTTAAACAGATTTTGCAGCAGAGGAAAAACTACCTGAGGCTATAAGATTAGGAGCAGATGCAGAAGAACGCAACCAAGCTCAAAAAGATCTCACTATTAAAAGGACTAATGTTTATGCCAATATTGCCGAACAAATCGCAATTAAGTATTCACAACATTAAGAAACAGCGTATGAATTTGGAGAAAAGACAGGCAGAATATTGTCGAAAAGGGTAAGGGAGAAAGCGGTATACAATGCGATATTAAAAATTAAGAATCTGCAGGGAATTTTGCAGGAGACAAAGACCGGTGTGCTGTTGGCCTTCCAAGAGTATTATCAGCAGTTATATAACGATGATATTGAGGTTGACACAGCCGCGGTTTATGAGTATCTATATGAGGTGACCCCTGTGACCCTAACAGAAGCTGAAAAGATAACCTTATCGGCACTGCCACATTGGGAAGAGATTGAGATAGCTATTTGTGGGTTAGCCTAGGGAAAAGCTATGGGGCCTGATAATATCCCTCTGGAGTTTTATAGAAAGTTTAGACACCTATTAAGAAGAGAACTAGAGGCGGTGTGTCAGCAAGCTTTTTTGGGAAAGGCACCGGGCTCCTGGGCAGAAGCCACTATTGTAATGTTTAAAAAGAAAGGCAAAAAAGAGGATGAACCGGGGTCTTATAGACCAATATCACTACTTAATTCAGATAGCAAAATCTATTCAAAAATTATTGCTAATCGGTTAAACGACCTGATGCCAAGATTTGTCTCCCTTAGACAGCATGGCTTTATACAGGGGAGAGGCACCACAGACCATATACGGCGTATAATATCGTTGCTGGACTGGTCGCAGGGTTCTGGCTCACCCATCGGCGTGGTCCTGTTGGACGCTGAAAAAGCGTTCGACAGGGTCACGTGGACCTTTTTATGGTATGTTATGGCTAAAAAAGGCCTCCCGGAAGAACTGATTAAGGCTGTAAAGGCATTGTATTCACAGCCATCTGCTGTGATTCGAATCTCAGGGATGACCTCTGGTAAGGTGCGGATAGCGAGGGGGACGAGGCAGGGTTGCCCATGATCACCCTTGCTGTTCGCACTGTACATTGATCCGTTCGTTAACAAGTTGGAAACAAACCCGGCAATAAAACCAGTACAGATAAATAACTCGGATTTTAAAGTTTGCGCATAAGCAGACGATATAGCCATAGTATCGTCGGAGATAGCCAGTGCTGTCTGGAGTTTGCAGAGTAGGGACTTGTTGATGCCGGCGTAGACTGCATTTACATAGTCCAGTATGCTGGTGATGAGTGAGTGGGTGACTGTCTTCCTTGACTCAGGGGGATCCCCATGAAGGTCTTGCGGAGGATACTGAGGGTGTTGAAGTAGCTGGAGGTGACGGCATTGACCTGATGGTTCATGGTGAGTAATGAGTCCAGTACCATGCCGAGGTTCTTGCTGTGGTCGGGTGGGATTCCGAGGACCGTGCGCCACCAGGTGCTGTCCCATGCAGAAGAGGTGGTACTGAGGACAAGGACTTTTGTCTTCTCGGTGTTGAGCTTCAGGGAGCTGTTGGTCATCTATACTGTGACATCTTGAATTCCTTTCTGGAAGTTGAGTTTGGCAGCGGTGGGGTCTTTGGTGAGGGAGAGTATAAGCTCGGTGTCGTCAGTGTAGGATACGATGTTGAGGCCGTGTTGTCGGACGATGGCTGCGAGCGGGGCCATGTAGATATTGAAGAGGGTGGGGGTCAGTGATGAACCCTGTGGGATTCCCTAAGTGATTCTTGTGGGGTCGGAGAGGAAGAGCGGGAGTCTGATCCTTTGGTTTCTTCAGGTGAGGAACTATTGGATCCAGTCCAGGGCTGTTCCTTGTATGCCTGCGTCATGTAGTCTGGCGACTAGTGTGCAGTGGGAGACGGTGTTGAAGGCCGCTGATAGGTCAGGTAGGATGAGTGCTGAGGAGTGGCCTTGGTCCAGGAGGATGCAGATGTCATCTGTGGCGGCGAGCAGTGCGTTCTCTGTGCTGTGGTTGCTTCGGAACCCAGATTGGGATGGGTTGAGGACGGCGTTCTCTTTAATAAATCATGTCAGTTTCCTGTTGACTGTTTTCTCTGCAACATTGGCTGCAAATGGGAGGAGCGAGATGGGCCGATAGTTCTTGAGGTCGGTGGGGTCAGCTGTTGGCTTCTTGAGCAAGGGTCTGACTTCTGCCCACTTCCAGTCATCTGGGAAGGAGCCTTTTTTGAAGGAGATGTTGATGGTGCATTGTAGTTTGGTTACGATGGCGGCCGTAGCTCTGTGGTAGATGTGAGGGGGCAGGGGTCAGTGGGGGCCCCCGAGTGATTGCTTTCATGGTCGAAGCAGTGTCTTCGGCCGTGATCGGTGTCCAGTTGCTGATGTTGGGCTGGCTTGTGTTTCTGGGGGGCGGGGGCTGTCTGTCGTGCCTGGTAGATGGTTGATGAAGTTGTCGTAGAGGTTTTTGATCTTGAGGTGGAAATAGATTCCAAGCATGTCGCAGAGGTCTTGGGATGGGGTGATGTCTGTGGCTTCACTGCTTGGATTGGTGAATTCTTAAAAGACACTGAAAAGTTCCGTGAAGTTGGTGGAGTTGGCCATGATTTTGTTGTGGATGAAGTTCCTCTGGGTGGCTATGGTCTGGTTTTGGCAGTCCATCATGGCATCTTTGTAGGTGGTGTCGTTTTCGGTTATCATGGTGTTTCTTCAGTTCTTCTCAATGCATCTTCAGGTGCGTCTGACTTCTTGGAGAGTGGTGGTGAACCAGTCGGCTTTCCTGTGGCATTGTCTGTCGGGGTAGTGTTGCAGGGCGAGCTTGTCTGTGCAGCTAGAAATCCAGGTGTGGAGTTCTCTGGCTGCGTTGTTTGCATTGGGTGCCCAGGTGTGGTTGTATCAGTGAGGGTAGAGTTAAGCTGCTCGTTGGTAACCTTGCTCCAGTTGTTTCTTCATGGTCTGCGTGCAGCTTGTTTCGGTGCCTTGGCGCAATGGTAGTCGGTCCATGGAGACTGTGTTGTGTGGCTGAATTGGACGCTGTTTCCTGCCACCAATATGGGGTCGAGGGAGTGTCCTGCTCTATGGGTCGGTGTGTTGACGGGTTGTTCAAGTCCGATGCTGGTGAGGTTGTCACCAAGGATAGTGGAGTTAAGGTAACTGGGGTTGTTGAGGTGGATGTTCAGGTCTCCAATGAGTATGTAGTTTGTTGAGGTGATGGCGTGGGGTGCGATGAAGTTGGTGATGGTGGTGGCGAAGTGTGTTCGGGGGCTGGGGGGTCTGTAGACAAGGGTTCCTCAGAGTGTGGCTTTATGGGTGGTCTTGATCTGGAAGTACAGGTGTTCGGCAGACGGGAAGGTTTTGTTGCCGGTGTTGAGGTGACTTGGTGCTCTTGTGGGCGATTGCGAGGCCCCTTCCTGCCTGGTTGGGCAGTCTTTCCTCTGATGTCTGGGGCGGAGGATAAGTTGGTCCAGGTCTCTGTAAAAAAGGCAATGTTAGGCAAGAGAGAGTTGAGTAGATTCCAGATTTCCATGGTGTGTTTGTGTACGGAGCATTCGTTGGGGAGATGCATTTTAAGGTTTGCCAGTGCTGGCGTCACCGCTGTTGGAGGCCAGGGTGGTGTTGAGGGTCTGGCGGCAGTGTAAGCAGGAGAACTGGCCTTTGTTCATGCTTTGCTAGGCCTGTTGGCATTCTCTAAGTCTTCCAGGGTTGATTGTGAGGAGGGTGGTGGTGTTGTAACAATAGGTAGTGGGAGGTCCAGGGTTCCTGGTGCTGGCCGTGGTCGGGTGTTGGATGGGCGCAGAAAGGCTTGCCTTTGGTGCACATTTGGCATGCCGGTTGCATGACATCTGTGCGCGTCCCCTGCGTGACCACACAGCATCTGCCTTTAAGTAGGGGAGGTGGGAGGGAGGAGAAGCTGGGAGGCAGGAGCGGGTAATTCCAAGGGGAATTCTGGTGGGGAGGGGCCAGAGGGTCAACAGCAGCAAAAGGCAGACATGAGAAAATAAAAACAGTGGTGGAGTTAGAGCAAGACAGAGATGGGCATAATAACAGTGGCACAATGGGGAAATAATTAAGAAAATAAAACAGCTGGGAAAGGTTACAGTGGTTGCAGGCAGTCTGGTCCCTGTTGGAGCCTGCAGCAGGGGCAGGAGCGGGCAGCAGCCTCGACCCTCCCAAGGAGGAGGTCGGGTCTGGAGGCAAGAGACGGCACTGCGGAGCTGCATGGAGAGAGTTGACCTAGACTGGACCGAGACCGAGATTGATTCCAATATTGGACCAAAGGATCATGGTAGCAAGTGGAACACAAGCTATACTGCTGTCATCAAATAGGTGAATTCAGGCCCTGATTTTGTTGTGGCAAAAGATTTCTCATTCTAGTTCCCTCACATTTGAAGTCAGTGTTTGCAGTCAAATTTTTTAAGCCTTTGAACTTGTGATTTGACTTTGGTCTTAATTCCAAGCCTTCTATCCCTGCCCAAAGAACTGATCAAATAATCCCTAGTCCTCTACAGAGTCCGAAGAGGGATATGTGCATGCCTGTTTTTCCCCATCTCTCTAAATCAGCCTGGCCATTTGAACCTTGCTCCCCGTAACGGATGAAGTTGGGAGGGGACATTATTATTTCTCACCTTACAGTAACTCTCAATCAGGCCAATTTCCCTGAATGCTACCATCAAAGTTGGAAACAGCTGTTGTTCAGCCTTTCCTTAGGAAATCCAACTTGGATAAATAATAATATTACTAATAATAATAATAATAATAATAATAATAATCCACATTTGTAAAGCGCACAATCACCCGTTAGGTTCTCTAGGCGCTGGGGTCCGTCAGGAAGATTAAGCAACCTATTGCCCAGAGTCACATGGGGCTGGGCTAATCTGCCGTCGGTGCCAGGGATCGAACCATGATCCCTAGATTCTGCAGTCAGTTGCCCTGGCCACGGCGCCACACCTCTTCCATGCCACAGCGCCACACCTCTTCAATCTGAATTGAAAAATTATTAGCCTGTTCCCACTAAGATCTTGGAGAGATGCCTACATTCCCAGCTGATTACCTATTTGGAGCAACACCATCTGTGCGATTCTTCCTAGTTTGGATTCAGGAGCTACCATGGGACTGAGACTGCACTACTATCTGTAATTAATAACATCCGTACCATGGTTGATGCTGGGCAGGCTGTGGCACTGATACTATTGGACCTATCCGCAGCCTTTACTACCATTTTTCTGACTAGGATGATTGACTGCCTACAGGAAATTGGGGTCACAGACATAGCTTTGAATCTTTTGTCTTCTTTCTTGATGGATAGGTCACAGACCTTGGTGGTGGACCAATTCTCTTCTGACTTCATATCTACTGTATGTGGAGTTACACATGGCTCACCCTTGAGCCCTACATTGTTTAATATATATGTCTCACAGCTAGCTGAATTGATTAGATCTTTTGGGTTGCAGGCTTTATCCTATGCTGATTACAACAAATATTTGTGTCCATCACAAAGGATATAGAGTACCTTAACACCAATTGTCACAACTACATGCGGCCGTGGCTACCTGGAGGGTAAATAGCTACCTCAAACTGAATACTTTATAGGGCTCTCAGCTCCCAGAAGCATGTCGAGGAGACCTGGTGATCAGCACACGAGCACTGTGTGCCATGACGGCTCCCGGCCATCATCAGCATGGAAGGGGTTAAATAATAAGACCTCTGTTTTCTCTGTGTTTAATTTTAAGCAGTTCTGAGTCATCCAAGCTGAGATGTTAATCAGGAATTGCTAAGTTGGTGAAGGCAGCCTCCCAGTGCTCTTTGAAAGAGCACACCAGCTGACTGTCATCAGCATAGGAGACTACTCTCACTCCCCTTTTCTTGACTAGTGTTGCGAGGGGGGTCAAGACACAGCATCAGCTGAATAGGTAGAATAGACCTGATCATTGCCCAAATGAAAGGTGTGAACTATACCCATTGCTATTAGACACAACAAGCCTCTTATGACTACTTGAACACTGGTAGTCTATTGTGAACAAAGTCATGGAAATACGGATTGACTGCAAGATGTATTTCTAAGTAAGTATACCTATCACTAGAAATTAATTTTAATAAATATAATTTAAGGTAATGTTATTTAATTTAATTTCCGTTAATTAATTTAATATAAAAATAATAATAGATTATTTTTACACTGTACCCCTGTACCCAAGAAACTCAAAACTGACCCTCAACACCCAAAATAAATTTAAGTAAATTAATTTAAATTAATTTAAATTAATTATTGTAATTTTTAAAAGAAAGTAATTTATTTTTACCCTGTACCCCTGTACCCCAAAAACTCAAAACTGACCCTAAACCCCAAAAATAATGTAATGTAATTTAAATTAATTTATTTACTATAAAATAATTTAATTAAAAATTAATTTTAATTTACCCTGTACCCCAAAAACTGAAAACTGACCCTGAACCCTAAAAATACCCCTTTACCCAAAAACTAAAAACTGACCCTGAACCCTAAAAATACCCCTTTACCCAAAAACTGAAAACTGACCCTGAACCCTAAAAATACCCCTTTACCCAAAAACTAAAAACTGACCCTGAACCCTAAAAATACCCCTTTACCCAAAAACTGAAAACTGACCCTGAACCCTAAAAATACCCCTTTACCCAAAAACTGAAAACTGACCCTGAACCCTAAAAATACCCCTTTACCCAAAAACTAAAAACTGACCCTGAACCCTAAAAATACCCCTTTACCCAAAAACTGAAAACTGACCCTGAACCCTAAAAATACCCCTTTACCCAAAAACTAAAAACTGACCCTGAACCCTAAAAATACCCCTTTACCCAAAAACTGAAAACTGACCCTGAACCCTAAAAATACCCCTTTACCCAAAAACTGAAAACTGACCCTGAACCCTAAAAATACCCCTTTACCCAAAAACTAAAAACTGACCCTGAACCCTAAAAATACCCCTTTACCCAAAAACCCAAAACTGACCCTAACCCCTAAAAATACCCAACATATAACATTTTAAAATAATTATATACTTACCAATACTTACGTTGTAATGGTATGCGTTGTAAAGGTACCTGCGTTGTAAAAAAATGCGTTGTAAAAACATGAGTTGTAACAGTACCTGCGTTGTAAGAGATGCGTTGTAACGGTAGTGCGTTGTAAAAAATGCGTTGTAACAGGTGCACACCTTGAGATACTCAACACAGTAGAGTTTAGCGATATCCTAAGAGGAGTAAACTTTCTGCAGTTAGCAGTAAAGGATTTCATTTGCTGAACAATCTTAAATAGCTTTACATCATTTTTGCATTGTTTGGTAAATATTTAGGAAGGAAAGCTTTAGAGGGCTTTTCCCTTGTTATTGTTGGATGAATTGCCCCCATAAAATCTGCATCAATCTTTCTTTGAGATTTAGCCACAGCAGAAACCTTTCAATTGTTCACCACTGTCTTCATAGACAAGTCAACTTCACAGTTCCCTTATAATGAATAAACAAATAAAGGTATTTTTCAGCATAGTATACACCTAATAGTAATCTTGGTGCTACAACAAAGTAAGAAATCCGATATATGGCACTCAAAACTGTAAAACAAAGGCATGAAACCAGTCTTATGAAGTGAATGTTGAAACATAAAGCTGTATTTGGCAAAATAGTGAGTGTTTACTTTCCTGAGAAAATCCTGCAATCGTCGTATGGTGTGCAGAGAATCAGATAGCTCACTTCAGGCTTTTGAGGCCAGCTCTACAAAGGATTTTCTGCCAAGGCAGGCTCTCCTAAAATGCAGAATCAGGATCAAGGACTCTGAAAATGACTCCTTGCACAACACTTGATATCTATGGAACAAAGTGCTGGCTAATACTAGAGAAAACTAGTCAAAGTTCAAGCAGTACTAATCGCTTTTAAGTAATGAACACACCCAACACAGTAACATTCTAAAATCAATTTAGAAAATGTATGAGTAAAAAACATACAATCATTAAAATAGGTTGGCAGGAACAATTTCGAGTGAATTGTTATGGAGTGCAGGTCGGATACAACAAACGGATTATTCTAGTCAAAAATGTGCCTTCTAGTCTCTGAAATGGAAGAGTAAGTCTGCCAGTGGGGCACGGTCCAAGATGTGGCCAAAGAGGTTCCCTCAATGTCAGGTACTTCTTTGTTGAGTTCCTGCTGAAGCCTTTGGTCTTTGCATTATCTTGTGGATGCCAGGAGTCCTTCATTGGTCAGATAAATTTGGTCAGAATCCACCAGCAGGGCAAGGCTTGAGGCCATAGATTGTCAGGGATCCATTAAGCTAGGTATATTCATTGCAAGGTCCAGGTAAACTCGTTTTCACTATGGCAGAAAGCTTCAAACAGGACAAGTCTAGATTTATACTTACTCCAATCCAAAACTCCCATGTTCCCATCTTCTTAAGACTGTAGATTTGAAAGTTTTCCTTCAAACTAAATAATGACAGATATATACATCTTAACAGTAGTTAATTTTACTACTCCTAAACTGAGAAAAACCCAAACTTTAAGACTTTTGGTATTCACAGAAGGCATTTAGGAGTCCTAAAGTTAGGAGTCCTCACTTTACTACTCCTAAACTGAGAAAAATACTAACTTTAAGATTTTCTGTATTCACAGAAGGCGTTTAGGAGTCCTGAAGTTAAGACTCCTAACTTCTGTGAATACCGATATGAGTAAGTGCCTTCTGTGAATACCAAAATGGTAGTAAGTTTAGGATTTTGTCTTAAGTTAGTTGTTACGGGACCAGGGCGTATGAGGCCAATGCATAAATCGAGACCCCGCTTCCACACACCCAGCAATGGAGTGATGGTAGCTTACCACAGCTGGGCTATGTATCTATTTGCAATTGTAAGGCCCAGAAATAAAAGGTGTAGTTTATATTTATTACCCTGAATTTGATCAGCTATATGTGGGAGCTCTAGCGTAGAGGATGTAGAAAAATCCCAGCCTAGGACCTCAGAAAGGCATGCAAGTACTCTGTGCCAAAACCTGTTTAACGCAATGCATGACCACACCATGTGCAGGAAGGCTCCCTCTGTGACATTACAGTGCAAGCAGGTGAGGAAGAGCACCAGGCCCGACCGCCACATATTTTGATATGGAACTCCTACTGAGGTCCACAAAAATAGAGACTACAGGTTTAACGAGAAATACTTTACATACAATAAATAATTCTTTCTTTGTACATGGCTGCCTTCTAAAAAAAAAAATGATCAAACATACTGTGCGGAGACTCCCCCCTCCCACAGCAAACAGCAGTGTCCCGGGGGTAGGCACCCCAGGATACTGCAGGAGCTGGCCCTGGGGGTGGCGGTCCCCAGGGCCCTACAGAGCTCCAGGAGGGGGACACACAGCCCCCCTCACACAATGCACAAAGTGGTCCCAGGGGCTTGGGGGCCATTGAGCCCCCCCACAAATTATACTGGCAGGGGCTTTTGAGCCCCTCCCAAAAACGTATTCTGTAGACTCGGGGGTGGTGAGCCCCGGGGCTAAGGGGGCCTTCTGGGCCCCCTTTAAATTTAATAATTTGGCCCCTGGGATTTGGCCCTCCTGGGGGCTAATTATAAAAGAAACTCTGTTCTATCAATTTTTTTTTTCACTGCATGATCCGCGCACCCTGTGCCCACTAAGCGATTGAAAAAAAATAATAATCTGGGGGGGCATGGAAGACCTTCTGGGACCCCTTAACCAGGTCTAGAGGGTCAGGGTATTTCTACCCTGCCTCCTTTATACATTTTACACATATATTTCAAAGACTTTTTCAGCCTCGCTTCTACCAAGGTATAAAATGGCTGCCAAAAGTTCCTAGTTTCGAACACTGACAACCACTTGACAGCCAATTAGCATTAAGCCAGTGATCAGGAGGGTGCCCTAAGGGTGCGCTTAGGCTGTGCTTAGGCAGGGTGTGCGGATCCACCGTGCCCATGGACATATAAATGGTTTTAATTGTAATTATCTCAGTAACTACTGAACAGATTGACACCATTTAACCAAAAGGCACGAGTATGATCTGAGGACTACTTCTTTGCCAAATTTGGCGTAATTCCATTCAGCAGTTCTGGCTGTAGCTGCGGCTAAAGTTCCTATGGGAAATTGCATGGAGAAAACATGTTTTGAGACCCCCTTTTTTCTCAGCGCCCACTTGACGACTCTCCCCCAAACTATCAGGGAAGGAGCAGAACTGAACAACACTGGAAGGCTTTTAGTCAGTAAAGAACACTTGGTGCACAACCTAAAGTGAACACACTGATAATACCTGGGCCAGTGGGGTGGTGCATCTGGGTGAGTGGAGAACCCTAGAACCACTCGAAGTATGGTAGTGAACTACCACGTAACATAAATTATAAGTGTACCCAATGCACTCAATAGTAGAACAATGTCCAATGACATTCAAACACATAAATAATGCACAAAGTGACAGAAGGATGTAGGAATCTCCAGTGGGTGAGTAGTCCGGTGGAGTCCTTTATTTAGTAAAACAGCCAGCCGACACATGTTTCATCGCTATTGCGAATCCTCAGGGCTGAAAAACACAAATGGATGACAATAGAGCATCTGACATGCGACAAGTCAACACAAAGATGCTATCATATTTATAGATACAAATTCTCTCAGCTTCCACAATGTGAGACATAAGTATATTGATACTCTGGTGGTCATGTGCAGCCCAACACATTCGTGTTGATAGTGCTCCTACACCGTCATCTAGAAAGAGTGTTGGTGACCAAGTGACCAAGTGAGTATAAGAAAGGGTCTATATAATTTTCTTGAACAGTGACCATATGTCTTTTCTCGCCACTTGGAACCTCGTATCATATAATGACCCAAGTTTGCGGTGCAGATTAACAGTGTCCGACTCATTCATATCGTGTACAGATTGTGATGTCGCCAATATTTGTGACCGTTTAGATGGATTGCACATACCTATATGTGGCTGTGTCGCAACAGTAGGTCTATTGATAAATGACAGAATGGGAGGAAGGACTATCAATAAAAAGTCACAAGTGAAAGACTGCGGCAAAGAAGAAAACAAAGTCATATCAATCAAATAAAATGAAGAAGCTCACCGCTCTGCTGGTGATACTTCCGACCCAGCCGGGCCCGTGACCGTGGATGAAATAATATCAAATATGTTGCTGTCGACCTGAGAAGGGTCATACGAATGCTTATTAAGATCCAAAATTAAGGAAGTATCCACAATATACTCAAGACCAACCAGAAGGTGTATATCTTCTTAAAGTGTTTGTATTAGAAAAATATATATATACACCAGAAAACAAATCACTTAACTCTCTTGATATTTCAACAATCCTTTGAACAGCTAAACAGCGTTGTGCTGTGGGAAATAAGCAATTTTCAAATAAATTCTGTATAATTCTTTTCTTAGTATCCCAAGATAGCAGCCAATGTTAATCTCTATGTATACCCAAAACAAAGTTGTGTTCTGAACCAGGAAACCAATGGATCTGGCTTTACTATGCTTACAGAGAACATTTTAGAATTAATGGCTTCTAATAAGTAAAAAATATATATGTTTTACCAGAGGCTCACCCCTGTATATGTAAATGTTCCTTGGTCTCGGTTAAGTAGATCAACTCCAGTCGGTATTCATCTGTATATTTATTAGGGCGTGAGAGATCACAATGTCTGCGGGATCAAGAAGTTAAGGATCCAGTTAGAAAAATAGGGAGGAATGTGTGTGTAGGCTGTTAGCACTATTAAGTATAAAACGTGAGGCAATCTTACCTCTCGGGGTATCACGCTGCTATTGCGCAGTTCCGGGTCGGGTACGACCCACTTCTCTGTGTCAACCCCCGAATCTAAAAACCAATTAAAGTGAGATTAGGTAAATCTCACAAGATCTACAAGACATATCCCCGATGCACAGAGTACCCGTATTGCGGGGGTCCCAGGAAGAACAGCCCTTACCCGGTATGTATATTCGCCGCCGCCGCGTATTTCTCAAGATAGTGATCCTGGTGTGCACGTGACCCGGAAGTGAGGGTTAAATGCATGCGCTGCTATCGCGTTATTGTATAATAAAAACTAGAGCGTCAAACCAATGGCCGTGTGGTAACCGATCACTATCTTGAGAAATACGCGGCGGCGGCGAATATACATACCGGGTAAGTGCTGTTCTTCCTAGGACCCCCGCAATACAGGTACTCTGTGCATCGGGGATATGTCTTGTAGATCTTGTGAGACTTACCTAATCTCACTTTAATTGGTTTCTAGATTCGGGGGTTGACACAGAGAAGTCTGCATGTGTATTGGTGAGTGAATGGATATCTCAGTGCTACATGTCAAAGTAAGTACATATGTAAAACACAGTACATGTGAGAGTTGACATATATAAATAACTGTGCATTAGAGCCAGTGAATGTGTGAGTGGCTGTATGGATCATTATGAACTTGTATCAGGGATTGTATAAGAGAGTAAATATGTGTTAGTATATGTTTGAATAAGTAAGGTGTGTATAACTGTATAGTTGAGGAAATGGATGTGTGATTGATTCTTTGCATGACTGTCTAGGTGTGTGAGTAACTCCATGGATGAGTGACAGTCTGTGAGTGTCTGTTTACACTGAGTGTATCTAAGGTTATATTAGAGTCTGAAGAGGTTCATCGTATAATCACATGAATGATGTCATCAGTGATGTGATCAGTGATGTCAAATGAGATGTCAACAGTGATGTCATCAGTGATGTCATTTGAGATGTCATCAGTGATGTCATTTGAGATGTCATCAGTGATGTCATTTGAGATGTCATAAGTGATGTCATCAGTGATGACATTTGAGATGTCATCAGTGATGTCATCAGTGATGTCACTGACCATGTCATGAATGATGTAATATGTGACATCATCAGCAGTGGATTGCGGGTGCGCGATATATAGTTATTGCAACTAACTATATATGCGAATTTCTATGGTTTTGTGCGCGTAAATCAAGGTTTTGTAAATGCTAATTCCTAACTATATATGGTCTATAACCTATGGTTTTTTCAGTGAATTTCAATGGTTTTTTAATAGCAAATATGAAAAGCTGTAAAATGTCAAGTACGTTGTGGGTAAAAACATTTTCGTATTTATGCACGCTGATGTGCTTTGAACGCTGCCCCCCTCCTCTTTTCTTTTAAAAATTGGAAGAAACAAAAAGTATTCCCTTCCATAAATAACCCAAGACTTTTATTTTGTTATGGCAAGGGAACGAAATAGAGAATAAACTATAGTTGGTCACCATGGGGTTTAAAGAAGGGATGGTTCTTCACCAGATTAGATATTTTCCCAGACCCTCATTCTCCAATGTGATGAACTAGGCTAAAATTCTTCTGGTGCCTGCACCCTGTCACAGAATATCACCCTAAAACATGGAATCTCCCAAACACCAGATTGAGTTAAACCCCACAGTAAGCCTTATTTCTTCAGGGCCTCAGAATTTCTTCTGCTTTGCTCATGGAAATTGTGGGATATAGGAGAGATAAGGTGTCACCATTAAGAAAGGGTAGTTTTTAAATTTGCATATCAATTATGTTAAACCTTTTAGACATATGATATGCTAGCTTGAACTTATGCTTTACATTTGAAGCCGAATTCAACAGCTTAAGTAAGTAGGTTTTCGTAGTTGTAACTTTAAAGGGTGATCTAGCAAGCTGTAAAGATTTTCTAAAACAGTGGAGCATATTTAGTTTTTTAATGTACATGTTTATGAAACGATTATACAAATGAAACATTTGTGAGTTTTAAATTTCCGGAGAAGTATAATTCACCACTAGCTTTCTCTGTAGATGTTTTTCCATTAACAATCCCAGTTCCATCACCCGCCCAGGATATCACTACTGTTAGTTGTCATTGTTGCTTCTGTTTTAATAAAAAATGTTTTAAGGTGTTTACTGTTTTTGTTGCGATGTATATATTTATAAGTTATTAAAGTGTTATAATCCTACAAATTTTTTATCGATTATTGCTCTTTGAGATATTCCCTGTCTACAAACAGAGAAGAATAGGAATATTCTGTCTCCCTTTGCAGATAGTGAAGGATAGGTAATGCGGACTTTTGTCCCCCGTTGGAATCCGTCATGCCTGTTTTTCTCCCCACTGATTGATTGATTGGCTGGACATTTATTGTTCAAGGAATAGTTCTTTCAAGGTATTCTCTGTTTGCAAATAACGTGGAATAGAAATATTCTGTCTAGTCTTTGCAAGTAGTGAAGGGTGGGTAATGCGGACCTTTGTCCCCCGTTGTAATCTGTCATGCCCATCTACTCCCCACTGATTGATAAACTAGTTCCACCCGGACCATTTATTAGAGGTACATCATCTGGCTCAACCGGAGGGTACCCCTAATAAAGAAGACATATGTAAAATACGAAGTAATCACTGTATCCTGTTAAACAGAAACTTTAGCATGAAACACACTTGAAAAGGAAGGGAAAGAAATCGAACAAAATCAGTTGGCCACTGATGAGTTTTTGACTTCGCTAGAAATAAGAAACATGAAAGTGGTGAGAGAAGCCAAGCTTGACGTTACGGCAGCCACGAGGTAGCTAGGCTCCGCCACCCCCCCACTGCTCCAAGCATGTCTGTCCCACCGCCCGCCACACCCAATAACGGTAACATGAAATAGATACAAATCACCAGATACCTACCCCCATTCCGGAAACTCCCGAAGTGCAACAGGTCCACGGTTACGCCCATCCGGAAGATGAGGCCTCGACACGTGCAGGGCGGGGCCCAACTAGCCGCCATCAGCCGGAGAAGTCGTGGGATGGTCGGCCCGGAATGTACTGGTCCTCCCATCCTCTTCTGGTGCCCTGCAGGCCACGGGGGGGATGTCTTGCACATGCCACCGACCCCCCCCTCCCCGCGTATCTCCTGGTCTGGCCCCGGCTTGGTATGAGCTCCCCGTTCGGCCCTGAAGCGGCGCCCTGCAGGCCACGGGGGGGGGATGTCTTGCCTCTGCCTCCGACCCCCCCCTCTTCTTTCTTCAATAATGGCTGCGACAACGGGGGGGGATGTCTTGCACATGCCACCGACCCCCCCTCCCCTCGTATCTCCTGGTCTTGCCCCGGCTTGGTATGAGCTCCCCGTTTGGCCCTGAAGCGGCGCCCTGCAGGCCACGGGGGGGATGTCTTGCCTCTGCCTCCGACCCCCCCCTCTTATCGCCTGGTCCGGACATCACGGATATCAACGCCAGGTGTCGGCGTGGGGTGCGCTGGGAGGGAGAGGCAGCGCGAACGAGCCTCTCCCACCCCCCCAGGTGGGGGCCCCTCAGCTGCACCCCCAACGCTCCACTCACCCAACAAAAAGTCTCGTCCACTATTGCGAGGCAATGATGCTCCGCTCACCCAGCGGGGGTCTCGTCCACTGTTGCGGTGCAACGGCGCTTCTGAGTTCAGCTAGAAAATGAGTCCTGCGTCCAAAAATGTTCTCCTCGACTTTGAAGATTCTATAAGAGCCACGGGGGCCCCCGACCCCCGCAGACACCCCCAATGGGGAATGACTGCCATGATCACCCACGGAACGACCACGACGTAGCCGCGGGACGTCGGCGCGCTCATGCCGGCGCCGGCCTCAGTCTTGAAATGACCAAAATCCTGCAAGACTACCAACTTGATCAGTTCCGGTGGGACACCAGTATGACCTGGTAGGAGAGATTGTTGCCTCCCACCCCACTTTCACTGATGGTTCATGTCGCCAGTCCCCTCTGCTACCCTTCAACGAAAATTTTTGGACTGCCGAAAGAGGTCCCGGTCCAACCACGAGTTGGTGGAGACATTTTGACTATACTTGGACCTTCCTGACCTCACCCAAAATGGCGCCGGTACAAATGAAACTCTCAACTCCTTGTTGTGCCCCGATTGCTCAGCCTTGATATCATGAGATATGTATGCAGTTTTTAGCACATGAATTGATAAGACTGATTATATGTTCAGACAATGAATTGATCCGGGATGGGTATTGATTATACGTTCGAACAATGAATTGACATAGGACGGGTACTGATTACACGTTCGGAAAATGAATTGATATTAAGTTCTAATGCATCATTGATTACTGTATTTATTGAAGGTTCGAATTGTCGACACTTTTGGTACTTGCTCACAACGAATTATCGATATGATTTTGTTGCACTTGTCGCACTTTTTACTATGAAATCAACGACCACTTACTCTGTTATGTTTTCCACAAATAAATACCCCCCCCCATTTACAGTTCCAGCCTGCTCCGTGGCCGGCCCATGGGGTTGTAGGCCCGTATTTGTGCACCAACATTTTTATTAAAGGTTTTTGAAAAAGCAAACGTAGTTGTAACGCGTAAATTGGTAAGTTTCGAATAAATGGCCACTGTTTCCGATATAAAAAAAAAAAAAGCAGGTGAAATGAAGCAGCTCGATTAGTTAAGGGTTAAAAAGTATAGTACGCAGAAACATTGCAAATATGAAAGGTCCAGGTTTGTTGTATGTGTTTTTCGTTTTTGTACAGCATAAAGCAATTGATAAAGATCCTGGTATTTAGCCTCTACTTTATATGCTACCTGTATCAGGAAAGTTGTTTTAAATGCCCCTAAGCCACCCAAAGGAATGTTACTTGGCCCCCCTAGTACGACCCGTACCACTGTAGGTTATCTCTCTTCCTCAAAGGAGAGCACAAGCTCGCCCCCACTTTACACCGACTGCCCTTTGTTTTGACCCTCCCCTGCACACGATCCGTAATGCCACACTTGGGCGACCTATGCTATCCACAGGCCTCAGATAATTATCTCTCCCACATTACCGGTCCCCCCTGGGCTTAAACGCCGAGATGGTAGGGACTGCATCCCGTGGAGATAGGCCGAGAATGTAAACTCTGTTCTTGTGTTCCTGCTTCCAGCGCCCGTCTCTTTATTTGGTAACCGTTCAAGATGGGAACTAAGTGGCGTCTTCTGCCAGCAGCCTGGGCATCGGTTGTAATCTGGGCTGAATTTTCCTCAGCAACGGGGTGTGATTCTCAGGGAAGAGCAGCGCATATGGGAGGAGGTTTATGGCCCATGCATGAGAGCGTGAGTGAAGGCAGCCGACAATAAGAGAGAAGAAAAAAGGTAAAAAGAGCTCAGCCCCCAGATGAATTAAGTAGGATGCTAAGGATGCGCAGCATGCAGGAAGAGATCTTTTTGGCCAGCAACTGTTCTATGTTTTGTCTTGGATTTTTGTATATAATACATGTACTGTCTCCCCCCGCCCGAGTTTGTGTGTACGTAATGTATGGCACAAACCTAATTGGGTCTCTTCGAACACAAAATTGACTGGAACTAAAACGATTGTAACTTGCCATATTACTACCTCTTCTTTCTGTTTATCAATACGAATTAATTTATAACAATTATTTTTAACAATATATTTACTCACAGTGTCAAAATGGCGGTCAATTGAAAACTTGTATCACTGATTGTATAAGAGAGTAAAAATATGTTAGAATATGTTTGAATTAGTAAGGTGTGTATAACTGTATAGTTGAGGAAATGGAGGTGTGATTGATTCTTTGCATGACTGAGTAGGTGCATGAGTAACTCCATGGATGAGTGACAATCTGTGAGTGTCTGTTTACACTGAGTGTATCTAAGGTATATTAGAGTCTGAAGAGGTTCATCGTATTATCACATGAATGATGTCATCAGTGATGTCATCAGTGATGTCATTTGAGATGTCATCAGTGATGTCATCAGTGATGTCACTGACCATGTCATGAATGATGTAATATGTGACATCATCAGCAGTGGATTGCGGGTGCGCGATATATAGTTAGGGCAACTAACTATATATGAAATTTCAATGGTTTTGTGTGAGTAAAATATGGTTTTGTAAATGCTAATTCCTAACTATATATGGTCTATAACCTTTGGTTTTTTCAGTGAATTTTCAAGGTTTTGCAAATGCTAATTCCTAACTATATATGGTCTATAACCTATGGTTTTTTCAGTGAATTTCAATGGTTTTTTAATAGCAAATATCAAAAGCTGTCAAATGTATTTTTATTCTAATTCAAAAATATATTTAAAATTTTTGTAATTTAATGTTTTTATTTATATATTTTTTTTTATTATTTTTTTTTGTTTCGCTGCCGGTTCGCGAACCGGGAAGCTTTCCGTTAGCTCAATTTGATGCCGCGACCCGGTCCGCTAACCGGTAAATGTTCCGTTTGCACAACTGCCGCATTACAAATCAACATCGTGACGCGTCGCGGAAGCGCGACATATCACGTTGTCGCGTAATGCGTCTTATGACGCGCCGCGTTAGCGCTCCCAGAAGTGCTCCGGACCGCGAACCGGAAGCGATCCGGGGCGCGGCGCGCAGCGCGTAACGTGAGCGGAACAGGTCATGTGACTTGTTTATAAAACTTTTCATTGGTTCATTTCAATTTTGGTTTCCTAATGATGTAAGACTAGGTCATGTGACCTAAAAATAACACTTTTTATTGGTTTAGAACTATTTTTTTCCCAAATGATGAAAGCCCCCACCTTTTTTCTCACTCTGACTTTCAACTTTGAGAAATGAAGACCTATTTTGCTCTGTGAAAAAAATGGCTTCAGCAGTGGCTGCAGCTGCTGGACCCCCACCACCACCACCACCACCTCCTTATAAGAAGAGTGGACCACCTCCACAGTTCCTTGGAAACCCAGAGGAGGAAGAGGATCCAGAAGAGGAAGAGGAAGAAGAGGCACCACGATTTTTGAAAGAGTTACCCCGGGCATCTCATTACAAAAATAGTTTTATCTGGCAGTTTTTTTCTATTCCAGCAGGAAAGAAAAAAGTTAATGCACGCTATGTTACGTGCCTTATATGCCAAGATGAATTATCCAGGGGCACTGAAAAAAGTACAGTTATGGAAACTACACTATGCACCGTCATATGCAGAGGTGGCATCCACTAAATTATAGCCGGGCAGAGATGCGTGACCTGCAAGAGAACCCTCCAATTTCTGTGGCCAGGACATCAGCTGATATTTCTCTGACGGTTGCAGAGGCACGAGAAACTGTGCCAAATATCCCAAAAAAAATTGTTCATATGAAGTTTACTTGTTTATATTGTGGCACTTTAATTTCATGTGCTAATATGAGTGTTAAATTAATTAATTTAGCATTTGAAAAACACCAATGCTCTAAACGCCCCAAGCAATAATTTTTTTTTTGCTCCTGTTGAGCCCTTTTCAATGCCTGTTTTTTGTTCTTTCCCTTTCAAAAAAAACAAAAAAAAACATAAAATTGTTCAAAAAATACAAAAAAAACAAATAATGTTCAAAAAAAGAAAAAAAATATATAAAACTACAAAAACATAAAAAAAAGTTCTTTTCAGAACTACCTTCCCTTTATACAAAAATTGCTAGAAAGTGTAACACTCTGGCAAGCTGGTTTTTTTTTTTAGTTCGCTTTCCGGTTCGCTCGCCGGTACGCGAACCGGGAGCTAACCCCAATTTAAAAAAAAAAAAAATAAAGGAGTAAGTGCAAGGGAAGTAAACAGAGAGTAATGTTAAAAGAAAGACAGCTATAGGGACTAAACCAGAGATGCTGTTTAATAGATTTATTTACCGAAGAAAAGATGGAAGAGAATATAATTGTGGAAAACAAAATAGATAAGGAAGTGAAAGAATCAAGCATTGAAAATGCAATAGGTCTCACAATAGAAGAGTTTGTCCTTTTGGCTTTGCAAATGGATGAGTGGCGTTGCGTGGATGAGTGGAGTTGCGTGGATGATTGGCGTTGTGTGGATGTTTGGCGTTGCGTGGATGAGTGGCGTTGCGTGGATTAGTGGCGTTGCGTGGATGAATTGCGTGTGTGAGTGGCGTAGTGTGTGTGAGTGACGTTGTGTGTGTGAGTGGCGTTGTGTGTGTGAGTGGCGTTGCGTGTGTGAGTGGCATTGCGTGTGTGAGTGGCGTTGCGTGTGTGAGTGGCGTTACTGTGGGGGGGATGAGAAATGCACACGGCGGACAGGGGAGGGGATGGAGCGGGGACAGCAGAATGAGGGTGTAAAGCAGCCGGGGCCTTTGAAGTGAAGCTAATCTTTACTTCAAAGGTGTGGGAGGAGTGCGCCTGAGGGAACAGACGGCGATTTGGTAATGTGCACACGCATTTTAGGTCAATGCACTTGCGCATTGAACTAAAAGCCACGGGCACAGCTCCAAATTTCCACATTTAGTTAAACTTTGTTTAAAGCTCTATAGTCTGAAGCCCTATAGTAGGTGAATGTGATAGAAATGTAACGAAAAGAGTAGAAAACATTTACCTTATAATTCTTGTTAACAATTTTTTTTCATACTTTCAATCTGTGAAAGAGAGAACAAACATTTGAAAAATATTAAAACATGTATTTAAAAATTAGAAAAGACAAGGGAAAAGGTTGAAGGACAAACAGTTTTTCAACAACTTTGGCATTTACAGAAGCCTCTGCTTCTCTAGGCCCCCTACACAGTCCTAAAGATATATATTTTAAACTAACAGTATCTTGATGCTGATGAAGTGAGGCATATTTTGGAACATGGTGCATCTTTTGCACTGCTGATGTCTCACAACAGTGATGCAATGGCAGCGCAAAAGAGATGTAAAGCCATCATAAAATTGTCCCTAACATTTTAAATGATTGTTACAGGATGCAAATAAGATGTGTCCTTTCCAGAGGTTTGTTTGAGGTGAGGTCTATTCAGGTTTCAAAATAAAACAGTACCCAGAAGTGCAGCACTGTATGCATTAACTTTGACACTTACAGAAGCCTCAGTTTCTCCATGTCTACCTCACATTTCTAAATGTATATCATAAGTACAAAAAGTAGAGAATTAATTATACATGTTAAATGGTTTATTTTTGCTGTTCTCAGAATGTATCAAATTTCACTAAAATCAGTGACTTGAAGGTATTCATCATGTAACAGCGGGGAAAGAAAACCACAATCAAAATGATTGTGTTTAAAAAACCCATACAACATAAGAAATCAGAATTCAAAACTTCTTAAAATTAACTTACTTTCCATGACGTCGAAGGATGTCCTATGAACAGCTTACACTCTGTTGTGCTATTAATATTTTCAGACCGCCACTTTCTGAAAGAAAATCTCTATCGTTTTGAAAAATATGTTACATACGATAAAAGACTTCTCACATTCTACCACATGTTTCCACAAGGCCAAATCATGTTAGAGCGATTTACAACTCTTGGAATTCCGTCGTTTTTTATTTTCGCAAGTTTCAGAAAGAAAACGTTTAAGATTACTTTCACAATCCTGGAATACTAATATCTTACCCTTCTTGCTCACTCATGTTCTACTTTTCCTATGACACTGATACTGCTTACTATGAAGCAGACTTACTTGCATCAGGTTTATATAGTTGGATTTTTAAAATGACATTATAATCAAAAGTTTTGACCAATAATCTAGACAGTATTGCAGACTTACAAACTATTGTTTTTGCATATTCCGCCCTAAGTGCGCTGGGGATGCCCAGACGTGGGTCCCAGGCACTCCACACCACTGGAGTCAAGCTAGCTGGGCTGATGAGAGGTGTTACCTCGAAACCGGTCCGGTCCTCGGATGCTTGATTCCATTCTGGGAAGGACATGGCTTTTGTAGTTCGGACTGGACTGTTCCCATGGGGCACAGGGTCAGAGCTGATTTGCATATCGCCATTGTCTAACTCAGGGTGGTGTGGAGTGCAAAAAAATGATGGATTTGGGCCCAGATCTTTGGACTGGGGTGAGTGTGTGACATTGATCCACATTCGGTCCATCACCTGTTGTTTTTGCATATTCCGCCCTAAGTGCGCTGGGGATGCCCAGACGTGGGTCCCAGGCACTCCACACCACTGGAGTCAAGATAGCCGGGCTGATGAGAGGTGTTACCTCGAAACCGGTCCGGTCCTCGGATGCTTGATTCCATTCTGGGAAGGACATGGCTTTTGTAGTTCGGACTGGACTGTTCCCATGGGGCACAGGGTCAGAGCTGATTTGCATATTGCCATTGTCTAACTCAGGGTGGTGTGGAGTGCAAAAAAATGATGGATTTGGGCCCAGATCTTTGGACTGGGGTGAGTGTGTGACATTGATCCACATTCGGTCCATCACCTGTTGTTTTTGCATATTCCGCCCTAAGTGCGCTGGGGATGCCCAGACGTGGGTCCCAGGCACTCCACACCACTGGAGTCAAGCTAGCTGGGCTGATGAGAGGTGTTACCTCGAAACCGGTCCGGTCCTCGGATGCTTGATTCCATTCTGGGAAGGACATGGCTTTTGTAGTTCGGACTGGACTGTTCCCATGGGGCACAGGGTCAGAGCTGATTTGCATATCGCCATTGTCTAACTCAGGGTGGTGTGGAGTGCAAAAAAATGATGGATTTGGGCCCAGATCTTTGGACTGGGGTGAGTGTGTGACATTGATCCACATTCGGTCCATCACCTGTTGTTTTTGCATATTCCGCCCTAAGTGCGCTGGGGATGCCCAGACGTGGGTCCCAGGCACTCCACACCACTGGAGTCAAGATAGCCGGGCTGATGAGAGGTGTTACCTCGAAACCGGTCCGGTCCTCGGATGCTTGATTCCATTCTGGGAAGGACATGGCTTTTGTAGTTCGGACTGGACTGTTCCCATGGGGCACAGGGTCAGAGCTGATTTGCATATTGCCATTGTCTAACTCAGGGTGGTGTGGAGTGCAAAAAAATGATGGATTTGGGCCCAGATCTTTGGACTGGGGTGAGTGTGTGACATTGATCCACATTCGGTCCATCACCTGTTGTTTTTGCATATTCCGCCCTAAGTGCGCTGGGGATGCCCAGACGTGGGTCCCAGGCACTCCACACCACTGGAGTCAAGCTAGCCGGGCTGATGAGAGGTGTTACCTCGAAACCGGTCCGGTCCTCGGATGCTTGATTCCATTCTGGGAAGGACATGGCTTTTGTAGTTCGGACTGGACTGTTCCCATGGGGCACAGGGTCAGAGCTGATTTGCATATCGCCATTGTCTAACTCAGGGTGGTGTGGAGTGCAAAAAAATGTTGGATTTGGGCCCAGATCTTTGGACTGGGGTGAGTGTGTGACATTGATCCACATTCGGTCCATCACCTGTTGTTTTTGCATGTTCTCAAGGTGGCCGACAAAATTTATTACACTATTTTTTCTTTTGTGACCACTATAAATTGTATACCTGTCAATATTTAAGACCAATCTTACGTAAATATAATTTACGAGACTCCATTCTCGCTCTGCAATTTTTGCAAATGTTGCATACTGATGATGTTGTTTATTCTGTTAGTTGTTTCATAAAGGCCTGTGTGAAATCGAGGGCAAGTATGGAGCACGGATAATGGGCAATAGTACTATGTTATCCTATGTATTTGTGTACTTTACCACTGTACCGGCTACTAAATAGTGATTTCATTGCACATGCGTAGGAGAACACAAATATATTTGGTAACTGTGGACATCAACGGACTAATACTCCTCCAGTATTATGTATTATGCATTTTGCACTTTAAATATTTTGCACTTTAAGCCATATATGCTGCTTAACCTAATTGGACTGTTTGTTTTTAACTTTTTAAAATGCGTGTTTTTAAAATGTTTTTAAATGTATTTTCACTCTGTATGTACTTTTATGGATGTACTAAATCCGAATAAAGATCATTTGATTGATTGATTGATTGATTGATCATCACTAAGTCATCCGGATCTGTTCCAAATGTAGGTGCATCCTTGATCCACAGCAGCATATGTATATGAGGAACACCTCTTGCTTGGTACTCCTTTCTCCAGAAGAAATCCAACACCTCTCCAAGAGGTGGATTCTTCTTATTCATGATGAAAGACATCATAGCTTCAAATCTATGACTGAAGTACCTGCATACATTCACTGGATCCAAAGAGCACAGTTCTCCGGGTGTCTTGAATTCGATGTTTTCAATGTTTTCATTTGCCTCTCGCAGAAATTCAAGTAAGTCTTCCCAGCCATACTCGGCACAGCTCAGAGTGAGGAACCATGTCGGAGTTCCTAAGTTCCTCAGCATACATTTTAAATCACCATGACGACGGTACCAGTACTCATTAGTACCACGCTGACACGCCATGAGATTAATTAGGTGAGAATCCAAAATACTGTCTTGGACATTGACTTTATCCATAAAGTCACTTGCCGAGATATTTCGCATCTGTATACCACTTTTCAAGATGTGGTTCACTGCATATGACAGTCCAGACAGATCGCTTTCAAACAGTAGATGAAACAAATAGGGAATGCATTGTCTAAACCTAGCATCTTCTGCATACAATTGTAAAGTCCGGTATTCAGAAGCAGGAATTTGATGAGGTCGCTCATCATATCTTCCTCCTTGACCTGTTGGAAATAGCTGTGGGAAACACCGAGCTTCCAAACTTTCCTCCCAAACACTAATGGGACTCCCTTTGACTTGTTTCATTTGAAACAACTCAATAGCATTCCCCATGACTTCCTTGGAATGCAAAGGATGAACACTATAATGTTCATATATTTCTTCACTTTTAGAGGCTTCTACTTTCTCAATTTGGCCAGCACACAAATCGCTATCCTCTTCATCACTTACTTCCTCTTCTGCAACATATACATTCTTATAGTACTTATTATTATTTTTTTTCAAATACAATGTTGCCTTTTTGACTTTCCTAACATCCACTAAATCTTGCCATATTTTCTTATTCTTTGTCGGAACCCCATTAACTAAGATAACCAGAGGTTCCTCTTCCACTTTTTCTACTCCAATTGTGTTAATGTTTTTGTTCAAATCTAGAGGCAAATAAACAACTCTTCCCTTTAATCCTCTCTGTAAATCCGATGGAGGCAACTTCCCTGTCTTTGGCTCAATTCTTACAATAGCCTGAAAGGGATGGATACTTTGAATCAAAATAGATTCATAAGTATTTAAATCCTTCAATTCAGAAGGAATCTCAGCCAAATCCAGATTATTATGAACCGCCCTAGCAGGCATCTGGTTTTGGTTTAATTTGTTACAACAATAAGTACACACACGTTGATCCGATCCCAAATCAAAACAATTTTCTACCATCAAGTATGTTGCGAAATCCTTCCATTCACTATTATTTTCCCTTTCACTTTTTGCATATAAATCCACTAACTTAATCTGATTCTTATAATAAGTGCGTCGACAACACACACAAGTGAAATTAGGCCTCTCACTTGATTTCACCTAAAACGTGGCAACTTCCTTCTGAAAATTACCTGTACTGGAAACCTGTACATTATCTTCAACATTACCCTCTACTTCTGGGTCAATTTGAACATTCTCATCTTTACTTCCAAAGTAACAAAACTCAATTTCTTCACAAATATTCTTCACATCTATTTCAGAACCATGCAAAAGAGCAGCGCATAATTGTTTAAGCATAATTGCTGGACTCTTAGCATAATACAACATTCTCACTAATTTCCTCACTTTATTATGATGCACTGCTAGCATCCTGAAATGATGAAAAACACTCTGGCATACTCTCCTGGTAAGACAAGCCTGTGAATGACCATGCAAACCTGTCACTTCTCTCACTCTGCAAGGATCTAATTCTTGCAACAACTTCATTTTCTGCTTCAAACTTTTCTTATTAAATGACCGTACAAAATCACAAAGCAAATTGATGGAATCCTGTCGCACACTGCAAATACTACTACACTTCCAAATGTACACAGGACCCTTAGGATGTCTTCCTAAAACCTCATTACCTAACACATCTTCTGTCTCTGTTGTCACAAGTTTTTCTTTTTCAACTGGTCAACCATCTTTCACTTCATAAGCTCGACCACTGGTGTCAACTGCAAGCACCAAATCATTATCCTGGAAATAACTCTCCTCATTAAAAAATGCCTCACAACTTGAACTATGCATCCATTCTCCGGAAAAAACTTCACAAAAATTACTACGATTAACTACTCTCTTCCATCTACTATTTGATTTGAAATCAGAAATTACCTTGTTTAGTTTCCTAATTCTATTGATTACCAAAATAAATAACTTTCGCTTAATTTCGAAAGCCTGATCAATAATTTTCTCTACTTTTTCTTTTTCTTATAAAATGCCACTTTCTGTTGGCCTTTCTTAATATTTTTTAACAAATTGACTATTATCCTGTTGCGGATCATTCGTTTTCGAATGTCCCTAAACTGTTGTTTCCTTCTACTATCATGCACAGAGTTATCTCTTGCTCTAGCAGTAACATTTTTGATTGGTCTTTCCTTTCCGTTTAAATTGCTTCTCTTTTTCTGGACTGAAACATTTTCTGTAGAAATAGTTTTTTTACTACAAATATTTCTTATGAATGATTTCGTGGTCTTACCCGGAGCTTTCTTGGTGACTTGACAATTTTTTTTTGTAGAGGACTGCTGCAGTAATAGATGAACCTGCTGTCTTTGACGTTTTGTAGCCTTTCTAATTCGATTCTTAGTTGGCATTTTCAAATTTTGAAATGATCTGCAGTTGAATCTGTGGTAAAATATAATAAAAAATATTATTAACCACTATTACCAAACAGTAAATCAATAACAGTCATCAAAAACTTAACACCCTACTTATTATTTTATTTAAGACACAAATCTCAGAGACTATAATAGTAAAATTGTTGAATGCCCACCCTGCAACAAAACACCTATATGAAACCTGACGCAGGTTTCATGTGGCACAGGACTTTACAGCATGACACATCTGCCTAGATGCATCAAGTTGTAAATATGTCGCCACATAGCAAATCTTTTACACCACCACTGCGTCACAAAAGTGACGCACAGTGGTACAAAACAGGCATACACCTATCATAAATCTGTCCCTAACATTTTAAATGATTGATTCAGGATGACGATAAGGTGTGGCCTATCCAGAGGTTTGTTTGAGTTGAGGCCTACTCACGGTTGCAGATGAGATTTACGCTTGTTGAAGAATACAGAGGAGATAATACATGTGAAGGCCTACCAATGAAGTAAGTCATGTCCACTTCACTCTTGAACAAAGGCCAGACCTCTTTTGTGTCCGTGGACGGACCTAAACTTCATCTGCACAATGTAATTCGTAAACTTAGGAAACACTAGTGATGTAATTGAAAAATGTAGAGTTTCTTTTCCTCATTTCACAATCACATCACCTGTGTTTCCTCAGTGACTTAAAATGCCCTAAGACACATGAAAGTGTTTTTTGATTGCCCTTGCACCATTTTTGGGTCACTTTTAACATGGCTATGTAACTCCAAGAATCAAAATCTAAATTTGCCAAGCACAGGTGGGAGCATATTTACAAGGAACTTGCCCCACGGAAAAAGCTCTTCAATTTAAATGGGAAAAATAACATCATAGACACTCAAATGCCTTATAAATATGCCCCAAACAACCTATGAAGCTCTAGCAGTACATATCCAGAAATGTAATTGATTTCAAAAAACGTTTTTAAACACAACATATAAATCAATTGTATACCTACATTCAAGAGGAAATGACTTAAAATGTCCTTAAGACACATGAAAGCGTTTTTTGATTGCCCTTGCACCATTTTTGGGTCATTTTTAACATGGCTATGTAACTCCAAGAATCAAAATCTAAATTTGCCAAGCACAGGCAGGAGCATATTTACAAGGAACTTGCCCCACAGAGAAAGCTCTTCAATTTAAATGGGAAAAATAACATCATAGACACTCAAATGCCTTATAAATATGCCCCAAACAACCTATGAAGCTCTAGCAGTACATATCCAGAAATGTAATTGATTTCAAAAAACGTTTTTAAACACAACATATAAATCAATTGTATACCTACATTCAAGAGGAAATGACTTAAAATGTCCTTAAGACACATGGAAGCGTTTTTTGATTGCCCTTGCACCATTTTTGGGTCATTTTTAACATAGCTATGTAACTCCAAGAATCAAAATCTAAATTTGCCAAGCACAGGTGGGAGCATATTTACAAGAAACTTGCCCCACGGAGAAAGCTCTTCAATTAAAATGGGAAAAATAACATCAGAGACACTCAAATGCCTTATAAAGAAGCAGACACCATTATTTCCTTGTGAAAAATTTTAAAAGAATTCCTTTTCCTCAAAAACGATTTTCAAGTCATAATTTGAAAACACTGCACAGCTCCTATGTACAAAAACACCCTGTCAGTACTAATACTTCACATTATCTCCAATGACAATTTCTCAAAGAAACAAAATCTATTTGTAAAACACTTGAGACAAAGCAACATTTTAAAAACACAACTTTCTTCATAATTTTCTCCTTAAATCATACTATTCTGTATCTAAATTAAATAAATCTTTTCTCACCTTAACAAATACTTTATGAGTTTCAAAACAGTCTCAGAAATACACCAAAATGTCTTCAGCAGAACAAAGAGTATGCACTCCAGAGGCTGCAGCTATAGAAAGCACAGAAATGCTGATATTCATCACACATATCTCTCATGTCAGCCAATCAAAACTCTTCCCTCATTTTTTTCAAATCAAAACCCTTCCCCCCTCTGCCCTCTCTACCTTTTTTGCTTAGCAACCACCTCCTGATAGACCTCTGATGTTTGCAAGTTCACACAACAATGTTTCAATTGAACTCTGAACTCTCAGTGCACCTGCGTATCCAGTGCAATCTTTCATTAAATGATTTTTTCTTGACCATTCAAATTACATCTTTCAAAGAACACATCCATGCACCCTAACTTTCTGTTTTCAGAAATGGAAATCCACCAATCACTGCTAATGAATCATTAGCACTGAAACTCCACAGTTTTTTTTTTCTTTATAAACTCCTACTGTTTCAACTGCCCTTTCATTACCACACTTCATCTGACTGCAGCACAACCTTCTCTCACCATGTTTTATGTCTGGATTGTTGGACATAGTTACATCTACTGGGCTCAAAGGTATGCTGAGAACAGAAATTTACCTAACCTCAATTTACAAGATGTGGAAATTAAGTGGTTGGGCCACAGAGGATTAAAATGTCACCAATTGATACCATTGGTGAAAACCTTTATGCATTTACCAAAACCTGACCTGTTAATTGTGCACTGTGGAGGTAATGATTTGGGCACTTTGACTGGGGTAGGTCTGGAAATGCTTTTAAAGGACACCTTTGAGCAATTAATGGCACTTTTTCCTCAAACTGCCTTGGTATATTCAAATATATCCCAAAGACAGAAATGGAGGTGGTCGAAAAAATTTTGTCCACAAATTGAGAAGTCAAGGAAGCATGTAAACAAATCTGTTTCAGCTTACATGAGAGACCATAGAATGGGCTCCATGTACAACAATAACTTGCGTTACTGCATGCAAGATATCTACAGAGGAGATGGAGTTCACTTCTCAGATGAGGGCAACAGAATTTTCATTTTGAATTTAAGACTGTGCATTGGTACCTACTTATAAGTACCTAAATGTACCATAAACCCAAAAGCTCTTCTCAGAGCTACCCTACATCTGATCACTCACAATTATTATTTTACTCTAACTTTTTTCACTAATTTTCAACAAACTACGCTCCCCGGAGCGCTACCCGGTACGCGAACCGGAAGCTAACCGCGCGAAATTTCTAAAAAAATGTTTTTTTCCCGCACATATGGGCCTCCTCAGCCACCCTCAGAAAACCTAGGGGGTCAAGATACGTCTACTGTGCCCCCTTCTACCCATTCTGAACATTATTTGCCCTCCATCTTGTATCTTAATTCGTCTGAAACACAAAATGGTGGACTCCCGTAACGCTGCTGGTTCGCGTACCGGGGAGCTCCCCGGGAAGCGGTCCATCAAAAAAGGTGGGAAAGTAATTTACAGAAAAACGACTGGAAACACTTTCACCAAATATAGATTATTTATTTATTTATTTTATTTATTTTTAACACTTATAAAGCGCTACTTATACCCTTGGGCGTCAAGGCGCTAAAACCATTATTGAAGAAGGTGAGGAATGAGAGAATAAACAGATTTGACGGTTGAGAGTGGGTTACTGAGAGATTAGCTCATACTACATACCATTCCCTGCCATTTTCATAAATTTTTTTGGAATTCCATTTAGCAATTTAGCCTGTAGACCTATCTAAATACCCTGAGGTAAATTACTTCACAAAACACATCTGAAGTGTTGGAATTGACAACCAATGAAAATGTTACTTTCATTTTCAAAATTTTTTTTCCTGACATTTGATTGGTTATGTACCTGAATATATATAAAAGAAGAGAAGGAAACACAGCCATTTTCACTACTACTTCCTGAACTACATTTCAAGAGCCTTTTCACCTCCCTGTAAAGTAAATTGATAATTTGTAAGTGGCACTTTAAATTAATTTGTAAAAACGTTTTTTGATAATTATTTACTGTCCCCCTGCTCTTATATTTATTGATTGACTTACACTTCTCTGCTATAATTATGAATTTACTTACTTTAACTTCACTGTTAAAAAAACAGAACTACCTGTCTGAACTTAAACCCAACAGTGCCCTAACTCTTCTAATATAATTATTTTTTTATGCAATTTACAGCAAAAAAATGGAAGGGGAGCACGAAAAAATCAATGTTTCCTTCAACATTACATCTGAAGAGATTTTAAATGAAGAATTTTTGGATGAAGATTTTATGGATCAGTCTTTTGATGAACAATTTATTGAATGCTTACAAGACATAGAAACATGTGTGTTTGAGGAGATTCCAGATGATGTAATGCTGGAAGTTTTATTGAACTATGAAAATTCTGACCAATAAATTTTTATTTAATCAAAATAAAAAAATAAATAAAAAAAAACAACAAAACGAACAATCAATTAACATACAATATATGAAAAGTCTATAATTCTTTTTTCCTCATAGTACACTCCCCGGGCCGCTTACCAGTTCGCGAACCGGGAGCTTCCCACGCAAAAAAATAAAAAATAAAAAATAAAAATGTTTTAAAACCTCCTCATCAAACCTAGGGGGTCAGGGAGGATCTACTATGCCCCCTTATGGTCATTTCCCCCTTTGTTTTGGCCTCCTCTTGACTCTCGATCCTACCGAGAGACAAGATGGCGGCCGCTACGGACTGTTTAGAATAATTACAGACACCGGAGAGCCAATCAGCTTCGCAAAGCAAAGCTCCGTAACGCGAAAAGTACGCGAACCGGAGCGCTGCCCGGAGCGCTGTCAAAGATATATGTCTTTTTTTGAACGTTAATTTCTCAAAATCCACTGTAGCACATATATTGAGACCCAGCAAAGGCACATCGGGCTAACAGTCCCTACAATTTTGCCAAGTTTTGTGCAAATCCATTCAGCCATTCGGGCTAAAAGTGAGGCCAACCGCCCTATGGAAATTAACATGGGAAAAACGCGTTTTGGGACCCCCCTTTTTTCTCGGCCCCCCCTTGACGAACAACCCCCAAATTTTCAGGGGCTGCTCAGAAACAAAATGTGCCATTTTCCTGAAAATTTCAGCCAATTCCGTCCACAAACGCCAAAGTTATTAGACATAGAATTTTCAAAAGTCCCATAGGAAAAAAATCCTAACTATATATACCTACTGGCTATCGCCAGTAGGTAATATATATCCGTTTCAAAAGTCTGCTCTGTACACGCTGACGGCAGCCCCATGGGAGGTGGCACCTATGCCGGCCGAGCGAGCCGGTAAATTAAGTTGCAAAAAGTTCCCAATGTTGGTGCTCTCGGCCCGCAAAATCACTCACGACTCCTCTGCTGCTTCAAGGGTGTTTATTAACTAACAACATGTTTTGGCTGCGGACAGCCTTGATCACGTTAGTTTACTGACAGTTTCGATTGTTAATAAAGTATCAGTGAAACAGAAACAGGACTTGGAATCACATTGGGTCCGGTCTGCTAGTACCAAAAAAACATGCCTTAATTCATATTGTGAGGTCTTACATTACATTGAATATGCCCCATCTATCAATGTAACCAAAATAAGATTGAAAAAACAATCATATATCAAATAAATGATGACTGCATGAACACAAATGTATATTGAAAATTAAAAGACAAAGGTACCCATTATTCGAAAATAAATACATTCGTAATGGATTTTAGGCAGACAAACTTGTAACATTGTAATTATTACGGTGAGAGCACAAAATCGCCGCCATGTTTGTAGTTTTTTAGGCGGCATAGAACTCCTTGATCATCTCTATGTCATCACAATAGAGTAACCAAGACGAAACACAAGATGTATGTGACGGCGCACAGGAGTAATGTGTGCCAAGTCTGGAATGCAGAAAGAGAGAAGTTGTGAAATACACTCGTGTGGGTAACCAGTGAAGACAAATGTTATAAGGTCAACATGGGAGAGGTTACAAGCAGATACTGTCCAGCTCGATAGCGGACAAGAGTGACAAGCAAGCGAATCACTGAGCTGGCCAAACGGTTGGAAAATTTCACAAAGATTCATCAATCGGTGCCAAAGTTATTGGGAATAGAATGTTTTAGGTTTCTATGGATAATAGGTCCTAACTAGAACTGCATCAGATCACTTTTAGGAAAGGACTATCATTGAGAGATGAACTACGTAACCACAAAAGAAGGGAGGTATAATAACAGCACACCTGGGTTCAGATGTTGTCGCAATTGCATGGCGTGTAAGAACAGCAAAGACTGTAAAAAATTGACAGTACCCAATTCATCGAGAGAGTTTACCATCAGAAAAAAACTGACATGCAATACACCTTACAGTGTATTTGTTCTAATCGGTCCTTGTAATAAGTGATATGTTGGAAGTACGAAAAATGAGGCCAAGAAATGTGTGCTGGAACATCTGCACTCAATTCGTAAACACAATAAACAATATCCAATATCACAACATTTCTAAGAGAAACACATGCAAGAGGATACTTTGGTCTAAATAGTTGTAATTGACTGTGTGGATTTGGGTGTCAGAGGTGGTAATCGAGGATTATCTCTAAAGGAAACTTGAATCCCGATACATTATAGATATGAATTGTTTAGTACCCAATCGGTTTAATATGAGTGAAGAACTGGCAATTAATTTACATGTGTAACTGTAAAAAGATAAAGGTTATTGATAGTGTTGTCTGCAATCTGTTAGATTTTAAACATGATTTTATTGTCATTTTTTAAGATGGCACTTCTTCTGGTTTCTTCTGACAGACTATAACTAATGAAATAGATGTTGCTGAGGGTCATGGAAATGGTACAGAGTTTCTTAATTTATGCCCACTTGGGCAAGAACTTTTGCTTATATTATGAGAAATCTCGTTATATCCTGTTCGACATTTTCTTTGAACAACATTTACATGTCCGTTTGGACATTTTTTATCTGGATACGTGATTTATCTCGATTGAAGTTCGGCATGAAATATGACCTTGAGTAATGATATTATGCCTAGTAACCAAGCAACTGAATAACGGGACACGAAGCCAATGAAATACGATGTTGTATTTCTCAGTTACGGCTGAACCAATCGAAAGCGATGTTGCATTTTATTTTGATCATGTGACACAGAGTTAAGAAAATGTCGTAAAAATGCATTAATTTCAATTATATATTACAGGATAAGGCTCTTGCACCTAACATTCTATTGTGACATAGGCATTTGACCATTGTCTGCAATTAGGGCAAACATGAATTTAAAACATGATATGTGTAACACTTAGCCATGGTGTATGACAAACAGATGCAAATTGGTTCATATGAAAATAGTATTGTTTATTATGGAACATGCATTGCTATCATTCATCTTTTATGTTCATTTGCCTATTGTAAGATGTCCGCTGTAACAACTTTCATTCACTGTATGATTCACTATGTGGTGTTTATACTGATTATTTAAGATGGCTGCCAACAATGTTTGACGAGCGTGATCAAACCGTAATGGCAAAACGCGTTGTTTTACCACTTGCACAATACATTTTTCCTGCAAAAAGCTCTGAGAGTCCTGGTTTCTTCCTGTAACAGGAGGTTTTGTTTGGAACGAATACGTTGGTCTGCCGGTGACCATACTGGGACCGCCCACGACATCTCTCACCGGACCTTGTGAAGTTTATATATATATATATATTTTATTTAAATGGTGTTTTGACTATTACCTGACGATCTGTGAGCAAGGGCAAACACCCGAAACGCGCCAGATTTGGTGACTCTCCTTTAAATAAATCTTTGCCATAAATACTACGATCGGATTTGCATGGTCTTTTCCTGTCCCTGCTATTCTGGTGGCGGCGTGGTGCAAGACTGCAGTTGCGGTATATATATATTCACTGAAAAAACCATAGGTTTCACACCAGTTATAGTTAGCTGGAAATTTTACTGATATAAAACCATTGAAATTCCCACGTTATAGTTAGTCGGACTCACTATAACTTGCGCGTGCAATGCACTGCTGATGACATCACATATTACATCACTCATGACATGGTCAGTGACATCACTCATGACATCACTGATGACACCATCCAGTGAATATGTGTCTTTCTGAAAAATAAATATTAGTGAGTTATGTTTAAATATTTAAATACATATATTAGTGTTTCACTTTGTGTATAAGTGGCTACATGTGTTCATAAGTAGCTACATGCGTATGTATATGAGTTATTTGATATTTTTAGTAGTATCAGTATGAGTGTCTATATGGTTTGGTGGAGGTATTACTTAGCACATAGATGCATGAGTGACTGACTCTTTGTTTGTATGTGTTTTGAAGACAGTATATGTACAGGACTGTATGGGTGGATGAGTGTCTATATGTGTTTGTTAGTGAGTGAATGACTGTCTCACTAGTGTCTTTATCAGTAACTACATATGTTTTAATCTAGTATATATGAATATTGATGTATATAAGTGAGTATATGTGAGAGTAAGAGATTGTAAGATTTCCTGTTTAAATAAGTATGTGTTTCTATAAGTGATTGTTTAAGAGAATAAATATGTGTAATTTTCAGTAGAAGTAAGGTGGAAGTGTGTGTATAACTCTATATTCAAATAAATGGTTGTTCAATAGTTTATTTGCACGTGTGAATATGTGTGTGAGTAACTTTTGGATGAATGTCGGTGTGTAACAGGATGTATAGGTGTATCTCTTCATATGATGAGTGTGTATATGTATGAGTGACTATATAGAACTGTTGGTGAATGAGTGGATGTGTATATAGATAGTGGAAGTACAGAATTGCTTGTTGTAACTGATATAGGTATATCCATTTTTTAAAAATTTCAGTTTCTATTTTTGAATATGTGTCTCAAGGGTTACTTTACACTGAGAGGAGGTCTGTGACTGTGTCACAAGGATGGTGTCATCAGTGATGTCATGAGTGATGTCACTGACCATGTCATGAGTGATGTAATATGTGATGTCATCAGCAGTGCATTGCACGCGCAAGTTATAGTGAGTCCGACTAACTATAACGTGGGAATTTCAATGGTTTTATATCAGTAAAATTTCCAGCTAACTATAACTGGTGTGAAACCTATGGTTTTTTCAGTGAATTTAATAGGTTTTTTAAATGCTAATTCCTAACTATAACTGGTGTGAAACCTATGGTTTTTTCAGTGAATTTCAATGGTTTTTTAATGCTAATTCCTAACTATAAGTTTCACTTTATAAATAAGACTGTTAGCACTCTAGTTGTTCTTTTTAACACTCTGGTACATTTTCTCATTGGGCTACAGTTGGGCTACATCTAGTTGAATTTTGGGCTACATTTTCAATTTTTGATCTCTGGTGGCCATCTTTGGGCTACATTGGGCTACTTTGGGCTACATTTGGGCTACATTTTGGCTCTAACATATATTAAGCCCAATGTAGCACAATACATATTTTTCTAAAGTTAATGTTTTTTACAAACCACTTCAGAATAGAGCTACCTGTCCCTACAATTTTCCCAATTTTTTTTTTAAAAATTATTTTGGGGAGCGCTCCCGGAGCGCGCCCCGGGGAGCGCCCCGAAAAGCGTATTTTTACAAAGCGCCCCGGGGCGCGCTCCGGGGAGCGTCCCGTGAGCGCCTATATCGCAAACGAAAACATAATCGTGACGTATCGCGTAGCCGCGACCGCGTGATACGCACGGCGTAAGCGCACCCGGAAGTACTCGAGCGAATACGATCGCACAACGTAAACTTCCGACGCGCTTACGCTGCGCGACCCGGGGCGCACCCCCGGGCGCGCCCCGGGCGCGTAGCGTAAGCGCGTCGGGTCATGTGAGCAGAAAATAACACTTTTCATTGGTTCATAACAGTTTTGGTTTCATAATGATGAAGCCCCTGGTCTTGTGACCTGAAAATAACACTTCTCATTGGTTCAGGACAGTTTTTTTTTCTAAATGATGAAAGACCCCACCTTTTTTCCTTATTCTGACTTTGTCCTTTGACTGAGGAAGACCTGTTTGTTGCTCTGTCTACTTTTTTGCTCTTTGAGTAATATTTTGTACTTTAAAATGGCTTCATTAGTAGCATCAGCTGGTGCATCTGCCCCACCACCACCACCACAACAACCAAGAGGACCAGCTCCAAATTATATTGGTGGTCAAGAACAGGAGGAGGAAGAGGAAGAGGAAGAGGAGGAGGGGAGAAGAAGATGGCTGCCTGAAGAAAACACACCTTATAAACCCAAACCACACTTCATTTGGCAGTTTTTTTCAATTCCAGAGGGGAAAAAAAAGGTGAATGCGCCCAAAGTCACTTGCCTCATCTGCAATGATGAACTTTCACGGGGCAACCCAAATAAGAAATATTCTTTTGGTAACTATACCATGATTCGGCACATGACAAGAAAGCATCCAAACAACTACTCTCGTGCAGAGTTCCGGGAACTGGCCAGTAACCTCCCCCATTCATCAAGGACCCCCTCCCAAAGAAACCAACCCACTTCCTCGCAACCAGAAACATCTGAGGTGATGCCTTGCATTCAGCCGAGGTTTGCTGATTTTAAAATTACTTGCAAAGCTTGTGGCAAACTTATCTCCTATGGGGAACAAAGTGTGAAACTCATCGTCCTTGCAGGTGATAATCACAAGTGCCCCAAAAAGAAGTAATTTTTTGGGTTTTTTGTTTTTTTGCTCCAGTTGAGCCAGTTTCAATTCCCTTTTTTTGTTTCTCCCCCAAAAAAATACAAAAAAATATATAAAACTGTTTTGAAAAGCCAAAAAAAGTACAAAAAGTTCAAAAAACACAAAAAAATATAAAACAACAAAAAGAAGAAAAAAAAAAGTTCTTTTTAGAACTACCTCCAATTTCTAAATCAAAACTTCATTTTTTAAACACTCTGTCACCTTTTTTCATCATAGTGCGCTCCCAGGGCCGCTCCCCGGTGCGCGCACCGTGCGCTTCCCCCGCGCAAAACGAAAAAAAAAAAAATATTTTAAATGCCCCGCGGGGCCCTTTTATAGCCCCCACATCAAACCTAGGGGGTCAAAGGGGTCTATCCCTGACGCCTTATGGTCAGTTCCCACTTTGTTTTAGCCACCTCTTATGTCTCGATTTTACCGAGACACAAGATGGCGACCGCTCTGGACTGTTTCGAATGTTTACAGACACCCGAGAGCCAATCAGCTTTCCATGCGCACCTCGCGTCACGCGCCCGGAGCGCTCCCTGGTGCGCGCACCGGAGCGCAGCTATAGATATATATATTTTTTGGAACCTAAATTACTCAAAATCCACTGGAGCACATATCTTGAGACATAGCAAAGGCACATCGGGCTACCAGTCCCTACAATTTTGCCAAGTTTGGTGGAAATCCATTCAGCCGTTCGGGCTAAAAGTGAAATCGACCGCCCTATGGAAATTAACATGGGGAAAACGCGTTTTGGGACCCCCCTTTTATCTCGGCCCCCGCTTGACGAATCCCCCCCAAACTTTCAGGGAAGGACCAGAACGCCGCGAGGCCATTTTGAGGAAATTTTCAGGCAGATTCGTCAACCGGCTCCAAAGTTATTCCAAATAGAATTTTCAGATTTAACATTGAAAAAAATCCTAACTATAACTACCTACTGGCGACCGCCAGTAGGTAATATATATATATATATATATATATATATATATATATATATATCCGTTCACCAATCCTACCGACCGGCTTTGGACGCCGGTCCCACAACGTAGGAACAGACCACAGCAACGCTCCAAAATCCTTTCAAGGTACGTTTATTGCTCCATAGTCCCCAGCATGACGCGTTTCGGCTACAGCACGTTAGCCTTGATCACATGACCATAGTAACCAATGCTTGTGCCTAAATACAGTGCAAATGCAGATTGATGCAGCGTCAGCAGTTATAAACAAAGAAGACATACTACTAGTTCATCTCCGAGTATAGAATTATAACTATACATAATACAATGATTTGAACTTTTAAAATGCAAAATTCATCTATATATACATCGTAAAATTCTTTTACCATGAATGGTATATCGGAGTCAATATTTACAGTTTACAAAAATTGCTATTATGAACAAAGTCTTCCGTTAAAGTGCTGAATGCGACAGTTGATCGAAAACTCAATCTGCTTAAAAGTGCAAGTGCAAAATAATTTTTTTTAAAGTGCAAAATGTCCAGAATACCTCACAGTGCAATTCCTAAATAACATTTAGGATACAAAAAATAGAGGAAGCAAATCGGATGGCATGCTAGCCCCAATTAGGAGGGTTACAAGACAGGGAAACCGATAAATTGCAACCAAATATGCGATAGAAGAGAAGTGAAAAAATGCACAAGAGAAAATAACCTTATGGAATAGTGCCTATATCCAGTCAATTCTTTATATTCAGGTGGGAGACTGTATCCCTGAGACACATATAATTTCATGTCCTGATTTGAAATGACAATAGAATACGATGGGTTATAACGACCTGCATCGGAGACCAAATATCAACATAGGGGTGAAGCACACTCCAAACTTAAATACATCTTAGTATGCAACAGATCAATAGGTTAATCATATGTAGACAAACCTAACAGAATTGGGAGCAAAACCGTTAGTGTTACTCAAAATGTACATACAGGAGATTCACAGCACTTTGATATACAACAGGAATTCATAAAAAAACAGTGTAAATCCTCTACTGTATTCATCCCATTGGGAATCCTGATATCTAACAGTAAAATATATTTACTCTCCAATTGTCTGAGGGTTTTCTCCCTATTTCCTCACCTGATGTTTTTGGGCACCGCATCGATGATGAAATATTTTAGGTCATTTAAGTTCTTATTGTGGATCAACTCAAAATGGCGAGCCACCGGATAATTTGCATCAGAATTTACAATGGCTCTGAGATGCTGTAGGATACGGTTAAAGGCCTGAAGTTTAGTGCTTCCAATGTACATTGGAGCACGTAAACCGCAAAATCAGTACGGCAGGTATAATGGTTTCTGATTTTAATAGGTTTGGGGTCAAAAGCAGAATGGAATTCGCAAGTGTTAATCCCAAACTTGCATGCTCTACATGAGATGCATTTAAAGAAGCCACATTTATCTGATAACCAGTTAGTTTTGGGTGATCACCTCTGGACTAGATCTCACCAGAGCATCTCTCATTGAAGGAGCTCTTTTGAACACAATAGAGGGTTCATCTGGAATTAGGGGAGCTAAACTGATGTCGGTTTTAAGTAATGGCCAATGTTTTTTTAGTATCCCTCTTACTTTCCTCTCCTCACCATTAAATGCGGTGATCAAACTGATGTTATTACTGGGGTTTCTTTCCTCACAAATAATATTAGGCTGGGAAGGGTTGATGGAAATGGAGGCTAGGTAGTCTTCTCTGTTAAATTCATTAGCCCTGTTTCTAGCTTTGTGCAACATTAAGGGTTGATATCCACGATTAATGAATCTAATAAAAGCCTCATTCTGACATTGCTCCAGATCTCTCTCAGAGCTACAGATCCTCCGCATCCTCAATAATTCCCCTGGTGTTTTGACTATTACCTGACGATCTGTGAGCAAGGGCGAACGCCCGAAACGCGCCAGATTTGGTGACTCTCCTTTAAATAAATCTTTGCCGTAAATACTACGATCAGATTTGCATGGTCTTTTCCTGTCCCTGCTATTCTGGTGGCGGCGTGGTGCAAGAATGCAGTTGCGGTATATATATATACAGTGACTGTATGTTTCTGTAAAGTTAAAATATGTCTTACATATTGAAGAATGAGTGGATGTATAAGTGTCTGGATGAAGGATTTAGTAGGTGCATGACTGATTGTATGAGGGAATGATTAAATGTGTCTCACTGAGTGCATGGGTTAGTGACTAAACTGTCTTAATTTGTGCATCATTATTTCTGCAGTTCTGTACACTGCTGCATGTGTTGATCAGTAGCTATATGAGTAACTATATGGGTTATTGATTGGTTGCCCAAATATTTGTATGGGAGAGTGAGTGTGTGTGTGGGGGTGGCTGGGAGGTGTGTGACTCTGTGCATAGATGTGTGAGCAGTTGATTCACAAATGTATGGGTTCAAAAGTGCATGTGGAAACAGCTGTATGGGCGGTTGACTGTCTGAATGAGTGTATTGGTGAGTGATTGGATTTCTCAGTGCTACATATCAAAGTAAGTACATATGTAAAACACAGTACATGTAAGAGTTGATATATATATAAATAAATGTGCATAAGGGCCAGTGAATGTGTGAGTGGCTGTATGGATCATTGTGAACTTGTATCAGTGATTGTATAAAGAGTAAATATGTGTTAGTATATGTTTGATTAAGTAAAGTGTGTATAACTGTATAGTTGAGGAAATGGAGGTTGATTCTTTGCATGACTGACTAGGTGTGTGAGTAACTCCATGGATGAGTGACAGTCTGTGAGTGTCTGTTTACACTGATTGTATCTAAGGTTATATTAGAGTCTGAAGAGGTTCATCGTATTATCACATGAATGATATCATCAGTGATGTGATCAGTAATGTCAAATGAGATGTTATCAGTGATTTCATCAGTGATGTCATATGAGATGTCATCAGTGATGTCATTTGAGATGTCATCAGTGATGTCATTTGAGATGTCATCAGTGATGTCACTGACCATGTCATGAATGATGTAATATGTGACATCATCAGCAGTGGATTGCGGGTGCGCGATATATAGTTATTGCATCTAACTATATATGCGAATTTCAATGGTTTTGTGCGAGTAAATTAGGTTTTGTAAATGCTAATCCCTAACTATATATGGCCTAAAACCTATGGTTTTTTCAGTGAATTTAAATTGTTTTTTAATAGCAAATATCAAAAGCTGTCAAATGTCAAGTACGTGATAGGTAAAAACATTTTCGTGTTTATGCACGCTGATGTGCTTTGAACGCTGCCCCCCCCCTCTTTTCTCTTAGTAGTACTCTCTCTTTGCAGATAGTTAAGGGTAGTTAACGCAGGCCTTTGCCCCCGTTGTAATACGTCATGCCTGCTTGTCTCTCCATTTGATTGATTGTTATCCAAGCATTTACTGTTTTAGAATTGATTCTCTTTGGTTCATTCTCTATTTACAAACAAGCACAGAGTCGCAATACTCTGTTTAATCTTTGCAGATAGTGAAAAATTGTGTAAAAAAACAAAAGTAATCGAGCAAAATCAGTAGGCCACTAATGGGATGTCTTTTTGACCTCGCTAAAATAGAAACATTAGGAACAACCCTTCATGAGAAATACGAAACTAGTGAGATGAACTGAGCTCCACACCATGATGGCTGCAAGACAGCTCGGCTCTGCCACCCACCCCCCCAAAATAACGATAAACTCTATGCAAATATTATAAATATATACAACACACCAGCAAAGTAACAGGGTAAATCATTTGATTAAATAACTATTTACATAACTATTTTATACTTTTTGTTGCCTGATCCGGCTAGCTCAATCGATCGAGCATGAAACTCATGCACTCTGATAACAAGCGTTGCTGCTGATGCTATGCAGACAAAAACTGGTTTTCAGTTTGTACATTCTTCAAGATTTTTCCATCCAAGGCTGGTTGAGAGTTTGTAGAACGATGGCTTCAGATTTTCAACATACGGTGTGGTGGCGCGGACTGGGAGGGGGCGCTTGGCTCCTGCCCTCTCCCCAAGTCGTGTTGCCCTGGTGTGGCCTAAGATCGCCCCCGACATAGGCGGCCGGCTCCCGGGGTCCGGCGGAACTTTTTGCCTTTTGATGACTCTTCCATTCTGGACCTAGTCCCACAATCCGTTTGACCTGAAGACACGCTGTAGTGGGGCGCCCCTTTACCGTTTCAGTTGCCATTCCGCCCGCTTTTGCTACACTGTGCCTCTTCCGCCATTCAGCTGTTTACCGCCCGCTCTTGCGACTACAGCGTCTCGCTCACCATGTAGTTGAGTTGCTCCCGCTCTTCCGATGCAGCGATAGGCGGCTGCCACAGGACTCTCAAAATGGTGGCCGGCTCTTCAGATTTGGGCGTGGTCCACTAAAATGGCCCTGGGACACCTTGGAACTCGGACGCTTGTCTGCTAGGTCTTGGGCCCCATTCTCGAACACAACCCCTTTCAGCAGTCTAAAAAGTTCTGTTAAATGACAACAGAAGGGACAGGCAACAAGAACCTTCAGTCAAAGAGGGGAGTGCAAGTTATTCTCTACAGGGTCACGTTGGGGTGCTACCGGAACTGATGGAATTGGTAGTCTACAGTGTTTCTGGATGTTTCAGACTGAAGCTGGCGTCAGCATGAAAGCACCACCATCTCGTGGCTCCGTCGTGGTCATTCCGCGAGCAATCATGGCAGCCGCTCCCCACCGGAAGCCTGCAGGAGTCGGGGGCCCCCAAGACTTTTGTAGAATCTTCAAGGCTGAGGGGACGTTTTTGAGAATGGGGTCCAAGACCGAGCAGACAAGCGTCCGAGTTCCAAGGTGTCCCAGGGCCATTTTAGTGGACCAGGCCCAAAAAGGAAAGAGCCTGCCGCCATTTTGAGAGTCCTGTAGCAGCCGCCTATTGCTGAACCGCAAGAGTGGGCGCATCTCCCCCACGCACTGGTCACCCCCGCTCTCTGTCTTATGCATGGGCCATAAACCTCCCCCATCTGCGCTGCTCTTCCCTGAGAATCACACCCTGTGCCCGCCCGACACCTCCCTTTCACCCTATTCACTACCGCACCCTCTGACACTCCTCTTCCTTTGTGTCTGATTGTCCAGGCCGGTCCCAGGCTATCACCTAGCCCTGCGGATGTAGTTTATGGCCTCAACTATAAAGAATCACCCCTCTTCAAAGGAGTTACAGTAGATCAAGGCCCCCACCTCATGAGATCCGTCACACCACACGCGTTCCTACTATCTGATAACGATCCTGTATTGTGATTGGGGAGGGGATTCTCACTGTGAGGGTGTGTGGGACCGAGCCTGAAGCGGAAGATTCCAGGGATGCCTTTTTGTAAATCAAAGTCTTCACAATTATGTGTCACATTAAAAATATATAGCACTCCAAAAAAGTAGTAGGATTATAACACTTTAATAACTTATAAATATATACAACGCACCAAAAACAGTAAACACATTTAAACATTTTTTTGAAAAAAGAAGCAACAATGGTCAGTAGTGGTCTGTTTTGCGAATAGTCCGAAGGCAGCACAACGCGCCGAGATCTGGACGGCAC
Source organism: Lissotriton vulgaris (assembly GCF_964263255.1). Lineage (NCBI taxonomy): Eukaryota > Metazoa > Chordata > Amphibia > Caudata > Salamandridae > Lissotriton > Lissotriton vulgaris. The sequence goes on along the minus strand of NC_141691.1, from coordinate 42,397,588 downwards.
CCAGGTGATGTCCTTTACTTGCGGCACTGGTCTTGGCATCCTACAATGCTGCACCGAAAAACGGCGTTGGTCGCCCCGGGGGGGGGGTAGGGAGGCGGCGTGAACGGGCCTCCCCAGGTGGAGGCTCGTCTGCTGTAGTGGGGCGCCCCTTTAGCGTTTCACTTGCCATTCAGCGGTTTTCTGCCCGCTTTTGCTGCACTGTGTCTCGTCAGTAGCGGTCTGTTGTGCGAATAGTCCGAAGGCAGCACAACGCGCTGAGATCTGGATGGCACCCAGGAGATGTCCTTTACTTGCCGCACTGGTCTTGGCATCCTACAATGCTGCACCGAAAAACGGCGTTGGTCGCCCCGGGGTGGGGGGGGGGAGGAGGCGTGAACGGGCCTCCCCAGGTGGAGGCTCGTCTGCTGTAGTGGGGCGCCCCTTTAGTGTTTCACTTGCCATTCAGCGGTTTTCTGCCCGCTTTTGCTGCACTGTGTCTCGTCAGTAGCGGTCTGTTGTGCGAATAGTCCGAAGGCAGCACAACGCGCTGAGATCTGGATGGCACCCAGGTGATGTCCTTTACTTGCCGCACTGGTCTTGGCATCCTACAATGCTGCACCGAAAAACGGCGTGGGGCGCCCCGGGGGGGGGGGGGCGGCGTGAACGGGCCTCCCCAGGTGCAGGCTCGTCTGCTGTAGTGGGGCGCGCTTTTACCGTTTCAGTCACCAATCAGCAGTTTTCCGCCCGCTTTTGCTGCACTGTGCCTCATCTGCCATTCAGCTGTTTACCGCCCGCTCTTGCGGCTACAGCGTCTCGTCCACCATCCAGTAGAATTGCGCCCACTCTTGCGGTGCTGCGATAGGTGGCTGCCACCGGACTCTTAAAATGGCGGCCGGCTCTTCGGATTTGGTCCTGGTCCACTAAAATGGCCCTGGGACACATTTGAACTCGGACATTTGCCTGCTAGGGCTTGGGCCCCATTCTCGAAAGCGTCCCCTCAGCCTTGAAGATTCTACAAAAGTCATCGGGGCCCTCGACTCCCTCAGGCTTCCGGTGGGGAGCGGCTGCCATGATTGCTTGCGGAATGGCCACGACGGAGCTACGAGATGGTGGTGCTCTCATGCTGACGCCAGCTTCAGTCTGAAACATCCAGAAACACTGTAGACTATCAATTCGATGAGTTCCGGTGGAGCCCCAACGTGACCCGGTAGGGAAGAACTTGCCCTCCCCTTTTTTGAGTGATGGTTCTTGTTGCCTGTCCCCTCTGTTGTCATCTAACGGAACCTTTTTGGATTGCCGAGTGAGAAAAAAAAAGGTGGGGCTTTCATCGTTTGGGAAAAAAAATGTTTCAATCCAATGAAAAGTGTTATTTTTAGGTCATATGATCAAGCATTTCATCACTAGGAAACCAAAAGTAAAATGAACCAATGAAAAGTTTTATAAACAAGTCACATGACCTGTTATGCCGCTTTGGGCTATAAAAAGCCTACAAAATCCATTGGCCTGTGAGGCGGCGTCAGTAGCGGACCAATGTGCGAATAGGCCGAAGGCAGCACAACGCGTCGAGATCCGGATGGCACCGAGGTGGTGTCCAGCAAGTTGCCGCACTGGTGTGGCTATCCTACAAAGCTGCGCCGAAAGACGGCGTGGGGTGCCCGGGGGGTAGGGGGGAGGCGGCGCGACCTGGCCTCACCCCCCTCCCTAGGTGGAGGCACCTCATATGCAGTGTGGCGCCCTTTGCCGTTTCACTCCCCGTTCAGCAGAGTTGCGCCCGCTCTTGCGGTACAGCGACTCACCCGCCATCCAGCTGAATTTCGCCCACTCTTGCAGTACAGTGACTCGCCCGCCATCCAGCTGAGTTCCGCCCGCTCTTGCCGTACAGTGACTCACCCGCCATCCAGCTGTATTTCGCCCACTCTTGCGGTACAGTGACTCGAACGTGCCGAGATCCGGATGGCACCGAGGTGGTGTCCAGCAAGTTTCACTGGTGTGGCCATCCTACAATGCTGCGCCAAAAGACGGCGTGGGGTGCCCGAGGGGGGGGAGGCGGCTCAAACGGGCCTCTCCCGCCTCCCCAGGTAGAGGCACCTCATCTGCAGTGGGGCGCCCCTTAGCGTTTCACTCGCCTTCCAGCTGCATTGCGCCCGCTCTTGCGGCACAGTGCCTCACCCCCCATCCAGCTGAGTTGCGCCCGCTCTTGCGGCTACAGCGTCTCGCCCACTATCCAGCTGAATTGCATTTACTCTTGCGGTGCAGCGAAAGGCGGCTGCAACAAGACTTTCAAAATGGTGGCCGGCTCTTTGGATTTGGGCCTGGTCCACTAAAATGGCCCTGGGACACCTTGGAACTCGGATGCTTGCCTGCTAGGGCATGGGCCCCATTCACGAAAGCGTCCCCTCTTTTGACTGATTGTTCTTCTTGCCTATCTCTTCTGTTGTCATTTAACGAAACCTTTTTGGACTGCAGAAAGGGGTTCTGGTCCGACCGCTTGTTGGTGGAGACATTTTGACTATATCCTGGACCTGCCCGGCTTTGCCCAAAATGGCGCCGGTATAAATGGGACTCGTAACTCCTTGTTGTGTACTGGTTGCCCAACCTTGATATCACGAGATACGTATGCAGTTTTGAAGCACATGGCGGGCGGGGACGAGTACTGATTGAACATTTGGACACCCCTATTGATATTAAGTTCTGATGTGTTATTGATTACTGTACTATTGAAAGATCGAATTAACGTCACTCATGGTACTTGCCCGCAAATGTATATCTCGTTAATTTTATTGTAACTGGCCCTGCCGTACTTTAATTATAAAATGTACGTCCACCAATTCCGCAACTGTTAGACACCTTAGTTCTTGCAACCTAATGGCCCGCCCATTATGTTCTTCTACAGTGTAAATGTCCCCTCATCATATACGATTCCAGTTTGCTCCGTGGCCGGCCCACGTGGTTATAGGCCCGTATTTGTATACTAACATTTTCACAATAAAGGTTTTTAAAACAAAACATGGTAGTAGTACCTTTTTTGGTAAAGTTTTGAATAATAGCCACTGTTTTCGAATCAGTAAAAGGCAAGTGAAATAAAGCAGCCCGATTACATGACGGTTAAAAGGTATAATACGCAGGAACGCAGTAAAGATAAATGGTCAAGGGCTGTTGTGTTTTCCACTCCTGCAACATAAAGTGATAGATAAGAATCCGATATTCATGCCTATCAGCGACTAAGACAGCAGGCCGAGCCTCTTTTGCTCAACGGCTCCCTCATGGGACGAAGAAACGCCCTTTTTCTCGAAATAGGAATATTTTACTTGCAGGACAGTTGTAAATTTCCCGGGAAAATACATTAGCCTGGAACATTGTTAGTGATAAACTGTAAATGCATCTGGGTCCTTTGCTTTACAAGTCAGAGTGAGAAAAAAAAGGTGGGGCTTTCATCATTTGGGAAAAAAAAATGTTCGAAAGCAATGCAGTGCAACGTCTCCAAGACCGAAGTGATGCTCTTCGGAGAGGCCAAACGTCTATGGACTCCTGGCTGGTGGCCTCAAGATCTTGGCCCCGTTACTGAGCCCAAAACGGTGGTTAAAGATCTAGGAGTGAAACTGGATCATGAGCTCACCCTAACACAACAAACCAATCAAGTAGTGGGTTCATGCTTCCATGTAATTGGTCTTCTCAGGAAAGTATTCCCTCTGCTACCAGATTTCACCAGGAGAACGTTGGTCCAGTCACTAGTGTTAAGTAGGCTGGACTACTGCAATGGTCTGTTGCTGGGTGCTAATGAGGGTATTTTAGATAGATTACAAGTTGTGCAAAACACTGCTGCACGACTAGTTTTAAACGCCCCGCCTCGTACTCCCTCAAAACCATTGTTGGCCAAACTGCATTGGCTTCCGGTAAGGCAGAGGGTGATGTTTAAGATCTGCTGTGTCATCCATAAATGCCTTATGGGTAATGGGCCTGGCTACCTCACTGAAAAATTCATCCCTTATGTTCCATCTAGATCTCTGAGATCAGGAGATCAGGAATTGTTATGTGTTCCTAGGGCCATGAAAGCTAGAAAGGGGTGTAGGGCCCTTTCTGTAGCCGGCCCGAAGTTGTGGAACCAACTCCCTAAGGAAATCAGGGTATGCAGGGAACATCTCCCTTTTAGGAAGAAACTTAAAACTTTCCTTTTTCAATCATTAGTTGGTTTAGGGCTCTGAATTAGATCATGACGAGTTGCTGCTCTTTAGTTGCTGCCAAAGGCGCGGAGATACTCCTCCGGGAGTCGATTTGCAGCGCCATAAAAACATGCAAAATAAATAAATGAAAAGTGTTATTTTTAGGTCATATGACCAAGCCTTTCATCATTAGAATAACAAAAGTAAAATGAACCAATGAAAAGTTTTATTAACAAGTCACATGACCTGTTATGCTTACATTACGTGCTGCGCGCCGCGCTCTGGATCGTTTCCGGGAAGCTGCGCCTCGCGCACCGGAGCACGTCCAGGTGCGCTAACGCGGCACGTCATATGGCGCATTACGCGACAACGCAGGTCCAGAATATAGTCAAAATGTCTCCACCAACCAGCGGTCGGAACACAACCCCTTTCAGCAGTCCAAAAAGTTCTGTTAAATGACAAGAGAAGGGACAGGCAACAAGAACTATCAATCAAAGAGGGGAGGGCAAGTTCTTCTCTACCGGGTCACGTTGGGGCTCCACCGGAACTGATCGAATTGGTAGTCTACAGTGTTTCTGGATGTTTCAGACTGAAGCTGGCGTTAGCATGAGAGCACCACCATCTCGTGGCTACGTTGTGGCCATTCCGCGAGCAATCATGGCAGTCGCTCCCCATCGGTAGTCTACGGGAGTCGGGGGTCCCGGTGACTGTTGTAGAATCTTCAAGGCTGAGGGGACTCTTTTGGGAATGGGGCCCATGCCCTAGCAGTCAAGCGTCCGAGTTCCAAGGTTGCCCAGAGCCATCTTTGCAGGCCAAGCCCAAGTCTGTGGAGCCGACCGTCATTTCGTGAGCTCCGTAGCAGCCGCCTGTCGCTGTACCGCAAGATTGGGTGCAATTCCGTTGGATGGCGGGTGAGACATTGTAATAGCAAGAGCAGGCACAATTCAGCTGGCCAAGCGAGGCACTGTGTCGCAAGAGCGGGCGCAAGTCAGCTGGTCGAGTGAAGCGCTGGGGTGTAGCGGAGAAACCTCCACCTGGGGAGGTGGGGGAGGCTCGTTCGTGCCGCCTCTCCCTTCTACTGCACCCCACGCCGTCTCCTTGCGCAGGTATATGTGATGGTCGGACCAGGGCACCGCAGGACGTGTCTTCAGGTCAAACGGATTGTGGGACAAGGTGTGGAGCAGTCGCAATTATCTCGGGGGCCTCCGTCAAGCGGTTCAGGGAGGCACCGCATCACATTGTTTTCCAATGCAGTCAGGTCCACAAACAGCCCCCACTTACTTTGAGAATAGTGAAGCTGCAGCAGGTGCAAATAAGCTTCAGACAGTGTTACAAGCGCTGCTCCGAACCCTCAACTATGGCACCCAACTTCCAGGACTTATTCCATTTGTGCAAGGCAGTGACATCGAAGCATCTCAGGGACCAAGCAACATACCATATCCAGAGTCCTTCCCACAACCTCTGCCTTCCTTCTTACCTAGTTATTGTTCTTTCACTCCCACTCCAGGCTTTTAGTCTGTGGATGGAAAACCATGAACCTACACTCATCTATGAAAATCTTACTATTGATGGTTTATTTTGAGCCCAAAATACAAAGGCTTGTTTGGATCGATGTTGCAGCAGGCTGCCATGTAAATAGTTATTTAATAAAACGTTTTACCCTGTTACTTTGCTAGTGTGTTGTATATATTTATAATATTTGCATAGTGTTTGTTGTTATTTTGGGTGGGGTGGGCGGCGGAGCCAAGCTGTCTTGCAGCCATCATGGTGTCGAGCTCAGTTCCTCTCACTAGTTTCGTATTTGTCATGAGGGGTTGTTCATAATGTTTCTATTTTAGCAAGGTCAAAAAGAGATCCCATTAGTGGCCTACTGATTTTGCTTGATTCCTTTTGTTTTTTAACGATTTTTCACTATCTGCAAAGACTAAACAGAGTATTGCGACTCTGTGCTTGTTTGTAAATAGAGAATGAACCAAAGAGAACCAATTCCAAAACAATAAATGCTAGGATAACAATCAATCAAATGGAGAGGGAAGCAGGCATGACGGATTACAATGGGGGCAAAGGCCTGTGTTGCCTACCCTTCACTATCTGCAAAGAGAGAATATTCCTAAAAGAAAAGAGGAGGGGGGGCAGCGTTCAAAGCACATCAGCGTGCATAAATACGAAAATGTTTTTACCTACCATGTACTTGACATTTTACAGCTTTTGATATTTGCTTTTAAAAAACCATTGAAATTCACTGAAAAAAACATAGGTTATAGACCATATATAGTTAGGAATTAGCATTTACAAAACCTTGAAAATTCACTGAAAAAACCATAGGTTATAGACCATATATAGTTAGGGATTAGCATTTACAAAACCTTAATTTACTTGCACAAAACCATTGAAATTCGCATATATAGTTAGTTGTGCTAACTGTATATCGCACACCCGCAATCCACTACTGATGATGTCACATATTACATCATTCATGACATGGTCAGTGACATCACTGATGACATCACTGATGACATCTCATTTGACATCAATGATCACACCACTGATGATATACTTCATGTGATAATACAATGCACCTCCTTACACTCTAATATAACCTCTGTTACACCTAGTGTAAAATACAGAGTATCATTTATGAAACCATTGACACACCAATACCAGTTACTACATATGCACTCACTGATTCCTACGTCTACACACGCATTCACTCATTCACCCATACAATTACTCATACATACAGTGACTCATTATTACAACAATATCATATGCACTCATACACCTATGCAAACACTCACACACTTGTGGGACACCCCCGCGCCGCACGGCCACCAGCTGCTGCGTGTGCCCCTGTGCCTGCTCTGACTCAGCGCCGGCCTCGCTGCCGCCTGAGCGCTCCCCTTGGTTTTTGCCGGTTTTTGACTGTAATTTGTGCTTGATTGCTGTGTGTGCCGTTTTGATCGCTGTTAATTCTTTTTTCCGGTTTTTGACTGTAATTAGTGCTTGATTGCTGTGTGTGCCGTTTTGATCGCTGTTAATTCTTTTTTCCGGTTTGTGACTGTAATTTGTGCTTGATTGCTGTGTGTGCCGTTTTTTGATAGCTGGTAATTCTTTTTTCCCCCGTTTTGACCTGTATCTTAATTTGCCGTTTTCCTTGTGCTTTGCCCTCCTCTTTGGTATTGGTGCTTGTTTCCTTCCTGATTGCCCGCCTACCTCGCCGCCCTCCGCTCTCCCTCCCCGCTCCCGCTTCCCGCCACCGCCGTTAGCCCCGCCCCTTTTTTCTTCTGTGCCCTCCCCGCTCCCGCCTCCCAGCTGCTCCGCCCACCCGCGCACTTCGCCTTAAATGGCGACCGTGCGAACGCGCAGCGGTCACGCGCAGCAGTCACGCGCAGCGGGCGCGCCGATTGTGCGCCGAAGGCGCGCCAAAGGTAAGCCCGTCTGCGCCCGTCCGCGACCAGCGCCAGGACCCCTGGCCCCCGAAGACCCGACCTTCCCGCCTGACGTACTCCGCCGCCACCCTCATCGCACTCAACACCGGCCGACCCCCAGAATGCCACCAAGCCACACCACGACGCACCCACGGACCGTTCAGCTGCCACGCCTGCAAGTTCTCCTGCATCCGGACCTGCCTCACTCCAGCACCCGCCAAGTCGAACACCAGCAGCACCCACCTCAAGTGCATCCTGCTCAACACCCGATCCATCCACAGACATGCCATTGAACTCTGGAACCTTCTAGACACCACAGCCCCTGACGTCGCCTTCCTCACGGAGACCTGGATGAACGCCTCTTCAGCTCCCGACATCGCCATCGCTATCCCAGAGGGCTACAAGATCGTCCGGAGGGACCGCAACGCCAACCAGATGGGAGGAGGCATCGCCATCATCCACAGGAACACCATCCGTCTCACGACCAGCACCGACAACACCCTGACCAGCGCCGAACACCTGCACTTCCAGATCCACACCAACCCGAACACCACCCTCAGAGGCACACTGATCTACCGACCTCCGGGACCACGCACTCAATTCAGCGAAGACATCGCCGACTTCGTCAGCCCGCATGCCCTCCCCTCCGCTGACTACATCCTCCTGGGAGACCTCAACTTCCATCTGGAGAACAACAACGACCGCAACACCAGCACCCTGCTCGACAACCTCGCCAACCTCGGACTCAAGCAACTGGTGTCCACCCCCACCCACCTCGCCGGACACACACTCGACGCAGTCTTCTCCTCCAGCACAGACATCGACTTCAGCCACGCCACAGAGCTTCAATGGACGGACCACAGCTGCGTCCACTTCACCTTCAAGAGAACGACGACCCACCAACACCAGCAACAGGCCGCCCGCAGAAGCTGGAACAAGATCACAGCAGACCAGCTCGCCACCTCCCTGAGCCTGCACCCTCCTGCCAGCTCAGCGAACCCCAGCCAGGCCGCCGACAACCTCACGAAGTGGATAAGCAACTGCGCGGACGAACTCGCCCCACTGAAGACCCCGCCTAGCAGACCCGGCAGCAAGAAGGCCCCATGGTTCACCGACGAACTCAAGAGCTCCAAGAAGAACTGCCGAGCCCTCGAGAAAGTCTGGAAAAGGGAACCGACACCGGACAACAGGACCTCCTTCAAACTTGCCACCCGAAAACACCACCAGCTGATCCGCGCCGCCAAGAAAACAGCTTTCAAGGACCGGTTGGACAACAACGCACACAACTGCAAAGAACTCTTCAACATCGTGAAAGAGCTCCCCAACCCCAGCGCAGGAAACAACGACATCACCCCATCGCAAGACCTCTGCAACTCCCTCGCCTCATACTTCCACAACAAGATCACGGACATACACAACAGCTTCAACAACCAACCAACGCACACCATGACCGAACAACCACCCCCCACCACCACCCTCCACGCCTGGACCCCGATCAGCACCGAAGACACCATCCGCACGATGAACTCCATCCACTCCGGATCTCCGACCGACCCCTGCCCTCACCACGTCTTCAACAAGGCCGACGCTGTCATCGCACCCCACTTGCGAGACATCATCAACACATCCTTCGACACCACCATCTTCCCCGAGAGCTGGAAACACGCCGAACTCAGCGCTCTACTCAAGAAACCAACAGCAGACCCCACCGACCTCAAGAACTACCGCCCCATCTCGCTCCTCCCGTTTCCAGCTAAAGTCATCGAGAAGACCGTCAACAAGCAGATGGCCGCCTTCCTCGAGACGAACGGATCCCTCGACCCCTCACAGTCTGGCTTCCGAGCCAATCACAGCACCGAGACCGCCCTCATCGCCGCCACCGATGACATCCGAGCCCTGATGGACAATGGAGAAACAGTGGCCCTCATCCTCCTAGACCTCTCCGCGGCATTCGACACGGTCTGCCACCGCACCCTAGTACGGCGCCTCAGCAACATCGGAATCCAGGACAAGGCGCTGGAATGGATCATCTCCTTCCTCGGCGGAAGAACACAGAGAGTCCGCCTACCACCGTTCAAGTCAGAGGCCTCCGAAGTCACCTGCGGCGTCCCTCAAGGATCATCTCTGAGCCCCACCCTCTTCAACGTCTACATGAGCCCCCTCGCGGCCATCGTACGCAAACACAACCTCAGCATAATCTCCTACGCCGACGACACCCAGCTGATCCTCTCCCTGACCAACGACCCCGCCGCCGCCAGAGCCAACCTGCACGAAGGGATGAAAGAGGTGGCCGAGTGGATGACGACCAGCCGCCTGAAACTGAACTCGGACAAGACGGAGGTCCTCATCCTGGGCTCCTCGCCCTCCGCCTGGGACGACTCCTGGTGGCCTCCCGCCCTGGGCACCGCACCCAAACCGACAGACCACGCACGCAACCTGGGCTTCATCCTGGACTCCTCCCTCACCATGACCAGGCAAGTCAACAACGTCTCCTCAGCGTGCTTCAACATCCTACGCATGCTACGGAAGATCTTCTGGTGGATCCCCACCGAGACCAGGAAGACCGTCACCCAGGCCCTCGTCACCAGCCGACTGGACTACGGCAACGCCCTCTACGCCGGTACCACCGCCAAGCTCCAGAAGAGACTCCAGCGGATCCAGAACGCCTCAGCCAGACTCATCCTCGACATCCCACGAACCAGCCACATCTCCGGACATCTGAGAGACCTTCACTGGCTCCCCGTCAACAAAAGAATCACCTTCCGCCTCCTCACCCACGCACACAAAGCCCTACACGACCAAGGCCCGAGCTACCTCAACAGCCGACTCAACTTCTACGCTCCCAAACGCCACCTCCGATCAGCCAACCACGCCCTCGCCGCCGTCCCCCGCATCCGAAGAGCGACGACAGGAGGAAGGTCCTTCTCCTACCTGGCCGCCAGGACCTGGAACTCCCTCCCTCCCGACCTGCGCCTGACCCAAGACCACCTCTCCTTCAGGAAGAAGCTGAAGACCTGGCTGTTCGAGCAGTAGCGGCACCCCCCCCCCAGCGCCTTGAGACCCTACGGGTATGTAGCGCGCTTTACAAATGCCATTGATTGATTGATTGACACTGCCACTCATCCATGGAGTTACTCACACACCTAGTCAGTCCTGTAAAGAATCAATCTCACTTCCATTTCCTCATCTATACAGTTAAACACAGAACACCTTACTTTTTCACACATATACTAACACATACTTACTCTCTTATACAATCACTGATACAAGTACACATTGATCTGCACAGAGTCACACACCTACCAGCCAGCCACACACACACTCAGTCTTCAATACAAATACTTGGCCAACCAATCAATAAACCAAATAGCCACTCATATAGCTACTGATCAACACATGCAGCAGCTTGCACAACAACAGACATATTGATGCACACTTTCAGACAGTTTAGTCACTAACCCATGCATTTAGTAAGACACATTTCATCACTCACTCATACAGTCAGTCACGCACCTACTAAATCCTTCATCCAGACACTTATACATCCACTCGGTCTTCAATATGTAAAATATATTTAAACTTTACAGAAACACACAGTCACTGGATGATGTCATCAGTGATGTCAAATGAGATGCCATCAGTGATGTCATCAGTGATATCATTTGAGATGTCATCAGTGATGTCATCAGTGATGTCACTGACCATGTCATGAATAATGTAATATGTGACATCATCAGCAGTGGATTGCGGGTGCGCGATATATAGTTAGTGCAACTAACTATATATGCGAATTTCAATGGTATTGTGCGAGTAAATTAAGGTTTTGTAAATACTAATCCCTAACTATATATGGTCTATAACCTATGGTTTTTTCAGTGAATTTTCAAGGTTTTGTAAATGCTAATTCCTAACTATATATGGTCTATAACCTATGGTTTTTTTCAGTGAATATATATATATATCCAACACAAAAGTGCCCAACTGCTTGGAACAGCAGAAGCAACAAAACACTCGTTGTTGGGACTTCCATTCCCTCAATGCATAGCGGCAATCAATTTGAAAGCAAGGCCCAATAGCAGGCCAGTTGACAAATAAAAGTGAATATTTAAACAGAAAAACGAGTCTTTGCTGTATCTGCAACCTGCCCATGAGGAGGAGTCGTGAGGACTTGAAACGCGTTGGGGGATGTGAATGACTGCCGGCAAGTTGAAGTGAGTGCCAACACAATCAGGATGGAGGACGAGCAGTAGTGTGCTTTTCCAAGCAGTTGGGCACTTTTGTGTTGGATATATATATATATATATATATATATATATATATATATATATATATATATATATATATATATATATATATATATTCACAGAAAAAAACATAGGTTATAGTGGATATATAGTTAGGAATTTGCAATTACAAAACCTTGAAAATTCAATGAAAAAACCATTGGTTTTAGGCCATATATAGTTAGGGATTTGCATTTACAAAACATTATTTTACTCGCATAAAACCATTGAAATTCCATATATAGTTAGATGCGCTAACTATATATCGCGCACCCGCAATCCACTGCTGATGATGTCACATATTACATCATTCATGACATGGTCAGTGACATCACTGATGACATCACTGATGACATCTCAAATGACATCACTGATGACATCACTGATGACAACACCCAGTGACTGTATGTTTCTGTAAAGTTAAAATATGTCTTACATATTGAAGAATGAGTGGATGTATAAGTGTCTGGATGAAGGATTTAGTAGGTGCATGACTGACTGTATGAGTGAGTGATTAAATGTGTCTCACTGAGTGCATGGGTTAGTGACTAAACTGTCTTAATTTGTGCATCATTATGTCTGTTGTTCTGTAAACTGTTGCATGTGTTGATAAGTAGCTATATGAGTAACTATATGGGTTATTGATTGGTTGCCCAAGTATTTGTATGGGAGACTGAGTGTGTGTGTGGGTGGCTGGGAGGTGTATGACTCTGTGCATAGATGTGTGAGCAGTTGATTCACTAGATGTATGGTTTCAAAAGTGCATGTGGAAACAGCTGTATGGGCGGTTGACTGTGTGCATGAGTGTATTGGTGAGTGAATGGATATCTCAGTGCTACATGTCAAAGTAAGTACATATGTAAAACACAGTACATGTGAGAGTTGACATATATAAATAACTGTGCATAAGAGCCAGTGAATGTGTGAGTGGCTGTATGGATCATTGTGAACTTGTATCAGGGATTGTATAAGAGAGTAAATATGTGTTAGTATATGTTTGAATAAGTAAAGTTTGTATAACTGTATAGTTGAGGAAATGGAGGTGTGATTGATTCTTTGCATGACTGACTAGGTGTGTGAGTAACTCCATGGATGAGTGACAGTCTGTGAGTGTCTGTTTACACTGATTGTATCTAAGGTTATATTAGAGTCTGAAGAGGTTCATCGTATTATCACATGAATGATATCATCAGTGATGTGATCAGTAATGTCAAATGAGATGTCATCAGTGATGTCATCAGTGATGTCATTTGAGATGTCATCAGTGATGTCATCAGTGATGTCACTGACCATGTCATGAATGATGTAATATGTGACATCATCAGCAGTGGATTGCGGGTGCGCGATATATAGTTAGCGCATCTAACTATATATGGAATTTCAATGGTTTTATGCGAGTAAAATAAGGTTTTGTAAATGCAAATCCCTAACTATATATGGCCTAAAACCAATGGTTTTTTCATTGAATTTTCAAGGTTTTGTAAATGCAAATTCCTAACTATATATCCACTATAACCTATGGTTTTTTCTGTGAATTTCATTGGTTTTTTAATAGCAAATATGAAAAGCTTTAAAATGTCAAGTACGTGATAGATAAAAACATTTTCGTATTTATGCACGCTGATGTGCTTTGAACGCTGCACCCCCCCCCTCCCCTCTTTTGTCTTAGTAGTACTCTCTCTTTGCAGATAGTGAACGGTAGTTAACGCAGGCCTTTGCCCCCGTTGTAATCCGTCGTGTCTGCTTGTCTCTCCATTTGATTGATTGTTGTCCAAGCATTTACTGTTTTAGAATTGGTTCTCTTTGGATCATTCTCTATTTACAAACAAGCACAAAGTCGCAATACTCTGTTTAGTCTTACATAACGTTGGTTTATAAGATGATGTCAGTAGTGGACCGATGTGTGAATAGGTCGAAAGCAGCACAAGGCTCCAAGATCCGGATGGCAAGCTCCTGGATGTTGGGTGCCATAGTTCAGAGTTCTGAGTTTGAGCCTTTTTCAATGCCTGTGCTTTGTTGAATCAAAATGGCGGCTTGACACAAAGCTGACTCAAGCGTTGCTACTGATGCTATGCAGACCAAAACTGGTTTTCAGTTTGTACATTTTTCTAGATTTTTCAATCCAAGTTTGGTTGACTTTGTAGAACGATGGCTTCAAATTTTCAACATACGGTGTGGTGGCGCTGACTGGGAGGGGGCGCTTCGCTCCTGCCCCCTCCCCAAGTAAGATTTTCATACGTGAAAGTACATTAATGGTTTTGGTCCCTGAGTTGCTTCGATGTCACTGCCATTCTCAAATGGCATAAGTTCTGGATGTTGGGTGCCATAGTTAAGAGTTCTGAGCAGTGCTTGTAACACTGTCTGAAGCTTATTTCCACCTACTGCAGCTTCACTATTCTCAAAGTAAGTGAGTGTCGTTTGTGGACCTGACTGCATTAGAAAACAATGTGATAAGACTTTTGTAGAATCTTCACGGCTGAGGGGACGCTTTTCGAGAATGGAGCCCAAGCCCTAGCAGGCAAGCGTCCGAGTTCCAAGATGTCCCAGGGCCATTTCAGTGGACCAGGCCCAAAACCGAGGAGCCGTCCGCCATTTTAAGAGTCATGTGGCAGCCGCCTATCGCTGCACTGCAAGAGTGGGAGCAACTCAACAACATGGTGAGCGAGACGCTGTAGACGCAAGAGCGGGCGCAACTCAGCTGGATGGCCGCCACCTGGGGAGGCCCGTTCACGCCGCCTCCCCCACGCCCCCCCCCCCCGGGCCGCCGCACGCCAATTTTCGGAGCAGCATTGTAGGATACCAAAACCAGTGCGGCAGTTTACTGGACATCACCTGGTTGCCTGTCGTACATGTTGTGTCAGCCATGGGACACTGGACACAGTGCCATCAACATCTCAACGCGTTCTGCTGCCTTGGGACTATTCGCACAACAGACCGCTACTGACGAGGCCTCCCCCCGCACCACCCGGGACGCCCCACGCTGTTTTTCTGTGCTGCATTGTAGGATCCCAAAACCAGTGCGGCACCCAGGCGACATCACCTGGGTGCCGTCCAGAACTCTGCACGTTGTGCTGCCTTGGGACTATTCGCACAAAAGACAGCTTCTAACCATTGTTGCTTTTTGCGGTGAAAAATGTTTAAATGTTTTTACAGTTTTTGTTCCGTTCATTATAGTTAAAAGTTAATAAAGTTTTATAATCTTACTTTGTTGGAGTGTTATCTATTTTTTTTAAAACGGGTGAATGGGGCCTTGAATCGGGTTATTGTCATGTGTGGGCTTTGGAAGTGTGCTGCTGCAGGATCGGACATTTCAAACTCAAATGCACGTTCTTTTTCTTACCTTTCCGAAGCATGGAGCGCAATAGCAGGCAGAGAAAGGGTGATGCACGTGTTGAACACTACCTGACCTGGCAAGTTGCTGGCAGTGCCCCCCCGCCCGCTCCTGAAAGAGGGCACACACACACCGCCGCCCCGAGTACTTCACAAATCTTTAAAAGACCATGCGCTTGTTCATGAGGCTTAAATGGTTTATCACCTCTTCTAGAACCCCTGCATCGACCCTCTGACGTTTCCTGGAAAAATTACCATGTAACACAATACCAAGCCCTGTCAGCTGAAACCCCCAAGGAATCGTGGGGCATATTATCAAGGGGGTTTATCTCCGCTTTTTTGGCTTTAAAAGCCATGAAAGCGGAGATAAAATTATCTCCCTATTACCAAGCTGTCGCTAACACCAGTTAGTGACAGCTAAAAGGAGATAGCGACCATCTTGGGCCCCGCTTTGCATGTCAGTGATACTTATCACTAATGACATGCAAAGTGGGCGTGCCAAGATGTTAGCGACTGGAAACAGTCCCTAACATCGCTATCTCCTATTACCAACTTTTGGAGATATTCGCGCTGTAGGAGAGTAGGGTCTGCTATCCTATGGTCACCCCAAATTTTTGCTTTTTGCTTCACTGGTTTCTGACTTAATGTGGCTGTGGGCCTGCTAATCAGACCCACAGCCTGCTGTTCTCTCTCTAAATTGATGCCAATGCACTCTAGGTGCATTACGAATTGGAACTGGTTCACCTTATGAGCCCCTGTAATAGTGCACCCTAGGTGCCCAGGGCATAGGTGTATCCAAGGCCTACCAGGGGCTGCAGCACGTATTGTGCCACCCCTGGCCTGGCCTCCATCTGTGACACAACTGGCTGATCACTCAGCTGGGGTAAGTCGGTGTAACCACCTCTTACTTAGGTACAGTATGTCTGTGCCTAACCCTAAACTGGACACATATGTTCCTATCAGCCACTCCTATGGAAGGCCTCATCAATCCTGGAGGCAGAGTGCTTGGAAATATGTGAGATGGTGCTCTGGCATGAGCTGAGCCTGTCCGCAGCTGTCGGGAACCACTCCCTAAGCTGTTCCGGGATATTGCCATACCATATACTCTTAAGTGCATTATAATCCTCGCGGTTAAATGCTATCTTTGGTTTGGCTTTATCAAAACATGTCGAGTAAGGTGTCATACGAATTGGAATACTATCCCCTCGCCAATTCTGGCGACGGGGATAGCATTCCACCCTTCTAGAGGGACACGACATGTGTGTAGCCTTAACCCCGGTTAAAGTTAAACAGAGCCTCAGCTCCACAAAATGGACGCTGCCACCACAGACACAAGTCTGGCCTCCTGCTGCTGACCGAAACTCGGCAGATGGTGGCCTGGACAAAGGGTTTCCTGCCTTGGGAGGTGCGAGCACCACCCCAGACAGGATTTTGTGTATTAGGTAGGACAGGGCTGAAAAGAATCAGACATGCCCGGGGCACACAAGGTGTCCCCGTGCATAGGCCAGTCCAAACCGGTTCTGGGGCCTTCCAGCCCCAGTCCTGGCGCGGAGCTGGACAAAGGAAAGGGGGTGTAACCGCCCCCCTTCCTGGTTCCACCCAGAGGAGGGACCTAGTAGGTGATCCACCCCCAGTTTGGGAATAAGAGGGGGAGCAGTGCCATTGCACAGCAGATCATCCCGAAATCGACTTAAACTAAGAAGAAGACTGGACTTCGACATTCTGCTGCACAGAAGACTGAAGAAGAATCTCCCTTGTGGCCAAGGAGTGACCACCCTGTGAACACAGGTACCAACCAGCAACTCGACGTCTGCTTTGCCGCCGCCTCCCGCCGGAGCCCGAGCCCAGAGCCCGACAAGAACCAGATTCCCAGACCTCTCAGAGCCCGATCCACAGTCCCTGCAAAGAAGGGACCCGTGGAGGCACCGAGTGACGTGGGACCGGACCTCTTGAAAGACACCCGAAAAGCTGACTGCGCAGCTTCTGAGGCATCCTCGACGTTGTGCTTTGGGGATTGAGAACCCCCACCACCGAGCAGCCCTTGCACCGAAGATCAGCCCCCCAGCATCTCCACGATCTGCGTGGGGCCCTTTTGCACTGTGCCACTCGACGCGCCATCCCGGCCACTAGCCACGCGGCCAGCGGCCATCTTGGCGACGAACCCGAAGATTTAAACAGCAGGTCTGGTTGCTCCAGACCTACCCAAGCTCCTGTGAAAAGGAGCACCCGCTCTGACCTTGCTGGTCCGAGTGAACAGCATCTTTCAACTCCTGCGTGGCTTGCATTTGCCAAGGCCTGTTTGCTCCGATCAGGTCGCCGACACCGCCAACAGCGAGAGGCCTACGTGGGACAGCTCGTGACCGACTCCTGGACGTCCTCGACCCCGGGTATCCACGTGGCTGCAGAAAGAAGCTACCCGACAACGCCTGTTTGCACCCGACATCACCTGGTTCCACTCTGGTTCCACGGCAGTCACTGGCTAGTGACTTTGAACACTGTCCCCTCTGCTTTCAGGTCTTCACATCTACAGATCCACCCTTGGATCCACCGGAACTCTTCTCATCGAGCCGCCTGCAGCATCTTCAGCTCCAAGCACCATCGACCAGCGTGACGAAACCCGACACATCTTCGACCCTGTGCACCCGCTTCCTGTGGGTGAGGTAACTCAGCTCCGCCGGTGCTCCTGCACTGGTACACATCCCAAGGGCCTGTGTTTTAAGTTTCAGCTCCGTAGGTCACTCGGAAGGTTCCTAACTTTCTAACTTTGTGCTTTTTACGCACCATAGACTTTGTATTGAGAAGTGCGTGCACTTTGAACACTGCACCCGAGTCCCGTGGGCCTTTCCCGACTTAGTTAACTCCAGTCTCGAATAGCTCCAGCGATTCCCAAGGCCCTAGGCCTCTTCACTTTCCTCCTGGTATCTCTTATACCACTTATTTAGTATATGGTTTAGGTGGCCCCTAGGGCTCATCCATATTGTGCAACTTTTGTGTATTTTAAACTGTCTTGTGATTTTACGCTTGTGCTTCTGTGCTCATAAAGAGTCCAGGGGATTTTATAGTTAATAAATCAATATATATTTTCAATATATATCTGTGTGGTGTCCCTTTCATTTGGTATTCAAGGGGGTTGTGTATGGTATAACAGCTGGCTTCACATGCCTTTCAGAGTTTAGCCTAAGACTGCTTTGTCCACGTTACCACTAGGATAACTGGTCTACAAGGTTGAATTACAACCATCATCATAAGGGTTGCTTGGCATGGTACAAAGTGATCACTAGAACTAGTGAGCATTATATACCAGGCCAACTTCTCACATTGGTGAGCAGCGGATTGGGATCTGAGCTTGCTGTTGTTTTACCATTACAATCTTTGAGATTATCATTTGAAAGATCATACAGGTACCTGCTAGGTACATATAAAACAAGACTAGTATACTTAAGTTCTACTGAACTTAGTTGTTGTAGAGCAAAGGGAGTAGCACACCCTAGCTACAACTACTAGATAGGTTTAGTAGGTAAACACCAGTGTAGGTAGATTGCAACACATCCACCCACACTAGAGCAATGTCTGGAACAGAGGGGTCCAGTGGACTTACTCCTGTTGAGAGTGACCCTCCAAGGGCACCATCCCAGTTTGCTATTTTTCCCTTTAAGGAATTAAGACAGCTTTGTGTCTTAAGGGGTCTGAAGACAGGGCCTACCCCTACTACAGACCACCTAAGAGAGCTCTTGGATCAGTCTGAGGCTCTAAAGACCTCTAAAGCAAACCCCACAGGGAATGCTGAAGGAGGCCATCCTTCAGAGGATGACACTGTAGACACCCCTACCCCTATCATCCTAGTAGATGAGGAAGCCTCCACCACTGGAGCTCCTCAGGTAGATGAAGAGGAAGAAGAAGAAGAGGAGGAGGAGGTGGAAAGCAGTGAGTCAGATGATGACAGAGATAGTCAGGTGCTGGTCAGTAGACTGAACCAGGCTAACTTAAGTCAACTTGGGAATGAATCAGGTAACAACCCATTCAGACCCCCAGGTGGACTTAACCAGGGCCATAGGAGGAGAAGGCATCACTCAGGTGAATCCAACACCTCCCATGTCTCTAGAGGCTCTCATGGTCACTCCAGAAAGGAGATGACTAGCCCTCAGAGAAGGGAACATGAGGCCAAGATGAGAGAGGCTGAGCTTAGGATCCAGAGGCAAGAGTTAGAGGTTGCCCTGGCTAAGGAGAAACTTGCTAGAGCAAGACAGCCTAGAGAGAGTGGGGTAATAGAACCCACTGGTGGCAGCAATATCCACAAGGATAAAAACAGGTCTTTTGATAATAGAAACCTGAGTAAGATTGTGCCCCCCTACAAAGCTGGGGATGACATCCATAAATGGATCACTGCAATGGAGAGAGCCTGCAGAGTACAGCAGATCCCTCAGGAGCAGTGGGCAGCAATCTTGTGGCTCTCCTTTGAAGGTAGAGGCCGAGACAGACTCCTCACAGTTAGTGATGGGGATTCTAGAAACTACCTGGTCCTGAAGAGTGCTCTGATTGATGGGTTAGGCTTAACCACTGAACAGTACAGGTTAATGTTCAGAGATACCCAGAAGACACAGACTCAGGACTGGTCTGAATTTGTTGAGTGTGCCACTAAGGCTCTGGAGGGATGGTTGCTGGGAAGCAAGGTTACAGACTATGAAGGATTGTACAATTTGCTGATGAGAGAACAAATTTTAAATAATTGTCAGAACCAGCAGTTGCATCAACATTTGGTTGACTCAGATTTGACCTCTCCCCAAGAATTGGGAAAGAGGGCAGATAAATGGGTAAGAACCAGAGTTAAGCAAAAGAACCAGAACCAGAACCAGGGTGGTGACCAGAAGAAAACAGACCAGAAGGGTGGGGAGCAGAAAGCTAAAGACCAGAAGTCTTCAACAGGGCCCCAAACTGAGACAGAGGGTGGGTCCCAAACTTCCAAGAAGAAGAAGAAAGAAGGTCAGAAGAAACCCTGGTGTAAAACTTGTAAGAACACCTCTCACTGGACAAGTGAGTGTAAAAAGGGTGGAGCCCCCAACACTGCAGCCCCTAAGGCACCTGCACCCACTAGTACAGTTAGCAGTGTTGGTCCTCAAGCCAAGGGTTTAGTGGGAATCACTTTGGGAACTGAAGGAGATTCTGACCTAGTCAGAACCCTTACACAGGCTGTTCTGGTTTGTGAAGGGGACATAGATTTGACCCCTGACATAAGTCCCAGTAACCTGGGCAAATACAGACAGACACCTTTGATTAACAACAAAGTGGCTCAAGCTTACAGGGACACATGTGCCAGTGTCACTATGGTGACACCTAACTTTGTGGACCCTGGACAATACATGCCAGGCGATGATTACCTGGTGACCAATGCCAGCAATGTCACTACTACACATAGTGTGGCACTTGTTAACTTTTCCTGGGGAGGGGTAACTGGCCTAAAGAAAGTTGTGGTTAGTGCTGATCTCCCAGTAGAATGTTTGTTGGGCAATGACCTGGAGAACTCTCTATGGTCAGAAGTTGAGTACAGGACTCATGCAGAGATGTTAGGGATATCATCACATGTCCTTGCTGTGACCAGGTCACAGGCCAAAAAGTGCCTCTCTGAACCTCAGGTCTTGGATCCTGGAACAATGGACCAAGTACCTCCCAAGAAGAAGAACAGGAGGGTTAAGGCTGTGCCTTCCCAACTGCCTACAAGTGAGGATCAGGCTTCACAGGAAACTGATCTAGAGACCCCTGAAGGAACTGTCCCTGAAGAACTTGAACCTGATCAGGTTGAGTTTCTGGGGACAGGGGGACCTTCTAGGGCAGACTTGGGGCAGGCTCAGTTAACCTGTCCTTCTCTTGAACCCCTCAGACAGCAGGCTGCTGCTGAGGCTGCTGGGAATGCTCAAGGTGCCCATAAAGTATATTGGGACGATGGACTCCTTTATTCAGAGGCTAGAGACCCCAAGCCTGGTGCTACCAGGAGGTTGGTTATACCTCTGCAATTTAGGGGCTTCCTACTCACCTTGGCCCATGATATTCCTTTAGCAGGACACCTAGGCCAGAACAAGACTTGGGACAGGCTTGTCCCTCACTTTCACTGGCCTCACATGTCTGAAGACACCAAGGAGTTTTGTCGCTCCTGTGAAACCTGCCAAGCCAGTGGTAAAGCAGGTGGAACAACAAAGGCCCCCCTGATACCACTACCTGTGGTGGGGGTTCCCTTTGAGAGAGTGGGGATTGATATTGTTGGTCCAATGGATCCCCCTACAGCATCTGGGCACAGATTCATACTGGTGGTAGTGGATCATGCCACCAGGTACCCAGAGGCAATTCCCCTTAGGACCACAACAGCTCCTGTTGTGGCCAGGGCCTTACTTGGAGTTTTCTCCAGAGTGGGGTTTCCTAAGGAGGTAATATCAGATAGAGGTACCAACTTCATGTCTGGATATTTGACAGCTATGTGGAAGGAATGTGGTGTAAACTACAAGTTCACCACTCCTTATCACCCACAATGCAATGGGCTTGTTGAGAGATTTAACAAGACCCTAAAGGGCATGATTAAAGGATTACCTGAAAAGCTCAGGCGAAGATGGGACATCCTTCTGCCCTGCCTTTTGTTCGCTTACAGAGAGGTCCCTCAAAAGGGGGTTGGATTCAGCCCCTTTGAATTGTTGTTTGGGCACCCTGTAAGAGGACCCCTGTGTCTTGTGAAGGAAGGATGGGAGTTACCTCTCAAAAAGCCTAAACAGGACATAGTGGACTATGTACTTGGTCTCCGCTCCAGGATGGCAGAGTACATGGAAAAGGCATCCAAAAACCTTGAGGCTAGCCAAGAATTACAAAAAGCTTGGCATGACCAAAAGGCTGTCCTTGTTGAATTTCAGCCTGGACAGAAGGTATGGGTGTTGGAGCCAGTGGCCCCAGCAGCACTCCAAGACAAATGGTCTGGACCCCATACAATTCTGGAAAAGAAGGGAGAGGTTACCTACTTGGTGGACCTAGGAACTCCCAGGAGCCCCCACAGGGTGCTCCATGTGAACAGATTGAAGGCATATGTCAGCAGGGCAGACATGGGCTTGCTCATGGCTACAGATGAGGGACAGGAGGAAGAGAGTGACCCTCTCCCAGACCTGCTCACTCAGAACCCTGAGGATGGCTCAGTTGATGGTGTGGCCTTAGGTGGCAGCCTCACTGAACATCAGCAACATGACTGCAGACAAGTTCTACAGGCATACAGGCATATGTTCTCCTTGACCCCCAGTCAGACTAACTGGTGTACCCATGTGGTGGACACTGGTGACAGTCTTCCTGTAAAGAGCAAGATTTACAGGCAACCTGACCACGTCAGGGACTGTATAAAGACTGAGGTGCAAAAGATGCTGGAATTAGGTGTCATTGAGCCTTCAGAGAGCCCCTGGGCTAGCCCAGTGGTTCTGGTCCCCAAACCTCACACCAAAGATGGCAAGAGAGAGATGAGGTTCTGTGTGGATTACAGAGGACTCAATGCTGTCACCAGGACAGATGCACACCCTATTCCAAGGGCAGATGAGCTCATTGACAAGTTGGCTTCTGCCAAATATTTGAGCACATTTGACTTGACAGCTGGCTACTGGCAAATCAGGTTAGCTGAGGAGTCTAAAGCCAAGACAGCATTTTCTACCCCTAGTGGGCATTATCAGTTTGTGGTGATGCCCTTTGGTTTGAAAAATGCACCTGCCACCTTCCAAAGGTTGGTGAACCAAGTCCTCACTGGGTTGGATGACTTTTGTGCAGCTTATCTGGACGATATTGCTGTCTTTAGCTCCACCTGGGAGGATCACCTGATCCACCTGAAGGAAGTGCTTGAGGCTCTGCAGAAGGCAGGCCTCACTATCAAGGCAACAAAGTGCCAGATAGGGCAGAGCAAGGTTGTATACCTGGGCCACCTTGTAGGTGGAGGCCAAGTTCAACCACTGGAGAGTAAGATCCAGACCATCAAGGACTGGTCCCCTCCAACTACCCAGACTCAGGTCAGAGCTTTCTTGGGCCTGACTGGGTACTACAGGAAGTTTGTTAAGAACTATGGGTCCATTGTGACTCCTCTTAATGATCTGACATCCAAGAAGATGCCCAAAAAGGTTCAGTGGACAGAAATCTGTCAAAAGGCATTTGATGACCTGAAGAAGGCCATGTGCTCTGCACCTATCCTGAAGAGTCCTGACTACTCAAGAGAGTTCATTGTCCAAACAGATGCTTCTGAGTTGGGAGTGGGAGCAGTGCTTTCACAGCTTAATGTAGATGGCCAGGACCAGCCCATTGCTTTCATTAGCAGAAGGCTGACCCCCAGAGAGAAACGTTGGTCAGCTATAGAGAGGGAGGCCTTTGCTGTGGTGTGGGCCCTGAAGAAGTTGAGACCATACTTATTTGGCACTCACTTCAAGATTCAGACCGACCATAAGCCCCTCCTATGGCTTAATCAGATGAAGGGTGAAAACCCCAAACTACTCAGGTGGTCCATTTCCCTACAGGGGATGGACTTTACAGTGGAGCACCGCCCAGGGACTGACCATGGCAACGCAGATGGTCTCTCCAGGTACTTCCACTTAGAACATGAAGACACAACTGGTCAAGGTTAGTCTAATGTCCCTGCGTTTGGGGGGGGGTTATGTAGGAGAGTAGGGTCTGCTATCCTATGGTCACCCCAAATTTTTGCTTTTTGCTTCACTGGTTTCTGACTTAATGTGGCTGTGGGCCTGCTAATCAGACCCACAGCCTGCTGTTCTCTCTCTAAATTGATGCCAATGCACTCTAGGTGCATTACGAATTGGAACTGGTTCACCTTATGAGCCCCTGTAATAGTGCACCCTAGGTGCCCAGGGCATAGGTGTATCCAAGGCCTACCAGGGGCTGCAGCACGTATTGTGCCACCCCTGGCCTGGCCTCCATCTGTGACACAACTGGCTGATCACTCAGCTGGGGTAAGTCGGTGTAACCACCTCTTACTTAGGTACAGTATGTCTGTGCCTAACCCTAAACTGGACACATATGTTCCTATCAGCCACTCCTATGGAAGGCCTCATCAATCCTGGAGGCAGAGTGCTTGGAAATATGTGAGATGGTGCTCTGGCATGAGCTGAGCCTGTCCGCAGCTGTCGGGAACCACTCCCTAAGCTGTTCCGGGATATTGCCATACCATATACTCTTAAGTGCATTATAATCCTCGCGGTTAAATGCTATCTTTGGTTTGGCTTTATCAAAACATGTCGAGTAAGGTGTCATACGAATTGGAATACTATCCCCTCGCCAATTCTGGCGACGGGGATAGCATTCCACCCTTCTAGAGGGACACGACATGTGTGTAGCCTTAACCCCGGTTAAAGTTAAACAGAGCCTCAGCTCCACAAAATGGACGCTGCCACCACAGACACAAGTCTGGCCTCCTGCTGCTGACCGAAACTCGGCAGATGGTGGCCTGGACAAAGGGTTTCCTGCCTTGGGAGGTGCGAGCACCACCCCAGACAGGATTTTGTGTATTAGGTAGGACAGGGCTGAAAAGAATCAGACATGCCCGGGGCACACAAGGTGTCCCCGTGCATAGGCCAGTCCAAACCGGTTCTGGGGCCTTCCAGCCCCAGTCCTGGCGCGGAGCTGGACAAAGGAAAGGGGGTGTAACCGCCCCCCTTCCTGGTTCCACCCAGAGGAGGGACCTAGTAGGTGATCCACCCCCAGTTTGGGAATAAGAGGGGGAGCAGTGCCATTGCACAGCAGATCATCCCGAAATCGACTTAAACTAAGAAGAAGACTGGACTTCGACATTCTGCTGCACAGAAGACTGAAGAAGAATCTCCCTTGTGGCCAAGGAGTGACCACCCTGTGAACACAGGTACCAACCAGCAACTCGACGTCTGCTTTGCCGCCGCCTCCCGCCGGAGCCCGAGCCCAGAGCCCGACAAGAACCAGATTCCCAGACCTCTCAGAGCCCGATCCACAGTCCCTGCAAAGAAGGGACCCGTGGAGGCACCGAGTGACGTGGGACCGGACCTCTTGAAAGACACCCGAAAAGCTGACTGCGCAGCTTCTGAGGCATCCTCGACGTTGTGCTTTGGGGATTGAGAACCCCCACCACCGAGCAGCCCTTGCACCGAAGATCAGCCCCCCAGCATCTCCACGATCTGCGTGGGGCCCTTTTGCACTGTGCCACTCGACGCGCCATCCCGGCCACTAGCCACGCGGCCAGCGGCCATCTTGGCGACGAACCCGAAGATTTAAACAGCAGGTCTGGTTGCTCCAGACCTACCCAAGCTCCTGTGAAAAGGAGCACCCGCTCTGACCTTGCTGGTCCGAGTGAACAGCATCTTTCAACTCCTGCGTGGCTTGCATTTGCCAAGGCCTGTTTGCTCCGATCAGGTCGCCGACACCGCCAACAGCGAGAGGCCTACGTGGGACAGCTCGTGACCGACTCCTGGACGTCCTCGACCCCGGGTATCCACGTGGCTGCAGAAAGAAGCTACCCGACAACGCCTGTTTGCACCCGACATCACCTGGTTCCACTCTGGTTCCACGGCAGTCACTGGCTAGTGACTTTGAACACTGTCCCCTCTGCTTTCAGGTCTTCACATCTACAGATCCACCCTTGGATCCACCGGAACTCTTCTCATCGAGCCGCCTGCAGCATCTTCAGCTCCAAGCACCATCGACCAGCGTGACGAAACCCGACACATCTTCGACCCTGTGCACCCGCTTCCTGTGGGTGAGGTAACTCAGCTCCGCCGGTGCTCCTGCACTGGTACACATCCCAAGGGCCTGTGTTTTAAGTTTCAGCTCCGTAGGTCACTCGGAAGGTTCCTAACTTTCTAACTTTGTGC
This sequence comes from Lissotriton vulgaris, assembly GCF_964263255.1. NCBI lineage: Eukaryota > Metazoa > Chordata > Amphibia > Caudata > Salamandridae > Lissotriton > Lissotriton vulgaris. The sequence continues at coordinate 42,371,558 of NC_141691.1, read as the reverse complement.
TTTTTACGCACCATAGACTTTGTATTGAGAAGTGCGTGCACTTTGAACACTGCACCCGAGTCCCGTGGGCCTTTCCCGACTTAGTTAACTCCAGTCTCGAATAGCTCCAGCGATTCCCAAGGCCCTAGGCCTCTTCACTTTCCTCCTGGTATCTCTTATACCACTTATTTAGTATATGGTTTAGGTGGCCCCTAGGGCTCATCCATATTGTGCAACTTTTGTGTATTTTAAACTGTCTTGTGATTTTACGCTTGTGCTTCTGTGCTCATAAAGAGTCCAGGGGATTTTATAGTTAATAAATCAATATATATTTTCAATATATATCTGTGTGGTGTCCCTTTCATTTGGTATTCAAGGGGGTTGTGTATGGTATAACAGCTGGCTTCACATGCCTTTCAGAGTTTAGCCTAAGACTGCTTTGTCCACGTTACCACTAGGATAACTGGTCTACAAGGTTGAATTACAACCATCATCATAAGGGTTGCTTGGCATGGTACAAAGTGATCACTAGAACTAGTGAGCATTATATACCAGGCCAACTTCTCACACGCGCTAAGCGCGAATATCTCCAAAATCTAACACCTGCCCTGAGCAGTTCTTAGCCATGTTATCCAATGGGAGGTGGATTACATGCCTTAGAGCATTTGCTCGATAATACATGAATATCGCTGACTTTTCTGCGATAATAGCAAGGTTTATCTGCGATAAAAATCGCCGATGTGCGGCGATAATTTTTGTCTCTAAACAAGTTAGAGACAAAAATTATCGCTAGATGTTCGTAATATGCCCCCGGGTTTTTGCTTGCAGAAATCGGGAGGCGGGAGACTAGCACTGAAATCAGTAGTCTCACGCCTGAATCGGGAGGGTTGGCATGTCTGAATTCTCTACAGCTGGGGCCATAAACTACATCCGCAGGGGTAGGTGATAGCCTGGGACCAGCCTGGCATCTAAAATGGCTGCCGTGCACGACAAAATTGTGGCATTGGAAAAAAGGCAAGATGGCGCAGCCGCTGGAAGAGATGTATCAACATATATCAGCCTCCTCAGCCACCCTCAGGAAACATAGGGGATTAGGATACGTCTCCCGCACCCCCTTATACCTAGTAATTTAATTAACGAAGCACAAAATGGCGAATTCCCGTTTCGCTACCAGTTCGCGGCCCGTGAAGCACTTCTACCGTGAAAAATCATTTTTTTTTCTTTTCCCCCCGGGACCCTTTAATAACCCCAACAACATTCCTAGGGGGTCAAGAGGGGGATACCTTGCCCCCTTTCATTAAATTCCCCCTTCGTTTTTCACCTCTTCTTCTCTCTCGATCCTACCGAGAGATAAGATGGCGGCCGCTCCGGACTGTCACGCAGCAAAAAAAAAAAAAGCTCACGCACAGCCGCTGGAAGAGATGTATCAACATATATCAGCCTCCTCAGCCACCCTCAGGAAACATAGGGGATTAGGATACGTCTCCCGCACCCCCTTATACCTAGTAATTTAATTAACAAAGCACAAAATGGCGAATTCCCGTTTCGCTACCAGTTTGCGGCCCAGTTCGCGGCCCGTGAAGCGCTTCTACCGTGAAAAATAATTTTTTTTTTATTTTCCCCACGGGACCCTTTAATAACCCCAACAACATTCCTAGGGGGTCAAGAGGGGGATACCTTGCCCCCTTTCATTAAATTCCCCCTTCGTTTTTCACCTCTTCTTCTCTCTCGATCCTACCGAGAGATAAGATGGCGGCCGCTCCGGACTGTTTAGAATGTTGACAGACACCGGAGAGCCAATCAGCTTTCTGCGCGCAAAGTTCCGAAACGCGAAAAGTAAGCGGACCGGATCGCTGCCCGGAGCGCTGTTACAGATATAAATCTTGATTTAAACGTTAATTTCTCAAAATCCACTGAAGCACATATATTGAGACCTAGCAAAGGCACATCGGGCTAACAGTCCCTACAATTTTGCCAAGTTTCGTGCAAATCCATTCAGCCGTTCGAGCTAAAAGTGAGTCCAACCGCCCTATGGAAAACTCAATGTAAAAAACGCGTTTTGGGACCCCCCTTTTTTCTCAGCCCCCCCTTGACGAAACCCCACCAAATTTTCAGGGGCTGCTCAGAAACAAAATGTGCCATTTCCCTGAAAATTTCAGCCGATTCCGTCCACAAACGCCAAAGTTATTAGACATAGAATTTTCAAAAATCCCATAGGGAATTAATCCTAACTATATATACCTACTGGCGATAGCCAGTAGGTAATATATATATATATTCACAGAAAAAACCATAGGTTATAGTGGATATATAGTTAGGAATTTGCATTTACAAAACCTTGAAAATTCAATGAAAAAACCATTGGTTTTAGGCCATATATAGTTAGGGATTTGCATTTACAAAACCTTATTTTACTCGCATAAAACCATTGAAATTCCATATATAGTTATAAGCGCTAACTATATATCGCGCACCCGCAATCCACTGCTGATGATGTCACATATTACATCATTCATGACATGGTTAGTGACATCACTGATGACATCTCAAATGACATCACTGATGACATCACTGATGACAACATCCAGTGACTGTATGTTTCTGTAAAGTTAAAATATGTTTTACATATTGAAGAATGAGTGGATGTATAAGTGTCTGGATGAAGGATTTACTAGGTGCATGACTGACTGATTGAGTGAGTGATTAAATGTGTCTCACTGAGTGCATGGGTTAGTGACTAAACTGTTTTAATTTGTGCATCATTATATCTGTTGTTGTACAAACTGCTGCATATGTTGATCAGTAGCTATATGAGTAACTGTATGGGTTATTGATTGGTTGTCCAAGTATTTGTATGGGAAACTGAGTGTGTGTGTATGGGTGGCTGGGAGGTGTGTGACTCTGTACATAGATGTGTGAGTAGTTGATTCACTATATGTATAGATTCAAAAGTGCATGTGCAAACAGCTGTATGGGCGGTTGACTGTGCATGAGTGTATTAGTGAGTGAATGGATATCTCAGTGCTACATGTCAAATTAAGTACATATGTAAAACACAGTACATGTGAGAGTTGACATCTATAAATAACTGTGCATAAGAGCCAGTGAATGTGTGAGTGGCTGTATGGATCATTGTGAACATGTATCAGAGATTGTATAAGAGAGTAAAGTAAATATGTGTTAGTATATGTTTGAATAAGTAAGGTGTGTATAACTGTATAGTTGAGAAAATGGAGGTGTGATTAATTTTTGGCATAACTGACTAGGTGTGTGAGTAACTCCATGGATGAGTGACAGTCTGTGACTGTCTGTTTACACTGATTGTATCTAAGGTTATATTAGAGTCTGAAGAGGTTCATGGTATTATCACATGAATGATATCATCAGTGATGTTATCAGTCATGTCAAATGAGATGTTTTCAGTGATGTCATCATTGATGTCATTTGTGATGTCATCAGTGATGTCATCAGTGATGTCACTAACCATGTCATGAATGATGTAATATGTGACATCATCAGCAGTGGATTGCGGGTGCGCGATATATAGTTAGCGCTTATAACTATATATGGAATTTCAATGGTTTTATGCGAGTAAAATAAGGTTTTGTAAATGCAAATCCCTAACTATATATGGCCTAAAACCAATGGTTTTTTCATTGAATTTTCAAGGTTTTGTAAATGCTAATTCCTAACTATATATCCACTATAACCTATGGTTTTTTCTGTGAATTTCATTGGTTTTTTAATAGCAAATATGAAAAGCTTTAAAATGTCAAGTACGTGATAGATAAAAACATTTTCGTATTTATGCACGCTGATGTGCTTTGAACGCTGCACCCCCCCCCCCTCCCCTCTTTTGTCTTAGTAGTACTCTCTCTTTGCAGATAGTGAACGGTAGTTAACGCAGGCCTTTGCCCCCGTTGTAATCCGTCGTGTCTGCTTGTCTCTCCATTTGATTGATTGTTGTCCAAGCATTTACTGTTTTAGAATTGGTTCTCTTTGGATCATTCTCTATTTACAAACAAGCACAAAGTCGCAATACTCTGTTTAGTCTTACATAACGTTGGTTTATAAGATGATGTCAGTAGTGGACCGATGTGTGAATAGGTCGAAAGCAGCACAAGGCTCCAAGATCCGGATGGCAAGCTCCTGGATGTTGGGTGCCATAGTTCAGAGTTCTGAGTTTGAGCCTTTTTCAATGCCTGTGCTTTGTTGAATCAAAATGGCGGCTTGACACAAAGCTGACTCAAGCGTTGCTACTGATGCTATGCAGACCAAAACTAGTTTTCAGTTTGTACATTTTTCTAGATTTTTCAATCCAAGTTTGGTTGACTTTGTAGAACGATGGCTTCAAATTTTCAACATACGGTGTGGTGGCGCTGACGGGGAGGGGGCGCTTCGCTCCTGCCCCCTCCCCAAGTAAGATTTTCATACGTGAAAGTACATTAATGGTTTTGGTCCCTGAGTTGCTTCGATGTCACTGCCATTCTCAAATGGCATAAGTTCTGGATGTTGGGTGCCATAGTTAAGAGTTCTGAGCAGTGCTTGTAACACTGTCTGAAGCTTATTTCCACCTACTGCAGCTTCACTATTCTCAAAGTAAGTGAGTGTCGTTTGTGGACCTGACTGCATTAGAAAACAATGTGATAAGACTTTTGTAGAATCTTCACGGCTGAGGGGACGCTTTTCGAGAATGGAGCCCAAGCCCTAGCAGGCAAGCGTCCGAGTTCCAAGATGTCCCAGGGCCATTTCAGTGGACCAGGCCCAAAACCGAGGAGCCGTCCGCCATTTTAAGAGTCATGTGGCAGCCGCCTATCGCTGCACTGCAAGAGTGGGAGCAACTCAACAACATGGTGAGCGAGACGCTGTAGACGCAAGAGCGGGCGCAACTCAGCTGGATGGCCGCCACCTGGGGAGGCCCGTTCACGCCGCCTCCCCCACGCCCCCCCCCCCCGGGCCGCCGCACGCCAATTTTCGGAGCAGCATTGTAGGATACCAAAACCAGTGCGGCAGTTTACTGGACATCACCTGGGTGCCTGTCGTACATGTTGTGTCAGCCATGGGACACTGGACACAGTGCCATCAACACCTCAACGCGTTCTGCTGCCTTGGGACTATTCGCACAACAGACCGCTACTGACGAGGCCTCCCCCCGCACCACCCGGGACGCCCCACGCTGTTTTTCTGTGCTGCATTGTAGGATCCCAAAACCAGTGCGGCACCCAGGCGACATCACCTGGGTGCCGTCCAGAACTCTGCACGTTGTGCTGCCTTGGGACTATTCGCACAAAAGACAGCTTCTAACCATTGTTGCTTTTTGCGGTGAAAAATGTTTAAATGTTTTTACAGTTTTTGTTCCGTTCATTATAGTTAAAAGTTAATAAAGTTTTATAATCTTACTTTGTTGGAGTGTTATCTATTTTTTTAAAAACGGGTGAATGGGGCCTTGAATCGGGTTATTGTCATGTGTGGGCTTTGGAAGTGTGCTGCTGCAGGATCGGACATTTCAAACTCAAATGCACGTTCTTTTTCTTACCTTTCCGAAGCATGGAGCGCAATAGCAGACAGAGAAAGGGTGATGCACGTGTTGAACACTACCTGACCTGGCAAGTTGCTGGCAGTGCCCCCCCGCCCGCTCCTGAAAGAGGGCACACACACACCGCCGCCCCGAGTACTTCACAAATCTTTAAAAGACCATGCGCTTGTTCATGAGGCTTAAATGGTTTATCACCTCTTCTAGAACCCCTGCATCGACCCTCTGACGTTTCCTGGAAAAATTACCATGTAACACAATACCAAGCCCTATCAGCTGAAACCCCCAAGGAATCGTGGGGCATATTATCAAGGGGGTTTATCTCCGCTTTTTTGGCTTTAAAAGCCATGAAAGCGGAGATAAAATTATCTCCCTATTACCAAGCTGTCGCTAACACCAGTTAGTGACAGCTAAAAGGAGATAGCGACCATCTTGGGCCCCGCTTTGCATGTCAGTGATACTTATCACTAATGACATGCAAAGTGGGCGTGCCAAGATGTTAGCGACTGGAAACAGTCCCTAACATCGCTATCTCCTATTACCAACTTTTGGAGATATTCGCGCTAAGCGCGAATATCTCCAAAATCTAACACCTGCCCTGAGCAGTTCTTAGCCATGTTATCCAATGGGAGGTGGATTACATGCCTTAGAGCATTTGCTCGATAATACATGAATATCGCTGACTTTTCTGCGATAATAGCAAGGTTTATCTGCGATAAAAATCGCCGATGTGCGGCGATAATTTTTGTCTCTAAACAAGTTAGAGACAAAAATTATCGCTAGTTGTTCGTAATATGCCCCCGGGTTTTTGCTTGCAGAAATCGGGAGGCGGGAGACCAGCACTGAAATCAGTAGTCTCACGCCTGAATCGGGAGGGTTGGCATGTCTGAATTCTCTACAGCTGGGGCCATAAACTACATCCGCAGGGGTAGGTGATAGCCTGGGACCAGCCTGGCATCTAAAATGGCTGCCGTGAACGACAAAATTGTGGCATTGGAAAAAAGGCAAGATGGCGCAGCCGCTGGAAGAGATGTATCAACATATATCAGCCTCCTCAGCCACCCTCAGGAAACATAGGGGATTAGGATACGTCTCCCGCACCCCCTTATACCTAGTAATTTAATTAACAAAGCACAAAATGGCGAATTCCCGTTTCGCTACCAGTTTGCGGCCCAGTTCGCGGCCCGTGAAGCGCTTCTACCGTGAAAAATAATATTTTTTTTTATTTTCCCCACGGGACCCTTTAATAACCCCAACAACATTCCTAGGGGGTCAAGAGGGGGATACCTTGCCCCCTTTCATTAAATTCCCCCTTCGTTTTTCACCTCTTCTTCTCTCTCGATCCTACCGAGAGATAAGATGGCGGCCGCTCCGGACTGTTTAGAATGTTGACAGACACCGGAGAGCCAATCAGCTTTCTGCGCGCAAAGTTCCGAAACGCGAAAAGTAAGCGGACCGGATCGCTGCCCGGAGCGCTGTTACAGATATAAATCTTGATTTAAACGTTAATTTCTCAAAATCCACTGAAGCACATATATTGAGACCTAGCAAAGGCACATCGGGCTAACAGTCCCTACAATTTTGCCAAGTTTCGTGCAAATCCATTCAGCCGTTCGAGCTAAAAGTGAGTCCAACCGCCCTATGTGGGACACCCCCGCGCCGCACGGCCACCAGCTGCTGCGTGTGCCCCTTGCCTCGCTGCTGCCTCGTTTTTGCCTCGTTCGCCGGCTGCCGCCGCTGCGAGCGCTTTTTCCCCTTGTTTTGGTTGTTTTGTCAGGTATTTGTGCTTGTCCCACTGATCTATTGTTTTCTCTGCTTTTTTCCCGTTTTTGTCGCTATTTTGTGCCTGTTCAGCATTGTAACGTGTGTACCCTCCTTCCTGGTTGTCCGCCTACCGCTCCGCCCCCCGCCCTCCCTTCCCGCCACAGCCGCTTGTCCCCGCCCCTTTTTCTTCTGTAACCCTCCCCGCTCCCGCCTCCCAGCTGCCCCGCCCACCCGCGCACTTCGCCTTAAATGGCGACCGTGCGAACGCGCAGCGGTCACGCGCAGCGGGCGCGCCGATTGTGCGCCAAAGGCGCGCCAAAGGTAAGCCCGTCTACGCCCGTCCGCACCTGGACCGCGCCCAGTGCCAGGACCCCTGGCCCCCGAAGAGCCCGACCGACCCGCCTGACGTACTCAGCCGCCACCCTCACCGCTCTCAACACCGGCCGACACCCAGAATGCCACCAAGTCACTCCAAGACGCACCCACGGACCATTCAGCTGCCACGCCTGCAAGTTCTCCTGCAGCCGGACCAGCCCCGCACCAGCACCCGCCAAGTCGAACTCCAGCAGCACCCACCTCAAGTGCATCCTCCTCAACACCCGCTCCGTCCACAGACACGCCATCGAACTCTGGAACCTCCTCGACACCACAGCCCCAGACGTTGCCTTCCTCACGGAGACCTGGATGAACGCCTCTTCAGCTCCCGACATCGCCATCGCTATCCCAGAGGGCTACAAGATCGTCCGGAGGGACCGAAACGCCAACCAGATGGGAGGAGGCATCGCCATCATCCACAGGAACACCATCCGCCTCACGACCAGCACCGACAACACCCTGACCAGCGCCGAACACCTGCATTTCCAGATCCACACCAACCCGAACACCACCCTCAGAGGCACCCTGATCTACCGACCCCCTGGACCACGCACGCAATTCAGCGACGACATCGCCGACTTCGTCAGCCCGCATGCCCTCACCTCCGCTGACTACATCCTCCTGGGAGACCTCAACTTCCATCTGGAGAACAACAACGACCACAACACCAGCACCCTGCTCGACAACCTCGCCAACCTGGGACTCAAGCAACTGGTGTCCACCCCCACACACCTCGCCGGACACACACTCGACGCCGTCTTCTCATCCAGCACAGACATCGACTTCAGCCACGCCACAGAGCTTCAATGGACGGACCACAGCTGCGTCCACTTCACCTTCAAGAGAACAACGACCCACCAACACCAGCAACACACCGCCCGCAGAAGCTGGAACAAGATCACAGCAGACCAGCTCGCCACCTCCCTGAGCCAACACCCTCCTGCCAGCTCAGCGAACCCCAGCCAGGCCGCCGATAACATCACGAAGTGGATCAGCAACTGCGCGGACGAACTCGCCCCGCTGAGGACCCCGCCTAGCAGACCCGGCAGCAAGAAGGCCCCATGGTTCACCGACGAACTCAAGAGCTCCAAGAAGAACTGCCGAGCCCTCGAGAAAGTCTGGAAAAGGGATCCGACACCGGACAACAGGACCTCCTACAAACTTGCCACCCGGAAACACCACCAGCTGATCCGCGCCGCCAAGAGAACAGCATTCAAGGACCGGTTGGACAACAACGCACACAACAGCAAGGAACTCTTCAACATCGTGAAAGAGCTTTCCAACCCCAACGCGGGAAACAACGACATCACCCCATCGCAAGACCTCTGCAACTCCCTGGCTTCATACTTCCACAACAAGATCGCGGACATACACAGCAGTTTCAACAACCAACCAACGCACACCACGACCGACCAGCCAGCCCCCCCCACCACCACCCTCCACGCCTGGACCCCGATCAGCACAGAAGACACCATCCGCACGATGAACTCAATCCACTCCGGATCACCAACCGACCCCTGCCCCCACCACATCTTCAACAAGGCCGACGCTGTCATCGCACCCCACCTGCGAGACATCATCAACACATCCTTCGACACCGCCATCTTCCCCGAGAGCTGGAAACACGCCGAACTCAGCGCTCTACTCAAGAAACCAACAGCGGACCCCACCGACCTCAAGAATTACCGCCCCATCTCGCTTCTCCCGTTTCCAGCCAAAGTCATCGAGAAGACCGTCAACAAGCAGATGGCCGCCTTCCTCGAGACGAACGGATCCCTCGACCCCTCACAGTCCGGCTTCCGAGCCGAACACAGCACCGAGACCGCCCTCATCGCCGCCACCGATGACATCCGAGCCCTGATGGACAATGGAGAAACAGCGGCCCTCATCCTCCTAGACCTCTCCGCGGCATTCGACACGGTCTGCCACCGCACCCTAATACGGCGCCTCAGCAACATCGGAATCCAGGACAAGGCGCTGGAATGGATCATCTCCTTCCTCGACGGAAGAACACAGCGAGTCCGCCTACCACCATACAAGTCAGAGGCCTCCGAAGTCATCTGCGGCGTCCCCCAAGGATCATCCCTGAGCCCCACCCTCTTCAACGTCTACATGAGCCCCCTCGCGGCCATCGTACGCAAACACCACCTCAGCATCATCTCCTACGCCGACGACACCCAGCTGATCCTCTCCCTGACCAACAACCCCGCCGCCGCCAGAGCCAACCTACACGAAGGGATGAAAGAGGTAGCCGAGTGGATGACGACCAGCCGCCTGAAACTGAACTCGGACAAGACGGAGGTCCTCATCCTGGGCTCCTCTCCCTCCGCCTGGGACGACTCCTGGTGGCCTCCCGCCCTGGGCACCGCACCCAAACCGACAGACCATGCACGTAACCTGGGCTTCATCCTGGACTCCTCCCTCTCCATGACCAGGCAAGTCAACAGCGTCTCCTCGGCGTGCTTCAACATCCTACGCATGCTACGGAAGATCTTCTGGTGGATCCCCACAGAGACCAGGAAGACCGTCACCCAGGCCCTCGTCACCAGCCGACTGGACTACGGCAACGCCCTCTACGCCGGGACCACCGCCAAGCTCCAGAAGAGACTCCAGCGGATCCAAAACGCCTCAGCCAGACTCATCCTCGACATCCCACGATCCAGCCACATCTCCGGACATCTGAGAGACCTTCACTGGCTCCCCATCAACAAGAGAATCACCTTCCGCCTCCTCACCCACGCACACAAAGCCCTACACGACCAAGGCCCGAGCTACCTCAACAGCCGAGTCAACTTCTACGCTCCCAAACGCCACCTCCGATCAGCCAACCACGCCCTCGCCGCCGTCCCCCGCATCCGAAGAGCAACTACAGGAGGAAGGTCCTTCTCCTACCTGGCCGCCAAGACCTGGAACTCCCTCCCGTCCGACCTGCGCCTGACCCAAGACCACCTCTCCTTCAGGAAGAAGCTGAAGACCTGGCTGTTCGAGCAGTAGCGGCACCCCCCCCCCCCCCAGCGCCTTGAGACCCTACGGGTATGTAGCGCGCTTTACAAGTGTCACTGATTGATTGATTGATTATGGAAAACTCAATGTAAAAAACGCGTTTTGGGACCCCCCTTTTTTCTCAGCCCCCCCTTGACGAAACCCCACCAAATTTTCAGGGGCTGCTCAGAAACAAAATGTGCCATTTTCCTGAAAATTTCAGCCGATTCCGTCCACAAACGCCAAAGTTATTAGACATAGAATTTTCAAAAATCCCATAGGGAATTAATCCTAACTATATATACCTACTGGCGATAGCCAGTAGGTAATATATATATATATATTCACAGAAAAACCATAGGTTATAGTGGATATATAGTTAGGAATTTGCATTTACAAAACCTTGAAAATTCAATGAAAAAACCATTGGTTTTAGGCCATATATAGTTAGGGATTTGCATTTACAAAACCTTATTTTACTCGCATAAAACCATTGAAATTCCATATATAGTTATAAGCGCTAACTATATATCGCGCACCCGCAATCCACTGCTGATGATGTCACATATTACATCATTCATGACATGGTTAGTGACATCACTGATGACATCTCAAATGACATCACTGATGACATCACTGATGACAACATCCAGTGACTGTATGTTTCTGTAAAGTTAAAATATGTTTTACATATTGAAGAATGAGTGGATGTATAAGTGTCTGGATGAAGGATTTACTAGGTGCATGACTGACTGATTGAGTGAGTGATTAAATGTGTCTCACTGAGTGCATGGGTTAGTGACTAAACTGTTTTCATTTGTGCATCATTATATCTGTTGTTGTACAAACTGCTGCATATGTTGATCAGTAGCTATATGAGTAACTGTATGGGTTATTGATTGGTTGTCCAAGTATTTGTATGGGAAACTGAGTGTGTGTGTATGGGTGGCTGGGAGGTGTGTGACTCTGTACATAGATGTGTGAGTAGTTGATTCACTATATGTATAGATTCAAAAGTGCATGTGCAAACAGCTGTATGGGCGGTTGACTGTGCGTGAGTGTATTAGTGAGTGAATGGATATCTCAGTGCTACATGTCAAATTAAGTACATATGTAAAACACAGTACATGTGAGAGTTGACATCTATAAATAACTGTGCATAAGAGCCAGTGAATGTGTGAGTGGCTGTATGGATCATTGTGAACATGTATCAGAGATTGTATAAGAGAGTAAAGTAAATATGTGTTAGTATATGTTTGAATAAGTAAGGTGTGTATAACTGTATAGTTGAGAAAATGGAGGTGTGATTGATTTTTGGCATAACTGACTAGGTGTGTGAGTAACTCCATGGATGAGTGACAGTCTGTGACTGTCTGTTTACACTGATTGTATCTAAGGTTATATTAGAGTCTGAAGAGGTTCATGGTATTATCACATGAATGATATCATCAGTGATGTTATCAGTCATGTCAAATGAGATGTTTTCAGTGATGTCATCATTGATGTCATTTGTGATGTCATCAGTGATGTCATCAGTGATGTCACTAACCATGTCATGAATGATGTAATATGTGACATCATCAGCAGTGGATTGCGGGTGCGCGATATATAGTTAGCGCTTATAACTATATATGGAATTTCAATGGTTTTATGCGAGTAAAATAAGGTTTTGTAAATGCAAATCCCTAACTATATATGGCCTAAAACCAATGGTTTTTTCATTGAATTTTCAAGGTTTTGTAAATGCAAATTCCTAACTATATATCCACTATAACCTATGGTTTTTTCTGTGAATTTCATTGGTTTTTTAATAGCAAATATGAAAAACTTTAAAATGTCAAGTACGTGATAGATAAAAACATTTTCGTATTTATGCACGCTGATGTGCTTTGAACGCTGCCCCCCCTCCCCTCTTTTCTCTTAGTAGTACTCTCTCTTTGCAGATAGTGAACGGTAGTTAACGCAGGCCTTTGCCCCCGTTGTAATCCGTCGTGCCTGCTTGTCTCTCCATTTGATTGATTGTTATCCAAGCATTTACTGTTTTAGAATTGGTTCTCTTTGGATCATTCTCTATTTACAAACAAGCACAAAGTCGCAATACTCTGTTTAGTCTTTGCAGATAGTGAAAAATCGTGTAAAAAAATAAAAGCAATCGAGCAAAATCAGTAGGCCACTAATTGGATCTCTTTTTGACCTCGCTAAAATAGAAATATTAGGAACAACCCTTCATGAGAAATACGAAAATAGTGAGATGAACTGAGCTCCACACCATGAGGGCTGCAAGACAGCTCGACTCCGTCACCCACCCCGCCCAAAATAACGACAAACCCTATGCAAATATTAAAAATATAGACAACACACCAGCAAAGAAACAGGGTAAAACATTTTATTAAATAACTATTTACATAACTATTTTATACTTTTTATTGCCCGATCCGGCTAGCTCAATCGATCGAGCATGAAACTCATGCACTCTGATAGCAAGCGTTGCTACTGATGCTATGCAGACCAAAACTGGTTTTCAGTTTGTACATTTTTCTAGATTTTTCAATCCAAGGTTGGTTCACTTTGTAGAACGATGGCTTCAGATTTTCAACATACGGTGTGGTGGCGCGGACTGGGAGGGGGCGCTTCGCTCCTGCCCCCTCCCCAAGTAAGATTTTGATACGTGAAAGTACGTTAATGGTTTTGGTCCCTGAGTTGCTTCAATGTCACTGCCATTCTCAAATGGCATAAGTTCTGGATGTTGGGTGCCATAGTTAAGAGTTCTGAGCAGTGCTTGTAACACTGTCTGAAGCTTATTTCCACCTACTGCAGCTTCACTATTCTCAAAGTAAGTGAGTGTTGTTTGTGGACCTGACTGCATTAGAAAACAATGTGATATGTTACCTTCCTAAACAGCTTGACGGAGGCCCCTGAGGGGCGGTGTGATGGCCATGGACTCGGAGAAGACGCTTGGCTCCGACACCCTCCCCAAGTCTTATAGCACTGGTGTAGCCTGAGATCGCCCCCGACACAGGCGGCCGGCTCCCGGGGTCCGGCGGAACTTTTTGCCTTTTGATGACTCTTCAATTCTGGACCTTGTCCCACAATCCGTTTGACCTGAAGACACGCTGTAGTGGGGCGCCCCTTTACCGTTTCAGTTGCCATTCCTCCCGCTTTTGCTACACTGTGCCTCTTCCGCCATTCAGCTGTTTACCGCCCGCTCTTACGACTACAGCGTCTCGCTCATCATGTAGTTGAGTTGCTCCCGCTCTTGCGGTGCAGCGATAGGCGGCTGCCACAGGACTCTCAAAATGGCGGCCGGCTCTTCGGTTTTGGGCCTGGTCCACTAAAATGGCCCTGGGACACCTTTGAACTCGGACGCTTCCCTGATAGGGCTTGGGTCCCATTCTCGAAAGCGTCCCCTCAGCCGTGAAGATTCTACAAAAGTTTTGGGGGCCTCCGACTCCCGCAGGCTTCTGGTGTGGAGCGGCTGCCATGATTGCTCGTGGAATGGCCACGACGGAGCTACGAGATGGTAGTGCTCTCATGCTGACGCCAGCTTTAGTCTGAAACATCCAGAAACACTGTAGACTACCAATTCGATCAGTTCCGGTAGCGCCCCAACATGACCCGGAAGAGAAGAACTTGCCCTCCCCTCTTTGACTGATGGTTCTTGTTGCCTGTCCCCTCTGTTGTCATTTAACAGAACTTTTTGGACTGCTGAAAGGGGTTGTGTTCCGAACGCTGGTTGGTGGAGACATTTTGACTATATTCTTGACCTACGTTGTCGCGTAATGCGTTATATGACACGCCGCGTTAGCGCACCCGGAAGTGATCCGAGGCGCGGCGCACAGCGCGTAACGTAAGCATAACAGGTCATGTGACTTGTTAATAAAACTTTTCATTGGTTCATTTTACTTTTGTTATTTTAATGATGAAAAGCTTGGTCATATGACCTAAAAATTACGCTTTTTATTGTTTTCGAACATTATTTTTTTTTAAACATATGTTATAATATTCCTGGCTAATGTACTTTCCCGGAAAATTTACAACTGTGCTGCAAGTAAAATATATTCCTTTTTCGAGAAAAAGGGCGTTTCTTCCTTCCATGACGGAGCCGTTGAGTAAAAGAGATTCGGCCTGCTGTCTTAGTCGCCGATACGCCTGATTATCAGATTCTTATCGATCACTTTATGTTGCAGAAATGAAAAACACAACTGCCCTTGACCATTTATCTTTACTGCGTTCCTACATATTATACCTTTTATCCGTCATGTAATTGGACTGCTTTATTTCACTTGCCTTTTACTGATTCGAAAACAGTGACTAAAAGTAAAAACTTTACCAATGTAAATACTACTACCGTGTTTTGTTTTAAAAACCTTTATTGTGAAAATGTCAGTATACAAATACGGGCCTATAACCACGTGGGCCGGCCACGGAGCAAACTGAAATCGTATATGATGAGGAGACATTTACACTGTAGAGGAACGTAACGT
This sequence comes from Lissotriton vulgaris, assembly GCF_964263255.1. NCBI lineage: Eukaryota > Metazoa > Chordata > Amphibia > Caudata > Salamandridae > Lissotriton > Lissotriton vulgaris. Next base: position 42,356,441 of record NC_141691.1, on the reverse strand, counting down.
ACGGGCCATTAGGTTGCAAGAAAAAAGCTGTCTAACAGTTGCGGAATCGGTGGATGTACATTTTGTAATTAAAATACGACAGGGCCACTTACAATAACATTTTCTAGATATACATTTGCGGGCAAGGAATTACGAGTCCCATTTATACCGGCGCCATTTTGGGCGAGGCCGGGCAGGTCCAAGATATAGTCAAAATGTCTCCACCAACCATCGGCCAGACCAGAACCCCTTTCGGCCCTTTATGCTACAAGATGGTGTCTTCCATTCAGAAAATATTGTTGGCAGCATTTTGAAAGGAAACAGAAACAGCCGTTCTCCTAGTGAGTTTCACATTGTTACATTTAGGAAGAATGTTGAAGAGTAGTATGTGGAAAATCTGAAGCCATTTTTCTACAAACTCTCAATCAGACTTGGATAGAAAAAAAAATCCTGAAGAATGTACAAACTGAAAACCAATTTTTGTCTGTATAGCATCAACAGCAACGCTTGAGTCAGCTTTGTGTCAAGCCGCCATTTTCATTCAATCAATAGCGTCCCCCTGCACACATTCAGGGACCTGGTCGTGTCTTCAGATGAAACGGATTGTAGGAAAAGAAGCAGAAAGGAAAAGGAAAAAAGTTCCGCCGGACCTCGGGAGCCGGCCGCCTATGTCATGTGCGACCTTTGGCCACACCAGGGCAATAGTGAAGCTGCAGCAGGTGCAAATAAGCTTCAGACAGTCTTACAAGCACTGCTCAGAACTCTCAACTGAGGCACTCAACATCCAGGACTTGCCATTCGGATCTTGGCGCCTTGTGCTGGTTCCGACCTATTCACACATCGGTCCACTACTGACATCACCTCATAAGCCAACGGGGCACCTCACGCCGACTTTCGGCACAGCATTGTAGGATGGCCACACCAGTGCGGCAACTTGCTGGACACAACCTCGGTGCCATCCGGATCTCGGCACGTTCGACTCACTGTACCACAAGAGTGACCGCAACTCAGCTGGACACGCCGTCTTTCGGCGCAGCATTGTAGGATGGCCACACCAGTGCGGCAATTTGCTGGACACCACCTCGGTGCCATCCGGATCTCGGCGCGTTCGAGTCACTGTACCGCAAGAGTGAC